>NC_072385.2:71859230-73121730 GCF_028885625.2 Pongo pygmaeus | reverse complement strand
GGATTTTATGGTTTACGTGGTAAGTGCCTAGCTTTTCCAAGTCCTCCTTTAGCTAACTAACCATGTAGCTGTCCATCTTGAGACAGACTGGAGGATAGATGGTGCAGGAGACGCTCTGTGTGTTCTAGAGGTTTGGAGTTCATGATGATTGGGGAGGGTGGGACACAAGAAAAACAGACTTTGATGGTGAACAAACAGTATGTTTTCCATTAGCTTAATATTAAGAGCACTTAGAAGTGTTGTTGTTGTACTCTAGGATAGCAGGTCTCAAGTGTAAAATACATCCTGTTCTCCTTATATACAGCACACTGCCAAGCACAGCCAAGGCAGTTGGGACAAGATTTCCTTTTGCAGGGAGCCTGGTGGGTAACGATGGTGTGCTGCTGAGAAGGCTCTTACACAGACAGCATAGGCCTGCTGTTACCAGGCCTGCAGAGGGAAGCCCTGGTGGAAGCACCACCTAGCCCGAGACCATCTACAGAGACATTTCATCCTCTCTGACCCAAAACAAAATAAACACCGCAAAGTGAACCAACACAAGCAGGAAGACCGGACTTAACAAACAAGTATGTCTACATTTGACTGTTTATGTCAAGTGAATTGAGAGTGTGGCGTAAAATTACTACAGATTTTGTCATGGTATTTTTCAAGGAGAAATCTGAGAATCCATCTTTGCACTTGTTTTTGCCTCAGCCATTCACTAAGTTTGCTGCCAAAACAGACATCCTTTTCTTAGGAAACACAGGCAACCCAGGTATCTCTGTGATCCCAGCATAAAAGCAACAGGTACTTGGATCCTTGTATGGGGAGCATCAAATTTCAAATTCTCTGCCACTTACTCTGGGAAGAGACCCTGAAGTGCTTCAGCAGGCCTCCAGCAAGAAATGAGAGAACTGCTAACCTAATCCATGCTTAGCCCCTCGCATGAATCTCTGGTTGGCAAACTTGTCTACAAACCCATTAGCCCTAAACAAGCTGACTGCAGGACCAGATCTCTACAGTGTCCGGCCATGTGGCAAAGTGAGGTCTCATGTGAGTATCTGGCAGCATAGTTTGTTTTTGTTTTTGTTTTCTAAGTTGTAAAAAACCCTAGCTATCAAGTCTGTCCCTTCATTTTACAGATGGGGAAACTGAGGCCATGAGAAATTAAGTGACTTGCCCATGGCTACACTGATGGTTAACCACAATGTGAAGATTAGACTTAATCTCCTGCCTCCTGATCCAGTGGTCTTTCCTGGGAATCTGTCTCTTCCCCCGTGCTGTTCCTGCCATGGTCTTCACTGCCCAACAAGAAGGTCCTGTTTCTACTGATGCATTAGGCAGTACTTAACAGTCTTAGGGGAGGGTCCTAACACAGCCCAGCAGTGTTACATGGGGCTTTCGAAAGGTGCCAGTGAACTGACTTGGTCTCACAATTGGAAAACAAAGGCCTGCTCTGCTGCCTGGGCCGGCCTCACCTTTGCTGTGTTCACCCTCTACCTCTGCTTCCCCTGCAGAATTAGACAGCTGAAAACATTTCTATCAGCCTAAGAAGCTATTTACTTTAGAAAAAAGCACACTGTCTTTGTGAGACTCACCCCTGCATTTATCTTCCTCCAGGAAGAGGGTCAAAGCAAAGCCAACTGGGGACCCCAGCTGATTCTGCTGCTTCTTCCACTAAACACATCCATAATATTCTCTTTGGTAAGTAGAATCGACATTCCCACATGAACTGGAAATGCTAAATTGTTAATAGCCTCCCTAGGGCTTAACTTCTTGCTATGATGCCTTCAATTATTTCATCACGGCTTAGGCAAAGTAAAGTATCACAATTAAGGCTTCTGAGCATCAAACTCAAGGAGCAGCTCTGCCTTCCCAGGCCAAGGGGAGGAAAAGGAGCTGCCACTGGTTGAGGGCCTCTTCTTTTCCCACCTTCACTTTCATTCTCCCCAGCCAGAGATGGGCTCTGGTTGCTGGCTAGGAAGTGGGTGATCTAGTTATGTCCTCTTTTTTTCTTTGTTAGTGCTCTTAGGCAAGTGATTCTCACAGTGCAGACCCAGGCCCACCCCCGATCAGCATCACCTGGGAGTTTGTTGAAAATGCAAATTCTTGGGCACCACCTCAGACTTACTGAATCAGAAATTGAGGGCGGGGAAGCAGCAGTCTATGTTGAATAAATTCTCCAGGTGATTCTCATGCGCACTCAAGTTGAATCAGCACTGCTGTCTTAGGATAAGGGAAGTATGAACGCTGGAAGCTTTGAGATTCCCTGGGCAGAGACCCACAGGCCATGAGGCTGTTTTCCCTCCTGTCCAGGACCCACCTCCTTTAGGACTGCAACAGTCAAAAACAAATTAAGCTTAGGGAATCCCTAAGGATCCTTCCATTAGGAAATTCAGGTTCCACCCTCCGTCTGTCATTGATAAGGACAGGGAAAAGGTCCAGGCTCTCCATCAGGTCCAGGGCCTTCTTAGCATGAGACAACACCCAAACCAGCTTGTGCCAGACAGATTGTGTCCTCACTGCTTCCATAAAAGCTGACATGTCGGAGAACGTAGCTGTGGCAACTGCACGGACACAGCAGGAACTGGACTCTTGTTTCCCTTTCTGGTCTCTCAAATGGGACACATTTCCCTTTTCTGACTCAATCTTTTTTCAAATGTCTTACAACTTACACTTTTCTGGTGGAAGGTGTTTCAACCTGTTCTATTGCATAAAGGTCTCTCTAGACCCAGCATTTCCACTTGGGGCCTCAGAAATGCCTTACACATTATTAGGTTGCAAAGTTTCCTTATGGCTGAATTTAAAAATAATGACTCTTATTTTTCAGGTTTCATTAAAAAATATGCAACAAACTGGGAATGGCTTTGATTTAATATTATACATTTGGTCACTTTACATTTCTACATATATTGGGTACCAACTTTTGACACAGAGCTCTAAGCCCAGTGGGATGTTCCTGGAATTTAAGTCATTAAATCAAGTTTTTTGGTTTCCTCAAGAACATCTCAAAGATTCCTTGACTATTAACATGCTCTTTGTTTCTGAAACTAATCACTGGGTGTGTAATACAGCCGCATTACTGTCTACTAATCAACAGGTAATACTGCAGATTTCCAAATGTGCCAAAACAGCTAAGCAAAAAGCATCATTCCAACACATTTAATGACTGCTTTGGGAGCCCAACTTTGACAGGTACTAAAACCACAGGACTCTCCACAGGAGTACATAGATATGTGCTATTCACTAAAATGTATGTGTGTGCGCGTGTGCAAGTGTGTGTGTATATATGTGTGTGCGCGTGTGCAAGCGTGTGTGTATATATGTGTGTGAGCGTGTGCATGCGTATGTGTGTTTGTGAGCATGTGCATGTATGTATATTGTGTGAGTGTGTGCATGCGTGTGTATGCTTGTGCATGTGTGTGTATATGTGTGAGCATGTGTGTGAGCATGTGCATGCATATATGTGTGTGAGCATGTCCATGTGTATGTGTATATGTGAGTGTGTGCATGTGTGCCTGTGTACGTGTGTGAATGTGTGTATATTTCCTAAACATATGTTTTTAGATAATTTCCCTGGTTTTTTTTTCAGTGAGACAGGCACAAAAGCAGTAGAGCTGTCCCACGTGGAATGGGCTATCTCGTGACACCGTGACTCCCTTTCTTTCACCCTGGGTCTTCAAAAAGAGAATGGATGACACTGTGATGAGGAGGGGTCTCTATATTGGTGACAGGCCAAAATACAGGACTACCTACAGTCCTTTCCCAGTCCATAATCCTCAAGTCCCTTAGCCCTTCCATGTAGCCACCTTCTAGACTACACTTAAAATGCATCCTGAACGTTTGTAAGGTACCCTGAAGGAACCTATTCCAGTTCTGAATCCAATTACTAGGTTCAAGCCACACAAATAACAACAGTGCAGCTAGTCTGAGCTAGAGGCTTCTTTACCTAACTGCAAAGTAAATGTCTTTTCTATTCAGCCGCATCTAGCTCTTGACCCTATGTTTACCATAGATACCAGTTCTTCTCACTTAGATTCTCTGACTTATCAGAGTATTATAGAGCAAACATTAGCTATGCCTGTGTCTTGAGTTGTGTCAATCTGTAATGAAAATGTGCCAGCTTTATCATCACTCACAGACTTCTTAATTAACCTTCTGATATTGTCAAAATCGCATCCTCTTTTGTTCTAGAAATGAGCATTTACATGTGCATTTTTTTCCTTCATTGCTTTTTTATTGGCTAAGGTTTTACCAAATCCTGATGTTCTTTAAAAAGTGTATTCTGCAAAAACAAAAGAAAGCAATAATTATAGACACTACAATATAGAATTTATTCCCTGAAACTCGCTCATGGTCCTTAGATTCCTTGATACTTCACCAGTCACTTTAATAACATCAATCACTCATTTTAAAACTCTTTTTTGATCAATGCTATCCTCTCAGAGCCTTGATTATTCAAACAACAGGTTACTAACTTCACCTTTTAAGAGTTCTCCTCCTAGGCTTTTTCTCAATAAAGGGAGGAAGTAGAGATGACATTTTGCGTGCCCCTTTATCTATAAAAATGCCAGCCACCAATCTGTCAGGCCTAAACAAAATTTTTCTGCAAGCTGTGTCTTTAACATAAGCAAAGCATATAATTCCAAAAAAAAAAAAAAATCTTGCTTTTCTGAAGAGCAACTAAGCCAAAGACATTGTGTTCCATCTTTGTGTTGAAATGCAGATTTCCCACTAAAAGGCAAATCCTTCATTTCAAAAGGTTGAATAGGATGGTACTTAAAAAAAGAATTCCAGCTGGTTAAATTTAGGGTGTTAAAAAAAGTTCACTCCAATAATATTCTTTGGCTCTGGGCCCAAAGTATTTTCACTTGATCGTGAATTAGATAAATTTTTATTACACTTTAAGCTTTTGCCTTAGAATGGTGGAACTTATCTAGGAGACTGAGAGGGCAGCTGCATAAAAAGACAAATTGTCTTAGGACAATTTTTTTTGTTCGTTTAATCACATACCTCACTATGCAAAATGTGTGTTCCCAGGATAAATTCCATTCATCCTTTCTCTCATGCATTCATTCAACCTCTCATGCATTCATTCAACAAATATTTACCGAGTGCCTACAACGCCCAAAGCAATGGGCTAGCCGCTGTGGGCAGTACAAAGAAAACACAGACACAGATTTCTCCCACAGCAGGCTTCATTTAGTAGAAAAGGTAAGGCCTGCACAGAAATTGCTCTACCCCAATGCAGAAAGTGTGTCATGAGAGAGGTACGGATGAGCTGCTATGGAAATTCAAAGAAAGAGAAATTACTTCCATTTGGAAGGGAGGGAGAGAGGCTTTGGGAAAGAGGAAAACTTATGAGTTAAACCTGGAGAGCCAAGAGAAAGGATATCCTAGATAAAAATAAAAAGCAGGTAAAGATGCTCAGAGAGAAGCAAAGCCCAGGGTGGGCACAGAGTAAATGGGGCCCAATAGGTGGTTACATTCACATCAAAATATTGCACACTGATTCATCCAGTTGACAGCAGAGGATACGACCATCTAAATAAATCCTCTGAAGATTTCTGTGACATCTTCAGCTTTCACAAGTGCGTATTTTCCAATTTCACATTTTCTGAAAATAAGGGACACAACCATGTGGACTCTTGTGAAACTCCATGAAGGTTCATCTGTTCTGTTTTCCCCCCACCTCAATTGTTTCTTCCCCCAATGAGTGTGGGTGGCCCGCTAAGGCAAAATTTACTATGTTTTATTCCTCTGAGTCAGACAAACAAGTGTTGATAGCCATGTTCTTCCTTGCAATACTGCCTCCCTGGCTTAAATAATCTATTTCAGATGTCTCATTGCTAGTTTAAGATGGGCTTGTACTTGCTGACACATTTTCAACAAATGACTGTGCAAGAAACGTTGAGATTTTCCTACACTACTTTGTCTCTTCAATCATCAACTTGACCATCCCTCCAAATTCCCCTCTTTCTTCTTTTCAAAGCCATGAGGAGGATAGGGGTGCCCTTACTCCTGCTCTGAGTCCTCAGCTGAGGAACTTGTTTGTGTGTAGTGGGGGCAGGGGGAGGGGTGTAGCCTTGCCTCTATCCGAGGTATTTATCAGGTTATTTGGGACCTACTTTCAGAGATGCCGTTGCTCTATGTATTCCCACTGCCACCACTCCGCGGATTCTTTTCTTCCTTTAGGAAGCAGGGACTTGTTCCTCTGGAGAGACTGCTAGAGGAAAGTCAGGAACCTAAGTTCTGCAGCCCCAACTCTGCCACTCACCAGCTGTTTCGTGACTTTGAATAAATCCTTTCTTTCTGGCCCTAAGTGTTTCCATCTTTTAAAGGAGAAGACTGGATTAGATGGGGTGGCTTCTCTCTCCTGCCTCCCATGCCAGTCCAGGCCTCCTTCGGACCAACCAAGAGACCTACTATAGACCGTGCTAGAAGCTGGCCAGGATACACCTGTTCCCCTCATGACCTTGACCTGGATGAGGAGGGCCTTATAGGAGAGTTCGGGGCTGGGCTTGGTCCCCAGGCTAATCCTTAGGCTTAGAGAGTGAGCCTGATGATGGATTTCAACCTCCTGGGACACAGTCTTGCAAAGTTTACCTGTCTCAGCTTCAAGGAGGAAACCTAGGTGCGTCCTGAGCCAATGAGACTGAAGGTCAGAGAACCAGGAAGAAACTTCCCCAAACCCAGGCTAAATGTCAAGGGAAAAGGTCTCAGTGGCTCATGCCAGAAGTCCAGTAGCAAAGCTCGGCCTCATGCCAGAGCCTGGCACCCACTGCTCACGAAGGCACACACAGGACTCTAAGAAAAGGGAGTCCTCTCCCCGGCCACCACAAACCAGGACAGCAAAGCCCAGCACCCGGTGGTCCTTGCCCTCCCACCACACCCCAACAGCATGGAGGGTTCTTGGAAAGCCATGTGTAAAATGAATTTCTGTAAAATAAATCACATTTGCTAACCAACATAATTTCAGAGATGTTTCGTCACCCTTCTTCCAGGCTCATTGAAAATTGGCAGGGCTTCTAACATTTTACCTTTTAAGTGTGTCTTCCTTCCCCCCAACCCCCAATATCCTCTCTGTCAAGTAGTTAATGATCTGTAAACAAACACTTTAAATTCAGTGGGGGAGCTCACTATTTAAAGAAACCCTGTGGTGAAACCTTTCGAAAAGTTAACAATCTTTCTGTAATGTGAAAAATCACTCTCTAATTTATCAGTTTCCATTAATGAGATTTTTGTGTGTATTAGGCCTTCTGAAAGTGGGGCTCAACTGCTCAAACTGCCTTTGTAGTTAGAAGGGACGATAAAAGACACTGCCCTGAACATATTTCTGTCACCCGAATTGTCCAGCTTCACACAAACGTATCACAAACACCCCGATGCCTCCCTACCCCACTCGAGAAATGAAGAAAAGGATGGAAAATCATCATTTGGACACCTGGAAAGCTTTGCAAACCACACTTGCGTTTCTCCCGGGTTAAGTATTAGATACCTGAGGAAGGTGAAATACGCATTTTCAACTGAGCGTTCAGGAAGAGGCATGGGGCTGTGAAGATGGATGCGATGAGAATGACCATTTGCAAACGTTTGATTCTGATAACACCTGCCAGGGCAGAGAAGGGCTTGTCTATCAAAGCCAGCAGAACACACAACTCCCAAATTACTCTGAAGAGGCCACCCCAAGCCTTTTTATCTGCATCAACTCACAACAAATGTGCTTTATGCCTCTATATTATCATTTCGATCGGTCTTGAGAAAATACTAGAATAAGCTAAAGAAAACCAAACATGGGTGGAGGGGTAAGGGGAGGGATAGCATTAGGAGAAATACCTAATGTAGATGACGGGTTGATGGGTGCAGCAAACCACCATGGCACATGTATACCTATGTAACAAACCTGCACATTCTGCACATGTATCCCAGAACTTAGAGTAAAATAAAGAAATAAAGAAATAACCAAACATGGTGTTTCCAAGAGACTGCTGGTGTTTTGTTCGTGGGCACTGTGGAAACAGGCGCAGTGGTACTGTGAGTGACAAGGGAGTGGGGAGCCATGGTCAGCAAGTGTGGGCAGCCCCAGCGGCACTGCAGCCCGGCCAGCAGGAGGGCTTTCCTGACTTATCATCCAAGACTGGTCTGTGCACCGAGGAGGGGCCAGAAGAATGGGAAGCCCCAGGAAGGCTCTGTCAGGCCTCCCGCAAGGCCAAAAAGCCCAGAGGAGGGCAAGGCCTCCAACTCTCTAGCCCTTCGTAAGGAAGCACATCTGTCCTGGCCTTTATGGAAACCTTTTTTTTTTTTTTTTTTTTTTAATCGAGACATGGTCTCACTCTGTTGCCCAGGCTGGAGTGCAGTGGTGCAATCTTGGCTCACTGCAACCTCCGCCTCCCGGGTTCAAGCAATCCTCCTGCCTCAGCTCTCAAGTAGCTGGGACTACAGGCATGCGCCACCACCACACCTGGCTAATTTTTGTATTTTTTGTAGAGATGGGATCTCACCATGTTGCCCAGGCTGGGTGGAAAGTGTTATGTTCTTCTCAAAGTACTCTGCTCACATCCTGCCCCCACAGTCGCCCTGTGGAATGAGGGAAGGTATTAGCCTCACCTCCCAGTGAGGAACTCGAAGATCTCACAAGTGTCCTGCTGCGGACAGGGAGGACAGGGCTGGGCTTCAGAACCCTGCCCACCTCCTGACGAACCCCCTCCCACCGCCACCTCAGGGCCGCGGCAGAAATGTGTCATCTGGACACTGGTCTTACAGCCCCTTTCAGGCAATCTCCTCACTTGCCTTTCTGGCACTACTGAATGAGTGGTGTGTGGACTTCAGGGGAAGTGTGGAAGGCACTTCACAGGCCTAATACTCTGTGACAGTCTTGGCCAAGAGATTCTGAGAACCAGAACTGGCCATTCTCCAGAATTAAAACCTATTATGTCCTATGGTTAACACAGAGCTCCTCAGAAATTATGAGAACTAATTTAAGGTTTCAAAGCTCTACCAAAAAAAAAATGGTCTAGCAGGTCAGGCTCTAACATTTCTTCAGGAACAAAACTAGGCTGCCCTCTCGCCTGAGGTGAGGCTGAATGAAGGAGCGCTCTGGTGCTGCGAGGCCAGGCCTCCTCCCATGACAGCAAGTCCTTCTTTCAGAAAACAGGCCTCTGCCCAGGGCATGCTGCAGCTGCTTCTCTGCAGTGCCTCAGCACCTTCCCGCCTCCCAGGCACACAGCAGCCCAGCTCCGGCCTCAGTCCTCATCTCTCTGGCAAAGTCCCACAGAACAAAACACAGGCCTTGGCTTTGACGTGTTTTTTTTTTTTTTCCCCCTCCTCCCTGGCTTTTTACCCAATTTCCTAATCCTTCATTTATACCACTGACCAATCTGGAAAGAGTTCTCTGAGCAAATCGGAGACGCCAACATATACAACCTGCCATCATTGGAGCAGCCTCAGTCCAGCCATGGGGTGGGGCACTGCCGTCTGTTCTTGGGTCTACTAATTCTGCTGATTCCATATGAGTAACATCCAATGTTCCCAGACACCTCCAAGCTCCTCCAACCAACAGCACAACATCTTCAACTCCTTTCTACACACCTAGCAGGTCCACGTGGGGACTCAGCCTATGGACACCTGGCCTCTGCGGGCACAGGGGCCACACACCACAGTGGGACCCAGGGACCATTTTTTGTTTTGAGTCTCTCTAAGACTGCTTGGAAAATGAGGTCTCTCAGGTCTAGCATTTCCACGCAGTCCCAACCATGAGGCTGACCAGAGGCCACCAATGTCAAGCTCTCTTGGGTCTACTAGGAACAGGAAAGAATAACTCTCCCTTAACAAGCCCCTCAGGCTGAAATCCTTTTGCTTCTAGGGCCTCAACCTTCTACTGCTGGGTAGAAAGCCCCCTCTGTCACCGGCCCACAGATCTCAGCCGCCATCGCACTCAAACCCTGTCAGGCAGTGGAGAGTGTGGACGGCAGGCTGACACGGTTTCAAAGAGGCCGACCAGGCAAGAACCGTCCTGTACTCCTGCCCCAGCTCTAATGCAATAAAATGTCTTTTATCAATGTAATTCAAGGCAAAGAGTCAAGGGTCTGTCACCATTTTAAAGAGGCTTATTACATGGCCACAAAAATTTGCCTCAGGCTCAAACCTGGCATGTAAGGTATCAGCGTGGGACAGGTTCTTTTGATTTGATTTTATTTTCTTACAAAATCTGAAAATGAAACGCTTCTGTCCCTCCCTTCCACCAACCGTTTTTTGATTTATGGGGAGGAGGAAAGAAATCTGAAGTTGACAGGTTGGGACAACTCCACTCAGCTTTCTCACTCAAAAGCTGCTTTTGTTAAATCATACTTTGCATTTATGGCCTGCGGCTCTTGGCTGACTTTGGCGGCTCCTCCAGTGTGGAGCAAGCTGTGGACTTCCCCGGGAGGAGGCCCCACTGAGATGACTGCCCCGCTCTGCACCAAGGACAGCGAGGGGCGGGGGAAGGTGGGGGTGGAGGGGCTGGAGGCCAGGGAGCTGGGGACATGAAGGCACTGGCTAGATAACACAAAGGCCTGCAAAGGATATGTCTCTCTTCTGAACCTGGCTCTCCACTCCATTTCTCCTGGATCCAGGTCTCCCTGTAATCAGCATGCATCTACCACTGGTTCTCCAACTAAAAGTTCAAGGCTTCTAAGAACCAAGACTCAGTGGTCTGCCTCTGACTGCCCAGCACCATGCTGGGCAAAGAAGACCCCCTCAATAAATACTTAGGATTCAAGCGCTGTGCAGTGAACTTTTCTTCCTGTTGGAGAGCCATTCTAAATGACCTGGCTGGAAGGACCAGGCCATGGAGCCAGCAGTGACCAGGGGAAACCTTCCCTAGTAAATGATTCACTAAGCAAGGAGCCTCTGGGTCAGCCTTGACCCAGGAGAGGATTACAGCCCCTTGAAAGTGGCTGCTGGTCCATCGCTTCACTGTACTATTTTGGCAATCTGTAATAGTGTATTTACTCAATGGTTGTTATGGACAATCAGGTTAATCATTCACTTTCCAAATGCTGTATAATTACACAGTTAAAAGAGCTACAGTGGATGTCAAATTTCCTTAAGTCTTCTGATGAATTGGTCTCAATTACTAGTCTGGGTCCCTTTCTTCTTCCTCTCTCAATTTGTTTTAGCAATCCTCCACATTTTCCTCTATTCTCATCCCCTACCTGCACCCCCATCTCTGTCCCAAGAGAAAGAACAGTGTGAAGTACATCCACTTGAATAATCCTATTTTTGAACTCATAGTTCTAAATAGTTTTTGCTCCACTAAAAGGGCTTTAAAATAAGGCTAGGAAGCTAGCCCGGGAGGGGCATTACAGGCTGGCTGGAAGCCCCCAGCTGCCTCCCTGCCTCAGATGCAGGGGGAACACCTGCAGCCACCCACACCTTGTCACCCAAGTTGCACTAGATCCTGGTACAGCCCAGTGGTGGCCACAGCTCAGGGAAGAAAGAAGGCAAAGCCCTGCTGTGCTCAAGGAGATTGAGGCTTCCCAGCCCCAAAACTGGGAAGGGCCCTGGAATGGGATATCCCCTCCCCTCCCAGCACCCCATTCCCAAACCTAGCCACCCATCTCTGCTTGGGACATGCTGAAAGGCAAGAAGAGAGAAACAAGTAACACCTTGAAAACAAAAATGAAGCAGGGATCCTAGGAAAAGTAAAAATATTCAGAACCCAGGGCCTTCTCTCTGTCTCCCAAGACCTACACCAAGCCCTTCACACCTCTGCTTTGCGGCTTTAACACACTACACCCCACCCACCGCAAGCACATACACATGCTCTCAAGAGTCAGAGGGTCACCCAGGGCTAGAACTTAAGCCACCCAGCCCACAAGCTGGCAGGTGAAGGAGGACAGGGGTCAAGGTGACACTGCTGTCCACGGCTGGCCCCTGGCTAAGAGTAACTGCAGCAGAAACAGTGTTTCTTCTCCATTTCCATGGCTCATGAATTTTTTTGCCTTTTTTTTTTTATGCTCCACCCCCTACATCTTTCTTTTCCCCACATGCTCCAGCACATACAACTCAGGGCTCCAGTGTTTTAAGGGCATTTTTTTTCCACAAGTGAGGTTAATTTTCTAACAGAACCCTAGTACATTCTATGTGATGGTGGGAGAGCCTTTTGACCATGACAGTGTCCTGGAATGAGCTCAGCATGCTCTCTGGGAAGTGAATTGGGAAAGTGAATGGGGAAAAGCCTCAACACACAAACAGCCCCACAGAAAATTCTCCAGCTCAGGAAACCCACCTAGGTATAGAGACGTTCTCCGGAACCTCTGGTCTGTTCTAGTCCTGCTGTCAAAAGAAGGGGGTTGGACTGATGTTTCCCAGCGGAGGGCTTGTTTGTCATTTTCAGACCTAACATCCAGTTCATCAAGGTCACTCCTGACTCCCAGGAAGAGAGGCAGACCTGTTAAGGGGCAGGTGGTTTGATCCACTTAGGACATTTTGGACATTTTGCATCTCTCATGATTCTATCTTGAGAGTTCAGTTTGGTTGGAGTTTAGTTTTTGAGTTTTTTGTTCGGGTTGTGGTTTCTCTTCCTCCATTAAAAAAAAAAAAAAAAATTGGAGCTGTATTTCTGTTTCCTGTTCACGGAGCGGACAGAAGGAGGGTGTGCAGTGGAGGAGGTGTGTGGGGAGGAGGCTGATACATGGAGCAGAGCCGAGAATATCCGGAACTGGAGAAAAGTGAGAAATGGAGCTTTTTTCTTGGCTTCCAAACAGTTGTAATTTCCACTGCCACTGCTTAGTTCCTGGGCACCAGGCATACAGAGTGGGAAAGGGGCATGTGACAACTTTGCCACAAATCAGGATTTGGCATTTAAATCCACAGGAAGCAAGAATAATAGAGGGATGGCTTATTTATAGATTTGCAGATGAATGAGATAACCAAAATGCACTTCTCGTGTATGTGAAGGAGCAATTCCATTTTCAGACTTGGAAAGTTCTCCATAATTAAGTATCACCCGACCCTGAAAGCACACTGCATCCCAAGGTTAAGATCAGCTTCCTGAAAACAGGGCAGAAGACTGCTGCTTCGGTGGTAGCTCAAGAATTCTATTTTGAAGGACAGGTTAGTACCACACTACATTTAACTGGATTCAGTTCATGTGATTATACAGTGCCTTGCTTTCTAGAATATGTAATCATCTCTTTCTGATGACATTTTAAATATCCAACTAGACAAATAATTGCAGCAATAATTGATAGCAGAGTCAAGCTGGAAGATCATTGATTGGCAGAGTCCCCACTGAAACAAATCTTTCTTTCAAACATTACAGAAATGATGATGTTTAAGTCTAACTTTTGTTGATAAATGCTCAAAATCTGATTTACTGATAAAGGCACTGCAAGAAAACCTGCACTTCAGCCCATGATTACTTTGCAAGATGTTTGAGAAGAATCAGGCAGTGTGATTTATATTATTTCCCATGAATAATTGCAAGGACAGTGTGGGTAGTTGGAGGAGAATCAACACAGGCGAGAGAAGTGTTGCTCCTTAATGCTACACTTCCTCAACAATGCTAGCCAACAATCAGGGTTTACAGCCCTTTTCCCCTCTAATATATATCCCATGGTAGAGAAATGGTCTTGACATGGGGAAGAACAGGAAAAGAAGACACACAAATAATCAGCTCCACTCAGGCCTTTGAAATGTGGTTTAAATCGATGCCTCAAACTGGGACTCAAATTCCCCTGCCCAGTGCAAAGAGCCCTGGCCAAGGTCAGAAGACTTGAGACCAGGCAAGTCGCAAGTGATCTCAGGCAAGTCCCCAGGTATAGCTGCAGTCCCTTCAGCCCCAATCTGTTTCTCTGTCCAAGGCAGAACCCAAATCAACTGCTGTCTATGTCATGTGTTTTGATTGTAATATTTAAGTTAGGGCACTGTGTTCAACAACTCAGACCCTGTAGAATGCTGCAATTGTCAGAAATAACTCAAGAGAGGATGCTCGTCTCCAGGAAACATCAAATGAATGAGCTGGCATATTAGCAGACCTGGATTACAGTAAGGAAAATCTAAAACAGAAGAGGTATCTGGATGCTTCAGCAGGCAACAAAGGAAGAATTTGGGACTGGGTCTAAGCACTCGCCCAAAGCACTAGAAGGAGGATTTCTTTTTATTTTTCTTTCCTATTTTTGTTCTTCTGGTTGTTCTTTCTTTCTTCCTTTTCTCCTTTTTTTCTTTCCTTCTTTTTCTTTCTTGGTTGCTTTTTTTTCCCCCTTTGAAACTGAACCATTATAAATGAGTTGGTCTCATAACTTCTGTTAAAAATCAGAAGCTTGTTAGATGTAATGATTATCTGCATTGTGACACTTACCGCATATGAGGGGTCTTGTCGAACAGCTTTACTCTAATTTAGAGCTCCTCTGTTAATTAGAAAGCCCTCAGATTTTCTGCAAATGCAGGTCACTATCGACAGCTCATGCTTTTGATGCTTCGTCTGTGACAGTTGTTGGGTTGCCCTTCTAGGAGCTGGCAGGGTTGTCCAGACTCTGACAGTGTCAGAAAATGCAGTCACCACGGCTGCTTCACAGGAAGTTACACACAAGGTCCGCACACAGTCAGTTTCCCTGCAGCCCAGAAGCCTGATGAAATCTGCACTCACATTCAGCTGAAAATAGCTCGAATTCCAACCCTCTCTCCCCCTGCCTCCTCTCTTCCCCTTTTCCTCCTTTCTACTTCCTTGCCTCTCTTTCTCCAACCTCTGTTTCCAGCATCTTCTTTCTCATCTTCTCTCTCTTTAGTCCTCAACAACTGGGGTCCTCTGCTGTCAAAAACAGCCACATTCACCAGAAAGGGAAGTAGGTTTTACAGATAAACCGGGTTGCTTTTCACTGAAACAGCAGTGATTGTGGAACAGAAACTCTCCCCTCCCTGCCTTTTAAATAATATTTCCTATTTTTTTGCACCGGTCAGCAGCCGCACCTGGTGAGGCTGAGGTCAAGGCTGCACTTCCAACATGGCTCACATGTTTTTTCTTAAGAGAAGGGGGACTTTGGAGGGGGGCAAAAAAAGAAGGAGAAAGAGAGGAAAGGTTAACAACTCGAGCAAAAATGCATATGGGCTGAGGTTTCCTGCCCTTATCACCATTCCAGTGTAAAACCTCAAATTATAGGAATTCTCACTTAGGAATACCTCATTATGGAATATATGTGCTGGGGGTCTGGGGAGATGGGAGAAGGGGTGTGTGTTCAAGACCATGTGTGTAAACTTGTGTGCTCCAAATTTATCAAGTTCAAGCCAAAAATAAATCCTCTGTGGCACTTGTTTAGGACTTTGCAAAAAAAAAAAAAAAAAAAAAACCAACCAACCAACCAAACAAACAAAAAAACAGTATTTAAATCAAAATAGGAAATATAAAAATGATTTGTACACCCTCACCACCACCACCAAGGCATAGCCTTGGAAGAAAAAGGCATCGCTGGCAGCCACAATTTCGCAAGTTGACCTTTTCACCAGGCCAGTGCCTAATTCCCTAAACAGGCCCCTTCTTCCTTGAGGTCCCTGCAAACAAATACAGTCGTCCAGAGTGTAATGGAAGTCTGGCCTTGGAGTTACTGGCTTATGAAATGCAATGGGATGAGTTGGGGTGAGAGGCCATAGCCCAGACTGAACGGCACAGTGACCAGGCAGGGTGGAGCAAGGCCACTCCAGCAAGAATGCCAAGGATAGCAGCAGCAGCTGCTGCTGCTGCTGCAGTGGGTTACTAGACCCAGAAGGGCCCATGCCTCTATGGCCATGTTGCTGTCATCTTGGTTCTTGGCTAGCAGACGCCAGTCCCAGGAATGTCCTCCATGCCTTTAAGCTAAATGCAAAAACAGAATGGTGTGAGCCAGGGCAGACCCCATACTCTTTTAGATTCTACCTATAAGGGAAAAATAAACCTAGACCTGGAAAATAATGTGTAAAGTGGCAAAAGCCAATCAACTCATTTAAAAAGAAAAACCCTTCATCCAACGTCACGAAGCTGCTGAATATTAGGTTCCTGGGAAGCTGTCCCAGCAACCTAGATATGAGAAACAACGCTTGCTATTCTGGGGTGAGAAGTGAAGTTGCCTTTCACTCGGGACTGTCAAACACAGTCTATAAATACCAGCAATGCCCCTTGTGAACTACGGGCTGAGCTCAACCCAGAGAAGGCAAGTGTTTCCCAAAGGTCACACAGCAATTCCAGGTCCCCCAGAAGCAGCCCTTCACCAGATGGATCCCATCATCAGATACCTCTTGGAAATATACATTGCTGCATCTGATTCTCATTTTCACCAAGAAGGCTGAGGAATGAGATTGCACATTTTAGTTTCCTTACCCAACTTTCTTTCTCCAACCTTCTGCTCTGGTTCTCCTCTCCCCCACCACACATACAAAAAAAATCTTTTTAGTATGTTTAGGGATCTATTTCCATATCTACCCAAAATCTCCAAGCCCCTTGTTCTATCAGCAGGTCAAGAGTAGAGAACTGTGACAAGCTGTTCTCCATTCTGAAATGGATTTGACTGAACAGCTGCTGAAAGGCAAGACATCCTAGGGAGACTGGTACTGGGGATTTCAGGGTCCTTGTTCTGTGGGTGGACCATGGCTCCTTTCCAGAGAATGACTTGTGATTTGTTCTCTCTCCTACACATCAAAGTGAGACACCAATCACAGCTCTACTGGCCCACCTTGCCCCACCTCCAATTTGGCAACTTTGCCTCCTTCTCACACAATGAGAAAGAATGGATAGCCAAATTCTAAGAGTTCACTTTCTGCACATATGTGTAGTTAAGTACTGAAGTGAGAAATTCAAGAAAACTATACTTAGGCACACACACACACATTTTGAGAGATAATTTCTAAAGACCTACCAATCTAAATACTGAAAGAAAATGGCTACATCAGGCCCAGAAAAGCCTTGAAATTTTCCCTGTCCACAGACCACAGCCCTGTGGTGGACATGAGATCCTCTGGCTTTGAGATGAATAATGCACAGAAATGAGCAGCATGATGGATTAGCTGGCAGATTATTACCAGACATGTGAACATGCCAACTCAACATCAGGATTGGGCCTGAAACTTCTCTCAGGAAGGCCTTGATAGCATTAGATGGTTGACAGAGGTATTACGGTGTGACAGAGTCTGAACCCACAGTCTGAGAATGACCACATCCCTTCCCAGGGAGACGTTCCCACTCAACACCCTGGGAAGACTACTGCGAATCACTCTGTCTCTCAAACCTGGCCATGGCTCAGCCCACGCCCTTTCGTGTATTCACCGTTTTTCCTGCTAACAGAAATGGAATCAGAACAAATTAATATTTAATTTTAAGATTACTATTCTATCAGAATAAAAAAGACTCAGGAGATTCAAAGCGAAGGCAAATGCCCCTCCTTTAAGTCTAACGTTGCTATTCAGGCATTTAGGAGCGCTAGGCACAGTGAGTTTCCCTGCCTCCAACCTGTGATTTGCCACAAGGCAGGAGGGGGAAGGATAGTGCAACACCCCTAAGTGTGTGAAGTTCTAACCTTTTACCCATGTAATGATCTACTTAATGTAATATTTTGTCTTTAATCAATGAAAGAGTAAGATAATTTGATATCCTATAAAACTCCCTAACCTATACTTTGCAAGTCGATTAGCCAAGCTCTTCATGCTAATGTCAGCAGAGCCCATGTTACATCTCCAGTCAGGCTTTCGGGTGTCTGCACCCCACAATGCCACCCACCGAGAGTGGAAGAAGAAAATTCAGCAGGGGGAGCAGTGTAGTGGGCAGTTACGTTTTCGTCATCTGTATGGAAAGATTATCTTCCCTTGGGATCCTTCTGGAGGGCTATAAATAATAGAACATACTAATCAACATTAGATATTAAAAAATGAATACAGATTCAGATTAAGGGAAAACTAAATGATGCCTTTATAAAATCCAGAACAAAACAAAACAAAAAAAGGCATGAAAAAGAAGGCTTAGTGGATCCCCCTTAAGTTAGCCCTATTCTCTGGCAACCAAACCAGCCTTTAATGAGGGTGTTCAAAGTAACCATTTCCCACTCCCTTATTTATGAGCAGCAGAATGTAAAAAGCAAGAGGCTTAATTTTAATGCGATAATTTTCCCATCAACCATTCTATCTAAGGAAGCTGCAGAAAGGTGAAAACTGGAAATTTATGAAACTTTAATGGGAAATCTGGATAAGAATTTGGTCTAAATATATGAAGAGGAACATGGACAGCTGGCACAAACACAAAATGCAAGTACTGCAACTCCAGCTCCCTGATAACATCTGCCACTAAAGGTTTACTGACTTGGTTTTCCCAACTCTAGAATGGAGCCCTCATCTAAACCTGGGGAAGCAATATATGAACAATTAGATATTAAATGCTTATAGATCCCTCTCTGTGCTATTACTTTTGACCTGGGTTTTAAAAACACAGTAACACTTACAATTTATTCTCATTATATAGAAACATCTAAATTATCCTGGAAGAGTTTGTCTCACGGGCTGTTCAAAGAGTGTTTCTTCCTTTCCTTCTAGGAACGTGAGGAGTGAATCTGACTATTTCATCAAAGCCTGTAAAAGATACCTGAGTCATGATTTTAACTGAACAATGTCTCCAAGAATTCAAACTGTGAGAGGGGGAAGAAGACCGTCTCTTTGGTGTAGTGGGAATCGCCACTGTGTCCTCTCTGGTTCCTCTCCTCTGTCCTTGGCAATCCAGTTACAATTTGACAGCATTTAAAGATGACAGTACTTGAGATAATAGGACAATGCCATAAAAGGATTACAGCAAATGTGAAAGAAAGGACACACGTAGGTACTGTCCTTTCGGTAATGTCATCTATGATCAGTTTTTGTTTCATTTTTTGCTGACACAGAAGTCAGTACTACTTATACAATTCACTGGAAACCCTGTTATGGCTGTAAATAGTTTGCTTCCCCCAGTGAAAGAAAATACTTATTGTACTGCAGGGGAATTCGGTAAAACTTTCTAGTTTTGCTTAACATGAAAATAATAACAAAAAATTTCAAATCAGTATCAATAGCCAAAGATCCAAAAACAGCCTAAAGCCACTGCTACCCAAAACAATTTTTGTTTGTTTGTTTGTTTGTTGTTTTTTGTTTTTGAGATGGAGTTTCACTGTTGCCCGGGCTGGAGTGCAATGGCGTAATCTCGGCTCACCGCAACCTCCGCCTCCCGGGTTCAAGTGATTCTCCTGCCTCAGCCTCCCGAGTAGCTGGGATTACAGGCATGCACCACCATACCCAGCTAATTTCTGTATTTTTGGTAGAGATGGGGTTTCTCCATGTCGGTCAGGCTGGTCTCAAACTCCCGACCTTAGGTGATCCACCCACCTCGGCCTCCCAAAGTGCTGGGGTTACAGGCATAAGCCACCACGCCCAGCCATACCCAAAACAAATTTATCTTCAAAGAAAAAAAATTCTGTGTGTCCTAAATAATAGGTAGTCAAAACATTTCTAAAGGAGATCTTAGACCCCAATTAAACTGTTGCTTTAGAGCTTGGGGAAAATAAAGTGGAAACACCTAACTAAATTCACACTGTGAGAGCCATTCAACACTAGCCCACCTGCCAATGTGGTCTTTGTCAGTCACTTACACTATTTCTCATTCCATTTCTTTTATGTCATTTTGCCCACAACATATCCAAATTCATATAGTAGAAGCATTTGGAACCCAGTGCTACTCTGCTTCCTAACTAATTTCTGCCGCTGGAACTTTGTTCCTAGAGCCACCAAGTCTCCTAGAAGCCCTTATTTCTTGGCAGTGAACACACAGCTGCCCTGCCTGCCATTAAAATAGCTGCCTCATCATCCAGGATGACAAAGAGCCACACTGTGTGCCAAGTGACCAGCCACAAACAAAAGCTTGTTTGACCAGCACCTGTCTCTGAAGAAAATTCTCAGTAGAAGAGGAAACACCTGAGGGGAGCTGAAAAGAAAGTCTGACATTTGAAATTCTAACAGAGGTTCGTTCCCCTCTAGGACACTCTGGGTCATTAGCGTCTCTGCTTTCCTTGTTCCCTGGCTCATCTCCTGAGCCCCGGGCCCTTCTCCTTTCCAACTGTCTATTTACTAACCACTTTTATCAGCCCCTTTCTCACCCCATCCAAAAATGTTTACTCAAATTCAGGATAGCTTAATAACCCCCAAAGCAGGAGGACACTATTAAAGAGAGATCACAGGGACATGAATTTTGATGCCTGCCTTATTTTGTCACATATCATCTAAATGATAAATGCTATGATGAAACACCATCCATGCCCTGAGTATCCCAACATGGATGGACTGGAGGAGAGGGACAAGGGACCAATACAGACCCTGATGGGCCCTTGATTCTGAACTTCATTCCTGCCCACTCCCCATCTGCAATGGGGGCAAAGGCAAAAGGAAAACTTTCCAAGATTGAAACAGTCCTCTATATTAGTAACAGACCCATGTGCTAGGCTCCTACAATATCTGGTTCCATTCTGCTAGTGAAAGGAAACCCTACAGTCAACCAACTCCATCCTCTAGAACATATAAGTCAACAGGGGAGAACTCGGCATGAAGGGTATTACAGAGAATTTCAACAACTCATCCACCCCCTTTGCAGAGTCCTCACTTAACATCCCCTAGCATGCTGCCTTTGTCTTCTGATCAGAGTATTTCAGCAGCCCTCTATGATCTATAGGATGTGGTCTAACTCCTTAAGCCATCATTCCAGAGCTCCACAATCCAACTCCAATTTTCTATTCCAGTCTTAGTTTCCTGTACCCATCAATGAAAATATTCTGCCCAAGTAAAAATCCCTTCCGTTCTCATTTCCTTCCTGGCTTTTCTTCTTGTTCTCTTACCTCCTGGAATCCTGCTCATACTTCAAGGCCTCACTGAAGGTCTACCTAGTCACCTTAGCAAGAAGAAGAATCAATCTCATCCTTCTCCAACCTCATAGAGCACTCATCCCATGCACCACCCCCTGACTCATATCTAGGCCTTACATTGCTGGTTAACTGTCTATGCTTCTAATTAATTCCATGTGTTCCCAATGAGTTTCTTAAGTGCAGGGACTCTTTCTCCTACTTGCTTCTATCATATTTGAAAGTACCAGCACAGCATGTGACATGATATTCATATATCCTAGGAATTCAACAAATAGCATATAAATGACTGATTTACCTTCCTAAAAGGGAAGTTATTTTTCCAAATATCATTTCTGTTCAAAATGGTAATTTTAACCTTCTTAGCACCCACAAACAGTTCCCTTCTGATATCTACTTGAACTTTCAGATAAAAAAAAAAAAAAAGCAAGTTGCAGTAACATGTTATGCTACACAAAGATTAGCATGAATATCCACCCTCTTTAAACAGCCACCCCACACCGTGGAGAAGAGCAAATGTGAAGTTTATGTGCCAACCAGACTGTGTGCCAGGTTGGTAAAGTCTGACAGAGTTACCAAAACATAACAACATCTTCTATATGTGAAGCCCAACTACGTGGTTGTGCAACTCTATAGCTGACTTTCAACCATGGTCATCTGCAAAGAAGTTAGTCTCAGCCACCTGCGCATCCTCAATGCAAAAAGCTAAGTTCTAAAAACATATTGTTAATGCTCTTTTAAATGCAGCACTACTGAAAAGGACCTCATTTTGATGCCAGAGGGCAGCAAACATGGACACTCTTGGCCCCCTTCAGCTATTAAGATGGTAAAAGAAAGTCCTAACTATCATTTGAAATGCTCCCGGCCAGGCGCAGTGGCTCACACCTGTAATCCCAGCACTTTGGGAGGCTGAGGCAGGTGGATCACCTGAGGTCAGGAGTTCAAGATCAGCCTGGGCAACACGGTGAAACCCCGTCTCTACTAAAAATACAAAATTAGCCGAGCGTGGTGACACATGCCTGTAATCCCAGCTACTCGGGAGGCTGAGGCAGGAGAATCGCTTGAACCTGGGAGGCGGAGGATGCAGTGAGCTGAGATCGTGCCATTGTACTCCAGCCTAGGCAACAAGAGTAAATCTCCGTCTCACCAAAAATAGAAAAAAGAAAAAAAAAAAAAAAAAAAAAGAAATGCTCCCCCCAGTTCTCCAGGCTGGGCTGACTGTACACATCAAAACACCCTAGGCATCATCACTCCATGTTGACAGCCAAAACCTGGCGTGTGGCCAGGTAGGACCCAACACTACACAGGCACAGACGTTTTCCATGTTAAGAACCCAAATCTATACAGTCCTTAGCACCCAAATAGGTTCAGAAAAGGCAGTCCACACAAATCTGCCAAATAAATGAATGAAGTTCAGATATTGCATTTATGCTAAATACCTTGGAAATTGAGAAGGAATCTGGAGAGGAAGATGGATGTAAGAAAAACAAAAACCTTCACTTTACAGGAATTCACCACAGGAGATGCTACACCGTTAGCATCTCCACTTAAGGAGAAGATATACTGATGAATAAGACTGAGTTGGTGACAGGCGCAGTGGCTCTCGCCTGTAATCCCAGCACTTTGGGAGGTCAAGGCAGGAGGATCACTGGAGCCCAGGAGTTCAAGGCCAGCCTGGGCAACAGGGAGAAACTCCATCTCTACAAAATTACCCGGGCCTGGTGGCATGCGCCTGCAGTCCCAGCTACTCAGGAGGCTGAGGTGACAGGATGGCTTGAGCCTAGGAGATCAAGGCTGCAGTGAGCTATGAACATGCCACTACACTCTAGCCTAGGCAACACAGCGAGACCCTGTCTCAAAAACAAACAAACAAACAAACAAACAAAAGACAACTAATTGGGCTAATGTTTAGAATAAATGTATTTCTAGGGAAGAAAAAAAGTTAGTTGGGTACTCCCTCCCCTTTTTACTTTTTGAAGCCTGCTGGAATTCTAGGAAAACAGATTTCCTCCCCTCGCTCTCTCCTTCCTCACATACTCACCAGTACTCATGCGCTTTTCAGACCCACATGCTCTGCTTATGGTGGATAACCCCATCTCAGTGGGCCTCTCTCTCTCTCTCTCTCTCTCTGTCATTACTAACTTCTATAAAATCTCAGAATCCAAAGGGCATTCTCATTTCCCTGAAATGTACTTTGGTGCTACCCTGAAAGATGGCTAGAGTCTTGAGGAGACCCAAACAGTTAAAGGTTACAGACAGACTTGGTTCCACTCCAGTGGTGGGTGTTTTGTTTTGTTTCACTTTAGCTTTATTAAGGTATAATTTACATACAACAGAAGTCATTCATTTTAAGTGTACAGTTGGATTCAATTTGCCAGTTGTATACAGCTGTGTGGCCTCCACCAAAATCAAGATACAGAACACGTCCACCAGTCTAGAAAGCCCCCTCATGCCCCTTTGCTGTCAATCCCCTCCCCTAACCCTCTGACCCCTTCCTTCTAACCACTGAACCCCCACCTACCACTACAGTGTTGAGAATTCTAGAATTTGGTACAAATGGACTCATACAGGATATCGTCTTTTGTGTTTAATTTCTTTCACAGAGCAGAATGATTCTGGGATTCATCCATGGTGTGGAGTGTGTTACTCTTTCATTCTTCTACTGTTGAGTTGTATTCCACCATAGGGCTGTTTATCCATTCACCTATTGGTTGCCATGTGGGTTGTGACCACTGTTTGGAAGGAGAGGGCTCTGCACTCTCCTTTCAAGAAAAAAGGCTCTATCTGCCAGCCCACTGCTTTCCAGGAATGGGAAAAGGGAGCAGGAGAACCTGTGGAAAAGAGGACAATGGATTTCCAGAAGAAATTCCAAGCCAGGGGCTAACCGTGGACCTGAGCACAGCAGAGCCACACAGACGTCTCGGAAAACGGTTCTATGGAAGCACAAGACACATGGCAGTGAGAGTCCTGAGAAGTCCAGGAAAAGATGCAGCTTCCAACACATTCCCAAATATGGTGTTCAGAGTCCTAAGAGCCCCCACTAGCTCAGAAATGGGCTTAGTTGACCTCCCCCATTAGCAGCATAGAGAGTCCAGGGGATGACTTCTACCTTGTCAAAGGCCTTGGGAAGAAAGACAGCATCAAGGTCTCACACAACACTCCAGGGAGGCAGCTGCTGCCCAGTGCTGTGGACAGCAAAGCATCGGTGCAGGAAATTAAGATTCCCCCTGCCTCCCCCTCCCCCATCGTCATCAGCTCAGCCAGCGAAGGGCTGGGGGACCAGAGGTGAACAGGAAGCAGAAGGACCCCTGGGGGAGACAGGGCCTCCAGCGGGACCAGAGCTGAGTGGCCCCACTCAGTGGGGGAAGCTGATTAAAGGAAGGTACGGGGAGTGGAGGGGAAGTCAACAAAAGACAGGACAGCCATCTTAGACAACAATGCAAGGGGGAGAAACTGAAGAAAACAGAGCAGAGACCACTACTGGCAGTAAACAGAGAGAAAGTGAAGCCCCATAGGTGAGGTACACCTACATTACTTAAGACACCTGAGCACATTCTTACGCATGGGGCAATAAATACATCCTTGAGCTACACAGGCTAAGCAAGAGTGAGAGAGGGTGATGCTGACAGGCCACGTGGGAGAGTGGGAAGACGTGGGCTGGGAGCTGGGAGTTTGGCTTCTCATCTGTGCATAGCCTCTAAACTGGGCAGTGACCATGGCCTGGTCACCTCCCCACTCTGGACCTGGGTTGCCCCTCTGTAAACAAGGAGGTTGTAATAAATTATCTCCAATACCCTAATGTCTTATAAATCTTGTGCAATTTTTGCTGAGATGGGAGTATGGGCAGAGAAGAGTGGAAACGGCCCAGAGCTCAGTAAGATGAGATATCAAAGGGGAGGAAAAGTGTTCATTCCATCTCCCTAATCTCCAATTGGCAAAGCCAGACTCGGGGCAATACAGACTGGTTCTGTGATGACAAATAACTCCTAGCTCATTCCTAATGATTTATCACCAAATGTTCTTTCTTCAGCTGGAATTTTAAAAATGGACTCATCCGTAAAATAGGAATAATAATAGTATCTGCTTCATAGGGTTTGTATGAAAATAAAATAAGTGTGTATTTGTAAAGTTCCTAGAGCAGAGTAAGTGCTCTGAGCTTGTGAACTAAAACGCATGCCTCCTGGTATTTATTTGTCACACCTCAGCAGAAACAAAGTTATCAGGCCCTTTCCCGAATTCCTAGTTTGGGTCAGAAGAGAAGGGAAGAGGGAGAGGAAAAAGGAAAAGAATATGATGTCAGGGGGAGGCAAGTCAGTTGGAAACACAGATCCTAACACAGTAAGCTGGTACTTGATAGGTGCCTATATGTGATGGATGGGTGGACAGTGCGACAGATGAAAAATGGAGAATTATGAGGAGGAGAGAGTGCAGACAGGGGAAGCTTCACCTCCTTTACAATTTTGGGAGTCCACAAGGCATGGCATACAAATTATTTCATTCCCATTAAGAAATAAAATCCAATTCTCCATCACCAACAGAGCCTTCCAAAAGAGGCCCCCCTGGGCAAACGGCCACCGATGGAGAAGTCTGCCAGTCCTCTTCCACCCCACCCACGCCCCCACCCTAATCAGAGGCCAAACCCTTCCTGGCGCCTGTGATAAAAGCAACTGTTAGCTTGCACTAGACTAGCTTCAAAGTTGTATTGACCCTGGTGTGTTATGTCTAAGAGTAGATGCCATATCTCTTTTCTGGCCAATGTTATTACCTGTATGGACTTTGCACTGGAATCAGCTATCTGCTCTTACTTATGCACACCTGGGGCATAGAGCCAGCCCTGTAACTCTTTTCAGCTGTCTCACTACAGATAACTCCCAAGTCCTGTCTAGCAGCCTTCCTTATCACAGGGATAGCACCCAAGGTCCATCAGTACCTCAGAGCAGAACCCCCTATAAACTAGTCTGGTTTGCCCATGGGGGACAGTCAGGCTGTTTTCTGGGGTGGGGTGCAGGCATTCTCTGCCTGTTGTGATGCTTACACATAATGTCATAACAGACACATGTATGTGTTGTGATCCCTGCGGTTTGAGAGTTTGGAGCTTCCCTAAAAGTCAAAATGTTCTCAATGGGCCCTCAATCAGCACATACACACAAAAGGTACCTGGGAAACCGTAATTCTTTTCCTGCTCAGAGACAGGCAATTCAATACCCCTTCCCCCAACCCAAAACCCTTGCCACCATGGGAGTCTGGGGCAGAGAAGGCACAGTGAAGTCAAACTGTAATTCCAGGCTCTAAATGGTGCTGTCATTTTTCTGAGAGTCTCTAAATTACAAGGGTGTTTTCATTATTCTTAGCATATTTTTTAAAACACCTAAGAAACATACTGCAGCTCTGGAAAAGAGAACAAACAAAAGAGAAGGGGTCCAGAGGTCACCCGCATATGTGAAAAGTCAATTGATAATGAAGCCTTTAGGATAACCAGAGGGGAGATGATTGAAAGCAATGCACCTGTGCAGGAAATGGATTAGGGAAACAGGGAATTGTTCATGAAATCCCCGAAAACCAGAACCGGGAACGTTCTGGAAGTCAGAAAAACAAATCATGACTTAAGCAATGGAAGTCCAATACACGTTTACAGAATGCCTTGTCCCACAAGGCAACACAGGCTACCACAGATGGGGGACAGGGTGGCAGTGGACCATCCCAGTGGTGTTACTGAGGGGCAAAGGGATAGCCCTATGAGGCAAGTGTCCAGGGCAGAACTGGAGCTTTGTGAAACCATTTCCCAGGCAGAGACAGAGCACTAGGCTGGTGCTGCCAGTCTGACAATAAGTCTGCCATTGTCCTCTGGTCAGCTCTGGACACACAGCAAAAGTGAGTTCAGAGTAGCCTGAAGCAGGAGAGAGGGAAGAGAGGAGGATAACACCCATCTTCCACTTTGCCGCAGGTTCGAGGCAAGGATTTGAGCCAGCTACCCCTTCTGGAAGAGACTGGTGAGTACATCTCTCCTGTCTTGTACAACCCTCTCTCCTCACCGACTTTCTCTCCCAGCAGCCAGCAGGGGCCTGGGCCATTTGTGGAACGCAAGCCCTGACCACACAGACTTACTTACATGCCAGGACAGCCACCAGGTAGCCTTTCCCACTCTGGGTTCCATTGTGAGTGCTCTCTCTCTCTCTTTTTCTCTCACTATGTTCCCAGGAGGAGTCTTACATCAACCCCTTCCTCAAATCTCCCTCACTGGATGCCACAGTCATAGGCCTGAAAAGCAGCATGCAAACTGAATTTTTGTAAAGCGGGACCCATTTCCCCATGGACAGTCATAAGAGATGAGTGAACACAACTTAGCACTTAATTTCTGTCTTCATGATTACTTCACGATAAATCTGGATTCCAAAGGGACTATAGGCTCTCACATGGAAGGAAGCAAGATCTCTACTCCTCTCGCAGTGTTGAGTGGACAGGGAGTACGCCGCAGACACCTGTCGGCCAACCAATTCTAATTCCCTTTAGCTAGCATCCCCTAAGCTAGAGCTAGAGCTAGAGCTATTTCCTTGCAGCCTTCCTTTTCTCTAGCAAAGTCCTTCCAAGCAGTAGTTAATGACCTGTAAAAACACTTAATGAGCTAGAGAAACATTCCATTGAAAGGAATACCACTGTGCATCCTTTTGTAAAGAGGGGGGAAAAATCTTTTGTAAAACGAAGCATCGCCTTTAACTGCTCTGTTTGATCAAGTCAGATTTTTCAGAATATGAATAGCTAGTATTCAAGCATATATGAACTGTCTTTAAGTTAATCAATCCCTAGAAACTAGCCCTCTGGTTAGCAGGCCAAGGATATATGAGAGTGCTTTGTAGTCTAGACTCAAACTGCCGCTCCTGAATTGAATTAGAACATTCCAGGTAGACAGATTCATGGCCCTTAACATCAGGAATCAGCTACAAACTCAATGGGCTCTTACCAGTCACTAACTACGTCAGTGCCATATCCTATAATGGTGATGATAATGACCATTGTGATGATAATAATAATAATAGCTTCCACTAGATGGAACTTTGCACCTTCCAGAGCAATTTAACATCCTTTACTTTTTTTGGAAGGCCTTCAGGACCAGCCTCCTACTCTTCCTTTTCTCTGAACTATCACCTTACTATAGGCACATATTTCCCCCAAAGGACTCAGTGGCCTCTTTTGTCTCATTTCTCCCTTTGCTGATGATCCAGTAGAGAAATGATCAAAAGGATCCTGCACATTGTCCTAAATGAAACCAAACTTCCTCTGCAGGATGGAAGTGACCCAGGTGATAGAAGGGGGAGCCTGGACCCACCGCTTCATTGGCCGAGGATGACCCCATAAAGGTCAGGGTGTTGCAGAGATTGCTATGCACAAAATCCAAGGGGCCCATGGAGGTGCGGAGATGAGGGACCCACCTGGCAGTCCCTCAAGAGCAGGGGTCTTGTCTTTGGGGGAGGACATCACTCTGAGCAGGGCTGGGGTGAGTCAAAAGTCTGGGAGAAGGGAGGTGTGGAGGGGATAACTGGGTCAGACCCCAAGCACGAAGGGCCTCTATGTAGACGGGTGTGTGGCTCCTTAAGGCAACCCAGCAGCCCTGGGCACAGAAGTGGTGCGTGGAGATAATGCCAACAGTGATAACCAGCAGGGCCTGTCAGAAGAGGCCCTGGACACTGAAGGCTGGGCACAGCCTTGGGGACTGCTCACAGGACATGCAGCAGTGTGTGCCGACAACTCCCCATCGCGACCCCTATCAGTGCCGACCAAGCACACAAGATGCACACCCAGGCTGGGCTGGACAGAGGGGTCCCACAAGTTCACAGGGTGTGCCCTGAGAAGGTAGGGAGCTCACAGCCTCCAAGCATTGCATCATCCTGGTACCAGGAAGGCAACGGGCTGCCTCATACCCACTTCCCTTCCTAGAATTGGCCTGGGACATTCATCATTTAGCCACCTCTGGCACCTGCATTTGTTTTTCAAATTTTAATAGCAAATAGGCTTAGTGTGCTGGGCATAGCTGAGCAGAGGTGATCTGACCCCTCTATCTACTCAAGTAAGATCAGTAAAGAGAAGGAAGCAGGCAGATGAGGTGACAAGGGGAGAAACCAGTGAGGTCATCTATAGGTCCAAGTTCGTCGAAACCCACACCATTGTCAGCCAGACTGCCAATTCTCTGAGGAGATAGAGACTTGTTGCTTAAGGAAGCCTCTTTGATGGATGTACTAATATGTATGTACCTTATACATACATTTGAATTACCTGTAAATCTTGATCAAACTCAGATGACTGTCCAACTCATCCAGAAACTACGTTTGTCTAATAGAACAGGAAGCAGGTGGTGGTGGTGGTGGTGGGTGGTGGGGGGGGGCATTGATGAGAGGCAGGGCCAGTGTTTCTTCTCCATTTTCCATTCCACTGATTCTGTCCCCACATAGGCATCCAAAGGGAAGAATGCTACAGCTACAGTCCATTTCCCGCTGGCTTTTCTGGGAGATCAATCTACAATGTGTTCCCCAGTATTCAGGTTTCTGGGCTGCCATTATCTTCTCTGGTCTCGGGGCCCAAGCCAAAGAGCTGGAGAATAGCATCTGGCCACAGAAACTAAGGCCTGGTAGAGCAAGACAGCCACGTGCAAGGTGAGTGGATATTGCCCTTCCATCACCCCCACAGAGCCGCAGGGGTGTGACGCCCCTGCCCAGCCATACCCTTCTGGGCCACAGTGCTGGAGGCTGAAGTCAAAGCCCATGGTGCCTTATTCCTTCAGGAGCAATACTACTAGGAAAGGTTGCACATTCTGTAACTCCTCTAAGTGATATTTCTTCCCAGGGGCAAAAAAGGAAATTAGCCCCATTTTATAGATAAAGAGCCTGAGGCCCAGTGGGCTGATTGACTTGTCCGGGGCCACCTAGCCAGCAGGTGAAAAGACTCATGTGTAGCTGGCTTTAGAGTCCAAGCTCCTTCAACGTCCCACATTCTCAAGAGAGTGTTTGCCACAGGCCAGGGCTAGCAAAGAGACCCCTCCAACCCCTCATACCTCCCCACCAGCCCCATGCAGGTGTTAGTGAGGCCCAGGAACATGAAGCTCCCCGGACCAAAGGGGCGGACAGCACTGAAGGAAACCGCTCAACCTTGAGTGGAGAGGCTGCTGTGAAACAGCTCTGGGCAGCACCTGGGCCAGCATGTTGAAGGAGACATGTTCCTAAGCTGCCTGCTACTCTGCCATCTCTCTTCTCTTCCTCCTAATCCATAAGCACCAGACCTCAAGCCCCATGTGCAGCTCCAGAAGCTGCTAGACCTCAAGCAGGACTAAGATTCAGAGAGAGCAGCCACCGACCTGGCTCCTCCCAGGCAGGCCAGCCCAGGTGAGCCCCTCCAGCCAGGCACCCACACCACTGCCAGGCTGTTTACTCTTAGCTGGTGTTTGTCTCCTGTCTGCTCTACTGTAGCTCCCTCCCTCCTCTCCTCCTTTCGGTCCTCTGCCCAGGCCTGCCTGAGGCTGCCTGCCAGTGAGATTGCATGTCAGGGCTATGCCCTGGGCACTGAGGGCTGGGGTGCCCAGACGCCTGCAGCTGTGCCCTGGATGGAAAACCAGCAGCCTGCAAAGGTGTGGGGGCAGCACAGGAGCTGTGTGTGAGAGGGGTGGTCTTGAGAGTGAAACCGGCCAAGTCTAGCCCAGGCGGAGAGGGGACAGGGGGCAGGTAGGGATAGGGCAGGTGAGGTTCCCGGGGCCAGTTCCCCCATTATGCACTGCCTGTGCTCCCCCGCCCCCATGAACCGTGCCTCTGTGGGCTGACAGATGTGCCTTCAGAGAAGGGCAGGGAGCAGCTGGGGGCCTGGCCAGAGCAATCATCCCAGCAGGAACTTACATCAGAGTAGGCAGCCTACCCAAGAGCCAGGGAAGGAAGGAGAGCCCCTGAGAAAAAATGGCGGAAGAACGGAAGGGACTGCGTGTACTGATGGGATAAACCAGACACCCCACACTTCCCAACCCCGCAGGACAGGGTTCAGAGCCAGGCTGGTGGCTGCTACATAGAGACAGCACCCTCCACCAGTTAAGGTATAAGACAAGGTATAAGGCTGATGGGCTGTAGGCAGCAAACCTGGAACTCAGAGTCGGGGCACCTCACTTCAAGCCTTGATGGATAGGTAAGAATAACACTCAGGCTACCAAGTTAGACAGATGAGCTGGATTCTTCATTTACCACCAACTTCCTGGCTGTGTGCCTGGGAGCAGCTCTTTAACCTCTCCAAGCCTCAGTTTCTGCACTGGTGAAATGTGCATGATGACATTGTATGGCCAACCTGGGGTTGTTGATGGAACTGGTTAAAAGAGTGTCTGTGAAGCAAGCCTAGCTGGGTGGGCTTGCAAGCATTTCTGGGTCGCTGCATTCTCCTTTGTAAAATGGGAGAACGCTGAACTGCACAGCCGACCTCATGGTTGACTCACTCAACAACAGAGGTCTCCACAGGAGCCCTGCCCACATGAGACATCTTTGGCACATCTTCTGAAACAAGACCTGTTTCTAGAAAGTTGTTGGTAAACATCTAATTTTGCACTTATTTATAGTATTGTTTCAGAAACACTACCTTCATTCTGCTTTGATTCAATGGCAGCCAATTTCATTCATTTGGTCCAAAAGCTACTTGCCAGAACAAAATGGAATAAGCCTCATTCCCTGCCCTCAAGGAGCTCACAGTCCAGTGGCTCTGTCTTTAATATCTATAAGAGCACAGGTAAGTGTCACAGGAAGCCATGGTCCTTTGGGGGAAATGAAGAACGCTCTTGTAATATGATTAAATCACTTCCAAATACTTTACCTGGTTGGTAAGTTCTCTTTCAGGTGTTTCCCTGAGAGGGAAAGGCCTTTTGCAAGTACTTACGCCGCTTTTTTTTTTTTTTTTTTTTTTTTTTGAGACGGAGTTTCGCTCTTGTTGCCCAGGCTAGGGTGCAATGGTGTGATCTCGGCTCACCACAACCTCTGCCTCCTGGGTTCAAGCAATTCTCCTCCCTCAGCCTCCTGAGTAGCTGGGATTACAGGCATGCGCCACCATGCCTAGCTAAGTTTGTATTTTTAGTAGAGATGACGTTTCTCCATGTTGGTCAGGCTGGTCTCGAACTCCCAACCTCAGGTGATACACCCACCTCGGCCTCCCAAAGTGCTGGAATTACAGGTGTGAGCCACTGCGCCCAGCCTTACACTGCTTTCTTAATTACAGCAGTGTGCTCATCTCACATAAAAATGTAAGAGGGGAAAACAGGAAGATGCATTCTGAGAAGTTATATCAGCCCCTCTGCCTCTCTACATTCCAAAACGGCCTTTTATTCTAATTATTTTACTAGTGAATTATGGAATAAAGTAGTATCATGTTTCTTTCTACACAACTTGTGTTGCACTAGGTGAAATCGCAGGCTAACAGAGCTTCGGGGAGGAAAGGCCAGACCAAAAATATCCCTCACTCCACAGAGAAGCTGTACCACCAGAAGTCCTGGAAAACTGACAGGTTTGCATGTTGTAACAATGCAACTCAAGACTATCAGAATGATATAAATATTTGTATAGATACTTATCAAAGCAACAATCAGAGATCAGGTCCCTCCAAATGAGCTTACAGTTTATTATCCTGCTTTGTAAAAGTTGGTGAAACAAAACGATGGACAGCAGATTTGCTGAGCTCTAAAGTCAGGGAGTAGGTAAACAGTGCGAACATGTCAGCTCCCTCCTGGCTCTCCTCTACAGTCTGTGAGCAAACGGAAAAATAAACCATTGGAAAAAGTCTCAGCCTAATAAAACTGCAGAGACAGAATAACTTCTTCATCAGATTCAGAAGAGTAGCAGGGGGGTTCTTGCTAGCACAGATTTGAGCTCTGCCATCACACACTTTGTACATACAATTCCGGGATCTCAGATATTGCTCCTAAAGGAAGAGCCAGCTTCCTTCTCTTATCTTCCTTCAACATCCAAAAGCAGTGTTCACACCCAATCCCATGCTTTCTAATATTAAAATATGAATTTAAGAAATACCAGTGAAAAGAGGTTTTTTAAACCAGAACTCTTTGAGTTGTAATGTTCTCGATATGTTAATAAAACTGTTTTCAATCATCATCAGAGAAAAACAAATTTACCTCTGATCATGGTAGCACAGTAGAGCAGAAAGAGCACTCAACTGGTGATTAAAAGAAATAAATTCTAGTCCTGTCACCCAGAAACTATGTGACCAGAGGAGGTACTTAATCTCTAAGAGAATCAAGTCTCGAGTGGGTAAAATGAGCTGGGGAAGGAGTGAACCAGTGAGAAAGAACACTGGTCTGTCTGGGGCTCCCAGAAGACACAGCCAGACTTCTTTCTTGCCCTTGTCCAAACACCTCCTTGTCTTTTAAGGCCTGGGCTATCTAGGGGGATGGCTACTGGCTTGGAGCAAAACCAACATGTCTGTCATCTTAATACACATGGAGTGTGTTGAAATGAAGGTGTCTGTGTGGAAGGGACAGACCCAGATCCACTCTGCATTTGTCCTGGCAATGGGAGCAGGAATGAGTCCACCTTCTCCAAACCTGGTCACTCTTAGTCCCAAGAGGGAGAAGCCACATCACCCTTGATCATGTTAGCCCCATTCTGCTGCCTCAGGAGGCTCTGAGCAGGTGGAAAGTCAGGATGGGGTCCAACCAGGAGACCCAAGACAGAAAAGGCAGGTGGCTGCAAAGGAGCCTCACTTCTCCAGGGATTGTGACTTTTCATTAAAAACCCTTACCCATGCCACCCACCGCAACCCAGACAGGCATTCCAGGAGCCAGACATCTCCCTGGAAGACAGTAGGCTATTGCTTCCTCTGAGCACTGCAACAATTTTCTCTGGACCCTCTCCTCCACCTATTCCCAGGATAGGGCATAACCCTCCCTCCTATCCATTAGATTGCCCAAATCTGGGAAAAGAATTTGTGGTGCTCAGGTCTGAGTGCAGACCAAGCTCCCAATACCAGTGGCTATTTCAGGCTTACAAAGCCTTGGTGGTTTCCACACCCAGCAGTTCCTACCCGGGACTGAGAAGCCCTCAGCAAACACCCAGATGGCCCTTGTTCACCCTCCTGGAAACCTATAGCTGCCAGGGAAATGTGACATTTTGTGAGGACTAATTTTAACCCGTCTAGAAGATCTAGGGGCCAAGATGCAACCCTAAAGCCCACTGCAAGGGACGATATTCTGGATCTTTTGTCAAAGCTTGATTATTCTAATAAAATTTTTATATTAGACAGTAATTCACATTCATCTAAACCTCCTGAAAATTGGTTATTGGCTGCTTCATTGATTCTAGAAAAAAAAGAAAGCAAGAAACGCAGGAAAGGAACGAGGGGGCAGAGAGGGAATGAAAGACACTGAGTGTTAAGGCCCAACCCAGCCAAAACCCCACCTGCTAGAAGCCTGCTGAAAGCCTACATGGCTTCGAGTGGCACATTCTGAGAACTCTGAAGAGTACCATTCAGCCGACACTGCCCCCATGACACAGGGCACTGGTCTCCTCTTTGACTCACACTTGCCTGGCAGGACTCCCCAAACAAAACAGAGATGCTCAGCTAGGCACAAGAGAGCAGGCCCCAGGGCTCATGCTGCACTGTGGTTTCCGCAGCAATTCCAGAACTGCTGCCTACCGGCACGCATGCGGGATCAATGATGAAGATGCAGTACCTTCTGGGTCTGCCTGGGTCCACCCTTCCTTTCTTAGTCACTGCGGGGTTTCACCCAGCCCAGCCACCCACTGAAAAGGCAGAGGAGGCCACCCATCCGAATGCTAGGATATGACACACTTGAACCTTCCTCCTGGCCAGCCTGCTCTCCCAAAGAAGGAATAACAGAACAAAAAAGTCAACCTCTGACTACTTCTGGTTTGTAAATTTATATCTATGTTCTTCTTGAAGTGGGAGCTCAGCATTGGGACACCCAGGAAAAATAATCTCCAAGGCAAAAAGCAAATAGAAGAATGAGTCTGCTGAAACAGCCAACTCTGTCTCTGTCTCCCCCAAGCCCTCCTAGTCAGAACCTTCTCTCAGCATTTCAGCAGGTACTGCTCACCTGGAAATACAGCTGATGTATTTACTGAGAAGCTTCTTCAAGCTTTCTACTGGTGCTTAGGGACAATGCCAATCAAGTCTTGAAATTATATAGAGAGGTGGAATTCAGGTACATATCTGTCCCCGAAAATGCTTAAACGATCAAATTGATTCCTATCACATGCCTCCCCTACCAGTGAGCACCCACCACTAGCTTCCTTGCTCCAAACTATTAAAACAGAGCTTCTCCCAAAAAAACAGCCTTCTGCAAGCCGCAACTTCCCTACCCTGTGTGCAGGCTGTGGAAGCGTGGGGTGGACCCAGAGGCGTAAGGAGTTCTGGATCAGAATCCCTAGTCTACCCCTGCGGCTGCGTGAGACCAGACGTGCCATTTAGCCTCTCTAAGCTTCAACTACCCCTTCTCCTGCCTCTTCACAGGGTTACTCATGAGGTGAGGCTCAATTTGACAATACCCCTCAACAGGCTTACTCAAAAAAAAAATGTGATTTTATCTCTATCCTCATTATTAACAGCACAATGGACATTCGAAAGGGATGGGCCCAATTTTTCATAAGCCAAAAAAGCTAGAGGATTGGAGAGAAGAGAAGGGACAGATACTCAGAAACGGCTTCAAGGGTGTTCTTTGGCACCCCATTCTTCCAGATTGTTCCAAATGCCTGCTGCAGTAATAACAGCCCCAAAAGAACACACCACTTTGTCAGGACTTGTAGGTGAAATGTGTTGGAGCAGCTGTCAGCTTGGGGAAAATCACTCATCAGGTAGTCAGCCGAGTGAGGCTGCCTTCAGCTGGACAAACACTGCATCCACATGGGGAACGAGCGGGTGCTTTCCTGTCCTTCCCTTAGGGGCCAAACCAGCCCTCTTTTACCTTCTTGTCCAACCCAGTGGGCCTCTCTCCCTCAAATGCACACCTCCTTCTCTTTCCTCCAGCTCCCTAAGGTCTTGTTCAGGGCACAGACAGCTCTTCAGGCTGCCAGAGCAAGAGTTAGGAAATAACGACCCCTCCACATGCATTCCCACCTCCCGGAGGCAGGGGACACAGCCGGCCACTCTGTGACGAGAGTGGGTAACCTCTCTACCTGGGTCTATCATTTTAGAATAAGCCATTCGTGGCTGACTCTTAAATGGGAAGGGCCAATTACAGACATCTCTGAGAACAACTCTACCTGAGGGAGGGGGAAATACCTCCCAAAACAACGGTGGGCAGAAAAATCTGCATCCCGTAAATACCCAGAAGCAATAGCAGCCCCACCTGGTTCATCTACCTGATGCTGTGGAGATGGCATGGTGGCATTTGGTAAATAACCCATATAGGGCTTTGCAGGGTATGGGACACCACACTAGGCTTTGCAGCCTGGGTGAAACCAGATGGTGCGAGAAGACAGTGAATCACTCATAGGCAAGGGATGTTAGCACACCTAAAAATCCCCTTTTCCCAGCCATCCTTTGACACCCACCATAGAAATCACAGAGAGGTCGGAAAGAACACCTGGGCCCAAAATAGCTTGTCGTGTTAGCCAAATGCCAGCACTCCCACTTTGTCTGAGGGCATGGAGGGGAGGCAGCTGGCCAGCGGCTAGGGCTCTGGCCTCCTCATTTAATTCTCTCTGCATCAGAGGAAGAGTCACCTTCACAGGCCAGCTGTGGTCTGACTTGCCACATCTAATGCCACGAGGCCCTGCCAGCGGCCTCCATTCTGGTCTATCAAACCCCTGGAAATCTTGAGACAGTGTTCCTCAGATCCAGGACAGAGCTGGCTCAGGACGCCACACGGGTCAACCCGAGCGCACCAATCCTCAGACCCTCCAAGGTGACAAAGACCTCACTAGACTGTATCTCATTTTTCCAGCCTCAGTGAGCCAGCCCAAGCTGGCATGCTGAGTCCAGGAAAGCCCTGGCTATACAAAACACAGCCCCCACGCGCCTTTGTGCATGGCTGCTTAGAGGGCTAATGATAAAGGCAGCTCACTAAGGAAACGACCGTGCCCAGCAGTCTCCTAAATGGCGAAGGCAGCATTTACCACTGATGACAGCCCCCCGCATGTTTCCTTCTAAACGCCTGATATATATCCATTTTTCTGTCAGTAACCTCAAATAATGCCTATAATGCTGAGATTTATACATGGGTACTTATAAATGTGATTTCATTATAGCCTCTGCAAAACTACCTTTCCACCCAAACATTCAATTAATGTAATTAAATTGCTACCTGATGGCATTATCTAATTTAACTTAGGATCCAAACTATTGAAAAGCATGTGCCTTTTAACACCCTGACTGGTAAGGCATGTGATGAACAGAGCTATAAACATGTTGGCGTAACTGAGCTGTTTAAAAATAAATTAGCAAACTATAAAAATAAACAGTAACATACATATGTACTCAATTATGAACTAACTCTAATTTTTGTTCTGAAATACTGTCTTTGACCTTAGTCATAAACAAGCACTATTAAAAAAACATAATATCCCAACAGACAGAGGGCCAAGGATTAAATGCTCTTCCAGCTCTGCAGAATGCAAAGCAAGACAAGGAAGGAAGGGAAGGGAAGGAAGGAAGGAAAGAAGAAAGGAAGGAAGGAAGGGATGGAGGGAGGGAGGGAGGGAAGGGAGGGCCCTTGCCTTTCTTGAAAAGCTAGAAAACTGTGTCCAAAACCTACAAAGACTGCTGTGCTCTTGTTGACTTGAAGCTGCTTCCATTCAAGCCAGAAAAGTTAAAACCTGGTGAAGTGCTTTTACATTTTCAGATGTTTTGGAGTCTCTCAAGAAATGAGGACAGGCAAGGGAAGAACTGTTTCCACATGCAGCTGTTTCAACAGCTCACTGTCTGCATAACAGAGTCTCTTACACAGGGCTGCCTCCGCACCTGAGCTGAGCTCGCTGTCCTAAGTCGGCTACTGCTTCTAAGTCCCCAGCTTTTCTAAGACATATGGCAGAAATGTGGAAATTGTCTTCCAAATAGCACAAGACAGAAAGCGGGTGGGGTGGGGGGCGACGGGTGCGGGGAGAAGGGAAGAAGTAAAAACAAGCTGTTGAAACTGTATACAGGACACGTTTTCACACTAATCCAATGCTCCTGTAACAAAGGACAGCATACTATGGGATAATTACTATGGCTTATTATTACAGTTTCTAAAGCAAAAGAACAAAAAAAAAATTCACAAAAGACATATTACACACGCAGATTTCTAAAGCTTTAAAATCATGTGGTCTTCGGTGTTGGTTCCTATGGGGTTATGGATAATGCCCTAACTGAGCACGACAGATGCAAACACAAAAAAGAAATCACAATAAACCTGAAATTCTCCCATGTCATGGTGCTTACTGACCTTTCTTTCACAAACAAAAGTAGTTGAGCAACAGCTAAGTAGTTATTCATCTCAAAGAACCAACCTAAAATGCTGATAGGCCCAGCACTGTCTACCCCCACCTCCAAATAACAACAACAACAACAAATTACACAAATAAAAACTAGAAGGAAGCTCAAACTCATCCACATTTGGTTCAGAACACAGGGAAGGCCTGATGTGAAAGAGGAGACAGAGAAGCTTCCTGGGTGTGCAGAATTACACCCCAGGCCACACTCCCTGCAGGGGCCACAGGAGCAAGCACTGCAGCCGGGTCCCCGAGTCTGACTTTTACCCAAACAGGGGGTTGCCAGTTGCTGCGAGACAAATATCCCTAGCACATTACCTAGTTGGCAAAGGAATGCAACTGGGAGGTTCTGGAACAGCACAGTGTGGAACTGCACTGGACTTTTCCTGTTCTGAAGAGGACTATGCTTTCCTCCGGGATGTAAAGCATTTGGCAGGCAAAGGACAAAACTTACCTCAGGTACTACGGCAAACTGGCCAAAGAGAAGCGTTGCTAGGAGAATGGACACGGCAGGAAACAGCCTCAGCTTGGCCCAGGAAGAAGCTGGCGCTCAGCTACAGGGGCCGTGGGAATAGCTGGAGGCCTGTGCATTTCCCTGAGGGTCTCCTTGGCGACAGGGCTGGACCTTTGCACTCGCAGCCTGGACTCTTCTCTGAGCTCCCCCTTGGGTTACCTATGATTCCAGAAGAGTTTGTTCTACATGTAGCAAAGCCAGCACCACACAGGGGACAGAGGGAAACCTAAGGCCTACCTTGAGGGATGTTAAACTTATGCTCTAACCACCGCTACTTAAGGTGTCTTTTGAATCCTGAGGACCAAGGAGCTCTCATATGACAAGGAACCTGTCACTGGTTCTTCTGTGATTGCTAAAGCCTAGAGGACCTCCTCCAAAGAAAAGTGGCTCAGACAGAAACACTGACTCTTATTTCTCATCAGACTCCGAAATCACAGGCTTCTGGTCTAAAGATTCAAGCTGAGAAACAAGAAAGCAATTTGTTTGATTCAGGCCCTTGCAAATTACCCCCCAATAATTTACTTGGTCTCAGCTTTGGCTGGCTTGGATGTTATGAGGATTCCAAGAATTTTTTAACTTTTCCATTAGAGGGCTCTGCACTCTCCTTTCAAGGAAAAAGGCTCTATCTGCCAGCCCACTTCTTTCCAGGAATGGAGAAAGGGAGGAGGAGAACCTGTGAAAAAGAGGACAATGGATTTCCAGAAGAAATTCCAAGCCAGGGGCTAACCGTGGACCTGAGCACAGCAAAGCCACACAGACGTCTCAGAAAACGGTTCTGTGGAAGCACAAGACACATGGCAGTGAGAGTCCTGAGAAGTCCAGGAAAAGATGCAGCTTCCAACCCATTCCCAAATATCACCAATTAACAGCAGCCCGATGGTCTACCTGAGATCTGAGAAAACAAACAAAGGGAAAGAAATGCAAAAAACAAAGCGCATCTTTCTGGATCAAAAGATCAAGTTGTCTTTGGTAGCTAAAGAACAACAGAGAAGGAAAAAGAACAAAAAGATTAGGAGGAGGAGAAAAACACCTGGCCTTCCCTAAAGAACTTGACTTAAATAATCTCGGCTATAGGCAGTCAACTGGGGCTCTCCAAACAGCCACAATCAGGGGGCTACTCTCTTTCCCCTTACGATCTTCCTGAACAGGGCAGTAGTCTAGCATCCACTGAAGTCCTGAAGTGGGGAAGGATCCCCAGACACACCCATCCTCTGAGCACCTCCACAGCCTTTCTGGCCCATCCCAATAAACAGCAATTCTATTCTCCCAGTCACCGAGCCACACATTTTGGGGTCCATCTTGACTCCTCTCTTCCTTTCATACAACCCATCCCACCACTCAGCAAATCCTGCTGCTTTTACCTTCAAAATATGTCCAGAATCCAGCCCCTTCTCAAGTCCCCACCACCCTGGTCCACGCCACCATCACTTGCCTAGAATTTGCCTTCTGACAGCTTCTGCCTCACTTTCCCATGCTTAAGTCTCAAAATGCAGCCAAAGCGACTCTCTGGAAGCCTAAGTCATATGACATCACTCCTCCAGTGGCTTCCATCTCCCTTGGAGTCAGAGCCAAAAATCCCTGCTCTACGTCCTTCAAGGAGCCAGCTGGTCTCCTCTCCTCCTCCTGCACTCTTTCCACTCTGATCTCAGGGCCCCTCACTCCTCCTCCAGTAGCCAGGTGTATTACACACAAGGTCTCTGCTCTCTACACACTCTTCCTGGAACCATCTTCTCAAAATTCGCATGGCCAACTTCCTCACTTCTTTGGAGCGTTTGCTTCTCAGTGGGCCTTCCCTAATCGTCCTATTTAAAAGCCTGGCCACCATGCACCCCTTACCCCTCTTCTCCACCTTATTTTTGTGCAGGCAGTTTGATCTTCTTTTGCCATACTATATAATTCACATATTTATTGGTGCACCTTCTGTCTCTCCCCAGCTAGAAAGGGGGTGCCACAAGACCAGGGAGTTTTTAAGGCTTTCTACGCCTAACACCAAGAACCGTTCCCAGCATGTGGCAGGTGTTCAAAATATTTGTTGAAAAATGAATGAGTGAAACTTCACAATTCCAAACTGCCAGGAGGCCACTCAATGCCATATCTATAAAACTGTCAGGCAGCCCAACCTGGGGGCACTTTGGCTTTGGATCTGGGGTTTGAGCCAAATTCCATTTTCCCCACAGGCCCTGAGATCAGAGGGAAGAGCTTTTGCATTATAATGTAAATGGAGGGGTTGAGCTGGTTTGGGGGAACCCTTGACAGGAGCCAGTTAAAACCAAACGAGAGTCTTTCCTAAGGCTTAGGTGGAGCCTCTAGAAAGAGTGGGCTCAGAGCCTGGGGAAAAGCCAACCACCAGCAGTTCCTCAGAGCTCTTCCCACTGGGGCTGTGCAGCCAACTGCATTTCCAGGCACACTGAGATGCCCATACTCATATCGAATACTGTGCAGGGGCACTGGCCAGGCACAAATCCCAGCTGCCTCCACGGCATTACTCTCCCTCCATTCTTGCTTTCAGATTCTCCCTCCTCCTGCCAGGGGCACTGGGGAGGGCAGGAGAGAAGGAGGCCATGGTAAGGGGACAAATCCCTTCTACCTGAGAGCTCGGGATGCAGCCAGAAAAGCTAAAATACCCTTTCCCACCCTAGCATACATTTTGACAGGTGAATAAGTGCTCCCCAGTAGGCAATAACAAGGAGAAGTCTGAATTAAAAGAACTTGCCAATTTGGGAAGTAATGTCATTCTATGTGACTCCACTCTATTCTGTTACCAATAAAACACTTAAAGATGCTATTCATGCAGACATAAAGTGCTAATGGCCGCTTGTTAACATGTTTCATAATGCTAATATTTCCCTCTGATTTCTGACAATTCTTTTTTTTCTTTCTTCTTTTTTGGGGCTATTTTAAGTTAACAGAGCGCTAATCTGATTCAAAACTGAAGACTCAAAGAGCTACACTCTACATAACTGCACTATTAATGACAACCATTGCCTTACATGTTGCACCATTTCATGAAAACAATCATCACTCAGTCAACGTATTTTCCAAACCATAGAAAAGCTGAAATAAGTTGAAAATGCAGTAGGCAAAGAAGCAGCTAGTCATGTAAGACACTAAGGGGCAGGAGAGTCATTAATTCTCCAAGCTTTCAGCACTCTGTTTCTATGAAGGCAAGGGTTGGGGGGAGCTTTTTTCTTTCAAATAAATCAGTAAAATGATGAGATGCTTCCTCTGCTATGCCCAGTGGCCCCAGCACCCTCACTAAGGTATCCTCCCAGCAATGTAGGTGTTCAAAGGCAAAAGAAAGGGAACCAGCTCATGGCATAATACTTGTTCGGCCAAAGACATGGTAACGCTTCCCGTGAAATACAAGTGTCACTCCAAAATGAACATGTGTGCAGCCACCTGGGCTTGCAACTTAATTCAAACAACTTGGAAGGCTAAGAAGCACTGGAGCTGGGGAGCTGCAAAGGGACCCCTGTGCTCACCACCCCTGGAGAGCTGTCAGAGAGGAAGCCTGCTTTCCTCAGACGTTTTAAAGGAAGCCACCTAGAACCCCACCTATCACTGTGGAACTGCTCACGGTGGCTGCCCGATGCGCTGATGTGGAAATTAGAATCATTCATTTGGGTTTGTGGCTGAGCTGTGCTAGGTAACTGGGTGGCCTTGGCAAGTCACTTCATCTCCCTTGGACTGTGTCCTTGAGCTTTCCTGGCTACACATCTTGCTCTCAGGTATGAAGAATCTGTCTCCTTCTACCTGCCCCTGTGCCACACAAACTCGCCTCTCAAATGAGAAAGGCAGCTTTGAGAGAGGATGCTTGCCTTCCCGGCTACCCTCCCAACCCAGAACCTACACAATGCTCTGCAGAGAGTATGTGCTCAACAAATCCAATGCTAAATTGTAAAAAGTGAGACTAGATGGTATCTACCTCTCCTCTCAGCTCTAAATTATTTGGTCTAAAGAAAACTGAAGCCCCCAGCAACTTCATTTTGCATATCTAATTGGAGATTATTTCAATAATATAATTATCAAGGCATCCCTATGTTACTTTAAGTTGGTTCATAATCTGGCGACGTTCACAGCCTGATGAAGACCGTTTATTCTCTTTTAGTGTCTCAAGTATGAGTCACCTCTGATGACGGATACGAGAACAAGCAGGTTTTACTACAATACACACCTAAAGTAAATGAATAAACCCAACCACTTTGCCCACCCACATGGCATCCATTTGGAGGAGACACAGAGAAAGGAGTTTCACCTCTTAGACGTCTCAGAGATTAATATTTTCTCAAAAATGAACACACAGAGCAACAGCTGACAAGTCACAGTGGACCACACCACCACCTCTGGTTACCCCCAGAGAAAGGCAGAGAAAGGACCCCCAGAACAGTCACCATTTGAGGAGAGGTTCAGGGATCATGAGGATTCACCACCCCACTGAAATCCATGGATGGTCTAGCCTGTGAGGGGTTGGGGGTGGCAAATTACTTTCTCTTTCTCATCTTTGAACGGCTCTTCCCTGGAGTCAGGATGACTCTCGCTAGGTTTCAGGTACATCCCCATCATGCCCCGGACTCCAGTCTCTGCAGCTGACACTGCTCTAAGATGCTAAATATGGGACAAGGAGGGGAAAAGGAATTCAGTCCCAGGAGTGGCACTAGAAGGAGTCCCTGCTCCCTCAGGAGCCATCTGCCGGGTGCTTCGGGAGATGCTGCCTCCACGTCCCACTTGAGGCTGTCCACAGCAGAAACCAGCGCCCAGATCCCCTCAAGCCGGCCACCCCATGGGAACCCCTTTGGCAGGTGTGGGTGCTGGGTCAGCCTCTAGCCAGAACTCCTGCTGCTTCTCTCTTTGTGGAGCAAATCTTCATGCCCTGTCTGGATCTTCCCAGTTCTGCCCTCTCTCTTCTGAATCTTCCCACCCTTCCAAGGGCCTGCTGCCTAATCCATCTCCCCACTCACACGCTAAAGTAAATGAATAAACCCAACAGCACAGACTCATCCCTGATCAGGACTGAAAAAAAGAAAAAGAAATAGCCTCCCATCACACCACTCTCTGGGAAATTAGAACTGAGTCCTAGCTCTAGCACTGGGCACAGCTGGGTCAGCACCTACAAAGGGTCCTATGCAGTGAACGCCTTGCAATCTGAAGGGCAGCTGCTCTCTCTTCTCAACAAGCCAGAGATTCTCTGCCTTCCAGACAGGCACCTCCATGAAATAGAAGCTGTTCCTGGCTTGTGGTGAGCAAAACTCCCTGGATTGAGTCGAGACATGGATTCTAGTTCCACTACTTTGAATTCTCTGGGTTCATGGTCCTACATCCTCAGAGAAGGACAGACTTGAGGGCAGACAGCCACAGGTGGCCTGGCATGGGCTGAGGCAGCACACAAGGACTCCGAGCCACACCAGCCATCTCCTTGAGGACTTTCCTGAGAGCACAAGCAGCTAGCAGTGCTCCAAGCACTCTCTGAGAGGCTTCCAGGCTGGGCTACCTCCACCCATGTAGTGGAAACTGGTAGCAAAGGAAGCCCAGAAGGGCCACAACTGAACTAGAAGGCTAAGGACCACAACGGCCACTGGTGGGATCGCAGTGCTGAGCCACGAGCCCTACCGGGCAACCCATTTCTGGGCAGTCCCAAGACTTGGAGAACAAGTCATCTAAAAATAGAATTAAATGGCCAGGTGCAGTGGCTCACACCTGTAATCTCAGCATTTTGGGAGGCCGAGGCATGTGGGTCACCTGAGGTCAGGAGTTCAAGACCAGCCTAGCCAACATGGTGAAACCCTATCTCTACTTAAAAAAAAAAAAAAAAAAATCAGCCAGGTGTGATGGTATGCACCTGTAATCCCAGCTACTTGGGAGGCTGAGGCAGGAGAATCACTTGAACCTGGGAGGCGGAGGTTGCAATGAGCCAAGATCGTACCACTGCACTTTAGCCTGGGCGACAGAGCGAGACTCCATCTCAAAAAAAAAAAAAAAAAAAAAAAAATTTAATTGGGTGGGGGAGTTTCTTAGGAAAAAAATCAGAGTTGTGCAAATAAATCTAGTTGGTCTGACTGTCTTTACAACACACTGAAAGGGTAAGGCACCATAAGAGGCTGTGAATTCCATTGATAAGAGAGGATTTCCCTACTCAAATATCAAAGGTCTTGCATACACATACACCAAAACAGAAATAAGAAAAAAAAAAGAAAAGAAAAGAGAGACAGAAAGAGAGAGAGAATCACCTTTTAAACTCATCCAAGAGCCAGTCAGAGCCACCCAAAGGAAAGCAGGCCCCAGTTCCTTCTGAACTCGGCCGTTCTCCCTCTGGTGAGACAGGCTCTAGCTTGTTTCCAGAATGCCACTACCAGCTTCCCACACCTCCAGGGGACCCCCTAACCCCAAAGTGTTGCCCAGACCTAAGGATCCTCCCCCACGTGCTCCTTCCCCAACACTGGCTTCCAGGTGAGCGAGAGAGAAGCTGCAAGCAGAGTTCACTGCTTGACCATGGGGAGAAGGCCACAAAGACACCACCAGCTATCCCAACCCCAACACTTTCACTTTTTCACTTTCTCCACAGGGAGGAAGGGGGAAATAAACTTGCCCAGCCTCACACCTTCCCTGGACAGGGAGCTGTGGATCCATTCAAAGCCCGGTCTTTCTCTGTTCAATCAAGCAGCCTGAGCAAAGTACAGATTAAATACTACTATGAACCAGCATTATGTGAGGCACCAAGAAAGCACAAAAAATAAAACATGACTCCTGCCCGCCAAAAGGTTATAATTTGAGGAGGAGAAAATACACCCATGAGCCAATGTGAATACCACTGATCCCCTTTTAACTAATCCCAGAGTGACACCTCCTCCAAAGAAAGCCAAGTTGCTGACAGAGTCAGGCCTTCCTAGTTACCTAGAAAAATGGCCTGGGGAGGTCCAGCCCACTGGAAGGAGATACAGAAACAAGCACTCCATAAATATCTGTGGGACCCAGCTACCTCTCTGAAACACAGCCCAGTGCTGTCAGGCAGGGAGAAAGTGGTGGTGGGTGGCGGACAGAGATGTGAGCGGACTGACACAGACACGGGGGCTTCCAAATGACTCTTGATCACCCAACTTTCCAGCTTCCCCATTTCTGCCCCTGACTTGAGTTCCCAGGCCACTCAACCCACTGTGAGGTCTTACTGTGGGGATTACCGAGTCACCACCAGGCTGCGCAGAATAGGAAGTGAACAAGTCAATTCGAGAAAGATCCAATCAGGGAGTATTCTCTGGGCACCGCTGAGCCAACACCCATGGAGGGGTCCTGGAATACAAATACCCTGGAGTCTGAAGGGCGGTGGCTCCTCTTCTCACCACTTCAATTATGTCTTCATTGAACTGGGGTATGAAAAAGGGAAGCAGGGATTGAAAATCTAGCCTTGTGGCCATAAGCCTGTGATGACTCATGACACCTTTGTGTGCTCTAAGATGCTTTCCCATGTCTGTAATGCTTTTCATATCATCCTACACACTCACTGTCACCTCTCCTCACCCCAGCACACAGAAAAGATGTGCTTATTATGTGCACTTAGGTTTTGTTGTACTATTAAACACAATGACCCACTCCTATTATTATAACACAGGTTTTGCTGGAAACTCGAAAAAGACTTGGCTCTGCTGGCTCACAGGGAATCTGGGCTCCGCTCTTCCAAAACCTTTGTTCTCCAGATGTCAGCGCAAAGTTATGAACAGCTCTCCCCCTGAGCTAACTTACCGAGCAGTAAGTGAGGCAAGAAAGGCCACTCACTATATTTCTCAGCCTCCATGAAGTTGTCACTGGGAGAGGAGCCAAGAGGGAGGGGGCACCTTCGGAGACAAGATCGTAACTCACTGTCATCCGGGGAAGTGGAGAGGAAGTCAGGGAACTTGTGTCAGGAGTGGAGAGCTAAGCTCAGTATGGACAAGGACAGAGAGGGGCACCTGGGATGGGAGAAATGTGGCATCAGGACAACTGGGAGTGAAAGTTTAACTGCCCTCAAAGATGGTTGACAAAGATCTAGCATTCCTAGTGGACACCAAGCTGAGCATGAGTCATCAATGAAGCACTGGTTTTTTAAAAAGCAAGCAGGACATAAGAGTGCAGACATAAGACTAAAGAATGTGGAAAACACTAAGATATCTTGCCATTGGACTCTGTAGTTATCAGACTAATGTTTGAGTAAAAGAGCTGGAAAACCAGCAGATTCTAAAGAGAGGCACAGAAACAATAAATGGGTTACAAGATAATAGATCCATGAGTTCAGGTTCAGGAAAGAGATTATTTAGGAAGAAGTAGTGGCAGAGAATGGAATGAAGAATGTAAAATATGAAGCATTTCAGCCCAAAGCTGGTGATGAGATACTTTGGAATGAAGAGGAAATGGGTTTAAAATGAAGCGTAAGGGATCGAAGGTAGACAAAAGGAAGGATTTCCTGCGATTGAGAGGTGTCTTTAAAAATAGAACTAGGGTGGTGAGGAAGAGGTTGGGCTGGCCAATTCTGGAGGGCCATCTGCCCCTGAGAGGGTACACGTTCCTTCACCACCCCAACTCCATCTACTCCATTATCTCCAATGATCTGGATAAAAAAGCCAAGCTATTCCCTGGGCACACCATGTAAATCCCAGAAGGGCCACACTTTGGGAGCCCTAGAAGGAAAGGTGGTAGAAAGACCAGCCCCGAAACAGGGCAGAGAAAACAGGGAAAGGAACAAGGCAAGATGAAAGGGCAAAGGACCATTCTCTGCAACAGCACAGGTGATTGGGTGGTGGTTTTGTTGCTTGGGTTTTACCATGGGCTCCCCAGGTTAGCACTGCCACAAAAGCACCAGGCTCTTCAACAAAGCTCCAGTTAAGAAAAGCATTCCAGCCATCACTCATAAAAGTGTGGGTGCAAGTTCCTCTGCAAAGCACATGCGGGCCACCTCTGGCTCCTGCTGGCCATGGACAGGCCGTGTGCGATTAGTACAGTCAGCCAGGAATGAAAGTGGGAAGCCCCAGGCTCTGGGCCAAGTCTACCACTGCCTAGCAAGTAGCCTCTGGCACTCACTCCCCTCTTAGCCTCAACCTTTCTCATCTGTAAAATGACAGGGTTAATGATATGACTTCACAAGTCTATGTCTACGTAGAAGATGCTCAATAAGTATTAACTTTGCCTTTCCACAAAGGAAACTATCTATGCTCAAAGAGCTGTACTTTCTTCTATGATTCCTCAGATACTCTTGTCGACTAGAGGAACAAGAACCTTACTCTAAAACCCAATTTTAGGGGAGGAGAGAAAAATTTTTAAAGACTTTAAATTAATTACTGAAGGCCAGGGGCATTTGCTTATGCCTATAATCCCAGAAATTTGGAAGGCCACAGAGGGAAGATAGCTTGAAGCTAGGAGTTCAAGACCAGCCTGGGCAACATAGCAAGACCCTGTCTCTACAAAAAGCTTAATAAATAAAATAAAATAATTGCTGAGATTTAGCTATCTTTTTAAAGAAAATATAAAATTTGGCCCAGTTTTTTATCCATCAAACCTAGACCTAAAATCATCTTGTCTCATTCCCTCTGTCAACGTCTGCTGAGCTCTCATAATGCATAAAACATCACAGATAAAGGAGTCACAGGATTAGACCTACCGTTCCATACCAGTGTGTTACAGCCTGTCATGAAGCAGACTCAGAGAATTTGGCTACTACTTAGTACTAACATTTAATTTAGTCTTAAGATGTCTGCGTTAGAGCAGATTCAGGATTATGCCTGTAAGATGACATTCCAACTCACCTGCATTTAAATATGAATAAAGAGTGAGCAGAAGGGACCAGGTAAAAATGGCACGTGGGAGGGCATCGCACATGTGAATTTTAGCTTCCCACACGCAAAGGCATGGGGGGACAAGGCAGGAAGCATTGCTCTAGATCTGAGAATCACCACACACCAGAGAGGGCATGGGAGGTGACACACAAACCCAGCAGAGAACGTTGAGAAAGAGTTTTAAGAGGCTACTCATCATTAGAGTTCACTTAAAAGTCCATCCAGAATCAGAATGTGGGATGGGGTGCCCCAAGGCATTCCTAGGGGCCGGGAGTGGATTTTAAGGACTCATCAATTACTGTTCAAGTTCAAGTCAAGCTGGATGGACACCATCCACACGGTGCTGCTCGATGGGCAAAGATCAAGAGGCAATCGTTCACCGCCAGCCGTATTTCCTGGGGCTGCTTGTTACTGACATTCTGTCATTCAAGGTGGGTCCTGAAGCCACAGTAAGCACCAAATCTGCTCCCTACAATCCACAGCAAAAGGAGAGTTCCTTCTTTATAACAGCGATGGTGCACATCTCTCAACTCTTGAGAGAAAATGAAGAGAAGTGGGATTTTTCAATCCTGATACCAGCAGGAAACAGGGAGTCTCTGGTAGGTAATACCAAACCAAGAAGCTTCTTTTCTCCCAAGTACACCAGGAACCCCTTTCAAATACAGGTGCTACAAAAAAAGAAGTAGGTGTGAAAGCGGGGCAAGAAAGGGAACCTGAGGACTATGCATGCTCTGTCTATGGGTATCAACACCTTTAAGGCATTTTGCGGTCTTTTTGATTCTATAACCTCCATATTGAGAGACATAAAACACAGAACATTACACCTGTTAGGTGCTGGGCCCTGAACTATCTCCAGGCAGCTGAAAGTCAGTACATCAGCTTTTTAATGACGTGAAAGTTAAAGATTAAAAACATGTTGGAACGCTTACTTTATGCAGTGCCAAAAATGTGTCTATAACCTGTAAGGAGAGATGGGTGTGGAACATCGTAGGAAAAAGGTGACTGCACTCATGCTGCGGAGAAAAAATAAGGTCCTCACTTGCCTGCCTGCCTGCCTGCCTGCCTTCTTTCCTTACAAGAGAAATCTCTCCTGAAATCTGACATGCTTTGCAACAGCAGTAAGTTGACCACTGGAGAAAGTGAGGCTGGAACCACTGGAATCTTGTAGATTTCTGGGGCCAGTTCTGTTCTGACACATGCAGTTGGGAGCCACTGGTTTAGGAATTCACGTGGGCATGGGACTGTGCTTATTCAGAAAGGGCTCCCGGTCACATCCTGTATTCTCCTGAATTACTCCAACGACAATAAAAACTCAGTGAAGACAAAGAGATCGTTTTCATAGGGCATTGTCATTAGCCAATCCATAACTTAGGAATTCATGGCTATGCTTGGATAATTCTCTCTAGACTTGGAGTGTTAAGAGTTTGCACCTAGTTATTCTCCCCTCTCTCTGGCAGGAGAATCATGTCACTGGCAAGCAATTATTGTATCCTCTTCAAATAATTCGGCCTAAATTTTCATTTATTCCTGTATATTTATGCACAAATGTGTGTATGATGTAGTATTACGGCTTCTTTTTCTGAAAATTGAAAAATTCAGAAAGCCAAAGATAATAGAATATACCTTGCGTGGCACATCCTTTAGGTAGGAATCAAAAATAATTGCAAAATTATTTATGCAGGAGTATTAAAATTTTCCTCAAAAGTTCCCAGGCAAATGGGCGCCTCTTTAATTTTCACCCTTACAATAAACTCTTCTGCAGGTTTTGTTTATTTTGAGGAAACATTTCACTTTTTTTTTCAAGACATGAGGTGTGAATGATGCAAAACAGTATTTGGATATGTAAACTGAATTATTTGCATAATGCATTACTAATCAGTGAGTATAAATTCTGGAGTCTGAGGACCTGAAATCAAGTGCCACCAAATTTTTTAAAATGTAGATTATAAAAGTAAAGAGCATCACCCTTCGGTGGGATAATGTACACATTTGCGTACACATTTGCATTCCGTTTATAAGAAGGAGAAATTATCCTCACAGAGTTTTCTGAGGAAAATTAAATAAGTGGCCTTTGATGTAAACTGCTTTGCTCTGACTCAACACTATGAGGCATACATAAGGTCCTAAATTCATAGGCACAACCACAGAAGCACCAAGGAGAGTGAAGATATTTGCATCAAAAAGAGCAGACAGTCCCCCACCCCCACCCCATGTTGGTCGCCTACGGAACCTACAGGAATCTGAAGGGGCAGCCAGACATTCTGCCTATACCACCCATCAGATCAGCCACCAACCGAACCAAAAGCCACCCATGCCCTTCTCCAGTGGGTTCCCACCGGTGTTTTCATGCAAGCTTAGCCCCTTCTTTGCAGAAAAAAAGATACTGATGTGCCAACAGTAGAAGGAAGAAAAAATTATTCCAGCTCTGTACACAACCTTTGTCAACCCAGCATGATAAAACCAAGTCTGGGAAACTATTTGTCTAAACAAACACTTTTTGGAAAGGGATGAAATGGAGAGGAAAGGAAAAGGAAGTGTAGCCTAGTGGTCAGCACACACACACACACACACACACACACACACACACACACAAATCCTTGAGGGTGCCAGGTTACATTTCTACAACAGCTGCCTTCCATTGTCTACTGCCAGTGAAGCCAAACCAGCTTAAAATTTAATTTAATCTGCTGTAAACCCAAGTATCAGGCACTTAGATGGCAGCTAAAAGCGCCACTCTCAGATAACTGAGCAACACTTGCTAATAATAGCCTCTGTGTGAAGCGAGAGAGAGCGGACATTTTGTAAAACCAGAGGGACCTGGGCCTGGGTCTGGGAATGGTGTGATGTGGTTAGGCCAGTCTCAGCTTCCAGGCAGCAGATACAGCAGAGACGAGGCCCACCATGGCTCCCATGTGTCGGGCTGCACGAAGCCCACCAGTGACCTAGCTTTCAAGTCACACAGCGACAGTCCTGGCTTTTGCTAACTAGAAGGACAAAATGCCCCTTTCCAGCTCTGCAATTGCCACTCTGCTCCCTTTCATCTTTCATCTTGTGCCCCAGTCCTCCCTTAAAGGGAAGGCTGCTTAACCCTTGACGTGTTCTTTGTCCCCTTCTTTCTGAGAGTGTGGTCAATCTCCTCTCAGGCAAATCATCTTTCTCTAACAGCCAGGGCTCAAATGGCCAAAGAAAGGTCCCAAAGCCCTGTCTTCATAACACTATCAGCCAAGTGAGCACGTCCCAGCTGCTTCTTCCTGACCCCCACCACGAGGCACAGAGGCACCTGTGCTGAAACTCAAGTAAACGCCACATCTGACTCTGCCTCATGCACTGAAAAAGCCAAGGGATCTCTGTTCTTCCAGGAGAATGGGAGACAGTGCACAGTACAGACCCTGAAATGACCCCTTCACAGTGAACTTCCCAGATACAAGACTTCAGCTCACAGGTACTTTCTTGCCCACAGGACACTTTTCCCCTTGCTACCTCTGAGCCAAACCCTTGGTGAAGAAACAACACCGACTAAACAAGGCCATACTGCTCTCTACCAGTCAGGCAATACCTTTATTTTCTGGAAAAATCTCAAATACTACAAAAGTAGAGAGAACGTTATAAATCAGTCCCCAAGTCCACATCTTCCAGCTCCAACCACCACAGCTCACAGTCGTTCTTATCATCTGTAAACCTATCGCCTCCCTAGCCCATTTTATTATTTAAGTTGATCCCAGACATCATATCATTTCATCAGTAAACACCTCTGTATGTATTTTTTAAACATAAGAACTCTTTTTTTCTTTTAAATACAACCGCAAAACCATTATCACACCTAAAAATAATAAAGTGACAAATAAAGTCCCGCATTACCAAATAGGGGAGTTACTTTAAACTCAGAAATACTTCTTTCCATCTGGGTCATGTTTTGGAGGATCCCTTCCAGTGAGGTTCAAGACTGAAGCTGCCAAGAAAAGCTTCAGAGAATCACACTCTCTAAAAAGGGGCTTGTGTAAAGCCACCTTGCATGTCAGCCCAAGCTCCTGCCCCTTGCAGTCCTTTGCCCTATTCAGGGCTGAATGCACCCTCTGAGAGTCTCTGTGACAGTCTTCCCACATTGACTGCCCCACAGGCCCCAAGTCTCCCTCACTCCCCACCATGTGGCCCATCACCACATCCGACAAGCAGGTGCACTCCCAGCGTTCAGAACTGGAATTCATTTGTCTTGGAAGAAAGTGTTCTCCTGGATGGTTCTGCACAGAATTCATTCACAGAGCATGTCTTGGATATACAGCTGACTAGATATGTCAGTTATGTTCCAAATGGGTTTTCACAGGTCAAGGTTCTGCAGGCAAGAGCAAATACTATTTTTAGACAGGATAAGGTCACAATGCTTTTAGAGACAGTGAGGTCTACAATAAAACCTATTGATCAGCCTCTGGAACTAGTGCTCCAGAGAGACACAGAGATTGAAACAAAAATTGCCTGGCCGTTTTCTCTGTAGACTCTGTGGGTAAAAGCCTGTTGGACTTAATATCTTTCAGGATATAAAATAAGTAAGAAGTAACTGTGTACAGATTACTGAAGTCCATTTAACCAGATGCAGAGGCAGGTCACAGAAAATACACTCATGGCAGAACTGTAAAGAAGGGAGATTTCAAGGCAACACATGTTGCAACCTAGCGAAAGAATAAACACCAGTCTTCACAACTCAGGGGAGGCACAAAGGACAGCCTGCCATCCAGGATTCCTGCTTGGGACTGTTGCTCCTAAATTTGCCACTGTGATCCTCAATCCAGCGCTATGTGAACAGACTTGCAGATAAATAGTATGGAAATAATTTGCTTAAGTCAGATTTTGATGAAAAGTGGTTTCTACATGGACAGCTTTCAAAAATGTCTATATTGATTTGATGGAATCATGGTGAATTCTAAAGAATTTCCTATTCTCTCTCTCTCCCTTTCTACACACACACACAGGCACACAACTATATATATATTCATACACGCATATACGTATGTATATATGTAGTATGTACATATGTATGTGTGTATATAGATGCATATGTATATATGCTTTATCTTATGATGACCGTGTTGATGTGTTTGGGGATTTTTTTTTCAAAAAGAAATAATAAGCCTTTTATAAGTGTACCACACAAGACTCCAGTAAGCAAAATCATTCATTGCCAGGCAAAACTTGAGAAATAAATTTAGAAATCATACGAGCACACAGGAGCTCAATCAAGTAAATGAATCAAGGCACAGAAAGTCACTGGAAAATTATTTAACTAGCCCAAACGTTCAAGAATTGACCAAGGTTTTAGCAGTAAACCCTAAATAATTTATTTAAGCCAAATAGGAGCTTTAAGCACAGACATTAATGTAATGGACTATCCCATCTTAAACTTCAGCCAGAGATCTAAAACTTTGAAGTCAATTATGTTCCCATAAATACCTGTCCATTATCAGGGGTGCTTTACTGTTTTAGAGACTCGGGACCACAGGAACTAGTGTGAAAACTGGAGGGTATCTTCATTTATCATCCGCTCCCATCTCGCAAACAAAATATGCCATGGTAAATATAATCCATATATCACATTGTGACACAGCTGACCCCATTAGTGAGCCAAGACTATCCTAGTGGCAGCTTCCTATCATACATTAACAATACAACGGGTGATACATTTGCACAACACAATAAGGGGTGGGGGAGAAGAGAGAACATCGGGCTATGAAATCCTAAACTTCATGTCTGAATACATAATTTTGTCACCTATCTCTGGCATGAATGTTATCATGCTTTTATTTCAGGTAATAACGGAAGGGGAAAGTAGAGCCTCTGGGGGGCTGCCATTCATTTGGCCTGTTATTTGCTTTTGGGTTGGGTTAGGGCTAAATTTTATGTTCCTTGTTTTTGTTTTTTTTTCTTTTTTCTTGTTTTTTAAGATTTTATTTTTTTACCAGAGATAGAAGAGCATGCAAAATCGGAAACAGCTGATTACCAGTGCCCTTACAGATCATGCCTATTAAAAATCCGCAAAACATTATAAATTAAAGAGGCAGTAATTTAAATAAATTACTTTTTTATTGAAGCTATAGATCTCAAGAGTGCCTGTGTCCTACAAGGAACACATATTTCACAACTGATTCATTTGCCCCTTACTCTGAGCACATGGGATAATAAAAGAAAGTTTTAGATCATCATTATCCAAAGGATAACTTTGAATGCCCTTTTTCAGCATGCTTCTGAAAACATCATTTCATATCTCATTCAATGCCACATATAAATGGTATTTGCTGGACAGTGTGGAAAACAGAAACATCCGTGCTAAAAGCCAATGGTAAACACCAAGTTTAAAAAATGGATTGCAAAGATCGCATGTCCCAGAACAGGCCATATGCTTTTACCTACATGATGAATAAAAAAAGAACACTTTCCCTCAATTTATGCTGTCTTCAACACTAACAGAGGGAGAGTTCTTCTAAACATGTTGCATCGGATGCCTTTAACAAGCAAAAATTCCTAACTCCAGGGACTCAGCATATGTAGGCTATGTCCATACAGAGAAACCAGCTTTTGGGAGGAGGAAGGAGGAAAATATCACTGAATTCAGTCAGTTAATTGAATTTAAAATACCTGGTTGTTTGAATTCAACTATTTCTTTTTCAAAAACGTACTTCTATTTTGATGTAGTTACATTTGCCCAAAAAAGCAAACTTGGAGAAAATACACATTACATTCTTTGGAGTTTTTCAAAAAAAAACAGCTTGCAACAATTAAAAGATGGAGAAATCTTGTAAGGCTGGAAACTTCTGTGAATTATCACCATTCCATTATACTGCACTTCAATTTTGCTTCCAGCAATTTGAAAGATGCCTTTAAGCTTTCTGTTGGGGAATCACGAATCCAAGCCTTAATCTCCACCATAGCTTCCATCTTTGAGGCAAATCAAGAAAATAATATTCTGCTGTCTTTGCAGGTGAGCCCCATTCAGCAACTAGATTCCAAAAAATAGCAGGGAGAAAACTGGTCAGTGGTATTCATACTATGCTAGAACATCATGGGGACTTAGAGACCCACCCAGTCCAAACTATCTATTTTACCTACTTTACAAGACAAGGAAACAAATACTAACAGGTGAAGGGAGCCCAAAATCTCACAGCATGACACAATTAGGGTCAGAACCCAGGTGTCCTGGTTTTCAGATCAGTGTCTCTCTGTTAACACTAAAAGTCAAAGTTTGGTTCTGGAAAATCTGTTATGCCCAAAAGACCTTAAATGCCTTCCCCCCAAACCAGTCTTGGTAATTTCTCCATGGCTTTCACAGAAGGGTAAATGTCTAGTTGGAAGGCCTTTACTAATTTTTATGTTATCTTCTTCCTTCATTTGTGTTTGGTAATCAAAAATAGTTTATCATAACGCTCTCAATTGGAAGGTCTTCATACTACAGGCAGATACTGTTATTTTCTGGTAGAGGATGGCAGCAGGGCTGGGAAAAAAGAATGTGGTTTTTTTTTCTAACCACAGTAGGTTTTTTCTATAACAATGATTTCACTTTCTAGATATAAAACAGGCATGGTTTCTCTCACCCTGAACTTCTGCAAAATCTAGATTTGATCAAATTCAGAAACTGGTGATTTGATCAAATTCAGAATCCCATATTTTGGGATGATGTGTTCTAGCAGAAAGCTATTGGTTGGCTATATTTTGCTCTTTCTTCCCCAAAAGATTTTTAAATAGTTTTCATTTTTAAAAGGATTTCAACTTCAGATTGTGCCCATGCCAAAGTCTCTATACATCTAATCAATAAATAAATAAAGCAAACAAAACTGCATATGTTTATCCTTTGCCATTTGGGAAGTGTACATTAATTACTGCACATTGTCTCCTATGCATCTCCCCCCACCCCCTCTGCATCGCAGACAGCAGTGCTCAAAAGGGTCCACAAAATAAAAACGTATCGGGTAATTAAATGGATATTTATAATTAGAATTTAATAATTTGCATCAGGGACAAATGAGCTCTGATTTTAATCTGCAGTGCATTTAGATTAGCCCAAAGATAGTGTAATTTGATGGTTTATAGGCCTCCTCTCGGATTATGAAACAATACCAAGCCTTCAAGTGCAGTGTGTCTATGTCAGGAGTGTGTTAAAGAAGAAGATGCAATGAAAATGTTTGACAACGTGAAAGCAGCCATAAATTACATGACAACTGTGTAAAAGTCATGATGAAACAAATAAAGGGCTGACCTATAATGCATCTGATTCATTGTGACACACACAACTCCCTGCGCTAATCTCTGCCCAGCCAACGCATTCTTAAGCGGGGAACTACTTAGCACCAGGAACGTTGTAAATTATCACTAGTCAACAGCATTGATTTTTAGTCGACATTTCAATCAGGTTGAAGTAGAAATACTACCCGGCTCATCCAACAGCCTCTTAACCAGTCCACTGCCCCTCTGAGGTCTCCTCGGTTATGGCTTTGTTAAATTTCCATTGCTCTCACCATTCGATATTTATTGTAGCTTTGCCACATCCAGGCACTTGGCCTGAAGGGTCACCGGCCTGCCTCTTGGGATATCAAATTTGTGCTTACCTAACGAAGGCAGAAACAGAAACAGAAAAAGAAACAAAAGGCCATCATCAGAGATGTGGCCTGATTTTCACTGATTTTCAAGGGAAGAGAAGGAAAACTAGGGGGTGCGAGCAAGGGAAATAAGAAGGGTTCTAAAGCCATGATACGCCTTTTATCATTTCAGCTTTATCATTTCAGTCTAGGAGACCCAGCAAATAAAACCAAGAGCTTCTCTTCCAGAGTGACAAGGGAGAACCACTACACTCTTGACCCAAGGGTATGTAGAGACAATGAAGAGGGCCAAGAAGGGGTGAGGGGGAAGGGCTTGCATGACCTCCATTGAGGACGTCCATGCCCCGGGACAGAGTGCGAAGTAAAAGTGAAGCTTTGGAGCTCTTGACCCACATGGATTCTCAGCGGCCACCTCCATCCCATCTCAAACTCAGAAGACAACCTGGATGTGAGCGACAACTTCTTTGTGATGGATCTGAACAGCCTCCCTTGGTTCTAGCAGGACTTACCAAGTGAGCAGAGCTCCCATCCGATACTCGCCAGTGCTGAGGCCAACTCTTCCACTCCTCCCACGGGGCCTCCGCATGCAGTAGGTGCTTCTCAACTACCAAATGATTCTGAAATTCTATCAGTGGAGGTCTATGTTAGCCTGGCCAATTTGAAAGGATGGAGAATACAGGAAAACAGTGACATTTGGTTTTGGAATACATTGTGTAATCCATCTGCAACGAACCTCAGGTCTTGCTTCAGCAAATATTAATAGTGTCAGGGCAGCCTGTGGAGTGACTGGGAGAGGCCACCACGCAGCTGAAAACTTGCCTCTGGGGAAGCCACATGCGGATCATATGGAGCTGTTGACTGCAGTTTCCATTCAAAACTTCCCTCAAGTTTCCAGCATGCCTTCCGGACTTGCTTTACCACAGCCTTGTTCAGCCAGAAATGAAAACCTCCTCGAAGCAGATTATGACCCCCCAGAACCCATCGTCCTCAGAAGCACCACTGCCACGCACACTCACACACTCAGTCTCTCCCTCCCTGTATAATTCTGATTCTCCCCAGCCTTTGAAGGTACGATCTGAGAATTGAATGCCACAGAGACAACACACAGAACTGCTGCAGGCCAAGCCTCACCACTCCTTAAAAGTCTTAGCTTGGCTTCTCATTCAGCCCACTGCAGTCTCCTGACTAAGCCACACACAAACAGTAAAACCTCCTCCCTCTGTTTCTCAGGACCCTCACTCGATTTCGGGCTCATTCTGGACAGATGGGGAAATGACTACTTGCAAAGCAGGATTCCTTACATCGCAACTTTTCCCAACAGCTCCGTGCTCTTTCAATATGACCAGAACTGGAGGGGAACATTCTTCTCTTTCCCAGAAGATTGAAAAACTTGACCACAGAACCCATGGGAGGGACAACTGTCCAGCACCAGAGCTTCCTGCCCAGTTGTTGCCTGGCACCACTGAAGAAAGCTGCACACGTACTGAGGAGGTAGCAGAGGGTGGCGGCCGCAGGCCAAAGGATTGAACAACTGTGGACCCTCAGGGAAGTCATTTAACCCTTGATGAACCCCAATTTCCTCCTCTACCAAATGAGGCTAATGGGAGTGTTTCCTTTCCGAGGTTGTTGTGGGATGGAATATCAATGTGTCAGACATATGGTAATGACAACAGCAATTCTGGAGGTGCAGCCCCCGGAGCAAGTAATGTCTGTGCTTTCCCTCATTTACTTCTCACATGGACTTTATAAGGTAAGGGACCTTGAGTTGTCTCCATTTCAGAGAGGTGAAATGATTCCCTCAGACTCTCTCAACCAGCTAGCGGTAACATAGAAATCTGAACCCAGAGTAACTGTGTCACACAACCAGGCACAAGCCTCTCGTAAGGCAGCACACATCTATGGGGAGAGGGGACTCCCACCCACTGAGGGAGCTGCCACCAGAAACATAATGAAACCCTGAGTTCTTTAGAGCCCCACCTGCCCTGCTCTTCTCTCATCCCAACCTGCTCACCCCATAATGGTGGAACTACATTGAGACCCCAGGAGCACACAGTTCCAAGCCATGAGTCATAACCGTAACAGTAATGAGCTTTTGTGACATGTTTTACCATGTGCCCAGCACTGAGCCCAGTGCCCCCACGTGCTCTCATAGGATGCTCAAAGGCCCTATGAAGCGAGCCCCATGATTCCCCCTACTTTACAGATTGAGGAAGCGGAGGCTTAGGGGATGAAATCTGCCCAAGGTTGCACAACTAGAAATGGTATTACTTCTTTACCCTCAGCCTAAACCATTTTATTTCGTGTAATCAAAGAGAAGAAGAAAAGAAAGGAGATACATCATATGTTAAGGGCATATTTCCCCTCTTTCAGTCCCTCCTCCCTTTCTTACCAGCTCAGGTTACAAAGACACCTAGGTGGGAGAGAAGACTGTCTCTAAGGGCTTGGCTGAGTTGGGGGGGTTATCCACGGGATAAACCCAGAGGCCCCCAAATTTTCCCAGTTTTTATTTGCTACTAGAAAAGGAAAAGGAAATCCCGCCTCCCTTATGAGGCCTCAGCCAGGGGAAGTAAACGTGATTTTATCACATTTTATATAGATGTGCACAATGGTGCCTTTTCAAGTCTATGATGGGAAAAATATTTTTTATTGTGTGAATATCATTTCAGACAGGTCCCCAAACCACTTGAAAGCCCTGGTGTCCCCTAGGTGGGATTCTGTGAACCCAGCTTTAGCCCCAGCAGCTCCTCTGGTGGGAACTAGAACGTGCCTCCTGCCAGTTAGTAACAGGGAAATTCAATTACTTCGCCACTTGTGGCAGGAGGGCAAAGACTGCACATTAAAAGAGCTAAAAATGTCAGGAAGTTATTGGGATGATGACTCTTGCTTGCCAACATTCATATATGAATGCATAATGTCACAATAAACTAAAAAACACAGGAAGAGGCCAAGAAGATAAGAAAATCGAGAACAAAACAAGCCCAAACACATGGGTTTGCCATCGGTCCTGCCCAGGAAAGGCTGCGCCTCTAACAAGGGCACCTTTTCCCCACCCCCGGCCTTTCTTGAGCCTTCCTTGAGCCTTCCTTGCATATTATCATTCTCAGCCACCGACAGCTTAATGCACAGGCCCCTTCCAACAGTTAAACTTCAGCCATTTAAAAAAAAAAAAAAAGAGTTTCCACTGATTTACTGATTTCTTACCTGCACACGCAGGCACGCCGGCCACGCCCCACCCCACTGCACCACGAGCTCTCACACCTGGTCGCCTGAACACAACCAAACCCTTCCCATCTGGCCCTCGGGTTACTGGCGTTATCACAACTCTTTTTTTCCCAACGGCAAGCCAGGAAAGATGATAGAACCCGCATGTGTAGCCAAAAGACTGGCCTCAACTGGTTCAGAGGAGGGAAAAAATTGAGCTGTGCGTCTCTTTATTTTTTTTATTTTTTATTTTTTGCCTTTAGCCAAAAGACCAGGGAGCATTTGATGTACAGTCAGCAGGTATTTAAAAAAGAAAGAAAGAAAAAGGAAAAAAAAAACACTGAAAAGGCTTGGCTGCACTGGGGCCCTGACACGCTCTCATCTAAAGCCTGGCCCTCGGCCAAGTTCATCTGTTAATGGACAACCACAACCAGGGCCTGCACCTCCCCCACCTCCCACTACCCCTCCCGAGTCTTCTCTGTTCTCCTACCTCTTTCGAGCTCCTAAAAACTAGACATCGATTATGTCTGCGCTTTTCCCTTTCTATTCAAGATAAACAAAGTGCTTCAAGTTCAGGGCGCACCCTGGGACCCCTGACAAAACAATCTATCATTCTGTCTGCTAAACCAGTCTGGCTACACCACGGCCAGGGAGAGTAGTAACGCTCCCAATGTACAATTTTCCCTTTGTGCTCCTTCCCTCTTGCCACTAACCTCTTTTCTTTACCACCTTCTCCGGAGCAGATGGGCTTGACCACTTTGCTTAAGCCCCTCCTGGCAACCTCAGAAATTAGAGAAAAAAAAAAAAGAGCTCCTGGCTACCCCACTCCGGTCCAGGTTTTTCTCCTCCCTCTGTGTTGCCCGACGGTCCTGCACACAGACACAAATCCCGTTGGACCCACACAATCTTTTCGACCCTCTCACACTGACACTAAACCAGAAAATAAATTAAATACTGGGACTGCCTCCTTTGCGTTCTGCAAGAATATTTTAAGTGAGTTTTGTTTTAAATCATATCCATTAATTTACCCTGACTTGCAATTAAATGCAAGTACACTTTTTACAACCAGTACGGAATGTATTAATTATAACTACAAATGGTCAAATAAGAGCACGGTCCCTCCAAAAAATATTAATCAAATACATAATAAATAATATTAATGAAACAAAAATAGATTCATAAGCCTTGGCCAGGGCTTTTATTATTTCATGCAAAGGGAAAGTCCAGCCAATGAAACTTGCTCCATACACTTTGGCAGGACTCAGACCAACCACTACCATTAAACTCAAGAGCGTGTTTTGGCAGTGCCCTGGCACTGGGGGGCCCTGTGCAGGCACCACCAGGAGACGCTGACCCCAGTACCCAAGGCAGGGTCCATAACGTCTTACTCAGCCTTCCCATGTGGTCGGGAAGTTACCCACAGGCTGCTTCCCTCTTCCTAATCACCCCCTCCGCCGGCCGCAGCTGTTCTGTCAGTGTCCACCCTGCCCCTCAAAGGACAAATGAAATCCCCCAGACCCAGTGGGAAATAAGCCCACCTAAATGAAGGACTCAAGACTAGGGCACCATGAGCATCTGGGTTAAGGCTCGGAATCCTGCACCAGCGTTGGAAGCTGCCTTTGTTCCCGCCACACCGCCGGGCCCCTGCTAACCTGTCTCCACAACACTCAGCCTCACGCCTCACCCCAGCACTCCCTGCCTCTGCCCCTCCCCCCAAATCCAACACACCCACCGCACAATCGAATCTAATTAAGATCAGGAAGAAATTTGCATTTTCTTTTCACTGTACCCCCAGTAATCACAGAAGTTCTTCAAATTTTGAGAATTTTGTTCCTCTGCTAATTATTTCCCTCATTTTGCATTTCAAGGCACAAAGACAGTCTATCTCACTGGTGGTCTATGAATAGTTTGAAGTTTTGAGCATCAGAAGGTGGTTGTTGCTTTTTGGTTTTTGGGTTTTTTTTTTCCTTTTAAAACTATTCTGTCATTTCCAGTTTTGTAAAAAGGTTTTGTTTTGTTTTGCTTTGTTTTTTGTTTTTTTGTTTTTCTTTTTTTGGTGGTGGTGGCGTTAATGTTTCTTCAGAAAGACAGCTTCTGGGCCATTCTGGGTATTATGATTTGGTTTCCCCCTTACAATAGTTTACTCTCTGCCTGGTTTACTGATTTACAGAAACTTGGTATGTGAATGGCGAAAAAGAAAAAAAAGGAAAGAAAGAAAATTCCTTGGCATAAGTATATGTTTGCTGATCAAATTTCAGATCATGTGTTGTTCATTATTATGACTTTACTTGAAAAACAGTTTGCCACAGTGAGATGGATTCACTTATATGCTTTCTACCCCTCCACTCCCTTTAAGTACTTCGAAAAACAGTACAATTTTTTTAAAGGTACATTTAAAGCATTAACTGGTTTGGATTAAAACAATATTTCACCGTCTGTAAATTCCCTGAAAATACATTTTCAAAAGACTTATGCAAAGCCACACGATTTTGAAGGAGCTGATGAGATTGTCCCACCAACAAAATTTAATGGTGACTTAAGAAATTCTAATACTTTTCATTTACTTCCTGTAGAATTATTTGTGTACTTGACATTTATACAGTTTCTCCATTATATAACAATCTACCCTGGGTACACTAGATTATGCCAATCTATTAGAATGAAATTCGTACTCCATATAAGCAGAAGTTTCCAGTCGCTTTTGACTTACCATTATGTTTCAATGTAAAGTGTTATTATAGCAGAGTATAAAGCACAGCTCCTCCATGCTCACGTTTTTAACTCTAATACTGTAATCTTTCTTGCTGCTTCTAGGGCTGTGTCAGTGTTTACATTCCTGGAAGTTAAATAAACCGACATGGCAAAACTCCTGGATAGACTGAATAATAAGGCTTGTGATGACTAAATTGTTTACTTTTTACCTTGTTAGGGATCCCTTTCTTGTAAAGTTTGGGGGGGAGAGGGAGGAGAGAAAGAGAGAAGGAATGAAGGGGGTGATGCAAGATAGAAGGAGAGAGATTTATACGCTGGCTTCCATATGTCACAAAGACCTTCCTATCCACAGCCAATGCGACTGAAGCAGCATGCATAAGTTAGTGTTGCTTGTTTTGTTTTCTTAAATACCAGGTCAGCTGAATACCCCTTTCTCCACTGCCCACTCAGCTCCATATAAAGTATGAAGATTTTTTTTTGACCATTTTCAAATAGCAAATTATCCATTAGATTTCATCATATCTTAGTAAAGCAATTACATCAAGAAAATGATAGTGCGTGTGGAATCAATTATGCATGCAGTTGGCCGGAGACCAAAGGCTGTGAAGTCGGAGAGGGCAGAATCGCTCGACACACACAAATAAAAAGCCCCTGGATCTCACAGATGGACCCCATCAGTTCATCTTACTGCCTAAAAAGTTCATGCACTTAATAATTTATTTGTGTTCTGGATACTGTTTCCCAGCTGAATATTAACAACTTTAAACTGAAGCATGCTTTTAGCATGGTATGGATGGAAGTCACGGTAGGGCAGTGCTAGGTCCCTCGGAGGTTAAAATTGTAGTTATGTTTCTTACACACTGTTCATTTTCCATCACAATTTATTTTCTTTCATTAAACATTCCTTTTAATCAGAATATCAGTTACAGTGTTCTGATTCTGCTTGTTAACCAGTGATAAACTCATAAACCAAAGATGAACATCAATAATACAGCACAGGTTATTCAACAGCAAAGGCAAACACCAAAATCACAGGCTCTCAAAAATCGGAAACCGTTAGTTAGCACCTTGTTTTCACCACCAGGGCACTCGTATACCTTGAGGGAGACACTGGGAGCCCAGGGAGCCTGGAGACCAGGATATACTTTGGTGATGAGGGGAGGACACATTGTAGCTCAGAGCAGCAGCTGAATGAGAAAACTTACTTGATCTAAAAGATAAAAGAGTCAGCCAAACCCAGGCCCAAGTCCTTTAGGTGCCAGCCATCTATCTAAAGAAGAAACCTAAAGCATTGTTAGAAAGGTTTGTAGTTCTGTAGCCTTCCCTCTTCCAAAGGAGGAACCTGATGTCTTAATACACTAGAATAGCCAAGGCTTCCTGCCATCAAACTGCTAACAATAAAACTGCCCTGCAACGTTCATGGGGAACAGAAACAGGCAATACATATTTCTCTATGTATCTGGAAGTGCCTCAATCATATACTTAAATTTTACAGTCTTCTCCCCAAATGAGAACGATTTCCAGCCAACACGTTCACAAACTGTACTTAACGTTAAAAGAAAACGGATAAAACATATGTAATTACTCAAGGTTAGACTTCTAATTCCTCAATTCACTAAAGGAAACTTGGCAAGAAGATGCATCATTTTGCTCCTTTCTACTGGGGCATCTGAGGAGGAGAGCCACTGAGGCAGCTAATACACAAAACATGATCAAAAGTGATTAACAACAGCTTCATATGCAAATTGCATTAATGAAGGAGTGCAAAGTCATCATGTAAATTAAATATGTCAAATCTCTTGGTGAACTTTCAATCTTGAGAAGAAAAAACACTGCTTTAATTTTTTTACATCATCAATTTTGCAAGATTGAAAATCTAAGAATCTTGGTGCTATAAACAATTTTCACCTTTTTTTTCTCCTTCAGCAGGCTGACAGGCCAGCCTGATGTGCACCGAATGTACATGTTAATAGGCCAATCAAAAATGCAAAACAATTCGCAATTACTGGAAGGACCTAATGGTCATTAGAATTTACAACTAGGTAATGAACTGAAGTCTGCCCACACCATGCATATTCATAAAGCAATTTAGCCTTTGAAGATTAAAGAAGTGCTTAAAATTCAAATGAGCTTTAGCAAATTATCAGTAAGATTCATCCAAAAAGCAAAGGGTTTTTCTTCCTATGATTTCCTCATTTTTTTAATGCAAAATTGTTATATCTTCCAGACTGAGCTTAAACTAAACATAGAGCTTCTAGTCAAGCCAAAGGGGCTAAGAGACAAACAGAGGCTGCAAACATCGTCACGGACTTTGTTCATAAAACTAAGCCCTTAAGAGCCAAACCTATCTCTAAACATGGTAATTTATCAAAAACAGCCCAGAGTCGCTCATAGGCAATACTGCATAGTCCTCCAACAGAACAGATTAACTCGAGTCCCTCCACCCTCCCAAAAAGCCTTTTCCCCCTCAAGTTGTCTCTCCTGTGTAAACATCCACTGTGGTATAAAAACAGCTTTTTCATTGGCTTGGAGTGGCATTAATTTTAGAAGTTTCTGCTTCCAAAGGGAAACCAGCAAGAAAGGAGAGGCACAGGAGGGAGAGGAGCAAGGTCTGGTTTACTTCTGAGGAGTGCAAATCCTGTTGCTTGAGATTTGCCTTTCTGATTTCCTCCATTCAGCACCAGCCGCATTTAATCCATGGTGAACGGGTCATGCAGACATCAGCTGACATTCAGAAAGTTGTGGTGTCCACCCACCACCACCATCCCACCCCAGTTATTAGATAGTATCGTGGGAACCTGGATTTTCAGGCTTTCCAATTACTAGTCTGGAGAAGAATCCTTTGCTTGAATGCTAACTCACACCTTGCTAACCTCCTGACATTTAAAAAATTCTAGTGACAGAATTCCCAATGAACTCCTCCTCTTCCTCCCAACCCCAACCTCTCCAACCCAGGTGAAAGCAAGAAAGTATATGTTAAGTCCTATCTCAGCTGATGTGCAAGTCAGACTGAGAATAACAGCTTCGAAAGGCCACGTGTCCGAGCTTACCGCTCCACTGCTAGACCCAAAAGCTCTCTGCTGTGGGGATTTCATTTGAACTGCTATCGAAGAATATTCCAAGAACCTCTCTCCGCACCCTTCTCCCCCTCTCTCCCCCAGTCTCAGACTTTCTCCTAGAGTTGATCTTACCAGAAATGTGGATATTATCAAGGAAATGGGAAAGAGAAGGGAGAAAAGTCTCAGGTACTACTCCCTGATTTCTTAACTCTCTTATCCTTGGGCCCTGCTCAGAAATGTGCTACATTTTAACATTTATTAGAAAGGATAGGATGCAGAGCTGCATGGAACCCACATCCACAACCATCTGTATGAGCCACAGGTCCACAGTCCTGACCAATTCCGTTTGACACTAATGTTACTCTACATGAGTAGAGTTCAATGACTGTTGATATGGGATGTGACAGGGCAAATCAGAATTAGATTAAGAACAAAAGTTTAGAAACCGATGCTACACTACACAGTAAATGGGACTTGAAGGCCAAATTTCCCCTAACTGCCTTCAAGTGATTTTCCCTATTAGAGCGTTTGCCTGCCACCCCCCTGCTGGCAACACCGCAATCACATCAGAAAGTAAAGTGGAATGCATATAGGAAGCCTTGAGATATTCCTCTTTAAATACAATACCTATATACTTAATATAGAGCAATTAACTTCTGGTCAGGAGTGTGCAGGCAGCAGGCTGCCCCAAGCAGATAGGAGGGGAGGGGGGCCCAGAGCTGGGACAAGCACAAAAGACAGGTCCAACAACAATGCCTGCTGTCAGCAGCTGAATTATTTTTATACAGGAATTTTTATCTCTATTGTACAAACAAGTATGTGTCTGTGCTGACTTGTTAAGCAATCCACTTGTATGTAGAATAAGGTTTTTTTTCTTTCTTGCTACCAGTCACACAGCTCCAAGATCAGAAGAAATACATAGTCTTTGAAGCTGCTCAAATGTTTTAGTTAAAAGGACAGCAGTTGTTTTCAAAGATCCAAGAGTATCTTTATCAGAATTAAATTTTTCCTTATTGATTTTTTCCCCTTAACATAACAAAAACATAACATGAGAAGGTTACGATTTATTATTAAAATTTTTTTCAGCCTTTAAATCTTTCTTCAGTAGCCAATGTTCACTTTTAAATGTAAAGGAACAATTTTTTTTTTAAATATTAGGGTGTGATGGAGTAGGAGAGAGAAACTCGTGAGATTTAAGATTTAACATTGGTTAATGCATTGTTTTAACTGGAAACTGAAAGGATAGGGGCAGGGGAGTTAAAATGGGGAGTAAATGGTTCACTGAGGGGTTCCCCCAAATGTAAATAAATCATAAAATCATGGTATATCTTGAGTTGGTGAAGGAGAATACTTCAGGTTTGGTTCTCTTAGTTTTTTGAGGTTTGTTTTTGTTTGGGGAGGTGCAGGGATTGGCCAAATATTAAAACTCTATATTTAAAACGTACAGGATCAGACTTGGCACACAGTGCTTTGTGCTCCAACATAAGAATCCAAGCTACACCTTATTTCCCTAAAAATTAACAGATGTGATTTCCTTGCAGCTTTTTTATGCATCATTACATATTAAGAAAATGAACAACTGATGAATATAAATTTAAATGCCCTGATGCTTAGCAAAAAGCTTCCTTGTGTTTTTTAGAAAATTCAAAAAGCAAATAGAAAGGCGAGGTAGGTATGCAACAGCACTGGTTTTCTTTTTGAAGGCACCCTTGCAGGTTTCACAATAATTCCATTCTTTATTTTAATGGGAGTTTTTAATCAGTGGATTCGCCTCTGTCTAAAACTAAAATCAAATTGTAGGTGCAATTGTTTGTCGGCAATGCTAACAACAGTGAGAATACAAACAAAAACTCACTATGAGTGACCAAAGGTCCCCAGGTATCCCCTTCATCAACATACCTGCTCCAGGTTCCCACTGGGAATTCCCTGGCGGAGACCGATTCAGTTCTGAATAACATGCTGCCATCCCTATCTGGAAAAGGGTGTGCAAGGTGCCTTCTTGCCTCTTTTACGGGAAGTTTAAGCCTGATCATCTCACCTTTAGGTATATATAATTTGTTGTTTAGCACTCTGAGAACTTGGTATTTTATCTATCTAAAGAGATCAAAAAGGGCAGAAGATGGAGCAAGCTGAGGCTCAGCCTAGCTCTGGTGCACACGTCAATCGTGCACTGCGTGTTGCCTTAGAGGAGCAACCTGTGCAGGTAAATCTTCCAGCAGCATTGCATCAGATCCACTCACATCAGTCTCCAGGGTGAACCAAGAGATGACACTTCAGTTCCCTGTCTGCAAACTTCTAATTCGCCAGTTCTTGGCAGCTTATTTTTCCAAGTGTTTTGTTTCAGGAAACGTGTATTTTTCTTTATACGTTTTGTGGATCTACCACAACTGCTTCTGACAGCTGTTGATTCTGTTAAAGGAACACATTATAAAAATCTTCTTTAAAACCTCAAGCGATGTGGACTCAAAAATATAATGGGGAAATATTTTAACGGAATTCCAGTTGAAAGTTGTTTTTTAAAAAAAGTACAAATGAAGGTACAGAAGTCCTTTAGATCAGTACTAGATTTAAACTGAATGTCTCTGTGTGTGTGTGTGTGTGTGTGTGTGTGTGTTTAATGGGGAAAGAGGGGTGTTGCAAATCACCACAAATATTTACACTGTACTCCCTTTGTTCAAATCACATACTTTTAACGGGAAAAGCTGGAACTGTGGCTATTTAAAATCTTAAATATTCAAACGCCTGTAATTAACCATATGAAACAAATTATGTTGCATTTCTCCATACCAGCACATGCAAAAAAATTCTGCTGGTGAATTGGGAGGTGGCAGAGTTGGGGAGACAACTCCAAGAGAAGAAAAGGATGATGTTTTCATTTCGCTATAGATCAAAGGAGAACAAGAATGGAAACTGTGGCATATCGAGCATTTTTCCATTGCTGTCTTTCACACTGGGCTATCTAAGTTTATACAGTTCCCCAGACTAGCTGCATATTAAGCTTGCTGTGTACAGCTTTATTATGGTGCGGTGGTGGAAGAAGCATTAATATTCCAGCTCCGCATCTGACAGGGCATTTACATGCGCCCATCTGAGCAGCACCTGAGAGCTCCTCCAAGGTGCAGTAACTGTGCGCCTATTGTAAAGGCAAATGAAGCTCACCTATTCCCTGCTGGGATCAGAAGTGACCTCACCACCCCCCATGCCTCAAATCCTTCCCTTGCCAACCTAACTCAATGCCATTGCAGAATGACGAATGAGCTCAGAAATAGACCCCAAGTTACTAACCCTGCTAAGAACAGCAAAAGCCTTTGCTGCAATGTTTTAAAAATGCATAGGGAGTGCAGCTGGCCAGTAAAAAGCAGGGAGACAAATTCCAATGAACCCAATATGGAATATGTTACATTTTAAAACTGATTAGAAATACAGTCTGATGTTTACTGGCTTCAAATTGAGTTTGGCATCAAGTATACTGGCTTTAATAATGCTGGCACTTTTAAAATTATTATTATTTTAAATCTGCCTTTGGTCTCTAGGAGCACATGTAGAGAGCTAAAGAATTCTTATTTGTCAGGTTACATTTCCTGGAAATTAAGTTTGTGACAGAAAATGACTCCAGTAGCAATAATATGGTTCGTGCTCAAATTAATTAGGTCATGTTGTAAAAACCAGGTGGCAAATTACAAAGGTAAATTTACTGATATTGGCCAGTGCTCTATACCCTGGTTGTAAAGGGGAGAAGCTGTTTAAGGATGCCCATTTACCTAGGTAGGAGAAAAGAACCAAGGAGGGAGGGAGACAACGGTCAATTTCCTATTTGTATTACAAGTAAAAATAGTAGTCATTATCCATTAAATTATATAGTCTGAACATATTTTATGAACTTTATTAATGTCATCCAAATTGACACATAACATAAAAACCTGCTTGATTTGAAATAATGTTAAAAGTGGGCTCTAAGTTAGAATCTTTTTTTTTTAATCCTTGAAATAACAACACTGCTGACATAGCCATGACCCAAATGAAATCTGAACAAGCAGAAAGGTACTAAAGATGCCTGGTGATTAAATCTCATGCTAAAAAAGTGGCAAGGTGCCAGGCTGGGTCCAGCTTGATGCTAAGTGCTTTTTATTGCACAAAGCTGGTACTACTGTATGTAAAAACAGACTTGGGCTTGGGGTAAATTTTGTCAAATGACTTCTTTGTGCAATAAAGGGTGTGAACAGACCAACCAAAGTAGATTAAATTAACATCCAGTGACGCAATCTTGGTGCATCTCCCTAGCTGTGCTTTCTACTTCAGTTAAATTTAATATTTCCCCCCAAAAGAAAGCCAAACTTTCTTGCTTTCTTACTGACCAGCACGCAAAGCCACCATTCACCTATTCTCCTTTATTAAACACTTTCATTGAGAAATCACAAAAATCTAAAAAATGTTTCCCTAGGATTTGCATGTTTTTTCTGTACCCCAATTTAGTACTCCCACATTAGCCAAACTACATGGAAGCTGCAGTGTGAAATTAATGATTTTCCAGGACTCTAAAAGGTGCCATTAATATGCATCCAACTCGCCTCCTCCCTGAGCTGAAGGTTGCCTGTCCTGACCCTGCCTGCATGTTTCTACACCCAGTTGCATTTTCCAGCCCATGTGCAGCTCCACAATTAAATGCCACATTCACTAAGAGAAAGGTGTGCAAAACATATTTCAGATCCTTTATAGTAAAGGCACAACTTGCAACACAACAAGGAATGGGGTGATTTAAGAAATTACAGCACTGGTTTTGTGTGTGTGTGTGTGTGTGTGTGTGTGTGTGTGTGTGTTTTAAGCTTTCACAGAATAAACACAGAGAACAGGAGGGAAACTTTGTCCCCCTCTGCTCCTGTTCTTGAAGTGAATACATATTTGTGTTTCCAATAAAAGGCCATTTTTACATTAACTGTCTGTAACAGCAGGAGACAGAAAAACTAACACAATCTCCACATCACACACAGGATGATCTTCATATCACGTGGACCTATTCTCAAAACATTATTTATAAAAGATGACTAGGAAAATGCACAATGCATCTTTTCTGTGTCACCACAAGGGTAATGTCTGAAGAAGTTTGGGATCTTTAGGATCTTCTACATTTTAGATATTTTTTTTTCCTTTTGGCTTTCCTTAGTAAGTTTAGCAGCCATGCGGGCCACTGTGTTTAATTAAGCTTTCAAAAGTCCTGACAATGCCAACAATTGTAGGACACTTCTGCGGCTCAATCATGCAATCACTGTGACAGTTCTATTTACAATTTGTCTTAGAAAGAGTTTCTCTGACATTGTACTTTGACAAAACATCCAAGCTGCCAGTTCACAACCTTTCTCTGTCTTATTTACAAATACAGCTTGTATATAGGACTCCCAGTTTCATGAACATGAGTCTTTGGATAGTGGCCTTACAAACATAGGCTCTCTATGAAAATCCTAGGTACTTATTAGGAAACAATATTCTCTACTCTCTGGATTCTGAAGGTAAGTAAAATGTTCACCAGTATATTGTTTTTGTGGTAGTGGTGTTTTTTTGTTTTAACTGCCATGCTGAAAATTCACTTCAGAGGTCAGTCGTTTTTATTCAGAATCACATAAATAAAGAGAAAAGAAAAATAAGTAGTCATAATAGCATACTATAATTTATAGTCTCATTTACAATTACACCATAAGGTACACAAATACGTCCTCCAGTTCAGTCTGAGCTAGGAGAGAATCAGAATGGATACAAAAAGAAAAGGTAAGTTCATTTTCTAAATTCTGAAAAGCATATTGTATTTGATTTACTTTTAAGAGCATGCTAATAATGTATTTCCATTTTGAATTAGTATATCTCCCTTCTTTAGAGTATCTTTCTGATATATCATTATCTAAATACCAGCTATACTGTCTAGGCAAATAATTTTAAATACCCTGATATAAATGTCTATGTTCATGATTTTAAAGAGAAAAAATGTTATATATCAACAGGAGCAGACTTTACTACATTTTATAGGACTTGTCATATTTTTTCTCTAGTCTCTCAAAAAGCTAACTTTATAACAGCCCAAACCTAATTTAAAGATTCCTATGTGCAATAAGCCAAAACCTCAAATCTGACATGATGGGATAATGTTTGGGTCTTTTCTATAAGGGAACAGCAGTTTCACATTCAGTAATCTTCCATGAATATTTCCCCCATCATAAAATATGAGACTAAAAAAAAAAGAAAAGAAAACAAAACAAAACAAAACCCCTATTGAAAGCTCTGACTGCAAGTCAAAGGCTGCTGATATCTGAGGGTGGATATTTGACACACGTATTGATGAACTGGGCCCACACAACATAAGCTGCTAATTCCCAGCTAAATTAATACTGCTTCAATGATCTCAATGGATCACAATCCCACAATATTTTGAATATTTAAATAAAATGAAAAAAGCAACATGATTAACATCTATGTGTACAGCTCATATGTGTACGTGGATGAAGTGGGGGAGCACATACCCATCTATTCACCAGGTAAAAAGAATCCTCTAAAAAATACTCAGTTTGGGCCAGGCGCGGTCGCTCAAGCCTGTAATCCCAGCACTTTGGGAGGCCAAGGCAGGCGGATCACCTGAGGTCAGGAGTTCAAGACCAGCCTGGCCAACATGGTGAAACCGTCTCTACTAAAAATACAAAAAACTAGCTGGGCGTAGTGGCACACGCCTGTAATCCCAGCTACTTGGGAGGCTGAGGCAGGAGAATCGCTTGAACCCAGGAGACAGAGGTTGCAGTGAGCCTAAATCATGCCACTGCACTGCAGCCTGGGCAACAAGAGCAAAACTCCGTCTAAAAAAAAAAAAAAAAAAAAAAAAACACTCAGCTTGGAGAGGCCTGAGTACAGTGAAAATGCATACCATTTTACTCAAGATTTAAAGAACTCTGCCTTATTCTCCTATCTGAAAGTCCCAAATTCTAAGCTTTATTTATCTTAGGAAGAAGATCTGTCACTGTTTTATTCTTGCTTCCTGCCTATAAAATGGTACAGGCTCACAGTGAACTCAGATCCAACTTACATCACTTTAATAAAGCCTTTCCTACCCAGCACGCTTAAATGACTACCTTTTATGTGGTTGCCAAACATATTCTTCTAGAGATTCATCAATATATCTCTTTCCTTAATACAAGGCATTGCTTCTCCTTTCTTTTTGTGACACGATTCAAATATCTACTGAATGATTACTGTTATTGTTTCCTTCCTCATCATAAAAAGAAAAGCAGACTTGGAATTGTGCAGACGTGCTTTAGAGAAATGGGCTGGGGGTACACACACAGCCGTCTTCCAGAACTTCGCTTCAGGGGCACCTGAGGGCCAGAGCATCGGAATTTATGTGCAGTGGTAGAATGTTAATTTCACCATAGGAAACTCTTAATTCATTACTGTGAATTATGAGAAGTCGTGATTCTAGTTACTGACATCTCACTTTGAGATGTAACCACACTATTTATGTTCAGCCAGTTCCAGAGTGGGAACAGGTGATTAAACACAATGAAAGAAATCAAGACTTTGTAATTATTCATGCATGAAAGGTTTACCTCACCTGGGTCGCAGCACTTGTTGTGCACCCACTGAATATTTTAGACATCTTAGAGAGCTTTTCATCTCAGTTAAATGATTGATTATTAGCGCTATAAAATATATTTTAAATTTGCTTTTGGTTTTGGCTTCTCTAGGCTCTGCTATTATACTTGTTCTTTAAAAAAATAATAACAGAACCTTTAGACAACCAGGGAGTTCAAGCAAATGTCTTTTATTTCCCTACATAGATTCACAGCTATAGCAGTAAAAGCCTTAACTATATGTAAGGCCTTCCCCCCGGCATTTAGATTCCTCCTCTAAATACAGAGGCACAGAATTTTTGAGCTGGTTAATCTGAGACTGAATAACCTATTTGGGACCTCAGTAAGAAGTGTGGTTTTAATTCTTGCTTGACAGACACTGTGTTTTGTCTTTTAAACGAGCAGCTCGATATGTAAATACGATGTTACATCACGCAAGTGTTACTCCATATTTGGTGATTTAGCAAGGCTTTGGATCTCCGAAGACGACAAATCCCCTTCCGCCTGCTCTTGCTTCATTAATCATGCCTTACGCTTCTGTTCATTTTCCTTCCAGTCACAAGACAACACATGGAAATGGTCATTCCCACATCCTACTGGGGGGTAGGGGAGATAAAATCTTCACCTACATGTCACATAAGGTAAATGTGGTGGATTCAAGAAATACACTCTACAAATGCAGCTTCCCTAGCAGCAGATTTCCCATTTCACTAAAGGGAAAGTATCTGAGTGTTATCACAGAAAGCATTAAAAAAAGAAAGAAAATGCCACGTTTGGTTTTAATGATCAAATTCTAGAGGGGGAGAGGAGAAATAATATGACATTTAATCCCCTCTGGACCACTGACCTATTATGGTTCAACTTTGTGGTCAAACTAGGTCGGAGAGACAAGTTCCAGTGAATCAATTCATGATACGCACTACCTTTCCTAAAACTGAACAAACCTCTTGCCTTTCGGGAGCTGGGTGGTAGGTAGATGGAAGAAAGCGATCCACCAACAGGCATGGCATGTCGGTCATCACAGAATCTGCATTGACTTTTGTCTAACATGCTCAATCAAAAAATGTTTTGAGGGTCACTATATAGTGTTGCTGTTTATCACTTAGAGCAGGGAATTTAAGTCCCACTGCTAGCCTTTAATTCCTTTTCCCTTGAGCTGCCGAGAAACCCACACACCTAGCTGCCTCCCTGCTAAAATTAACCGAAGGAGGGAGGGCTGTTGAATACGTGTGTGTATTTTTCCAAGAAAATTTTTACATTGTGTTATAGCAGAAACAGTGGAGTCTGGACTGGACATTTGTAAGGGTGACATGTGGCTGTGTAAACCACAAACAAAATCAAGATACATCTGTCAAAACCACATCAGAGACAAGAGAGAGCACAGAGAAGCATTTATCATTTAGCTGAGGAGGCAGGCTGCAGGGAGCAGCCGTTCCTGTCAAACCAACCTTTTGAAATTTCCAACATGCCCTTAAACTTTTCGAGTAAGCATGTCTGTGCGCTTCAGCAACTGCCCTCTCTACTCTGGCCTGGCCAGTCGAAAATGGCATCTTAAAGTCAAGGTCATGGTGTCATCCCACCACAGGGCTGTGTTTAATTACAGCCCCATCCGGGCTGACAGCCAATATGGATCCAAGGCTAGCCCTGAAGCTCAGTTAACTCTTTCCACCTCCTCCAACTACCCTGCCAGCCCACTCTACTTCAGGGAAGCCTTGAGAACGAGCTGAACCCCTAAGGAGGCCTGGCCAGATGTTCTGAGTCAAACAAGTCATTGGCTGAACTGCAAATGCCTATATGGCCACTTTGCCTCTGACACGTCACCAAGGCTGGAAATGGACAATGGAAGCTGGACTAGGTGTAGTAAAGCTCAATACTTCAAAATGAGAAGGTGGGGATACGGAAGAAAAGAAATCCAAAATCGACAGATCCAGAGAGAAGGTGTCTGATGTGTGTACCTATCCTGCCTACATCTGATTCAGTGAGGTGGAAAATATTTATTTTTCTGTGTTCTGGATGTAAGCAACAGAAATGATTATTTTAACATTACAGGGCTGTCATGGACAGTCACATAGAGTAATAGAGAAAGCACTTCACAACTCCTTACTACTTGGCTACAGCACCTCTGAAAATGAAAAGAAAACATGCAAACAGCTTTTCTCCTTGCTTCTCATTTACCTGCTATGTGTTCCTGTTTGGGGCAAATTCCTCTAGATGACGTTGATAAACAATCGTCATCCTCTGGCGTGACCTGGATGCCAACCTCCACGGGATTGGATGCTTTTTTCATCTCGATTGGTGAAGGGGAAGGTGGCTTATCCACAGCTTTTTCTAAGCAGAGGCTGCCATTGCATTGTTTCCGTTTGTGCTCGATAAAAATAAGAATGTCCCCCAATGGGAAGTTCATCTGGCACTGCCCACAGGTGAGGAGGTCATGATCCCCTTCTGGAGCTCCCAACGGGCCGTGGTCTGGTTCATCATCTGTAAGAATGGCTTCAAGAGGTTCGGCTGTGGTTGGAGAAACAAAAGCACAATTATTAGAGTGCCAGAGAGGAGAGAAAGGGGGAAAAGCACATCTCAACCCCATGCCATCCCACCACATCATGTAAAGTGTTTCTAGGCTTCTCTATATAATACCCAGAAAATGTGAGCATACAAAATGTACAAGGATGTGAAGGTTATCAACCAGAGAGCAAATTTGTCAATGAGGCAAATCATCACATATGTAAAGAAAACAGTCTTCCTTGCATAACTCCAGAGAACACACACACATATACACATGCACACACACACAGCAACAAATTGTCTGGTTTGTAAGTTTAGAAAGAATGCTACTTAAATAGTTAACACAGGGAACATAAAGAAAGCTTAAATAATAACTACAAGAAAAACTGGTTAAAAAAAAAGTGGATAGAAACCAAATTTGTTTCCTTTTTCCTATACACCAAGTTGTCCATTGTGCCAAAGAATGAAAGGAGAGGTGAATAAACACACACACCCTTTGTGTGTGAATGTATATACTCCTAAGTAAACAGACATGGCTTCATAAATTAGAAAGCTACTATGTCACACGAAAAATGTGCCACATTTACACTGCTGTAATAAGAAAACGACTGCATGCATCTATGAAACGGATCTAAATAATAATCATGTTGCAGCATAATTCACAGTGCCAAAAACCTTTCTGCTCTCACTCTCAGCAGTGCCACGAAATCAAAGAAATACCAAATTCATGGGCAGTATTTCTCAGACACATTAGCTAAATGGGATACTTTTGAGTACTTAAGAAAATAAGCCAATTAGTCATTTTTTTTTATTCTGAGAAATGGAATGCCTAAAATATCCTAAACATGTTTGCACTTGGTGGCATCTATGATATAAAAATCAGAATGGTCAAGCAAACACCACATTTCAGAGCAAGGCTGAGAAGTCCTTTCTTTAGACTTGAAATACTTTGCCTAATGTTGTCAAAGTTGACTAATTTTCTGAATGAGCTCCAAAATGCTTCATTATGAGACTATTTCTGCACACATAATCACCAGCGGATGGTATAACAAGGTAGACATGTCTTTCTTTCCTGTTTGCTTTTTTTTTAACTTTGTACTAAAATACTCCAGCATCTACTTTACCAGCTTCTATCATTTTTTAAGCTTCCAAAGGGGAAAAGACAGTTGGTAAGTCTCTGCTTGTGAAATCTTATGCTTGCTCTATCAAAAAAAAAAAAAAATCACAAAATACAAAACACATCCAGGATGCTGCCAGTTAATAAAACTGAAGCAGAAAATGTACAAGTCTTAAACAGTTAATCAGTCTGACCTTCTTTAGCAAGCTGCCAATTTCACATTTAATGAACTTAAAGCCACAGAGAATCAAAAAATAGATTTTAATTTGAGTGTAGAATATTGGAACAGATTTTGATAAAGTGCAAAAATCCAGTGAACTCAGGTTAAATTTATTTCAACCCTACCCAGGCTGAATATTGAGGGGGAAGATCTGGAGTAACTCCCAGATGTGCTAGGTGAAATAATATTGAGAGAGCCCTGCCTAGCTGCACCTGTGCTCAAGTAGGACATCTCATAATTTCTAGCCTCTGGTACTCCTCCTAATTTAACATAAGGTCACCACACGAATATGAAGGTTATATTCCTACTAATAAAGACCGTAAAGTAAGCACTTATGTTTCTTTGCCCAACATACTGGCCAAAAGATAAATACAGAATACATACACATACTTTTCAAATAAAAGAAGACAAACGGAAGTGCCTCTGCATTGTGCCTTTATGTCATTCTTCTCCTACATTTGCTTCCATTTTGACCAAGTGAGGAATAGGGAACTCATTCTCAAAATATTCCTGTTGTCTGAATTAAGGATTTTAAGTACACATTGATAAATGTGGCTTTTTTGTTTAGCATTAGCTACAAGTTCTGAGGTTTACAGACTGAAGGAAGACTCAGGAAAATATTCTATTTTATCAAACTTAGTAGTACATAGAACCTTTGCAAAAAAATTTTTTTATTTCCACCGTTAAGATTCTTTTTTTTTTTTTTTTTTTTTGTTCCCAAGGTCTGACACATTTCTAAAAGTGGGAATATTATTTAGGTGCAAAAGGAAATATTCTCCTAGGTATCAAATAGTTAAAGGTAATGTGGTTCAAAACAGACTTGGTTAAAGTCTTCTAAATGTAGTGACTGAACTGATTTACAATCAAAACGGGGAAATGAAGTGGTAATTCAGAGGTTGCTGATTACACCTCCACATTTCACCTAATTAATTTTATAGGAGGCAAAGTTCTTGAAAATAACAAGATGATCAAATGTACAGATATAAAACCTGTAACCTCAACATTTTCTATGCTCTTAACGTAAATTATTGCTAATTAACAAGAATTATATCCTAATGTATGAAATACGTTTAACATCGGTCTCCTTGCAAAACATTTGGCTAGTGGTGTTCAGAGAAATACCAAAACGTGTTTTTATCATTGCTGCTATATTATTAAAAATCAGACAAAGTGGGACACAAAGAAAATATGAAAATACAATTCTCATGGTGTAGTCTACTGATTTGCATTGACATCTTTTCTCAGTGGCAATCAACATTTCCTTTCTGGGCATCTGATAATTTCTCTGCATTTTAATGCAAATTCCCCTTTCCCTAAAAACCTTCCTAACCCTCAGCCATTTACCCCCTCCCTCAATTCAACTCCATCCTCCTTCGCCCCAACAATACCAACATTTCTAAGCTCCGGCCTAAACTCCGGCTACAAAGCAGGGAGTCCTCGATTGAAGTGGAAGGGAGTGGGCAAATAATCATAATAATTAGCCGCGAATTCTCTCTACGAGGGGAGGAAGAAATAGAAAATAAAATGCTTCTACGTTCAGACAGCAACACAGCCTAGAACGTCTCAATGTCTCAGTGACAGACTGAGATCTCTTTCCTGTCTGTGTAGTTGCAAAAGAATAAATTTAAGAGAAAAAAATAATCCTTATAGGAAATGTTGGTAAGGAGCGAGCAAAACGAGAGCTGCCGGGGAGCGGAGGGGGAGGGGGAAAGGGAGATGTGTCTTCAAGTTTGCTTTCCAAGTCCTTCTTGATTGTCTTAACAGGGTAAAGAAGCAAACGGAGGCTGAAATTCAGAGAGGAAAAGCAAAGAAACAAAAGCAAAGCCGGGGGCTACAGGCCCGAGGCAGGGGCCCCGGCAGGGGTGGACCGTGCAGAAAGTGAAGTTGGGCGCGGGGACTCTGAGGCACAAAGCGAGCAGCGTGCTGGCTGCAGGCTCCCGCCGCGCTTGCTGCGAACACGTGCAGCAGCGGCCGCGGGGCCTTGGGGCCGGGGGCCCGGGGGCCCGGAGGCGGAGGGCAGCCAGGGGCCCTGACTGCTGCCTCCATGCCCGTCCAGCTCGGCCGCAGGGTGACGGTTCCCTGGGCCTGCCAGTTGGTGAAAAAGGAAGTGAGGTTTGGAAAACCCGGCTGGTTAACCTGGTGCAGTCTCAGTATCTCCGCACACACCTCAAGCGCGGGTCCTGAAATTCATTCTGTGTTCACAAGCTTACACTTCTTACTTTGGGGGATCTCTGCAAATGCATTTCCCCCGCAATTCTGGGCACTGGGTGTGCGCGGCGGCGGCTGCGGTTATTCATTATTAATGACGCTGCTTGCCCGCATCATTATGATGATAACTATTACTATTGTTGTGATTCCGAGCTCCGAGGCGAGAGGGGGGGTGTCGAGCTGCAGAGCCGCCCAGCAAGCCAGCCGAGGCCACCGAGGTCTGTGCTTTGCATGGGGGTGAGGGGGTGGAAGAAGTGAGCCTGGAGACCAAGTGCAAACTTGCCATACCCCCCTCTTCGGCCATGCCCCGAAGCCCTAGAGCGCGCACTCCAGGTTCCTCCCTACCAAAAATGCCGGCCCCGAAAGAAAGCGAAAACTGCACCCTGCTCCGAGCCCGGCGCGCGCTGGTCCCAGCTCGCGCACGGGGGTGTCGGCCGCGCGCCCGGTCGCTTCTCCGCGGCCCCGGCCAGAAGCATTTTTAAAGTCAAAATGAAGAACAAAGACATACGGGGTGATGGGGGAGAGAAAGGGAATTCTGCCTAACCGTTCTTTCCCCCCACCCCCACCCTCGCAAAGCTCGTTCCTCCCCGGACGAGAATCGCCGGGCAGGAGGTGGGGGAGGCTCTGGTACAGGTTCAAGTTCGCTGAGCTTTCTTGATCTTGTTCTGCCTCCTAGCGACCGAATGGCTCATTCAGCCCACATAGCAGAGGCGGGGGGCGGGGGGGTGGTCCTGAGGACCGGGACGGCTCCTGCCGCCTCTGAGCACCCAGAAAATGAGTAGAGAAAGAAGTGACCCCCTCACCCCCTCCCAAACTGGCCCTTTAACCCCAGGACAGGAGGAGGGGGTACTAACCCTCCCAGCCTAGAGTGTCCCAAGATGGACCCAGGAGGGAGAGGGGTAGGAGGGAGCAGCCTGGACTGCGCGCCCTGGTCTGTCCTTTGAGCCCCCACTGCATCCTTCCGAAGAAGGGCCTGACTTTCCCGAGTCCTGCGAACACTGCCCTTCCTTCCCGCCGGTACCTGGCCGGGCTGTAACTTCACACCGCCGCGCGCCGCGTCTGATCCGTATCCGGCGCGGCCGGGGGAGTTGGGGGCGGGGGAGAGCGGCGAGGGAGGGATGCGAGGGGGTGGGGAGAGGGAGGGCCCCGCAACGTGCCGGGGTGGGGGAGCTTCCGAAGTGTGTGACAAGTTCCAGGGCCCAGTGAAAAATTCAATTCCCTGTGCGCACCCCCCTCCACCACCCCTTTAAAAAAAACACAGAACCAAGTATAGGTGGTCCTTTAAAACTGCATCAAAAATTTAAAGTAAGAATCATAAATTGAGTAGGGGGGGAATGTGGGCCCTCACGCCTTTCTTTCCCTTGCTGCCAAACTTTCCCAAGTGCCCACCGCCCGCCTTTCCAGGCGCAGTCAGCCGGAGACAGCCACCACCACCAGCTCTTATATAGACTCACAAGAACCTCAGACCAAGCCAGGCCTGGGGAAGAGGGCAAGACCCAAAGGGTGGAGTGCTCGGGGTCCCAGGATCCAGCGCCCTCAAAATGCACACTCAAACACACTTCTCCCCTGCCCTTCCCCGGCAACCCCGCCACCTGGCCTAGCCATGCTCGGGGCGCAGAGGGACTGGTGGCCAGACCCGGCGGGGTGGGGGGTGGGCAGGGAAAGCACGTGGTGACCTCCTCGCGGTCCCGAGCTGTGGACAAGAGACGTCTGAGAGAGTACCCAGGGCGGAGGGGAGGGGAGGCGCAGAACGCGCTTTTACGGTTGCTTTGCAAAATAAAAATGCTTTGCAAAGCCGAGTTTCACCCAGCCGATTTCGCAGTCTGGGAGGTCGAGAAGAGGTCTGGGCATTGTGCTGGGGGCGGACCAGGACCGCGGGCCAGGCTGGCGCGGAGTCACTGCGTGGCCTGCCGCCGTGCCTGGCGGGTGGGCGCCGGGCGCCGGGTGGGCGATCCGGGGCTGGGCTGGGGCGCGGCGAGGTCGGGCAAGGCCCGGGCGAGGCCAGGCCGCCGCCGCCGCCTGCTCCGGGGCTGCCGCGCCGCGCTCGGTCCTCTGTCTGTTTGTTGGCAGGAGGCTCCCGCACACGCGGTGCTTGTAAACATTCAGACACGAGATTTTTCCCAATCAAAATCCACTTCCACTTTTTTTGAAAATCTTCCAAAAAATAGTAAGAGGAGGGAGTTCCTCTCTCCCTCTCCGTGCCGTCGGCGCCCTAAGTTTGCAACTGAAGGGGTTTTGGGGAACAGGGTGATTGTAAATTTTTTTCTAGATGAGAGATTGTGAGATTTTTGCAGGGGGGCTGGTGGGGGAGTCAAAGAGAAGGCCGTCACAGAAAAGGGTTGGCAGAGCGTTTGGCTTCGGTTCGGGGGCAAGAAATTGTACATTCTCTTGCCTTGTTTTATTTATTTTATTTTTATGTATTTATTTATTTATGTGCCAGTCTTCTCCTTGCTGCCTCTGAGGTTCGGTCGGGAGGGGAGGGCAGCGGCAACCCAGGCGGCAGCAGTCCGGGCTCCCTCCCTCCCTCTCCCGCGTGCCCCCGGCCGCCTCCTCCCCCGGCCCTGGCTCCTGCCCTTCGGCGGCGGCGGCGGCGGCGGCGGCGCGGGAGGGCAAGCGCGAGGAGCCGGCACAAAAGGCAGCGGGACAAACACCCACCTCTGGCCGGAACAAAAGGCGGCAGTGCCGGCCGCGTCTCCCGTTCTTCCCGGTCCCACGGCTCTCCCGGTCGCCGCGGCCCCTCTCCCGACTCGGCGGACTCAGGAGCGCCAGGGGCCCCTTTCCACAGTGCCACTTTCTCACTATTGTGGGGATGACTACTTTCCTCCCGCTGCACACTTGACCGTGAGCGCGCTGGTGTCCAAAGGCCAGTCTCACCTCTTTTCTCCCCGGGAATCGTTTTTTAGACTTGTACTCACTCACTCCCTCCCCCCCATTTTCTTACGGTGAGTGGGAAGCAACCTCCCTTTCCCCACCAGCTCCCACCCCCAGGTTTGCATGTGAGTTGTTCGCATCCTTAGCATTGTTCATTATTTTGCAAAACTGGCGGGGGGGGGGGGGTGGAATCATTGCATTCCTTTTCGAAAAGAGAAATAAAGCGGCGGAAAGGAGGAAAGAGGAGGAGTCAAATATTTGTAAAATTAAATAAAATTAAAAGGTGCGTGCTGTCTCAAAAGTGCATACACGGCAATGGTTCCAGATGGGATGAGGGTTTTTTCCCCCTTTAATCTCTTTTACCTCGACTCTCGGAGGTTTTTCTCGTGAAAAATTTAAAAATGCATGCACACACCCCTCTCTCCCCCTCGCTTTTGCTTCTAGTCCTGCGCGCTCTCGTGATTATTAATAATTATTATTACTATTATTGGGTTACTTACGCGAGAATTCCCGTTTGCTTAAGTGCTGGGGTTTGCCTTGCTTGCGGCGAGACATGGTGGGCTGCGGGGCGGGCGGGCGGCGGCGGCGGCGGCGGCGGCGGCGGCGGGCGGACGACGGCTCGGTTCACATCGGGAGAGCCGGGTTAGAAAGAAGGAGACTCCAGAGAAAATATCTTCATCAGTGCCTTTTGACATCCAAAATAAATTAGAAATAATACAAAGATGGCGCAGGGAAGATGAATTGTGGGAGAGCCGTCATGGCTTTTTTTTAAGCAAAAAAAAAAAAAAAAAAAAAAAAAAAAAAAAAAAAAAAAAGAGGGAGAGAGAGAGAAGAGAGATAGAGGGAGAGAGAGAGAGAGAGATGAAAAAAATGGCAAAAGCCCCCCTGAGCTGCAAGTTCAAGTGCGGACGTGACGTCCCTGCGAACTTGAACGTCAGGAGTCTGGATGGACAGAGACACACAAAACATGGGCAGGGCGAGCAGGAGAGAAGGGGAGGAGGGAAGGGGAAGCTCACACCAATGGACACACATCAGGGGCTGGACATGAAAAAGAGACCAGGACAAGCCAATGGCCAGTGCGGGGCGGGGGAGGTGCGGGGCGGGGGGCTCCGCGGACGCCAGACGCGGCCCCCGGGGGAGGGGCGGGCCGAGGGGAGGGGGCGCTGGGGCCGCGGGCTCACCAGTGGCCGCAGCGAGCGCCGCGGCGGTGGCGTGGCCGGGAGACAAGAAAGGGGTGGCAGGGGTGGGAGGAAAGGGTGGGGGGGAGCAAGACGTGCGCCCTGCTCCCCCCCACACACGCGGACTCTAAAATGAAAGATTATTCAAAAAAGAAAAAAATAGAGCGAGAGTGCACCGGGAGGCTGCAGCCCCGGGCTGGGGAAGCGCGGGCGGAGCGAAGCCAGGTAGAGTTGCTCCCGGACACCCTCCTCCGTACGCACACCCACTTCCCCTCCCCGCCGCCGCCGCGCTCGCTCCCCGCGTGTGGACGCCAGGGGCCGAAGTAAAAGCCCCGAGCCCGCGGCTGCGCTCGGGAAACTTTGCCCGAGGAGAGGACAGCAAAGAAAAATCACCCGAAGTTGAGAGCTGAGCCTCCAAGTTACAGCTCCGCAGCCGGCGAGGGGAGGTGGGAGGGAGCGCACGGCATCGCAGAATCCAGCCCAAGTTTGGAGGGTTGCGGGTGCGGAAGGGCAGCGCCCGAGTCTCCAGGAGCCCGGGCGGCCTGGAAAGAGGCGACCGGGGAGAGGGAGGCGGCGCAGGCCGGGGCCCGAGGGCGCCCCCAAGGCCGAGCCAGGGACCGGGAATCTGAGCGCCCCGCCAAGCGACTGGGTCTGAATGCAACTGGAAGCGCCGAGTCCCCGGCTCCTAAGGGTCGCAGAAAGAGAGCCCGAGGAATAAAGAACGAGGAGCCAGAGTCTGGCCCCCCGGAGGGGAGCGCCGGGGGCCTGGGCAAGAGAGGCGCCGAGGCGTCCACCTCTCTGAGCGGCCGAGGACAAAGCGCGGGCAGTCCCGGGAGTCCTAGTCCCTGGGAATGTGCTCACGGCGCCGCGGGAGGTCCCCGAGCCGGGTCCCTGGGAGGGACACACCCCCTCCCACTCCAGAGCAACTGCAAAAGCACAGAGGGATGGGAAGAAAATGTTTCTTACGGGCAGAGCACAACTGTTCCTGTGCTGTTACCCAGGGAAAGAGAAAATGGGAATGGAGAGAGAGCGACAGGCTCGCAGGAGCAGCGGGGAGGCCACGGTGGTGAGATGACCGCCCCGGGTCACCACCGCGCTCCCCAGGCACCGCCGGCCAAGGCGCACACCCGGGAGCCAGCAGCCCCCTCTCGCCTTTCTGCAGACGTTCCCTGGAAATTAGGGAAGACCTGTTGGAAATAAAACCCTGTCTCTTTAATGCACACACGCACACACACGCGCGTGCTGCCGCTGTCAAAAAGCGGGCTTCACTCTGGCGTGGGATACTTTCAGTTTTACGTAAAATGTACAGCAACAGCACCCCCTGCGATTGGAAAGTTTATTCAGAAACGTGCCTGTAAAGTCCCCTGGCGCCTCCCGCCTCCCAGCCTCCCTGCCTGCCAGCACCACTCTGCAGCCGCCGCCGCCGCCGCCGGGGAGATCGCGGTCCGATTCCAAATCGGGAAGGAGTTGGGGGGAGAGAATGGACTCAGGTCCCAGGGAGGTGCGGAGGGTGCAGGGTGGAGACGGGTCGCCATGGCCCGCGAGACCCTGAGCTGCAGGTGGATATGTGTGAGTGTGTCTGCAGAGCGAGGAGCCCTCCTTCCCTCTCCTCGGAGCGGTTCCACAACCCCCGTCTTCTCATCCCCCTCTTCAGTCTAAGGGGTGTCGTTTCCGTAAACTCACCCACCCGGTGGGGGGGCTTTATTGTTTTAAGCGAGGGCCCCGGGCTTGCACGCACTCACCCATCCCGCAGCCCTGCCGGCAAGCGGCTGTTTATTCCTGTTTCGTCTTAGTAAAGTTTCAAGTCTACTGTGTTAGAAAATGACTGGCTTGCCTAGCTCGGCGGAGCTTCGGACCCCTCTAAGGAAGAAAAGGAGGTTTTCATGCTCAACATTGAGAGAGATGTGGGCTGGACTGGGATTGTGTCAATGTGGTTTGTTGTTTGTTGTTGTTTCCCTCCAGTTTGTGGGGGGGGGGGGAGACCTCAAATTCTGTTTAAGAAGCGGGAAGATTCACTAGAAGTTAAGCTCTGTAGCTTGTGTGTGACACCATTTCCCCTTTTCACTGAGTTCTTCAGAGCAGGTCAGCATCTCTATTCCACCACAGTCTGTTTTTTGTCTTGTTAAACCAGCCTTGGAGTCACCAAAAGAATGTCTTCTTGAGGGGTGGCGGGGAAGGACGACGTGGAGGACGGTTGGAGGGAAGGTGAAGAGAGGGAAGAAGAAAGTGCAACTGGGAGGCCTTTGAAAAATAAATAAATAAAAGAAAAGCCCCTTCAGGTAACAATAGTGAGCCAGATTCTTTTAGAACCAGGCTTTTCAGATTTGAATATTGTTCCCACCCGTCCATAAAAGTCCATCTATGGAGAAGATATATAAATGAGCGAGTGAGTGTTGTGGAAATATATATATATATGTATGATTTATATATAATGGTGTGTATAAAGCTTTTCGGGGTTGGCTGTAGTGTAAAAAGTAATGACTTTATTACCTCTGAAAGGTTCTGTGGTTCACATTTAACAGTCTTCTGAATTACAATTCATTACACAATTGTGTGCGCTCTAACGACGGCACCCTATCAGGGCTGCTATCTGTGGTTATTTCCAATAAATAACTGGCAACATTTTATTGATTTTCCTTTTTAAAAAAAATCATAGGAAATTAAGCACTTAGTTACAAGTAGGTCTGCTATGTTATTGCACTTGTTTCAGATTCCAGGGGGTTCCTTCCGAAACCACATCTTAAAACACACATTAAAAAGCCAGTTTTGCAGCTGCTTTCCCTGAGTGCCAATGGAGAGGTAAGCAGCGACGATTCCCCGATTAACATATATTTAATTTCACCATCATAATATGCCCAGGGTGAAATGGGAAATGCCCTCCCCTCCCGCCCCTCCCCCAGCCAGATTTCACCCAGTCCAGCAAACCACGGCTGTGTGTCGGCATTTGATCCCTCCTGGTCGTCGACCCCCCTCCCCGGCCCCTGGTGCCCTCCCCTAGGGCGACACCCCCTCCCTCAGCACTGCTGGATGCTCGCTAAAGCGCCCGAAAGTGGGGGAGGGGAGGGTTTGTATGTGTGTTTAAAGAAAGATGTGTCGTTTTAAGAGATTTTAAAATATTACGTAAGTATTGATTAATGATGCAGGTGGTTTTGTGGAGGGGGTGAAAGGTCACTTTAAATGCGCACACTTGGATACACAATAAGTATATTTACCTTTCCAGAAGTGGCTTTTAGAAAGTAATAAATTATGACAACGTTAAAATTATTTTCTGGCCGTTCAGTTAACTTCGTTTGGGGCTGTAGAGCTGTTGCTGCTCCCATTGAAAGGGTAATTACGTTCCGTGGGCTCTTTCCCAAACCTTTGGTGACGACACTGCGTGTAAACTCCAGGCCAGCAGACGACCCCTCCCCTTCCCTCCTCCCCCTTTTTATCTTGCCCGCGGAGGAGACGCCCCAGGACTTCCTGCAGTATATATTCTGCCTCTGATCTCCGTACTTAATAGCCAAGTCCTAGTTTATGCTTTATAATGTGTTGACAAGTTTTCTAACAGACTTTCTGAAATAATGCCCATATATTCACGTCGGTTAGAAACCCACCGTATTTTTAGAGTTGAGTAGATCTATACCCTAATGCAGTGAGAGAGTGTAAATCATACAGGATTTCATAGTTCTTTCAGTAGTTTTCGGTATGAAGTATGAGCCGCGTGGCCTCCAGACGTAACCTTTTAGAAAAAAAGACAGTGCTTTTATTTTATGGTGTAAAGTGCTTTTAGCTCCAGGGCTCTGAACGTGAATGTGGTCAACAAACAGCTCGAAGAGGGAGACTTAATACAGTCCCAGCCCTCGGACCGAGGATCGCCTGGCGCGAGGGACTCGGGCTGAGCTGGAAGATGAAGGGTTAAAAGGTCTGTCAGGATGGAAACTACAAGAATAAAATAAAATATTCACTGTCTGCCTTTAGGGGGAAACACCTTCATAGACTCAAAGATAAATAAGTGGATGACTGAATGAATGATTAAAAATACAATCATTCCCTTCTTGATTTTTACTTTAGCCTTTTTTCTTCTTTTTATTTCTTTTCTTTTATTTTTATTTTTATTTTTTTGTTTTGTTTTTCCTAATCGGCAGGTCACAAAATAGAGAACAGGCAGTCATCTTCATAAAAATAAAACTTAGGTTTGGATTCTATGCTTGGCATAGGTTTTGTATTTTGGGTCTCAAGGATGGAAGTGCTAGGCTGTTGTTAAGACAAAGGAAAAATGAATTTTAAAATGTTGGGGATGGCTGGGCGTGGTGGCTCACACCTGTAATCCCAGCACTTTGGGAAGCCAAGGTGGGAGGATCACTTGAGGTCAGGAGTTCAAGACCAGCCTGGCCAAAAACGTGAAACCCCATCTCTACTAAAAATACAAAAAATTGCTGGGCATGGTGGTGCATGCCTGTAGTCCCAGCTACTTGGGAGGCTGAGTCAGAAGAATCGATTGAATCTGGGGGACAGAGGTTGCAGTGAGCCAAGATCACATCACTGCACTCCAGCCTGGGCAACAGCCTGTCTCAAAAAAATAATAATAAAAATGTTGGGGAGTTGCTTGTGGAAGAGGATGAGCTTCTTTTTCCTCCTCTACTCCCAGTGTGACCCAGAGGCTGGGAGGTCCCTGGAGGACAGTATGTATACCTTCTACAAACGCACAGACATCCCTCAAGGAGGCTCCTGGGAGAACCATTAGTCTGGCATCTTTCTCTCCAGGCTCCCTGGGCCTTTAGCTAGCTAGCAGTCAGCGCTTCAAATACCTGAATGAACCCATCCAAAGAAAAAGGAAAAAGAAAGAAGGAAGGAAGAAAGGAAGGAAGGAAGGAAGAAAGGAAGGAAGGAGGGAGGAAGGGAGGAAGGAAGGAGCAAGCTGAACCTGCTCTAAGTCTATACTTGCCTCTAGATGAGGCTGCTGTGTGCTAAGTCAATAATGTATGGGGAAGAGGCAGTAGTCTTACCACATAAGTAAGGGGCACCTTGGAAGAGACAAAGAGTTCTAGTTAGAACACTACTGAATGAAATGCTCAGTTTAGCTTCCTATATTGACATCAAAGACACATAGGTGCTGGGCAATGCTGCCAGTCCAATGAGTGTACTGCACTAGAGAGTTCCTAATGCAATAATCAGCACACGGTAGATGCCCAATAAATGGTCTTTGATAAATAATAAATTAATAAAGTTATTTGATAAATAATAATTTGATAAATAACAAACTAATAAATCCTATCACCACATACATGAAACCAACATAACCATCCAAATTCTATTCATTTTCCCCAAACACTAATAAGGCTTTGATCAGGCGACCCTATTCCAAGAGTGTGTTTAAACATAAAAGTGATTCCCACCAAGGATGGTGAGCTCAGAAAAGATTATCTCGAATATCAGAGCAGCTGAACAAGTAACAATACAAGATATTTCCATCATCTCCAGCAGCATACATTATCAAATATCTTCCAAATAAGCCAGTATCAATAACCAGGTATCAAATGATTTCTTTTTTTTTAACATTGCTTTTTGGATACGTACAAATCTGCTTTCTCAAATGAGACTACTTTTAAAGGAAAAAAATACAATCAAAACAACCAAAAATAAAAGGTATTTCAAACTTGATTTTCTATGCTTCCCTACCCCATGCATCTTTTACCTTTAGCAAGGGAATAATTTTTTAATACGTGTTTTTCAAACCCAATCTTAAAAACAACCTTCACCTATATGCCTCTCTCTCTCCCTCTCTCTCGTAAATAAAAAAAAAGCAACACACACACACACACATCTGGTCTGACATTTTGTACAGCCAGCTTCAGCCCAATGTGATTTAAAACAATGAGAGTTAAAAACCTCTTAAAATTTGGGTTTATAATGGAAACGCTGACAGACTCTTAATTATAGCAGCCCTGCCAGACACTGCTATAATGAAATAGTTGTGCTTTCATTACTATAGAGGCACTATAGTTAAGGGTCTGTCAGTGTTTCTATTATAAACCCCAAGTTTAAGAGGTTTATAACTTGGGCTATTTAAATGGCACTGGGTGGAATTCAAGTTATCAGTCCAGATGTGAAGTTTTTTTATAAAAGGCAGAATAACTCAGCTGAGGAAGCTTTTGGATCTCTCTCTCTCTCTCTCTCTCTCTCTCCTCTTTCTCTCTCTCTCTCCTGTTTCTCTTTCTCTCTCTCTTCTGTTTCTCTCTCTCTCTCACTCTCTCTCCTCCCAAACATTTCAGAATGTTTTTGGTTGTTTCAGATGGTCTTATTGCCAACTTCCAGCTATGACTTCACTGTCTAAAAGGAAATTTTATAGGCAGTTAGTCCTTTATTTGGACAAGTACTTTTTGCGATTTTATAAGTTTTTATTATTTTATCCTGGAGTATGTATGTGTGGGTGTGTGTGTTCCTACATATATATAGGCACACACACAGAAAGAAACAACTTAAAAATCAAGACTATATGCCAAGGAATGTTGCGACCTCATACATATACACAGAGGTATGCATTCTGTGCTACCTTCTGATGAAAAAGTATGAACTTACCAGAAAGGAAAAATAAAGCACCTCGGATCATCTTAATCCTGTCTACCAACTGTGTGGTAAAAATAAGAATTAGTATTCACATCTTATTTCATAAAAGGTACAGCTTTCCTGGCATCACTTGGTTTGTTTGGAAGGCAATAGCATGATGCAGTCATCCTGAGCTACCCAAGGACTGTACACAAACACCATGTATTTCTCTGCTTGACTTTGATTGTTGACAGATTGATGAAGAATTTACTTTGTATAATCCGGTGGACCAGAGTTTTGAAATGTGTACTATTAACCTGGTATACCACCACCATAATATGAAACTAATGTTTATGGGTGATGATGTGGCCAATGCTGATTATGTGCATGAGGAAAACAAGGATGGTGGTGGTAATGATGATGATGGTGGCGATAGAGGTGGCGGTGGTGGCGGTGATGATACTGGTGTTGATGGTGATGGAGAAGGTAGTGTTGATGGAGTGGGGAGTGGCAGTTTCTGTAATTAACATGTCCACCAGAGGGCAGTAGAAATAGGATGAAAGATGGGGTAAGGTTAGAAGCTCTAACACATTTCTCCAAATCTTGTTGCTTTAGAAAAGCCACTCCATAAACATCAGGTGGCAGAGAAGTTAAAGTGAAGTTTTTAAATGCATGCAGCTCATGGCCCCTCCACCAAGATGTGGCCTTTGCTGGGTGTTGTTGACAGACCCTAAGGTCACTGACATCACACAGAAAGGCCCACCAAGAGCTATGCAGCAACCACATCTGCATTCAGAAATCTTTTCACTTTCAGAAGAGCAGTTCCTTTCCTCTATTCCCTCTGACTGGGATTAGACCACCAAATTAGGCCACTGAGGACCACAGGCTTTGATCGTTCTCACTTCACAATAGCTTTAGTTGGTCTCCTCTGGAATTCAATGGGTGACAAAAGGGAAGCAGTCATCAAAACATGTCACCAGGCTCAAGTTCCTTCTCTACCAGTGTCTCATAAACCCCACAATTGCCTAACTCCATAACCACTCCATCTGAATGCCAGTCATTCCCAGAGAGCACTGCACAGCTCAGACTATTCTGGTCCCTTCTCTAGAAATTAAGACATTTTTGTGTGTGATAGTCAATAGTCTTTTTTGTTTTTTTCTTGTCAAATTCAGCAAAGGGAACTTTTGTAGGAGAAAATACCTATCCCTCTGTCATCTTTCTCTGGCAGCTTAGTAGAGAATAAACAAATCTCTCTATTATCCCATTCCCAGTTTCACACAATTCGCCTGTTTTCTCTTTCTCTTAAAAAAAAAAAATCCTTGCACAATTTCAGTTATCTAAACCTCCAGATTCCTATGAAATGAAGAATCTGGTCCTAAGAATTGTTATTCTTTCCTTCTTTATGGAGCACTGCACTGTGCAAACATAAGGTGTGGTCCCTGCTTTTGAATGATTGGTTTTGTTTTGTTTTGTTTTGTTTTTTAAGGCACTAAGACACACATACACAGGCACAAGCATGTCACATAAAGTTCACCAGTCATACATGCCAAAGCCATACAAATGCACACTATTATCCTATTTTGTATAGCCCTAGCTTCATATTACTAATTTGAGCGGTTCTAAACCTATAGCGAGGATCTATGTGAGGCAACACAGCTCTGGTCACTCTGACACCAGATTTGTATTTTCTGGAGAAAAAACTTGATTTCCCGTAAATGAGAATGGTAAATAATGAGGTCTGGTCATAGATATCTGTGATCATCTATCTCTATCACAGTTTTTATAATATTTTCAAATGGCTTAACTAGTTACTTTTGAGAAATGAGTTTTCTGTGCTACCACTTGTTTTGTAGGCAATATTATGGACTATTCCTAGCATGTATTTGTGAATGTGCCTTTTTTTTTTTTTTTTTTGAGACAGAGTCTCGCTCTTTCACCTCTGGAATGCAGTGGCATGATCTTGGCTCACTGCAACCTCTGCCTCCAGGTTCAAGCAATTCTCCCTACCTCAACCTCCTGAGTAGCTGGGATTACAGGTGCCCACCACCATGCCAGGCCAATTTTTGTATTTTTTTAGTAGAGAGGGGGTTTCACTATGTTGACCAGGCTGGCCTCGAACTACTAACCTCACGTGATCCACCCACCTCGGTCTCCCAAAGTGCTGGGATTATAGGCGTGAGCCACTGCGCCCAGCCAATTTTTTGTTTTGGTTCCCTAACACATAGTAGGCACTTAATACATTTGCTGAATCAAGGAATGAATTCCACAAATATATTTTCAGTTGCTGCTGCCAGTGAAAAAGACATGGGTATTTGCATTTGCTCACTAATAAGTACTCAATAATAGAAAATTATATTGTTTTATTTCATTTTTTACATAGTTAAGAAACATGGGCCATTTGCACTGCTATTTAACCTACATATTATAAACTCCACACCCACTTCCATCGGGGGAAACAATTACATATCTCTCTGTGTATATTTCATATAATATCTGTGTATATATGTGTGTATAATATCTTTGTATATATGTCATAAAAGCCACCACATCACCCAAGTCCTAAGTTGTTAGAGCTTACAGGGCACAGTCTCTGTCATTTTCATCTTTCTCTCCCTCAGCACAGAGTAGAACCTTAGGAAAATGTCTGGTACATGAACAAAGACTTACAAAGTAAACCACTTAGATTCCCAGGAACTTCAAAATCCTATCTACCATAGACAAAATGTCCTTTTTATTGTTCTCAATTCTCAGATTTTGAAATGCAGCAAAATATTCAAACAGCCAAATTTCAAGAGCATCATAACAGAGTAACTCTGAGAGACTAATTCTGGAGGCTGATTCTCCAGACACTACGTTCTTTAAATATCAAGACCTGTCTAGCTGGTTTTCATTTGCAACAGGCAAAGCTCACAGAGCTTTATATGGGCAACCCCCTTCCCATACACCCCCAAACAGTGATTTTTCTGGCCTGGCTCAGGGAGCAAGGGAAATATCAGTATATGCTCTTGACATATGATGAAGAAAGAAGTATGACCTTCTCTTCTCAAAATATTGAATCTTGAACTCAGAGCTTAATTAATAGGAGAAAACACAAAATTAGTGGATTTTTAAAATAAACTAAGCTTCTGACTACAAATATATTAGGGGAAAGCATATACATTATTTGAATATTAGCACATAAGGGAGTTTTACTAAAGATTATAGATCTTTTTCTCATATTGATTTAAAGGTTCTAGAAAATTTTAAATATGCTCATTTTAAAACATGTGTTATAAGAAATCAACTCTCCTTTATGGGAACATGCAGCTCTCCATTTTTTTTCTTTCATTTTAGCATAAATAAATCAAACTGAGAGGCAGCCTCAAACCAAAAAGGAACTCCTTTCTTTTTAAAAAAATTATATGATTTTAGCTTTAGTAATGTCTTCAGAATTCCAAGATGGATCGTTTCTTTCCACTGATCTTCACATTTAAGGGGCTGGATCTCTTTAAGTTAATGTGACCAAGAAAGAAATTTAAATACTGAGTCCAGACTTGTGTTTTCAGCTATTTTACCCTCAGTAAGATTGACATGATACCTGATTTGTAGTAACAACCAAAATTAATACATTTATTACAATGCTAAAAAGTTGCGCTTCAATACTTACAATTTTTAAACATTTTAGAAGGAAGAAGATTGTCACTATGGATGCTAAAAGGGACAAAAAAGCCCCTAATTTTAGTTGGTATCTTTTATTAATTGTTTTAGGAATGAGAGATTAACCAGCAGCCAGGAAACAAATATTAATCCTGAGGTACATTTTTTTCAACATAATACCAAATGCCTAAACATTGTGTGTAAACTTGCATGGAAATAATAAGATGATGGCAGTAATTATTTCAGTGAAAATTTCCCCAGCCAGAGTAACAAGCAGAGAGACCACCTAATGTTACACTGAGAGGTAGAATACAAGAACGCATAGTGCTGTGGTGACTAATGGGTGATAAGAGAATCCTTCTGCTTGCTGTTTGGGCATTTATGTCTCCAGTATTATTGATAGCACATATTATTTTTACTACATGGCGTCTTTATTATGTAAAACCTAATTGCAGGAAAAATTATTTTTATCCTCTTGATTTTCATAGGCATTTGCATAGAAAGGGTAAGATACAGAGAAGGCCGTGTCTTGTGGAATTCCACTATCACGAAGGATGTGCTGATGATTGCTAATACCAGTTCTATAAGCACCGTGTACACCGGCCATTTGAAAGAAAAGGAAATTAAGTACAATAGACTAGTGAGAAAATAAGAAATAGGTTCTGGTGAAGATACAGGGGGTTAGCAGGATGACTCAGAATTAGAACTTCAGTCTCATCCTCCCTGAATGTTCCTGTGTCCAAGTATCGCCAACTAAAGAGTATATGAAATCTCTCACTAAACTGAAACCCCTGGTGAAACAGCACATTAACTGCACCTTGGTCCTGAGGTGGAGATAAGATTAGATTTTTCTGGGTGTAATTTCACTTATGATGCTGACTTTTGGTGGAATGGTTTTCAAGAGAGCAAGCAGAGTAACAAAAATCTGGCATCCAGAACCAAACAGGCCTGAGTGTCTGGACCATGGACAGCTTCCACAAAGAGGATCGGTCAAGAAGGGCTGAAAGAAAAGGTATATCAAAGGTATCCTTGGAACTCAGAGCCAATAAAAATGAAACTATTCTCTTCTGAGACCTAATTAACTTTTATATCCAAAGGTACACTACACATTTGTTCTTTGCTTACGATGAGAACTAAAAAAAATATGTGCCATGGAACTAGGGTTTTAAATGATCTATTGGGTGGCTTTTCCTCACCTGTAAGGAATTTTCTGTTCTTTAGAGGTAGTCATGCAATGAATAAGTAAGTCTATGCTGATTTTTTTTCTCAAAACATTAAGTATTTTCCTATATCTATTTTCAAGGAATCAGGGACTTAGTCCTATAACTTCCAAAATATTCCTTTCAAATCCTAAAACAAAACAAAAACAAAAATATTCAGGAAACAAATTTCATGCTACTGGCTTTGCAAGGATTAGTCTCCTATTAGTCACTTCTCCTATATGATCCTTTTTCATGTTTTAAAGGAAGATATATATTTTTCTGTTACCTTTCCTGACTGTAAAGCAATCACAGGAACCTGCAGGAGGCACTATAAATATGCAAATTTCTGAGAGATAACTGTTTTCAGTGGTTATGCCTCCAAGTAGTAAGGGAAACAGGAAAACCGGAGCTTCCTCCTACTTTCAAGTAATTCATATGTTGGTGGTGCCCCCTGCTGCAATCACAGGTTGTCCAAGAAAGGGAGAATAAAATCCAGAAGCATTTAGATCTGGTTAATATGTGAAATAAATGCCCACTTCCCCTGCTCCAGGAACAGCCATACCTGAGTTCAGAGTTCCTCCCGTCAGCCACAATTCCATTTTAAACATTCCTCAGCCTAAAATCTGGAAATTCGCTTTTATCTCAAACCCTTTAAAGATGCATGTTACATAGAGATAGGTTTGAAAAAAAAAAAAATCTCACCAAGATCCCAAACAGCATTTTCAAAGAATGAAATGTTTTAAGAATTTCCTAGAGGTTGCCTAACGATAATAAATTCTGAATTAGAAGAATTTCCTGCCACTTACTAGGACATTAGAACAGAAAGGGAAAAGTTAGTGTTAACAGCATGTACAGCTATTACACAGCTTTAAATGGCTTTACCTATTAAAGGAAAATTTTGTGAGTCATTAGCTTATAGTGTAGACTGGACATTTTGATATTCAAAATAAAATGAAATAAAATAAATAAATGAAACAACCAAGTTAGGCACATTGAAAAACTGATGGCCATAGCTCTATAGTCACTCTATTACAGATTTTCATATTAAGATGGGCGGGGCGGGGGGTAGCTGACAGAACAGAATAATATGATACAGTTCAGACCTGTGACGGTCTATTGAATACATAATATGCATTTTTAAATTGCCTGAATATATATTCACATGACAGAATCTAATGGGTTGAGGAGGAGTCCTTGCTCTTGATCAAATCATAAAAACTGTTAAAACTTGTCTATCGCATCAAATCACACACACTTCTGTTGAAATTGGGTGGGGTTTTTTTGTCTTCTTATTTAAATTCTAAAGTTGAAATAGATAAAAGGAAATTAAACCTACCAAAAGAAACTCAGGTGTACATTAAAAACTCTAGATTCTGAGCCACCAAGGCAAGCCTTGATGAAAGACACTCAACTTTTTCTGTTAGACTCACCTCAATCTTCCCCAAGGCCCCACGCTCCCTAATTTTGCTATTTTTTAACATCAGTTTTAGGAATATAAGCTCTCTCCTAATGTAAACATCTCACCATGGCTACATACTGAAGTTTGAATTTCAACTTAGCTCTGTACTTCTTTTCCATATTCAGATCTTTACAGCTACAGCAAAGTAGAGGACTGAGGAAATTACCTATGTAATTTTAGCAATGAGCCTGCCTTCATCTGCACCATCCAGGAATCTTGCATCCTGTGTGTTGAGCTCTGACCTGAGGGCCCACAAGGAGAGAAAGGGAGAGAAACTGGTGGATGCTATTTACCAGGCAGAACTAATTAGAAATAGATCCTGATATGAACGGTACCAATCCTTTCCTTACCCAAAACTTAAACAAGCACCCATCATTCTATATGATGAGGAGAATTTTTAAACCCCTACTCCAGGTTTTACTGCCACAGAAGGTGAACTGTTAGAAAAAGAAAACCAGCATGCACAAAACAGCAGTTGGGAATGGAAGCTCCTCTTTCCCAGAACCCCTGCCATATATGCTCTGTCGCTCACCTTCTAGACACTCCGTACAACCATTCAATCTATTGAATCAAGAGACTGTTTGATCTTATCTGCATCTGTGAGCTGACTGTCAACCTGCTTAGGCTGCATATTAAATCATCTATAGTAGCTGTATCAAGCTGGGATGATCTGTTAATTCTAAATTTATTAACCCTTGGAGTGCAGTCATCATGTTTAATCTAGTGTAGCCCGCATTTATTTTACAAGACTAAATCCTTCTTTAAGATACGGCTGTGCTGTAGGTTAAAAACAGCTAATGTGGGTTTCATTATGATAATTGGGGGGAGAGACTGTCTGAAAAATGCTAGTGTGGCTACCGTAACAGGCTATGGATGTCTGATCCCAGGCACTCTCCTAGGCTGAGGTTTGCCTGTGAAATGAAATTTTCTCCAGAAACAGTTCAGTCTCTGAAAACAATGCAGAAGGAAAAAGAGGAGGGGGAAGAAGAAAGGGAAGGAGTCCTCTTAACAGATTTCCAATGGTCCAAAGCCAGAAAGACTGATTTCCAGCCAGTGTCAACCCCTAATGTAATGCCTAAGGAATAAATTTCCAAAGGCACACACCTGGAAAAAAAAAACACCTCAACAAATTCTTCCAGTAAGTCAAACTTCTGGATCAATAAGGATCACCTATTGCTGGAATGAATGATTTTTCACCTCCCCTCCCCCAAAGAAGAACTCTAAGCAATTAGAATTATAGGTAGTCCTGCTAAAGGGGGGGAGGAATATTCGTTTAATATGTTAATCTGTCTTCAGATAAAAAAAGATATCCATCTCTTCTACTTGCCCATTACTGATGTTATCAACATATTCATAGCTTTTCTTTCAGACACAAACTGCTAGGCATGCTCCCTTTTTTGGTAACCACGTGCCTGATATCTCTCTAATGTAGCCTAATAACAATTTTAGCATTCAGATGAAGCGATTTCATTCTGTGACTGCCTTTTCTATTAGATTTGATTTTGAGAAGCCCCAGTGGGTGCCTTCGAGGCAGAGATCTATCTGTGAGGCTGCTACCGACTCAATAGCAGCCTGGGCTAACCTTGACCTTTCCCGAGACCCCGCTCCATCTGGTGCCAGCCTGCTTTCCACCACCCCCCCCCTCCTTTTTTGCTTCATAGTCAACATTGATCAAGGCAGAACGGAGCGCCTCGTCTCCTGGAAGGGCTGGGCAGACTCAGGAGAACAGCACATTTCAGTATATGGAAATGATCAAGCCTCTTATGCAATCATAAATCTACATAGGAATCTTGTGATTTGATATTTCATTCACCTCCAAAGATTTTTTGTCTCCCTCCCAACAGGGATTTATAAGCTCTGTAAGAGCTCCCGGACAACGGCTTTCCCCAACACCTGGAAATTATCAGGCTTCCTGCTTGCTGAATGATGCTAACAGCTCTAATGCTGCAAATTCATTTTTAACAACTCACTGGCTTTTATCTAGGATTTGTGTGTGTGTGTGTGTGCACATGTGACTTTCTTTAATAAAAATCTACCAAAGCAACGGATAGTATCAAAGATACCAAAATCAAATCTGACTTGAATATCCTACATCTCCACACCCATCCTCATTATGTATTTCTAGATAGATGGGTTTTTCCATCTCTGAATTCTGACCCCTTTTTTAACCATCAAGAGGGGAGAGATAAAGAGGGAGAGAGGAGAGTCAGAGAAAAGAGACACAGAGGAGAGAGAAACAGATGGAAAGACGCCAAACAGAGAGAGGTAACGATGTAACACTTGAATGGAGCTTGAAATCCGCTTCTCCCCTCCCTAGGCCACATTCCTCCTTTCCCAAAGACCCACACGAACGTCTCCTTCTCCAGATAACCCACTAGAGTACACAGATGCCTCCTCTGCCCCACACTCTCTTTCTTTCCTCCTCTTCTCTCTGTATCAGGGGCTGGGTGGTAAAGAGGCTGACTGAGGGGGAGTCACGTGGGCAGTCCGTGGGCAGCGGCGGCAGCAGCTCAAAAGAAATTGACTGACTGGCCGCTTGGGCGCATTTCAATATATGGAAATGACCAGAGGCTTCTGCAATAAATCAGCACTCAACACTTTGTCATTTTTCTAGTTCTGCTTCATTTTCCTATTTTCCTCTTCTCCTCACAGAAGCCTCATTTCTTGCATTTTGCCTTGCCGCGTCTCTTCCCACTTCCAACCTACAACCTCTCCAAATCTTGCCCCATCCTCTCCATCCCTCCCAACCACCGCGCGCCCCCGCCCCCGACACACACACACACACACACGCACACACACGCGCACACACATACTTTCTGTTCTCTGGCTCCCCTGTAATTGGAAACATCCGGTCTACGACGATTTTTTCCTTTTCTTTCCCTTTCAAAAAATTTTCCGACAAAATCAGGCAGCATTTGCTGCCCTGCCTGGGATTATCTGCGACAAGAGTCGCCCAGAATGAGCTCACGTAATCCCCAGGATGGGAACCTCAATCCCCTTATGATAAAGAAAAAAGAAAAAGACCAGGATACTCATTCCTTACCCCAGCCCCCACTCCACCCTCGAGGAGTTCCCTTAGTAAACTTAAAAGACTATCAGAAGCAACTTGTGCTATGCAATGCCGTGGAGAGCGCTGGGTGGCTAGCCAGAAGAAAAGGGAAGGTTGTAGTGGAAATCTACGTGGGTTTGCAGGTTCCTGCTTTTCTTGTGTAGAGCCTCCGGTGCCCTCCACCTAACCCTGCCCCAATGCCTCGGGTCTTTTTTGAGCTAACTGTGTGCGTCTCCGCAATCTGCAATTACTCTGGATGTTTCTCAGGAGCTAAACGCAGCCTGAATTTCGTGGCGCGTGCAAAAAAAAAAAAAAAAAGCGAAATTAACAAAACCCCACCACCGCGCTGTTGTTTTTTTCTGGAGATTTTTTTTTTTTCTTTCAGTTCGGTTCAGAAGCAAACGCTACCTAGCTTCTTCCACTCCCTCCCAGATCCTACTTGAGATCTCTAATCTTTCAACTTGGGTCTCTGTCTTGTCTACTGGGCAGCCTCTCTTTTTTTTTTCTTTCTCTTGGATCTAGGAACAATAGGCATGTAAAGGGTCAGTGGGCATCACCCTATAAAGCTCAGAACCTAATTAATTTTATTAAAGGAAGATCTGTTTATGCAATATGACAGCCTGGAGGAATTAACCATTTGAGGACGCAGACGCTGTTGAGTCACCAGAGATTCCATCCTCACATCATAAGCTTATACTTCCTGCCTCATTTGATCCTGGGCGGCACCGTGATCCGGGTCTGGTTTTTGTTTGCCCTTGTGAAGAGCTTGTCTGAATCCCGGGGTTCTGCACAATTGGAGGGACACCCGGAAAATCCATATATTCCCATTGCCAGACGGCAGTTAAAGTGCTCACCCATTCATAGTTTGTTGTAGTGACAGCCCAAAAGCTCTCACTATTTGGAACTGGTGGGGAGATGTGGGGCAGCGTGAACCTCCGGTGCGTCCTAGAGTGGATATTTGCTTGAAAATACTCTGCTTAGAAATCACATTCTATGAAATCCAATATGCCTTCTCAAGAGCGAAGGAAAATGTAACCATTTTTAAGTTATTATTTTTTATTTTTTCCTGCCACTCTGGTAATTTGAAATACATTTTTAATAACCTCCTGGAAAAAACCAATTTAATAGTTCAGACATATTGTTCTTTGACTTAATATCCCTGTGTATTCCTTAATTGCCTAAACAAAGTTTATTTCATTTACAAGGGCTAACTTTATATCTCCTAGGAATTCTAATGTCATAGTCTCATGGGTTTTTTTTTATATTATCACCTTGGATTTTGTTCAACATGGATCTAGAAACGTATAGCATATGTATAGAAATAGATATGATAAAATATTCAAGAGCTCTCTGAAGGAAAATGTGCTTGAAAATAACCCCCTCTTTTATGGAATTTGTTTTGATTTAGATCTATAGATAGTAAAAAGAATGAAAGAAACTGTGAATTACACTGAATCTAAGATGTTTATCACTTTAATATTACACTTCCTAGCTTCCATGTTACAGAGCTTTAGGAATAGTCCCCAAACTTTCAGATTGAAGCTCTGCCTTGTACTGTCTGAGATTTGTCTGGAAAGACCTGCCAGCACATGCCAGCTAAAAATGAGTGTCAATTAATAATAATAAAAAAGCTCCCTTATTTCTACACTCATGTAATTTAACAGGTTTGGAGAGGAACATAGGATGACAACAGTTGTGAGAACATTCCAATATATGCAGTTCTAACAGCTTTCATTCTAAGACGCCAAACCTTCCGAAAATAGAATGGCTTAACATTTCTTTTTTATATTAAAAGTCCAATCTACACTTCACATAAAATGTTTTTTTATCACAAAAATATTTGTCTCTAACAAAATGCACTTTTTGTTCTACCAAAAAAGCAAACATCTTGAAACAGATTCTCCCAGCTTTTTACAGCTCCCCATGGCAATTTTCTGTACTATTTTCAACTGCCCCTCCCCCATATGAGACACTTTGAACACTGGAATAAAAATAATTGCTATTGAAACACTGAACTAGAATGCCCTGTTTCCCAATATTGCTAACAAAATCTCTAATTCTCAGACTGCTCTCTGATGGAACTAGGAGAATTGAGGAACTTACACTGATATTTCTAAGTGCAGTTTGTTGTTTTAAAAACATATTGTACTGATTAATAAAAATGTGAAATAATTTGAGTTACAAATTTTGAACTACAAATCGCCATCTGCTCAAATGGGGGAAAACCAAAAATTGCCGAATATATTTTCTCACCTCTTTTTTTTATGATAACATAAACAACATTCCTGAATAATTTAAAAAAGAAACTGACTACACTTAATGCATTTTTATAGTTCAACAACTGCTTGGTGAGTCCACCTTCTCGAACGTGCAATTATTTTTTTCCTAATTACTTACATATGTTCTATCAAAAGATTCAGGTTCTAGTGCTTTTCCCACATATTGTGCAAATCTGCTTAGCTTTGTTTATCAGGACTCTAAGTCCCTGGGTTGATATGATGAAGTAGACTGCATTATGCAGTAACCCCAATTTGGTCCTCGGTGTCAACTATGTCAGAGACCTGTAAGAACATTCAAAGTATCCTCTGGGAGTGGGGAGGAAAGAAAAAAAGTCTCCATGAACCCAGGCTTGGAGGGAAAAGCACAACTATCAAATAGATAAATAGATAAAAAGAATTATGATAAAGAATTATCTTATCTTTTTGTGGGAAAGAAAGTAGGTAGGTGAATCTGCGATTCAGGGCTATTGAAAGCAGTTGTTGATGGTCTGGCATCCAGGACCTAGTGGAACTTACTATTCCCCCAGCAGAAGAAACAGCATAATACAGATCATCTAGGATGTACCAAGTTGTAAGCATTCAAGCAATGAAGATGATAAGCCAGGAGCCATTGGTACAGGGGGTGTAATAGAAGATCTGATGGAGAGGCAAATGTACTGTTTTTAAAACCATATCCCAGGCTTCCACATGACAGATAAAGCAAGTTGATTTTCAAGCATCCTAAAAATAAAGAAATTCAATTCTATTAATCACAGAATAATATGATGTATTTTTCTTTCCTTTTTTTTTTTCTTCTTTAAGAGAAGAAAACTCTGACTGCCCAGGGAGGAGGGGATGCCTTATTTTTCTTATAAAGAGACATTGGCACCATGATCAAAAAGCCAGAAATTCATAAGTTGTGTCTGCAATAATCACCCTTTGCCAGGGGGAGGGAAGAGTGAGCCAAATGATGTCATGTTGTCATGCCTATCACCATCACTGTTCAGTTTCAGTTCAGGTAAAAATGAGGGTGTAAATTCCCAGGCCCCTGGAATGATGAGGAAGTTGCTTCATCATGTTGGAGTTGGGTAGAAGAAAATGAAGAACTGGTCAAAAAATGCTTCCAGATGACCTTGAACATCAGCTGCTCTCTTTCTACTCAAAGTATAATTCCTTGAACATGATAGCTGCTACTTTTGTTTTGATTTTTCATTCATAAACAATCTCTCTAAACTTATAGAATATTGAATATTGTGTATAATGTGAAATAGGAAGGTCCCTTATTTAGAGTCATTTCAATACCAGGTGCTTTTGAGTATCAGAAACCTGTGACAGATGTTGAGGGGACCGAAGACAAGTTAACAAGAAAAGGTCCATGTTGCGGAGTGGGTCAGAGTCCAGGGGAGGGACTCACATACAAGTCTGACTGGGGAACAGGCAATAGACAAGAGGTCAGAGAGGTGCCCCAAAGCGAGAGAATTTTCAACTGCTGGGGAGGAATGAGTAGGGCTTTGCTACATGGGAAGATGTGAGAAGAGCACTCAGAGTGGAAGTACTGGCCTGAGCCAAGAGCAAGAGGCTCGAGCAGGCTTGGTGAGTTTGGGGGCTGCATGTTGCCTGGTGTAGCTGAAGCACAGTGGAGTGACAGGAAGATGTCTGCAAAGGGAGGTTGGGGCAAGTCTGGGGAGAACCTGGAATGTTGTCATTCACAGCCTTGACCTGAATCTGTAGGCAATGGAAAACCATTAGAGGTTTTCGAGTAGGGGTGCTGGGTGACATGCTCTTTGAAAAAATCGAAAGCTGGAGGCAATTTAGAGAATGGCTTGAAGCAAGTTGTTCTCTGCCATTCAACTTATTTTTCTATTTGCCAGTCTGCAGAGGAAGTGGCCCATATGCAAATGAAATTATTTGGACCTCACCAGGAATGAAATATTCGCCATCTTCTCCTTCATAATTGACGATGATGCTTCTGAGAGTGATTTCTGTTTACACACACAGGATGGCTGAATCTTCTCATGGAAAGTCTACTCTTTGAATGCTTCTATATTTGGACTAAGAACCTAATTCATCCTTCCCTGTGGGGGCCCCAAAAGTTTTTACCTCTAACCCTTACCCTTTCCCTTGACCCAATTTGCCAAAAGGTAAGACTCAAATGTATGAAGGAAATCCCTCTTCTCCACCTCTAGGAAGAAACATTTGAAGATATCTAAGCCTGCCCACTATACAATCATATTCATTCAGCATCCACTATATGCACAACCTTTTGCTGAACCTTCTTTTAAAAAATGAACCCAAATAGAGATATTGAGAAAACAAGGATGAATAATACATGCCATTATAAATTTTAAAACATTACCTAAAATCAATTGAAAGAGTAACAATTGCTATCTGTTAACTGGTTGGATGGTGGGCTGGTTTTTAGCACGACATCCCTGGTGCAATAAAGCGAAGTTTTGTAAATTAAAAATCCTTTAAAATTAGATTCTGTTTTTACAGGACTGGAGAGACCAACTTACAGAACTTTAACCATGAAGTTTCATGGCTTTTGTCTTACTTTTCTAGTTCTATCCAGTAGAAAATAACAGTATGAAAAATGGGACACCATGCTGCATTTCAAATAGGCTTCTGCTAATTAGAAAATTACTCTGTATCATCATAAGGGCTGCCAGCATTGTTTTAATATGGCTCTGCTAATATACTGAAGGCCCTAATTTAAAAACCTTGTATCTTGGCTGCTAAAATCACTGCAGGCTGAATCTTGTCATACAGGAGGAGATTTTGTTTTTCAGTCCAGGGCATGGAGCATAATTGGTGTCAGTTTTAAACGCCTGGAATGTGTGTATGTTTAGAGGGGTGGGAGGGTGGAGAGACAAAACAATTGTCTTTAAATGCCTTCTTCTTAGCACACCTTAGCTGTGATCCCAGATCAGAACCTAGTTCTCTTGAGAATGAAGGCTGCTTTGACGTGTTAGTAAGGAAAAAATCAAGTAACTCAAAAATTTCTTCTACAGGATTTAGTTAAAATATATATTTATGTGAGATTTAAACAAAGTAATTTCTGCTGTATGTTTACAATTGATATGTTTGTCTGTTAAAATTTTTTGTTGCTGTTTAAATAAAATCTCTTAATAAGAATGAGCAAAATGTGTGGATCCAGTTATATAAACACACATTCACATGCATATCAGCAAATTTTATGTAATACATAGAAATACACAGTACATCCACTTTGATATCAAAATTGAACACCTATGGTCTGACTTTAGAAAAATGCTAGGAATATCAGACTTAAATTCTTACTTCCATTCTTAATTATGACTTGGTATTATTTTTATATACTTCCCTACTTCAAATATCAAACAGTAAAAGCTTTCCTTTGTCTTACATATTCATGTCATACCACAGGGTCAAGGCCAAATGCCAAAGAGTCGTGACACAAAAAAAAGACCTTTCAGCCTGAACCTTGAAACATCAGGCTTCACTTTATCTGTTTACGGTATTATTTTAATGTAAATTGGTATATGGATATAATATTACTCAAGGGAAGAGATATTCATAAATAGCTATATTTCTGAGATTTAACTCAGAAAATTAGTTTTGGTCTTTTATTTTTATCTTCTTTTGCTAGCTGTACTTTCAAAAATGGTTTCTCTTTTAGACAACTTCTAGTTCAACTAAAAAGTGATTATACCCTTGAGTTATTCTTATTTAAATTACAGGCCCATAAGCATTGCTTTTCATCCTTGGCAAAAATTAAAAAGTATCAACTTAAAATGTAAAAGCATCTCTATCTAAGAAACAAGTTTAATAGTTTACAGTACGTGGCAATTTGAGTGTGATGACTACTTCCAAGCTCTGTAAGCATTCATTAGCTTAGTTTCCTCCCGTTAACTTGCAATAAAAATAATAATATTTGCCATTTAGTAGGGGCTTTTCACCCTCAAAGTGCTTTACAGGCATCAAGTGGTTTATTTATTAATAATCTATGTTTCTGCTTAATAAACTAGATTTCTGTTTACAATCAAGGGAAAATTAGAAAGTGTTCCACTTGCAATAAGTAAAAGAGTTGCTAACAGACTATCAAATTATGTATTTATTTTGTCCTGCCCATTATTTTAAAATAACTTTCTCTTAGCCAATTAAAAATTTCAAGGTCCTAGGCAATGAAATAAAGCAGTCTGTTTCATGTCTGTTTTACTAATTTGAAAGGAAGTAGGTAATTTTCAAAGTTTTTACCCCCTCAATTTATTCATGCAAAAGGAAACTTGGTTTCAGATATTACGGATTAGACGCCAAAGAGATTTATCTATTTTCATTTGTGTTTATAAGAACATAGCAGATCTGTGCTGGAGGTAAGGGAGCCTCTGCAACCCCTAGGGTATCAGCTCAAAGGCCCTGGAATCTATTCCAACCTGAGTGGGAACTGTAAGCTAATATTTTAAAGACCTAAAGCCTCCAGGACATTTGAATTTTGCTTCTTGGGCTCTGGCTTTAGGGCAGTGGTTGGATGTGGGCAGGAGTTAGCCTGGCCCCAAGATAAGCAATCTCTACAGAAGAAATCACATAAACTGGCCTGCGGTAGGGGGGCTTAGATGATACCCATAGACTCAGAAATAAGGCCACTTCCTATAAAACCCCACACTATTTTTCAAATTGACCTTCTCCATCTCATGATATGCTGTTTCCTGAAAACTAATGCTTAGTTGAAACTACTTATGATTCTATTTTGACTTTACCATCCAGAGTTCTCATGAGGAACATCTGAAATGTTGCAGGTTTCTGGAGATTTCTTTGAAGCAGCACAAAATAAAAGGAAGATAGAAACTAGTTTACACAGACGTTTAAAATGGCTCATTGTCCTGCAACTTAAATACATAAATACAGGAAACATCAGAAAGCTTCAACACATTAGGAAACTCTTCCAGTCATGCCCTATGCTATCTTTTAAGGCTTATAGGTAATTATGATAATAAGAATGTTACCAGGCCAGGCGCGGTGGCTCACGCCTGTAATCCCAGCACTTTGGGAGGCAGAGGGAGGTGGGTCACATGAGGTCAGGAGTTCAAGACCAGCCTGGCCAACAGGGCGAAACCCTCTCGCTACTAAAAATGCAAAAATTACCTGGGTATGGTGGTGCACACCTGTGGTCCCAGCTACTCAGGAGGCTGAGGCATGAGAATAGCTTGAACCCGGGAGGCAGAGGCTGCAGTGAGCCAAGACTGCGCCACTGCACTCCAGCCTGGGTGACAGAGTAAGACTCTGTTCCCCACCAAAAAAAAAAAAAAAGAATATTACCTTATGTGTGGTGATACTTTATAATCTTCACTGTATTTACACACATATATTTTTTCATTTAAGCATACTTTCATCTCTTTTCACATTGATTTTGGCTTGTTTGCTCTTTAATATTTTCTGTTGTTTTTCTTCTAACTGATAAGAATGGGGTAGGGTAAACATCACCCTAGCATGTTTGCACAATGCTGCCTTGTTATAATTAAGTGTGTTTTTCAAAAGCCTCTAAACCAGTCATAAAAATTTGCTCAGAGCTAAGCTTGGAATGTTAAGGTCTGATCCTGCAAGCGAATTCTCTCAAACACCATAATAACCTGAATTTTGGGCATTTAAAAATATGCACTCATGAAACATAAACTCTCCAAGAGGATTTCTGTTTTACAGAATGATTTGGTGTGCCTCCTACTCTTATTTATGCGAAGAATGGATGTGTTCAAAGTTAATTTTGGTCTTTTTAATGGTTGAACAGAAGCCCTGGAGGCAGAAATAGGACTTGTGATTCACCTTCAGTTTAAAAGCGCTAATTTCTGCCTTCTGGGTGCCTTTATAACAACTTGTCCCCATCTTTGGCATCAAAAAGCAACTTTCGAGTGAGAGGGGAGGAAAGGATAGAGGGAGCCAGCCTCCTCTCCCAAGATACAAGCCTCCCTTCTGACGCTGTCTGCGAAGGAGGCTGAGAGAAACAATTTGCAAAATATCCACAGGCAGGACAGAGGTGGAGACGCACCAGCATTTAACAGCTCCTTCTGAGAACACCCACTGAGGTCTGTCTCCTCCCACTGAGGGCCTTAACTCACCTTTACCATCCCCGTAGAAACAGAAGACTAAGTAGGTAAGAGGACCCACCTCTCTCTCTATAAAAAGCCATTTGCTGCCTCATCCCTTATCTCTTTCCAAAGACAGCAGTCATAAAAAAATAGCATTGCAAAGTTGGGCAGGAATGGGAACAAAATTGCAATTCAATTGCTTTTTTCTATGTTTTGTAAAATAATGGCAATAAATTAAATAATCAAAATATTTAGCCCTACCAACTGGCTTCTGCCACTTGTTCAGTGACTTCTTTTCATCAGGAAGGTTGCTTTACATACCAATAGGTATTTTTAAAATTATCTCAATGTCTATTTAAACGTGATGCACCATGAAGGCCTTCTGGTTTTTTTCAGTTGAAATTAATATTTGCTAATAAAAGAACTGTCAGGTCATTGAAGTAAACATTCATTGATGTACCCAAAAGAACAGAATGTTGCCAGTTTTTATTTGCGTGGTATCCCTCTGCCCGAGTCAGTCAGTTACCCAGCAAGGCTGCAGCTCTGGCCACAGCCGGACAGCAAGCTCAAGATATGATGAAGAGCCACCTTCCTGAACAAGGAACATAGAATATTGAATTAATTCATTTCACAAGCCCTATATGCTCCTGGCAAAAACAAAGACACTGTGTGGGCTGGATTTTGCATTTACTCATAAAGTTTAAGGTGTTGGCTATAAGAATGACTGTCAAAAGGCGATTGCAGCATAACCCATGAGAATAAAGGGGGGAGACTCCGGAGGAAAAACTCAATCTCACACCTACTAAATTTTCATATCTATTTCAGGCATAAATGGATTCTGAAATTTTGTCCTTAAAAAAAAAAAAGTTCCGTGAACACAGCAGAAACTGCAATGTTGAAACATTTCAGTGTGGAGATCTGGAAGCATAGATTGGATTTTGGAGCTGACCTGGGCATGTTTATGATCACAGTCCAAATCAAACATCACAGACCGGATTATCAGCCAGGAGCAGCACCCCTGAAGGTCCCTGTGTTCTGCCATGCGACAGCTTTGCCTGGACCTCAAGTTCTCTTCCCAGGCCTTCTCTTCTGCCTTTGCATTCCTACCTCAGGAAGACCCTTACAATAATTGAAAAAACTGAGATTCTGTAATACTTTTCAAGGATTACCAAGTCAATTACTGAGAGGGAGAAAAATAAAAAGGAAATAGTTGAGCATCACATGCTAGGGCACATTCAATTCAAACAGCTCCCAGGGAGTTAAAATTCTCTCTATATGGTGAGCAGTGTGTGCTTACATGTCGCTGGCAAGCCCACAGCAGTTTAAGGTAACATTTTGGTCAGCAGGTGTAGACCCCAAATGAACAGTGGTTTAAGACCTGGATTGCAAGAGGCAGGCATATGCCGAAATTAGAAAAGCATTCTCAGGCTATTGTTTAACATTCTACATATGTGAGATACAGAATGAAAGAATGAGAATTATCTTAAAATCCCTGCTAAAGCAGGGCCTGCTTTCTCAAGGCAATCTCAAGCTTTAGTAGTTCAGACAGATTCTCTAGCTGACAATTAATATTAATGGGTAGATTTCACAATGTGGCATTATCACACGGGAGATGGGTGGGCACACCATCTGGGTTTTGGCAGGTATTAGATGTAATCAAAGGGATTACTTGGCTCAGGGAGAAATAGAAAACCTTGGGTTTGTTTAGTCTCTTTCCTCTTTTGTTTGGACGCAGCTCTAGGTGTGCTTAACTATTTTCCCCCTTGTTCTTTATTTGTGGTCGGGAACATCTCCAAGGGAAAAGAAACAAAAACAAAAAGAGATGGATGGACAGCCCGAAATGATAGCTTGGATATGGAATCCTGGCCCATTTTCCCTTCTTACATAAAATTCACCAAAAATTTATTGAATGCCTACTATGGGCAAGAAGCCTTGCCAGGACACCTGAGCTGTAGGGCAATAAGCTGCCAGCACTTACAGGTCTATTTCTGGATGCTTTAGAATAGGTAAAAGGGCATATTGAATCTTCAAGGAGAATATGATATTTCTTGGTCTGTCTTTGCCCCTTGCCCACCATGTACCTCTATCCACACACACACACACAAATGTTACCTAGAAGATCAAAAGGTGGATGCTAAAAGGTAGCATCCACCCCAGATTTTAGAAAACAGTCACATAATTGCATTGCTTATTGGAAAGATTCAATACACTAGACCAAGGAACCTATAAGAAGGTATACATGTTTATTTTCAATAAAAATAAATGGAAGTCGTTGAATGGTTTACATTCTTGGAGGAGACAGGTGACGAGGCATTCTTGAGTTACCAGAACCCTGATGATTGCTGCTGCAGGTAAATTGTGAATTTTATGTTCAACTTTTGCTCTGATGATGAGTGAGAAGTTGGCTTGCCACCAAGACATTCCAACTCATGAAAAAACACTTCTAATCCCCCAGTTTTCCTACCCAGGACTGTCTTGCATCCCACAGATAAACACCACCCTAACACACAATGATACTGCCATTGTTTCATATTTATCACATGCCCAGAGAAAACAGCAGACATAACCTCAGCCTGGACGGTCAAGCTCTCGCAGATACCGGCCCTCCTCCACGCCTCCTTCTGAGCACACAAGACCGCAGAAGATCCCAGGTTCGGTCAAAATTGTTTCTGGTAGGATGATCTTGTCCCAAGAACCCAATGTGTGAGATGTATATACTTAGCCACTTAATAGATGACAGTGATTAGCCCCAAACTTTCTGTAACGATAGATCAAAGATTAGGCAGTCCTATTCGCAGGACTAGCAAGGCATTATAAGGACCTATTTCATCTTCACCTTCTTTCTCATGCTACATTACTCCACACGCAGGGCACACCCTAACCATCTCCCTAAACAGACAAAATAAACTCAGCTGGCACCACTTTTTCTTTCCCAGCCCCCCAGCCACTTTCAGAATCTTTTCGGGTGTAACAGGCACATGCTCCATGTTGTATGTGAATCTTTATAAAATTTTACTGTCAACAACACAACTACATATTCTAGTGCTCAGATCAACTTGAGCCCTTAAAACTGCAGGGCCCGCTACAAAACCCACTAGCCACATGCGACTACCTAAATTCAAGTTTATTAAAATTAAATACACTTTAAAATTCAGTTCTTCAGCCACACCTCAAGCGATCCATGGCCATGTGTGGCTAGTGGCCACCATACTGGCCAGTGGAGACACAATATTTGCATAATCCCGGTAAACTCTACTGGACTGCGGGACTAGAGGGTGCCAGGACACGAGAGGAGAGAAGTTTTCCTGGACCCCTGCAGAGCTGCGCTTGGAACAGCCAGGCCCAGATGCTCACGAGTTTGCAGTCAACCTAAATGCGTGTCTCCTCTGCACCCGCGACACCCAGGCCCTGTAGCCTTTCAAATGGGGAGTCAGGGCAGTGCTGCAAAACCTCCACAGTGCAGAATTCCGGGAAAATTCTTTACAGAGGTGTGAAGGTGGAGGAAAGCTTCCTGGGCAGGCCTTTGGGGTCGTCCCCACGCAGGCGCTTGCAGCCACCCCAGCTCGCGTGGGGCCGGGCTTTGGGGTGTGAGAGCTGGGACGGGAGTCGGGTGGATGCCTGGCCGGAGCCGCCCGCGCCCCTCGTCCTCTCCTCTTGTCCTTTAGCACAAGGGCGAGCAGCGTAAGACAAAGACTCGGGCGGCAGCTGCCCGGTTCGGCGCGCAGGGGCGGCCTCGGCCACCCGGGGCGCCCGCCGCCTCCACCGCCCCGCGGGGGAGGCCCGGTGCCCGCCTTTGTCTGTGCCGCCGCCGTGGGCCGGGTCCGCAGGAAGCGGGCGCCATCGTGCGGCCTGAGCTGGACACTGCGCCCCCGGAGGCGCGGAGGCGCGAACCACCAAGCGTGGCTCCAAGCTCCACGGGGACGCTGGTGTCATCGTGGCCACGACTGCTTGTACTGTTGTGGTGCGTTCTCTTTTGTATACTAAGTGCTGTGTGAACACAGAACCACTTCTAATAAAGGCAACTGAGCCGGCGCCAGCAGAAAAAGTAGAAGGAGGTAGACAGACTTGTCTATGTACAATGAATGAAAATACCATGATCAAGAATATTTAGTGATGTAGTTGCTTGCATATGCATGGAATATATCTGGAACGTCACAAAAGAAAGTGGTTACCGTACCTGCCCTGGTGATCTAGGAGGGTGGCTCATGACTTCCTTGACTTTTGTACCATGTGCACATATTACCTACTCAAAACCAAAGCGTTTAACAACTTAAAGATATATTTAATAAAATGTGTTGGTCAGGAGCCGTGGCTCACGCCTGTAATCCCAACACTTTGGGAAGCCGAGGCAGGAGGATCACTTGAGGCCAGGAGTTGGAGATCAGCCTGGCAAACATGGCGAAACCCCGTCTCTACTAAAAATACAAAAATTAGCTGGGCGTGGTGGCACACGCCTTTAATCCCAGCTACTCGGGAGGTTGAAACACTAAAATCTCTTGAACCCCGGAGGTGGAGGTTGCAGCGAGCTGAGATTGCACCACTGCACTCCAGCCTGGGCAACAGAGTGAGACTCCATCTCAAAAAAAAAAAGTCTATGATATGTACCATGTGCAAATGTTGCTGAGGCCAAAGGTAAGTAAATGCCAAGTCCTTGCCTTCTGGGGACCCTGAGTACATGAACAACCTACAAGAAACAGAATTAAACCATGTTTCAAAGGATGCTTGGTCAGGAAGAGGGGTTTTTGTTTTGTTTTGTTTTTTGTTTTTAGCTTGAATGACCCAGTTCAGCAGGTGAGGCTTTTGCAGTCTTGGTGAGGACAGAAAATGTCTTTGTTGTCCTGACTCGGTTGGCCAAACTCTTCTTAGCATAGAGTAAATTCCTCTAACTATGTTTGTCTCAGAAAATGCTCACCCCGGAAAGTTAGTAGAAAAGTAGCATTTACCCTCTGGCTCATTTTAGAAGCCATGGGTAGAGTTGAAGCTCTCAGAAATGACGCTCTGTCTCCTTCCAACCCAATCTTCTCTCCTAAACACTCCACCCCATCCTCTAACCTAAGTCCAAAGTACTCCAACAAATTTAACCTAGAGCCATGTACCAAATTAGAATTGATTACATTTAAGCTACTTCTAATTGCTAGAGCCTTGATTCTGTGGCATATCCGCTGAGTTGGGCCTTGTTGTAGATGGCCCCCCAGAACATTTAAATCTGGCCAAGGAGCCAAGGTAAATGCACTGGACCAGTGGAGCTCCTCCAGGCAGGGACAGCACCATCATCCTTTTTGTGACCTCCCCCCAATGCCTCCATCAGTGCCTGGTAGAGTACCTGGCACTGTATTAAACTGAACCCTAAACTTGTTATTTCCCTGGAAGTGCTCTGCAGAGACAGAAAGCTCAGCACTCCTGAGGTTGGGCTGGAAGGAGTGTGGGCAGCAGGGCTGCCTTAGGTGCTTAAAGAGTCCCTCCTGATCATAAAGAAGACGTAATCTGCATGCCAAATGGAAAAAGCTAGAGTCCTAAGAGCAGGGAGCGCAAACGGCTGGGAAAGCCTCCCCTGAGAGGAGAAAATTTAACTCGGCTGGGAAAGCATGGCTTTGGCCTAAGAAGGGAATGTGTGTATTCACATGTGTGTGCATGTGTGTGTGACAGTATGCATATGTGTGTGTGAACATGCACACATGTATGTGGCTGGGTCTGTGCAGTAAGCATTCGAGAACCCTGGTTCACCTGCCTGCTTGGAGCAAAGCACCTGATTTTGGGAGCAGGAGAGCAGGGGAGAGAGAGCTTATTGAGTCACAATCTCTCTCTCTCTCTCTATATATATATATATATATTTTTTTTTTTTTTTTGCCATTTCCCAGACACAAAATTGGACCCTTGAGGACCAATTTATAAACAATAACTTCCAAAAATGCAAGACATAACCCCAGTCCCTATCTTAGATTTCTGATGAACCTCTGAGGCATAAACAGGAGGGGCCTGGCCGGGCAGCAAGAACATGACCAGCATTTCCCTAGCAGTGGGGAAGGGAGTAGAGCTGTATCTCAGACTTGCACGAGGCATGAAGTGGGTTAGCTGGTTTTCCTGTTTTCTGTAGAATCAGGGCAGATGCATCCTTCCATGTTCTGTGCTCCTGCCATGAGTTCTCTCTTGGACCTGCCTTGATTGTCCTGCTTCTGATGGGATAGACAAAAGAAATCAGGAAGAGTAAGGAGCCTACTTCTTGGGAAAAACTGCTCAGCCAACTGGAATGTACTTAGAATCTAAACTGTCCACTTGGGAAGGGGGACTAAGTCAACCTGCAGTCCGTTTATTGAGTACCCATCGGCGTCCTGCACCGTGCTGGGCACTTTCAGGTAGGGTAGCATCTTCCATTCTATCTTATTGGGATTTCTGTGACCTAATGATGGTGGCAATGAACCCAACTCCCTCTGTAACTCCAGAGAAGACAGCATGTCCACGGTACAATCCACGTTTGGATGGACAGTGTCCTTGACAGCTGCTTGTCAGTCTGGCCTTAGGCCTTGGTAAGCAAGTATAAGCCTCTTGCCTCAGCTGAGGCTTATTGGCCATGTCAGGAGTCAGAGATATCGTCTAGTTCCTTAACTTCCCCCTACACCACCTTCCCTTCTCTCCCCTCAAAAGAGAAGATTGGCGCCATTGGCTCCTTGAGGAAGACTTTGGCCTCCATGTGCATGTGTGCGTGTGTGTGTGTGTATGTGTGTCTTCCCAGTGGGGAAGCCCTTTGCACTCTCAATGGGGATCCATGAAGCTTCTCAGCCTTGCCTTGGGCTCCCCTTGGGCTCCTGGCTCGCGGGAGACAGAGGTTGGTGAGAATTAATTGTGAAGTGCATTGAGAGGCACAAATGAAAACCAGTCCCGCGGCGGAGAGATTATTACTGTTGGCAATTTGGGTTTTCTAAAATAGCTCTTAGGATATGACTGTGGCAGCCCAAACCCCAGAGGTGAGCTCAAGGCTGATAGATTTTTCAGAGCAGCCCCATTTTGCTCCAGTCTCCGGCTTCCCTTCCCTCCAGGGCGGGAGTGAGCAAGGCAGAGTGGGTCGTGGGCTGGGGAGCACTGTCCCCTCCAAAGGCTGCTGATGGGAGGGCAGCTGAAGGCTGACCCCACGTTCTTGAGAGAAGGTCCCCAGACTTCCCGGCATAATTTCCTTCTCACTTCACTGTTCTCTTCCCTGTCTGAAATGGCAGGTGACCTAAGAGGGAGCGGTGTGCAAATTGATTTGGAGGCGATCAATGGCTCGGGGCGCGGCCCCGGCTCACTGCCGTGTCACTGATCCTCTCCAAATCGATTCACACACCATTCCTCCTCAGCACACCTGCCATGTCAGATGGAGAGGGACGCATGAAGTGAGAAGAAAATTACGTGTTCGTTAGGCCGCCGCCACCTCCGCCGCTGCCGCCTCTCCTCGTCCCAGCTCCCCACCACGTTCCAGTCCACCACCGCTTGCCTCGCGAGACTGGGGAGCCCTTTTCCATGCACGTGGAGAAAGAACCCAGAGGGTGATGGAGCTGCAAATATTCTTGCACCGACACCACAACACTGACAGCCTCTAACTCAGGCAACTAAAAGTTGGCCCTCTCCGTAACACTGGCTCCCAGAGCTTCTTACTCATTTACTCTTCAAATTCTGTTGGGGACCAGCTTATAAACAGTCAACTTCCTTGGCGGGCCCAGGGTCACCTGATATTTGAATTTCATTAATTTGAATTAATCCACCCATCCATCCCTCCACCCACCCTGTCATTGAACAAGAAGTCAACTCTGTGGAACCCCCCACTGGGTGTCCAGCAGTGACCAGAGCTGAGGCCTGCCCCTCAACATCATGAGTTATGACCAGGACAATCTACTTTGGAGAAGACAAAGTATGCTCACAGGAAAGGAAGCAAGGAATTAAATTCACAGAAAGAGTTCTTTAGCTATTTAAGACAGAACTTATTACAGTGGTCAGTCCACTAATCATTAATTACTAGTCGGCTAGGGGCTCAGAGGGTGGCACCAGAAGGTGAATACACTGAGACGCTAAGTTTTTTCACAGTAAGACTTTCTCAGTGAAGGAAGCAGTGCATTTTACGTTCTGGTGCAAGCACTCCCGGACTGGCACATTGAGGCAGGCACGGCTTATCTATTAGTCACAGTGGGCACAGTGGCCAAGCCGCAAGATACACTTAGGGATTGTAGTAGCTAAATAATGCCCCAACTCCCACCAAAGATACCTACATTCCGGTTCCCAGAAACCATGGACATTACATAGCAAAAGAGATTTTGCAGATGTGATTAAATTAGGAATCTTGAGATTGGGGAGGTTATCCTGGATTATCTGGATGGGCCCAAAATAAACACAAGGGTCCTTTTAAGAGAGAGGCAAGGAGTCAGAGAAACAGATGTGATGACAGAAGCAGAATTCAGAGAGTCAGAGGGAGGTTTGAAGATGTGAATCTGCTGGCTCTGAAGAGTCCACAAACAAAGCAATATGAACATCTTCTAATCTTCTAGAAGCTCAGAAAGGCAGAAGCATTCCCACTTTGTGCCCCCACGTGGAACCAGACCTGCCAACACATTGATTTCAGCCCAGTGAGACTTCCAATCTCCAGAACTATAAGATCATGAATTTGTATTGTTTGAAGCTGCTAAATTTGTGGTGATTTGGTACAGCAGCAATAGGAAACTAACACAGGGGTCAACAAAAAAAAGTTTTATTTTCTTTTCAGAAGAAAAAAATAAATTTTTAGGTCAAAGAAAATGTTCTACCATAAAATCCTAATATATTTCTCTTTATACCAATGCAGTTGTAAAATAGAATTTTTGGGTTTTTTTATGGTGGGTAGGGCCCACAGAGACAAGGTGCCAAGGGCCATGGAAGTCCCCATGTAACCATGCTTTGAGTAGCAGTGATCACGAGGAACCCTCTCCCCGCAAAATTCTAGAAGGATAAGAAAGTACACATCTGATGTACAGCTTAACAACCCCTTTGACCACCAGTCTTAATGCAGCCATTCTGTAAATCCTTCAAAAACCAGCATTTTTAAACAGAAGTTAAGTGTGCTAAATTCATTTGCCAAAGTACATCCAAGTGACTTATTTAGAATAAGGGAGGGTGGGTCTGCTTCCTTCTGTCTTGTACAGTCTTCAGTTACACAGAAATGGTTTCCCTCAAGATTAGAGGTGCTTCCTATTTATAACTGAGGATTCCTTTTCTTTGAAAAGCTCCCTGGAAGATTTCTGGATGACTTGGAAGCTAAATAAACTAAAAGTTTTAACAATCTTTTAATCCTGCTTTTGTCTGCTCTTGAGCCACTGAAATCAAGATTCTTCCACAGGCGGAGAACCAAAGTGATTCCTCTCAGCAAACTCTTTGACTTACTGTCCAGGTTCTGACACATTCCTCTGCCAACAGCAAATAAGTGAGAATGCTTCCAATGAGCAGTGGCATCTCTTCTCATTTGTAAAAGGGAGTGTCAGACTGAAAATAGTGGCCAACTGTTTTAACCCAAAAAGCAAGAATTTCAGGCCAACTGCAGCCAAGTGGGCTATTCTTAGCTATGCATAGGAGACTGGGAGGTCTCTCTGTGGGTTGTGGGTAGATGGTTCAGGGTTTGTGACTTTTAATTTGCTCTTGAAAATGTTTAAAGATGAACAAGCCCCTGCAGATCACATTCATCATGGACACTTCAATTCTATCAGACCTTCATGACCCTTCTCAAACATCAACCGGTTTTTGAGGTTTCCCCCCAATAACTCAGGAATCAATTCAGAATGATTCTTTCCACTCCTGATCACCCATGATCCCTTTGATCAGTACTGTATTTATACTTGGATGACATCCTAAGTGGCACTTGGATGTTACTTTTGCAGAGTCCTGACACGGTCTTCATCCACCTTGAGTTTTCAGAAGTATTTGAGGTGACCGCTTCTTCCTCCTTTTGTTTCTAGACCTCTGTGACACATACTTGCCTAGTTTTTCTCACACCTCACTGGACTTTTTAAATTCTTTACTGATTTCTTGTTCTCTAACAAATCTCTAAATGTTGAAGAACTCCAGGGTGCTGTCTTTTGTTCTTTTCATTCTCTGTCCACCTGTCTCCCTAGATGATCTTATATGTTTCCATGATTTTATGAACCATGGCTTTATCATAACTGCCAAATGCTGCCACCAGCCTGAACCTCTTCTCTGAATTCTGAACTCATATTTCCAACCATTCACTCAACAGCTCCACGTGGATGTTGTCGTGGATTTGTAATGCGTCAGCTTGGCTAGACTAAACTACATGTTTCAGCACTCCCTTTGTTATACGCATGCTTCTTGGCATAAAATAGGGTTACATCCTGATAAACCCGTTGCAAGTATCATAAATCAAAAATGCGTCTAATATACCTAACCTATTGAACATCATAGCTTAGCCTAGCCTAACTTACATGTGCTCAGAACACTTACGTTAGCCTACTTACTTATTTATATATTTTTTAAAGACAAGGTCTTGCTCTTTCGCCCATGCTGGAGTGCAGTGGCATGATCAAAGCTCACTGCAGCCTTGAACTCCTGGGCTCAAGCAATCCTCTTGTCCTAGCTTCCTGAATATCTAGAACTACAGGCACCGGCTACCACACCTGGCTTGTTTCTTTGTTTCTTTGTTGGTTTGTTTGTTTGTTGTAGAAACAAGGTCTGACTTCTTTGCCCAGGCTGGTCTCAAACTCCTGGCTTCAAGCAATCCTGCGGCCTCAGACTCCCAAAGTGCTGGGATTATAGACATGAGCCATCATGCCCAACCTACGTTAGCTTATAGCTGGCAAAATCATCTAACACAAAGGCTCTTTTATAATAATGTGTTGAATGTCTCATGTAATTTATCGAATACCACACTGAAAGTGAAAAACAGAATGGTTATATGGGTACCCTAAGTATTTTCTACTCAATGTGTATTGCTTTCGCACCATCATAAAGTCAAAAATCATAAGGAATTCTGTGTTCTGAATGTGCTGGAAACTTTTTTAAATAGAATAAAATAAAACTAGTAAGTCAAACCATCAGAAGTTAGGGACCATCTGTGTATTTTCAGTTAGGATGGGCTACAAAGGTGATTCCTGGGAGATTTTAGAAGGTGGAACAAAAGCAGCACCCATTTTATAGCTCACAGATATTATTGCTGATCTGCTGACTCACTTCATTGGTGTGAAGCAGCAGTTGGGCCTGCAACTGCACTATCTTCCCTGGGATCTTTCTTCAGCTTTTCTGAATCTTGAATCTGGTGTGTGTGTTTAGATCCAGGACAAAAGGCCCCAGCTTCTGCAGGATATATTTGTCTAATGGTTTTATATGCATATATATATACACACACACATATATGTATTATATATATATATATATACACATACATTTTATATATATATATATATATATATATATCTAAAAGGCATATCAGGCTGGTTGTGGTGGCTCACACCTGTAATCCCAGCACTTTGGGAGGCCAAAATGGGCAGATCACCTGAGGTCAGGAGTTTAAGACCAACCTGGCCAACCTGGTGAAACCCCATGTCTACTAAAAATATAAAAATTAGCCAAGCACGGTGGCTTATGTCTGTAATCCCAGCTACTCAGGAGGCTGAGGCACAAGAATCACTTGAACCCAGGAGGCAGAGGTTGCAGTGATCCAAGATCCCACCACTGAACTCCAGCCTCGGTGACAGAGCGAGACTCTGTCTCAAAAAAAAAGAAAGAAATCATAATAATAATAAAAGGCATCTCAAACATCATGTGGCCCAAACAGAATTGTTCCATCACTGCTCCCTAATCTGCTCCCCAAAATTCTCCCCATCTCAGTAAATGACAGAAGGGAAACCACAAGTTAATTCACCAATTGGTCCTGTTAGCTCTATCTCCAAACTACATTACCAGGGTGACTGCCTCTTGCCACCTCTACTGCTAAAATTTTTATTCCAGCCACCACCATCTCTTACCTGGGTAACTGCAACAGTCTGTCATCTATACTTGCAGTTTCCCCTCTTGCTCTATTTACAGCAGGCTATCCTTCACACAGTAACCAGAAAATCTTTCTGGATCTTAAATCCAAACCCTTCCTTCTCCTCCTTAAAACCTTCAATACCAGGCCACATGTGGTGGCTTATACCTGTAATCTCAACACATTGGGAGGCAAGGCAGGCAGACTGCTTGAAACCAGGAGTTTGAGACCAGCCTGGAGAACATCGTGTTGCCCATCTCTACAAAAAATACAAAAATTAGCCAGGATTGGTGGTGCACGCCTGCAGTTCTAGCTACTTGGGAGGCTGAAGTGAGAGGATCCCTTGAGCCCTAGAGGTAAAGTCTAGCCTGGGCAATAGGGTGAGATTCTGTCTCAAAGAAAAAAAAAACTTCAATATCTTCCCACTGCAATCAAAATATAAATCCAGAATCTTCCAAGGTCCTATATATTTTGACCCCTCATGCTCCTTGGGCCTCATTTCCCTGTATTGTCCCATTTATTCTCTATCTTTAGGCACACACACTCTCAGACATGCCTGTTCACACCCTGGAGCCTTGGCACCAACTGTTCCTCTTGCTTGGAATGCCCTTTCCTCAGGACCTCAGATGGCTCCCTCCTCACTTTTTAGACCTCAACTTAAATGTCACCTCCACAGAGTTCCTCTCCACTCTCACTTGCTCAGTTATCTAAGGTTTCTGCCACATTACTCTAGTTTGTCTTTTTCATAGGACCTCACTGTACCTGAAATTATCTTATTCATATATTACTGTTTTGTGTTTCTGGAGTGTCACCTCTGTGGAATGTAAGATCTTTGAAGGCTGGCAATCTGTCTGGTTCATTGCTATTCTCCAGGAGTAAGAAAGTGTTCTTGAAGAGAGTAGGAGCATAATAAGTATCTTTGACTATTTCTTATGTTGTTCCCTAACTAACTGATTCAATATTTTAACCTCTCAATGACAGTTTACACACCTTGTAAATCAAAACCATCTTCAGAAAAGGGAGAAGTTACAACTGACACCACAGAAAGACAAAGAATCATTAGAGACTATTCCAAGCAACTATACACCAACAAATTTGAAACTCTGGAAGGAATGGATACATTCCTGGATACATACAACCTACCAAGATTGAACCACGAAGAAATGGAAAACCTCAACACACCAATAACGAATAACAAGATGGAAGCTTCCCATCAAAGAAAAACCCAGGACCTGATGACTTCACTGCTGAATTCTATAAAACATTTAAAGAACTAACACCAATTTTACTCAAACTCTTCAGAAAAATTGAAGAGAAGAGAATACTTCCAAACTCATCCTACAAGGCCAGCATTTCCCTCCTACCAAAGCCAGGCAAGGACACAACGAATAAAGAAAACTACAGGCCAGTATCACCGATGAACAAAGGTGTAAAAACACTCAACAAAATAGTAGCAAACCAAATTCAACAACACATTGAAAAGATTATTCACCATGATCAGGAGGTATTCATCTCAGGGATGCAAAGATGATTCAACATATACAAATTAATACATGATACATCACATTAACAGAACCAAAAACAAAATTCATATGATCAATTCAATAGATGCTGAAAAAGCATTCAATAAAATTAAAATGTTAAAACCCTCAAAAAACTGGATAGAGGAGGAACACGTCTCAAAATAATCAATGGCCATGTATGACAAACCCACAGCTAACATCATACTGAATGGGGAAAAATTGGAAGCCTTTCCTTCAAGATCTGGAACAAGACAAGGATGCTCACTTTTACCACTTTTATTCAACATTTTACTGGAAGTCTTGGCCAGAGCAATTAGGCAAGAGAAAAAAAGAAAGGGCATCCAAATTGGAAAGAAATAAGTCAAATTAGCCTTTTTCACGGACAACATGATCTTATACTTAGAAATGCCTGAAGACTCCACCAAAAAATTGTTAGAACTGATAAATGGGTTCAGTAAAGTTGCAGGATATAAAATAAACATACAAAAGTCAGCAGCATTTATATGTGCCAACAGCAAACAATTTGAAAAAGAAATCAAGAAAGCAATTTCATTTACAATACCTACAAAAAAAAAAAAATTTACGAATCAATTTGACCAAAGAAGAGAAAGCTCTGTACAAGCAAAATTATAAAACACTGATGAAAGAAATTGAAGAGGACACAAAAAAAGAAAGATATATTCCATGCTCATGGATTGAAAGAATTAATGCCGTTAAAATGACATTACTACCTAAAGCAATTTACAGATTCAATGTAATCCCTATCAAAATACCAAATATATTCTTCACAGAAATAGAAAAAAATCCTAAAATGTACATGGAACCATAAAAGACCCCAAATAGCCAAAAAAAATCCTGAACAAAAAGAACAAAGCAGGAGGCATCACATTATCTGACTTTAAAATATATTACAGAGCTATATTTACCAAATCAGCATGGTTCTGTCAAAAAAAAAAAAAAAAAAAAACAAAAAAAGAAAAACAGACACATAGACCAATGGAACAGAATAGGGAACCAGATAAAAATTCATTCATTTATAGCCAACTGATTTTCAACAAAGGCACAAAGAACATACAACAGGGAAAGGACACCCTCTTCAATAGATGTTGCTGGGAAAACTCTACAACTATATGCAGAAGAAAAAACTAGACCCCTACCTCTCACCATAGGCAAAAATAAAATCAAATAGATTAAAGACTTAAATTTAAGACCTGAAACTATGAAACTACTAGAAGGGAACATTGAAGAAATACTCTAGGACATTGTTCTGGGCAAAGAGTTTTTGTGTAAGACCTCTAAAGCATAGGTAACCAAAGCAAAAATAGACAAGTGTGATTACATCCAGCTAAAAAACTTCTGCACAACAAAGGAAATAATCAGCAAAGAGACAACCCACAAAATGAGAGAAAATATTTACAAATTATTCATCTGACAAGGGATTAGTAACTAGAACATGTAAAGAACTCAAACATCTCAAGAGCAAAAAAAACCTGAAATAATCCAATTAAAAAATAAGAAAAAGAACTGAGTAGACATTTCTCAAAATAATACATACAAATGGCCAACAGATATATGAAAAAATGCTTAGTATCACTCATCATCAGAGAAATGCAAATCAAAACCATAATGAGATATTATCCATCTCACCCTAGTTAAAACGGCTTTTATCAAAAAGATAGGGAATAATGGATGCTGGCTAGGACATGGAGGAAGGGGAACCCTCATACCCTGTTGGTGGGAATGCAAATTAGAACAGCCACAAAGGAAAACTGTATGGAGGTTCCTCAAAAAACTAAAAATAGAACTACCATATGATTTAGCAATTTTACTACTGGGTATATACCCAAGAGAAAGAAAATCAATATATCAAAGAGATATCTGCACTTCCATGTTTATTGCAATGTTATTTACAATAGCTAAAATATGGAATCAACCTAAGTACTCAACAGTGGATGAATGGATAAAGAAAATGTGATACATATGCACAACAGAATATTATTTAGTCATCAAAAAAAAATGAAATCCTATGATTTATGGAAACATGGATGGAAGTGGAGGTCATTATGTTAAGTAAAACAAGCCAAGCACAAAAAGACAAATATCTCATATTCCTGCTCATATGTGGGAGCTAAAGACAGACAGTAGATTGGTGGTTACCAGAGGCCAGGAATGGTCAGAGGGGTGAGGGGCAGATGCAAAGAGGTTGATTAATAGGTCCAAATAAACATAGAAATAACAAATAAAAAGTCTGATAAAAGAAATAAGACCTCATGCTTGATAGATTAGTAGAGTGACTACAGTTTGCAATAATCTATTGTATATCTCAAAATAGATGGAAGAGAATAACTCAAATGGCTCTAGCATAAAGAAAAGACAAATATTTAAGGTGATAAATACCCCAATTACACTGATTTGATCTTTACAAATTACACGAATGTATTAAATTATCACATGTGCCCTGAAAATATGTACATCTATTATTTATCAATTATAAAAAATATGGAATGTGCTGCATGGCACCTAGCAAAAGGCTAGGAATATGGATGGCAGGTTCTCAATAATATTCATCTCAGACAAGAGTGGTGGTTGCAACATAAGTCACTGTTCAGAGCCCTCTGTACCCCAAGCCTCCATGTAGTTCCTTCTTTTCTCTTGGCTTTTCTCTCTTTGCTTCTTAAGGAGTGATTAAGAACACTGGGCCAGAGAGACAGGGCTCTGAGCTGAGATGTGTTGCTAACTAGCTGTAGAACTCAGGGCCAGTAGCCTTTTGTGGAACTCAGTTTCTGAAACTAAAATGGACAGGTGCCATTCAGGTCATGGAAGTGTAGGAAGAGGCCTGGTTTAAGTCATCAAGGAGTGGAGAAGACCAAAGGACTCCAGAGACTGCCAATGTGCCCAGCTTCCCTTATATGGTCTCTTACATACATTCAGCTTTCCTCCTCTCCTTCTGCCTTAGATTGAACAGAGCCCTTTTGCCATTTCTTAGTTCAGTTATCTCCTCCAGCAGAATTCTACAAGCACTGCTTCCTCCCTGATGCTCTCAGTAAGTGCTGGAATCTTCAGTCAATGCCTACACTTCTGAATGGTGCCCGCACCTGATGGCTAGGCCACCCTTTGGAGAACCTGTTCGTCTACTCCCCTGTAATGCCACTAGTGTTTAGGTTTATAAAAAGGCAACAGAGGGTGGAGAGTGAGCACTTGGTTGCTTTCCAAACAACTCAAGGCAAAAGCACCATTATGGAGAGGGAAATTTCTGACTTAAACTACTCAACCAATTGCTCAACTGCAAACTTCTGAATGTCACGGCAGAAATATTTTTTGTCTTCCAACATTTCAGACAAGGCTATGAGATCATCATGGCTCAAAGTTCTTCAAAATGCTATTTGCAAATAAAGGCAGCAAACTGGGCAGATGGTTGGGGCAGAGGTGAAGGGTGAGCTCCTACTCTATTTTGGGAACCCTGTGTTCATAAAGAACCAGGTCTCTGAGACACAGCTGTGGATCTGATATCCCCCTCATGCCTTTGACATCTGAGTAAGATCTATTGGAGCTCAACCACAATGAAGATCCACTTCAAAAAGGCTTCGTGGTTTGGGAATGCTGTGCTTCCTTCCACAACAACCACCTTCTGTCTGGCTGAGACCATGGTGGCTTAAGGGATATCAGGACTCCCAAAGGTGTTCTGTCAGCACCTCCTAGGATCTAACGCTAGCAGACTAAGCAGAGACTTTTTTTAAAGATAAGCAAATAAGCATTAAGAGCAGCCAAATGATGATTCCTCAACCAAGGGGCTCATCATTTCTATTCTGAAAACTGTCTCTTTGGACAGGTGAGCAGAGCCATGGCCATATCTTTTTGTGACAGGGGGGTCATTGAGTAATTCCAAAATAAGACAATTTCCTTAACTATGCAAATGAATTCATATTAATAATTCCATGAAGTGTGTCCATAGTAACACAAGGACAAGAGATGGGCCTTGTAAGAGTGGCCCACTACGTTTTTTGAGGTCTTTGTCAGTTTTACCTGCCACAGACTGTGTAGACTAGCTGCAGTCAAAATTCCCATTCCCTCATCACTTGCTCTGAAATTTACATGAAGTCAAAAGGAATGGGTTGCCAAAAGAGAAGCATCCAGAGATGTGGAAGGTGCAAGAAGAAATGTTGTAGAACCTCAAAAGCTACGTTCTAGTACCTGATACTCAGTAAGCCAAGCACTAACATGTCAGCACTTAGGAGCAGAGAAAAGTTTATTTCGTGTGCCCATAGTGTGAGGATGGGAGAGGCAAACCTTAAATCTGACTTGCCTTTGAACATCACTGGGGGATTTATGAGTAAGGTAGGTATGCGGGAGGTGAGATTTCCGATGATCAAAGCTACTTGCGTCTCCCAGCCATCAAACTTCTGGATGCCTCCAAGAAGGTCTGTGTGACCTAAGGATCATTGTTCTTTGAAAGAAAAACAAGTTCATTAATCTTGCAGGCAGCCCCAGGGGTCAGGATATGAAGTTAATCAATGATTAGTGAATTAGTGACCACACTCTACCAAAATGACTACGTGCAAGTAATCATGCATGGAGAAAGAAAAGGACAAAGAGAAAAGAAAATAAGTAAAATAAACACTTGATGATCATATCACACAGGCTTGGTTACAGAAACACAGGAGGAAGAATCTGAATCTACACTGGGGTCCACAAACAGCAATATTCCCTCTCTTTTTATTAGGATTATAAAATGTTAGAGCTCACAAGGGACATAAGAGATGACATTATGGGTTGACTATTGTCTCCCCAAAATTCATTTCAAGTCCTAACCTCCAGAACCTCAGAATGTGACCTTATTTGGAAATAAGGTCATTGTAGATGTAATTAATATGAAGTCATAATGGAATAAGGTGGGTCCCTAAGACAATGTGACTGATGACTGATATGGCTTGGTTCTGTGTCCCCGCCCAAATCTCATCTCAAATTGTAATCCCCATATGTCAGTGGAGGGACCTGGTGGGAGGTGATTGGATTATGGGGGCAGATTTTCCCCTTGTTCTCGTGGTAGTGCGGTTTCACAAGATCTGGTAGTTTAAAACTGTATGGCACTTCCTTCTGCTCTCTGCTTCTCTCTCCTGCCATCATGTAAGATGTGCCTTGCTTCCCGCATGCCTTCCACCATGATGGTAAGTTTCTGAGGTCTCCACAGCTATGCAAAACTGTCAGTCAATTAAACCTCTTTTCTTTATAAATCACGCAGTCTCAGGTACTTCTTTTTTTTTTGAGATGGAGTCTCTGTTGCCCAGGCTGGAGTGCAGTGGCATGATCTCAGCTCACTGCAACCTCCACCTCCTGGGGTCAAACGATTCTACTGCCTCAGCCTCCCGAGTAGCTAGGATTACAGGCACGCACCACTACACTCAGATAATGTTTGTATTTTTAGTAGATACGGGGTTTCACCATGTTGGCCAGGCTGGTCTCAAACTCCTGACCTCAAGTAATCCACCTGCCTTGGCCTCCCAAAGTGCTGGGATTACAGGTGTGAGCCATCACACCATCTCCCTCAGGTAGTTCTTTATAGCAGTGTGAAAACAGACAAATGCAGTGACCTTATAAAAATGGGAGATTTGCACACAGGCACACACATGGGGAACACTTTGTGAATGTAAAGTCAGAGATCAGCCAAGGAATGCCAAGGATTGCCAGCACATCTCCAGAAACTAGCAGAGAGTTTGGAAGAGATTTTTTTTTTTTCTCAGAAGGAACCAGCCCTGCTGATACCTTGATCTTGGGCTTCTAGCCTCCAGAACTGTGAGACAATACATTACTGCTGTTTAAGCTGCCCAGTTTGTTATGGCAGCCCTAGGAAACGAATACAAATAATGTACTTCACCTCCTCATCTTAGAGCAGTAGTTCTTAGCCAGGGAATTTTGCCCTCCAGGGAATATTTGGCAACACCTTGAGACATTTTTGGTTGTCACAGCTGGGAGGTGCTATGGCATCCAATGGATAGAGGCCAGAAATGCTACGAAACATTCTGCAGTGCCCAGAACAGTCTCTTACAACAAAGAATTATCAGACTCAAAATGTGAATAGTTTCAAGACTGAGGAACCCTCTTTTAGAGGTACAGAAGTGGAAGCACAGAGGGCTTAAGCAATTCACAAAATCTCTAGGAAAATTAGGGCAAAACTGGAACCAGGATCCAGTAAGAAACAGATTAGGCCTAGCAAGAACGTTGGTGAAACCATGTCCTAAGATACAGGCAGAGGAAAAGAAACTCACAGGAGGCAAAGAAGGAGAGAAAATCTCAAGAGGAAGGAAGAGACCACAGTATGTCATCCCAGGGCCAAAAAGAGAGGTGCTTCACGGAGAGGGAGATCAACAGTGTCCGCTGCAACAGGGATCCCAAACTAGAACTCTGTAAGAGGCTCATGGAACTTGGGGATTAGGATGTTGCTGAAGGACCATGGAGAGAGCAGGTCCAGGCACCCAGGGAGCAGGGCCATGAGTCAGACTCCTGTATGACTGTGAGTGAGATGGCGAAGATGGAGTATTCTAGAGCAGAAAACTTTTTTTTTTTTTCTAAATCACCATTGGATCTACTGAAGAGCATAAATCTCTTAAAAGACATTGGAAGGGAAGAAGGGATGGAGTCCAGCTTGCAGGGTAGGGGGATTAGCTTGACCATGAAGAGGATGGCAGAAGCAATTAATGGAAGGTGACCTTCAGAAGGAATAAATGCTCCCTGTCTACTCTGCCTTAATCTTGTTTTACCTTGAGAATACTGTTTGTTAATAACTAACAAACACGGTGGAGAACTCTGGACTTCCTGGATATACGTGCTCAAGGATATGGTAGGAGCATGATCTCAGGAAGGCTTCCAGTTTTCCTTGCTATTCCCTGAAAATCTATTGCTACTTCCTCCTATGAATTGCAGATATGCCTTAGGAAGTTTCCACACTCTGGTCCTACCATGGCTGGTAGATACAGGGAAAACAAAAAACAAACAACAATAAAAAAAAACAGTAAGAATAGTCCAAATTCCACAGGAAGGAGTTCAATAGGATATGGATGACAAAGAAGGTGGCTTCATGGGCATATAACCCTTGCAGTCTCACAGCACCCTGTCCTCAGAAGGGGACCCCAGGCTAGGGGTTTAATGCTCTGTGGTCACCATCTCAAAGTGTCAATAACTTTTTTTTGACACGGGCTCTCACTATGTCACCCAGGCTGGACTGCAGTGGAGCAATCACAGCTCACTGCAGCCCCGACCTCCAAGGCTTGAGCGATCTTCCCAACTAAGCATCCCAAGTAGCTGAGACTATCAGTGCATGCCACCACGCCCAGCTAATTTTTAAGCTTGTATTTGTAGAGACAGAGTCTTGCCATCTTGCCCAGGCTGGTCTCTAACTCCCAAGTTTGAACAATCTTCTCACCTTGGCCTCCCAAAGTGCTGGGATGACATGTGTGAGCCACCACACCCTGTCCAAATTGTCAATAGCTTTATCTTTGAGTTTACTTTGTAAGTGAAGTCTGATGAGACAATGGAGTGTACCGTAAGGGCTTAGAACCTCAGCTCACACTTCGTCCTGCCTCCCACCACCTCCCAGATCGGGCTCTTTACCTTTGGCTCTCATACTCTTACCGAGAAATGGTGCCTCCCCCGCCCCAGAGTAAGTGAGTGAGTGAGAGGGCCCAGGTGCAGGAAGGTGCCTGTGGGGGTCTGCACTCCTCTTGTAAATATCCCCGTGCTCCAGGGTACACAACATTATACAGCAAATTAAAAAAAAACCAAAAAACTACAATGGGTCAAGAGAGAGGGAGAATGAAAACAGGCTTTCTTCCTGCTTTTTAAACAAGGGCTCCCACATCTCCATTTTTCACTGAGAGCATGAATTAATGTAGCTGTTCCTGGTAACTGGCATAAAAGGAGCTGAAAGAACTGAGAAGCAGAAAGTTTCCTGGAGTTTCCATCACCATTTACCCAACTATTAGTCACCACGCGCCTCACAGACCCAGGAATAAAATGACTAAAAGGCATATTTCCTGATTTCAGATCTTAGAGACTAGGAGGGCTGAGTGGACACACATGAAAACAAATCATTGCAGGGCTGTGTGCAGCATCAGGAGGAAGTTGGCCAGGGGTCTACAGGAGCACCAGGAGGGCCCCAACCTGCCATAGGGAGGGCAGCGAAGTCTTCTCTGAGAGCATCTCTTCTGAGCAGAGTCCTGAGTGAGGACCATTCAGAGGAAGAAAAGGGAGAAGTTATTCCAGGGAGGCAGGGAGTACATGGCCAGTGTGGAAGCTGCAGATCATTCCAAGTAGCTGGAGTACAGGGAAGAGGAGCACTCAGAGAAGGAGGCCCACATCACAAGGTGCCTTGTTCTGTAAGCTAGGCATTCCAGCATTATCCTTAGACTACAGGGAGCCACTGAGGAGCTTTAAACTGGACTGACTGACTCAAATTGGGGCCTTAGAAAGATGGTGCCAGCTCTGTGTGGAGGTACCCAGATTGGAGCCAGAAAGAACACTGAGGTTTTTGTTTCAATCCTAAATCCATGCAAGAAGCAACAAGGACCTGAACCAAGGAGGCGGCAGTTGGAAGGGAGAGAATGGACCCCTAGTTGGGTGACCTTGAGAGATATTTCAGAGGTAGAATAGAAACAACAAGACAAGGTGGTAGATTCACTGGGGCAGAAGGGAAGTGAGCAAAGGGTGAGTTTGTATTTCTGGTTTGGGCCAATGGGAGAATGGCCCCTCTTCAGGGTCCATTACACTGCTCGTGGAATAAATTCATGGGATAGGCAGTTTCCTAAGATAGTCCCCCATGATCACATTCTGCTATTGATGTCCTTGTGTAATCCCCTCCTCTTGAAAGTGGGATAGACCTAGTGACTTGCCTCCAGTGAATAGAATATGGCAAAGGTTATGAGATGTTTCTTCCGAGATTAGGTTATAAAAGATTATGATGCTCATCTGTTTCTCACTTGTTCTATCTCTCTTGCCCTCCTCCTCACTCACAGTAAGAAAAGTGGCTACCATGCTGTGACCTGCCCTATGGAGAGCCCATATGGCAAGGAGAGGCCAGGAGGCCTCTAGTCAGCAGCCTGCAGACAACTGCATCCTGCCAACAACCACCTGAGTGAGCTTGAAAGCAGATCCACCCCAGTCAAGCCTTTAGATGACTATAGCCCCCGCAAACACCTCAAAGCCTTATGAGAAAACAAAGCCAGGGGACCCAGCTAAGCCACATGCAGATTCCAGATGCACAGACACTGTGAGATGATAAATGCTGTAGTTTTAAGGCACAATGTTTTGAAGCAATTTGTTATGCAGTAATAACTCATCAGTACAATAAGCAAGATAGGGTTATAGTCACAAGGAATAAGAGAAGAAAAATTTCAAGTACATTTGGAGAACTTCTGGAGCACAAATTTATTTATCTATTTGTTTTTGTTGAGACCTGGTCTTGCTCTCTTGCCCAGGCTGGAGTGCAGTGGAGTGATCTCAGCTCACTGCAACCTCCACCTCTGAGATTCAAGCAATTCTCCTGTCAGCCTCTTGAGTAGCTGGGACTACAGGCACACATCACCATGCCCAGATAATTTTTTGTTGTTCTTTTTCAGTAGAGATGGGGTTTCACCATGTTGGCCATGCTGGTCTGGAACTCCTGACCTCAGGTGATCTGCCCACCTCAGCCTCCCAAAGTGCTGGGATTACAGGCATGAGCAACCATGCCTGGCCTGGAGCACTAATTTATAAACAATAGTTTTCTAAGTATGAATCATGTTTATATTTCTTTTACACTTTTTTTTTTTTTTTTTTTTTTGAGACAGAGTCTCATTCTGTCGCCCAGGCTGCAGTGCAGCAGTGCGACCTTGGCTCACTGCAGCCTCCACCTCCTGGGTTCCAGTAATTCTCCTGCATCAGCCTCCTGGGTAGCTGGGACTACAGGCACATGCCACCATGCCCGGCTAATTTTTGTATTTTTAGTAGAGACGGGGTTTCGCCATGTTGGCCAACCTGGTCTCAAACTCCTGACTTCAGATGATCTGCCCACCTTGGCCTCTCAAAGTGCTGGTATTACAGGCGTGAGCTACTGTACCTGGCTCATGTTTATATTTCATTCGATAGATTTCCTAATAACTTCTACTGAATTAGACTTTGATTTGTATATGTTCTCTACTTACAACACTTTGACATGTCTCTTTGTATGTCTGTCTCTCCATTAAGCTAGAAAATCTTGGAAGACAAGAATGCGCCTCTATTCAACTTCGCAGCCCTAACACTTAGCATGGCATATAGAGTCAATAGTGACCAAGTGTTTGTTGAATGAGATTCTAGTTGTTGAATATTCTCAAAATCTCTATCAAACTTTTGTTTGATTAAAAATTGCCATCATTAATCTAGTTCTACTCCCAGGAGGAATTTGGATATAAATTGAGTTCTGGTAAACTGAAACTAGCAGAGGCAGAAAGATTAATAAGAATTTTTTTTTACATTCTCCAGCGCTATTTTTTGACATTTGTTAAAAGTAGGTGAGTATAATTTCTTTCATTATTTGCCATGGTATAAATTGTTTAAAACATGAGACATGTGAGAATACTTAGACATTTCAGAAAGAACTTGAAAGTGTGAGGTGTACAAAAATATGCTTCTTCTAACTGCTACAGAAATTCCACAGATTCATGAATTCATTTATTTAGCAAATGACTCCCTGCTTTGCCGTTTCCTATGGGACCTTGGACACATTCCTTCTCACCTCTGAACCTAGTGTCTTCGATTGTAAAATAAGAGGAAATGTGGTCAGATCATATATTTTCTAATTTCTACTTCGTGTCTCAAGTTCTCTGAATCCTATGAAATATACTGAGATGTTGTGCTCATTTAGACTGGGGGCAGAGCTGGGTTTGAATCTCAGTTCTGCTTTTCAATGAATAAGTTATTTTTATCTGTGTGCCCAAATGTAAAAGGGGGTCGTTGGTAACAATTAGACATGAAGAGTGTAAAGCATCTGCCTTAATTAAAAAAAAAAAAAAAAAAAAAAAAAAGCCATGACCAATGTGTCAAGCACTAATGGGGAAATACAAAAGAAAAATGTAAGACATTAAATCAACTTTCTAGAAATCTCCAGTCTGGCTGGGGACACTATTATTTATGATCATCTTTTAAAATATCTTCCAGCCTCTGCTCAGGTAACTATTATCTTATCCTGACTAACCATGAACATATTTCATTAGCATGAAAATTTTCCCAACGCTTTTGAGATTCAGCCAGCACACCCTGTCCTAACACTGAATTTCCTGGCCTCAATACCTGTGGAAAGCCGTGGTTTCTCTTTTCATTTAGCTTACATTTGCTGCCCTGTAATTTGATTCTTCCCCTTCATTCCTGGACTCTCTCCTTTCTTCTCAAACAAGGGGCCCACTTCGGTCTTGACCAAGCCCTTCATCTTCCTGAATTTCTCAGCTAAATCGTTTCTAACGCTTCCCTTTTTCCAACATAAATAGTTCTTGCTTGCTCATTGTCCCACCCTGCCTCACCTCTGGCTCCAATTAGAGCAATATTTATTTTTCCTTTTTAAGAATCTCTGTAGCCTCTACTCTTCGGAAATGAGGCAACGCAGCTCGTGTTAAAAGCCTTTTATTATGGTCACAGAAAATCTGCTCTGACAAGATCCAGCTCGACAAGATTGTGTTCCTGGAGATCCTTCCCTCATTTATCTGTCATCTCACTTTCTAGGTCACATCATTTCCTAGCATCTAAAGTGTTGTCTGTTTATATATATTTTAAAGCAATGGAGGAGTGGAATGCGGAGTGAGTGCCTCGTGGTGCTGGAATGTAGAAAAGTCTCTTCTAATTTCAATGAAGGGCATGCTGCCATTTTCTGGAGAAGAAAGAGGAACAAACACACATATAGCCTTGTTTTCAAAGAACCTGTTGATATTAATGGGGTTTATTTTCGTTAATTGAGACAGCTAACAATAACCCAAAGCCCAAATGTAAACTCAGATTTGCTGGAACTAGGGCACAGGTCACACTCAGGGAAGCGAGTGTGAGTATTCCCTGGAATCTTCCAGAAACACAGACATCCCTCAGGGATTTGGGTCCTCAAGAACTCCGGGAGGACGCTACGGGCCCCCACCTTCTTAGAAAACAGCTAGTCCCATAGTAAGTCAACTTGCATCAGGTGGGCCCAAAATCATCATCCTGGCATCTTCTTCCTCAGTCTCTTGCCTCCCTTTTCATCATAATGAAATCTATTCATCGAGTGCTTATAGCCACCAGCACTGTGCTCAGCATGGGACAAGTGCAACCACATAGATGCTTCACCACTGCACAAAAAAGGAGGTTCTATTATTACCATTCCCATTTGCAGTGAGGAAACAGAGTCCCATAGAACATACACAACTTGCCTAAAGGTTCAAAGCGAGTGGAGAACAGAGCCAGAATGTGAACTTGAACTGTCTGGCTCAGAGCCCAAGCTCTTGGCTTGACTTGGTTCATGTTATCTGTTGAACTGTGTCCCCCAAAAAAGATATATTGGAGTCTTAACCCCTAGTACCTCAGAATGTTACCTTATATGGAGTTAGGGTCTTTAAATAGGTAATCAATTTAAAGTGAGGTCGTTAAGGAGGGCCTTAATCCATTATCCCCGATGTCCTTACAAAAAGGGGAAATTTGGACACACTTAGAGGGACGATGATGTAAAGAGACATACATAGAGAAGCGGACCATCTACAAGCCAAGGAGAGTGATCGGGGACAGATCCATTGCCCACAGCTCACAGAAGGAATCAACTCTGCCAACACCCCGATTTCAGACTTCAGGCCACCAAAAATTGTGAGAGAATAAATTTCTGTTGTTTGAGCCACCCAGTTTGTGGTACTTTGTCACAGTAGCCTTAGGAAACTAATATTATTAGTGATCCTCATTGTAAAGCAAAGTCACTCTAGGCTCAAAATTCATTTAGCAAAAAGTCTCGGTTTCTCTTTCAGTGTGATCACTGGACCCTGACTGGGGTTCAAATACTCTTGAAGCCTAGGTAGGTGGAGTCTGACCTAACAGAGATTAACGTGTTCTTATGCAATGGTGTGTAATATGCACCAAGTTTCTGTGCATCCATAGCAAAGCCCAGAGTGAGCCAGGGACTTGACTATGACTGGGCCCAAGACGACTGAGGTTCCTGGGAACATCTTCACCAGCAAAGAGTCAAGTCATCAGATTTGCTTAAAAGAGAATAACTCAGTGTGAGTTAATGGACAGCACCTGGAGGGACACTCAAATCCTCCTCCTGCCCACCAGACTTGGGCCTGGGTCTTCAAAAGAGGGCATGGAACTGCAGGTGAAGAATGTAGGAGTGGCTGGGCTCAAGCCCAGTGACACATTGAGAGTGAAAGCAGCACAGCCCTCATGCCCAAATATCAAGGTGACCGACAGAAGGAGGTGGAAGGGACACTCCACCTTGCAGGAGAGTACTGAGGGCTTGGATACACTGAGAACCCCAAGACACATCTGCCTTGACAGTTCCCAGGACTTTCTTCAGCAAAAGGGGCAGACACTGTGGTTACTGCAGGTCCTGGGGACCCCCTTAACCCAGTGCAGCTCCCACCTCCTCCTGTGGACCTGGCCTTGGCAGCCACTTTATGGCAATCCCAGGTATGGACAGCAGGTCTTCATCAAAGCCTGGTGAATTGGGAGCATGGCAGGTGCCTGAGAAATACGGTAGCTTCCAGTATGTAACACATGGAGAGAATCTCGTGGTGGAGAGAACACAATATTTGGAAGCTGACTTGCGACCTGTGGAAGTCAGAACACGCATCTTAACCTCTCTGAGCCTCATGCTCTTCGTCTGTAACATAGGGATAACATGTATCTTACAGGATTATGGTAAGTACTAGAGCAATGTATGTAAATAATACAGCACTGAGCCTGGCACACTGCAGTTGTCAAATAAATTGTAGTTATTATGAAGATTATATATTTATGTATGAGTAGATGATCCCATTTGTGTCTGTATATGTTCCCTTATTTAGCACAAACTCTAAAAAGCTACATATAAGTCAATAAATTTATTGAGTAGTTTTTTCATTCAACAAGTATTTGTTAAGCCCCTATGATGTGCCAGCTTCTGGGGTTCTAGCAGTGAGCAGGGCTCCAAGAAAATGGTGCCCCTGGGATCTTGTGAATAAGAAGGAGCTCTTAGTTTTGGGAAGAAGAACAAAGAGACAATCACCACACACTGTGATACAGTCTACAGGAGGTATGGATATATACTGTGGAATCCCATTTGCAGGGGATCAGGAGGCTTCCCAGAGACCTAAAGTGCAATAGATGTGAGGCAAGTGAAAAGAGGGTTGGGAAGAGCATCAGAGGGAGCACATAGTCAAAGACTGGGAGCAGAGCGCAGAGCTCAGACTGGCTGGGATCTAAAATGAATAACAGGGTGGCAGAGTGCGAGGAGCTGGGCCCACATGGGCTTGGCAAGAATAGCAGTAAAACACATTACTCCTTAAGATGCAAGGCACTGGAAAAAGGCAAGTGGCATTTTCTCTGCTATGCAGCATGAACAGAAAGTAAATTTTGCTTAGGAAATGAGAGAGAACTCAGGTCCTTGTCTTATTTTTTCATTTGAGTAGCCCAATGAAGGAAAGAGTGAAGAAGTGTCTTAAAACCTGATAAGTTGCCTGGGCACGGTGGCTTACGTCTGTAATCCCAGACCATGATTTGCTGAGGCAGGCAAATCATGAGGTCAAGAGATCGGGACAATCCTGGTCAACGTGGTAAAACCCTGTCTCTACGAAAAACACAAAAATTAGCTGGGTGTGGTGGTGCGTGCCTGTAGTCCCAGCTACTCAGGAGGCTGAGGCAGGAAAATCACTTGAATATGGGAGGCGGAGGTTGCAGTGAGCCAAGCATACTGCACTCCAGCCTGGCGACAGAGCGAGACTCCATCGCAAAAAAAAAAAAAAAAAAAAAAAAAAAACCTAATAAGTATATGCTTTTTTTGCATGCATCATCTAAGTAGTATGTTATGTATAGATAAACACCCTACCACTCACACGTATGGATTATAACTGCCTTGTTTTTCCATCAGAGTATATGTACCATCAGCTATGAATTCAGGGTCAGATTCTTGGATAATTTAAATTGAGCTTTTTTTTTTTTAATAGAGTCTCACTCTGTCACCCAGGCTGGAGTGCAGTGGTGTGATCTTGGCTCACTGCAACCTCTACCTCCCAGTCTCAAGCAATCCTTCCACCTCAGCCTCCCAAGTAGCTGGGACTACAGGCACGTGTCACCATGTCTGGTTAATTTTGTTTCTTATTTTTTGTAGATAAGAGGTCTCACTATGTTGCCAAGGGCTGATCTCAAACTTCTGAACTCAAGCCTACCTTGGCCTCCCAAAGTGCTGGGATTACAGGTGTGAGCCACCACACCTAGCCTTAATTGAGCCTTAATACCTTAACAAGCAATATCTGATGTCCTCTGATTAAACAGTGTTGGCCAGCTACACACTTGTCCTTTCTCCTCCCTTCCTTCCTTCCTAATCTACTCAGGGTATATGGTTTGCATATTTCCACTCCAATATGCATATATTCATAAGAAGGTATATTAATTTCCTAGGGCTGCCATAACTAATGACCACAAACTAGGTGGCTTAAAACAATGAAATTTATTCTCTCACAGTTCTGGAGACCAGAAGGCTGAAATCAAGGTATCTGCAGGGTTGGTTCCTTCTTGGGCCTCAAAAGGAGAGTCTGTTCATGCCTCTCCCCTGACTTGTGGTGGTTGCTGGCAATCTCTGGAATTCTTTGGCTTGGGGCAGCATAACTTCAATCTCTGCTGTCATTGTTGGATGGCATCTCCCTATGTGTCTGTGTTCAAATTTCCATCTTACAGAGACACCAGTCCTATTGGATTTGGGGCCCAACTGAATCCAATGTGACCTTATCTTTATTTGATTACATCTGCAAAGACACTATTTCCAAATTAGGTCACATTCACAGGTTCCAGCTGAGCAGGAACTAACTTTTGGGGGACACTATTTAACCCAGAACAGAAGGTGAATACCATCAGGTGTGTGGTCAGTTTCCTCTCCCCTCACCATAGGCTCCCACAAGGAGGCCATTCAGATCAAAACCAGTGTCAAGGACAGGACAGGCAGCAGGGCCAGCTGGCTTCTAGATTCTTAGTTCAACAAGTGGGAATCAGCTTATACCTAGGAAGGAAACCTGATTGGGTCTCAAGTCCCCAAACAATAATAAAATTTTGATTCAGCGTGAGAAGTAATCCTACCACGTTTCCACCCTGGGATACCACTAGGCTGCCAGGGGGCTCTGGAGCCTGCCTTGATGTCCATGAGTCACTCAGGGGCTCCTGCAGACCAAACCACCTCTGTTTGCTGGGGGTCTGGTTGCCAAGTCATCTCACAGAATCTGGATGTGATTGATTTTTGTCTCTTTGACAATACTAAATCGTGATAGGAATCTGGAGAATGACCTAGTGAATTTGTGGCATTCATTTTCTAGACTGATTGAGTCCATCAAATAACCAACACAGTCCACTTTTTTTCTTTTTTCTAAGAAAAATATATTTATAGCTATTAATATAAAAAGCTGTCTGCAAGCTATTATGTTAAAAAGATTGTAGGTGTCAAAAGAGTGTGTATAACTTGATCCCAATTGTGTGAAAAATAAATATGAAGATATATTCAGAAGTAATAACAATAGCAATAAATAAATATTGAACACTTTACACTATGCCAGGCCCTGTTCTAAGAATTTCATGTAGCTTAATCCTCACAACAGCCCTATGGAAGTCCTATTTTTATCCTTACATTACTACTTTCAGTAGAGTTGGCTAATCTGCTACATATTAAGTGTGACAATAGTGACATTCACAAGGGAGAAAGGAAAGAGTTTCATATAAATATTTTAAGATAGAAATTAAATCCCATGAATCATTAGAAAATCACAAATATAAATTTTAAATAAGCCCTGTGTGTTTCTCTTTTATTATATTTTGGGGTTTTTTGGACATATTTAATTCTTCCCCAAGTATAAACTATTTTCTTCAGGAAGGTTCCCACGTTTTGAACTCATATTCCTATCCTTTGATTCACTGAATTCTTGGCCATTCTCACATTAGGTTAAAAAAAAAATGTCTTGTAGGGCGGGAGTTAGGAGTTGCTCAAAGTTTCATAGGGAATAGCCAACTTCTTTTCCAAGACCTGCCTTGTACTTCCTGCTTCTCTCACTGGGGGCAAATAAAAAACAGGAGATTTAGGAGACAAATTATCCCAGAGAAAGCCTCCTAGAACAGAGTAAAAATTATTGAAAAATGATAACAAGTGGCTGAAATGTTCAGAGAGATAAATGTGATTTATCATAGAGCTCATAAGCACAGACTTGAAATTGTAACTGCAGACTTCCCTTCACATCTGGTGACCTTTGGAACTTTCAGAAAAACTTCCACCACACACAAACACCTAACAATTTCTAGTTGGAGATGAACCCTGGTTTGTGTTCCACTTTCCTAGATGTACCTTTTAATTTTCCTTGTTTTGTATTTTAGTCCATCTTGAGAGGTATTTCTTAAGAACTTAATCAAAAACTAAAAACAAAACCGGTTCTGTATCCAACATTGTAAAGTCAACTTGAGCTTCCACAGATGAAGATGTGAAAGGTTGTTTTAAGTAAGACATTTTTCCTTCTCAACATATTTGCTAAAGAAAGAGGATAAAAATAACATATGTATATTGCTTCATTGTTATCAGCGAGTTAGTTTTAAATTTCTGTCTTCGCAGTATTTTCTCCTCGTATAGCTGATCTTCTCACCATTCTGTTACAGAATATGAGACAAGCACCACCACAAAAGAGATAAAGGTTTCCAGTAAGAGCCTACTGTTCTTTGGTATGGAAATTTGGGGTTTATGCTTCTTTGAGGTTTTTTTTGTTTTGTTTTGTGTTGCTTTTTTAAGTTTAGCAGCCAAGAATTCAAGAGTTAAGGCTGATAAAACTGCATTAAGATTATCTCACCTGCCCAAGTGTGGGAGAAAACATGAGTCCAGAATAAATTGCCTTTCCCAAAATAGAAAGATTTTTCTGGTTTTATTTGGCCTGGGAACAAAGCTGAAAGGTAGGTGGGGCTTCCCCCTCTAACATCTGCTTCTTGGATCTCTGGGAGGCTTAGAAACTGGGAATCCCCTAAGCACCTTTATGGGTGAAGTGAGGGCTCCAGCTCCCCCAAAGAGCGGCAAGCAGGAGACAGTCACCGGGCAGCTCCTGCTGCATCCCTGAAGCGGCTCCTGCACCCCCAAATCTCACAGACTCACATAACATCAAAATTCCAGATGCAGAACCTGGCACCTCACCTTAAACAGAGTAAGACCCCGATTAATTTCTTGAATTATGATCTAATACATATATCTGTAGGTGTTTTAAGGACAATACTTTTCACAACTAAAATTATGGCCAGGTGTGGTGGTTCATGCCTGTAATCCCAAGACTTTGGGAGGCCAGGGCAGGAGAATCCTTAAACTCAGGAGTTCAAGTTTGTAGTGAGCTAGGATCACACCACTGCACTCTAGCCTTGGCAACAGGGCAAGACCTTGTCTCAAAATAAAAATAAAAATAAATAAATAAATATATATATATATATGATAAAACCAACACAAATCCCAACAAGTGTGCTAAGTGCATATACTGTTGCTGTCCCCATGGCAATCCATCATGCACTTAGATACTGAGAAAGGCACGTTACCAGCATGTAGTGCTGATGGTACTGTCATGTGGGTCCACTAAACCCAACTGCTGCTATATTTCCTTGAATTGTTCTTATCCAAATCAACATCTTTAAATTCCTTAACTGTGTTGGTCAGTCAATTTCTCAGTTCCTTTTAATACACATCTTCCAAACCCACCATCTTCCCAAACCAGGCCTATTAACCAGAAATCAATTCTGAAACATTATTTGTTTAAATTTTTAAATTGCAATTTAACTGCACACACCATGGGATCATGGACCAAAAGCCCAACTGGAGAATAATAATTTTTTAAAACAGCTCTGGGTAACAATGACCTTGTGAAAATGTATTTTGCACATGTTCCATTGGTGAATTTTTGCTGTTCTTTTTTTTTTTTTTTTTAATGGGAAGCCGTCATTTTAGGAGATAATATAGTAACCTCAGTTAATTCGTATACCGCTGTTCAATCGGAGTCTGAAAGCTGAAGGCCACAAGGTTGTGCTGTAATGGAAAAAAGCTTTTTAACTAAAAGCCAGGGGACCTGGGTTCTAATAGCCGGGCTGCTGCCTCGCTGTGAGACAGTGGGCAAGTCGCTTAACCTGCCTGCGTCTCAGTGCCTTCATCTCTAAAATGGGGATAGTGGCCCCGTCCTTGCACACTTGGGGTTCTTGTAAAGATTAAAAGCAGTGATAGAAGTAGAAGCCTATCATGAATTAGGAGTGCGGTGTATTTGCCATGTTTTTGCCACTGTAGGGTTTTATCCATGCTTTCTTTAGACACCAGGGAGCCAGGATTGGCTTCAGGGTACCTTTTCAGAGAAGCCCAGTACAGGACTTTTGAGGCTGGGCACTCACTCCAACCACCCTAAGTTTAAATACTGGCTCCACTATTTATAAACTGAGTGACCTAGGGCAAACTGCATAAGTTCTCTATCTCTCAGTAGCCACATCTGTAAAGTGGACATAATGATATCTACCTCTTAGGGTTGCTGTGTGGACTAAATGAGTCATAGGGACTAAATATACCTAGTGAGCACTTAATGCCATCATCATACTTCTTGGTTGTAGGCATATAAATAGATATTCTTTTATAGAAATAATACTCAGTCGCTGTCATGTCCCAAGTCTATCTGGTCCCTGGCTATGTTCAAGTAGCTCACCCATGAATAAGTCTGAAATAATTGGAGACCAAAATTCAACCATTTTCTGATGTAATACAAAGAATTCAGATAGTATTCAGCTCAGGAGTTACCCCTGTCCTTCCAAAAGCCAGTGACAGATAGTCAAGACAACAGGCAGAGGCGATTTTGCAGAGCAGGAAGCCGACTGAAATGGACCTTCTTAAATTAAGTTCTATCACAAAACAAGTTTGTGCAGTTCAAGTCAGAAATGGGATCATCTGGAGCTGCCTAAATAGTTATTAATGACTCTGGACTTAAAACACAAATAGATTTTGAAGACAGAGAAACTTGAGAAGTCTTTGCAATTGGCTTAAAAATCCAAATATAATAAGGTGACCATTCAATGCTTCCACTGTCTCCTGCATACAGTTAGTTCTCAAATTTCCATTCAAATCTCCAACCTGATCTTCTCTACCAAGTTCCAGAGCAACACTCTCAATTTATGCTAAACAATGATATCAAAAATTTACACAGCACAGAGAACTTGCACCCTGGTGGGACATATAGAAAGATGAACAGAAAATTAGGGTATGAGCAGGGCCACAGGCTGCTTGGGGCAGCTACATGGGCTGCTCCCATCTGTGGGAAGCAGGCCACTTTCTTCACTTTCTGGAGGGAGTGAGGTGTCAGCTGATACAGGAAGGGCAAGTCAACCAGGTGTGTGGAAAGGGTTCTGAGGAACGTTCAAGCAGAAGGAACTGCCTATAGAGACCCCGCAGCAAGAGAAACCACACTAAAGGAACTGGGAACCATGATTAGATTCAAACGTAGAAAATCTCTCTCAGAACCGTGCATATATGAAGGAGGCAAGACTAGAGGTAGGGAGACCAGTTAGGAGGCTGTGGGGTAACCCAGGCAAGAGATAGTGGATGGCAGTGGTTGAGAATTGGAGAAGGGCAGTGGAAATGGAGAAAAAAGCTCATGAATTCAGGGTTATGAAAGAGTTGGAGCCAGTCAGAAGTGGAGATGGATTGGATGTGGACTGGAAATAGAGATTTCAGAGTCATCATATAAATCACAAAAATAAGCAAGATCATCCAGAGAGAGTATAGAGTAGGAAGGGAAGAAAGCCAAGGATGGAATCCTGAAGAATGTCAGAGTTTAACTGATGGCAGACGGAATGAAGCAAAGGTGTGACTAAAGAAGTAGGAAGAAACCAGAAGAGGATAATTCTCTAGAAGCCAAAGCAAGAGAGTGCTTCAAGAAAGCATTCATCGTCATTGGTGTCAAAAATCCAAGGGGAGGGAATGGGAGCTTGAGGAGTGGCTAAGGGGTGTGAGTTTTCTTTCTGGAGTAATAAAAATGTTCTAAAATTGATTGTGGTGATTAATATCCAGAATATATACAGAATTCCTACAAATGAACAACAACAACAAAAAATTCACAAATGGTCAAAGGACTTGGATTATTTTTCCAAAGAAGATATACAAATGGCCGGTAAGCACATGAAAAGATACTCAACACCACTAGTCATTAGAAAGATGCAAATCAAAACCGCAGTGAGATACCACCTCACATCCATTAGCATGGCTACTATTTTTAAGGAACAGAAAATAAATGTTGGCAAAAGTGTAGAAAAATTGAAATCTTTGTGCACTGTTGGTGAGAATGTAAAATAGTGCAGTTTCTGTGGTAAACAGCATGGCAGTTTTTCAAAAAATTAAAAATAGAATTATTGGCCAGGTGTGCTGGCTCACACCTGTAATCCCAGCACTTTGGGAGGCCTAGGTGGGAGGATTGCTTGAGGCCAGGAGTTCAAAACCAGCCTGGAAAACACAGCAAGACATATATATATATATAAAATATATGTATTGTGTGTGTACATATACACACAATATTCCATTGTGTATATATACACACTACACACACACACACACACACACACACACACACACACACAGTGGAATATTACTCAGCCTTAAAAATGAAGGAAATTCCGACACATGCTATAACATGGATGAACCTTGAGGACATTAGGCTAAGTGAAATAAGCCAGTCACGAAAGGACAAATACTGTATAATTCAACTTACATGAGGTAACCAGAGTAGTCAAATTCATAGAATCAAAAAGTAGAACAGTGTTTGCCAGGGGCTGGAGGGGAAGGAAAAATGAGCAGTTATTATTTAATGGCTACAGAGTTTCAGTTTCGCAAAATGAAAAGAGTTCTGGAGATTGATGGTGGGAATGGTTGCACAACAATGTGAGTGTACTTAATGCCATGGAACTGTATACTTCCTGGCTAAGGCCAGGTGCAATGGCTTACGCCTGTAATCCCAGCACTTTGGGAGGCCTAGGCAGGTGGATCACATGAGGTCAGGAGTTCGAGACCAGCCTGGCCAACATGGTGAAACTCTATCCCTACTAAAAATGCAAAAAAAAATTATCTGGGTGTGATGGTGTGTACCTGTAATCCCAGCTACTAGAGAGGCTGAGACAGGAGAATCGCTTGAACTCAGGAAGCAGAGGTGGCAGTGAGCTGAGATTGTGCCATTGCACTCCATCCTGGGCAACAAGAGTGAGACTCCATCTCAAAAAAAAAAAAATGACTAAGATGGTAAATTTCATGTTTTGTGTATTTTACTGCAATTAAAAAATATATAGGCAATAATTGAAGGAAGTGGAATGGGATGGGTGTACAACTCTGTGAATATTTTAAAATGTGAATAAACTCATTGTTCAGTTTAAATGGGTGTATCGCATAGTATGTGAATTATATCTCAATAAATCCATTTCAAAGAAAACTCAGGGATAGTCAAGTAAGAGAACTGATCAATATTTGTTATGACAGCTACAAAGAGGTTGTTAGTGGCAGTGGTAGCAGCGGTTTCAGTGGAGTGATGCAGAAGAAAGCCAGACAACGGAGGGAAGACTCAGCGGAGAGCAGAGGTCGAGAGAGATGAGCTCACCGTGCATATGCACTGCTGGCATGAACAATTCTTTCAACAAGCCTGGCTGGGGCAGGGAAGCAAGAGGAGCAGTATTTGGAAAGGACATGTGGTCAATGGAGAGCTGTTTCCAAGAAGAGAGAAATTTGAGCATCTAAAAGTATCCATAGAAAGAATGATAGACAAAAGTCAATGTTACAGGAGAGTGAGGGGATAATTGATCATTCCAGGTTCTGAAGGAGGTAGATAGAGTTCAAGTGTGAGTTAATTCATTTGGGCTGCTGTAACAAAATGCCAGCTGGGTACAGTGGCTCAAGCCTATAATCCCAGCACTTTGGGAGGCCAAAGCGGGCGGATGGCTTGAGCACAGGATTTCGAGACTGGCCTGGACAACATAGTGAAACCCCGTCCCTACAAAAAAATACAAAAATTAGCCCGGTGTGTGGGTGTGTACCTATAGTCCCAGCTACTCAGGAGGCTGAGGGGGGAGGATCACCTGAGCCCAAGAGGTCAAGGCTGCAGTGAGCTGTGATTGCGCCACTGCACTCCAACCTTGGCAACAAAGTAAGACCCTGTCTCAAAAAGAAAAAAAAAAAAAAAGACATGAACTGGGTAGCTTATAAACAACAGAAGCTTATTTCTCACAGTTCTGAAAGCTGGGAAGTCCAGACTCAAGGCACCAGTGGATTTAGTGTTGTGTGAGGATCTTCTTTCTGGTTCCTAGATGGCACCTACTTGCTGTGTCCTTGTGTGATGGAAGGGCCAAGGCAGCCCCCTGGGGCCTCTTTTATAAGGGCACTAATCCTGCTGATGGAGTCTCCACCCTCATGATGTAGTCACCTCCCAGAGGTCCGCCTCCTAATATCATCAATTTGGTGATTAAAAGTTTCAACATATGAATTGCTGGGGGAATACAAACATTCAGTCCATTGCAAGATGCAAGGGGCAGGAAAAGAGAAGGAAGAAAGCAGGTCAGTTTGGAGCCAGGAAGCAGGAAACTGATGGAATTCTGATTTGATCCTTGGCAAAGTTGAAGGCTGAGAGTGAGAAGGAAGATGGTGACACAAGGGAAAATCTGTGGAAAGCTGAGAAGGCTCGAAACACCACCCATGGAGAATGAGAGAGAGAACTGACAGAGAAATTAGATATGGTTTACTGGCAATGTGGAAGGCCTTGGTAAGATTCACAACATGAATCTTATGAACATGTAGTGCTTCCAGTAGATGAGGTCCCTTGTAACCCATCTGTGGGAAGTCAAACTCTCCAACTTACATCTTCAGATGTCTTCTTCTCCAGATTTGGCTGCTTCCTTTACTCAAAACTTCACCCAAAGTGGTGCTCCTCTGACGACCATGTCTCAGCTGGCTCTGGGCTGTTCTGTATCTGCTACCATCACCCTACTTGAGGCCCTTGCCTGTCTGTCTCTCTCTCTTTCTCTGTCTCTCTCTCTCTCTCTAACTCCTCATTCATCACTTAGTGAAATCCAGACTAACCTTTTAGGAGCACGGCTCCAATCATGTCACCTCTTCACTACCAAAGGATGGCCAGTATCCCCAACCCCAGGTTCCCAGCTTGCTACAGTAGGCCATCAACCACACTTCAGAGCCTCACCTGCTCATTCTCCTTCCATACACCCTGATCTTTAGTCACATTGACTACTCACTGCCTCCCAGATACACTTTGTGTTTTCCTGCCTTGGTGCCTCTGCTCATGTTCTTCACTCCCTAGGTAAGAATGCCCTCTCTTCCAGCCTCCCGAGTGAAATCTCTGCCACTGAAGACCATCCTCTTCTCAAAACATATGAGATTTCTTGAACTGGACATAACCTCTCCTTTCCATGGATCTTTGCTAATACTTCTCTTATTTCCCTCTCCCTACAGTTCTTTGGTAAACTCACTAGGAGCACAGACAATGCCTTGTACACAGTAGGTCTACAATAAGTATTTACTACATTGAGTTATGTTAAATTAATAACATGGGGTTTAGGAAGAGAGTCATGTCTAAGTAGGACTTCAAGGAGGCTACTCTTTAGTCAATGTGGCAATAATTAATGAGCTCTTGAGCTCTATTTCCAGCAAAACAATTCCTTCTTTTTTTAAAGGATATATCACATTTTTTCATTGTGGTAAAATATACATAACATAATAAATTCATGTGCCACATAACAATGTTTCAGTCAGGGATAGACCACATATACAACCTCGTAAGATTATAATGGAGCTAAAAAAATTCCTATTGCCTAGCAACTCCTGTCATAATGTCATAGCACAATGCATTATTTTATTCACATGTTTGTGGTGACGCCGGTTTAAACAAGCCTACTGCGCACAAGTCGTATACAAGTGTAGCACATACAGCCTGTAATCCCAGCACTTTGGGAAGCTGAGGTGGGAAGATCGCTTGAGTCCAGGAGTTAGAGACCAGTCTGAGCAACATAATGAGACCTCGTCTATTAAAAAAAAAAAATTAGCTGGGCATGATGTTGTGCACCTGTAGTCCTAGCTACTTGGGAGGCTAAGGTGGGAGGATCGCTTGACTGTTGGAGGCAGAGGCTGCAGTGAGCTATGATCGTGCCTCTGCACTCTAGCCTGGGTGACAGAGTCAGACGTGTCTCAAAAAAAAAAAAAGTACAGCAGATACAATTATGTACAGTACATAATACTTGATAATGATAATGATAAAAATTGACTACGTTACTGGTTTATGTATTTACTATACTATACTTTCAACCATTATTTTAGAGTGTACTCCTACTTGTTAAAAAGGCAGTTCCTCCAGGCAGGTCCTTCAGGAAGGATTCCAGAAGAAGGCAGTGTTATCATAGGAGATGAGAGCTACATGTGTGTTGTTGCCCCTGAAAACCTACCAGAGGGACAAGATGTAGAGGAGGAAGACAGTGATATTGATGATCCTGCCCTTGTGTAGGCCAGAATAATGTGTGTGTGCTTTGTCTTAGTTTTTAACAAAAAATTTTAAAAATTAAAAAATGTTTAAAATACAGAAAGCTTATAGGATAAGGATATAAAGAAAAAATCTTTGGGTACAGCTGTTACAATGTGTTTGTATTTTAAGCTAAGTGTTATTACAAAACAATCAAAGGATTTTTTTAAGTTAAAAAGTTTATAAAGTAAAAATGTTACAGTAAGCAAAGGTTAGTTTACTGTTGAAGAAATAAATTTTATTTATTTTTTTATTTTTTATTTTATTTTTTGAGATGGAGTCTCTCTGTGTCACCCTGGCTGGAGTACAGTGGTGCGATCTCAGCTCACTGTAACCTCCGCCTCCCAGCTTCAAGCAATTCTCTTGCCTCAGCCTTCTGAATATCTGGGACCACAGGCAAATGCCACCATGCCCGGCTAATTTTTTTTTTTCTTTCTGTAGAGATGAGGTTTCACCATGTTGGCCAGGCTGGTCTCGAACTCCTGACCTCAAGCAATTAGCCTGCCTCAGCCTCCCAAAGTGCTGAGATGACAGGTGTGAGCCACCGTGCCTGGCCGAATGAAGAAAAATTTTAAAATAAATTGGGTGTAGCCAAAGTGTATAGTGTTTACACTTTTTGTCCAAGGCCTTCACTTTCATTCATCACTCAGTCAGTGACTTACCCAGACAACTAGTCCTGCAAGCTCCATTCATGGTAAGTGCCCTATAGAGCTATACTATTTTTTACCTTTTATACCATATTTTTACTGTACCTTTTCTATGTTTAGATGTGTTTAGATACACAAATACTTACCATTGTGTTACAGTTGCCTGCAGTATTCAGTATGGTCACATTCTATACACATTTGGAGCCCAGGAGCAACAGGGCGTACCATGTAGCCTGGGTGTGTAGTAGGCATCACCATCTAAGTCTAAGTATACTCTGTGATGTTCATACAATGACAAAATCACCTAACGACGCATTTCTCAGAATGTGTCCCCATTATTAAGTAATGTGTGACTGTATTTATTATTTTAACCCATTTGTAAGTGTATAATTCAGTGCCATTAAATATATTCACAAGGCTGTGCACCCATCATCATTATCTATACCCAAAACTTTCTCATTATCCGCAACATAAACTCTGTACCCACTAAACAGTAACTTCCCTTTCCTCCTTCTCCCCAGCCCCTGGTAACCTCTATTCCACTTTCCGTGTCTGTGAATTTGCCTGTTCTAGGAATCTCACATAAGTAGAATCATATAATATCTGTCCTTCTGTGTCTGGTTTATTTTACTGAGCATGATATTTTCAAGGTCCATCTATGTTGTATCATACATCAAGATTTTATTCACTTTTATGGCCAAATAGTATTGCATTGTGCATATATACCACATTTTGTTTATTCATCTACTGATAGACGCGGGTTATTTCCACCTTTTACCTATTGTGAATAACTCTGCTGTGAGCGGTGGGCGGATCACTTGGGGTCAGGAGTTCGAGATCAGCCTGACCAAATGGCAAAACCCTGTCTCTACTAAAAATACAAAAATTAGCCAGGCGTGGTGGCGGGGTCCTGTAGTCCCAGCTACTCGGGAGACTGAGGTAGGAGAATCACTTGAGCCTAGGAGGCGGAGGTTGCAGTGAACCGAGATCGTGCCGCTGCACTCCAGCCTGGGAGACAGAGCGAGACCCCATCTAAAAAAAAAGGCAGTGGGGTGGGGAGGAAATGTGGACACACACATGCGCAGAGGAAGAAGGCCACATGAAGATGAAGGCAGAGACTGGAGTGAGGCATGCCGAGGAATGCCAAAGATCGCCAGCAACCACCAGAAGCTAGGACAGAGTCATGGAACAGATTCTCCCCCACAGCCCCGAGAAGAAATCCACAACCCTGCCAACACCTTGATGGTGGATTTCTAGCCTCCAGAACTATGAGACCATAAATTTCTACTGTTTATGCCATCCAGTTTGTGGTACTTCGTTAAGGCAGCCCTGGCAAACCAACATAGTTCTCTTCCTTCAGAAACGGAACTGGAGTGGTATAGTGGAGTCGTTTGGAATGGAAATTAAAAAAAAAACAAAAATTCCTGGTAGTATGTGGAAGTTTTTTGTGGTAATAGAACAGCTCTGTGTGTTGATTGTAGTGGTGGTTACACAAACCTATACGTGGAACAAAAGTGCACAGAACTATACATACACATTCCAAGGAGTGCAAGTTTAAAAAATGGTGAAAACTGAATAAGGTCTATCTCTAGTTAACAGAAATATGCTAATGTCAACCTCTTGGCTTTGATATTATACTACAGCTATATAAGATGTCACCTTGGACTGGGCAAGGTGGCTTATGCTGGTAATCCTAGCACTTTGGGAGGCAGAGGTGGGCGGATTACCTGAGCCCAGGAGTTCAAGACCAACTAGGGACACATAGTGAGACCCCGTATGTATAAAAAATTTAAAAATTAGCTGGGCATGGTGATGTGTGCCTGTAGCCCCAGCTACTCAGGAGGCTGAGATGGGAGGATTGCTTGAACCAGGAGGTTAAGGCTGCAGTGAGCTGTGATCACACCATCACCCTCCAGCCTGGGTGACAGAATGAGACTCTGGTTTAAAAAAAATTTTTTTTAATTAATAAAAAAAAAAAGTCACCTTTAGGGGAAGCTGGCTGAAGAGTACACAGAATTATGTTACTGTTTTTGCGAATTCTTGAGTCTGAAATTATTTCAAAATACAAAGTTTTGAAAAAAATTAATAAACAGCAACACACCCGACCAAAGCTGTCTTCCTGAGTATTTTTGCACCACTTGTATGCAAGCTGCACACCAACAGAGACACCAGCCCTGAAGTCGGCCAGCTCACAGCTATAGTCAGTGAAATTCTGAAACTGCATAATGCTAAGCACAGTGTGACTATCACGAACAAGTGCTGCATTTTGGCCAGGTATGGTGGCTCACACCTATAATCCCAGCACTTCAGGAGGCCAAGGCCGGTGGATCACTTGAGATCAGGAGCTTGAGATCACCCCTGGCCAACATGGTGAAACTCCGTCTCTACTAAAAATACAAATATTAGCCGGGCATGGTGGCATGCATCTGCAATCCCAGCTACTCAGGAGGCTGAGGCAGGAGAATTGCTTGAACCCGGGAGGCGGAGGTTGCGGTGAGCCGAGATCGTGCCACCTCACTCTAGCCTGGGCTACAGAACAAGACTCCATCTAAAAAAAAGACTGAAAAGAGGACAAGAACAGAAAGGTAAGAAACATTATGCTGCAATTTTTTCAGAACACTGTCACAACTTCATCGAGCAGTAAGCAATTAGCCTGTGACTACAATTTCTATTTCTAGAAAATCAGTGTTTTCCATATCCTATTAAATACAAGCTAAGCAATTAAAAAAAAAACTGATTTGAAGGGAAGTCAAATTATTGTCATACTTGGAGCATTTTAATGTCTCTAAACCCAGCTCTACAGGTAAGACTTTCAAAGCAACAAGTCTTTAATAAAACAAGTTGAATGTGGTGCAAAGGCAAGTGAGGGTCAAATTGCAGAGACAGCCCAATTCCTCTTGGCTCTGTCACCCCACTGCTATCTCCTACCTCCTCGTTGCTTGCTGGCTTTCTCCTTTTCCCACCCCTCTATTTTCCTATTCATCGTGTCATGGAGAAATGCTTTCAAAGGGTCAATTCCACCCAGCATGGTTCCAGTGGAGATATGAATCATCAGCAGCAGCAACTACAAGAAGTGGCTAAAAATTATAGGATGCTTTTCTTAAAGGGAGTTACAGAAATAGAATATGTCACAACCATCCTGAAGATTCAGACTTGATCAACACTTGAAGGGAATGAAGCCCCAACTCCTGGAGCTGTGTCTTTGGTCAAAGGTAACCATTATCCTGGGACGATTAACTCCAGTGTCTCCACTGAAAACAGGTTCTTCTCTGTTTGTCAGATGGAGAAATGAAATTCTTCCATTTCCAAAGAAGGTAATTATTATGAATACTTATATCCAAAAAAATGATTTTGTGTCTCACCTCCTGGGTCTGGAAGCTGCACGGGCTGCCTCATCGGATAGATGTTTCAGCGGGGAGAAACCTCTCATCTGTACTCTGTTGCTTTCAGGCTTGGTGCTTTGTTTCTTGGAAGCCTTTAATGAAAACAGGTTCATTGGGATTTTAACATAAATAAATTTATTTTCCTTCTGAATAAATTTATCAAGCAATTCTCCTGCCTCAGCCTCCCAAGTAGCTGGGACTATAGGCACATGCCACCACACCTGGCTAATTTTTGTATTTTTAGTAGAGACAGGGTTTCACCATATTGGTCAGGCTGGTCTTGAACTCCTAACCTCAGGCAATCCACCCACCTCAGCCTCCCAAAGTGCTGGGATTACAGGCATGAGCCACTGCACCTGGCTGCATTTATTCTTAAAGGGATAAGAGAGAAACTTTTGAGACTTTCTGGAAAGGCTTGAGTTCAGTTCCACCATTGTACCTTGGCTTCTCTTTGAGAAGGGAGACTTAAAGCAGCCACAACCTGATGGCTTCTTAGGTGTAGGTGCCATGATTCTCTTTGGCTTATGTGCCTTTGGGTATTGCAATTTATCTTCACATCCCCTGACATAGCTGTCTCATCATTAGTTGGAACACAGAAGTAACACTCTTTCTTTGTAGGCAGATCTGGCCCAGTCTCAAGCTTGGTAGTAGCTTTTGTATCCTGCATGAGGACGTTGGTGATAAGAAAAGATGCAATTCAGAATGTCATTTGTGCACATTGTAGTTGAAGACAGTTCCAAGTGGGCCTTACCGGTATTGGGTCAACTGTACTCTCTGTGCCTCTCTTTAGTTTTACAGAAGTTGAACCCTCTGCGTTGGGTTCTCTTTCCCTTGTTATTTAAGTTACATTTGATTCTTCCTTCCATCCTCATTTTACAACGGCTCCTTCCCTTGAGTAATCCACCTCACACTTTCTCTTCACTGCATCTTATGCCTCCATCTAAGGAAAGCAGGAACTATGACATGCAGCACTGTAGGTTGTGTTATGAAAGGACCCAGTCCTGGAACAGAAATGAGACCTCTCTTATGCTTGATGTTAGAAAGCCTTTTTCCCTGGGGCTTTCACCAGGTACCCATGGAACAAGTGCAGATGACTCTGTCCAGGGCCCCTTCTGTGATACCTTTCATTCTGGTCTGGAAGTCAAAACAACTCAGGAGTTTATAAAGGCAACCCAAAATTGGCTTTTCTGGGGTAAAAGTAAAAATGAAAAAGCCCAAATTAAGCAAAACCGTCCTTGCTTTTGGTAGACAGAAGCAGAAAACTTGGATTTGTGCCTCATTCAAGGAAACTGGCACTCACCTGGCTGAGTCAAATACTAAACATGATCCATCTGCCCACTCCCCAGTCTCCTAGTAGCACTTGTACTTACTCAATAGAAGAAGAAATTTCAAGGCTTAATTAGTGCAGATGAAGAAGTGTTAACAGTGGTTAATGTACCCAACCAACAGTAAAAATTTTATTAAACATACTTCACACAGATGCAGTTTCTATTACTTACTATAGTTAAGACTACTACCTAGCATTAGTAAGTGTGGGACTGCAGAGGTAGTTCAATAACAGATATTACCTTTACTCTGTTTTTAGTCAAAGCTGATGATATTCATTCATTCAACAAATATGCATTGAGCACCTACCGAGTGCTAGGTACTGTGTTACATACTGAGAATAAGCACTGAAAAGATAGATCCCTGCTGTCCTGGAGTGATACGTGCTGTTGACCATGAAAACTGGTTAGTACAAGTAAGATAAAAAAAGGAAAAGGTAAATTTTCAAACGAAGAACCCTCACTGCCTTTCAATTTTAAAATAGCCTTCTGAGACCATGGGGTCCAGTGGTCATCCATTCTGTGCAAACAACTGTAACCTCACTCATCTTTTTGAAACACTCTTTTTCACTGGTCAGTTGAAGGCCAGGCTTGAAGAGCTTTTTTCGTTTTTTATTTTTCTGGTTGCCTCATTCTGTCTTTTAAACCATGACAGAAAAGGATTAATAGCCAGGAGAACAGAGAGCCTGACAACTCAATTCCATCACCCATGAGTCCTTACTGAGCTGCCACCTGGACAGAGCCCAGGACTAGATGCTCTTGCTAATAATATGTGTCTGTGTCTTCACCCTGCAGGACCTTGGCACACACAAGACTTGACAGGAAACTGCTCCAGAGCCCATGGTGTGTGTGGAATTAGGGCCTGAGATGAGACTTCACGTGTGAATCTTTGTGGGGAGCAAGGAAAAAAGAGGCAAATATGAGTCTAAGGTTAATTACTTTCCAGGGAGCTCACACTTTGAGCAACATTGTGGAGAAGGGCTGGCTGGTGACCATGTGAAGGTTAATGGCACTATTATATACTCAAAGAGTCTATATTGTTCTATGACAATTAACAGTAAAGAGACGGACTTCTTTTTAACAATAACATAATTGACCATAACCACTCTTCTGGTGCACAGAGACAGGGCAGTAAAAACGGGGATATTATTAGAAGACACAAATGCACACACACACACACACACCAAGCACTTTGCAAGGAGACTCACTCCACTATCTTCAGCCTCTCAGATGATCAAGGCATCAGTTAAAATTGGGAGAGCTTAATTATTCTTTCGGTTATTGGGTGATATGGTTTGGCTCTGTGTCCCCACCCAAATCTCATGTTAAATTGTAATTCCCAATGTTGTGGGAGGGACCTGCTGGGAGGTGATTTGATCATGGGAGTGGATTTCCCCTTTGTTGTTCTCATGATAGTGAGTGAGCTCTCATGAGATCTGGTTCTTTGAAAATGTGTCACGCTCCCCCATTTGCTCTCTCTCTCCTGCTGCCATGTGAAGACATCCTTGCTTCCCCTTCACCTTCCACCATGATTGTAAATTTCCTGAGGCCTCACCAGTCATGCTGCCTGTACAGCCTGTAGAACTGTGAGTCAATTAAACCTCTTTTCTTTATAAACTACCCAGTCTTGGGTAGTTCCTTATAGCAATGTGAGAATGGACTAATGCATTGGGTGAAACTCATTTGAAGATACCAAAATGCTAAAGCTTATCATGGAGAGAGTTTTAAGGTTTCCTTACAGTGAGACTGTTTTTTTTGAGGCAGAGTCTTTCTCTGTCGCCCAGGCTAGAGTGAAGTGGCACAATCTCGGCTCACTGCAAGCTCCGCCTCCCGGGTTCATGCCATTCTCCTGCCTCAGCCTCCCTAGTAGCTGGGACTACAGGTGACTGCCACCACACCCAGCTAATTTTTTTTTTTGTATTTTTAGTTGAGACGGGGTTCACCATGTTAGCCAGGATGGTTTCGATCTCCTGACCTCGTGATCCACCCACCTCGGCCTCCCAAAGTGCTGCGATTACAGGCATGAGCCACTGGGCCCGGCCATAGAATGAGACTTTTAAGGCAATGTATGTTTCTGAATTGGACCCATTGGGAAAAGGTCAACCAGGCACACTTGAAAACTGTGTCTGTCTTACTCTGTCCCTAGCATGCAGCATGTGGTCTGTGAATACCTGCTAAATGAAGACTCTTCAAATTCCAGAAAGGTGGACAAGGCTGCTTCTCCCTCACCCTGGGGACAAGACAAGAGCAGAAACAGGAAACTGACTATTGGTTGAAGCCTCAGTTTTCTTTCCTTTAAAATGAGGCTATTACCCCAGTTTTGAGAATTACAAGGGACAATAACTGAAAATTTGTTTAATTATTAAAGGGATTATAGATGTAAGAAATTATTTTTACTAGTTTAAACACCGTTTAAATGTTTCACCTTATTAAGGGTAAGAGTACAATGCTTTAAAAGGAGATGTTCTCAGTCTGGAATATATGTATTATACAAGTGATTCTTAGTTCACCCAGGTCGCGTAAATGGGGTTTATGGAGAAAAGTGCAGACGAGTTTTCAGTGTCACTATTGATTTCAGTTTGCCCAGGACTAAGATGTTTCCCTGAGTATTTTCAGTGCTAAAACCAGAACAGATATGGGAACACCAGGAAGAATTGTTCACCTGTCCCTGTTCAACTCTCTTAATTCCATGAGCTCCAAGTTTAGTTTCCTTATTTCTAACAGAGTGTTAATAAACCTATGAAAATAAAGACAATATCCTTGAGTAACGTTGGGTATTGAATGAGTGGCAGAAAAGCTGTCCCTGTGGTCCTTGGTGAGACATTAGGGGTACCAAAGGAGCAGAAGAAAAAAATATTCTCTTTCATTCTGTTTCTGCTCCCAGCCTCCTGTTACCCATCTTTGAGAAGAGCTGTGAGTTGAACAATGCACACTCAACACTGGTCACCTGAAATCAGTCACTGTGTGACCCCCAGGCTTCTCCAACCACAGATATGCAAGAATAATGTTTTCAAAGTGTCAGTGGAGAGCATAAGTTCTACTGAGCACAAACTTGGGAGGCAAGTAATCAAGGCATTTACCTGATGAATGAAGAGGGGGAAGAAGGCATTATCATTTCGAATACATCCAGCACATTCCCATTAAGCCACGGAACTTGCAGTTATTAATCACCAAAATAAATGCACCTTGCCCTCAGGCGAGTGCAGCCTTGCACAAGAGAAACCACCAATACAGCGCTTTTTTCCATCAAATTATCGAAAATGAAATGAATTTTGAAAGAATATCCTAGGTGATTTAGACATTCAACTACTTAACAAGAGGTTTTGCTGGGACCCTCGTTTATTATTTTGAGAAGTTAAGTCAGTTCCTGCCAATAATTCAGTAGCATTTACGTCTCCATTATTTCACAGGCAGGAGATTCCATGGCTAATGGCCAGTCCCTATTGTATCTTGAGTTTGGCATTGGAAATGGTTATGAGAGCTTCCCACTGAGCCCAGAGTCAAGTTAGAGATCTCCTGTGCAGAAAGGAGTGGGCATTCCATTATTCTGCAATATAGCAGAGTAAAATAAGTAGGATTTCATTTAGGCTGTGTGTTTTTTGTTTTTTGTTTTTTAGATTAGGTTAAACGGCCAAGATGCTAAAAGCATCCTATCTTGTACAAATTGAGTGCCTCTGTCTGCTGATTCTGACCATTCTGGCTGCATATTCTGAAAAGCTTTTGATAAGCGTCTTAAGTGTAGACAGACATCTCATGTGTCTTGCTAAGCACAGGCACGTTTTCATATAGAAAAGGTGCTGCACCTTTTGAAAGTCTCCGTCTTCCTTCAGGGGTACTTTATAAGCAATACAGAGAGCTTTAAACTAAACTCTAAATTTGGGATTCAAATATTAGTCCCCACTTTTAGGGGAAAAAATTGTTTAGAGAACAAGCCAGAACATCAGTATTTCAAAGTGTACCCCCCCAGAAAGATACCTGTTCTCGAAACAGAGAAAGCTCATTTCACAGTTTAAAGAAAACAAAGAAAAGAAAAGGCACAAAATGAAAAAAGAAAAGGTAGTCTGGGTCTACTGTCCGTCCATCCACCCATCTGCAATCTGGCCTTGCCCTGCCTGGACTGTCCTCCTCTCCCTTCAAGGCTGGAGGGAAGGTCCCTCTGGCAAGAGAATATCCTCTTCCACCCACTGGCTGATGCTCAAAATTCTACTATTAGGACATAATCCCTTTCGTTTCAGCTTTGATCCCTGTTAAAATGCAAATACCTCTGGGTGGGGTAATACTTAAACTGTTATCAGCCCTTTACAGTCCACCGAGGAGGAAGGAGATGGGCAAATTTCACTAAGCATTGGAGGGCAGATCTGGAGGCCGAAGAGCCACAGAGGGGTGATGTGTGGGCACCCAAGGAAGATCCAAGGGCCAGAAAACAAACCGCTTCTCCCATGTGCCAAATCACGGCCAGACCTGAAAACAGGAATCTTATTTTGTCTGAATGGAACAGCATACATTTATGTAGAAATCCGTCCACCTAAGAATCTAAGAAAAGCATTAGCTGAACAATGGGACAAGCTATCATTCTACTGAAAGATAATTCAAATGTTGGGGCTTGTTCTGCAATAAAATATAATGGCTAATCCTCAGGGTTCAGCCTTTCTGTTCTAACTTTAACTAAGGAAAAAAGTTTAGCCTTGTTAAAGCTATTATCTGTTCCTAAATTGCATAGTATATAAAATGTAAATGTGATCACACCACTCTTAAATTATTATAACAATACGCCATTCTGTTTTCTTCCCCTTGACATTTACAAAATTCATTTGGAAGAGTGGGATCTACCTCACAAAGATTAGTGATAAATCATGTATTTTTAATGAATATCAATAGGAGAAACCCCATGACATAGCCCACCATCTAATTTGATTAAACTGTGCTTAAGGCAACACTACCTCTCTGGCTAGGGAATAGCTCCATAATGACTTTGTGAGCATTATTGCAGGCTGTTTTAATGATTTAATGAACTGCCTCTATATTTAGTTCAATAGCCTTAAAATGATTAGTGTTTAAGAAAAATTAGCTCACTTTGATTTGATTCTATTTGATGGTAAGTTTAAATAACCTAACCCTTCAAAACACAGTGGAAAAAAAATCCTACAATCCCAGCCAGCTAACTGCTAGAAAACATTATGACCATCATTAATAACCATTCATTTATGTTTAGCTACAGTATCCAGCCTGACATGCTCATCCGAGGAGCTGGGCTGTAGCAACAAGGGCTAATGCTGCATTTCATCTTCCCTTTCTACGACTGGGAAGGGGAGGGAGAGGAGAGGAGATGGGAGAAGCAAGACAGAGCCTTCAATTTCATATGTTGGGCTATAAGGAATTTTCTCTAGTTCAGGTCTAAAGTGGGCATCTGTCTACATTTGGGAGAAGCTCTAGGTTTCTAGAAGAGAAGGAGGAGAAATTTGGTGTGAGGTTTTGAGCCAACCTCTCCTGCTGTGATGCAGGCAGTCAGCATGGTTAGGTTTGAGCAGTGTGGTCAGGAAGCTCCCTGGGACACCCGGATGGGAGTCAGGGAGGCTTTCTGCAAAGAAGACTGAGGCAGATGGCTTTTCACCAGGGAAAGTGATCTGAGAGTTGGTGTGATACCGCAGGGACCAAAGCCAGCTCCTTACTCCAAATGAAAGAAGGTCACAGCACACACACACAGAGGTCCATTCTGCAATATCCTCGTGGGTGACCACTGCTTGTCCACACCCCAAAACATGGAAAAGAATTGTGCACTGGGGACCCCAGTACTGCGCTTCATCTGAAACCATCTAGGCCAGTCATCTTCTGTGCAGACCACAAGGTTATGAAACCATCATCAGAAGAAAGAGACAAACTGGGAAGTCTGTTTAACTTTGAACTTTAGAATAATAATAGGTAACATTTATTAAGCACTTACCAAATGCCAGGCACTGTTTACTCTTTATGTAAACCCAAGAGGTAGATACAATGATTATCCCCATTTTCAGCAAAGAAGCCAGAGGTCAGAAAGACGAAGCAGCTTGCCTAAGGGCACACAGCAGAGTGTAGGGAGGGGACAGGCTTGCATCTAAGTCTGCCTGACTTCTGATTCTTACCTACTCCATTCTGTTGTCTTTCATTTTGCCATCTGTGCCATGTGACGTGCTGAGTGTATTCTGAGTTAGAAACAGGGATAGACTTAAAGAAAATGGATGTCAGAGGAAGGTGGGTGAGTATCCAATGAATAATTCACTAAATGAGGCCACTCACCCCAGCCTTCATTACTCAGAGCTGTAGCTGTGGATTCTTGGGCCTTGGGGGCAAGAATGCAATCCACTAACCATTACTACTCCTTGTCTTTGGGAAGGGAGAGGAAATATTTCTAGATGAGCCATTGTCATCTAATAAAAAAGCCCTGTATTTCTTGGCATGTGTTGGGTACTCCCAAGACATCTTCCTCTTTTCTCTCTCTCTCTGTTAATGTCCACCCTTCCTCCACTCTCCTAACCTGCCTCTTCCCACACTCAGATGTGTGCACACAGATCCACACAATGTGCTCACACATGCGACACAGGTGCACATGCACACATGCACAGGCATACCGTTCAGTCCCATTTCATGGACATTTACTGAGTTCATAGTGTGGGGCAGGTACTATGCTGATATGCTTTGGCTCTGTGTCCCCACCCAAATCTCATCTTGAATTGTACTCCCGTAATTCCCACATGTTGTGGGAGGGACTTGGCGGGAGATAATTGAATCATGGGGGCAGTTTCCCCCATACTATTCTTGTGGTGTGAATAAGTCTCATGAGATCTGATGGTTTTACCAGGGGTTTCCACTTTTGCATCTTCCTCATTCTCTCTTTGCCTGCTGCCATCCATGTAAGATGGAACTTGCTCCTCCTTGCCTTCCATCATGATTATGAGGCTTCCCTAGCCGTGTGGAACTGTGAGTCCAATTAAACCTCTTTCTTTTGTAAATTGCCCAGGCTCGGGCAATTATGTCTGTCCGCAGCGTGAAAATGGACTAATACACATGCCAACATGGGAAACAGAGATGAATGAAAAAGGGTCTCTGCCCATGGCGCTGTACTTGAAGGAGGGCTCAGTCTCCTAACGAGGAGGGAGTGGTTCAATAATCATGCCCACCATCTCATGGTCATAACTCCCTCTTGGTCTAATCCCAGACAACCCAACACTTTTTCAGAGTCCTTTTTGCAAAGATATCACCCTCCTTTGTTTTGTTGTTTGTTTGTTTGTTTCTTTTTGTGACAAGGTCTCACTCTGTTGCCCAGGCTGGAGTGCAGTGGTGTGATCTTGGTTTACTGCAACCTCTGCCTCTCAAGCTCAAGGGATCCTGCCACCTCAGCTTCCTGAGTAGCTGTGACTACAGGGGCCACCACCATGCCCGGCTAATTATTTTTTTGTATTTTTTGTAGCGACAGGGTTTCGCCTTGTTGCCCAGGCTGGAACCTCCCTTCTGATATCACCTTCCCCAGTGCCTCAGAGCCACCCTTTGTCTTTCCCACCCTTACTTTAGACTTTTATCTTCCTTCTCCATCCCCTCACCAAAAACAAAAGAAAACAAAACAAAATCCTGAACCCACAACTCATTTTCATGAGGCCAATTATTCTGACACACTCATCCTAGACTTACACATAAATAACTGAGAATAACTTTAGTAGCTTTTCTCCTCCCAGAGAGGCTATGAGGAACTATTTTATACTATTTAAGAGAACCAAGCCATTTGTGTGGACATTTCCTGATGGTGGAGCCGTGAATTCCTGTGCAGGGCAGGAAATGTAAATGAATGAAGTAAGCTACATGAGAACTGACCAACTAGACCAACAAGTTCTATCTAGAAGGGGCAGCACCACTCAGCGACAGCCCATGGCTGCCAATCAGTGTTCCCAGAGCACCCCAGCTTTCAAGGAAAATACAACATCCTGAGTTTTATTCAAAACATTCTAATTTTTTTTAAGTTAGCTCAGTAAAAAATAAAATAAAATGCCATACAGGCTAAACAAATACAGTCCACAGCTGCCAGTTTGCAACTTCTGCCCCACCATTACACAAGCGGCATTGACAGACCAGCTATGTGATGGCCTATAGAGCAGGAGTCTCCAGTGCCACGGCCACGGCCACAGCTCCCCATGGGAGGGATGCTCGGCACGGGCTTGCTTTCTTATTTTGGAATAGGGTCCCCCTCTGTTGTCCAGGCTGGAGTGCAGCAGTGCGATCATCGCTCACTGCAGCCTCAACTTCCTGGACTCAAGTGATCCGCCTGCCTCAGCCTCATGAGTAGCTGGGACTACAGGCATGCACCACCATGCCTGGCTAATTGTTTTTTGTTTTGTTTTGTTTTGTTTTTGAGATGGAGTCTCGCTCTGTCACCCAGTCTGGAGTGCAGTGGTATAATCTCGGCTCACTGCAACCTCCACCTCCTGGGTTCAAGCAATTCTCCTCCCTCAGCCTATCGAGTAGCTGGGATTACAGGCGCCTGCCACCACGCCCAGCTAATTTTTGTATTTTTACTAGAGACAGGATTTCACCATGCTAGCCAGGCTGGTCTCAAACTCCTGACCTCAGGTGATCCGCTCGCCTTGGTCTCCTAAAGTGCTGGGTTTACAGGCATGAGCCACCGCGCCCAGCCGTATTTATTATTTATAAAGACAGCGTCTCACCATATTGCCCAGGCTGTTCTCCAACTCCTGGACTCAAGCAATCCTCCAGCCTCAGCCTCCCAGCATGCTGGAATTGCAAGTGTAAGCCACTGGACCAGGCTGCACAGGCTTTCAAGAATGGCGGCCCATGCTTGTAGTCCTAGCACTTTGGGAGGCCGAGGCAGGTGGATCTCTTGAGGCCAGGAGTCCAAGACCAGCCTGACCAACATGGTAAAACCCCATCTCTACTAAAAATACAAAAATTAGCCGGGTATGGGGGCCACATGCCTGTAGTCCCAGCTACTCTGGAGGCTAAGGCATGAGATCACTTGAACCCAGGAGGCAGAGGTTGCTGCAGTGAGCCATGATCACACCACTGCCCTCTAGGGGCAACAGAGCATGACTCTGTCTCAAAAAAAAAAGTTAAAATTAAAAATAAAGAACAGTGCTAAAATAAGCACATAGCAACACATGTGTAAGCATATATCATGGGCATGCATGCACGTATTTGAGTGTGGAAAGGGGTAGGTTGGGGGAGTGGATGAAGGGTGGTCATTAACAGAGAGAGAGAAGAGGCTGACACGTGCCTCTTGAGGTGAACCTAGAAGACCCTAGATGTTGCTGCTAATAACTTTCCTGTAAGCCACCCAAATCTCCAAATATGTAATTCTTGATGGAAAAAAAAAAGCTCCTGGCTATGCATATGCAATATCCTCCAATTGGAATTAAAAATTACTTGACCTACATTTAGATCTTCTGACTCTGTTTTTGAGCACTGTGTTCTTGAAACAACTGCTGCTGATTCAGAATTCTGACCCTACTTGTTATTTGCTTCTGCTCTGCCTCTGAGAGCTTTCTGTAATCACAAATCCAGTTGTTTTAACAGAAAATATGAAGTTTTATGCAGAAGACAGGTTTTAAAATTTAGAAAGCTTTATGGGAAAGTGGCAGACTGTGATTTTCAAAGAGCAGGGAATCCCATAAATTTTCCACTTTAAATTCCATCGTCTCCTGGCGAGTGGAAAACTTACCCTAAAAACTGGGGTAAAGGATGGATCAGCGGTTTTGGACCCAAAAGGGAAAATCTCAACAGGTTTCCTGTATGTGCAAAGCCACTTGAAATTGAGTATGTGTCAACACAGATTTAATTAACTCCCAGCCAGGACCTATTGGAAATGATCCCAGAAAGTTGGGACAAAGGAGAAGGTGTTAATTTCTCAGCAGGAGAGAAAGTGCCTTTTAACTGCATTGGATTATGGCTTAGGGCCTGGTGATAGAGCCGCAGTGCATTTTCAGATGATTCATTTCAAGTGGGCTGAAAACAGGTGGCAATAAAAATCAACAAGTCAGTCCCCGCCGGTAAGGCCAGAAAATGCAGGACGGGGTCCGGCAGTCAACCCCACTCACATTATTCACTTATTCCATGCACAGGTAGTCCCAGAATCTCTGATTCCAGGAAGGACAACAGGAAAGTGTCCTCAAGAATTTAAAATCCAGGTTACTCTGTAAGAGTTAAACCAGTTTTTAAAAACGAAAAATGACACATTTATATGATTACCCTTTTGTAGGAGAAAGCCAAGAGACTGGGAAGTTTAGGAGCTTCAAACCCCAATTGATAATGGCAGCCCCTAAACCAGGATCCTCCCTCACATCCTCAGAAAGCCATACAGATCCACAAGGACAGCAAGTAAACCACCCATAAGCCAGGACTTCAGCATACTGGGATGAATACTGTGAATTTCAAATTACCTCTAAGTAATAGATATTGATTGATAGATGATAGAATAGATAGATAGATAGATAGATAGATGATAGATAGATAGATAGATAGATAGATAGATAGATAGATAGATAGATAGATAGATAGAAGCAAACATCAGTTGAACCGATTGAAGTAATCAGAGTATAATCTTGGAGAAGCAGAACTGGATGTGATTGTAATTAAGTAAGCAGACACAAAATCAATTACATAGTACCCTGTTAGGAGAAAGTCTGGAACATAGAAGGGAAACTCTAAGGAGTGGTAAGTTGACCCTGTTTAGTCATTGGTGTTCAAGGGGAGGAGGCGTTGAAGTCAGGGGATTGTGAACCTCCTACTCCCTGGAGAAATGGACTTTGTTGTGGAGTAGGAATGACTCACGAAGCCACATGGTAGGCAAGACTGAACACTTTTCTTAAGAGTCGACTTATCCACACCAGCGTTCCAGGCTCACCAAGCGATCTTCCCTAGACAAACCTGGCTTCCCACTCATGCAGGTACCCAGAAGGGGCTAGGCAGGAAGTATGAACATTTCAGTGATCAGAAAGCAGTTCCCCACTCTAAACAATAAGCTGACATCTGGCTGCTATGTATGCAGCAGTCTTCTGTGAGCTTGACTGATGTGGGTCTGCCTCCCCAAGTCCAATCAGCTGCAATGACATGGCAAAGGGCTAGACCCAAGACAACTGTGCATTTACCAACAAATTACCTTTTGTTAGGTAGTAACTCTGACCCAATCTATGCCCCCTTTTGTACCTAAAATGCTTTCCGTGTGCCCAGACCTGTTCTAGGTGCTTGAAGGCAATAAAATAATGTCCTGCCAATTGACTCAGAAGAATAAAACTTGACATGCAAAACAATTAGAGGACAATATACAGTAATAAGTAATTGAGTATTAGGTAGGGCTCATCAGACAGTATTTGCATGAAAGCTGAAAGAGAAGCACACCCCTTGGGGACTAGAGCTGTGATACTAGTAATCATAGTATGTTTAATTTTATCACACTTCATCATCAATAAAGCAATTACATATATTCGATCTAATTTAATCGTCTCACTAACTAGTTGAAGCAAGTGCTATCATCCCCTCATTACAGACAAAAAACCTGAAGACCAGAGAGCTTCAGTTACTTGGTCCAAGTCTTATAGCTAGCTAAAAGTCAAGCCACATCTCCTGATTCCAAAGCCAATGCTCCTACAATACCTAGCTGAGAACAGGAAAGTAAATGAGTGGATACTAAGGACCTTTAGTGAGGGGAGAAAGACATGATCCCTGACATCAGGGGAGGCTTCCTGGAGGAAACAAGATTTGGGGGAGAGCCTGCAGGTGAGTGGGCATTAGACAAAAGGAAGAGAACATATGCTGAGCAAGGTTAGACTCTCCCCCTGAGATGTCCTGAGGTGTCTCTGGGTCACACCCTTGCAAATCAAGACTAAAACATCAGTCTATGCCAGAGCTGGATCCAGAGCCTGGGGTTTGTAATATTGAAGAAAAAGAATGCAAATCCCCTCAGGCTCCCTGGAATAGGTATCTACAAATCTTTAGCATCACATAAACCCTTCTTTGGTCATCACTCTGATATTCATAAGCCCCCAGATTCTATTCAGAACCCATCTGCTGATCTGCTTCCAAAACCAGGAAAGGCTCCTGCCCTTCCCTGGGACCCAATTTATAGAAAGGATCTGTATCAGTTTGGATTAGACTCAGCTGCTAGTGACAATAACAGCAACACCAAAACAGTAGCATAGATGAAAGAGAAGGTTATTTTTCCCAATATAAATGTAGACCGTTTGGGGTTTATATGGTAATTAATGATCAAGATAAAAGAGACTCACTCTCCTTCTATCTTGTTGCTCCATTATTCTTAATACACAGCTTCTATCTCATGGTCCAACACGGCTGCTCAAGTCCAGCCATCATCTGTCTTCCAGCCAACATAAAAAAAGTAATTTCTGGAAGGCGTGCATACTTTTCTCTTTAAGGACACTTAGTTGGAGTTACACACATTTCTTATGCTTGCAACCTATTGGTTAGAATTTATGAGATGGCCACACCACACTGCAAGGGAGACTGAGAATAAATATGATCTTTATTCTGGATAGCCATGTAACTAGCAAAACATCAAGGGTTCTATTACTAAGGAAGAGGAGGAAATGTATGTTAAGAAACCACTTGCCACAGAACTCAAGTTCCTTTGAGGAAGACTGTGGAACTCCCAGTGAAGTCACTAAAAATGAACATGGTAATGATTGTACAACGTGGAGGCGAGATCACAACCAGGCAAGAAGCAGTCCGTTTCATTCACTGTATTTCAAGGCCGAATGAAAACCACCAGGGAGGAATACTGAGCATGTGCAGCTCTCACGGCTATTGGTATACTCAGGGGCCTTTGGAGGACTTAGCTCAGGTTCCTTGGGCAAACTTGGGTTTAACTCCCAGCTCCACCAGTCATGAAATACATGACATCAAGCAAATTACTGAACTGCTACATTATCCAAAACTCTTCTGGTTGCAAGTGATAGAGGCCAATTCAAATTAGCTTACATTAAAAACGGAATTTACTTGCCCCCCGACCCAGAAGTTTTAGAGGTTGTCCAGCTTTAGGCATGTCTGAATCCAACCACATGGCTCAGTCTCAGTCTTGGACTCTGCTTCTCTCTGGGACTGGCATCATTCCCAGGCAGGTTCTCTTTTCAAGTGTTAGCAAGCCCACCAGCAGAGCTTATCATCTCCTTACTTAGCAACTCCAAAAGGAGAGCCCCTTTCTAATTATCCCGACCAAAGACCCAAAGTCAACTCTGGTCCAGCAGAGGTGATTTATACATCTTTGAGCCAATCATGGTGTCTCTGACTGGCCTGGAGCTGGGTGGGGCTTGCCTACCTTAATCACAAGGGGGGACGAGAGTGGTTCTCCAAAGGAAACTGAGGATGCTATTAGAAGAACGGGGAGAATTATGTTGGTTAGGCAGAAGGAACATGTCTTTGTCCATTTTGTGTTACTATAACAATACATGAGGCTAGGTGATTCATAAAGAAAAGAGGTTTATGTAGCTCATGGTTCTGCAGGCCGGGAAGTACAAGAAGCATAGCACCAGCATGGCTTGGCTTCTGGTGAGTGCTTTCATGCTGCACCACAATATGACAAAAGGTGGAGGGGGAAGCAGACTCATGGGAAGAGGCAAAACCCGAGAGGCGCACTGGCTTTATAACAACCCACTCTCGTGGGAACATTCCCTCCAGAACTAGTCCAGCCTCCAATGAGCGAGAACAGCTCCAAGCCATTCATGAGGGATCCGTCCCCACAATCCAAACACCTCCCACTAGGCCCCACCTCCCAACACCACCACCTCAGGGATCAAACATCAACATGATTTTTGGTGGGGACAAACTCAAACCATAACACAACAGAAGCTTATTTTTTTCTTCCCTTAGTATAGTACTTACTTCATCAGACAATTATGAGAATGGAATGAGATACCAAGCACGAACACATTTAGCATAGTGCCAGGCATATCACAGGAGCTTCACAGATACATGTGACTGGTTATAAGGGGCTATAACAGAGTGGGGAACCAGCACAAAAACTTCAGAGCAGAATGCCAGTAAAGTGTGTGGCCCAGAGCAGAGGCAGCATGGAGAAGCGGGACAAACTGAAGTGTGTGGCAGGACAGAGGAGAAAAGTTCCAGAACAAGCGTGTGGCAGTGTCCCTGGAAAAGGCCAAGCAGCTATAGCAGGTCAGAGTCAGACCTGGTGGGGAGACAGCCTAGGGGACAGGGGGCGAGGATGGCGATGTCAGGCAGGGACCTGGCAGGAATCACAACGCATGCAGAAGGGTCTGACTGAAGAGTTTAGTGAACTATTCGGTTGGTGCAATTACTTTTGCACTAACCTAATACTTGCAGATGACTTACAGAGGCATGGTCAAGGTTAAGTGAACTCCTGCAAGGTGTGTGGGTCCCAGAGACCAGCAAGAGGGGGACACAGTTTTTTTCATCCCCCAGGCTGAGGGGGCCAGGGGAGAAATTGTATTGCTGGAAACCAGTGACAGCTGGAGTCCCTGCAAGAGGAGGGGCCGCCCAGCAGGAGCTAAAGTCACAGAAGGACACAGCCGCTGCCAGGCCTGGGCTCTTTCTCACCCACCTCAACCTCCTGCTTGTTCCTCCTCTTGGCCAACCCAGAGCACGAAGGGGCTGTATGATGCACTCTGCAGAGGTTGACCTCCCAGGGCACGGAGCAAGCAGAGAAGGCAGACAGAGATCTGGAGGGACAAGTGGAATACCCAGCCGACCCAGCATCGACGGCTCCTGGGGACCCTAACTTTCTGGAATCTTCTGCCCCTAATGTGGAGCTGCAGGGAAAGACGTGGTGGTGATCTTTCCTCCCACTCATAATCTCCCAGCAGTGGGAGAGAGGCATGGCTTCCAGTGGGTCAAAAAGGCAGGAACTCCAAGCAGACTGTAATTTCTCATGGGCAAATACACTCCAGAAAACTGTCCCTGCCTACTCCAGCATGACCAGCTCACCTTACAATTACCCTCTCCTCATGGGCTCTACCCTAAGCCCTGAGCCAATGAGACCACGGTGGGCAGCAGGGGTGGGGGTGGCAGGGCCCAGGGTAGTCATGTCGTGTTTCTGGAGAAAGCCTCTGAGGACCTGCATGTCTGCAGAGCTGTGCCCCCGACCCTCATCTCCCATCTCCTATACCTAGTCCACAAGGTTGGGCTTCTGTTTCCACCCCTGGTTTGTTCTCTAGTCCCCAGCAGGTGTGGGAAGCTCATTTAAGCTCCAGCCTCTTTGGCCTGACTCTCTGAGACCCCCACTTTCTGGACATGGTCCTGTCCCATTGTACAGCAGTGCTTGATACTTGTTTTTTGTTTCGTTTTGTTTTTTTGAGACGGAGTCTCGCTCTGTTATCCAGGCTGGAGTGCAGTGGCGGGATCTCAGCTCACTGCAACCTCCGCCTCCCGGTTCTCCTGCCTCAGCCTCCCAAGTAGAGACAAGGTTTCACCATGTTGGTCAGGCTGGTCTTGAACTCCTGACCACAGGTGATCCACCTGCCTCGGCCTCCCAAAGTGCTGGGATGACAGATATAAGCCACCGCACCTGGTACTTGTCTTTTTTTGAGAGAGGCTTTAAGGTAACGGTTTAAAGTACAAACGGTGCAGCCAGTGTCTCCACCACTTACTGTGCACCCTTGGGTAAGTTACTTGACCTCTCTTCTCCCTAGTTTCCTCATTCATAAAATGGGAACAATAATAGTACCTGTCTTATAAATTGATTGTGGTGATTAAATTAATTAATAGCTGGAAAATGCTTAGAACATGCTTCACACATTGTTAGCAACCAACAACTTTTAACTAATGTTATTACATTTTCAATGAATGAAAGTTGAATTAGTTGTGGCAGCAATAAGAACTGAATTCGAGAAGCTGGTCTTGAATTATGAAGCTCCTCCTCCACGGGTGAATGACCAGTATGTCTTCTCAATTATATTTAACTTGGATTTGATAGGATCTCTCTGGGAGGTTCGTCCTTTGATAACCCAAAGCCATGCTCCGTGTGCTTTAGTGATTATGCTCACTAACAGGACCAGGAGCAGAGTTATTCTTAGTATGCCTGAAGACAAATCAGAAAGTCCATAAGAACTAAAATTAATCTTCCAAAAGTCTCCATTGGTGATCAGTGTGTATTTGCACAGGCTTTTTGAGGGTGATGAAGGCTCAGTATGTGTCACATGCTTTGCTGAAACAAGCTTTCTGAAGGCTCAGGAATGTCTACAGAACTTAGGGAATTAGTTATTTTAAACCAGTGACAATAAACAATGCCCTCCCTCTCCCTCCTTCCAGGCTCCACCTCGCTGACAGTCCCATGTGGATGTCTCAGTTTTAAGATCAGGGAAGCTAAAGATGGGAGAAATTGAAGCTCCCTTGCCATGTCTTAAAATGTAAAGCAAAGAATGAGACAAATCACCTCTCCTTCAGATCATGGTGAGATTCAATAATTTTATTTATTTATTTAGAGACAGCATCTCCCTTTGTTGCCCAGGCTGGAGTGCGGTGGCACAATCTCAGCTCACTGCAACCTCTGCCTCCTGGATTCAAGTGATTCTTCTGCCTCAGCCTCCTGAGTAGCTGGGATTACAGTGGTGTGCAACCACGCCTGGCTAATTTTTGTATTTTTAGTAGAGACGGGGTTTCACCATGTTGGCAGGCCGGTCTCAAACTCCTGACCTCAAGAGATCTGCCCACCTCACCCTCCCAAAGTGCTGGGATTACAGGTGTGAGCCACGCGCCTGGCCAATAATGATATTTAATTCACATAGACAGTTCACCCTCCAGGGCCCCACCCTCTATTTTTACTTTGAAAGATAAAATACCAAGGATTTAAATTTGTGAGCAATGTCAGACATGGTGGTGTGCACCTGTGGTCCCAGCTACTTGGAAGCCTGAGGCAGGAGAATCGCTTGAGTCCAGGAGTTCTGGGCTGGAGTGCGCTATGTCAATTGGGTATCCACACTAAGTTTGGCACCAACATTGTGACCTTCCAGGAGCAGGGGACCACCAGGCTGCCTAAGGAGAAGTGAACCAGCCCAGGTTGGAAACAGAGCAGGTTAAAACTCTCATGCAGATCAATACTGGGATCACACTGGTGAGTAGCCACTGCACTCCAGCCTGGGCAACATAATGAGATCCCATCTCTATTTAAATAAATAAAGTTGTAGGTATGCTTTGCTGATTCCTCTCTGGTGTCCTCCTGTTCCTCATTTCCAGCCTCCATGCCATCAGCAGCAGTGTAGGGTGCTCCTTAAGAGCCACATCAGGCTCTGAGGGTCTCTCCCACCGTTTCCTTCTGTCCCTAGATCTCTAACACCAGAGCTGATCCTCAAAGTCCCTGCTCATGTTCATCCATCCAACCAGGGGTAAAAGCTGAGTTCTAGAGGTGTTGGATCTGAAAGACACCTCAGATACCATCTAGAACCATCACTTCAACTTACTGAAAAGGATGCTGCATCCAGAGAAGAGACAGAACTTAGACAAGATTATAGAGCTAATAACTCTGAGATCCAGCATGTAATTTAGACCTCAAGACTTTCAAGTATGCATGCATGCATTCATTCTTCAACTAGGGTATTTGACAAGCATTTTTGAGTATCTGTGATGTGCCTAGCACTAGATTAGCAAGACAGACAGGGGCTACCCTCCCAGGGGACATAAGGCAGCAAATGGACCATTTCCACATACATTTATAGCCCAGAGCTGTTTCCCTACACCTCACAGCTGGGATTTGAGCACAGAATCTGACCCTCCACATCTACAGAGGTACATCTGCAATTGAGATGCATATCACTTATAAGAATGAGAAGAACAGCATGAAACCACTCGCTTTAATCCATCTGACCTGTGATGACAAAAACCAAAATGAAAATGTACACACCAAAGCACCACCCTTCCACAGAATGGTTGTGTACGTAAAGAAAGAGCATGAACTTAGAAATCAGAAAGCCCTGGATTTGAAACTGATATACTGTTAATAGTTACTAGCCGTGTGATGCTGTGTAAGGGACTTCGCCTCACTGGGCCTGTTTCCTCACCTATAAAAAGGACGTAATAGTGCTATTTCATAGGGTGATTGCAGGATTAAATGAGGTAATGGACCAATGGATGCAATTCACACAACACAGTCCCTAACACACCACAATGCTCAAAACACATCAGCAACCTTTCTTCCTCTACCATCCCCTCTGCTATAGTTAGCACTGCAGTTCCCTTGCTGGCCTCTTTGAGGAAATCATGGGCCAGGTGCAGTGGGAGGCAGAGGCAGGCAAATCTCTTGAGCCCAGGAGTTTGAAACCAGCCTGGGCAACCTGGCGAAACCTCGTCTCTACCAAAAATACAAAATTAGCCAGGCATGGTAGGAAGATCGATTGAGCCCAGGAGGTCAAGGCTGCAGTGAGCCATGATGACACCAGGCACTCCAGCTTGGGCGACAGAGTGAATATCTGTTTGAAAAAAAAGAGAGAGAGAGAAATCATAGCATTTGGAAGACTTAGTAAAATGATTCACTTGAAAGGGTGATATGATTACAAACAAAGCCCCCAACCAGTTTTCCTTTTATTTCCTGGAATTTTTTTTTTTAAGCAAATTTATTTGCACACTTATTAATAAGTGTTAGAGTCTGCCCCCTAGTGGTCATGTCACACAGTGTGCGCTTACGCAGATGACAATTCAGCGCCCAAAACATTTCCCCCATCTGTGTTTGATTAACCTTCGACGGTGCCTCTTGGCCTAGTCACAACAGATTTTTATCTCAACAAAAAAATTAAACAGGAACAACTGTGACTGGAGTTAATAAGATTGATTGTTTAGCATAGAGGTTAATCTTGGCTGCACATTAAAATCACACACACACATACACACATCAATGCCTGGGCTCCACCCTAAGCCAGTTGAATCTGAACGTCTAGGGGAAAGGTCCAAGCATGAAGAGTTTTTAAAGCTCTGCAGGTGATTCTGATGAGTAGCCGGGACTCAGAATCAGAGATTTCAAAACTCTATCAGAACTTGACAAATGACAGCACAGGCCATCCCCTTGTGGGCAACTCTCCCAGAACCCTCTGTGCGCTCTGCAGATATTGCCCTTGATCAGAATGGTTTTGGTCCCCTTGGGGGAGGCTGCTTTCAGATCATGTAGCATATATTTTGGAGCACTCTCAATACTGGCAAATTTTTGTCTTTTGACAGTGGATTTGAGTTTGGATAAAAACCTTCAAATGATTCCAAAATCAAGCTCGCTGAATATGCTGGGCCATTTTGCAGGATAAACTGGGTAAGACCATTTTTGGTCAAACACAACATATGGCCAAGGGGATGGATCTGTCTCATGCGCCTCATAATTGACACAAAAAGCAATTCCAAAAGAGGGCCACAAACATTTTTATTAGTAACAGCTGTATTGGAGCCCACATGCTGCTCCCTAAAGCACTGTCATTAAAAGACAATGTTGATCTGGATGTGTGAGGGCTGGCGGGACTATTAAAAATCTGCCTCATTACGTAAGGGTCAAACCCGAATTTAGAATTGAAAGGGAGAAAACTGGTGGGAGGGGTCAGAACCGAATAGCCCCTGGGCTTTATCGTCCTCTCTGTTCATCACCCTACACTGTCAGAATCCAATCTGCCACACCTAAGAGGGATCTCATTCCAGGCTGGCAGAGTGACAGCCAACCCCAGGAGCTGCTGAGGATCTCTGTTCAGGGACACCAGACTTTTCTTCTCAGGAAACTCTGCAACCAGGTGAGATGATTCAATATTGCGTTGTGATTTTTTTTGGTCCTCTAAACCCTCATAATGAAATTCCCTCACATTCTATCAGATAAATCCTAACTGGTGAGAGCACAACACACTGTTAAACGCAAATAGTCATTCATAAATCAACCGGACTTTACTTCCAGCTCCAACATCTTGCAGTTATTTTCTTTCCCAGATGAGATTTTATTTTGCGCTCATACCTCCCGAATCTGCTATGGACATTAACGATTGCACCCTCCTGTCTGGAGTCTTCTGTCTCTAGGATGGAGTTTCCCAGTGTATATTTCAAGGAACACTGTTTGCTTGGTGCAAAAGTAATTACGGTTTTTGCCATTACTTTTGTAACCACAGTTACTGTTGCTCCCACCTAATAGTTTCACAGCATCCATTTGTTCATTCGTTTATCCAATAATGATTTGTTGAGCATCTAGTGTGTCCCAGACAGGGGTGGATCCAGGTTTTGTGAGGCCAGAAGCTTATAAAAATTCTGACAGTCCTTTTTAAGGAAAAGAACACAATTTGTGGATACAAAATTAGGCACAGGGCCTTGGAAGGGGCCTGTGTAACTGAGGGGCCCCCAAAGCTTAAGTTCTATCACTTCACAGCACTTTCGCCTCTGGTTTCAGGCACTGTTCCGGGCTGTGGAGCTATAATTACAGATGAAACAGACAAAGACCTGCCCTTGTGAAGCTGACATTCTAAAGGGATAGAAATGGGAGCTGGAGATCAATAGAACTTAAAGGGGGAAAACGTCCATGGTCGTAGGTTTGGAAACTAAGGAGCTAAACAAAATTAAACAGGCTTCTTCACGTAAGGGCTTCTCAGAGCCATTCAAATGCTGACGCATTCCATGACTGTGTAAGAGGGGAACTGCGATACATCAGTCCCCAAATTTATTTATCATAGAATTCTTCTTTTGTGAGGCATTCCCATGGACAGAATTCTGTGAGGGCCACTTGGGGAAATCCTGCTCTGTTGTGTGGTGAATTGCTTGGCACGTGGACATCATCTGTATGTCATCATCCATGAAACTGGGTCTGCTTCTTGTTTGGGGAAAAACATTTGGTTTTTGTGCTAGAGAAATAATTTAAATCATTTTTCATTATTGTAGTTTTCTGACTCCTCTCCTACTGTTTTAGGCATTTTGAACACTTATCTCATCTCCTCTGCCTCTAACATTTCAGACTATAAGTCTCAAAATACATGTTTTAAAAGCCTTCCAATCAGGCCCTGGATTTTACATAGCATGGGTTCCTCTGAAAGTAACAAGCATTCACCTTATGAGGGATTTCCAAATTTAGAAATGCAAAATACCACGATACCTTGTGGCTTCAAAACCAGACGTTATTCTTAAGAATCGCAGAAGAGTCAGCATTTGGGGTCCTCAATCTGCCTTCACACCTCCCTTTAACCCCTCCAACAGGGCGAGAAGGCTCTTGCGTGGGGCCTTGCTTTCCAGTGGTAAGAATTATATTTGTCTCAGTGCTGGTTTCAGAGACATCTGTCATGGCAGCCCATCCAGCTCTGTTCTCAGGGAGCTAACTTTAGCAGCAGATTCTGCATCTGCTGGCGGAGTTTGACACAGCATATGTTTGCCAAAGCAGCCCTTCCCAATGGCTGACTCTCTCTCGTGTGAGGACATTTAATATATCCTGAGAACTAATCATCCCCCTACTTTTCTAACGTGTAAGCTATTTTTAATTTCATCCAAGTTAACAAGCAGTCCTATCTGGAGCCCATCTTCTGACTTCAAAATAAATAAAAAAGATTTTCTATAACTCAGATTTCTCCTCTGGGCAGGCCAGCAAATTTATCCTCACCTTTCTCCAAATAAAGTCTTTCTTTCATAGGCTCCCTGACTCTCCCGTTAACCTTTTAACCACTTGAGGAGATTAAGTACAAGTGAATGACCACTGTGGTGGTCTCCAAATATGTCCACAATTTCTTTAACACTTCTCTCTTCAAAAGGCGGAATTTCATTACCTTCCCCTCACGTGTTAGCTGGACTCAGTGATAAACTTCTAACAAACAGCGAAGTGATGTGTTTGACTTCCAAGGCTGGGTTATAAAAAGCACTGTGGCCTCTTTGTTTTTCTTGGATCACTCACTCTGGGGACAGCCAGGTGCTCTGTCATAAAGACACTGAGGCAGCTCTATGGAGAGATCCACAAGGTAAGAAACCAACGCCTCCTGCCAACAGCTAGGAAGGAGCTAAGGATTTTGCCCACAGCCATGTGAGTGTGCCACCAGGGAAGTGGATCCTCCAGCTCCAGTTAGCCTTTGGGTGAATGCAGCCCTGACCACATCTTCACTTTGACCTCATGAGAGACTCTGAGACAGAATTGCCCCACTAAAGCCACGTGCGGTGGCTCACGCCTGTAATCCCAGCACTTTGGGAGGCCAAGGCAGGTGGATGACTTGAGGCCAGGAGTTCAAAACCAGCGTGGCCAACATGAAACCCTATCTCTACTAAAAATACAAAAATTAACCAGGCATGGTGGTGTGCACCTGTAGTCCCAGCTGCTTGGGAGGCTGAGGCAGGAGAATCGCTAGAACCCAGGAGGCAGAGGCTGCAGTGAGCCAAGATCCCACCACTGCCCTCTAGCCTGGATAACAGAGCGAGACTCTGTCTCAAAAAATAAATAAATAAATGAAAAAATAAAATAAAAAACCACACAAAATACACTACAAAATAAAAGAATCACCCAGCTAAGCTCCTCCTGAATTTCTGACCAACCGTAAGAGATAATAAATGCTTATTATTTTTTAAGTCGCTAAGGTTTGAAGTCACTTGTCATGCAGAAATAGATAACTAATAAACCATCTTGTGGGATCTCATATGATGGTCCAACTGCACACCCTGGAGCACTTGTCTCATCCATCTGCAGCCAGCTGGATGGGATTGGTCTGGAGTGCAATTACTTGAGTAATTGGAAGGATGTCCATGGACTTTACCCTGTGGGTAAAGTTCAATACTGTTATGAGAGGGGCCTGCTTTCAAGATTCCCAGACCCCTGGTGGGACGGGAAGGTGGCACCCACAGCACTCCCAGTTTAATCCTGTCTGCTTCCTACACACCAGGCAGCTGCCCCTGCACATCTCCAGGGGCCCTCTTCATGCTTCCCCAGGCCACCAGCTAAGCTGCTACCATTGCCCGCTGCTTGGCTACTGAGACTACTCCATGGGGCCCTGTCATTGTCACTGGATGCTGAGCTATCTGACAGCTGTCCTCTCGTCTGTTTGTATCTCTTAGAGGGGCCCCAATGCAGTGTTAGGGCTCCATGAACTTTATAGGCATAGCCTTCCTTTCTGTGGGGAGGTTGCCACCACGAGGTACCACACACAGGTAGCAGCCAGAATGCCAGAGAAGAACCATCACTCCCTTTTGACCTCCAGAGCCCTATGGCAGAATTTAGCTAGACACACCTAACACTTTTGTTCTTCAGAGCAGATCCTCTCCCAGAGCCAGCAGCCTCCTTCTTCATTGCTTAGTAATCCCACCAGCAGCAGACACAAACAAGCCCACCAAGCATTCCTGTACAAATAAACGAATCCTAGTCATTTATCTTATTTATTTTCCTAAAAAGTTTCTTGGCCCCTATAACAATGAGATGACTCTTTCTCTGAGTGGGGAAGCTCTCAAGTTTTAATCTTAATAGCCCCATTTAAAATTTATTTCTAAGATAAGTATGTACATGTGTATATTGCACGGTGTTGCTGCCTAAGCAGTGATTGGTCTCCAGATGGGCCCTTTTTGGAAGGAATGATGGCTATATTTATATATCACCAAAACCTCCAACTTTCAAAATCCTCCCAAATGCATTGTGCAGCACACCAGCTCTTCAGGATGCCGGGGTTCTGTGGTCACTGGGAGAAATGCCAGAGTCCAATGTTTCTCTACTATTGGACTTCTCCAAGCCTTTAATATGGAATGTTCATCATGTGGCACCAAAATAAGGGTTTAGATTAGATGTGTAATGTTTCCCAAACTCAATTCATCACAAAGAGCTCATAGAACTAGTATTATATGGAGCATATTTTGTAAAATGCTGGGTGAGACCTGCCCAATGAAAATGGAATGTAGCAAATTTGCTACCTGTCCCGGATCATTCAGCTTTGATCTGCTTCCAACAAGTCTTAGGAATGTACAGGGGAAATAGTTCCTTAAAGACGTAGATCTGGAATTCAAAGAACCTTTAAACCAAAATAAGCTGGTTAGCCCATTTTCTCCCCAAGGACAGAAAGAATAAGAGTGCTCAGGGGATATCCGTGGGTAGGTAAGTCAAATCTGATTTTACTCTCATTCATTAAATAAGACCAACTGTCCCACTTCAAGCCCCAAATTGAAAGCCTGGGATACCTAGACAGAGAATCATCAGAGCCGAGGCCCCTACCCCAGCCCTCCTTTTCAAAAAATCCCCATAAAGACTCTCAAATGAAGGAAGGTGAGAGATGGGGGAGGGGGAGAGAGGGAAAAAAAAAAACTTTATTCTTTCAACATTGACCCATTTTGTTCAGGTCTAACAACTCAAAAGCAGCAGAGTCATTGAAACACGATTGTAAAACTATAACACTCCTCAATTACTTCTTGTTGGCCAGACAAGCAAACCTATTATTTGACAATGCATCATGCTCCAAGATAGTAAACTTTATCATACAGAGGTCATGAGAAAAAGACCACAGGTACAGTTTGCTAACCTCCACTAGATAATTTTTCACAGTTATCATCCAAGCACTGTAAAAGCACAAAAGATATGTTATCTTCGGGCTCAGTTTATTATAACGTGTGGGTGAAACTCCCTATAAAACCACTTACTAGGTAACTGTTGCACGTTCTCCTGCACAGAAAGTCAGATCAGTAAAACATCTTTTTGACAGTGTCTTTTTAAGTGTCAGAAATAAAAGGACGTGCTCTTAAAGGAGAGGTAGCACATGATTTATCATCCCCCCTCACTTTCCCACACGTACACAAGAAGATCCCCATCGCCTCTCTGCATGCCAGAGACACTCAAAAGAATCCTTCTCAGTAGTCTCGTTTCTTTTACAGCTGAGTATTTCACGGCACAATTGTTCCTGGATAAAGCTGCAAGTAACATTAACTCAAGATACTATAGGTGCCAGCCTCTCAAATACTAGTCATGGTATTTTTTTCCCTAGAGTCATAATATTGAATGAGACCCAGGAAATACAAATAAAAAGATGATGGACTTCCCCACCAAATGCTCTCAAGAGTCACAGATTTAACATTGGAGCCTAAGAGAGGTGGTCTAACTATAGCTCAAACCTTGGATTTTTCTAAGATCCTACCTCTCTCCCACAGTAATGGCTTCATGGTCCCTAGGGAAAATTCAGGGGGAGGAAGGAAGTCCTGGGTGGTTAAATCCTAGGATACATAATGACATCCCAAGAAGCTCAGGGTTCACAATCCTATCCCCAAAAGGAATGACAGATTAAAGAAAGTGAGATGGGGAATTCCTCCCAGAATGCAGTTCTCTTTAGAATTCACTTCTTCCAATAGTCCAACAAGTCTAGGAGCTTTTTATCCATTCAAAGCAAAGAAACAGCTTTCTAGACTGGAATACACAAAAGCAGTGATTTTTCAAAGGAAATCAACAATACTTTGGAGAGTTAGTTATGTTTCCCCACAAAAATCTGCTGAATAAATATTGAGGGGTTTTTATATTTCCAATACAAAATAGAGGATTTGGAAGAATAAAGAGAAATGGAGCATGCGATTGTACAGCATAGTGGCTATAGTTAATAGCAATGTATTGTATTCTTGAAAATTGCTAAGAGAGTAGATTTTAAGTGTTCTCACCATAAAAAATGATAAGTATGTGAGGTAATGGATATGTTAATTAGCTCAATTTAGCTATTCCATGGTGTATACATACTTCAAAACAATATATTGTACACAATAAGTAGATAAAATTTTTATTTGTCAATATCTAAAAGTCAAAAATAAAATAAAAGCTCCCCAGCCAGGGATAATAACTACTGGTATAGGTTTGATCTGAGGCAAAATGAATGGGGGGGCAGACCCAAACTTAACAAAACAAAACACCTATTCCCAGAGTGGATCTCTTAAGAGTTTGCCAAATTGGTTTCCTACTATTCTTTAGAGCAGTGGTTTCCAAACTTCAGTGTGCATCATAATCACACACACATACACAAGAAGGGAGGAAGGGAGGGAGGGAGGGAGGGAGGGAGCAAGGGAGAGTTGGAGGGAGGGAGGGAGGGAGGCAGGAAGGAAGAAAGAAGGAAGGAAGGAAAAAAGGGAGGGAGGGAGAAAAGAAGGAAAGAAGGAAGGAAGGAAGAAAGGAAGGAAGGAAGGGAGGGAGGGAGGCAGGGAGAAAAAAGGAAAGAACGGAATAGAAAGGAAAAAGAAATAGACTACGCACTCCCTATGCTTGTAAAGTTTACAGTTTGGTTGACAAGATAATACTTTTACACAGAGGACAAAGAACAACTAGCAAAATGCTAAATTGGTTGTCTTATAGTTAAAAAGTTTCCTCATTACCGACATACGCTTGGGGACCAATAAGAGGGTGTACAAATTTTCTTTACTTGGAGCTTAGCTCGAAAATCAACTCAAGGAACCCAAAATACAACCACAAACCTTTAACAGGTAAGCAAAGCCTCCTTTCCAAATCTTTTTCCCACATCTACCATGTTGAAGGCCTTTGAAATCTTTCTAGTGCATTCCTCGTGTATTCAACCTTCAGTCTTTGAATAAACATTGGTGGGGCACTCTCTGTGGTCTAGGTACAAGGTCTTTATTTTATTAAAGACCCAGTCCATGCCTCCCAGGGCCACAGAGATAGCCCTGGGATCCATTCTAGGCCTAGCGTCAATCATCCATTGGGATTTCTAAGCCAGACCAAGTGTGTCACAGAAAACTTCCGGAAAGGAAATGGTGCCTGAGTTGAAGCATGAAGATTAGTGAGAGTTAGCCATTGGAAATGGGTACAGGAAGAAAAGCCAGCATGCACGAGAGCCAGGAGGCTTGGGAAAGCATGGAGTGGCCACAGAGCTGCAAGTCACTTGATTTGCTTAAAGGAGAAGATATCAGAGATTTCAGAAAAAAGAATGGCTACATATCTGGGGAGGCTTTGTGAAGGAAGTGAGGTTTGGAGCTGAGCTTTGGCAAATGGGCAGGATTTCAGTTAGATGAAGTGAGAAGACAGGAAAGGGAGGCGGTGTTCTCCAGTTTCCTACATTGCCTGGCATGAACAGGTGCTCAAAAACATTATTAAATGCTGAAAAGGTACCAAGGGAATATCAGAAAGCAGAAAATCCAGCTCAAGATATGTTCAGAACAGTGAATAACCTAGTTTGTTGGATGCATAGAATCTTTATGGAGAAGATATGGGAGATAATGTAGGCCAGAACCAAGGCCAGATTAAAGTCTTGACTGTCAGTTAAAGAACATGGGAAAAATCTTCTAAGCAATGGAGAGCCATCAGTGAATTTTGAGCAGGACAGTGGCAAGACCAAAGTGTGCTAGAGAGATCTTTTGGTAGGATAGAGGAAGGGTGGAATCAGAGTCTAGGGGCAAGTTAACATGCTAACAATAGGCCGGGCTCAGTGGCTCATGCCTATAATCCTAGCACTTTGGGAAGCCAAGGTGGGCAGATCAGTTGAGCTCAGGAGTTTGAGACCAGCCTGAACAACATGGCAAAACCGCATCTCTACAAAAAATAGCCGGGCATGGTGCCTCGTGCCTATAGTCCCAGCTCCTTGCGGTGTTGAGGCGAGAGGGTCACTTGAGCCCAGGAAATCAAGGCTGCAGTGAGCAGAGATCACGCCATTGTACTCCAGCATGGGCAACAGAGCAAAACACCATCTAAAAAACAAAACTGAAATTCAACTTTGTGTTACGTATAAGAGACATACTTAAGAAGAAATTACACAGAACAGTCAAAAATTAAATGAAAAAAACAATATCAGATGAACACTAATAAAATGGAAACTGATATGGCAAATTTAATAGCAGAAAGGAAAAAAAGATGCTAATGATAAAACCCAGAGTGACATAATTAGGTACCCAGCTAGGTGGGACCATAAGAAAGAAGGAGACTGTGGACTAACTAGTTACGTGTAGAAAGAGGGGACTGCGGAGAGAGGAGTTACAATGCTCTGAAGGTTTTAGGCTCTGTATTCTAGGAATGTCTAAGGCTACATAAAACACCAATCACTAGTGGCATAAAACATCACTATTAGTGGCTTAAAACAACAATCACTATTTTGCTTATAAATATGTAATGTGGGTAGGGCTCAGTAGGGAGGGGTCATCTGTGTTCCGTGCAGCACCAGCTGGGACAACTGACTGAGGCGAGAGGGGCCACTTCCCAGATGGCTCAGTGGCTTGGCTGGCACCTTGGTGTTGGCTGTCTCTAGGAACTAAACTAAGGCTAAAGGGAGGGGACCCTCAGTTTCTCTCCACATGGTCATGTCTGTGGGCCTGGGTTTCCTCACAGCATGGTGGCTGCAACACAAGGGCAAGTGTGGCAAAAAGAGGCAGGCAGAAGCTGTGTGTCTTTTATGAGCAGGCCTCAGGAGTCACACAGCATCACTCCACCACACTCGGTTAGTCAAAGTGGTTGCCAAGGCCCACCCAGTTCACAGAGAAGGGGCATCGACTTCACTTCTTCATGGGAGAGCAGCAAGGTTCTGGAAGAGCCCATGGGATAGGAAAGATTACCTATGTAATGTAATGGGTTGAACGGACTCCAGACACCACACACACACACACACACACACACACACACACACACACACACACTCTTCATGTTACTGGGGACCTTAAAACGTGATCTTATTTGGAAAATGGGTCTTTGCAGATGTATTTTAGTTAAGATGAGGTCATACTGCATTAGGATATGCCCTAAATCCAATGACTGGTGTCATAAAAAGAGGATTTGACATGCAGACACAGAGACACACACACAGGGAAGAAGGCCATGTGAAGACTGAGACAGAGACTGGAGTGGTGCAGCCACATGCCAAGGAAAGCCAGGAGCCACCAGAAGCTGGAAAAGGCATGAAAGCCTCCTCCCCTAGTGCCTTTGGAGGGAGCATCACCCCACCAACACTTCGATTTCAGAGTTGGGGCCCCCAGAACAATGAGAAAATACATTTCTGTCATTCTAAGTCACCAAGTTTATGGCAATTTGTTTCAGCAGCCCTAGGAAATTAACACAGCCCTTTTTGGAGAATGCCATCTGCCACACTGGGTGACTTGGAGATTTGGGAGGATGGTCTTGAAATATAACAGCAGGAAGAGGAGCTGGCCTAGGCAGGCAAGTTCTAATGTCAAGATTAGCTCTGTGGAGTTCGTCGGGCGCCACAAACGCCAGGATGATGCTGGTGTGAAATGTGAGACTGTTGCTTACAGGACTGGGCTGGGACTAAAGAGGCAGTTTTAAAATCCCGGCCATCGGCAAGAAGCTCGGCATAGAGTCAGACATCCTCTGTGTTGCCACCTCCCGTGGGGGCTGCATCAGGTGACCGCACATGTTTCTACGTTTTAATTATTTATGGTGTACAGTCTAAAGCGGCGTTCAACCAGCCTAATGACTTGGGGTGATTGAATCAAAGAGGAAGGAGATTGGAGCCGTACATGGAGAGTTTCTAATAGACTTCTCTAGAGTGCACAGCTGAAGGGAAGAGCCGCTCCCTCTGCTTCCTAATAGATTAACAAACCTCTCTAAATCTTCTTCGGAGACCCCAAAGGTACCCGCCAGTTGCTCTTTCGTTCGAGAGCCAAAACGAGTACGATAAGTTTTGTGGCTGGCACAGATGAAATTAGGAATTTGTTAGTGAAATGTTCTATACGCTAATTTTCCTGACAACCCTCTCATGGTCGTAGATAGCAGTCCCTGATCAACCGGAGGCCAATTAAAAGAGAGCAGCCGTTTCACTCATCCAAATATTTCCACTTCGTTCAAAATGGATTCCAAACAGTCCTGGGATTCTCAGAGATGCTTTCAATTCTTTTTCCTAGCTAGACCATCTTTTAGATTTTCTGCTTAAAACTCTCACCCTTCCTCGCAAAGCTTAAATGGAAATTAGACCTCAGTTTGGTTACCCACCACCCCCCAACCCTCCTCCTCTCCACACCCCATGATAGGGTACTTATTAATTTAGATTTCCTGGGAACTCGGGTCCCTCCTGGCCAGGGCTAGTAAAGAAATCCTATTAAAGATAATGAATTTTTTTCCCTAAACTTTTTGGGCTGGTAGTTTTCCTGAAAGGTGCAGAGGGACAGAATTTTCTTTGCAAGACACAAAGCTGCGACCACTGTGGATGAGTCCTTAGAGAACTCAACATGAGGAGAAGAAGATAGAGAAAGGAATCAGAAGGGAGTGTCCCTGAAGGGTGGTGCGGGGGAGGCAAAAAAAAAAAAAAAAAAGGCAAAGAGGAGGGACAGAAAGTGGTGAAGGAGAAAGAAAGACACAAAGATGCCTTGCTGCCACAAAACCACGGGCGGTTCCACAAGTGCTCCACAGGTTTTTGGGGTGGGCAACCAGAAAGCTGCATGCAGAGCACCTGGGTGAGGGATTATTGGGAGTAGGAGAGGAGGGTCCATGGATTCCAGAAAGGCAGGGAGGGAGCAGACCATGAGCCAGCCCCAGAAAAGACCACTGCAGAGCCCAAAAGAGTTTCTGTCCTCACCTTCCTCCTCCCAAGGAAGGCAAATATCCTCGAAAACTTAGGGTATAGGGAAAGGAAAGGCAAATATCCTCGAAAACTTAGGGTATAGGGAAAGGAAAGGGTTCTCCACCTTTCTATACCAGTCTCTAAATCAAGGCCAATTTTTTATTTCTTGCTGGGGGAAGTGGTTTGCTGGCTAAACTTGCCACAGCAATTTAAGCCCATAGTTTTTCTAAGTTATAGCAAATAATAAAATTCATAATACAGCTAACATTTAGTATTTAGTGTATACCAAGAATTGCATTAAGCTTGTTTAATTCTCACAAGCTTTCTGTGAGGTTGGTGCTATTATTGTCATGCCCACTTTTAGAGGACAGAACTAAGACATAGACAGGTTGCAAAATTTGCCCAAAATCACTCAGAGCCAGGATTTGAACAAGGAAGTCCAACAGCAGAGCCAACCCTTCGAACACTTACTCTACTACACCATTGTCTGGCCTAGTGTAATAAATAATCAGAGGTGTAACATACTGAATAAAGTGAGCTAATTATGAAACTCTTCAATGAGGATCTCCAGACCGGCACATTGTGGAACAGAAGTTACTGTCATTCTAAGCCACCAAGTTTATGGCAATTTTTTTCATTAATAATCCATTTTAAATGGATTATATAATAGCATTTAAAACTGAAAGGAAAGGCCGGGCGCGGTGGCTCACACCTGTAATCCCAACACTTTGGGAGGCCGAGGTGGGTGGATCACAAGGTCAAGAGATCGAGACCATCCTGGCCAACATGGTGAAATCCCATCTCTACTAAAAATACAAAAATTAGCTGAGGCAGGAGAATCGCTTGAACCCAGAAGGCGGAGGTTGCAGTGAGCCGAGATCACACCACTACACTCCAGCCTGGTGACACAGCAAGACTCGGTCTCAAAAAAAAAACCTGAAAGGACTTTGGCAATCAATTGTCCCTGTTAGGGAAACTGAGGCAACAGGGAGGACTTGCCCAAGGTCACACAACTACTCTGGCAAAGCTGGATTGGAATTGTAGCCTACTAACTCCTGGCTTGTTGCAGGGATGACTGATGCGTTAATATCACTTGGCTCCTAGAATTGACCAATGACACCATCAGCCCAGAAGACATATATGGAAGCATTCAGGTGTGCCCCCGCAGAGGGAGAGGAGTCTACAAGAAAGGGCTGGTCACAGAGGCTTGCAGAGCTATACTGCAGAGACAGCATCTTTGTTTTACCCTCACCTTCTGTGAATGTAGACCCCAAATCCCAGATCTGTCATTGGGAACACAGAGGGAAAGAAGCTGCTGATGAGCTGATCCTCCAGGGGCTGGAAAGTTTATCTGCACAAACGGGAAAGGAATTGGAGCTGCAAAGAGGGCTGAGCTGCATGAGGGCTTCTTATTTGTGTTAACAAAATAATCAAACCTTTCCTTGGATCCCTTTATGGCAGATTAAGAAGGCTTTGGGGGATCCTGGCATACCTGTCACTGAGTATTTGCATTTCACACTGCAAAAATCCTTTAGATTAATGACCTCCCTATCTGCAAGATATTCTTGTCTTAATAGTCAAGTTAGGTGTAATACCAATCCCACTAAGATTAAAGGGGAAAGAATTTCTGGTACGAAATTTTCTAATGACTGACGAAGACATAAAATCTTGCTGCAATAAATTAACACGTGTCTTTAATATGGACCTGCTGATTTACTTAAGGCAAAATTGCTCTGGAACCACACACCTGGGCATCATCGGGCCCCCCTTAGAAATGGTGGGTTTTATATTTATGCTCAGCTGCAGTGAACCCTGAGGACAACCATCTGGCGCTGCAAGTACCAATCGCCCTGAAGAGGAAAGTGGCATTTCTGTAATGCCGCAATCAGTAATCCTGCAGGCAGGATGTGGTGGAGAAAGATAAGGACACCCCCTTAGACCCATCATTACCACATAGGTACCCCACACTCCCCTTTACTGACCTCTAGGCACTAGACAGTTTTACCCGTTTTGCAGGTATTGCATGTCAGGGAAGAGTGCCAAATTCTGTGCATGCTCTATTCCATAATGCCTCACAGCACAGCAGGAGGCCCCTAAGCACAAGGACTGTGACCTTACCCTGACTTGGTTCAAATCCCACTTCTGCCACTTATTATTCATGTGGCCTCAAACAACTGACCTCTTTATGCCTTAGCTTCCCCACCTGTTAAAAAATAAATTTAAAAAAGCAGTAGCAGTGAGGTGGGTGGATAACCATACCTATAAAAGTCATTTAGAATATAGTTCCTGGCAGATAGGAGGACATCAGAGGGCAGGCATAGAACTGGACTCCCTCTTCTTACTAATTTTTCAGCCCAGGCCTGCATGCAGAGAAAGCAATTGACCTCAATGCTGGCCAATAATGTAGCGCTGTACATGAGTGACTTTGAATACTATGAGCTAAACAAGCTGTCCCTCTACTGAGCATTGATTTAAATACTGAACCTAGCAAGGAGAATGTGAGGCATTGCTTCACATCACTAATGAGTGAGTCTAGCCACCCGCCTGGCATTAGGATGCCCACAAAACTCAGAGGCTGAACCCTCACCAGACTCCTCCACGCCTCACTGTTTTCTGAGTTCCCCAGTGCTAGGTGGTGTAAGTTCCTGCAGACTCCGGTGTTCCAGAGTTTTGTTGCTTTTTTGGTTCCACCAAGACCTTTCCCTGATGCTGACAGTTTTCAGTAGTTGCAAAAGGAATTCTCTCCATCGGCTTTGTGAATATGGGTTTAACCCGTTCAACCTATAGCGTAAGACAGTGGCCCCCAAAGGCTAGGGTTTCAGATGCTAGGACCTGAAATGCACCCAAAGCCCAAGTCTCCATGTCTGAATTTACACCACCGGTTACCATGACTACAAGTATTCCTGCTTCCCACCCTACCCATTTCCCCCTGCTAGAGTCTGGCTGAACAGGGCACCTCTTCAGGATCAAAGGGCCCTGACATCCTGCTGCCTTCCTCTCACTGTAAAAATGTGTGGAGGGAGCCCTTAGCAGCTTGAGATTCGCAAGGTAAAAACGTAGTCCCATCTGTGTAAGATGATGACCAATGAGGCTTTCACCACAGTGCTTCACTGACCTGTCCACAGAACCTCTGGCGGGCAAGAAAGGATGGAGCAGGTCTAGGACCGAGCATCCCTTATCAGTTGCCTTCTTATACACAACATTCTGAATGTCTGTCTATTAACAGTGAGTTCGGGCCAGACACGGTGGCTCACACTTGTCATCTCAGCACTTTGGGAGGCCAAGGTAGGCAGATCACTTGAGATTAGGAGTTCGAGACCAGCCTGGCCAAAATGGTGATACCCTGTCTCTACTAAAAAAAAAAAAAAAAAAAGTGACCCGAGATGGTGCCACTGCACTTCAGCTGGGTGACAGAGTAAGACTCCATCTCAAAAAAAAAAAAAAAAAAAAAAAAAAAGAATAAAGAATAAATATTTAAGTGTGGAAGGGAATGCTGAGCTCCAGGTGATAATCCAGGCCTGTTGACAACTTGATTTCAACTTTGTGAGAGACCCTGAGCAGAGAACCAGTACACTGTGCCCAGACTTCTAACCTACGCAAACTGTGAGATTACAAGAGGGTGTTGTTTTCAGCCACCAAGTTTGTGGTAATTTGTTACATAGCCATAGAAAACATACACTCTCCTTGGCACTTGATCATATCACACCAGTTTTAAGGTAGGGCCGGCTATAGGTCTGTTTCTGTGTAGCTTGGTCATCTTTAGCCTTTTCCCTCAGATACTTCTCATGTGTCTCTCCATTTTCAGCTTTGAATTGTCTTTCTACCAATATGCTCTCAGGTCTTGGCTCATTATGCTGCTTTGAAACAACTGTGAAATCCTCAGTTCATCCAGTGCTCCTTAGCCTCCCATCTGCTGGGACCCGCTAAGTTCTCTGTTTAATAGCCAATATGTTTGGCTGTGTCCCCACCCAAATCTCATCTTGAATTGTAGTTCCCATAATGCCCACCTGTTATGGGAGGGACCCAGTGGGAGATAATTGAATCATGGTGGCGGTTTTCCCCAGACTGTTCTTATCGTAGTGAATAAGTCTCACAAGATCTGATGGTTTTATAAGGGCAAACCCCTGTTGCTTGGTTTTCATTTTTTCACCTCTGCCACCAGGTAAGACATGCCTTTCGCCTTCGACTATGATTGTGATGCCTCCGCAGCCACGTGGAACTGTGAGTCCATTAAACCTCTTTTGCTTTATAAATTACCCAGTCTCGGGTATGTCTTTATTAGCAGCGTGAGAACAGAGTAATACAGTAGCCCAGCATCTCCATACAGCTCAGCACAGCTTTGCTTTTCTCTGCTTGTCTTCATCTACACCTTGCTCCCAAGAAGTGCTCTTATGGATTGCCCAAGTCTGGAGATTGCAAAGTTCTCTCAGCTATACCCCTTAAGGATATCAAGGGGCTAGCATGCCTTGGAGTTCCACACAGGAGACAATCATTGGTAGAAATAGGAGCTGGGATTTCTCAATTAAAGTGAGTTATGTGAATGACTGACGCCAATCATGAGGACAGTGAAAGTTCTTTAATGAACCAGCGGAATCTGCATAATGAGGTTTTACTGTATTTGATTTAAATTGCAGAAACTTTCTCCATGACCCACACAAGTGTGCGATTAGTAGTTTCTAAATGAAAGAATGTGTGAATGAAGGAACCAAACACTTGACTCAATCAGCAATAGAATGATGGGCCAGTAAGAATGCTACCTAATAAACATCAGCATCCGTGGGTCTTTACTTCTTGATGAAATTCACCTATTTAAATACAATTGCCAAAGATATTAGTTGCTGTTTCTACCTAGTTATTTAAATAAAATGGCTTTTAAAAATAGTATTTAATTGAGAGGGAGGACACACTAACTTCTCTCTGCGAATGCTCATAGGGAGAATAGCTAGCCAGTCCACAAGAGTGTAACTACATCCCTAGAGGCACAGACACAGACATGGAGGAGGGGAGGAAGGTAAAGCACCCTACAGAAAATAATTGGCCAGCTGAATATTGTCCCTGCAAAATTCCAACCCACAAAGCGATAACGAGCAACTTGAAATTTATTTATAAATATTTTATCATTCTCAAAAATTTGAAACAATCTAAATACTCATCAATACAGGATCCATTAGATAAATTCAGGTACATTTGAATGAAGTAGTACATGGTCATTAAAAATAAGGGTCTGTATTTATTGACATGAAAGGATTTTGTGACATATTGTTAAGTAAAAGGAAAGCAAATTAGAAAATATTACTTACAGAATAAGCATAAGGAAAAAAAGAATAGATGGCTATGTAACAAAAATGCTAACTGTGGCCATCTCTGGAGAGTGGAACTTGTAGATGGGGTGACCATACATCCTGGTCTGCCAGGTACAGTCTAATTTTAAGAACACTCTGGTTCATTCTGCAAAGTGTTCCTGTTTGTGTGATAAATTATATGGTCACCTTAGCTGTTGGTACTTTTACTTTATTCTTGTATTTTTACATTTTAGCATGTTTTCTTTTTAAAATCAATTAGGTAGGCACAAAAGTAATTGCGGTTTTCGCCATTACTTTTCATCTGCTGTCCAATGTTCTACCTCCGAGCTCTACCCCCTCCTTTTGCCATTACTTTTGATAGCTATTTTCATTTTTGAGGGGAAAGCACTTTATCATTTTCATTTCTCAGTCATTTAAATGGACTGTCTTCCAGGTTAATCCAAAGTATGTGTTTTGGCTAAATTCCATGGTGTCTTCTAAACACCAGGCACTGTGCTAGGTGCAGGGGATACAAGAATAAATTCAGCAGTCCCCATTCTCCACAGCTGGAGGAGTAAGTGCCACAGGCCACCATATGCCAGGCTAATCACTACATGAATTATCTTATTTGACCCTCATGACAACTCTATGAGGTGAGCACTATCATTATTTCCTTTCTGTAAGTAACTATTAAAGAGGTTACACTACTTGCTCAAGGTTGCATAGCCTGAATTTAAATCCAAGCTGTCCACTCCTGTCTTAATTTGAGCATGCGGCCAGGGGTTGTAGACAGTGGGGAGTAATAGGTAAATGCAATACCTATTGTATTGTATCACAGAAAGTCCTATGATGAAAGTAGGCAATGAGTGCTATGAGAGCACCCAGGCTGGACAAGCCACCCAGCCCAGGAAGGCAGAAGTTGGGGCTCTTGAAGGATGAGCAGAATGAGGATGTAGAGAGTGTGAGTTGGGGGAATGTGCCAGACAGAGGCAATAGAACGGTATTGTTGGAGTCTTCAGGGAGTGGCAGGTAATAGGCGTTGGCAACCTGTAAAGTGTAAAGGGGGAACAGGGATACCAGGCTGGCCCATGGAAGGTTTGATGTGCCCACTATGGAGTCTCGCCTGTGCCCGGGAGACAATGGGCCACTGGCAAAGGATACCAGAGAGGGTCCTTCTTTTTTTTTTAATTTTCAATTTTTTTTAGTTTGTCATTGAGACAGGGTCTTGCCATGTTGCCCAGGCTGGTCTTGAATTCCTGGGCCCAAGCAATCCTCCTGACTCAGCCTCCCCAAGTGCTAGGATTACAGGTGTGAGCCACCACATCCAACCCTAAACAGGGCCCTTCTACAGCTGATGCTGGAGGCCATATGAAGGAATACTAGAGGGGCTGGACAGATCAGGGAGCCCCTACCACATAATCATAGGAGGATTTACTGTGACACTTCTGCAGCTGAAGTTTCAGGGACCACCACCAGTAGAGGCCCCTTCCAGGCTTTATTTCTAATTTTGTATCCATAGTTTTGTAGCCTTTCTCTTATAAGCCCCCCTCCCAAAACTGGTTAAGCTTCAGGCCCCCCAAATCTAGATCTGCCCCCCGTGAATAGTAATTGTTTTCTTGTACCAGCTTCCAATTCCCAGCCCTGCAGTAAAATTCATCTTCTTTAAATTCCTCTTTTGACTTTAGTTTCTCTTCCTCTTTTTTTTAAATAAATACCTTGTTTTTCTTAATATCCTAATCTATTCTTATCTTCTTGTTTTCATTTTGCCACCTAGTTATATTTGTTACTGTCAAACTTCTGCTGCTTTTCATACCATTTCTCTCTCTCTGCTGCACCTCATAATATTTTAAAGTGTAAATAACAACAGAGTCTGGTGAAATGGAAATAGAATAATGCTGTACAGACCCCATCCATCATGGAGCAGAGCCTTCTGCCAGCAAAGGCTTCCCCAGCATGGCCCCTCTGCCCCTATCGCTAAACCTCTGACCAGCTTCTCCTCTCTCTGGGGTTCTCCCTTACCCCTTACCTTCTGTCTCCAAATTTTCTGCTAATTTACCTTCCTTTTCTGCTAATTTACCTTACCACTCTTTTCTGTAGCCTCTGACAGACTTGAGGTCACAGCCCCAGGTCTTTCCTTCAAAGTCAAGCTTTGTCTTCTCAATGTGATGCCCGCTAGGCACTAGCAAATAGGGTGATTACAACAGGGTCCCCAAAACATGGGGCCTTTGGAGAGTACTATGCGATGGGTGTTGAAGAAGGAAGCAGAAGGGGGCAATCACTATGCGATATGCAGATGTGAGTCAATATGCAGATCTTGCCCCCGAAATCTGCTGCTCAAGCCGACCCTGTTGCTCATCCTCAGTGTTGGAGGACACCAGTTCCTTCACTGTCTGTGCCCTTCCCACTCTCCCCAGACCCATATTTTCAGAGCCTTCTGGAAGCATCCTGACTTAAATATTTAGCACCTATGACCATGCATCCAACTATGCAACCATTTAGGCATCCTCATCAGCAGATTGGTGAATGTGATCACCTAACCCATATTTCAGAACATGAACCCCTTGAAGGCAGTGGCTGGTTAGTCCTCTTGGCTCTCTAGTGTTGCCTCGCCTGGAACTCAGTAAGTATTTGTTGTATAAATGAAAATCCCCCAAGGAGATAACATGACCTCCAAATGTGCCTTTCACCTTCCTGGCTCACACATGTTGCCCACTTCCTGGATGGTCCTCCCATCTCCCTCTCCCTCTCCATCTCAACCTTGCACGATGTGCCTTCCTGCATCCACTGCTCTCTGCTCTCACCAGCTGAAAAAGCAGGGCCAAGAGTGGGAGAGACACGCACAGCATCGCCTTAGTAACAAGTTCTAGGCCACTGAGTCTCCCAGCAGGGTCAAACACTCTTCCATTTCTGAGTGCATTTTTCACCCTCCCAAGTCAAAGCAGCCAAATAAATGGCCACAGGCCCATACTGAGAATGTCAGATCCGTCAATAGCAATTAAGGGTCTTGCTTATAAACCGGATGGTTGGTCCACAGAACTGGCAGGATTCTTGCACGGGCTACTGAAGATCAATTTCAGCACATGTATCATGATGCCACATTGGTTGTAGTTAGAAAGATGTGTAAGCAGGAAGGTCTTGGGTCTCGCCCAGGAAAAGTCAGTGGCTAGGCTTTCAAGAGACCTCAGGGCTTGGATTGGCCTTGATGAATATATCACTGTCGAACATCAGATCTTCAACCTTGCAATATCTGAAATGGACTTGCTCAACAAACCCAGAGATGATCAGATTTTCAATGGTAAACTCCAGCTAACTCAACTCACAAAAGACTGAAATATAAATCAGAATACCAATTTGTTCTTTTTACATGGGTTATTTCTTTCCAGAAGCCGGAAAGTTTCAATTTCCCAACCCAAGCTCCACCCTTTCCCTTTGTCATGCTGAACTAATAATCTGAAGATTTCTTGGTGCAATAGAAGCAGAGCACAGGGAAATGGGAGGTCTTGAGCCTTATTTTGTCCTCAGCAGAAAATCCTTCTCAAGGGAAAAGAAGCCCCATCCTACTCTTCTCTACAGATACTAATTGACCAAGTTTTCTGGATTCATTTTTTTCAATGAGGACCTCCTCCACTACCTACACATTCCTTTTTCTTTTTTGTAACAGCTTGATGGAGCTATAAGTCACATACCATATACTTCAACTATTTAAAGTATACAATTCAATACTTTTCAGTATATTTGCCGAGTTGTGCAGCTACCAGCACAATAAATTTTCAAACATTTTCATCATCTCAAAAAGAAACCCTGTGCCCTTTAGCTATCACCCCCAACTTTTTCCATCCACCTCCTCCCCCAGCCCTAACCAACCAGTGATCTACTTTCTGCCCCTATCTATTTGCCTATTCAGGACATTTCATATAAATGCAGTCATATAATACGTGGTCTCTGTGCCTGGCTTCTTTCACTTAAGACACTATTTTCAAGGTTCATCCATGTTGTAGCCTGAATCAGGATTTCATTCCTTTCTATAGCAGAATAATATTCCATTCTATATATATGATGCATTTTGCTTATCCATTCATCAGTTGATAGAAATTTGAGTTGTTTCCATCTTTTGCTTTTGGCTATTATGAATAATGCTACTATACACATTCAGGTACAAGTTTTGCATGGACATATGCTTTTATCTCTCGAGTATACTTCTAGGAGTAAAATTGCCGGGTCACATGGCAACTTTATGTTTAACTTCTTGAGGAACTGCCAAACTGTTTTCCAAAGTAGTTGCACCACTTTACATTCCTACCAGCAATGTATGCAGTTCTGATTTCTCCACATCCTCGTCAACACTTGATATTATCTAACTCTCTGATTATAGCCATACTGGGTATAAAATGCTCTCTCATCGTTTTGATTTTCATTTCCCCGATGTTGAGCATCTTTTCATGTGCTTATTGGCCATTTGTACATCTTTGAAGAAATGTCTATTCCGATCATTTTTAATTGGGTTATTTTCTTTTTATTATTGAGTTGCGATAGTTCTTTATATGCTCTAAATACAAGCCACTTATCAGATATATATTATTTTTCACATGTGTTAATGGCACCGGATAACATATTAAGGCATTTTCTCCTCCCCCTTACCTGTATATTCTTGGTTTAAAACTCAAGTGTTTTTAGACTTTAATATTTCTGGCATTGAACTAAGTTTATAAACAGTGTGTATGTGTTTCCTGCTCCTACATACCTGTTATGGTTTGGCTACATCCCCACCCAAATCTCATCTTGAATATATTTCCCACAATCCCCACATGTTGTGGGAGAGACCCGGTGGGAGGTAATTGAATCATGGGGGTGGTTCCCGCATGCTGTTCTCTTGATAGTGAGTGAGTTCTCATGAGATCTGATGGTTTTATGAGCACCTGGCATTTCTCCTGCTGGCACTTCTTCCTGCCACCCTGTGAAGAAGGTGGCTTTCTTCCCCTTCGCCTTCCACCGTGATTCTAAGTTTCCTGAGGCCTTCTCAGCCATGCAGAACTGTGAGTCAATTAAACCTCTTTCCTTTGTAAATTACCCAGTCTCAGATATTTCCCTTATAGCAACGTGAGAACGAACTAATACAATACCTAAAAGCTGGAGAGAAGGCAATGGTGTACATTATGATGGTGATCACTGTTAAAGAGCATCCTGAGGACACTCCCATGTAGTTATGGTATGTAAATAGACAAGAGAAGAACTGACAGGAAGAATAAAAAACTATAGGAGGCAGCTGGGCATGGTGGCTCACGCCTATAATCCCAGAACTTTGGGAGGCCAAGGCAGGTGGATCACCTGAGGTCAAGAGTTCAAGACGACCATCATGGCCAACATGGTGAAACCCCGTCTCTACTAAAAATACAAAAATTAGCTGGGTGTGGTGGCGCACACCTGTAATCCCAGCTTCTCGGGAGGCTGAGGCAGGAGAATCACTTGAACCCAGGAGGCAGAGGCTGCAATGAGCCAAGATTGCACCATTGCACTCCAGCTGGGCAACAAGAGCAAAACTCCATCTCAAAAAAAAAAAAAAAAAACTAGAGGAGGCCACCACTATCTTTGGATGTGGACTTAGGACTGTTGAAAATGGTTTCTGCAAATATTTCTGAATACAGAAAAACAACTAATGCTTTTCTTTGGCAAGCACAAGGAAGCTCCTAACTTAGGTGGCCCACTACCCAGTGTTCACCAAAGAGATCAGTGGCCCTTATAGTCCTAACTGACCAGAAATCAAACCACAAGGATTTAGCAAGTGACTACAGGATACAGGCTTTTTTCAACATCTTCTTCTGCACTGGAAGAAGACGGAGGGTGCTCTCTGTAAACTCAAGGAGAGATCTGCCAGGCCACATTAAAGAGCCATTTTTATAGCACAACATGGACTTTTATCTTGTTAAGGCTCTTCTGGAAGTAGGTAATAGAAACCCCCAGCCCCAACCTGGCTCAGATAGAAAAGGATGGGATAGCTATAACCATACAGAGATGCTGCTGAAACAGCTGACCACTAGCCCCTGTGAGGCATCAGCAGTCCTCAGGACAGGGTGACCAGTCTCTATCTTACACTCATAGCCAGGGAGATGGGTCTTCCCATGGGTCAGTAATCATAAGTAATGTTTATTATTTATGATTAAATAACTTGCCCAAGGTCACATAGCTAGGAACTGATGGAGTCAGGACTCAAATCCAAGCATTTTGGCTTCAAAGCCCACACTCTTCACCACTGGCCTTTATTATACTTTGTTCCATTACAAACTAAATGCATGAACTACACAGCTGCCTAAAAATGCACACAAAGAAGGACTGAGTTGGAATTATAAATGAATCTATGTTAGTCCTCATTTTAGATTATTAAATCTGAGCAGGGCTGGGTGCAGTGGCTCATGCCTATAATCCCAGCAGTTTGGGAGGCCAAGGCAGGAGGATCACTTGAGGTCAGGAATTCGAGACCAGCCTGGCCAACATGGCGAAACCCTGTCTCTACTAAAAATATAAAAAATTAGCCAGATGTGGTGGCACACTCCTGTAATCCCAGCTACTTGGGAGGTTGAGGCAGGAGAATTGCTTGAACCTGGGAGGCAGAAGTTGCAGTAAGCCAAGATCGTGCCATTGCATTCCAGCCTGGGCAACAGAGCAAGACTCCATCTCAAAAAAAAAAAGAAATTGCTGAGCAGGACCTTCTAAATGATCAAGCCCAGTGGTTCTCAAAGTGCAATCCATGCATCCACAGACTCCACTTTGAGACCCCAAGACCTGATGGTACCCAAGACATTTTCAGGGGCATCTGAGAGGTCAAAAGTTATTTCATAATAATACTAAGAAGTTATTTGGCTTTTTCACTCTGATGACATTTTCACTAATGATATGAAAACAATGGTGAACAAAAGGGATCATACTTTAGCATGAATCAAAGCAATGGCACCAAACCGTACCGGTGGTCATCATATTCTTTATTACATAGGAGCAGTTAAGAAGAAAACTGAGTGAAAGTACTTGTGCAGTTGTTGAGTTGAAAGCCAAACCAGCCATTTTTTCCAGGCAACTTTATTTTTATGTGAAAGAACAACTGACAGTCATTCTTCAGACTAGGGTAGGAGGCATAGATTTTCTCCAAAATAACTAAGTGGACCTGTTCCCTCAAGGAAAACAATGGACAGTATTTGTTGCCAGTGATAAAACTCAAGCTTTCAAATAAAATCTTGAAGTCTGGAAAATTTGTCCTTGCCATAATGAGCTTAACAGCTTCCCAATACTTAGCAACTTTCTGGATAAGGTTTGTGGTGATAGTAACAAATGTGATTTTTAAATATTTTATATTCGGTATTTTATGTATGATATTGTATAATGGAATGTGTCCACAATTCGAATATTTGCATAACTCCATGAATTAATATTTTCCAAATGATGAACACATAATGTTATAAAATCATAAATGGGGACTGGGTGCAGTGGCTCCAGCCTGTAATCCCAGCACTTTGGGAGGCCGAGGTGGGCGGATCACGGGGTCAGGAGATCGAGACCATCCTGGCTAACATGGTGAAAGCCCGTCTCTACTAAAAATATAAAAAATTAGCCGGGTGTGGTGGCATGTGCCTATAGTGCCAGCTGCTCAGGAGGCTGAGGCAGGAGAATCGCTTGAGTCTGGGAGGCAGAGGTTGCAGTTAGCCGAGATCATGCCATTGCATGCCAGCCTGGGTGACAGCGTGAGACTCCGTCTCAAAAAAAAAAAAAATCATGAATGGCCAGGCACGGTGGCTCCTGCCTGTAATCCCAGCACTTTGGGAGGCTGAGGTAGACAGATCACCTGAGGTCAGGAGTTTAAGACCAGCTTGGCTAACATGTTGAAACCCCATCTCTACTAAAAATACAAAAAATTAGCCGGGCATGGTGGTGGGTGCCTGTAATCCCAGCTACTTGGGAGGCTGAGGCAGGAGAATCGCTTGAACCTGGGAGGTGGAGGTTGCAGAGACCCAAGATCATGCCATTGCACTCCAGCCTGGACAACAAGAACAAAACTCTGTCTCAAAAAAAAAAAAAAAAAAAAAAAAAAGTCATGAATGAGTGAAAGATCCATTCAAAGTGTAGGATATGCTGATGGATTTCATGGAACAGAGCCTGAAAAGTTCATTGATAACATTTCATATTCCACATTCTATAACTTTATTAAATTTTGATGTAGTATCAAATAAGTGCACCCACAATTACACAAAAAAACTATTTGAATTCTTCTTTTCCCAATTTTTTTTAAATTTTTTTTTTTTGAGATGGAGTTTTGCTCTTGTCGCCCAGGCTGGAGTGCAATGATGCAATCTCAACTCACCACAACTTCCACCTCTGGGGTTCAAGCGATTCTCCTACCTCAGCTTCCCAAGTGGCTAGGATTACAAGTGCCCGCCACCATGCCCAGCTAATTTTTTTTTAGTAGAGATGGGGTTTTGCCATGGTGGCTAGGCTGGTCTCGAACTCTTGACCTCAGGTGATTCACCCGCCTTGGCCTCCCAAAGTGCTGGGATTACAGGCATGAGCCACCGCGCCTTGCCCCTTTCCCAATTTTATAGCTCTATAAAGCTGGATTTTCTTCATATATTTCAGCAAAACAACATCTCACAAGAGACTAAAAGCAGAAACAGATATGAGAATCTGGATCTACAAAATGAGACATTAAAGATATTTGCAAACATATAAAACAATACCATTCTTCTCAATTTTATTTTCGAAAATAGTTACTTTTTGAAAAAAGTTATTTATATTAACATGTATTGTGGGTTTTGTTTGTTTGTTTGTTTGTTTGGGATGGAGTCTCGCTCTGTCACTCAGGCTGCAGTGCAGTGGCGCAATCTCCGCTCACTGCAAGCTCCACCTCTCAGGTTCATGCCATTCTCCTGCCTCAGCCTCCCGAGTAGCTGAGACTAAAGGTGCCTACCACCATGCTCGGCTAATTTTTTGTATTTTTAGTAGAGACAGGGTTTCACCGCATTAGCCAGGATGGTCTCGATCTCCTGACCTCGTGATCTGCCCGTCTTAGCCTTCCAAAATGCTGGGATTACAGGCATGAGCCACCATGCCCGGCCACATTGTGTGTTTTTTTTTTTTTAATTAATTAACATTTTTATGTATCCTTTATTGTGTATGATATGATAAATAACAAGGGAATAATTCACATAGATTAAAGCTTCTTTGAGTCTTCAATAATCGTTAAGAGTCCTGAGAACAAAAAGTTTGAGAATTCCTGATCTAGTTCAACATTTACCAAGAGTATTCTGGAAGTTAATGTTTTCTTTCCAAAAAAGGATTCTAAAGCCAAATAAGTTTGAAAATTCCTTTGTTTAAAGAAATGTTATATATAGGCCAGGCAGGGTGGCTCACACCTGTAATCCCAGAACTTTGGGAGGCCGAGACGGGAGGATCACTTGAAGCCAAGAGTTTGAGACCAACCTGGTCAAGAGAGTGAGACCCCCAGGAGGTCGAGACTAGCAGCGCCAACATGGCAAAACCCTGTCTTTACTAAAAATGCAAAAAAATTAGCCAGGTGTGGTGGTGGGCACCTGTAATCCCAGCTACTCAGGAGGCTGAGGCAGGAGATTCGCTTGAACCTGGGAGGCAGAAGTTACAGTGAGCCAACATCACGCCACTGCACTCCAGCCTGGGCAACAGAACAAGACTCCATTTCAAAAAAATAAAAAAGATAGTGAGACCTCATATCATTAAAAAAATGAAGAAGAAGAAAAATGTTATGTGTGTGTGTGTGTGTGTGTTCTATATACACACACATACAACTGCACTTATTTGCTTCAAGACTCTCTGAGCCTATTATGTGCTAATGGACATTGTGATGCCCTAGTGCGAGATGATGGCATGTAGATTTCCCCAAATGTACCTGATCTTCAGTTCTTCATTCATGGAATAGCTATTAACATTTTGAAGACTAGTTTTTCAGCCAGGCGCAGTGGCTCACGCCTGTAATCCCAGCACTTTGGGAGGCCGAGGCAGGCGAATCACGAGGTCAGGAGTTCGAGACCAGCCTGGCCAACATAGTGAAACCCCGTCTCTACGAAAAATACAAAAATTACCCAGGTGTGACGGCACACGCCTGTAGTCCCAGCTATTCAGGAGGCTGAGGCAGGAGAATCGCTTGAACCCGCAAGGCGGAGGTTGCAGGGAGCTGAGATGGTGCCATTGCACTCCACACTGGGTGACAGAGTGAGACTCCACCTCAAAAAAAAAAAAAAAAAAAAAAAGAGACTAGCTTTTCTTGGACTGCATTTTGAGAAATGCTGATCTAGTACTACCTCCTCATTTTGCAGGGGAAACTGAGTCACAGAGAACTCTCAGAGAAATAGTGCCATAAATTATACTACTAACTGGTGGCTATACAGAGACTAGGACTCAGGTGTTCAGATTGCCAATCTAGCCAGACATGGTGGTCCCAGCTACTCGGGAGGCTGACGTAAGGGGATTACTTGAGCCTGGGAGGCAGAGGTTGCAGTGAGCCCAGATCACGCCACTGCAGTCCAGCCTGGGCAACAAAGTAAGATCCTATCAAAAAAAAAGAAGGAAATAAGGGAAGGAAGGGAGAGAGGGAACAAAGAGACTATAGGCCGCCAAGCACAGTGGCTCACCCCTGTAATCCCAGCACTTTGGGAGGCCAAGGCAGGCAGATTACCTGTCTTGAGTTCTGTCAGGAGTTCGAGACCACCCTGGCCAACATGGCAAAACCCCATCTCTACTAAAAATATAAAAATTTGCCAGGCGTGGTGGGGCATGCCTGTAATCCCAGCTACTCAGGAGGCTGAGGCACAAGAATTGCTTGAACCTGGGAGGCAGAGGTTGCCGTGAGCCAAGATCACACCACTGCACTCCAGCCTGGGCCACAGAGTGAGACTCCATCTCAAAACAAAACAAAACAAAAACAGACTGCCCATCTAGCATTCTCTCATTCATTAGAACCTGGAAGCCTACCCCATCCCCATCCTCACTGAAAGGGATTACAGCACAAACTTCAGTTTATTTTCACCATCCAGGGCTTCTAATCTGTTACCTTTGAGAGATAATCCTGCAAAATGCAGCAGAATGTAGATTCCAAAACCTGCAGAGATTACATTTTATGGGAGGGGAATTATCTCTGTGATCCAATTAACACAGCAAGCGACAGGGGAAAAACATAGGCTTTAGATTAGTGTTGGGGGGAGGAATCAGGACATTCTACAAGTTAATTCATATTAACAGGTTCAAAAACCTCTGAAGTACATTTATAATTTCCTAAATCCTAATCATTAATCTGCATTGTGAACCGGTAGCCTTTGGAAAGAATATTACAACTATGAATCATATGTTTCTTGTTTTGTTTTGTTTGAGACAGTTTCGCTCTTTTTGCCCAGGCTGGAGTGCAGTGGCACCATCTCGGCTCACTGCAATCTCTGCCTAACAGATTCAAGTGATTCTCCTGCCCCAGCCGGCCAAGTAGCTGGGATTACAGGCTCCTGCCACCATGCCCAGCTAATTTTTTTGTATTTTTAGTAGAGACGGAGTTTCATCATGTTGGTCAGGCTGGTCTCAAACTCCTCACCTCAGGTGATCCACTTGCCTCAGCCTCCCAAAGTGCTGGGATTACAAGCGTGAGCCACCACACCCCGCCACATCAAATGTTTTTAATGTTTGGAATTTTCTTTATGAATGTCCTAGTTTCCTTTGAAAGTTGAGTACATTTCTCCCTCTCAAAGGATGAGTTTATAATTCACATTTCCCTCTTCATCTTGGCTGCCAGGAAGCTTTGAATCAGGTTAAACACACATCCAGATAATCAAATCAACATTTGGCGGGTGATTCCCAAATTCCTAGAGGTGGGAGTTTATTTATGTCATATAGGATTAGCTAAATAATCCTTCCCCTCTCAGTGGGTCATTTTTGTCATCTGTTGAGCCAAAATGAAATGGTCACTACCAAATTCCCTTTACAATCTTCCTAGGTCTCCAGGCAACTTCCTGTCCAAGTTGATGGTCGTAGCTGCGAGAATCAAGGTGTCCATCAGATGGTTACTCTGCCTTCCCTTTCAGTATCTCCTATGCTAATATGATCAATAATTATGCAGAGGGCAATAATATTAAACTGCTTTTATCCCCTGAAGAAAATGCTTGTGTGCTCAGGATTGCCTGCATTTTCTGAGTATATTCCAAAATCTCTGAAGATTTTATTCACGCAACATAAGTGTGACCTTCAACTAAACTCAAATCTATAATTTAAAGTGGCCTCTTTGACTCAAAATCCTCTCCATTTCAATGCCAAATGGATCATCAGCTGCTCTCCAAGTAATACTCGCTCCAGAGGAAGGTTCCAGCTACTGATCGACACACATTTTTGCATTTCTACTCACAGACTTAAGTTCTGCTCTCCAATATGTGACTGTAGCTTAATTGACGGAGGAATGCAAAAAGAGATTTGGAGGCGTCTGACTACTGTCGACTCATTGACTTCCCTCAGAGAATTCTTTCACTTGTCTTTTAAATTTTCCTTTCTTGTCAAAATTGCAGGTGCAGATAAATGCTGGAATCTTATTTCAATCAGAAAGTGCCAAGAACAAGAAAAGATGGAGAATTTTGATTGTCGTTGAGGACAGAGCCTCAAACAGCTGGAGGCCTTCCATTCTCTTTTAGCTTCCATCCATCTAAGAAAAAAAATGCACCAAGGATTTCACTCAATTTGTGCAGAAAGATGAGGAAATTCACACTGAAATGAAGAAAACTGCATTCCCAAAATAGCGTTAACCTAGAACAGCACTGATGGGGGAATAAGAGACCTTGGATGTGGTGGGTCCAACCTTTGGTAAAAGGTCCAGGGGATGCCCCAGAAGGGATTCCTGTGTGACAGTTAGCTGATGATACATTGGCCTTTCCTTTCAGGGAAGCTTAGAGCCAGCTTAGGGATTCTCACCTCAGCCAGATTTTCTTTCTCCAGACAAATGTATATTTCAGACAACTTCTAAGTAAATCTGGAAATGATTATGAAAAAGGAAAAATAAAATCCAACAAAAGCCTCTGACTTAGTTATCATTCAGAGTCTCTCCTCAGGGTGGGTCTAACAATTTGTCCCAGGGTCCACCCCAGAGCCTGCCCATAGACTTGCTGTGGTGGGTGTTTTAGGGATTTGAAAGGTTCTGTTTCCATGCTGTCTCCCAACTATTCTGGACCCAGGTCCTCAGCACCAGGGACTGGGTTTGATGGCTTATATATCTCCAGCCTCTGGCCCAACTGCTAGCATATAGTAGATGCTCAATAATGAACTGAAGGCTGGGCACAATGGCTCACATCTGTAATCCCAGCACTTTGGGAGGCCGAGGCAGGAGGATGGCTTGAGCCCAGGAGCTTGAGACCAGCCTGGGCAACACAGGGAGACCTCATCTCTACAAAAAAAAAAAAATTTAATTAGCCAGGCATGGGGGCATGTGCCTGTAGTTCCAGCTACCTGAGTGGCTGAGGCAGGAGGATCAAGGCTGCCTCAAGCTGTGATCACACCATTGCACTCCAGCCTGGGTGACACAGCAAGACTCTGTCTCAAAAAAAAAACAAAAAAAAACGAATTGAAACGTAGCTCTTTGGTGAATATTTATTTATGTACAAAAACACCAGAATCGGCCAGGCGTGGTGGCTCACACCTGTAATCCCAGCACTTTGGGAGGCCGAGGCGGGCAGATCACGAGTTCAGGAGATTGAGACCATCCTGGCTAACATAGTGAAACCCCATCTCTACTAAAATACAAAAAATTAGCCAGGCGTGGTGGCAGGCACCTGTAGTCCCAGCTACTCGGGAGGCTGAGGCAGGAGAATGGCGTGAACCTGGGGGGCAGAGATTGCAGTGAGCCGAGATCGCACCACTGCACTCCAGCCTGGGCGACAGAGCGAGACTCTGTCTCAAAAACAAAACAATAACTACAAAAAAAACACCAGAATCTGTCCCCAGGCCAGACGTTAATCCTTTCCCATTTCTGGTCCTAATTTCCCCTCTCTCCCAGCTTTAGATATACTCTTAGACATGTACTGTCTAATACGGTGGCCACCAGCCACGTGTGGCCACTGAGCACTGGAACTGTGGCTAGTCAGAATTGAGATGTGCTGAAATATACACAGAACCTCAAAGAGTTAGTGGAGGGAAAATGGAATATAAACTGTTTCATTAACAATATTAATACTAACTACATGTTGAAATGATTTTGGATATATTGGGTTAAATAAAATGTATTATAAAAATTAATTTCACTCATTTCCTTTTACTTTTTAAAAATGTAGCTTCGGGCCGGGCACAGTGGCTCACACCTATAATCCTAGCACTTTGGGAGGCCAAGGATGGAGGATTGCTTAAGCTCAGCAGTTAGACACCAGCCTGGGCAACAAAGTAAGATGTTGCCTCTACAAAAAACAAAAAATTAGCTGGGCATGGTGGTGCATGCCTGTGGTCCCAGCTGCAAAGGGAGGCTGAGGCAGGAGGATTGCTTGAGCTCAGGAGGTTGAGGCTGCAGTGAGCCATGATCATGCCACTACACTCCAGCTTGGACAACAGGGTGAGACCCCACCTCAAAAAAAAAAAAAAAAAAAAAAAGCTTCAGCCAAAAAAAAAAAAAAAAGCTTCAGCCAGCATGGTGGCTCATGCCTGTAATCCCAGCACTTTGGGAGGCCAAGACAGGAGGATTGCTTGAGGCCAGGAGTTCAAGACCAGCCTGGGCAATGTAGCAAGACTACTTCTCTATACAAAAATAATAATAAACAAAATAAATAAAAATGTATCCTCTAGAAAAGTTTAAATAACCTACGTAGTTTGCATTGTATTTCTACTGGGCTGTGCTGGCTTAGACCTTACCTGGCTCCCATTCAGACCCGGCAGAGTCTACTGTGCCCCCCACTGACTTGACAAGCCTAGTATCAGACCTGAGGTCCACAAACAGCTCCAGAAAGCCCCAGAAGCAAGTAGCAGAAGGCCACTCCAATCTTGCTGCCAGGCCACACCGTGCGCACAGCAGGTCCCCATGCAGGACGTGCTTTGCTGCCCTCTGCTGGCCACGTCCCACTTCCCACAGTCCCCAGGCATTGGCCTCTACTGCTGCACCCCAGGAGCTGTTCTCGCACTTATCCTCTGCTTCCCTCTTCCCTCTTGATAGCACTGTTTTTAAGAGAGAAGGTGGCAAGGAAAAGGGAGACTGCATCTTTTCAAAAGGAAAACTTGATCTGCGAGAAGCAGTTTCTTTTTTAGATCATTATATATTTCCTTCAAAAACGTAAAGGTGTCCCGTAGTGTTCTTCACACTTCATTCATGACTTGTATCCTGTGGGGCATTTGTTAAATATACAAATTACCAGGCCTCTCTGCTGCAAATTCTGGGTCAGTAGGTAACAGTTGCAAGCCCAGGAATCTGTGTTTAACAAACTCCACATTCTTGTCTCCCCTCCCCGGAGGAAGTTTGAGAAATACAGCTAGGAAGCTGTGCATCTTGAATGTGGAGATGCTCAACTGGCCACCTGGGACCTTGTTAAATCCTGATTCTGATCCAGTAGGTCCGAGTTGAGGCCTGATAGCCCACGCCTGTAACAGGCTTCCAGCTGCTGCTGGTGGTGGTGCTGCTGCTGCTGCTGCCTAGGGCCACGCTTATGAGCAGCAGGGTTGTAGTTATGCGGGGTCCACACCCTCAGCTGTAGCCTTAACTAAGCACACCCGTGCTATTTAGAATCACTAAGCACTCTTGCTGCCCACCACTCTCACCAAGGCTGCTCTGAAGAGCGAATTCGAATGATTTCTTTCGTCTGGAAAAGCAAGGATGCCCCCTTTTGACAGCTCAAAATATTTTCTGTAAAATGCCTGGAGAAGAATAGTAGATATATTTTCTCCCAAAACAATGTTTTTTAAATCATTGGTAAGAAAGAATTCATTTCTCTAATAAACTGTGTAGCCCTGTGTGTTGAAACCATGTAGAGACCCTGGCCATTTACACTACAAACATGATAGGGAGTGACCGAGTGCCACTATCTAAGAGGGTGACCTCTGAAGATTGTCCTGAAGATGAACCACGCAGGGAGAGCTGGGGCTTGGGAAGTGAGCAATTGCCTTTGAGACCTGTCCGTGGTGTCCAATCTTTAAACTCAAGCTTCTGTCTTTAATTTCCTAACCCTTTCCTGCACTGGTTTCTAGCAAACATTTTTACTGCTGTCAGTTCGAACAGTCATGCTGGCTCAGGTTGTCACTGCTCCTAGCTGTGCCCTGTGATTCTCTGGAAGTTTGTGGGGAGAGGTAGTGGATGGGGAGGGACTCTATTGTATCAGCTTTGGTTAAACTCTGCATTTGAAACTTTCTCTTTTTATTTATTTATTTATTTATTTATTTATTTAGTTATTTATTTTGAGACGGAGCCTCGCTCTTTCACCCAGGCCGGACTGCAGTGGCGCGATCTTGGCTCACTGCAAGCTCTGCCTCCCGGGTTCACGCCCCCCATTCTCCTGCCTCAGCCCCCCGAGTAGCTGGGACTACAGGCGCCCACCACCTCGCTCAGCTAATTTTTTGTATTTTTAGTAGAGATGGGGTTTCACCGTGTTAGCCAGGATGGTCTCGATCTCCTGACCTCATGATCCGCCCACCTCGGCCTACCAAAGTGCTGGGATTACAGACGTGAGCCACCGCGCCCGGCCTAACTTTCTCTTTTTAAAGATGAACTTTGGATTTACCCAAGGTTATGCCTTCATTTCCCAAGACATCATGAGACTGCATCATAAACTGTGCAATTTCCAGACACCAATGAAATTGCATTCATGAAACAGAGCCCTTTGTAGGGGGGAATCTTAAATGATCAAAATGTAACATACACATTAGTGGATAAAAATTATCTGACCATTCTGTTTCTGGCTTAATTTCCAAGAGCTCAGAATATGAGTCTAACTTCTGTCTACACAGCTTACATGATGGCAGATTGGTGCTGACGGAGTTGTTTGTTTTCTTTTGTCTTGTTTGAAGGCCAAGGATATAATACATTTTTACAGTTAATACCTTCCCATCCTCACCCCTGAATTTTCAAAATACTCCTTCGATAGTTAGCTATATAGCTGCCATTAAAGTCAAATTTCCTTAGACGAGGAAGTCACTGAATGCCTAATTACACATGCAATGCTGGAAAAAAATATTAAGACTGCATTTACATTGCCAGCTTTCTTTTCCCATTACACAACAGAAGATTTATCCTTTCATCTTGTACATGAGCGTTGCTCTTGCAAGCTTGTGATTCCATGTAACATATATTAGTATATCATTCACTATTAGCACCAACCTTGACAATCTGGAAGTTATGCCTCTCTCAATATTATATATAGTCTTTCTTCTGAGCTAGAAACAAACCAAACCAAAAATAATCACCAAATCCCACATCCTGGCTGTCACTTACCCAGACAGAGTGACATTGCAACATCCGAGGGCCCCACAGATCTCTTGTGAGCTGTGTGGATTCCTGCCATGGGCTGCACCCACGTAACTATCAAATGCAGTTCACTGGCAGAAAGCCCATTTAAACATTTATCCAGTGGTATGCTCCGGGTTTTTTCTGGACAGGTTTCTTCGGCCTGTGGAAATAAGTGAGTGCTCTGTGATCAGTCACTATGCAAGGATCAATCTAGGTCCTACTGAAAGTGACCCAGGAACACGTGTAACGCATGTGTATGTACATTCGACTATGTTAATTTTCAAACGCTTAGACTTTGAAACATCCATGCAGTCTGAACAGAAGCAAAGCCCAATACCTATATTCTCAAACTCCAAGGTCAGAAAGTAACTAAAGAAAAACTGCAGCCTTTAATTGGGCTGCTGCCAAGGCCTCAGGTGTGTGGGTGTCACCTGGTTTTCCCAGATGTCAGCAGACAGACAGGATTTGATAGATAGATAACTTAGTCCACAACTCTTGGGAACTGCTACTGCAATGCTTGGACTGCCTACCAATTCACATTGCTAGCGGGTTCCCAGTAAACGCAGCTGACAGACTGTCAAGCTGTGAGGCAGGTCTACTGGGGGAACAACTTGCTGAGTGGCCCAGCAAACGTCATTGTGTCACGTGGAGCCTCAACAACTCATTTGGGGAGTGATCCAATTTCCAGCCTTGTGCCTCCCGCGATTCTGCCAGGAGAAACCAAGTCATGACAATTCAGTGCCCTGAACACTGGCATGAGAGGACTGGGGCTGCAGACTGGGGCCTGAGAGTTCTCTGCTTCTCATAGCTGCCGTCACACATGGCCCCAGCTCTCACTTCCCAGGCTCCTCATGCGAGTCCTATGATTGTAAGAGTGGGAATAAGAGGTGAAACCCCAGGAGAGTCTTCCTGGGATTCAAATAGGATGAAACCTCCTGTTGGGTGGCACCAGCCAGCACTGTCTCCTTAGAGCCTGGGCATCAGCTAGTAGCCCCATTACAAGGAGAGATGCCCTAGAGACAGATACACTAAGTCCCTGGGGTTCTTCTCAGGCCTGGGGCTGCGCCTCCCTAGAGTGACATTCATGACCCCTGCCCAGAGAGCCAATTTGAGGACCGCTATGCCGCAAGAGTGACAAAGGCAAATAACATATCAATATTTTTGTGCAAATACAGTTGTTTCAACCTCCTGAACCTCCTGAAAAGGTCTTAGGAACTCCCAGAGGTCTGTGGACTACACTTGGACAATCCCTGACCTGTCTCATGATTCTGCTTTTTTTTTAGAGGCAGAGTTTTGCTCTTGTTGCCCAAGCTGGAGTGCGATGGCACGTTCTCGGCTCACCGCAACCTCCGTCTCCTGGATTCAAGCAATTATTCTGCCTCAGCCTCCCGAGTAGCTGGGATTACAGGCATGCACCACCACGCCTGGCTATTTTTTTGTATTTTTAGTAGAGATGGGGTTTCTCCATGTTGGTCAGGCTGATCTTGAACTCCTGACCCATGTGATCCACCCGCCTCTGCCTCCTAAAGTGCTAGGATTACAGGAGTGAGACACCGCGCCCGGCCATGATTCTGCTTTTATCACCTTGTCTCGTGTATTTTTTTGTCTACTTGGCATCCCTGCCACCTGGCTATAAGCCCTATAAAAGCAATCACTTGGCCTTTTTCTCCCTTGTAATCACAGTTTCAGGAGTGAAAAAGAATGCTTGGAACATATATGTGCATAGTAAGTGTTTGTTACATGAATGACTAAATGACTGGTGTAATGTAGCAAAATAGACCCTCCCAGGACCAGTGCCAGGATTTCTGTGATCACACAGGTAGAACACATTACATAGCACCTGCAGGGCATGTGGTCTGCACTCAATACCTGTACTCTCCATCTTGGCTGAGAGGTTGTTTGCTGATGGACTGAATCCTCCTGATCCCGACAGCCTTCATTGGCCAGGTCATGGCTAGGGATCTGGGTTCTTGCAGCCCCTTCTCAAGGAAAGATCCCAGAGAAATCCTGGCTGCTCCTCAAGCACAAGTACACCCTCTAAATAGGAGTGTGGCAGAAATTCCTTCTTCCCACAGCTGGTGTCTCTCCAAACTCAACCAATGTCCAAGTCCCCCAGTGCTGACTGCAGTTGGCTCAAGTCAACCGCTGCTTAATCTGAATCTCAGTGTGAAGCCAAGAAGAGAATTAGTAGAGCCAGAAGATGAAGTCATTATACAAACTTTTTTAAAAGTCAGTTTTATGGGATCTTTCCTGATTGGCATGCCTTCCCAGTCTACACACATTTTCCCGACAGAATGTCCCTCTGCACTCCCTAAATCTACCATACAGGCAGGTCACACTTCCTCTGTCTTACCCACTCTGGCCAATTCACATCAGACAATGGTAAAAATAAAATAAAATAGGGAGGACATGTACTCTGACCACAGAGCTCTCTTAGTCAGGAGGTGTGAGTTCCGCTTTATAAACTCAGGATACAAAAAAAGTGCCACATTGATTTTCTAGGCACTCATCCTCTCTGGTGGGGTATTCAGCACCTGGTGTCATGATGACACCCTTTCCCTGGCAATGGCCACGGTGGTCATTACCTGGAGGAGCCATCTCCAGGGGAATGAAGACCTCAAGGAAGCAGGGAGCTATCTTGTTTGTTTTCTTTTCTTTTCTTTTCTTTTCTTTTCCTTCCCTTTCTTTTCTTTTGTTTTTGAGACAGAGTCTCGCTCTGTCACCCAGGCTGGAGTGCAGTGGTGCGATCTCAGCTCACTGCAACCTCCGCCTCCTGGGTTCAAGTGATTCTCCTGCCTCAGCCTCCCTAGTAGCTGGGATTACAGGCACCTGCCACCAAGCTTGGCTAATTTTTGTATTTTTAGTAGAGACAGGGTTTCACCATGTTGGCCAGGCTGATCTCGAACTCCTGACCTCAAGTGATCCATCTGCCTCAGCCTCCCAAAGTGCTGGGATTACAGGCGTGAGCCACTGCACCCAGCCAGAAGCAGGTAGCTATCTAAGGAGGTGGAGACTGATGACAAAAGGAGCTTTTTTTGGGTGGGATCGCCGAGAAGACTTCTTTGAGGAGATGGCATTTAAGCACATATGTGAATGACATAAAGATCTGCAAGGAAAACATCAGGCAAAAGAAGAAACATAAAGATCTGAGGCAGGGCTGAGCTGGGCATGTCAAGGAAAAGCACAAAGGCTGGTGTGACCAGAACAGTGTGAGAGTGAGGTTAAGAGGGAGGTGGGGACCTGTCTTTGTTAAGCCTTGTAGGCATTGGTAAGCAGGTGGTTTCATCCAGAGTGTGATGGATGCCATTGGATGGCTGTGAGTAGGGGTGACCTGGCTGACTTGCTCTTTGTAAAGAGCACTCTCAGCCAGGCACGGTGGCTCATGCCTGTGGTCCCAGCTACTCAGAAGGCTGAGGCAGGAGGATTGAGCCCAGGAATTTGAGGCTGCAGTGAGCTTTGATTACACCACTGAACTCCAGCCCGGGCAACAAAGCAGGGCCCTGTCTCTAAAATGATAACTAACTAAAGAAAGAAATAAATAGCACTCTCACTGCTATGCAGAAAGTAGACTGCAGGCATGGGAAAGGAGCAAGAATGATGGCAGAAAAACCAGAAGACAGGCAGCCATGACAGGAGTCCAGGTAAGAGAGGGGTGACTTGGACTAGGGGAGCAGCAGAGGACATGGTGAGAAGAGAAGTCATTTGACCAAGATATGTTTTGGATTTCTTTTTGCTGGTTTTTTTTGGGGTTTTTTTTTTTATTATTATTTTTTAGGGTCTCACTATGTTGCCCAGGCTGATCTTGAACTCCTGGACTCAAATGATCTGCCCACCTCAGCCTCCCAAAGTGCTGGGATTATGGACATGAGTCATTGTGCCTGATCAACCAAGATATATTTTGGAGATGAAATTGGATGATGTGGTTGGATTAATGTAGGTGTCAGGGGAATAGCCTAACAAAGGATGACCCCTGGGTGTTCAACCCGAGCAAAATCTAGGTGAATCTTCATAGTATATACTGAAATGGAGAAGACTGAGGTAGGAGATTTGAAGGATAAAAGCAGGCTCTATGTTGAAGAGATCCAATTTGAGACACTTATTGGACTTCCAATGGGAAGTCTCAGATAGATGGGTAAACATATGCAAGTATGAAGCTCCAGGGTGTTGCAGAGGTTGGAGCTGAAGATATGTACAGTTGACTGTGTTATCCAGGGGGATTGGTTCCAGGACCTCCTGGGGATACCAAAATCCACAGATGCTCAAGTTCCTGATACAAAATGGTGTAGTAGGCCAGGTGCAGTGGCTCATCACACCTGGTAATCCCAGCATTTTGGGAATCCGAGGTGGGAGGATCACTTGAGCCCAGGGGTTAGAGACCAGCCTAGGCAATATGGCGGAACTCCATCTCTATGAAAAATACAAAAATTAGCCCAGTGTGGTGGCTCACGCCTGTAGTTCCAGCTACTTAGGAGGCTGAGGCAAGAGGATTGCTTGAGCCGGACATGTCAAAGCTGCAGTGAGCCATGATTGCACCACTGTTCTCCGCCCTGGGTGACAGTCTCAAAAATTAAAAAAAAAATGGTGTAGTATTTGTGTATAACCAATGCATATTCTCCTGTGTACTTTCTTTTTTTTTTTTTTTTTTTTGAGACAAAGTCTCACTCTGTCACCCAGGCTGGAGTATAGTGGTGCAATCTCAGCTCACTGCAACCTCCACCTCCTGGGTTCAAGTTATTCTCCTGCCTCAGCCTCCCAAGTAGCTGAGACTACAGGTGTATGTCATCATGCCCAGCTAACTTTTGTATTTTTAGTAGAGACAGAGTTTTGCCATGTTGGCCAGGCTGGTCTTGAACTCCTGACCTCAAGTGATCCACCCGCCTCAGCCTCCCAGAGTGCTGGGATTACAGGCATGAGCCACTGCATCTGGCTTGTGTACTTCAAATCATAGCTAAATTACTGATATGGTACCTAATACAATGCAAATGCTATGTAAATAGTTGTTATACTTTATTGTTTAATTGTCATTCTTGCTATAATGACAAGAAAAGTCTGTACATGTTCAGTACAAACACATTTTTTTTCTGAATATTTTTGATCCACAGTTGGTTGACTCCATATACGCAGAACCCACGGATATGGAGAGCCAATAGATATTGGCAAATAGATGGTATTTAAACCCACATGACCGCATGTCACCCAAGAGAATGTAAGTAGAGAAGAAAAGAACTGAGCCCAAGGGCACACAACAGTTAGAGGTGAGAAAGAGATGCCAGAAAAAGATACCGAGAGACGGCAGGAAAGACAGAGAGGGATTCAAGGAGAAGGGATTAATCATATCAAATCCTACTGAGAATTTAAGTAAGATAAGGCTTGAGAATTGACCAGTGGATTAGGCAAAGTTTTGACCTTGATAAGAACAGTTTCAGCAAAGTGGCAGGGATAAAAGTCTGGCTGAAATGGGTTCAGAGTATAAAGACCTCTGGGCTGAATGTGGAGGACTAAACAGCTGCATTTCTTTCTTTCCTTCTTTTTTCCAGGAACACGTGCACTTTATTGAATGCCATTGTAGAAAAGTGTGTGAGAAAAAAGGGCTGATACAGAACTCAGGCCCAGGATGCAGGGCCTGCAATGGACGGCAAGTACCTGGGCGCTACTGCTGGCCTTAGAGATTCTTTATCACTTGAGAAATTGCTTGGAATATTATCATAGAACTACTGGTGAAAAGGATGATGAGTGTTGTGGTCACATGGATGCCCAGGATGAGGGTGCAAACGTTCAGGCACTTGGTGGTGGAGGCGTAGGCCTGGGCCCCGGTCAGGTCACCAACCATCTTCGTGTCCCTAGACTTCACGGAGTAGGTGAATGCTATGAAGCCCAGGTAGCACCAGTTCATGAAGAGGGTGTTGAACAGGGACCAAACGACATGGTCGGGCACAGTGGTCTCACTGTGGATGTGGATCACGGTGGATGTCGGGGGAGCAGGGTTGTGGGGCACCCTCAGCACAGCCACCTCATGCTTCTCCTTGAGCATTTCATAGTTGAGGGGGTGGCTGGTGTTGGCGGGAGTGAAGACGGTTTGGACAGCGTGGTTCATGGTGTCCAGGGAAGATCAGTTGTGGTCGGGATGGTGGGATGGTTCTTCAGCTGCTTTTATTTCTGTTTCCTCTTGAATTCTCACTAAAATGACAACAAAGGGTTTAAAATGCATAAACCTATGGAACAGAGAAAACAAGAGCAGTGATAAGAGAATACGAGAGATGTCAATACAATTTTGGAATCTAGAAAGTAGATGGATGAGGCCGGACACAGTGGCTCATGCCTGTAATCACAGCACTTTGGGAGCCGGAGGCGGGTGGATCTCCTGAGGTCAGGAGTTCAAGACCAGCCTGGCCAACAAGGTGAAACCCTGTCTCTACTAAAAATGCAAAAAATTAGCCGGGCATGGTGGTGTGTGTGCCTGTAGTCCCAGCTACTCAGGAGGCTGAGGCAGGAGTATCGCTCAAACCCAGGAGGCAGAGGTAGCAGTGAGCCAAGACTGTGCCATTGCACTCCAGCCGGTGCGACAGAGCAAAACTCTCTCCCAAAAAAAAAAAGAAAAGAAAAGTAGATGGATGAGTTGTAAGTGACTCTGAAGCCTGAAGAAAATTGAAAGTTGAGGATCTACAGTCTAGAGCAGCAAGAAGTGGTCTAATTCATACCAAAGAACCTCGGGAAGGTTCAGGAGTTGAAGGTACCAAGTACTTGGGAAGGTGAGGTTGCTAGAAGGAGATGAAAGCAGGAATGAGTGAAAATCTTCATAGGAAGAAAAAGACTTCTAGATCCTCTCCTCACCCCCATACAGCTGGGTGACTGCCCCGCTACCACCCAATCAAAAGACTAGAACCTCAGCCAGGCCTTTTGACTCATGCCTATAATCCCAGCACTTTGGGAGGCTGAGGCAGGTGGATCATTTGAGGTCATGAGTTCAAGACCAGCCTGGCCAACATGGTGAAACCCATTTCTACTAAAATATATTAAAAAAAAATTAGCTACACTTGGTGGTGTGTGCCTGTAATCCCAGCTACTCGGGAGGCTGAGGGAGGAGAATAGGTTGAGCCTGGGAGGCGGAGGTTGCAGTGAGCAGAGATCGCAGCACTGCATTCCAGCCTGGGCAATAGAGTGAGACTCAAGAAAGAAAGAAGGGAAGGAAGGAATGAAGGAAGGAGGGAAGGAAGGGAAGGAGGCAGGGAGGGAAGGAAGATTGGGAAGATGATAAGAAAAAACAGGGTAAAAAAACCAGTTTCTCATTGAAAGAAAGAGGAAGAAGAAAGAACGAACGAAAGAACGAAAGAAAGAAAGAAGGAAGGAAGGAAAGAAAGAAAGGAAAGAAAGGAAAGAAAGAAAGAAAGAAAGAGAAAAGAGAAAAGAAAAGAAAAGAAGAGAGAAATGTTGGGAGGATGGTAAGAAAAAACAGAGGGTAAAAAGACCAATTCCTTATGCCCCACAACAGGAAGTCAATATATAATACACACAACCAAAAAATCAAGAAGTAGCAGTACATATGTTATTTGGGAAAAAAAATAGAATTAAAAAAAACCTATAGAAATAGTTTAAAAATGGAAAGAAGTTGCTTTTGGGGGGAAGAAATTGGATAATCCTTTTTATTCTAAGCCTTGTAAAACTGTTCGATTTTAATTTTTTTACATATTTATAACTATTTACATGACGTTTTAAAACAATACATGTACAGCTTTGATAAAATGAATTTTAATGTTTAAAAAATAAAGAGAAAGAAAGTAAGAGATGAGAGAGAGAAGACAAGTAAAGATGCAACAGGTCTCTTGAAAAGTCTGGACTTGGTATAGACAGCAAACAGCTTTAATTTTCTTCCATTGTTGCTTTCAATCACTTTCCAATTGAATTTCATTTTCCTGTTATTTAATGAAATATTGAGCTGATTTCCTAACTTTCTGGTGACTTTCGACTACTAACTCTATCCCATTTTAGGTGTTAATCTCAATAATTTTAATCTCGCTCCCACCCACTCCCACAAGGCAACTGGCTTTTGGAGTTGCAGTGTGGACCCAGAGGAGTCTGTTCTTTTCAACTCCTGCTGCCAGTTTCCTGAGGTGGGATGCCTGACCTTGGCTCAGACCTCTTCCACCCCCTCAGCTTCCCCTCCCGCTTCATCCCTGACAGTCCTGGTCGGTAAGCTCAAAACCTTTCCCTGGGTTTCCTTGAATCACAAAAACGTAACACTCCCAACAGGGAGGACAAGCTGCCTGCTGCAGCCTCCGTTCTGCCTGACCGCCCCCCAGCTCCCATGTCCCCCTCTCAGATGGGCAGAGGGAGACAGATGCCCAGCTGGAGAAAGGACATCATCTCCTCCACTCGCAGTCACAGGTGGATCTCTGGGACCCCTCACTTGCTTTACAGGAGAAGAATGAAGGGCACAGCTCTCCCCACTAGGCTGGCAGCCAGTGTGATCCCTCTATTTTTTTCTTTTTAATATAAACTAAGGATTGATAGGAAAAGTGAAGTGACAGCTGGGGAAACAGAGACAGTTAAACCATCTTTTTTTTTTTTTTTTTTTTTTTTTTTGAGACGAGTCTCGCTCCGTCGCCCAGGCTGGAGTGCAGTGGCACAATCTTGGCTCACTGCAAGCTCCGCTTCCCGGTTTCATGCCATTCTTCTGCCTCAGCCTCTCGAGTAGCTGGAACTACAGGTGCCCACCACCACACCCGGCTAATTTTTTCGTATTTTTAGTAGAGACGAGGTTTCACTGTGTTAGCCAGGATGATCTCAATCTCCTGACCTCGTGATCCTCCCGTCTCTGCCTCCCAAAGTGCTGGGATGACAGGCGAGAGCCACCGCGCCCGGCCTAAGCCATCTCTTAATACACTTCTTTGTCTCCGTCTTTGGCCCTCATCATCAGTTCCAGGACCACAGAGAAAGTCCTACCCAATATGTTATTTCAGGATTTTTTGGAGTGTTGCTGTTGAGAGAAGCAGAGAAATGGTTGCTGGAGAAGGATATGGGATCAGAGAGGCATTTCCTTTATTTATTTCTTTCTCTTTCTTTCTTTTTATTTCTTCCTTCTTTTTTTCCTTCCTTTCTTTTTTTTAGGCTGCAATGTAGTGGCACAATCATACCTTACTGCAACTTTGGGTGAGCACCAGCACACCTAGCTTTTTTTTTTTTTTTTTCATTACTTTTGTAGAGACGTAGTCTCGCTATGTTGCCCAAGCTGGTCTCAAACTCCTGGCCTCAAGTGATTTTCCCATCTTGGCCTCCCAAAGGGCTGTTATTACAGGCATGAGCCACCATGCTGGGCCCAGGGAGGTATTTTCTTAACTGGGAAGTATTGCCACATATTTGTACACTGATGGGAATAACCCAGTAGCTGGGGGCAGACAATGACACAGAGAAAGGGGATGATTGCAGGAGCAAGTCCTTAAGCAGGCAAGAAGGGGTGGATCAGCGAATACACAGTGCCAGCGATAAGAGCAAGGATGGGACATTCATCGCAACTCTCCAGAAGGCAGAGCATAGGCGGCTACCAATGAAGGTACATTTGAAGATTCTGAATCATTCTCTGCTGATTGTTTTTATTTCTTCAGTGAAAAAAGGAGCCACAAGCCAAGTGTAGTGGCACACACCTGTAGTCCCAGCTATTTAGGAAGCTGAGGCAGGAGGGTGTGTTGAACCCAGGAGTTCCAGGTTACAGTGAGCTATGATCGCACCACTGCACTCCAGCCTGAGCAACAGAGTGAGACTCCATCTCAAAAAATAAAAATAAAAAATCATGCCCATAATCCCAGCACTTTGGGAGGCAGAGGCGGGTAGATCACTTGAGGTCAGGAGTTCAAGACCAGCCTGGCCAACATGGCAAAACCCCGTCTCTACTAAAAATACAAAAATCAGCTGGGTGTGGTGGCACACGTCTATAACCCCAGCTACACGGGAGGCTGAGGCAGAGAATTGCTTGACTTGGGAAGGCGGAGATTGCAGTGAGCCGAGATGGTGCCATTGCACTCCAGCCTGGGCAACACAGCAAGACTCCATTTTGAACTCCTCATCTCGGCCTCCCAAAGTGCTGGGATTACAGGTGTGAGCCAACACACCCTGCCGAGACTCTGTCTCAAAAAAATAAAATAATAAAAGATAAAAATTTTTTTAAAATTTTTAAAAATAAAATAAAAATAAAAAGAGACAAAAGGAGCCAGGCCAACAGCTAAGAGTGAGAAGGAGAGAGGTGATACTGAAAGGTTGATGACAGAGGAAGAAGCTATAATGTAGTCATTTCAAAGGGGGAGAGCAACTTGACCATGGCAATAATCTGGTCAACTGGACGAGGCTGTGGGCTCCTGACATTCACCATCCTATGTGGGCTTTTTTCCAGCCACAGCCAGCTGCTCAGGTGCAGGCAGGGAATGGAGGGTGAGGGGTGCTAAGTTCATCAGAGTTGGGGTGTTGCCAGGGAAGCATGGATGGAGAGGGAGGCAGGTGAATTGAATGTCATATCAAGGTGTGATGTCAGGGATGAACCACGGAATCCAAACTGATCAAGGGAAGTTTGGGAGACAAAGAGGTCATAGGAAAATGAGTAATTGAGGGGAGGTCAGTGGACTGGGGTCCCAGTGGGAAGAATGCTGGAGCATGTCAAGAGACTGAACATTTGGGAGTTTTCCTGGGATTTCCTCCATACCATGAAACACTTGTTCCCACTGTTCTTGTTGTAATTCCCTAGCATTGCCTCACTTACCATCTTTCTGTGGGTCCTCTTTATGTCAGGTTAGTAGCCTCTGCCACCTCAGATGTATGCCTGCCTCAACCTCTCTGATACGTGAGATTCATAGCTTCCCCAGACCTACCTCACTTTCATTAGGGAGGAAACCTATGTCCTTTCCTCATTATCCATTTTATTTCTATTTTTCTTTAAGATGGAGTCTTGCTCTGTCTCCCGGGCTGGAGTGCAGTGGGGCGATCTCGGCTCACTGCAAACTCCGCCTCCCAGGTTCAAGCAATTCTCATGTTTTGGCCTCTTGAGTAGCTGGGACTACAGGCGTGCAACATCGCGCCTGGCTAATTTTTGTATTTTTAGTAGAAACGGGGTTTCACCATGTTGGCCAGGCTGGTTTGAACTCCTGACCTCAGGTGATCCACCTGCCTCAGCCTCCCAAAGTGCTGGGATTACAGGCGTCAGCCACCACACCTGGCCTCATTATCCATTTTCTTCCCCTCTCTTGGTTCTCTTTCTCCCTAACATCCACCTCTCTCTCCATGGGCCACCCAGAGGCCTCGCAGAAGCTTTCTTTCTCCAACCAACCCATTGACGCCTCTTCTGTGGTGCCTCCCACACCACCAGGGTTGTGTCCTAGTTTTTCTATTGACTTCTTTTCAAATTTTTGTTCATCAGATCAAAACGAGAAGTGGTTACAGATAAAGTTTACAGGGGAAGGGTGTGACCACCATTCTCTTTACAGGAAATAACTGGCAGTCGTACGGAATTAATCCAGTCTGCAGCTGGGCAAAGTGGCTCATGCCTGTAATCCCAGCACTTTGGGAGGCCAAGGCAGGCAGATCACGAGGTCAGGAGATCAAGACCATCCTGGCTAACACAGTGAAACCCTGTCTCTACTAAAAAAATACAAAAATTAGCTGGGTGTGGTGGTGGGTGCCTGTAGTCCCAGCTACCCGGGAAGCTAAGGCAGAAGAATGGCGTGAACTCAGGAGGCAGAGCAAAAAAAAAAAAAGAGAGAGAGAGAGAGAATTAATACACTCTGCAACACCTCATGTAGTCGGAGAGAGAGAGCATTGTCTGTGTGTATCTCCTATGGTAGTAGAATTTCCCAGGGCCTGGCTTGCTTGGCAAGGGGCTAATGCAGGGCAATAGCCGACAATAGCTGGCTCTGGGTGTCCACTTAAAAGCCCCAAAACTCATAAGGAATCATGGGTTATTAATATGGCAAGAGGATGAGAGAGACTTGTTTCTGCACACACCTGAGATCCCCCTGGCTTCAAGTTTTCCAAATTTGCTTTAAAATAATTGTTCTGTTTCCTATAATAGCAACAGTTTTATTGTAGCAAAGATGGTTCACTGAATCTGCTATGGTTTGACTGTGTCCCCTCCAAAATGTAGCTGTTGAAACTTAATGGCCGATATGGTTTGGCTCTGTGTCCCCACCCAAATCTCATGTCAAATTGTCATTCCCCATGTTGGGGAGGGACCTGGTGGAAGGTGATTGAATCATGGGGGAGGATTTTCCCCTTGCTTTTCTCATGATAGTAAGTGAGTTCTCATGAGCTCTGGTTGTTTAAAAGTGTGTTGCACATCCCCCCTTACTCTCTCTCTCCTGTTGCAATCTAAAAATGTGCTTGCTTCCCCTTTTCCCTTCCACCATGATTGTAAGTTCCCTGAGGCCTCCCTAGCCATGCTGCCTGTACAGCCTGTGGAACTGGGAGCCAATTAAGCCTCTTTTCTTTATAAATTACCCAGGCTCAGGTAGTTCTTTATGGCAGTGTGAGAATGGACTAATACAATGGCCAATTGATAGTATTAAGAGGTGGGGCTTTTAAGTATTAAGAGGTGAGTAGGCCATGGGGGCTTCTTCCTCATGAATGGGATTAAGGCCTTTGTAAAGGAAGCCTCACGCAGCATTCCTCCCCTCCATAGCATACACCAACAAGGTGCCATCTTGGAATCAAAGAGCAGCCTTCACCAACCAAACCTGCTAGTACCTTGATCTTCGACTTCCCAGCTGTGAAAACTGTGAGAAATAAGTTTGTGTTCTTTGAAAATTACCCAGTCTCAGGTATTGTGTTATAGCAACACAAACAGCTAAGACAACATCTCAAAATTTATTCTCCTTTTTAAATAATAGCACCCCTAATTTTTAGCTGGACACATGGGTATCCAAAATAAAAACCAGACTCATTTGTAGCTAGGTGTGGCCATAAATCTAAATCCTGAGCACAATGGGGTGTGATTTCTGGTCATACCCTTAAAAGTATCTGGTCATACCTTAAAAGTCATCCCTTCACCCTTTTTCTTGCCTCTACCCCTCTGCTGGGAATGGCAAAGAAACAGGGCAGAAGGAGCCAAGGTCTCTGCATGATCCTGTGGATCAGAGCCACTATACCTGCCCTGGGCCATCTTTACAAGACAGAAATAAGCTTCCATCTTGTTCAGCACACTGTTACTTTGGGGATCTGTTACCTTCACCTGAGATTGTATCCTAACTAATACCTTCATCCCTCTCTTTCTTTAGCTATGTAGGTGACAGACACATACAAAATGCTTAATGCATGCTTTGCTCTTTCCATCCTTCATTCCATTCTTGAATCCATCATTGATAAGATTGTTACCTTGGTGATTTTCTTCTTAATATTAGAGCATTTAAAATTTATATCAGGCTGAGCACGGTGGCTCAAACCTGTAATCCCAACACTTTCGGTGGCCAAGGCAGGCAAATCACCTGAGGTCAGGAGTTCGAGACCAGCCTGGCCAACGTGGTGAAACCCCATCTCTACTAAAAATACAAAAATTAGCCGGGCATAGTGGCAGGCACCTGTAATCCCAGCTACTCGGGAGGCTGAGGCAGGAGACTCACTTGAAACTGGGAGGTGGAGGTGCAGTGAGCCAAGATCTCGCCATTGCACTCCAGCCTGGGTGACAGAACAAGACTCTGTCTCTGAAAAAAAAAAAAATTATATCAAAGGTAAGTCTGAATCTTCTTTCTGAATTTCTGGAGTCTACAGTTGCAATGGCTAGATCCTATTCCCAAGCTTATGGTGATAAATGAATGTCTTTGGGTAAGTTAGATAGCAAATACTGGAGTAATTGAACAATAATTTTTGAATAGCAGTCTTTAAACAGAACTAGTTGTATTTAATTCTGAGTATTCCAATAGAAATGGTTTCCTTTACAGTATGCCATCTTGCCCTTTCCCCATTTGTACTGTTATTGCTAAACCACCCCCATTTTAATTATCATTTAATTATCTTCATCTACAGTTGAGTGCCCCCCTTCTGTTGGAAAGCTTATTTTATACAAACCAAACCATGGGTAATTACCTATCAAAAGCAGATTTATCTAAATTCCCACTGAAACTAGATGAAGCAGTTCCCTTAAGTCATAAAATCATTCAAAATTAGATCCAGGAAAAAGGACGGCATTGAATTTGAATTTATAGAATACCAACAACATTATAAGTACCATTGGGAATCAATGTCTATTCATATTTCCTGCTAGGGAAGTATAAAGTCTTAGTTCTAAATTCATCCTCCAGAATGTAAATTGTGGCAGGTACTGCAGGTGGACTCATTCACCATCTTTTCCCAGCCCACATTATCTTGCCTTTATCTACTATACAGACTGGGAAGGCCAGGTACAGTGGCTCACACCTGTAATCTCAACACTTTGGGAGGCCAAGGTGGATGGATCATGAGGTCAGGGGTTCACGACCAGCCTGCCCAACATAGTGAAACTCCATCTCTACTAAAAATACAATAATTAACCGGGTGTGGTGGCACGCACCTGTAGTCCCAGCTACTTGGGAGGCTGAGGCAAGCGAATTGCTTGAACCCAGGAGGCAGAGGTTGCAGTGAGCAGAGACCACACCATTGCACTACAGCCTGGGCAAGAGCAAGACTACATCTCAAAGAAAAAAAAAAAGACTGGGGAAAAATTAAAACCTCATTTTCTCAGCCCCACCCCATTCCCTTGCAGTAAGGACACACCATGTGACACAGTTCCTGTCAGTGAGGCACATGTACAAATCCCCTATTTAAAAACACGAACTAGCTGGGTGTGATGGTTCACCCCTGTACTCCCAGCACTTTGGGAGGCCGAGGTGGGCAGATCACTTGAGGACAGGAGTTCAAGACCAGCCTGGCCAATATGGTGAAACCTTGTCTCTACTAAAAATACAAAAATTAGCTGGGTGTGGTGGCATGCACTTATAATCCCAGCTACTCAAAAGGCTGAGGCAAGAGAATCACCTGAACCTAGGAGATGGAAGTTGCAGTAAGCCGAGAATGCACCACTGCACTTCAGCCTGGGCCTCAGAGTCAGACTCCATCTCAAAAAAATAAAAACACGAATTACCAACATTTCCACTGCTAGGTATATTCCCAAAAAAATTGAAAGCAGGGACTCAAACAAATACTTGTTTACCAATATTCAGTGCAGCATTACTCACAATAGCCAAAAGGTGGAAACACCCCGTGTAGATGAATGGATAAACAAATTGTGGTATATATACACATATGATGGAATATTATTTAACCATAAACAGAAAGAAATTCTGCTACATGCTACAATAGGGATAAACTTTAGAAACAATTATGCTAAGTGAAATAAGCCCGACACAGAAGGACAAATACTGCATTATTCCAATTATACGAGGCACCAAGAATAAGCAAATACACAGAGACAAAAAGTAGAAGAGAGGTTACCAGAGGCTGGGAGGAAGGAGGAATGGGAAGTTGTTGAATGTGTATGGAGTTTCTGTTTGCAATGATGAACCAGTTCTGGAATAGACTGTGCTGGTGGCTGCACAACATTGTGAATGTGTATAACGCCACTCAATCATACACTCAAAATGGTTACAGTAGTAAACATTTTGTTATGTATGTTTTACTACAAAAAAATACAAATTTTTAAATCCTTATGCCTATTTTCTACCTAACAAACTGTTAGTCTGGGTCTCTCAATCCTATATTTTGTATAAAGATTCCATATGTTACTGACTTTAAATAGGATTCTAGCTTACTACTGAAGGTGTTTTGAAGGCAGTTCATTTTACCTGAGGCTAACTAGAAGCAAAACCAGTAATAAATAACGACTGGCCAGGCGCGGTGGCTCACGCCTATAATCCCAGCACTTTGGCAGGCCAAGGCGGGTGGATCATTTGAGGACAGGAGTTCAAGACCAGCCTGACCAACATGGTGAAACCCCGTCTCTACTAAACATACAAAAAAAATTAGCCGGGCATAGTGGCGGGCGCCTGTAATCCCAGCTACTCATGAGGCTGAGGCAGGAGAATCGCTTGAACCCAGGAGGCAGATGTTGCAGTGAGCCAAGATCATGCCATGGCACTCCAGCCTGGGCAACAAGAGTGAAACGCCATCTCAAATAAATAAATAAATAAATAAATAAATAAATAAATACAGAGGTCTGTGGCTCCCTAAATATCTGCTTTGCTTCTCCATCTTGAAGACATGGAGAACAGAAGGGATTGGAGAGAAAGAGGAAGAAATACGTGCAACATTCCATTTTGTGCTGACCGAGGCAGGAGCACCCACAGGAGACAGGAGATGCCTGTGGCAGATGATCAGGAAGGAGAGATATTCTTTCCAGAAGCTTAAGGTGCTCCTCCATTTGGAGGTGTCTTGCCACAAAATTTAACCTTGCCTAGTTGGGAATCACGTTGATGACATGCGGTGCTAGCCAGGAGTAGAAGCAGCTTCTCCTCCCCACCCCACCCTACCCCCATCTCCTCTGGACTCTGGGCCCCTGCTTGACACAAGTTTTTTACTTGGTAATAATAATTAACTAATATTTATGGAGTGCTTCCTTTGCCAGGCACTGCTATAAGCATTCAATACATATTACCTCATTTGAATCTTACAAGATTCTTATAAGGTAGATATTATTATTATTATTTCCATTTTATAAATGAGAAAATGGGAGCAAAAAAAGTTCATCTGTCCAAGGTTGCAGATTACAAGTGGCAGAGCCAGGATTCAAACCCAGACAGTCTGACCCCAGTTCCCTCTTACTTAAGCATTACTTTGTGCTGCTTCTTATCTTACAGATAATTTTCTTCTCTGAGTGGTATCTCAGTTCCCAGCTGTGTTTTAACTTCAAAATATTTTTAGCTAGTATCCTCTCTGCCATCGTCATAGGTTTACAAAGAAACAAAAATAATGTCTGTGTGTGTGTGATTATACAAATCAAATAACTTTCTATTTCATAATTATATTAATTAGGGTAACATTAGCAGCTGTTATGGATACAACCCCAAAGTTTCGTTTGCCTAACACAATGAAAGACTAATTCTTGCTAAAGTGCAAAATAGGTGTTCCTAATCAGAGGATGACTCTCTCCTGACAGGCTTCCATCTTCTGGCTTCCCCTTCTAGGAAAGCCAGAGATTCTAAGGACGTCATGCTCTTCTGCATCAAGCAGGAAAGAGAAAGAACATGGAGGCTCATCTGTAAAAGATTATTACGGTCCAGGCCTGAAAGAGGCACACATCACGAGTTCACATCCCACTGGCCAGAACTCAGCTGCTTGGGAAGCTGAGGTGGGAGGATCACGTGGCCACACCTAGCTGCAAAGAAAGCTGGCAAATCTCAGCCAGGCAGGGTGGCTCACGCCTGTAATTCCAGCACTTTGAGATGCTAGATAACTAATAAGAAGTTAGGTAAAACGGACCACCAACAAGTGAAGACTTTCCCTAAAACTCCTCTCAAATGCATCTATCATTATGTACCCTTATGCCTATTTTATTTTATTTTGTTTTGTTTTGTTTTGTGTTAGGGTCTCACTCTGTTGCCCAAGCTGGAGTGCAGTAGCATGATCTCGGCTCACTGCAACCTCTGCCTCACAGGTTCAAGTGATTCTCCTGCCTCAGCCTCCCTAGTAGCTGGGATTACTGGTGTGCACCACCACACCCAGCTAATTTTTGTATTTTTGGTAGAGACAGGGTTTCACCATGTAGAGCAGGCTGGTCTGGAACTCCTGACCTCAAGTGATCTGCCTGCCTTGGCCTCCCAAAGTGCTGGGATTACAGGCATGAGCCATGGTGCCTGGCCCTTTATGCCTTTTTTAACCTTACAGTTTAAAAAACCACAAGTATGGCTGGGCTTGGTGGCTCACTTCTATAATCCCAGCACTTTGCAATGGCAGCAGATTGCCTGAGTCCAGGAGTTCGAGATCAGCCTGGGCAACATGGCGAAACCCCGTCTCTACAAAAAATACAAAAATTACCCATCTGTAGTACCAGCTGCTCGGGAGGCTGAGGTGGGAGGATCACTTGAGCCTGGGAAGTGAAGGCTGCAGTGAGCTGTGATCATGCCACTGTACTCCAACATGGCTGACAGAACAAGACCCTGTCTCAAAATAAATAAATAAATAAATAAATGGAAAATGAAAAGCCACAAGTAATATGACAGTTTGAAGCTTTCACTGATTACTCCCATAGAAAGGTATCAGCTAAGGTCCGGAAGATTTAACCAAGCACAGCCTCCCCAGCTATCAACACTTTTGAGAAGTGTGTTGATACTTTTTGATAATGTTTGTGGGCAAACATTATCTTGTGATAGATAACATCACAATCTCAAGGAGCAGGAAATGGGGCTATTATTTTAGCCCCTTTTCTGTTTAACCTGTACTTTAGTAGACAGATACAACTTTCAGGTCACCTGAATGCATGTCTATATGTCACACTAGATAAAGAGGGGATGATAATGGGGCTTCTGTATCAAAACTAGGAATAACCCCAAAAAGCAATTGGTCTAAATGTTTATGACCAGAAGAAAACGTATTTCCCATAATGAAGTAAGATGATAGTTAAGATAAATTAAGGCACGGCTTTTAAAACATATTAGCAGCGTATGATGACTTTTAAAAAGGAAAAAACCATTCCTTAAAGACCTAGCATGAAATATACATAAAGTGACTTGATACTTGCCAAAAACATCTCTTGCAACTATGCCCAAAATATGTACATATTTAAGTAAGGGCCAACAGGCAGCATTCAAAAACAAAAAGAGTAACCACTATGCTCAAGCGACATGATTATGAGTGGCTTATTTTCTCCTTTCAACATTTTCTCTAATATTTTTACATCTTATTGTTAACCATTTGTTTCTAATTTATTGCAAAAGAACAAAGAAAAAGAAGAATCCTTTCCTGTTCTTAACACAGCTATAAGAAGCCTTCCATTCTTCAGTAGGAGACAGTCACCATTTTCATCGAGATTGGCAGAGTAAGTAGTTCTAAAGTGAAGTGCAGAATTTTTAAAAATTATAGTCCCCTGATCAAGACTGGGGGAAATTAATTTTTTAAAGCATGAGAAAAGAACACTTTCCTAGAGGATACACAAGCACTGGTCAGTCTTTTCCTAACACTGAGGATGCCCAAAGCCTGCTACTCTGACCAGCACTTTCATTATTAAGAAGCTGAGAGGTGAGGCTACTCTTTGACTTAGAGAATATTTTATTGGCAGAAGCTCCGAAGAGATCCTTTCTTTAAATATTCACTGTGTTCAGCGTACCCTATTACCTCAGGGATTTACTGAGAAATCCAAGAAAGTCTATTTTGCATCCTTAGGCAAAGGTTAGCTATTTCAGGGTGTTGGTGTATGTGGTGTGTTTTCTTATGGACACGATAATTCTGTCCCTGAAAATCCCTTTTTTCTACAAGGACTTTTAAACTTCCTGAATATCTTTGAGATTCTTAAGCTCATCAATGAGTATCAAAAAGTGCTACCTGTGTCCAAACGCACAATTTCTCACCTTCATTAAAACATCTGCCTTCATTGCCCTATTTGATCCCAGAGAATCTTTGTCTCACCTACTTGGATATCACTTAAAAATCCAAGAAGATGTAAGGACATTTGAAGCTTCCCTGAGAAGTCAAGTTAGAAATTCAGGGCTCTCTCCTTTTTTTTTTTTTTTTTTTTGAGACAGAGTCTCACTCTGTCACCCAGGCTGGAGTGCAGTGGCGTGATCTCAGCTCACTGCAGGCGCCCACCACCTCGCCCAGCTAATTTTTTGTATTTTTAATAGAGATGGGGTTTCACTGTGTTAGCCAGGATGGTCTTGATCTCCTGACCTCGTGATCCACCCGCCTTGGCCTCCCAAAGTGCTGGGATTACAGGCGTGAGCCACCATGCCTGGCCTGCTCTCTCCTTTATTCTTTTTTTTTTTTTTTTTTTTTTTTAAGACAGAGTCTTGCTCTGTTGCCCAGTCTGGAGTGCAGTGGCATGATCTCTGCTCACTGCAACCTCTGCCTCCCCAGATTCAAGCGATTCTCCTGCCTCAGCCTCCCGAGTAGCTGGGATTACAGGCATGCACCACTACACCTGGGTAATTTTTGTATTTTTGGCAGAGTTAGGGTTTCACCATGTTGGCCAGGCTGGTGAAATCTGCCTGCCTCAGCCTCCCAAAGTGCTAGGATTACAGGCATGAGCAACTGCGCCCGGCCTGAATGTCTTTAATAAATGTAACGCCACTATAAACACCAGCTATGTGGCCAGGCTATGTATGCACTTACTTTTGAAAAGAGCTTTCCCAGGAGAGAGCTGTTTTGTTCTCATTGAGTAGAACAGAGTTCTTCCAGGAAGAAGACAGAATTTAGAGAATGAAAGCTGAAATGTTAAAAAATTTCTACTAAATTGAATAATCTTCAACTAGGAAACAATAAAATATACAAAAGTCATATGCAGATACTTGAGTTAAAAAGTGAACCATTAATATTTTGCCAGCTATACCTAATGACATATTTTGATTATCAATTATTTTCCATTCAAATTGTAAATCTTTTTCAAAGAATGAAAGAACTAAAAACATGAGAGAATCTGGCCATCTCTAACAGTAACAGATTATGATACTTAACTCCAAACTTGTGTTAGATAACTTTGATCTACACAGGACACCTGGGATGTAGAATATATTTCATATTTTGTTATTAATGATCATCCAGAGATGGTCTAGAAATTTTTTTCTAGTATCTATGCCTTATTTTTCAGACTAGTACAATCCAAGATTGTTCTAAAGATGTTTAATTTCAGTAAACCAGATATTTATACTAGATTTTCCTCATTCAATCCAAATATGTATATCGTATTTCTACTGTAAACTGGGATAAAAGCAGGTTTAGCCACTTTAGTTTGAACTTTACTCTTCGCTTTTCACTAAAATAATGGAGCTGTATAGTAAAATTGTACTATTTCTCATCAGTATTATCATTTGTTACTAACAAGAAGTTCTTTAATATCAAATGTGTTTTGGAAGAAGAGGGGCCAGTATTTTAAGGATAACTTTTTAAAGGGACATTGAATCTAACTCAAATTGAAATTTCTAAACTTGTTCTTTACTTTCCTTTCCCCACCCAGAAATATCCCCTAGAGATCAAACCCATTCATAATAAGAAAAATGCAAATTATAATCACACTGCCATGCTGAAATATATATTTTTACCTATAAAATGTACAAAGATAAACAGCTTTGGTCATATACTGTGTTACAAGTATGGGAAACCAGGCACTGTTATATTTTACTTAACAGGAGAGGAAATTGATATAACCTCTATAAAGAACAATTAGACAATAGATAAGTATTTTAAACGCAGAAACCATTTGGATGAGAAATTGAACTTCCAAGGACTTATCATACAGATATGCTTGCACACATGCAAAATGACATATGCACAAGGCAATTCATTGAAGCACTGTTTGAAATAGCAAAGGATTGGAACAACCCAAACACAGTGGAATACCGTACCACCACTAAAAAAAAAAAAAAAAAAAAGCCATAAATCTGTATATAAAAATTTGGGCCAGGCATGGTGGCTCATGTCTGCAATCCCAACACTTTGGGAGGCCGAGGTGGGTGGATCACCTGAGGTCAGGAGTTCAAGACCAGCCTGACCGACATGGCAAAACCCTGTCTCTACTAAAAATACAAAATTAGCCAGGCGTGGTGGTGCATGCCTGTAGTCCCAGCTACTTGGGAGGCTGAGGCAGGAAAATTGCTTGAACCCGGGAGGTGGAGGATGCAGTGAGCTGAGATTGCGCCACTGCACTCCAGCCTGGGCAACAAGAGGGAAACTCAGTCTCAAAAAAGAAAAAAAAAAGAAAAAGAAAAAAAAAGAATTTGGTAGGACCTCTAAGCAAGGTGCAAAAGAATGTATACAGTATGGTAGCATTTGTGTAAGAGAGAAAAATGGTATGTATGTAGTGCCTCTGTAATGCATCAACTTGACTAACCTGAACTACATTTCCCAGAATTCCTTTCCCAATTTGTTTCCAGTTAAGGTGGGCCTCAAGAGACACTTCTGCGTGAGGTTCAGAGGCAGAAGTTAAACAAAGCCATTTTAATTTTTATGCGGAAAAGGTGGAAGCAGGCACTTTTGTAGTTCACACACAATGTTGTGTATCTGTTGGCTCATCTCTTTGGCATGGAGAGCATCAGCTGGCCTGCAACCACTTCACCGTCCCCTGGATCCTTCTTCAGCAAGCGTCTCCAATTCTGGGCTCAGATGTGTGCTTTGTTTTTTGTTTTGTTTTGTTTTTTGTTTTTGAGATGGAGTCTCACTCTGTCACCCAGGCTGGAGTGCAGTGGCACCATCTCGGCTCACTACAACCTCCACCTCCCAGGTTCAAGCAATTCTCCTGCCTCAGCCTCCTGAGTAGCTGGGATTACAGGTGCCCACCACCACGCCCGGCTAATTTTTGTATTTTTAGTAGAGACAGGGTTTCACCATGTTGGCCAGGCTGGTCTTGAACTCCTGACCTCAAGTGATCCGCCCACCTCAGCCTCCCAAAGTGATGGGATTACAGAAGTGAGCCACCGCACCCAGCCAGATAGAGGTTTTATATGAGGGATTGGCTCACTTGAGTATGGAGCAGTCCCATGATCCACAGTCTGCAAGCTGGGGGCCCAGGAAAGTTGGTGGTATAGTTTCAGACCAAGCTCCAAAGCCTGAGAACGAGGGGCCAATGGTGTAAGCCCCAGTCTGAGTTGGAAGACCTGAGAACCAAGACATAGATATAGAGATAGAGGTAGATAGATGATAGATAGATAGATAGATAGATAGATAGATAGATAGATAGATAGGCAGACAGATAGATTCTGTTCGTTCTGTTTTTCTGAAGAACCCTAACTAACACTTAGGGTTTCTCTGTCTAGAATCAGCCTAGGTAAATATAAAGGAGAACAAAGCTGGTACGTTGGTTCGCATGTGTTCTTTGTCCTTTGCTCTTTCTACCACTCTCTGTCAAAGGACCTCATTTGTTGGGACACTTAAGATGTATAGTACTAAAAGGCACTGGGATGCCCTAAGAGAACTAGTCCATCTTAAGGCCTTTATGTGATCAGCCTACATAATCAGCTGTGTAATCCGCATCAAGTAGACTCTATCAAAGGTAGCTCATCTCTCAATGGTTTGTTCAGTCCAACTGAGATCAACCATCCTGCATATAATCAGAGTTCCTCGAGGGTTCAGGACTTTGGAAATAATACAATCAGTTTCAAGAACCAAAATAAGACTTGTGGTAAAGATGATTATCGTTAATAACTGTATAACTCTTAACAATTTTCAAAGTACTTCTTTATACATTGGCTCATTTATGATTTATATATTAATTGCAAATATTAATTACTGTACATCCACATTGTACAAAAATTTCAGCATACTCTAGTCACTCCTGAAGGACCATTGTTAATTCCACTTTACAAATGAAGATATTGAGGTTTAAAGACATTGAGACTTACCCAATATATTCAAGTAAGTATCACAATTAAGACTTGAGCCCAGCTGGGCACGGTGGCTCACACCTGTAATCCCAGCACTTTGGGAGGCCAAGGCGGGTGGATCACTTGAGGTCAGGAGTTTGAGACCAGCCTGACCAACATGGTGAAACCCCATCTCAACTAAAATTACAAAAAAAAAAAAAAAAAATTAGCCAGGCTTGGTGGCACCTGCCTGTAATCCCAGCTACTTGGGGGGCTGAGACAAGAGAATCACTTGAACACAGGAGGTGGAGGTTGCAGTGAGCCAAAATCACGCCATTGCACTCCAGCCTGGGCAACAAGAGTGAAACTCCATCTCAAAAAAAAAAAAAAAGACTTGAGCCCAGACCCACCTGACTCCAGAGCCCATGCTCTTCCCTACTTCACAGTACTCTTTCTCACTATAGTCCTGTGAAGGTGGTAGGGTTGATTTTTTTATTATACTCATTTTACAAAAAGTAAGGCCCCAGAAAGAATATGACTTGCCAAGGCCATGTAGCTATGACAAAGTAGAAATCAATAAGAATGTCTGACTGTATATCTCACACTCTGGTTTACTTAACCCCAACTGATTATGATAAGTATATATAAATGTATTCTTGTTTGATATGTATTACTTGCAGAGGATTGATAAAATTTTCCATGACTAGCTGGAAGCAAAATCTATAAGCTGTTTTGATCTTCAATAGCTCGTGTGTGTGCGTGTGTGTGTGTGTGTGTGTGTGTGTGTGTGTCAAGTTCTCACTATGTTGTCCAGGCTGGTTTCAAACTCCTGAGCTCAAAGGATCCTCCCACCTCAGCCTCCCAAAGTGCTAAGGTTATAGGCATGAGCCACCATGCCCAGCCTTTATTTTTTTTTTCTTTTGTCCTGGACATATGTAGTTTATTTCCCAGGCATCTTGATGGGCCTTGAGGTTGGCAGAGAAGTTCTCAGACTCCTCTTGCAATATCCCTGAGTCTAATTATTGCGTAGTTCCCTGCTCCCACTGATGCTCCCTTAGACCAAGCTCTCACAGCAGCATCTTCTCTCCTTCTTACCTCTCGATCTTATCATCTTTGGCAAGGATTGCTTTCTTTTCAGTGCTCCTCTTTGTGCTACTTCTGCATTCATGTTAGCTTCTAAGATACATTTCAAGCTTCTGAATTTTAGGCAGTAAGTCTCAGATTTGTTCACAGGCAGAACACTTGAAAACATTGCTATTAAGGAAGTAAATTAGGGAATCAAAATGGCAAGCCAGGAATTCAAGAGTAAGGAGCAATCTGTAAACAATGAAATGGGAGTAGAGTCCTACGTAAATACCTGAGGCAAGACCTGTCAGTTTGCTTTTTAAAACATTTTTTTAAATATTTGATATGAATATTAAAGCACATAGAACAACATACTGAACACCTGAGTACCTACCCCTTCCCACAATTTTTCTAAAACTAATGAAAGCGTCAATTTCAAGATTCAAGAACCACTAGAGACTGTGCACAGTGGTTCACGCCTATAACCCCAACACTTTGGGAGGCCAAGGAGGAAGGATCACTTGAGCCCACAGATTCAACACCAGCCTGGGCAACATAGCAAGACTTGTCACTATAAAATTTAAAAATTAAATAAATAATAAAACTGAACCCCTTCAAGGGCCAAATAAAATAAATATTAATGGCCAGGTGCAGTGGCTCACACCTGTAATCCCAGCACTTTGGGAGGCCGAGGTGGGTGGAACACCTGAGTTTAGGTGTTCGAGACCAGCCTGACCAACACGGAGAAACTCCGTCTCTACTATAAATACAAAATTAGTTGGGCGTGGTGGCACCTGCCTGTAATCCCTGCTACTCAGAAGGCTGAGGCAGGAAAATTGCTTGAACCCAGGAGATGGAGGTTGCGGTGAGCTGAGATCACACCATTGCACTCCAGCCTGGGCAACAAGAGCGAAACTCTGTCTCAAAAAACTAAATAAATAAATAAATAAATATTAATATTAAAACAGACATATCGGATCAGAATTTCTTAAAACTAAACAAAAAAGAGGATTATTTCTAACCCAAAGCACCCAGAGAGAAAAGAAATATTACTATCGATGTCACAACAATAATACTTGCAGTTGACTTCTCAACAAAGAGAATGAAAGCCAGATGATGATAGAAAGACATATATATATATATATATATATATATAGGCCGGGTGTGGTGGCTCATGCCTATAATCCCAGCACTTTGGGAGGTCGAGGCAGGTGGATCACCTGATATCGGGAGTTCGAGACCAGTCTGACCAATGTGGAGAAACACTGTCTCTACTAAAAATACAAAAAGTAGCCGGGTGTGGTGGCGCATGCCTGTAATCCCAGCTACTTAGGAGGCTGAGGCAGAAGAATGGCTTGAACCCAGGAGGCAAAGGTTGCGGTGAGCTGAGATCCTGCCACTGCACTCCAGCCTGGACAACAAGAGCAAAACAAGAAAAAACAAAAAAAAAAAACAAGAAAAAAAAGAAAGATATATATATATATACACATATATATAAAAACATGAGTAAATCTATCTACATGCTGTTTCTCCTTGCGCAATTTATGATAATGCAGTATAACATGTAGCTAAAATAATGGGGCTTTTTTTTTTTTTTTTGAGACAGACTCTTGCTCTGTCATCCAGGCTGGAGTGCAGTGGCCCCATCTTGGCTCTCTGCAACCTCTGCCTCCCAGGTTCAAGCAATTCTCCTGCCTCAGCCTCCTGAGTAGCTGGGATTATAGGCACGCACAACCACGCCCGGCTAATTTTTGTATTTTTAGTAGAGACGGGTTTCATCATGTTGGCCAGGCTGGTCTTGAACTCCTGAACTCAAGTGATCTGCCTGCCTCAGCCTCCCAAAGTGCTGGAATTACAGGCATGAGCCACCGTGCCCAGCCTTAATACTATATTTTTAAGCAGTTTTTGGTTCACAGCAAAATTAAGAGAAAGCTCCAGATTACAAGCGTGAGTCACCGCACCTGGCCCACGTTATGTTTTTCTTGAGTATTATTATCTTCCTTTAGTTTAACCCTTCCTGTGTCATTCTGTTATAGATGTACCTATTGTAAGAAGCATAATCAAATCTGGTAGCTACTTGTCTTTCGATGTATGAATTTAATTTACTTATATTTGTTGTTTCAGTGATCTATATAGACTTATTTCTACCATGATTTTTTTTTCTTTACTATTTGCAATTCTTTTTGTCAGTTTTTTCTCTTTTCTTCCCTGTCTTCTGTTGGACTGATAAATTTTTACAGCTTTACTTCACTTTCAAAATCTGTATTTTGTTTTTGTTTTTGAAACAGAGTCTCACTCTGTTGCCTAGGCTGGAGTGCAGTACAATCTCCACCTCCAGGGGTTCAAGCAATCCGCCTACCTCAGCCTTCCAAGTACCAGTGACCACAGGCACTCACCACCACGCTTGGCTAATTTTTGTATCTTTTTATAGAGATGGAATTCTGCCATTTTGCCCACGCTGGTCTTGAACTCCTGGGCTCAGGTGATCCTCCTGCCTCAGCCTCCCACAGTACTGGGATTACAGGTGTGAGCTACATTGCCTGGTCAAATATTTAGCCTATATTCTTCACCATAAGTTTTCAATAACATCTAAAATTACTTCCAATTTGTATCCTCTTACTGATTATAAAAAGCACCTAAAGGCTGGGCACAGTGGTTCACACTTGTAATTCCAGCACTTTAGGAGGCTGAGGCAGGTGAATCACCTGAGGTCAGGAGTTCAAGACCAGCCTGGCCAACATGTTGAAACCCCACCTCTACTAAAAATACAAAATTTGCAGAGCATGCTGGTAGGTGCCTGTAGTCTCAGCTAGTTGGGAGGCTGATGCAGGAGAATCGCTTGAACCTGGGAGGCAGAGGTTATAGTGAACCGAAATGACGCCACTGCACTCCAGCCTGGGTGACAAGACTGAAACTCTGTCTCAAAAAAAAAAAAAGTTGGCAAAATGTTAATTATTGCTAAAGCAGAGTAATGACTACGGTATTTTAAAGGACTTAGAATAAACTATCCATTGAACACACACACAATCTTTTGTTTTGTTTTTGAGATGGCGTCTCCCTCTGTCGCCCAAGCTGGAGCGCAGTGGCACGATCTTGACTCACTGCAACCTCCACCTCCCAAGTTCAAATGATTCTACCTCCGCCTCCCGAGTTCAAGCAATTCTCCTGCCTCAGCCTCCCGAGTAGCTGGGACTACACACACGCGCCACCATGCCCGGCTAATTGTTGTATTTTTAGTAGAGACAAGGTTTCACCATGTTGTTCAGGCTGGTCTCGAACTCCTGACCTCGTGATCCGCCCGCCCTGGCCTCCCAAAGTGCTGGGATTACAGGCGTAAGCCACCACGCCTGGCCTTTTTTTGTTGTTTTTTAAGAGACTGGGTCTCACTCTGTCGACCAGGCTGGAGCGCACCAACACAATCATAGCTCACTGTAACCTGGAACTCCTGGCCTCAAGCAATCCTCTCACCTCAGCCTCCTAGAGTATTAGGATTACAGGCATGAGTCACCACACTCAGCTTTGATCTTTTTATTGAGAGGAGTTATTAATTTTATTGTTTTATAAAAACATACAAAAATGTGTTTCATGGGGGACTGTTCAGCCACATAAATACATATCCTGGTATATTTCATCTGCACCTGTGCTTAGTCTTTCAGTCAGTCGGTTGCTTATGTTTGTATGCCATGCTTTCCCTCTGGGTGCACTTTTCTTCTTGAGGAGATTCTTAACCATCTCTTCAATGAGAGCCTGTGACAAGTTTTACTTTTATTTTTGAGTGATAGTTTAACGGGGCATACAATTCTAGGTTGATGGGTTTTTTTTGTTTGTTTTTTTTTCCTCAACAAACACTTTCATAATTTTACGTCTTTGTCTTCTGGCATCTATCATTGTTGATGAGAAGCCAGCTGTCAATGTAGTTGTCATTCCTTTGTAGATAATTGGTCTTCTTCCTCCTTCTAGTCACTTCTAAGATTTTTCTTTTTCTTTTTCTTTTTTCTGAGATGGAGTTTCACTCTTGTTGCCCAGGCTAGAGTGCAATGGAGTGATCTCGGCTCGCTGCAACCTCGGCCTCCTGGGTTCAAGAGATTCTCCTGCCTCAGCCTCCCAAGTAGCTGGGATTACAGGCACGTGCCACCACATCTGGCTAATTTTTTTTGTATTTTTAATAGAGATGGGGTTTTGCCATGTTAGCCAGACTGGTCTCAAACTCCTGACCTCAGGTGATCTGCCTTCCTTGGCCTCCCAAAGTGCTGGGATTACAGGCGTGAGCCACCGTGCCTGGCCAATTTCTAAGATTTTTCTATTTATCTCTGATGTAGTGTCACAATGTGGCCAGTGTGTGAGCTTATTTTCATATATATATTCTGCTTGGTATTTGGGATGCACTTTCATTTCAGGATGCATATTATTTAATTCTAGATTTTTTTCAATGCTAGAATTTTAAAATGTTTCAATTTCCTCAGTTCTCCTTTCCAATCTACTAATATTCTAATCCTTTCTGATCTGAGTTTGTCCCAGCTATTGACTTCTCTTTCAAGAGCTGTATTTTTATTTCCATTTGTTTTCCTTATATGGGTAGTATCCTTTAATTTTTCCTTTTGAGAATGTGACATTGAAGTTGAGAAAGTAGAAGCCATGGGAACCAGCAGGTCTGGAGTATTCCTGGCAGAGAGGATACCTTTAGGACTGTCTGCTCCTTTACCAGCATTTACTTTCAACTTGACCTGTAAGCACAGCTTGATTAGCCAGCACGTTGACCAAATCTAGAGGCTTCTGGTGCTCTATCCATGCACTTATTACCTAGGTTCAGGGTTGTGAGTAATGTGATCCACAGACCTTCTGAGTCTGGGTCTTGGTCTCATTAAGTGAGCATATACTAACCGACAGAATCTCTACCTCTATTAGGCCAGTTTAGCCATATTGTATCCCAGAGACAAACACAGCATGAGCTGACCGAGCAAGACTGCATGGTTTTAGTTGGAATGAACAACAAAAGGCAAATTTTTACATTTACTTATTGTTCCCTTTTTTATTGACCTATAAATGTCCACGTGTTCCAGCACCATTTGTTTTGTTGTTGTTGTTTTGTTTTGTTTTGCTTTTGCTTTTAACAGATAGGGTCCCATGATGTTGCCCAGGCTGGTCTGGAACTCTTGAGCTCAAATGACCCTCCCACCTCAGCCTACCAAGTAGCTGGGACTATAGCGACACACTACCACACCTGGCTTAAATTTTATTTTTAGTGTCAAATATGCACTTTATGGAAACCAATAAAATAATTCTATACATATAAACAAAACAGTTAAATATCACTTAGCATGATCTTGATTGTATATAAAAGTGCAAACTTGGGCATTAAAATCACATGGCAGTGCTCACAAAGGTATTGTATGGATGATTTGGATGCTCCAAACTGTACTAACGTTGGTTTTTTGGGGTTTGTTTTGTTTTGTTTTGAGGCAGGGTCTTGCTCTATCACCCAGGTTGGAGTGCAGTGGCATTATCATAGCTTAACTGCAGCCTTGAACTCTTGGTCTCAAACAATCTTCTCACCTCAGCCACCCGAGTAGCTGGGACTGCAGGTGCATGCCACCACAACAAGCTAAATGGTTTCTTTTTTAGGATATTTAATTTGCAACCAAAAAAAGTTTAATCTTGGCTAGAATTTGAAGACATCCAGTTGTAGAATTATTGCTCCCACTCCTTATAGATGACTGAGTAGCTGGCTGAGTCTTGGCCTCGTTAAGTGCATGTATACTGACAGACAGAATCTTTACCTCCAGTTGGGTGGCAGTGGCAGTAGGCAATTCTAATGTTCTTTTCCTCATGCCACGTCACCTTCAATACCAGAGTCAATCCCACTGATGCCTCTTCTGTCCCTCTTCCCTTCCTCCTTCTCAACAATTACCATTCTTACAATTGCCCATTTTGTGCCACAAGACAGTACTATACTTTCTGACTGAGAAATTAACATATCCACATTTCTTGCATTATCTAATAAAGTGAGCTTTACAATCAGTCTGTCAGACCACTCAGGTGCTGACACACAGCACAGGTAGGTAAGGCGATCCCCTTGGCACGAACGCACAGTTTGCTTACACATAGCACAATGGGCCCACTGGCTGTATGCATGCCATCCACCAACCTTGAAGTCATGCTGAATGTTTTTCTTTTATAAACTTAATAGTGTTGGCTTTGTCTAGTATTCATCATCCTCATTTTTCACAGTGCTTCTAAATTAAGAAACATTTAGATCAAAAGAGGCTGACTAATCTACATTGAGCTTTAAATTTTTAACTCACTTCTGAAATTCCCTGACAAAGTAAAACAACGTTAAGTTTTTCACATTGCAGAAAAACTCTCATACTTTGGGGCTTGACTAATTCTAGTAAGTCTCTTTTTGGATGAAGTAGTCCAAGCACAGAAGCTGTCTTCATGAAAAGAGAAACTCTCTCCAGTTCCTCCTTAGAAAGAGGTCAGTGCCTTGATGATGTTCTCTTCAAGAGAAAAATGTCCTATGTTTTCCAACAAAGAACCTGCTGTTTCCAATTCAATAACCTGTGTAAATTCACTACCAAATGCTGGTACAGAAAGAATGTTTAGTACAAAAGAAATCTATGGTCTTAGAAACCAACAGATCAAATCGGTTAATATAAAATCAAATTCAAGTTTTTTTGTTTTCTGTTTTTTGTTTTTTTGAGACGGTGTCTCGCTCTGTCACCCAGACTGGAGTGCAGTGGCGCCATCTGGGCTCACTGCAAGCTCCGCCTCCTGGGTTAGCACCATTCTCCTGCCTCAGCCTCCCGAGTAGCTGGGACTACAGGCGCCCGCCACCACACCTGGCTAATTTTTTGTATTTTTAGTAGAGACGGGGTTTCACCATGTTAGCCAGGATGGTCTTGATCTCCTGACCTCGTGATCCGCCTGCCTCAGCCTCCCAAAGTGCTGGGATTACAGGCGTGAGCCACCGTGCGCGGCCTCAAATTCACGTTTTTAAAAAATATTTATTCCATTTAGAAGCAAAGTATGGGTACAGATAATTTCAACAAAATTAATTTTTAAATGAATACAGGCTGGGCGCGGTGGCTCATGCCTGTAATCCCAGCACTTCGGCAAGCCGAGGCAGGTGGATCATTTGAGGCCAGGAGTTCAAGACCAGGCCAGGAGTTCGCCAACATGGCGAAACCCCATCACTATTAAAAATACGAAAATAAGCCGGGTGTGGCGGTGTGCACCAGTAGTCCCAGCTACTCGGGAGACTGAGGCAGGAGAATCAATCACTTGAGCCTGGGAGGCAGAGGTTGCAGTGAGCAGAGATCTTGCCACTGCATGCCAGCCTGAGCGACAGAGTGAGACTCCATCTCAAATAAATAAATAAATAAACACAATCTGTTAAAATGGGATGAAAGTTATCATAACTGAATTTCCCATGGCTTTTGAGGTTTCCCATGGTCTTCAAGAACTGGTATGATCCGGCCCTTGGGGTGTCCTCCAGCCACAACCCAGGCCTTATGCCATTTGCTAATTTCGTTTTCCAGGTATGTCAGCCTTCCATCAGCTCCTAGATGAGCTGTTCCTACCACAGGTCCTTTGCATCTATTGTTTTCCCTGCCTGGGATATTCTTCTGCCTCTTCTCATTTAAATGTCACCTCTTTAAAGAAACCTTCCCTGAGTGCCCTATGCAAGTAGGTCAGCCTCCTTAGTCCCTGTCACCACACTCTGCCTATTTCCTGCCATAGCATTAATCAGAGTCTTACTTTCTTATTGACTGGTTATTGATGATCTGCTCCCCACACGAGAAGACAGGAATCTGATTTGTTTTGCTCTCCTAGACTTTATGTGCCTGGTGCAGAAGTCTACCAGCCAGCGACGTCTTCCTGATACAGCTGCCTCTGATTTAGAAAAAATCATTAATGTGATTCAAACAGTAAAAGCCAAGACACTTCGATGGATTTCATGCAGAATTATCCACATAACAGAATTTAGGATATTCCCTAAAAGCCACAAACCCTAGCTAGTCTTGAGGTTTGAAATTTTGAGTTCAGTTCTGAAATGTTTGTATTATGGTTAATTCTGCACAATGGCCACTAGAGGGGGTCATAGCCAAATACTATACTCTGAAATTTCAGCTTTTTCAGAGTTAGAATTTTTTGAAGTTCTGCAGCCCAACCCTACTTTCAGCTTCCCTGACAGATGTCCATCCCACTTCTTTAAAAACAAACAATATATGATGAAGTCACTACCTCGTGGGACAGACTATTCTTCAGCAGGGCAGCACCATTACTTAGAAAGTCCTCTTTCTCCTTGACCTATCTGTAACTGCCCCTCCTTGCCTAAAACCATCAAGAGACCAACACTAGGCCAGGAGCGGTGGCTCATGCCTGTAGTCCAAGCACTTTGGCAGGCCGAAATGGGCAGATCACTCGAGGCCAGGAGTTGGAGCCCAGCCTGGCCAACATGGCGAAACCCTGTCTCTACTGAAAATACAAAAAAATTAGCCAGGCTTATTGGCCACAGCCTGTGGCCACAGCTACTTGGGAGGCTGAGGCACAAGAATCGCTTCAGCCTGGGAGATGGAGATTACAGTGAGCCGAGATCTTGTCACTGCACTCCAGCCTGTGGGACAGAGGGAGACTGTCTCAAAAATAAAAATAAACCAACACTTAGAAGAAGATCTTAAGATGAGGGGGGAAAAGCCAGGCATGGTGGCTCACACCTGTAATCCCAACACTTTGGAAGACTGAGGCAGGCAGATCACTTGAGGCCAGGAGTTCAAGACCAGCCTGGCCAATGTGGTGAAACCCTGTCTATACTAAAAATACACAAATTACCCGGGTGCCTGCAATCCCAGCTACATAGGCGGCTGAGGCAGGAAAATCGCTTGAACCTGGGAGGCGGTGGTTGTAGTGAGCCGAGATTATACCACTGCACTCCAGCCTGGGGGATAGAATGAGACTTCATAGCAAAGAAAATAAGAGAAAAAAGAAAAGAAACCAACACTACTTTGGGCTCTAAGCTGAGCCATATTGTCTAGAATATCATTTAGAGTCTTGGCCAGTCTATGCCAGCATGCTTCCCACCATTCCCATCCTCAGCCACTGCTCCAGATGGAAGGTCCCAGTGTTTTCTCTCCATTGACCCACTGGCCCACTGCTCGCACAGTAAACCTACCTCCAACATTGTCGGCACTCCTCCCACAGGAAACCTCTTCGTTTCTTGCCATGACTGAAACCTGGCTGTCCTGAAGAAGGTCTGGCTCCCCTGCCTTTGTCTCCAGGAAAGGTGGCAGGTTCTCCCAAAGCCCCAATATCCTAAGCAGGATTGGCATTTGCCCAGCTGCCAGCACCGCTCTCAAGGCATCACTTCTGCTGGGAGATTTGTGTCATTCTGGTGCTCCACCACCCCTTGTTTATCTACTGGTCAAGCCAGCATAGAAGACTTTGGGTTCTCAGGTCGATCCAGTACCACCCTGTTCTGTGCAGATAACTTGTCCATTCCACTCACCCCTTCATTGCGCCCACAACTGGGATCTCGCATTGGACCTCACATGGGCCCTAGTAATTGTCTCTCCAGTTTACTCAGTCCCCATTCCCCATACTATCTCCTGCCTCTCACTAAGCTTCCACTGCATTTGCTCCTCACAGCTCAGCCTTCCACTTCTTTTCCTATCCAACCTACACTCCCACTATTATTTTTCTAACCTCCTTAATATCCTTACCCACTTATCTTTCTTCCCCGTTGCCTAGTCAAAATCCCAACTGTATAAATCCAACCGTTGTCCCTTTTTGTTGCTCCTACACTAAACACTGCTAGTGAAGATAACAATAGCAAATATTTATTGATAACTACTTTACAAGATAGCACTATTATTATCAGTAGATGATGAATGAGAAAAACAAGGTCCTGAGGGAATTAGTAAATTGTCCTAGGTTACACAGGGAGTAAGCCACACAATCTGGCTTAATTAAATGTATTGAAAACATGTAAAGGCATGGTGGCTCACGCCTGTAATTTCAGCACTTTGGGAGGCCAAAATGGGCAGATCACTTGAGGCCAGGAGTTCAAGACCAGCCTGGCCAACAGGGCAAAACCCCATCACTACTAAAAATACAAAAATTAGCCGGGCATGGTGGCATGCACCTGTAATCCTAGCTACTCGGGAGGCTGAGGCAGGAAAGTCACTTGAACCCAGGAGGTGAAGGTTGCAGTGAGCCAGGGCAACAGAGCAAGACTCCGTCTCAAAAAAAAAAAAAAGATATAGATGATGAGAACACACTTAGCAAGCTTGATCTAGTGGACAAATATAGAATACCATCTCCAATAAGTAGACAAGCACACATGCATTTACAGATTGACAATGAACTAGGTAAGTAGTACTGAAAATTTTTGGTCTCTGAACCCCTGAACATACTTAAATATTATATGTATAAGTTATATTTACACACTTAAAATTACTGAGGAATCAATGAGCTTGTGTTTATTCGGGTTATATTTACCAATATTTACTATATTAGAAATTAAAACTGAAAGATGTTTTATCTATGAACATAATAAATAAACTTAAAAATAACAATAGGCCAGGTGGCTCATGTCTATAATCCCAACACTTTGGGAGGCTTAAGGTAGGAGGATCATTTGAGGCCAGAAGTTCAAGACCAGCATGGGAACGTAGTAAGACCCTGTCTCTAAAAAAAAAGAAAATATAAAATAAAATAACAATAATTAAAAACCCATTACATGTTCTCATAAATAAAATTTTTGTGGAAAAAAAATGCCATTAAAAAAAAGGGATGGGGGAGAAAATGGCATTGTTTTACATTTTGACAAATCTTTTTAACATCTGGCTGAATAGAAAAGAAGCTGGATTCTCATAGCTTCTGCATTCAGTCTGTTGGGATGTGTTGTTTTGGTTGAAGTCCATAAAGAACACCCAGCTTCACATATGAGAGAAAGAAAAGCAGCCCCGGATGCCCAGCCAGGCCTTGGTTCTTCCAGAAGCTGGCCTGGCACACAGCTGGCCTTCATAGTCTCCTGCTGAACATAATGTCACAGAACATCCACATCAGACAAGGCCACCCCGTGACTGTGATGAACCAAAACAAAAACAGAACCAGGAACTTGGCCGAAATGACCAAACATCCTCCTTTTCCAGTCAATCTGAGTCACTGCTCACAGCTACGGCGTGGCTCCACTGAGCCCTTCTCTTCTCCTTTTCTGCAGCTGCTGTGGTGGAGTGCCACAGACCTGATGGCTTCAAACAGAATATAGCCTCTCTCAGTCCTGGAGTCTAGAAGTCCGAAGTGAAGGGATAGGTGGGGCTGTGCTCCCTCTGAAGGCTCCGGGGAGAATCCTTCCCTGCTGCTTCCAGCTTCTGGTGGCTCCAGGCATTCCTTGGTCGGACAACTTCAATCTCTGCCTCCACCTTCACCATGGCCTTCTTCTCTGTACCTGTCTCGAATCTGCCTCTGCTTTTCTCTTCCCCTAGGTAATCCAGGTAGTCCACGATGATCTCATCTTGAGATCCTTAATTACATCTACAAAGATCCTTTTCCAAATAAGCTCACATTTACAGGTTCTGGGGGTTGGGATGTAGACATACCTTTTGGGGGGGGGGGCACCATTCAACCCACTATACCTTCCCATAAATAAGATTTATTAAACCTTTGCAATCATCACCAAAGGTGGAGCAGCCAAAATGAAGTACAATCCCTTTGTGACTTCTGACCGAAGCAAGAACTGCAAAAGGCATTTCAATGCACCTTCTCGCACTCGCAGAAAGATTATGTCTTCCCCTCTTTCCAAAGAGCTGAGACGTTCTTTGGAACGTTCGATCCAAGACCATCCAAAAGGATGACGAAGTTCAGGTTGTGCGAGGACACTGTAAGGGTCAGCAAATTGGCCAAATAATCCAGGTTTACAGGAAGAAATATGTCATCTACATTGAACGGGTACAGTGGGAAAAGGCTAATGGCATAGCTGTCCCTGTGGGCATTCACCCAGCAAGGTGGTTATCACTAGGCTAAAACTTGACAAAGGCCACAAAAAGATCCTTGAATGGAAAGCCAAATCTCGCCAAGTAGGAAAGGAAAATGGCAAATACAAGAAAGAAACAATAGGGAAAATGCAGGAATAAAATAATCTTTTTTTTTTTTTGAGACGGAGTCTCGCTCTGTCACCCAGGCTGGGGTGCAGTGGCGCGATCTCGGCTCACTGCAAGCTCCGCCTCCTGGGTTCTCGCCATTCTCCTGCCTCGGCCTCCCGAGTAGCTGGGACTACAGATGCCCGCCACCACTCCCGGCTAATTTTTTGTATTTTTTAGTAGAGACGGGGTTTCACCAAGTTAGCCAGGATGGTCTCGATCTCCTGACTTCGTGATCTGCCCGCCTCAGCCTCCCAAAGTGCTGGGATTACAGGCGTGAACCACCATGGCCGGCCAAAATAATCTTATATAAGCTTTCATTAAAACTTGAAGCGCGGCCAGGCACGGTGACTCACACCTGTAATCTCAGCACTTTGGGAAGCTGAGGCGGGCAGATCACAAGGTCAGGAGTTCGAGACCAGCTTGGCCAACATGGTGAAACCCCGTCTCTACTAAAAATACAAAAAAAATTAGCCAGGCGTGGTGGCGCAGGCCTGTAATCCTAGCTACTCAGGAGGCTAAGGCAGGAGAATTGCTTGAACCTGGGAGGCGGAGGTTGCAGTGAACTGAGATCACGCCACTGCACTCCAGCCTGGGCAACAGAGCAAGACTCTGTCTCAGAAGACAAAAAAAAAAAAAAACAACTTGAAGTGAAAAAACAATTATGATACCCAATTATAGAATTATCCCCATTTCCTAACAATCCAATCCAAAGCAAAACCCCATTTTCTTAAACTGTCCCCAAAATCACCTAACACAAGCCCAAATCTACAAGTGTTTTCTAAAACTATCTTACTAAGGTGCCCAACAGTTTCCTATGATGTATGTTCTCCCTCACTGCAATGATTAACAAATCCAACTTTTCCAATCACAGCTGTGTTCCTGGTGATCTTTGTCTGGAAGGCATTGACACATGGAAGGAGGAAAGAGTGGTCAGGCGCGGTGGCTCACGCCTGTAATCCCAGCACTTTGGGAGGCCGAGGTGGATGGATTTCCTGAGGTCAGGAGTTCGAGACCAGCCTGGCCAACATGGCGAAACCCTGTCTCTACTAAAAAAGTACAAAAAATTAGCTGGGTGTGGTGGTGCATGCCTGGCACAGTTAGAAAAGGAAGGAGTGGGCCAGATGCAGTGGCTCACGTCTGTAATCCCAGTCCTCTGGAGGCTGAGGCAGGTGGATCACCTGAGGTCAGGAGTTTGAGACCATGGCCAACATGGTGAAACCCTGCTTCTATTAAAAATACAAAAATTAGCCAGGCGTGGTGGTGCATGCCCATACTCCCAGCTACTCAAGAGGCTGAGGTGGGAGAATCACTTGAACCCAGGAAGTGGAGGTTGTAGTGAGTCGAGATCATGCCACTGCACTCCAGCCTGGGCGACAGAGTGAGACTCCATCTCAAAAACAAAACAAAACAAAACAAAACAAAAAAACACAACAACAACAAAAAGAAAAAAAAAAGAAAAGAAAAGGAAAGAGTAGTCAGGCACAGTGGCTCATGGCTGTAATCTCAGCACTTGGGAGGCCAAGGTGGGCAGATCATCTGAGGTCAGGAGTTCGAGACCAGCCTGGCCAACATGGCGAAACCCTGTCTCTACTAAAAAGTACAAAAAATTAGCCAGGTGTGGTGGCACATGCCTGTAATCTCAGCTTCTCAGGAGTCTGAGGCAGAAGAATTGCTTGAACCTGGGAGGTGGAGGTTGCAGTGAACTGAGATCGCATCATTGTACTACAGCCTGGGCAACAAGAGTGAAACTTCATCTTAAAAAAAACAAACAACAACAACAAAAAAAAAGATTATTGTGGACGTTTTTCTCTGATACTATGCCAAAATTCAACAAGTGATGATTTCTTTTTCTTTTTTTTTTTTTTTTTTGAGACAGGGTCTTGCTCTGTTGGCCAGGCTATAGTGTAGTGTTGCAACCTCGGCTCACTGCAACCTCCATCTCCTGGGTTTAAGCAATTCTCCTGCCTCAGCCTCCTGAGTAGCTGGGATTACAGGCATCTGCCACCATGCCTGGCTAATTTTTGTAGTTTTAGTAGAGGTGGGATTTCACCATGTTGGCCACGCTGGTCTTGAACTCCTGACCTCAGGTGATCCACCTGCCTCAGTCTACCAAAGTGCTGGGATTACAGGTGTGAGCCACCACACCCAGTCAACAAGAGATGATTTCTCTTTTTTTTTTTTTTTTCAGATGGAGTCTCGCTCTGTCACCCAGGCTGGAGTGCAATGGCACGATCTAGGCTCACTGCAACCTCTGCCTCCCGGGTTCAAGTGATTCTCCTGCCTCAGCCTCCCAAGTAGCTGGGACTACAGGTGTGCACCACCACGCCCAGCTAATTTTTGTATTTTTCATGGAGATGGGATTTCACCATGTTGGCCAGGGTGGTCTCTATCTCCTGACCTCATGATCTGGCCGCCTCATCCTCCCAAAGTGCTGGGATTACAGGCATGAGCCACCATGCCCGGCCAACAAGGGATGATTTCTTAAAGGTTCACTTGCAATGTGGAATCTGAAACCACATCAATAACCATTCCATACTCTATTACATTAAAATCCATAAGTCTAGGTCAGGCGCGGTGGCTCACGCCTATAATCCCAGCACTCTGGGAGGCCAAGGCACGTGGATCACTTGAGGTCAGGAGTTTGCGACCAGCCTAGCCAACATGGTGAAATGCCATCTCTACTAAAAATGCCCAAAAAAAAAAAAAAAAAAAAAAAAAAAAAGTCTATTTTGCACTTTGAACCATTTGTCCAGGCATAATTTTGAACATCATTCATTGGCCACTTGGAAAATATTGGTTCATTGAGTTATGCAGGCCTTTGAATGTTCACACATTTCATTATACATTTTTTAACCACACTTTTTAATATCCCCACCAATCTCATCAGAGAAATGATTTGCTTTAGAAGGACGTCAAACTTACAGGAATAAACATAAGATTTGTTTTTTTGTTCTTTTTTTTTTTTTTTTTTTTTTGAGACGGAGTCTTGCTCTGTCACCCAGGCTGGAGTGCAGTGGCGTGATCTTGGCTCACTGCCAGCTCCGCCTCCCGGGTTCACACCATTCTCCTGCCTCAGCCTCCCTAGTAGCTGGGACTACAGGTGCCTACCACCACGCCTGGCTAATTTTTTGTATTTTTAGTAGAGACAGGGTTTCATCATGTTAGCCAGGATGGTCTCGATCTCCTCTCCTCATGATCGGCCCACCTCGGCCTCCCAAAGTGCTGGGATTACAGGCGTGAAAGATTTGTTTTTATTGCTATTATTATTTTACCTTTTTTTTTTTTTTTTTTGAGATAGAGTTTTGCTCTTGTTGCCCAGGCTGGAGTGCAATGGCTCGATTTTGGCTCACCGCAACCTCCGCCTCCCAGATTCAAGTGATTCTCCTGCCTCAGCCTCCCGAGTAGCTGGAATTACAGGCATGAGCCACCATGCCCAGCTAATTTTGTATTTTTAGTAGAGATGGAGTTTCTCCATGTTGGTCAGGCTGGTCTTGAACTCTCGACCTCAGGTGATCCACCCGCCTTGGCCTCCCAAAGTGCTGGGATTACAGGCGTGAGCCACCGCACCTGGCCTTTTGTTTGTTTGTTTGTTTTTTAACCTTTGCCTAGATGTCAGAGGATGTATGAGGATGCCTGGGCGCTTAGGTAGAAGTTTGCTGCAGGGTCAGGGCCCTCATGGAGAACCTCTGCTAGGGTAGTGCAGAAGAGAAACATGGGATCAGAGCCCCTACACAGAGTCCCTACTGGGGCACCACCTAGTGGAGCTGTGAGAAGAAGGCCACCATCCTTCAGACCCCAGAATGGTAGATCCACTAACAGCTTGCACTGTGCAACTGGAAAAGCCGCAGACACTCAATGCCAGCCAGTGAAAGCAGCCTTTCACTGAGGCTGCTTTCCTTGAGGAGAGGGGCTATACCTGCAAAGCCACAGGGGTGGAGCTGTCCAAGGCCGTGGGAGCCCACCTCCTTGCATCAGCGTGACCTGGATAGGAGACATGGAGTCAAAGGAGATCATTTTGGAATTTTAAGATTTGACTGCCCTGCTGGATTTCAGACTTGCATGGGGCCTGTAGTCCCTCTGTTTTGACTAATTTATTCCATTCAAAATGGCTATATTTACCCAATTCGTGTACCCCATTGTACCTAGGAAGTAACTAACTTGCTTTTGATTTTACAGCCTCATATGTGGAAGAGACTTGGCTTGTCTCAGATGAGATTTTGGACTGTGGACTTTTGAGTTAATGTTGAAATGAGTTAAGACTTTAGGGACAGCCGGGTGCGGTGGCTCAAGCCTGTAATCCCAGCACTTTGGGAGGCTGAGGCGGGCAGATCACGAGGTCAGGAGATTGAGACAAACCCAGATAACATAGTGAAACCCTGTCTCTACTAAAAAGACAAAAAATTAGCCAGATGTGGTGGTGGGTGCCTGTAGTCCCATAGTCCCAGCTACTCAGGAGGCTGAGGCAGGAGAATGGCGTGAATCCAGAAGGCAGAGCTTGCAGTGAGCTGAGATTGCGCCACTGCACTCCAGCCTGGGTGACAGAGCTAGACTCCATCTCAAAAAAAAAAAAAAGGCTTTAGGGGACTGTTGAGAAGGCGTGATTGGTTTTGAAATGTGAAGGCATGAGATTTGAGAGAGGCCAGGGGCAGAATGATATGGTTTGGCTCTCTCTCACACCCATAGCTCCCATAATTCCCACATGTTGTGACAGGGACCTGGTGGGAGATAACTGAATCATGGGGGCGGGTCTTTCTTGTGCTGTTCTCATGATAGTGAATAAGTCTCACGAGATCTGATGGTTTTAAAAATGGGAGTTTCCCTGCACAAGCTCTCTCTCTCTCTTTGCCTGCTGCCATCCAATAAGATGTGACTTGCTCCTCCTTGCCTTCTGCCATGATTGTGAGGCCTCCCCAGCCATGTGCAACTATAAGTCCATTAAACCTCTTTCTTCTGTAAATTGCCCAGTCTCAGGTATGTCTTTATCAGCAGCGTGAAAACGGACTAATACAGATCAGGAGTTCAAGCCTATTCTGGCCAAAGTGGTGAAACCCTTTCTCTCCTAAAAAATACAAAAGTTAGCCAGGCATGGTGGTGCATATCTGTAATCCCAGCTACTTGGGAGGTTGAGGCATGAGAATCACTTGAACCTAGGAGGCAGAGGTTGCAGTGAGCCAAGATTGTATCACTGCACTCCAACCTGGGTGACAGAGCAAGGCTCTGCTCAAAAAATAATGATAATAATTAACAAATAGTCCCTTTGCCTCTCACAAGTTAGACAGTACTGCCCAGAATGCCCTGCTGAAGAGTTGTAACAGATAACCCTGTTCCTTCTTAACCTCTCTGTGCTTCATTTGCTCACCTGTAAAATAGTGATCGTAGTAGTACCTATCTTGTGGCAATATAGAGAGGATTAAATAAACTAATTAGGAGGGCCAGGCACAGTGGTTCATACCTATAAACCCAGCACTTTGAGAGGCTAAGGTGGGCAGATCACTTCAAGTCAGGAGTTCGAAACCAGCTTGGACAACATGGTACAACCCTGTCTCTACTTAAAAAAAAAAAAATGCCAGGCATTATGGCAGGTGCCTGTAATCCCAGCTACTCGGTTGGCTGAGGCAGGAGAATCGCTTGCACCAAGGAGGCAGAGGTTGTAGTGAGCTGAGATCGCACCACTGCACTCCAGCCTGGGTGACAAACAAGACTCTGTCTCAAAAAAAAAAAGAAAAGAAGCCAATTAAGGTGGAAGCACTTAGAACAGTGTTTGCACATAGTAGGCCTTCAGAAGTGCCCTAGCCTTCAGAAGTGCCCTAGCCTGTGGCTTGCAGTTATTAGGGAGATCAGCCTTTCAGCAGGGCATGGAAGAGAAGGCTTTCTACCAATCCCACCCAGAAACCAGAAACAATTTGCCAACAGGGTGGTTGCTCCTCACTATTGAAGACTGATGAAAGGGGGTGTATTTGTCTGTTCTCATGCTGCTAATAAAGACATACCTGAGACTGGGTAATGTATAAAGGAAAGAGGCTTAATTGACTAACAGTTCAGGTGGCACGGAGGCTCATGCCTGTAATCCCAACACTTTGGGAAGCCCAGGCAGGTGGCTCACCCGAGGTCAGGAGTTCAAGACCAGCCAGAATAATATGGTGAAACACTGTCTCTACTAAAAATACAAAAATTAGCTGGGGGTGGTAGCAGGCACCTGTAGTCCTGGCTACTCAGGAGGCTGAGACAGGAAAATTGCTTGAACCTGGGAGGCGGAGGTTGCAGTAAGCAGAGATCGCACCACTGTACTCCAGCCTGGGTGACAGAGCAGGACTCCATCTCAAAAATAATAATAATAGGCCAGGCATGGTGGCTCACACCTGTAATCCCAGCACTTTGGGAGGCCGAGGTGGGTGGATCACAAGGTCAGGAGTTTGAGACCAGCCTGACTAACATGATGAAACCCCGTCTCTACTAAAAAAAAAAATACAAAAATTAGCCAGGTGTGGTGGCACATGCCTGTAATCCCAGCTACTCGGGAGGCTGAGGCAGGAGAATCGCTTGAACCTGGGAAGTGGAGTTGTAGTGAGCCGAGATGGCGCCACTGCACTCCAGCCTGGGCAACAGAGCAAGACTCTGTTTCAAAAAGGAATAATAATAATAATAACTGGCTCACAGTTCAGCATTACTGGCAAGGCCTCAGGAAATTTACAGTCATGGTGGAAGGGGAAGAAAATATGTCTTTCTTCACATGGCGGCAGGAGAGAAAACAAATACCCAGCAAAGGGAGAAGCCTCTTATAAAAACACCAGATCTCGTGAGAACTAACTCACTATGGCAAGAACAGGATGGGAGAAACCACCCCCATGATTCAATTACCTCCCAATGGGTCCCTCTCATGACTCATGGAGATTATGGGAACTACAATTCAAAATGAGATTTGGGTGGGGACACAGCCAAACCATATCAAGGGGTATCAGAAAGAAAGTGACCCAGAGATCACCCACTGGCCTGCAACTGCATCCATCCATGTTTTATTTGCTCTGATTTCCATCACCTGCCTGGCCCCCTGAGGCATTTGAGTTTGTGACATATGATATTTTGCTAATCATCTTAATTATGGAATTCTCCACCACTTCAGCCAGACAGTAATGGTTTAATGGCTGAGAGAGAGCAATTCTCTCAGACGTAAAGGAATAAAGAAAAGACTTTAGCATTTTCCATCACTGTATGATGTCACTTATTTCAAGGTTTCATGTGTGGAACCTCAAGGCTAAGTGAACAGGGGGCTGGGAGTGGATTTTAGGGGTTTTCATAGGTACTTTTGTTAGAGTAGACAGCAAGTCAGACATGAGCAGGGTAAGACAGCCCCCCACACAAACACACACACACCAGGAATGTCAGGCAACCATCAGGTGATGGTCAGGTGGCTGTTAAACAGTCTCTCTAAAATTGTTCACAGCCAGTACCAGGGAAAGGCAGTCTTCCAATAGGTAAAAATACCTGAAACTGGTGATCAGCAGCTTCCTGATAAGATCTTAGGAGTTGGGCAAGTGGGCTCAAGCACAAGCATTAAGAGGCAAAATGATGGAGTTTAACATACATGGCCACCTTCTAGGGACATTCGACTGGTAAGGAAAGAACACCTCAAGTGAGCACGCACACAACTCCAACAAACACACCATGCGTGCTCGCCTCCCAAGTGCTAGCAGGCTGCCGCACATAAGCGCAGCCCACCCCAAGGGAAGAATCGGGGAGAAAGGATGCAAGCTCCCAGAAATATGCCAGCATATAAAACCCCAAGTCAAAAGGTCAAACCACACACTTGCCTTTCAAGTCGCCTGCTTGATCCTCTTCCCAGTGTACTTTCCTTTCATTCATTCCTGCTCTAAAGCTTTTTAATAAACTTTCACTCCTGCTCTAAAACTTGCCTCGGTCTCTCCTGCCTTACACACTTCAGTTAAATTCTTTCTTCTAAGGAGGCAAGAATTGAGGTTGCTGCAGACCTGTACGGATTTGCCACTGGTAACGTATTTTGGTGCTGTGTGACTCGGATACTTTCCACTACTAACATACTTCCCTTACCAGTCTAACATTCCTAGAGGAAGGTCATATAGAAGGTCATATACCAGTTAAACTCCACCGCTTTGTCTCTTTTTTAAATTATTTTTATTTATTTATTTTTTTGAGACAGTGTCTTGCTCTGTTGCCCAGGCTGGAGTGCAGTGGCACAATCTTGGCTCACTGCAACCTCCATCTCCTGGGTTCAAGCAATTCCCCTGCCTCAGCCTCCTGAGTAGCTGGGATTACACGCATACGCCACCACACCCAGCTAATTTTTTTTGTGTATTTTTAGTAGAGACGGGGTTTCACCATATTGGCCAGGCTGGTCTCGAACTCCTGACCTTGTATTCCGCCCACCTCAGCCTCTGAAAGTGCTGGGATTACAGATGTGAGCCACCGCGTGTGGCCCATTTTGTCTCTTAATGAGCGTGCTTGAGCCCAGTTGCCCAGCTCCTGAGATCTTACTGGGAAGCTGCTGATCACCAGTTTCAGGTGTTTTTATCTATTGAGAGACTGCCTTTCCCTGGCTCTGGCTGTGACCAATTATTATTTTAGAGATACCATTTAATAACCACCTGACCATCACCTGATGGCTGCCTGACGTTCCTAGTGGTGGTTTGAGGAGGGGAGCTCTCCTACCCTGCTCATGTCTGACTCAATACCTACTGTGACACTTAGGGTTATCTGTTGTGCTGGATGTCTTTGGTGTGTCCACTTGATGCTCTCTCCACCTTACCCACCATGCCCTGTGCCTGGGACTACATCAGCAGCAGGCTGACTTGCTCTCTGCCTTCAAGTTGGGTTCAGTTAAAGGTGGGGGCCGCTGGTAGGAGATGGTAGAACAAGGTCAGGTTGCTTGTTTCCCATCAGGATCACTTCAAACGTGTATACTCTGTCAGGTGACCTTGCCCACACAGCTTTCTCTGACTCTGCGTTCCTGTAACCAGTTCCTCTCATGGCCTCTGCAGGCCTAGGAATGGAAACAGAACCTGCTATGACAAGTCTTGAGTGTTGCCTAATCCATTGTGGAGGTTAACCTCACAGCGATAGCTTTATAGAGTCCCCTTTTAAACTCTCCTTAAATATCTTCGTTTGGCAACGCCATCTATTTCCTAGCACTCTACCTGATGAATATATATGTGTTTTTCACATAAATCCCTTTTGAACCTAACACCTGGGTAAAGTACAACTCTCTGTACCAAGAGCCAAGGTCAATAAGAATAGGAGTTTCAAACTTCAGTCTGAAAACTCTCAAGTGTGCAAAAAATACAACTTCTTCTACTTTTCTTTTCTTTTTTTTTTTTTTTTTTTAGACGGAGTCTCTCTCTGTTGCCCAGGCTGGAATGCAGTGGTGCAATCTTGGCATCTTGGCTCACTGCAACCTCTGCCTCCTAGGTTCAAACAATTCTCCTGCCTCAGCCTCCATGCCTGGCTAATCTTTTTGTATTTTAGTAGAAGTGGGGTTTCATCATGTTGCCCAGAATGATTTCGAACTTCTGAACTAAGGCAAACTGCCCGCTTCAGCCTCCCAAAGTGCTGGAATTACAAGCCTGAGCCACCGCGCATGGACCAACTTTTTCTACTTTTCTATAACCCAACTTAATTTCTCTTTCAGCCCCAATCCTCCAGGGTGGTAGAAACATAAGTTAAATCAGCCCAGGTTGCCCCCTGACAATTAAAATACAATTAATAGCTGGGCGCAGTGGCTCACGCCTGTAAACCCAGCACTTTGGGAGGCCAAGGCAGGCGGATCACCTGAGGCCAGGAGCTCAAGACCAGCCTGACCCACATGGAGAAACCCTGTCTCTACTAAAAATACAAAATAAGCCGGGCATGGTGGCACATGCCTGTAATTCCAGCTACTTGGGAGGCTGGGGCAAGAGAATCACTTGAACCCAGGAGGCAGAGGTTGCAGTGAGCCGAGATCACACCATTGCACTCCAGCCTGGGCAACAAGAGTGAAACTCTGCCTCTAAATAAATAAATAAATAAATAAATAAATAAAAATTTAAAAAAATTAAAATAAAAAAATAAAATACAAATTAATAGGCATAAGAATAGAATGGGCCAGGCGCAGTGGCTCACACCTGTAATCCCAGCACTTTGGGAGGCCAAGGCAGGCAGATCACGAGGTCAGGAGATCGAGACCATCCTGGCTAACACGGTGAAATCCCATTTCTACTAAAAACACAAAAAATTAGCCGGGCGTGCTGGCGGGTGCCCATAATCCCAGCTACTCGGGAGGCTGAGGTAAGAGAATGGCGTGAACCCCGGAGGCAGAGCTTGCAGTGAGCCGAGATTGCACAGAGTGAGACTCCATCTCAAAAACAATAAAAAATAAGAATAGAATGACACACTGGGAACTTAGGAGCCAAGAGGAGGGAAACCTAACCCAACCTAAAGGAAGAAGAAAAAGGAATGTCAGGGAACTTCCTGGAGAGTGTGATGTGTTTGAGATGAGACAAAACAATGAATGAAGTTAGCCAGACGAAGAAAGGAAATGGCATGCTAGCACAGGGAACAGCCTGAACAAAGGCACAGAGGCAAGAAATAGCACAACGTGTAGGAGACTTTAGCAGCACATATACTAAAATTGGAACAATACAGAGAAAATTAGCGTGGCCCCTACACAAAGATGACATATAAATTCGTGAAGCATTCCAAACCGAACAAATAATAAAAATATTTTTAAAAAAATAAATTCAGGCCGGGTGCGGAGGCTCACACCTATAATCCCAACACTTTGGGAGGCTGAGGTGGGTGGATCACCTGATGTCGGGAGTTTGAGACCAGCCTGACCAGCATGGAGAAACCTTGTCTCTACTAAAAATACAAAATTAGCAGGGCGTGGTGGCACATGCCTGTAATCCCAGCTACTTGGGAGGCTGAGGCAGGAGAATGGCTTGAACCTGGGAGGCAGAGGTTGCAGTAAGCTGAGATCGTGCCACTGCACTCCAGCCTGGGCAACAAGAGCGAAACTCCATCTCAAAAATAAATAAATAAATAAATAATAAAATAAAATAAATTCAGGGCCAGGCGCGGTGGCTCACACCTGTATTCCCAGCACTTTGGGAGGCCAAGGCAGGTGGATCACTTGAGGCCAGGAGTTCAAGAGCAGCCTGGCCAACATGGTGAAACCCCATCTCTACTAAAAAATACAAAAATTAGCCACGCATGGTGGCGCATACCTGTAATCCCAGCTACTTGGGAGGATGAGGCAGGGAGAATTCCTTGAACCCAGGAGGCAGAGGTTGCAGTGGGCCAAGATCGTGCCACTGAACTCCAGCCTAGGCAACAGAGTGAGACATTTCTCAAAAAATAAAAATAAATAATAAATAAATTCAGGCTTGGCACGGTGGTTCACACCTGTAATCCCAGCACTTTGGGAGACCGAGGTGGGAGGATCACTTGAGGTCAGGAGTTCGAGACCACCCTGGCCAACATGGTGACACCCCATCACCACTAAAAATACAAAAAGTAGCTGGGTGTGGTGGCGGGCGCCTATAATCCCAGCTCCGTGGGAGGCTGAGACACAAGAATCTCTTGAACCTGGGAGGCAGAGGTTGCAGTGAGCCGAGATCGTGCCACTGAACTCCAGCCTGGGCAACAGAGTGAGACTCCCACTCAAAAAAAAAAAATTCAATGTTGTGGGAGTATAAGGTTCAAGCAGGGAGAGGTGAGAGGCAAGGACTCTGTAACAGGGGAAGGACTTTGAACTCTGTCTTATAGGTCAGTGGTCTACAAGGAGGGGTACACACAACTCGTGTACAGAAGAAAGTCCACTGGAATACAGGAAGAAAATGTTACAACTTCTATCTTGTGGTTTAACTTTAAAAAAAAATTATGTACGTTTTGTACAGTATTTGTCTCCTCCAAAACTTGTATTAGGATTTAATCCCTGCTGGAGATAGCAGCTCATTCCTGTTATCCCAGCATTTTGGGAAGCCAAGGCAGGAGGACTGCTTGAGCCTAGGAGTTTAAGAATAGCCTGGGCAACATAGTAAGACCCCATCTTAGAAAATAAAAATAAAAATAAAAAGAAGAAATTTAATCCCCAATGTGGCAATATTAAGAGATGGGCCTTTAAAAGATGATGACTTACTGGGCTTGATGGCTCACGCCTGTAATCCTAGCGCTTTGTGAGGCCGAGGCGGGTGGATCACCTGAGGTCAGGAGTTCAAGATCAGCCTAGCCAACATGGCGAAAGCCCGTCTCTACTAAAAATACAAAAATTAGCCGGGCATAGTGGTGCACGCCTGTAATCCCAGCTACTTGGAAGGCTGAGGTGGGAGGATCACTTGAGCCTGGGAGGTGGAGGTTGCAGTGTACTGAGATTGTGCCACTGCACTCCAGTCTGGGTGACAGAGTGAGATCTTGTCTCAAAAAAATAATAATAATAATTCTTTTCTTTGTAAATTACCCACCTTCAGGTATTCTGTTATAAGCAACATAAAACAGACTAAGGTAATATATTAATAATACCCTATTGCAGATACATAATATATTATTGCAGTAGGGTATTACCACAGTATATTATTTTATATTATATAATAAACAAATACATTAGGCATATACTAAATTGAGTTAAGCCAGAATCAGCCAATTGACTTTGGTTTTGATCAAGAGCTTGCTATAAACATCATTTCTGATGTCCCTGAACCCGAGTAATTCTATGAAAGAGTAGCTTACTGTCTTTTTTTTTTTTTGAGACGGATTCTCACTCTGTTACCCAGGCTAGAGAGTGCAGTGGCACAATCTCGGCTCACTGCAGCCTCCGTCTCCAGGGTTCAGCCGATTCTCCTGCCTCAGCCTCCCCAGCAACTGGGATTACAGGCATGAGCCACCACACTGGCTAATTTTTTGCATTTTTAGTGGAGAAGGGGTTTCTCCATGTTGGCCAGGCTGGTCTCAAACTCCTGATCTAAAGTGATCCACCTGCCTCAACCTCCCAAAAGTGCTGGGATTACAGTCATGAGACACCTCACCTGGCTGTGGCTTACTATCTAATCATGTAACAGGAACAACTATATAAAGTAGGCATGTGATTTGGTCTCATTATTAGTATTAGAATATTTGTTTTCCAAAATGGTGAATATTCTTAAATGTAATTTGGAGTAAATGTTCTTTCTGTGTTTTTTATTTGTTTGTTTGAGACGGGGTCTTGCTCCATAGCCCAGGCTGGAATGCAGCGGTGCAATCTCAGCTCACTGCAACCTCCCATTCCGGGATTCAAGCAATTCTCCTGCCTCAGCCTCCCAAGTAGCTACGACTACAGGCGCCCGACACCACTCCCAGCTGATATTTGTAGTTGTACTAGAGACGGGGTTGCACCACATTGGCCAGGCTGGTCAGGAACTCCTGACCTCAAATGATCCGCTCACTTCAGCCTCCCAAAGTGCTGGGATTACAGGCTTGAGCCAAAGTACCAAGAAGGCAAAAGAAAAAAAATTAAAGACCAATATATTACAACAGATCACTTAGGCACAAAAAGCCTCAACGAAATGTTAGCAAATCTAATCAAACAATGTATGAAAATGATAATGGTTTATGGTATAATATACCATAACCAAGTGAGATTTATTCCACATATGCAAGGCTGGTTCAATATTTCAAAAAATAATCAGTGTAATCCACCACATCCATAAGCTAAAGAAAAATCATATAATCATATCAATTGAAGAAAAAAGATTTAGCAAAATGTTCCAGCTACTACAGAGGCTAAGGCAGGAGGACTGCTTGAGCCAGGAAATTGAAGCTTCATTGAGCTATGATCACATCACTGCACTCCAGCCTAGGTGACAGAGTATGACCCTGTCTCAAAATAAAATAAGATAAAATCTAAAAGTCTCAGCACACCAGGAATGAAAGGAATTCCCCAACTTGATAAAGAACATTGTTCCATGGCCAGCAGATCTGCGTAAATCTGCCCCAAAGTCTGAGGAAGCTGAGAGGCTGAAGAAAGAGGTGGACAAATCCAGCTTCTTAGAAAAAACATTAATAGAGACTTACTAACAGAAGTTATGTCTGTGTCTCGGGTCACAGCGATGACAAGATGTTGGATGCTGCACCCTTACTCCCGAGACTCAGGGCTTTTTTTTTTTTTTTTTTTCTGAGACAGAGTCTCGCTCTGTCACCCAGGCTTGAGTGCAGTGGCACAATCTCAGTTCACTGCAACCTCTGCCTCCTGAGTTCAAGCAATTCTCCTGCCTCAGCCTCCTGAGTAGCTAGGATCGTAGGTGTGTGCCACCACGCCTGGCTAATTTTCTTTTTTCTTTTTCTTTTTTTTTTTTTTTTTTGAGACGGAGTTTCACTCTTGTTGCCCAGGCTGAAGTGCTATGGGGTGATCTTGGCTCACCGCAACCTCTGCCTCCTGGGTTCAAGCGATTCTCCTGCCTCAGCCTCCTGAGTAGTTGGGATTACAGGCATGCACCACCACGCCCAGCTAATTTTTTGTATTTTTAGTAGAGACAGGGTTTCTCCATGTTGGTCAAGCTGGTCTCAAACTCCCGACCTCAGGTGATCCACCCGCCTCAGCCTCCCAAAGTGCTGGGATTACAGACGTAAGCCACCGCGCCTGCCAATTTTTGTACTTTTAGTAGAAACGGAGTTTCACCATGTTGGCCAGGCTGGTCTCAAACCCCTGACCTCAGGTGATCTGCCAGCCTCAGCCTCCCAAAGTGCTAGGATTACAGGCATGAGCCACCATGCCCAGCCAACTCAGGGCTTTTATATCATATGGGAGGGGTGGTTCAGAAGGGATGTGTAGGACAATTGAAGTACCATAACATCAAGGTTGTTTGATCTAAGGGCAGAATTTATGTTAAGTACCTGCTCTTACAAAAGGAACAATAGATAAACTGGAAATCATAGAGGACTTTCCAGAACATGGATTAATCAAAAGCCAACATGGTAGATTTGTTTCCAAAATGAATGTAGGCTTACAAAAAAAACTTACCGCTAACATCATACTTTTAATGGTGAAAGACTGAATGTTTTCCCGCTAAAATAGGATGTTCTCTCACGACTCTCATTCAACATAGTACTGAAAGTGCAATAAGAAAAAAAAAGAAAAGAAAGAGAGAGAGATAGGGAGAAAGAAAGAAAGAAGGAAAGAGAGAGAGAGAGAGAAGGGAGGGAGGGAGGAAGGAAGGAAGGAAAGAGAGAGGAGAAAAAGAGGAAAGAAAGAAGGAAGGAAGGAAAGATAAAACTGTCCCAATTGCAGATGATATGATTGTCTATCTAGAAAATTCCAAGGAATCTGCCAAAGAAATTCCTAGAACCACTAAATGGGTACAGCAAGGTCACAGACACAAAACCAACACAGAAAAATCAATTGCATTTCTATATGTTAATAATAAACACGTGGAAACTGAAATTAAAAACACAATACTGAATATAATCACTCCAAAGAAAATTAAATACTTAGGTATAAACTTATAAAACATGTACAGGGCTGGGCTCAGTGGCTCACGCCTGTAATCTCAGCTCTTTCAGAGGCCAAGACCTGTGGATCACTTGAGATCATGAGTTCAAGACCAGCCTGGCTATGGTAAAACTCCATCTCTACTAAAAATAAGCCGGGAGTGGTGGCACATGCCTGTATTCCCAGCTACTTGTGTGGCTGAGGCAGAAGAATCACTTGAACCTGGGAAGCAGAGTAGCTGCAGTGAGCCAAGATCGTGCCACTGAACTCCAGCCTGGGCAACAGAGTGAGACTCTGTCCCAAAAAAGTATATAAATAGATAAAATAAAACAGTACAGGATCTGTATCCTACAAATTACAAAATGCTGATGAAAGAAATTCTGAAAGACCTAAATAAATGGAGAGATATACCATGTTCATGGATTGGAAGACTCAAAATAACAAAGATATTAGTTCCCTCCAAAATTTGTCCACATGTTTTATGCAATTCCTATAAGAATCCTAAAAAGGCAGCCATAAAAAAGGATGAGTTCATGTCCTCTGTAGGGACATGGATGAAGCTGGAAACCATCATTCTCAGCAAACTATCACAAGGACAAAAAACCAAACACTGCATGTTCTCACTTGTAGATGGGAATTGAACAATGAGAACACATGGACACAGGAAGGGGAACATCACACACCAGGGACTGTTGTGGGGTGGGGGGAGGGGGGAGGGATAGCATTAGGAGATATACCTAATGCTAAATGACGAGTTAATGGGGGCAGCACACCAACATGGCACATGTATACACATGTAACAAGCCTGCACGTTGTGCACATGTACCCTAAAACTTAAAGTATAATAATAATAATAATAAAGAATCCTAAAAAGGTTTCTTGCAGACATAGACAAGCTTATTCTAACATTTATATGGAAAGGCACAGGTCCTAGAATAGCTCAAACAATCCTGAAAAAGAAGAAACAAAAAAGAATCACTCTACCAAATATTAAGTCTTACTATTTAGCTACAGTAATCAAATGAGTGATATTGGTGAAGGAACAGAGAACCCAGAAATAGACCCACACAAATGTGGCAAATTGATTTTTGACAACTGTATGAAAGCAATTCAATGGAGGAAAGATAGCCTTTTTAACAAATGATGCTGGAGCATTGAACATGCATAGGCAAAAAAATGAACCTCAACCTAAACGTCATACCTTCTATAAAATTTAACAAAAATAAATCATAGATTTAAATGTAAAATGTAAAACTATAAAACTTTTGGAAAAAAATAAGCGAAAGTCTTTGGGATCTCAGGCTAGACAAACGATTCTTACACTTAACACCAAAAGCATGATGGAAAAATTGACAACTCGGCCCTCAACAAAATTAAAATATTTTTTGCTTTATAAAAGACTCTGTTAAGAGAATATAAGTAAAAGCTACAGACTGTAGGGGGAAATATTGACAAAGTTTACATCAGACAAAGGACTAATATCTAAAATATATAAAAAAAACCCCTCAAAACTCAACAGTAAAAATACAAACCAATTACGTGGGCACAAGATATAAACAGATATTTCATCAAAGAAACTATTCAGAAGGCAAAAATGCACATGAATAGACATCCAACACCACTGGCCATTAAACATATGCAAATTAAAACCACAATGGAATATCGCTTCACATCTATCAGAATGGCCAAAATTAAATATAGTGACATCGCCAAATGCTGGTGAGGATTTTGAGAAACTAGATCATTCATACACTGCTGGTGGGTATGTAAAATAATACAACCACTCTGGAAAACGGTCTGAAAAAAAATTTTTTTTAATTAAAGATGGGGGTCTCACTATCTTGACCACGCTGGTCTTCAATTCCTGACCTCAAGCAATCCTCCCATCTTGGCTTCCTAAAATGCCAGGAATCGGCTGGGTGCAGTGGCTCATGCCTGTAATCCCAGCACTTTGGGAGGCCAAGGAGGTTGGATCACGAGGTCAGGAGATCAACACCCGCCTGGCCAACATGGTAAAATCCAGTCTCTACTAAAAATACAATAAATTAGCTGGGCGTGGTGGCACGCGCCTGTAGTCCCAGCTACTCAGGAGACTGAGGCAGGAGAATTGCTTGAACCCAGGAGGCAGAGGTTGCAGTGAGCCGAGATCATGCCACTCACTCTCCAGCCTGGGTGACAGAGCAAGACTCTGTCTTAAACAAAAACAAAACAAAACAAAACAAAACAAAAAGCCAGGATTACAGGCATAAGCCACCACACCAGACAAGCTTTTTTTTTTTTTTTTTTCTCTAGAGATTAAGTCTCCTTCTGTTGCCCAGGCTGGAGTGAAGTGGAATGACCTCGGCTCACTGCAACCTCTGCCTCACTGGGTCAAGCAATTCTCCTGCCTCAGCCTCCCAAGTAGCTGGAACAATCTGCGTGTGCCACCATGCAATTTCTTGTTGGCCTGCAACAAACAATTTTTTCTATAACAACATGCAACTACTATTTGACCCAGCAACTAACTGCCCTCCCCTCCTGGAATTTTTTTTTTTTTTTTTTTTTTTTTTTTTTTTTTTTGAGATGGAGTCTGGAGTGGCTTCCTAGGCTCAAGTCCAGTGGCACAATCTCAGCTCAATGCAACCTCCGCCTCCGGGGTTCAAGCGATTCTAGTGCCTCAGCCTCTCAAGTAGCTGGGATTATAGACACGCACCACCACGCCCGGCTAATTTTTGTATTTTCAGTAGAGACAGGGTTTCACCATGTTGGTCAGACTGGTCTTGAACTCCTGACCTCAAATGATCTACTCTGCCTCACAAAGTGCTGGGATTACAGGTGTGAGCCACCACGCCGGCCCCTCCTGAACTTTTATCCCAGAGAAAAGAAAACAAATGTTCTGACAAGGTGGCTTATGCCTATAATCCTAGCACTTTGGGAGGCTGAGGCGGCAGGATTGAGCTCAGGAATTTAAGATCACCCTGGACAATATGATGACATCTTGTCTCTACAAAAAACACAAACAATTAGCCCGGCGTGGTGGTGTGTGCCTGGCTGTGGTAGGAAGGATTACTTGAGCCCAGGAGGTTGAGGCTGCAGCAAATTGTGATCATCCCATTGCACTCCAGCCTGGCTAACAGAGCCAGACCCTGTCTCAAAAAAACAAAAAGACAGCACTCTGGGAGGCTGAGGCAGCCAGATCACTTGAGGTCAGGAGTTTGAGACCAGCCTGGGCAATACAGCGAAACCCCGCCTCTACCAAAAATAAAAAATTAGCTGGGCATGGTGGTGGGCGCCTATAACCCTAGCTACTCGTGAGGCTGATGCAACAGGATGACTTGAGCCCAGGAGTTCGAGACCAGCCTGGGCATCATGGCAAAACCCCGCCTCTACAAAAAATACAAAAATTTGCTGGGGGTCATAGCCTATGCCTGTAGTCTCAGCTATGCGGGAGCCTGAGGTGGCAGAATCGCTTTGAGCCCCGAAGGTTGAGTCTACAGTGAGCTATGATTGCACCACTGCACTCTAGCCTGGGCAATAAGAGTGAGACCCTGTCAAAGAAAGAAAGAAAGAAAGAGAGAGAAAGGAAGGAGGGAGGGAGGGAAGGAAGCAAGGAAGGAAGGAAGGAAGGAAGGAAAAAGAAAGAAAGAAAGAAAGAAAGAGAGAGAGAGAAAGAGAAAGAGAGAAAGAAAGAAAAAAGAGAAAACATTAGGTCTGGCATGGTGGCTCATGCCTATAATCCGAGCACTTTGGGAGGCTGAGGTGGGTGGATTACTTAAGGCCAGGAGTTTGAGACCAGCCAGGCCAACATGGTGAAAGCCTGTCTCTGCTAGAAATACAAAAAATTATCTAGGCGTGGTAGTACACACCTGTAATCCCAGCTACTCAGGAGGCGGAGACAGGACAATCACTTGAATCCAGGAGGTGGAGTTTGCAGTGAGCTGAGATCCTGCAACTGTACTCCAGCCTGGGCGACACAGCAAGCCTCTGTCTCAAAAAAAAATTAAAATTAAAATTAATGATAGAAGGAAAAACTATTCTTTTCACTATTCTTGCAACTTTTCTTATAAGCTTGAAATTATTTCCAAAAAAAGGAAAAAGAAAAAAGCAAGAGTAGAGCTTTAAAGTTTGAACTTGAGACAGGCAGTGTCAGAGGCATTTGAACCAGAGAGACTCCATCTTGAATTGTGGCTGGGTAAAATAAGGCTGAGTCAGCCAGGCACGGTGGCTCACGCCTGTAATCTCGGCACTTTGGGGGTCCAAGGCAGGCAGATCACCTGAGGCCAGGAGTTCGAGACCAGCCTGACCAAAATGGCAAAACCCCGTCTCTACTAAAAATACAAAAATTAGCCAAGCGTGGTGGTGGGCACCTGTAATCCCAACTACTCAGGAGGCTGAGGCAGGAGAATCCCTTGAACCCAGGAGGCAGAGGTTGCAGTGAGCCGAGATTGCGCCATTGAACTCCAGCCTGGGCGACAGAGTGAGACTTTGTCTTGAAAAAAAATAAATAAAGAAGGTTGAGACCTGCTGGACTGCATTCCCAGGTGGTTCACAGTCACTGGATGAGATAGGAGGTCAGCACAAGATACAGGTCACAAAGACCTTGTTGATAAAAGGATGCAATAAAGAAGCCAGCCAAATCCCACCAAAACCAAGATGGTGAGGAAAGTGACCTCTGGTGGTCCTCACTGCTCATTATATTTAATTATAATTATAATGATTAGCATGATAAAAGACTCCCACCAGTGCCATCACAGTTTACAAACGCCTTGGCAACATCAGGAAATTACTCTATACGGTCTAAAAGGGGAGGAACCTTCAGTTCCAGGAATTGCCCACCCTCCTCCCTGAACACTCATGAATAATCCACCTCTTGTTTAGCATATGATCAAGAAATAACCATAAAAATAGTCAACAAGCAGGCCTCGGGGTGTCCAGGTAGACACTGTGTCCAAACAAGATGCTCTTGCGTGCTCATTGGTAAGCCCCTTTCCCTACCTCTTCAGCATGTCTCTCAGATCTCAGATTGTTCTTTAGTAACTAGAAGATGAGAGAGAAAAAACAATTCATATATTCATCATCTCTCCTCACAGAGAAACAATGACTTTTATAATACAGTAATTTTTTAAATGTTATCCCCCTTCCTATTTTAATATGAGTCTTTAGTTTAAATAGGCAGACTCGGCCAGGCGCGGTGGCTCACACCTGTAGTCCCAGCACTTTGGGAGGCCGAGGTGGGCGGATCACGAGGTCAGGAGATCGAGACTATCCTGGCTAACACGGTGAAACCCTGTCTCTACTAAAAATACAAAAAATTAGCCAGGCATGGTGGCGGGAACCTGTAGTCCCAGCTACTCGGGAGGCTGAGGCAGGAGAATGGCGTGAACCTGGGAGGCGGAGCTTGCAGTGAGCTGAGATTGTGCCACTGCACTCCAGCCTGGGTGACAGAGCCAGACTCCTTTCAAAAAATAAAAAATAAAAAAAAATAGGCAGACTCATAAAATGATAATAGTCATAAAATCATGAAATATGCCTGTAGTAGCAGAAATGAAAGAAGCTAATGCTTAGAACATACCTGGATAAAATTCTACAGTCACTGTGCTAAGTTGAGGAGCAATAGCTAATAAAATCTTTGGATTTTTTGAGAAAAATTTTATTGGAGTGTAATATATATACAGAAAAGTATACAAATCCTAAATATAGAGATCAATAAATAATAAAAAGGTGACTGCGTCTATGGAAACAACAGTCAGGTCAAGAAATAGTAGAAATAGTAATCAGGCCAAAGCAGGATGATTACTTGAGCCCAGGATTTCAAGACCAGCCTGGGCAACACAGGGAGACCCCATATCTACAAAAAATTATTTTTAAAAAAATCAGGCATGGTGGTTTATGCCTGTAATCTCAACAATGGGAGGCTGAGGTGGGAGGATTGCTTGAGCTCAGGAGTTTGAGACCACCCAGGGCAACAGAGTGAGACCCCATCTCCATAAAAAATAAATTTAAAACAATTAGCTGGTCATGGTGGCATGTGTCTGTAGTCTCAGCTACTCAGGAGGCTGTGGCAGGAGGCTCACTTGAACCGAGGAACTAGAGGCTGCAGTAAGCTGTGTTCATGCCATTGCACTCCAGCCTGGGCAACAGAGTGAGATCTTGTTTCTAAATAAATAATAAAAAATCATAAAGACAAAAAGTGAAACTGATTGCTAGGGGTTAGCAGGAAGGGGCAATGGTAATTATTATTTAATGGGTGACAGAGTAAGACTCTGTCTTTAAAAAAATGAAGGAAAAAAAGCAATAGTAGTCTATGAAAAAGCTAATTCAAGGTACAAATAGATCAGAATAGTAGTTGAAGTTTGGAATTATCATCTGGGAGGGGGACACAGCTACTAGGGGATGAAATATTCCATATCTGGATCTAGGTAATTAATAGTCATTATGAATGTTTTCCATATGTTAAAATGCTATACATTTAAGATTTGTACATTTTCTCTGGTTATAATTTAATTAAAAAGTAAAATTTTTTTAAGAATTAGTTTTGCCTGCTTTTAAAGTATGTGTAAACAGACTCATATTTGTGTGTTCTTTTGTGTCTTGCTCAACATTACGTTTGAGAAATTAATCCACGTGGTTGTATATAGTTGCAGTTCATTTATTTTTATTGCCAGTAGTGTTCAGTAGTATAAGTATGCCACATTTTACTTATCCATTCTATTTTTGGGTTGTATTCAGTTTGGGGCTGATGTGAATTATATTCTTGTATATGTCTTTTGGTGCATCTGTGTGCATATTTCTGCAGGACATATATTTAGTAGTAAAATTGCTGGGTCTTAGTGTACATGTGTGTTCAATTGAGTATACTAACAGCTTTCCAAAGTGATCATACCAATTTATTTATTTATTTATTTTTACAGATGGGGTCTCGCTCTGTCACCCAGGCTGGAGTGCAGTGGCATGATCATAGCTTACTGCAACTTTGACCTCCTGGGTTCAAGCAGTCTGCACACCTCAGCTGGGATCTCAGCTCACTGCAACCTTGGTCTTTCGGGTTCAAATGATTCTTGTGCTTCAACCTCCCAAGTAGCTGGGATTACAGGCGTGCACCACCGCACCCAACCAATTTTTGTACTTTTAGTACAGATGAGGTTTCACCGTGTTGGTCAGGCTAGTCTTGTACTTCTGACCTCAAGTATCCAGCTGCCTTGGCCTCCCAACGTGCTGGGATTACAGGTGTGTGCCACCCCACCTGGCCCCTCTGTTTATACATTTGAGTAAATTGCAGACATGATGCCACTTTACCTCTAAATAACTTTGTAAAAACAATGACATTCCCTTACATAATCATAATACAGTTATGAAAATCATGAAATTAACACTGATACAGTACTATAATCTGTGTACCTTATTTAAATTTCATTAGTTATCTCACTAATGTCCCCTGTAGCAAAATAAAGAAAGTTTTTTAAAACCTTGGCCCAGAATTCAATCCAGCATCACATATTGCACTTAGTTGTCACATGTAAAAAGAAAAACCAAGCCGGGTACAGTGATGTGAGATGGGAGGATTGCTTGAGGCCAGGAATTCAAGACCAGCCTGGGTGACAGGTGGAGACCCCATTTCTACAAAAAAGAAAAACCGTTTTTTTTGGGCTTTAATCTCACAATCAACAGAGAAGACTTCTGAGACCCTTGGCCACCAAAATGTGTGGGGATTTTATGCCACTAAGCAATCCTTCAGTGGATTCTCCAACCAGGTGTCCCATAATTCAGTTCAATTCTGAGCCATACATTGGATGCCTGTACCAAAATATCTCATGTACTCCAGAAAAACATACACCTACTATGTACCCACAAGAACAATAAGTAAATGAATGAATGAGTGAATGAAAATTCTGACGCTATCCTTAGGCCACTGGTACTTCTGACTGGCTAGAAACCAGGGTTCCTGCGACCTCCTCCTTGGGTTTGACTAATTTGCTAGGACAGTTCACAGAACTCAGGGAAACACATTGCCAATTTATTATAAAAGATATCATAGGCCAGGTGTGGTGGCTCATGCCTGTAGTCCTGTTACTGGTTGAGGGTGTCCAGGTTCTTGGCATCTTGAACAAAGAATTGGACAAAATGCACAAACAAAGTAAAGAAAGAATGAAGCAACAAAAGCAGAGATTTCTCGAAAACCAAAGTATACTCCATAGAGTGAAAGCAGGCCTGAGCGTAGGGGGTCAAGAGCCTCATTACAGAATTTTCTGGGGTTTAAATACCCCCTAGAGGTTTCCACTGGTTACTTGATGTACACCCTATGTAAATGAAGAGGATGAAGTAAAGTTACAAAACCATTTACTCACTGTACAGCCTATGTAAATGAAAAGGATATTTCCTGTCATAGCTGAGATGTTTCCATTTGATTTAGTTCTCGGAAGTCCTTAGGTTCCCTGCCTCCAGGTCCTATTCTCCTGCCTAATCCTAGCAGTTCGGGGGGCCAAGGCAGGTGGATTACTTGAGGCCTGGAGTTGGAGACCAGCCTGGCCAACGCGGTGAAATACCTTCTCTACTAAAAATACAAAAGTTTTTTGTACGTCTGCCATGAGACGGGCGTGGTGGCTCACACCTGTAATCCCAGCTACTTGGGAGGCTGAGGTGGGAGAATTGCTTGAACCTGGGATGTGGGGGTTGCAGTGAGCCAAGATCATGCCACTGCACTCCAGCCTAGGCAACAGAGCAAGACTGTCTTTTTTTTTTTTTTTTTTTTTGAGATGGAGTTTCGTTCTTGTTGCCCAGGCTGGAGTGCAATGGTGCAATCTCAGCTCACCGCAACCTCTGCCTTCCAGGTTCAAGGCTTCCAAAGTGCTGGGATTACAGGCGTGAGCCACCACGCCCAGCCTTTTTTTTTTTTTTTTTTTTTTTGAGACGGAGTCCTGCCCTGTCGCCAGTCTGGGGTGCAATGGCGTGATGCAACCTCTGCCTCCTGGGTTCAAGCGATTCTCTTGCCTCTGCCTCCTGAGTAGCTGAGATTACAGGTGTGCGCCACGATGCCCAGATAATTTTTGTATTTTTAGTAGAGACGGGTTTCACCATGTTGGCCAGGCTGGTCTCAAACTTCCAGGCCCAAGTGAGATACCCGCCTTGGCCTCCCAAAGTGCTGGGATTATAGGCATGAGCCACTACACCCCGCCTTTTTTTTTTTAAGACAGGGTCTTGGCCGGGTGTGGTGGCTCACGCCTATAATCCCAGCACTTTGGGACGCCAAGGCAGGCGAATCATGAGGTCAGGAGTTCGAGACCAGCCTGGCCAACATGGTGAAACCCCTTCTCTACTAAAAATACAAAAATTAGCTGGGCGTGGAGGCAGGCACCTGTAATCCCAGCTACTCACGAGGCTGAGGCAGAAAAATTGCTTGAACCCGTCAGGCAGAGGCTGCAATGAGCTGAGATAGCGCCACTGCACTCCAGCCACAGCAACAGAGTGAGACTCGGTCTCAAAAAAAAAAAAAAAAAAAGACAGGGTCTTCGCTGGGCACGGTGGCTCAGGCCTGTAATCCCAGCACTTTGGGAGGCCAAGGTGGGTGGATTACATGAGGTCAGGAGTTCAAGGCCAGCCTAGCCACCATAGTGAAACCCTGTCTGTACTAAAAAATACAAAAATTAGCCGGGCGTGGTGGTACATACCTGTAATCCCAGCTACTTGGGAGGCGGAGGTTGCAGTGAGCCACGATCGTGCCTCTGCAAACAAGCCTGGGCGACAGAGCGAGATTCTGTCTCAAAAAAAAAAAAAAAAATCATAAGAGATACAGATGAACAACCAGATGAAGAGATGGATATGGCAAAGTACGGGGGGAGGGGTATGGTGCTGCCATAACCTCTGGGTGTGCCACCCTCCCAGTACCTCTGGGTGTTCAGCAGAAAAGAAACTCATCAAATCTTAGTGTTTAAATTTTTAAAAAAATATTTTTCAAATACACTTTTATTTTCTTTTTTTCCTTCCTCACATACAGAACTTCTCCACATACCACATTTCTTGCAGCTATAAAGTCACTTGATGTTGGCTGGGAACCATTTTATCCCTAAAACTCTGTTGACATCAAAATATGACAGTGTTATAGCCATAAAACATTTACATAGCACAGCATATTAAGCTTTAGACACTTGGCAGTTAAACCACATAAAAAGAGGACAAGACCCCCATCCTACATGTTTGGAATCAGGTGTTCACCGGTCCCTATCTGGCGACTGTACACTGGTTCAAAGGGCAGCAGAGGCAACAGGCAGTTACTTCAGAGGACATTGAACACTATGATCTGGAAGCACATTATGATGTAACCCAGTGTCATGTACCACACACCTTTCTCCAAGGTGTTCTCATAATTCTAGAATGGAAGGTCCAGCTGATATAAAATGAAGACAGAGAACACAACATTTATTCTGTGGAGATATCCTACTCATACTATGCACATGCTGTGATTTTGAACATAACTCGTCCCAAAAACTTGTCACGATCATCCTGACTTTTTAGGCTGGCTGATCGATCAATCTTGCACTCAACTGTTACTTCTTTCCCAGTATTGTTAGAAGCAAAGCTGACCTGAACAGCAACCAATGGCTGTAGATATCCCACGTGCAGTTTTTTCCCATAATATGGGAAATATTTTAAGTCTATAATTCCATCATGAGGATAAACTGCTACATTTGGTATATCTTCACTCTTCGAAACACAATCTATCCTTGGCACTCCTTCAGGCTTTAATCCAATTATTCTGTTCATTTTCACAAGCATACAAGGGTTTCCTTGAGAATAGCCAAAATCAGGATCATTCATACCACTGCATGCTTGAAGTAACAAAATAGGAAATGACATGCAACATAAACTGGATCCTTCTGTTCAAAAAGTGCTCCATCAGAACAGACTGTGAGGTTCTTCTGTTCTTCTAAAGTATATGGTTTTAGAAACTTCTTAAGGTCTTCAGTGTACCCTGCATACGAAGTTGGATCAGATCTACTGAATGTATATTCCAATGCAATCACTGGTTTTGGAAAAACCATAAGTCCTGGGCTAGGAATCTAGTCACGGTATTTTGGAACCTCATCGTTGAGAGTCTGAAGCATAACCCACATCGTGAATGAGAAGAGTGCAGCCAGGAACCCATAAAAAACTAGGTAGAAGAGCAAGATTAAACCCCAGCTCTTGGCGGTGCGCCCCAGCTCTTGGCGGTGCGCCCCAGGAACTCTCCGGTGGTCGGGTTGTAGATGAAGAGCTTCCACTCGGCCAGGCTCTGGTTGAGGGACTTCTCGTTCTTCGTCATGGTGTGTGCGCGGACGGCGAGGGGAGCGGCGGCCACGGGGATGGAGGCGGGGAAGGCAGCGGGGACAGAGGCGGCGAGGGCAGCGGAGGCGCGTTCCGGCTCCGGCGGCGCAGCCCGGCGACGGCAGGGGAGGGTGGGACGGCCGAGAACACCTCCTCGTTACTGGGAGCACTCGAGCCGACTGCAGTGTTTAAATTTTCAATAGAGCTAAATTCTTGCACCCTCAGCCCTTCCAGATGTTGGTGGGCGGGGCTTAAGTTCCAACCCTTTAATCCTCTAATCACCTGGACTTTCTGGTGACTAGCCCCATCCTGAAGCTATCTACGGGCCCCACCCTAAGCAGGTTCATTAGCATAAACTCAGGACTTATCAAAGGAGCTAATTATGAATAACAAAAGATCCTCCTACCACTCAGGAAATTTCTAGGATTTTAGGAGTTCTGGGGCAGAAAGAAACCAAATGCATTTTATACCGTATCATGTCTCTTTAGTCTCCTTTAGAATAGTTTATCAGTCTTTTTCTTTCTTTTTTATTTATTTAAAAAGACTTTTTTTTTTGAGACGGAGTTTCACTCTTGTTGCCCAGGCTGGAGTGCAATGGCTCAATCTCGGCTCACTGCAACCTCCACCTCCCGGGTTCAAGCGGTTCTCCTGCCTCAGCCTCCCAAGTAGCTGGGATTACAGGCATACACTACCACGCCTGGCTAATTTTGTATTTTTAGTAGAGACGGGGTTTCTCCATGTTGGTCTGGTCTCAAACCCCCAACCTCAGGTGATCCGCCGCCTCAGCCTCCCAAAGTGCTGAGATTACAGGCGTGAGCCACCACACCCGGCCTTTAATGTTTTAATTCTTTTAAAATTATTTTTATTCTGATAATTTTTCTGTAGATTATTTTGAATTTTCTTGGCATGCAAGTATGTCAATTCCATATAATGACAGTTTTTTCCTTCTGTTTTGAGCCTTATACATTTTGTTTTTTTCTTGCCTTCTGTATTTGCTAGGACAATGTAGAGATAGTGGATATCATTGTCTTGCTCCCAACTTCAAGAGGAAAAACTTTGATATTTTACTACTATTTTACTATTTAGTATGATATTTGCTATAGTTTTTCATTGAGTCACTTATCAGATTAGGGAAGATCTTTTCTATCCATTTACATTAGACTTTTTTTCTTTTTTTTTTTGGAGAGAAAGTCTTACTCCATCTCCGAGGCTGGAGTGCAGTGGCACATCCTCGGCTCACTGCAGCCTCTGCCTCCCAGGTTCAAGTGATTCTCCTTCCTCAGCCTCCTGAGTAGCTAGGATTACAGACATGCACCACCACACCCAGATAATTTTGTATTTTTGGTAGAGACAGGGTTTGGCCGTGTTGGTCAGGCTGGTCTCGAAATCCTGACCTCAGGTGATCCACCTGTCTCGGCCTCCCAAAGTGCTGGGATTACAGGCATGAGCCACCACGCCCGGCCTTTTCTCTTTTTCTCTTTTCTTTTTTTTTTTTTTCTTTTTTTTTGAGAGACAGGATCTTACTCTGTCCCTCAAGCTGAAGTGCAGTAGTGTGATCACGGCTCACTGCAGCCTCAAACTCCTGGGTTCAAATGATCCTCCTGCATCAGCCGGTTTTTTTCTTTGTTGTTTTGTGGGTTTTTTGTTTTGTTTTGTTTGAGATTTGAGTATTGCTCTGTTGCCCAGGCTGCTGTGCAGTGGAACAATCTCAGCCCACTACAGCCTCCACCCCTCAGGTTCAAGGGATTCTCGTGCCTCTGCCACCTGAGCAGCTAGGATTACAGGCATGTGCCACCACACCTGGCTAATTTTTATATTTTTTGTAGAGATGGAGTTTCACCATGTTGGCCAGGCTGGTCTCGAACTCCTGGCCCCAAGTGATCCACCCTCCTCAGCCTCCCAAAGTGCTGGGATTACAGGCATGTGCCACCACATCTGGCTTGTTTTTGTATTTTTTAGTAGAGAGGGGGTTTTGCCATGGTCTCAAACTCCCTGCCTCAAGTGATTTGCCTGCTTCAGCCTCCCAAAATTCCAGGATTACAGGCATGAGCCACGGCAGTCAGCCTAGGTTCTTTCTTTTTTTTTTTCTTTTTTTTTTTTTTTTTTTGAGATGGAGTCTGGCTCTGTTGCCCAGGCTGGAGTGCAGTGGCTCATTCTCGGCTCACTGTAATCTCTGCCTCCCGGGTTCAAGCGATTCTTCTGCTTCAGCCTCCCGAGTAGCTGGGATTACAGGTGACTGCCACCATGCCTGGCTAATTTTTGTATTTTAATAGAAATGAGGTTTCGCCACCAGGCTGGTCTCAAACTCCTGACCTCAGGCAATCCACTCTCCTTGGCCTCCCGAAGTGCTGGTATTATAGGCATGAGCCACCATGCCCGGCACCTAGGTTCTTATTTTTAAGAGTAAATTGCAGCCAGGCGCAGTGGCTCCCGCCTGGAATCCCAGCACTTTAGGAGGCCGAGGAGTTTGGGTCACCTGAGATAAGAAATTCGGGACTAGCCTGGGCAATGTGGCGAAACCCAATCCCTACTAAAATACAAAAATTAGCTAGGCGTAGTGGTGCATGCCTGTAATTCCAGCTACTTGGGAGGCTGAGGGAGGAGAATCGCTTGAACAGGGAGGCAGAGGTTGCAGTGAGCCAAGATGGTGCCATTGCACTCCAGCCTGGGCAAACAACAGTGAAACTCCGTCTCAAAAAAAAAAAAAAAAAAAAAAAAGACTAAATTGCAATTACCCCAAATGGTTTTTTTAAATCCTAACTACAATTTGGCCCAGGTTATGGTCAATTTTGGTAAATGTGTCTAGTTCTTTTCCCAAACACTATGACTATATAACAAATCACCCATAAAATTAATTGTTTTGAAAAACAATAATCATTTTTACCTCTCACGGTTTCTACGTGTCAAGAATTCTAGAGCAACTCAAGGGCAGTTCAGCTCAAGGTCTCTCATGAGATTGCAGCCTGACTGGTTGGGGTTAGCTTGTCTCAAAAGTTTCTTCACTTACATGCCTGGTGTCTATGCTGAGGAGACTCCAACAGCTAGGTACTGGAACACCTGCAGCTCCTCAGACATCCCCTTCTAACTCTGTGTGGTGTCTCCAGCAAGGCAGCTTGAAGGTAGTTAGATTTACATAACAGCTCAGGGTTTCCCAAGGCAGGTACCCTAACAGAGAGGCAGGGAGAAGCTGTTTTATGACCTAATCTTAGAAGTCACATGGCATCATTCCACCAGATTTTTTTTGGTTGAGGTAGACACAAAAGTTTAATCAGGTGTAAGAGTAGGGAACATAGACCCATCTCTCAATGGAGGAATATCCAGTCACATTGTAAGGAGAACACGTGGAATCAGATATGTACCGTCACGGCAATTTTAGAAAAATGCAGCTTGCCGTAGCAGCATCCCACAAGTCCCACAAGCAGCCTGATAGTCATCTTTGCCATTAGACCCAGCTCTAGCTTTTGTGTTAGGTCACACATGTCCCTTTTTTTCTCTGCCCCCAGCAGCATAGTGCCCACTTCATTGTCTTTCATGCACAGCCACACTCTGGAGTCCCACAATCCTTGCTCTTAAAAGCAAGGTCTTTTTCTGTTTGTTTCTTGTTTCTTTGGCTAGAGGGCAGCAGTGCAAACATGGCTCACTGCAGCCTCAACCTCTTGGGCTCAAGCGATCTTCCCACCTCAGCCCTGCCAAGTAGCTGGGAGCACAGTCACGTGCCACCACCCCCAGCTGATTTTTGTATTTTTTGTAGAAATGGCGTTTCGCCATGTTGCCTGTTGCAGGTGAGTGGCAACTATCTGAGACTGCTATCATGCAGGCGGTAAAGGAATTTACCAAGACAGTTGTTGGTAAAGAAAGGCAGATTTCTTAGAGAAAGTATGAAAATACATTGCAACGGTGCAAGGGGCAGGTCAGCGAGAGAGGGGCAGACTGCAAGGAGACAAAGGCTTGCTGGGGATTTTATAGGGTGGTACTGTGTGCTGACAAGGGCTTAGAGCAGTGCTGATAACACCAAGGTTGCAATGAGCTAATTAATCTGCAGGTGTCTTGTGATAAATTGGATGCAGGAGGGCTACATATCCTGGACCATGAGACCCACAGGTTATCTGCTTTCTGTTTCTGCTTTCTCTTGGTCTTGCCAGCCTGACTCCTTTTCCCTAGATAGGACTCCACATTGCCCAGGCTGGTCTCCAGTTCCTGAGCTCAAGCAATCCTCCCCACTCAGCCTCCCAAATGCTGGTATTACAGGCAACAGCCCCTGTACCCGGCTTTTTTTTTTTTTTTTTTTTTTTTTTAAGACAGTGTCTCACTCTGTCACCCAGGCTGGAATGCAGTGGTGCAATCACTGCTCGCTGTAACTTTGACCTCCCCCAGCTCAGGCTGTCCTCCTGCCTCAGCCTCCTGAGTAACTGGGACCACAGGCACGCACCACCACATCTGGCTAATAGTTTATTTTTAGTAGAGACAAGGACTCACTATGTTGTCCAGGCTGGTCTCAAATTCCTGGGCTCAAGCGATCCTCCTGCCTCAGCCGCCCAAAGTGCTGAGGTTATAAGCCTGAGCCACCACAGCTGGCCTAAGAGAAGTTCTTAAACTTCTCTCAGATACCCTCCCTGGGATTTTGAAGGGTAAGGGAGAGCCCCTGTGGGCTTGAGAAATGAGTGTCACACATCACCCAGGCTAGAGGTCCTGAGAAATGTCGTTACACCCCTGGGACCCCTGAATGCATCTTCATGCCAAGGCATCAGGATGAAGTTCTTTCCTCAATGCCTTAAACATTTCTTCAGTGAAGGCCTCCTGTCCCCAGGACTGTTTTAGGAGCTGGCAGCACAATGATAAAGAAAGAAGCCACTGTTCCAGAAGGAACTCACAGTGGAGAGAGGCGTCTATAAACTTGTGGGAGTATCATCCAGAGGCCACAGGGAACATTTAAAAACGTGAAGGCGAGAAATATCATGATCAGATTTGCACTTCGGAAGTCCTCACTATGTGAAAGCAAAGCTATCCTTGTCCCTTACTGCCAGGAGCAAGGCATAGTCAGTTGCAATTTGTGTACAAAATCTCCATTACAATGTATTAGACCTGAGAGGGATTTCTCTGATATGAGACCTCTTTGAGAGATAATCATCCAGGCTAGGTTTGTTTCTGTATACACCAGGAAGCATACACTGAAGAAAACCTGCAACAGAATGGAGTTCGTTTTCCTCAGTTAGGAAAACAGGATGAGGAGTTGGAGTAGCAGCAAACTCATCTTCTAATGAATTTACTTCAAATTCTTTTTTTTTTTTTGAGATGGAGTTTCACTCTTATTGCCCAGGCTGGAGTGCAATGGCGCAATCTCGGCTCACTGCAACCTCTGCCTCCTGGGTTCAAGTGATTCTCCTGCCTCAGCCTCCCGAGTAGCTGGGATTACAGGCATGTACCACCAAGCCTGGCTAATTTTTTGTATTTTTAGTAGAGATGGGGTTTCTCCATGTTGGTCAGGCTGGTCTCGAACTCCTGACCTCAGGTGATCCACCAGCCTCGGCCTCCCAAAGTGCTGGGATTACAGGCGTGAGCCACCATGCCCAGCCTACTTCAAATTCTTAATTAACTTTCACCATTCCAACAGACAGGCTAATTTGATTCCCTAACTATGAGAAATGGCCATAGCAACATCCTTTGGACAACGTTTAGAAAATGTCAGATTTCTTAAAAATGCAAGGAATAATCCAGTCCAGGTGGCACTTGCCTGTAATCCCACCTATCCTGGAGGCTGAAAAAGGAGGATCATTTGTGCGAGGCTCTTGCATTGGTTCGAACCCTGAGAGGGCACCAACAAACACAAGGTGGTGTGGAGCACCCCGCTGTTTTAATGAGCGCCTGGGTGCAGGCGGGCTGAGGCCTGATATGACGTCAGCACCAAAAGAGGACGGGGCAGGGATTTTATAGTCTCCTGTAATCAGGAAGTGTCTCAGTCTGATGTAACTGCTACGCAGTACCCACACAGCCTCTCTCTCCGTCTTCGGGGGTACATGTCTTTCGGCCAGCTCTCTTCCTGCTTCTGCTATCTTGCTGACGCACGCTGCTGGTGCAAGTGGCCTTGCACCTTGGGACTGGGCCTGAAGAGGGAGGAGTTATTCATTCCCTTAAGCTTTCAGGCCCCGGAGAGAATCTTTCAATTTGAGGCCAGGAATTCGAGGCTGCAGTGAGCTATGATCATGCCTGTGAATAGCTACTGCACTCCCACCTGGGCAACATGGTAAGACCCTGTCTCCAAATAATAATAAATATAGGCCTGGCTCATGGCTCAAATCTGTAATCCCAGCACTTTGGGAGGCCAAAGTTGGTGGATCACTTGAGGTCAGGAGTTTGAGATCAGTCCGGTCAACATGGTGAAACCCTGTCTCTACTAAAAATACAAAAATTAGCTGGGTGTGGTGGTGCACACCTGTAATCCCAGCTACTCGGGAAGCTGAGGCAGGAGAATCGCTTGAACCTGGGAGGTGGAGGTTGCAGTGAGTCGAGATTACACCACCGCACTCCAGCCTGGGCAAGAGCAAGACTTTGTCTCAAAAGAAAAAAGAAAAGTCCTACAACAGTGCTTAAGTATTTTCACAATAGGCCTTCCTGGAATCCAGAGCAACAGCAGTAATTCCTGGTAGGACTGTCTTTTCCTGCACCATAACCAACATTGGACATAGAAACTGTACACCTGATTGATTCAGGAAATCAAAGTAATAAAACTGCCCGTGACAATGCAGCCAAGTGATTAGAAGAAAGCTGGTTGAAAATTTAAACACCCTTTTTACTCATTAATCTCCAACCACTGAAGACAAAAAGCAAAATTAACATGATTGTAAACTAAGCACTTGTGTCCTGTGGCTAGTGTTTTGGCCTGCTGAGAGAGAACGAGTTGATCAAAGCAAGTGAGTCTGCTAAGAACTGTGGGACCAGTGCTGCTTCGGGGAGCGCACAGCTAGGAACCATTAACCGGCATGTTTCAGGAACAGGTGAACACCATAATTAATCTTGGCTTCAATTTGGAGGGAAACAGAAAACCTACCTCCCTGTCCAATGAGTTTATACATTAATCCCCTGAGTTCTGGGGGAAAGTTTTAACATTGGAATAAAGACTTTTTCTGCCCTTCCTAATGTGTGGAGAACAAACATTTGGGAAGGATGGCTGAGTTCCTTAACTTCAGCAGTTAAGATGCCTCCTAGGAAAGCTGTGGATCGCTACCTTGTTTGGTTTGATGCATCTAAGCTCACAGAGCAAAGGCTCTTCCAATGAAGTTAGTGGGTTTTTTAATGCAAGAAAACAGGGAGCCTCACCTTACAAACATAAATCATGAAAATCCAGAGACTTGGAAGTTTTTCTGAGGGCAAACTCATCTAATCAATAGGCTCTTGAATTGCTTAAAGCATGTCCAGGACTTTACTGTTCTGTTCTAGGTACAGGAAAATGAATAGATACCTGACTTTGCACCAAACTTTAAGAAAAGAAAAAAGCTACAAGTTGTACAAACATCTGCACCAGCCACGGAAATTTCATATTAGAAACACAGGAAGCTGGGCCCGGTGGCTCACACACCTGTAATCCCAGAATTCTGGGAGGCCAAGGCAGGCAAATCATGAGGTCAGATCGATACCATCCAGGCCAACATAGTGAAACCCTGTCTCTACTAAAAATACAAAAATTAGCTGGGCATGGTGATGCACGCCTGTAGTCCCAATTACTCGGGAGGCTGAGGCAGGAGAATTGCTTGAACCTGGGAGGCAGAGGTTGCAGTGAGCCAAGATCGCGCCACTGCACTCCAGCCTGGGGACAGAATGAGACTCTGTCTCAAAAAAAAAAAAAAAAAACCCCACAAAAAAACCCAGGAACTTATGCTAAATTAAATGCTGAATGAACTGGGTAGCAAAATAAAAACCAAACCACGCAAGGGAATCTTTCCTCAGAGACAACAAATTATGAATGTAAACCAGAGATGCTACAAGGTGCCCTCTGACATCCATAACATGGAGTGGTAGAGGCCTGTCAGATCCCAGGGTCTGGGTTCAGCCTATGCTGAAGTCTGAAGGGAGTGGGTGGATGAGCAGAAAGAATACTCAGGGGGCCGTAGACAGATGAGAGATGATTTTATTCAGTGGCAGCTCTCATCAGCAGCTTTCTCACACTGTCTCTCTCACACTGTCCACCCTGTCTTAGCTGCTTGAGCTGGCAGCTCCCACACACAGGTGTGGCCGGCTCTCCTTTGCCTTCAGGGTCAGCAGCTTAACTTGTTCTCTCCCTGGGCACGAGCAAGCCGAGCTGTGTCCTGGCTCCCTCCTATCTGTCTACAAGACAGACAGCTTTGGCTCTCTCTTTCTTGGCCACGTCAAGCCACGTTGAGCCAAACCGGGCCCCAAAGCCCCTGTACAGCATTAGCAGGGCAATTACACCTTTTACAGACAATAGTAGCTCAGAGCCAAATATGAACTTACACAAAGGTCATATAAAAAGTGGAGGGCGCGCCAAACTCGCTGGGTCATCCAAGGCCTATCCTTGACCAAAGCACATCCATATACCTTACACTCCACCCCCTAGGCCGAGAGAGTCATAGGGTTTGGGCACACAGGCCCGGTACACAGGCTTGACACACATAAGCTTTGGGCACATAGGCCCAATATACATACACAGGCTTGACACATAAGACTGTCACACAGGGCTTAGACAGAGGCTCTGGTCACACAGGCCTGTTACATACATAAGGTTCGATAAACTGCCTAGCTATCATCACAGATTACCATAGCTGTCACCCTCCTGGAGATTATTCACACTGCCCTGAGTTTAGCTCATTAGCTACTCTGTCTACCCCTGGTTTCAAACCATATGATGTTAGTACTAGGCTGGACTGTGCCAGGAGTCCAGGCAGCAAAAGCACCCCAGCTAGACCTAGCTGTTTACCATGCCTATTAGGAATTGGAGGATGCCCTTCCCAACGGTGAAGGCTCAGGATCTAGGAGTGCCTCAGGCCCCATGACCTTATCTTGCATTAGGACTACAGGTCCTAAGACTTCTTGTAACTCTGCTGCTAAGGGACTTGTATTCAGCATATTCTGCTGTTCTAAGCGGGCATACCACTCCACTAAAGTAGATGTCTGTGTTATCCCAGTCCAGGGGATCATTACCTACCTATGAACACATCCATCCTGCTACCAGGTAAGTTGTCTGCACGACGACTGTAACCCATCCTGCCATGTTCTTATGAGCCTGAAGGGCAGCATATGCAGTCACTAACTGCTTCTTTATTAATGAACACCAGAGCTCAGCTAACAGCTAACAGCCCACTGGCGCTTCCAAGTGCTCCATGCATTGCTATAGACCCTATCCAAAACTATCTGTGGTTACAGGTACATCTGCGTGAATGTGGTTACATGAATGGGCACCCTTGGTTTACTACCCAGAAAAGCTGTCTCAGCCTCATTATCCCATTCTCAGGCAAGAAGGGTGCTACTGCTTCTAAACCTGCAAGAAAATCAGAGATTGGCATAACATTATTGATAAAATCATGACACATGGTGGGGCTATACATATAGCCCTGCGGCAACACTGGAAAAGTCCATTGTTGCCCTCCCATGAAGGCAAACTGTTCCTGGCTCTCGGTGGACTGTCCCAGTTCCATTGTCAAATAGTCCATCAAGTCCGTGACAGACAGCACAGCTACTAACCTGTGCAAAACATCCACCCCAGAATGTCTTCAGGTATGGAACAGACATACACAGTGCATAAGCAGAGAGCTAAGCGGCCGATGCTGAGATGTAGAGATACAGGTTTCACTTTCACTGACCAGTCTTCATAGCCATCAATAAATGTGGCTCTGCCCAGAAACTTACCCAGGTTCAGGGACCAGTGGATTGCCAAGTCCACAAGTAGCTCTAGTTGTCCAGTAACCCCTCAGCCACGCATCTTGGCCAGTCTCTTATCAAACAGAAAAGGCTTTACACTTCTGCCTGACTGCAGCAGGTACTCTCTAAACTGGAATGCTCAGGCAGGACCGGGTTGCACTTTGGGGAGAAGGAATATCCTTCTCCTGAATGATTTGCACTAAATCTGTATATGACTGCCGACGTTACTTGCCTAACTCCCACAACTCAGCAGGGGCACAGACACCATAGGAAATGTGCTTCACCATGGTAGTGGGGAGTGTCTCTCGGCCCACTCTTGGGGCCTAACAGCTGCTCATGCCGTATTTCCTGGCAGACCACTGGGCTAGCCTGCCACGGAGGTTCTTCCTCCTTCCTGTGCTGCATCCCACAGGCACTGGGCACGTACTTCCTGCAGCACAGTCACAAATGCCTATCTGACTTTGCCGGTAAAGGCATGCTTCTTCTCAGTGCTGTGTAATTCCAGGTGCTTAGTGCCTTCTCCACACTTGCAGGGGACCCATCCATTGCCTCCCATGTTTCCACTGGGGCTCATCCAAGCAGCACTGCTGCCACCGAGTTCCACAGCCCATGCCACGGCCACATAGCCAACTCAGGAGCCCTCAGGGGCTGAAGACCCACTCATCTCATCCCATACTTGTTGTCAATTTTCAGATCCTGGGGTCCGGGTCCAGCCCATGCCGAAGTCCGAGGGGAGTGGATGGATGAGCAGAAATACTCGGGGGGCCGTAGGCAGGTGAGAGATTATTTTATTCAGCAGTAGCTCTCATCAACAGCTTTCTCACACTGTCTCTCTCACACTGTCCACCCTGTCTCAGCTGCTTGAGTTGGCAGCTTCCACACACAGCTGTGTGGCCGTCTCTCCTCTGCCTTCAGGGCAACAGCTTGTTCTCTCTCTCGGCACAAGCAAGCAGAGCTGTGTCCTGGCTCCCTCCTGTCTGTCTGCAAGACGGACACCTTTGGCTGTCTCTGTCTTTCTCTGGGCCCCAGAGCACCTGCCATGTCAAGCCATGTTGAGCCAAGCCGAGCCCTAAGGGCTCCTGTACAGCATTAGCAGGGCAATTATATCTTTTACAGACAACAGTGGCTCAGAGCTAAGTACGAATTTACACAAACAGGTTATACAATAAGTGGAGGTGTGTGCCTGCGCACCAAACTCAACTGAGTCAAGTGGGCCGGACGTCTGCCTTAGCCTATCCTTGACCAAAGAACATTTATACACCTTACACTCTACCCCCTGTCATAGGGGGCTAAAAGAAAAGTTTGTTGACAGTCGTTTTAGGAATTGCAACACTTGGATGTCCTTTCCTCTTCTGACACCCTTAGTGGTGGTTCTGAGGTCTCAACGAGGCACAAATTAGCCATCTAAGTATAAAACCTTAAAGGAGAGAGTCTTTTTCCTAGCAATCCTACTCACATTAGAAATATGGCTTCAGCTATCACTCTACCTTCCCCATTCTACTCTGTTTCTCCCTCACAATTTTATAAGAAATCTACTACATTTCTGAGATTTCACTACTGCCAGCTTTATTCTTTTTTATTTTATCTGGATCTGATGTCCTACCATTAAAATTTTGATTGGGAGGCCAGGTGCAGTGGCTCATGGCTGTAATCCCAGCACTTTGGGAGGCTGAGGCGGGTGGATCACTTGAGCCCAAGAGTTAGAGACCAGCATGGGCAACATAGGGAGACCTCATCTCTACAAAAACTTAAAAAAAAAAAAAAAATTAGCCTGGCATGGTTGCACGTGTGTGGTCCCAGCTACCCTTGGAGGCTGAGGTGGGAGGATTACTTCAGCCATGGAGGCAGAGGTTGCAGTAAGCCATAATCACACCGCTGCACTCCAGGAAGACCTTGTCTCAAAAAGAAAAATTGGTTGGGGATCCACATCAATTTCTGACGACATCCACCTCAGCTCCTATTTGTTCAAAATCGACCAAGTAAGACCAGACATGAATCCTCTTGGAGCCCATTCAACAATATGTATTTTTCATTTTATTTGGGTTGTTCAAAGTGAGTAGGGATTCCCTTCATGGTTGCCACCATTGTGCAACAGGGCTTGGGATGAATTTCACATGGTCATTCAGCTTGGGTTAAGGAACAGGCTTTAATGGAGAAACATACAAGCCAAGGGTCACCAAGAGAGGACATAGTCGCAGACTCTCCCACCAACCCAGAGGGATGCTAAGGCTATGTGCTATATGTGTTCCAATGGAAGGACGTGTGCCCCCTGAGATGACACCCTCTTAAAATGTGTCAGAATGTGGACACAGAGACTATATAGAGTCAGGGTGGCTGAGTTTATGTGCCAGCTGTTTAGTTGTCTGGGAAAGCCAGTGACCCAGCAGAAAGCCATCCTGGGAGAAGCTAAGTGCAGGCTCCCTCCTGTTGATAGAAGGGGAGACCTTAGCCCCACCTGGCACAACATGCAGGCAACCCTAGCACTAGCTCCCAAGATTGTTTTTGGAGGATCCTACCGTCAAGTAGGATCACCACACTTTCCTATTCATTCTTTAAAAAGTGCTCGCAGCCCACCATATTGACCTGCTAATGACCAGTGCAAGCAATACCATCCTACAATAATCTGCCGAAAAAGAGAAATTCTGCAAGTCAATGAAAGAGTCCAGAGATGAAAAAGCTTCAATGGAGTAATTGTATAACATTCAGATACATCAGAATATTTATTAAGTTAGTGAGGGAGAAGGCAAGGTAGACATAGTCGATCAGTTGGGGCAAAAGATGGAGAAATGATGAGATAAAGGTAGATATAAGAGAGAAAATAATAGTTGAAATGAGTTCATTCAACGAATATTTATTGAGCACCTGTGCTAAGTTCTGAGGATGACCCAGTGTACAAGATTGAGATGGTCCCTGTCCTACAGACAAGTAAACAACCCAGTAGATAGTTACAAAAGTTAAGATAATTTTTTTTTTTTTGAGATGCAGTTTTGCTCTTGTTGCCCGAGCTGGAGTACAATGGCGCGATCTCGGTTCACTGCAACCTCTGCGTTCCCGGTTCAAGCAATTCTTCTGCCTCAGCCTCCCAAGTAGCTGGGATTACAGGCGTGTACCACCATGCCTGGCTAATTTTGTATTTTTAGTAGAGATGAAGTTTTACCATGTTGATCAGGCTCGTCTCGAACTCTTGTCCTCAGGTGATCCCCCTACCTTGGCCTCCCAAAGTGCTGGGATTACAGGTATGAGCCACCACGCCTGGCCAAGATAATAATTTTTAAAGATTTTTCCCCATGAATTACTTGTACTAACATTTTAACATTCTTCCAAGTTGCAATTCTGTTTACCTGAATGAACTTTCAAAAAATAAAAGAGCCAATGAATGGAATAGAAGCAGTAATACTTTTTATAGCAGAACAACAACAAAAAAAGAATGTATCTAATCGGTAAAAAAATACTCAGAAAAAAGAATGTTTAGCTTGTTCTGTATACATTTTTAGGAAAAAAGCCTAATTTGGAGGAATTTTTAAACTTCAAAAATAAAAATTTCACTGGGCACTTTGGCTAATGCCTGTAACCCCAACATTTCAGGAGGCTGAGGTGGGAGAATCACTTGAGGCCAGGAATTCAAAACCAGCCTGGGCAACATGGCAAGACCGGTCCCTACTAAAAATGAAAAAAAAACATTATCCAGGCATGGTGGTGTGCACCTATAGTCTTAGCTACTCTGGAGGCTGAGTCAGGAGAATCTGAGGCAAGAAGATCGCTTGAGTCCCAGTGGTTAAGGCTGCAGTGAGCCATGATCATGCCACTGCACTCCAGCCTGGCCAGCAAAGCAAGACTCTGTCTCAGAAAAAGAAGAATCTTTACAATGTCTAAGATACAACAGCTAATAATAAAACATCTATCAAGCTCTGAAGAAAATGTTATCATGTAGTAGAACGGCATTTTCAAATAAGCCAGAAGAAAATTTATCCCTTTTCTGAATAAGCTGACATTCTACAGCAGGAAATGATCAAAAGAAAAAATTCAAGAATAGGGAAGTTGTCGCTGGAAGAGACTGGCAGTGAGCACTGAAAACAGTTCATCTGTAGAGATGAGTGTTGATAATTAGTTATATATACATATACATAGTTATACCAATAGGAAAATGGACACAAGATATGAATAGGCAATCCACAGAGTAAGAAATATAAATGGCTGGTAAAATATGAAAGATATTCACCATTGGTAAAATATGAAAGATACTCACCTTTCACTACTGATGAGGGATCTGCAAGTTAAAATCACAAAGAAATAGCACTTTCCAACCTGTCAGATTGATTTTTTAAATTTTTAAAAACTACTGGCCGGGCTCCGTGGCTCACGCCTGTAATCACAACACTTTGGGAGGCTGAGGCAAGCGGATCACCTGAGGTCAGGAGTTCAAGACCAGCCTGGCCAACATGGAGAAACCCCATTTCTACTAAAGATACGAAAATTAGCTGGGCATGGTGGCGGGCGCCTGTAATCCCAGCTACTTGGGAGGCTGAGGTGGAAGAGTTGCTTGAACCTGGAAGGTGGAGGTTGCAGTGAGCCAAGATCATGCCACTACACTCCAGCCTGGGCGACAGAGTGAGACTCTACCTCAAAGAAAAAAAAAATTAATAGAACCAGCCGCTTGACAGAGGCATTTATTGGCCAACGTTGGGTCTATTTTAGCATCAAAAGAACAATGCCTGTAACAAATTGAAACACACTGACTATATAAAAATCCACGAGTCAGGCCAGTCGCGATGACTCACACCTGTAATCCCCCAGCACTTTGGGAGGCGGAAGTGGGCAGATCACTTGAGGTCAGGAGTTTGAGACCAGCATGGCCAACATGGCAAAAACCTATCTCTACTAAAAATACAAACTTAGCCAGGCATGTTGACACATGCCTGTACTCCCAGCTACTCAGGAGACTGAGGAGGAAAAATCACTTGAACCTAGGAGGCAGAGGTTGCAGTGAGCCGAGATTGCGCCATTGCACTCCAGCCTGGGCAACAGAGCTAGACTCTGTTTCAAATAAATAAATAAATAAATATCCCGCGTCCATAGAATACTTAAACTAAAAATAAAAAAAAAAAGAGGAGGAGGAGGAATAACACAAGCAAGCAAATAAACAAAAACTTTTCTACAGGTGGCCATTCCACCAAGTTCTTATCTGATAGGGGAAAGAATTAGGTTATTTGCAGTAACCTATTGCAGAGTAGCCTAATAGTCACAGCTGATGAGCAAGAGCCCTTCTTTCCTGAAAAAGGCTAGCTATCAATGTAGACAGAATTGAAAAAAAAAACACAATTTGCAATCCCTAGGGAAATAATTAATTAAGCCACGAATTAGGTGCTGACACAATTAGGTGAAAGGTTGGGGAGCTGTATATTAATCTGGTGTTAATATTAATCTGTATATTAATCTGGTGCTAAAGTTATCACCCCGCAGTTTACTAAGGAGTTCTAAGATGATTGTCAGCACACAGACCCAGTCATCAATCTTAATATCATTAATAATGGGATAAACAGAGCTTCACTATGTGCCTTCCGGTATGATGCAGTATTTAGCCTGAATCTAATCAAGCCTTTAGATCCAACTTCCATTAATAGAAAATACTGAGGTTATTGTTAAATGACACCACAAGGAAACAACCAGAAACATCTAGAAGTTAGAACATTCTAAGGAAATACTAGTCTACTCTCTACAAATCAATGTCACAGGAAAAATAAAAAGCTAGGGAGAAAATCTGTTCTAGATTAAAATATATTTCAGGATGTTGATAATGGAGGAGGCTATGCATGTCTTGGGGGAGGCAGCACATGGGAAATATTTGTATTTTTTTTTTCTCAATTTTGCTATGAACCTAAAACTGCTCTTAAAAAATAAAGCCCTTTTTTTTTTCTTTTGAGACAGAGTCTCGCTCTGTTGCCCAGGCTGGAGTGCAGTGGTACAGTGGTGCAATCTCAGCTCACTGCAACCTCCACCTCTCGAGTTCAAGCAATTCTCCTGCCTCAGCCTCCCAAGTAGCTGGGATTACAGGCACCTGCCACCACGCCCAGCTAATTAAAAAATAAAGACTTTTAAGAAAAAAGAGCCATTTCAGAGACCCAACAACCAAATGCAATCATACTTCTTGATTGGATCACACTATAAACAAGCTTGGTGCAAAAGATATTTGGGCAACAAGTGGAAATACTTGAGTGTGTTAATATTATGGTTGTACAGGAAAGTGTTCTCATTAGATATGCATATCAAAATATTTAGGAGTAAAATTTTATGTGTTTACTTAAAAAGATTTCACCGAAAAATGTGTGAAACATGACAAAATGCTAAAAAAAATTCTACATGATGGGTATATGGTGTTAATTATATTATTCTCTCTACTTTTTCTGTACATTTATAGTTTTTTTATAAGCATAAAAACTCTTTTTTAAAATAGAGTTAGGGTTTTACTGTTGCCCAGGCTGGTCTCAACTCCTGAGCTTAAGGGATCCTCCTGCCTTAGTCTCCTAAAGTACTGGGATTGCAATCATAAGCCACCACACCCAGCCAAATTAAAAAGTTGTTTTTTGGGTTTTTTTGTTTGTTTGTTTTTGAGACGGAGTTTCACTCTTGTTGCCCAGGCTGGAATGCAATAGCGAGATCTCAGCTCACCGCAACCTCTGCCTCCTGGGTTCAAGGCATTCTCCAGCCTCAGCCTCCAGAGTAGCTGAGATTACAGGCACCCACCAACACACCCAGTTAATTTTTTTGTATTTTTAGTAGAGACAGCGTTTCGCTATGTTGGCCAGGCTGGTCTCGAACTCCTGACCTCAAGTGATCAACCCACCTCGGCCTCCCAAAGTGCTGGGATTGCAGGTGTGAGCCACCGTACCTGGCCAAAAGTTGCTTTTCTGGTTGGGTTTTTTTTTTTTTTTTTGAGACAGTCTCCCTCTGTTACCCAGGCTGGAGTGTACTGGCTCACTGCAACCTCCACTTCCGGGTTCACTCAATTCTTGTCCCTCAGCCTCCCAAGTGGCTGGGATTACAGATGTGCACCACCACGACCAGCTAATTTTTGTATTTTTAGTAGAGATGAGGTTTCACCCTGTTGGCCAGGATGGTCTGGAACTCCTGGCCTCAAGTGATTCACGCGCCTCAGCCTCTCAAAATGCTGGGATTACAGGCCGGAGCCACCACGTCCAGCCATAAAACAAACAAACAAACAAACAAAAAAACAGATATTTGGCCAGGTGCAGTGGCTCATGCTTGTAATCCTAGCACTTTGGAAGGCCAAGGAGGGTGGATCACATGAGGTCAGGAGTTTGAGACCAGCCTGGTCAACATGGCAAAACCCCGTCTCTACTAAAAATACAGAAACTTAGCCCAGCGTGGCAGTGGGCACCTGTAATCCCAGCTAGCCGGGAGGCTAAGGCAGGAGAATCGCTTGAACCCAGGGGATGGAGGTTGCAGTGAGCCAAGATCGTGCCATTGCACTCCAGCCTGGGCAACAAGAACGAAACTCTGTCTCAAAATAATAATTATAATAATACCCAGTATTTGTGAGTGTTTGAGAAAACAGACCATCACATACATATTGGAGTATATACTGGTATAAACTTCTAAGAGGACAATTTCAAGTATAAAAATTTTATTTTACAATATACATATCAGCGGGACGAGGTAGCTCACGCCTATAATCTCAGCACTTTAGGAGGCCTAGGCAGACACATCATTTGAGGTCAGGAGTTTGAGACCAACCTGGCTAACATGGTGAAACTCCATCTCTACTAAAAATACAAAAATTAGCCAGGCATGTTAGTGCGCACCTGTAATCCTAGCCACTGGGGAGGCTGAGGCAGGAGAATGGCTTCAACCCAGGAGGTGGACATTGCAGTGAGCCAAGATCACACCACTGCACTCCAGCTTGGGCAACAGAAGGAGAGTCTGTCTCAAAAATAAAATACAGGCCGGGCACGGTGGCTCACACCTGTAATCTCAGCACTTTGGGAGGCCGAGGCAGGCGGATCACCTGAGGTCAGGAGTTCAAGACCAGCCTGGCCAACATGGCAAAATGCTGTCTCTAACTAAAAACACAAAAATTAGCTGGGTGTAGTGGCGGGCACCTGTAATCCCAGCTACTCAGGAGGCTGAGGCAGGGGAATCATTCGAAACCAGAAGGCGGAGGTTGCAGTGAGCTGAGATCCCACCACTGCATTCCAGCCTGGGCAAGAGATGGAAAGGAGGGACAGATGTCCACTCTTTTTTTATGAGCATGGGTTAGTTTTGTAATTTGAAAATTTTTAACTTAACCAATACAGTTACAATGTACACTGCAAATAAGAAAAATGTCCTTATTGAAATTGGGGTTGGGAAAAATACAGTATCCTTATTGAGATGGGGTTTGGGGACTGTCATTAAATCCCAGGTAGATTAACAAAGACAGGAAAATGGGAAGAAAAGCAATTGATTAAAACACTGCGGCCGGGCTTGGCGGCTCACTCCTGTAATCCCAGCACTTTGGGAGGCTGAGGCTGGCGGATTACGAGGTCAGGAGTTCAAGACTAGCCTGACCAATATGGTGAAACCCTGTCTCTACTAAAAATACAAAAATTAGGCCGGAAGCGGTGGCTCACGCCTGTAATTCCAGCACTTTGGGAGGCTGAGGTGGGCGGCCAACATGGTGAAAGTCCATCTCTAAAATACAAAAAATTAGCCAGGCGTGGTGGCGCACGCCTGTAGTCCCAGCTACTCGGGAGGCTGAGACAGGAGAATCATTTGAACCCAGGAGGCAGAGGATGCAGTGAGCCAAGATCATGCCACTGTGCTCCAGCCTAGGCAACAGAGCGAGACTCCATCTCAAAAATAAATAAATAAATAAATAATAAAACACTGCTTGGCTGGGTGTGGTGGCTCACATCTGTAATCCTAGCACTTTGGGAAGCCGAGGTGGGTGGATTACCTGATGTCAGGAGTTTGAGACCAGCCTGGCCCACATGGTGAAACCTCGTCTGTACTAAAAATACAAAAATATAGCTGGACGTGGTGGTGCATGCCTGTAATCCCACCTACTTGGGAGGCTGAGCAGAGATCACGCCACTGCACCCCAGCCTGGGCAACAGAGCGAGCTCCATCTCAAAAACCTCTGCCTCTCGGGTTCACGCAATTCTCCTGCCTCAGCCTCCTGAGTAGCTGGGATCACAGGCGCACCACGCACCCAGCTAATTTTTCTATTTTTAGTAGAGATGGGGTTTCACCATGTTGGCCAGGCTGGTCTCGAACTCCTGACCTCAAGTGATCCACCCGCCTCAGCCTCCCAAAGTGTTAGGATTACAGGTGTGAGCCACCACGCCAGGCCACATCAGGTTTTTGTTGTTGCTTTTTAAGTAGAGATGGGTTTTTGCCATGTTGTCCAGGCTGGTCTTGATAGAACTCATGGCCTCAAGTGATCCACCAGCCTCGGCGTCACAAAGCGCTGGGATTGCAGGCAAGAGCCACTGCACCTTGCTCAGGTTTTCAAAAATATTTTTTGTAGTTTTTTTTTTTTTTTTGAGACAGGGTCTCCTATCACTCTGACTAGAACGCAGTGGTGACATCCTGGTTCCCTGCAGCCTCCACGTCCCGGACTCAAGAGATCCTCCCACCCCAGCCTCCTGAGTAGCTGGGACTACAGGCATGGGCCACCATGCCCAGCTAATTTTTCTTTTTAACTTTTTGTAGAGACAGGTCTCACTATGTTTCCCAGGCTGTTTTCGAACTCCTGGCCTCAAGCAATTCTCCCACCTTGGCCTCCCAAAGTGCTGGGATTACAGGTGTGAGCCACTGTGTCCTGCCTCAATAAATATTTTTGAATGAATTAATCAGCAAGTAATCTCCTCTATTTACTGTGACTCTGAGTTATGTTCAAGAGCAAGGAGTTCTTGACTTCCTTTTCTTTGTAATGATTTAGTGCTTGAAATTACTTCTACCTTTCAGCATTTTAAAATTGGTCATTATTTTCTCATTTTTATCCCCACACTCACATCGAACATGATCTCCACTATTTAAGTGTTAAGATTTTTGTTTCAGCCTACGATTTATCCTATTGCAAACTGCTAGCTATTATTTTCAACCTCTGTCAGCTAAATGTCAGAATGTCACTAATCAAAGGTGGTACTTAGGGGTGAAGTGAACAGTTAAGCCTCCAGTTTACAAGCTTGTTTTTCCCTGGAATACTTGTGTTAAAGTCGCACGTTCCTGGGTGTGACCCTTTCGAGACAAAATCTCAACTGGTGAGTTAATTACGTATAACTATAATTAAATCAAAGATGTAGGATAATGGAGGCGTTGAAATAGTTTTTGCTAGGCAAGGGTGTGACCTGTTTAAAAAATGTATGATATATGCCGCCATTCGAGAGGCAAGGAAAACATATCTCCAAATTTCCTTCCAAGCGGTCTACCGGGATTGACAGTACCGCGAACAAAGAAGGGCACCAAATAAATGCTCCTTCGAACCAACGGTGCACTGTGAGCCCTGAGTCTGTCGGCGGGGCCCTGGAGCCTGCCGAGACCCAAAGGCAGAGGGGGCGTGGCTGAGGGTGGTCCAGACCTCCAGGGGCGGGGCTGCGGCCGGCGAAAGGCAGGCTGGGAAGCGGCGCCATATTGGCGTCGGCCGCGCTGTATTGTCATAAATAGAGCCGGTTTTGTGGTGTTTTCACTACTCGGTTGGATGCCTCAGCCATAGTAAGTGGGAAAGTGAGCGAGCAAGCGAGCTACTAGCGACCGGAGGAAAGTGAACAGGGGGAGAAGGGAACAGCAAGAACAGGACTCCAGAGCGATAAACACTCGCTGGAGAGGGAGACGCAGGAAGCGATGAAAGAGATGTCTGCGTAAGTGGTGGGGGGCGGCGGTTGGGGTGAGGCGGTAGGGGTGAGCTGGGGTGGTCCGTCTGTGTCCTTGTTTCCGTTCCCTGTCCCTTGCGCCCTGCACGCAGCTCGCCGGGATGGTCTCCTTCCCGGCTCCCGGCCGGTCCGCAAGGGCACCTCCCCTAAACCCGGCGGCTCACCTGGCCACCCCTGCACGGACTTGGGGACTCCGGGAGTCCCCAGCTGTCCCGCCTCCGAGGACGCCCTCAGAAAAGGATGAGGAGGGAAAGAGGTGCCTGTGTCCGTAGGGAGAAATTGTCAGTCACTCGCCTGCCCCCAGCACTGTCTGAGCCCGTCTGCTCCTGTCTGCATTGGCGCAAATACCATCCCCCTGCCTCCCCCTCCTCCCTTCCCGACCGGCTGTCTCCAGGTCTTCAGGAGTGAAAGACCTATCGCAGCCAATGGGTTTCTCTTTCATATGAGGCTAAAGTCTTTTCACCGCCGTCCCCACCCTCTCCCTCACTCCCTGCCTCCCCACCTACCCACAACATCTACCGGCCTGTACCTCTTATTCACACTTTGATAAGTCAGAAACTGTTCCCATACTTGGCAAGATTTTGTTGTAGCTTCTTCCATTTTGGTCTATTAGGAAATAATTTAAACATGCGGAAAAATGTAGAGAATAACATAAGTATCATTTGTGGAGCCACCACCCATTTCTCCCAAAACGTAACTGTACACACACACACACACACACACACGCACACACGGTGTGTATGTACGTATCTATGTATTTTAAAAAGAAATCAAGCATTCCAGATACATCTGAAGGACTCTCCTACCTCCTTCTCTGGTCCCAATCATCTCTTGCTCCAGTTGTCTCCACAGTCTTGAATTTGATGTTTATTGTTGCTGCGTGTTTTTTATTTTACTTCTTTTTTTTTTCGCCCTCGAATAATGGGAGCTGCATGTTTTTTTAATGCTGTTACTACATACACATGTGTTCATAATAACTGGCATAGTTCTAGTTGTTTTTAAACTTTATATAACTCGTATCACACTTGGAATTCTGTAACTTCTTTAGCACAACATAGTATCTCTGAGCTTTGTTCATGTTAGTATTTTAGTTGTAATTAATTAATATTAATTATTGTATTGTAGGAATACACCTTAATTTAATTCTTTACCTGTTAGTGACTATTTTAAGTTATTTCTAAGTTTTTAATGTTACAATGTGACAGTGAACATTCTCTTACGTGTCTCTTTGTATGCTTGTAACTAGAATTTCTCTAGGTTGTTTGCCTATAAGTGAAATTGATGGTTTGAAGGGAATGTGGGATTCTGTTGTTTACTTTACCCTCCCCTCTAGATGGGGGAGGTTCAGAACCTAGATTTGGAATTTTAGGGCCGGTAGGCTAGTTGGCCAACTTTGTCAGCATACAGGTAAGAAAGTGAGGCCCGTCGTCATGGTATCAGAGCTGAAGTAGTTAGGAGAGAATGGAGTAGTGGAAAGAGGTTTTGGAGTTCAGATTCTGGCTTGTCCTCTCTCTGACTTTCAGATACTTATCTGTAAAATGGCACTTATTCAATACCTCTTAGGATTATTGCGATTGAGTGATACTATATAGATATGTAGATAATTACTCTGTCCTATTCACTTACCATATATATTTACATATATATTACACAAACAATGCCAAAACACTGCTCTAGCTTTCTCAGAGGTAAAAAGCCAAATCTTTAAAAAGAAATTAAAACTTGAAATAACTAATTGAAGTTTTGTTTGTTCTACAACAAAATAAATACAGAAGATAAATTAACCTGTATTTTGGTTTTTGGGTTTTTTGTGTGTGTGTGTGAGTCATTTTGGAAGTTATACAGGCTATTTTATCTTCCATTTGATTCTTTCTCCCTCTCTACCTAATGAGATTTTTTTTTTTTGAGACGGAGTTTCGCTCTTGTTGCCCAGGCTGGAGTGCGGTGACGCAATCTTGGTTCACTGCAACCTCCGTCTCCTGGGTTCAAGCGAATCTCCTGCCTCAGCCTCCCGAGTAGCCGGGATTACAGACGTCCGCCACCATGCCCGGCTAATTTTTTGTATTTTCAGTAGAGACGGGGTTTCACCATGTTGGCCAGGCTGATGTTGAACTTCTGACCTCAAGTAATCCACCTGCCTCGGCCTCCCAGAGTACTGGGATTACAGGCATGAGCCACCACGCCCAGCCTCTAATGAGATCTTTAGCTATCACAGCGTGTCTTACTCTGTGCACTTAGTAGTGGTAAGACAGTGTTTTGACCAGTTAAAATCCAAAAACAAACGATCTCTATTGTATGTTATTTTTTACAGGGCTAATTTATTCAACTTGAAAGATTGTTTCTAATTTTGAGATTACATTCTTACCCTTGGTGTTAATGGCCCTTCATGGAAGCATGGTGAAGATAAATGGTAGTGTTTGTTGTTTAGTGTGTATGTTTTTACTTTCATAGCAAAATTAGAAGTTTTGCCAACCCCTGTTGGTCCCAGAATTTATTTTGAAGTTGATTAGTTCGTGTAAACTCAAAATCTCAGAACTTCAATTGGCTGAGCGCAGTGGCTCACGCCTGTGATCCCAGCACCGTGGGAGGCCGAGACTGTTGGATCACCTGAGGTCAGGAGTTCGAGACCAGCCTGGCAACATGGCGAAACTCCGTCTCTACTAAAAATACAAAAATTAGCTGGGTGTGGTGGCACACGCTTGTAATCCCAGCTACTTGGGAGGCTGAGGCAGGAGAATTGCTTGAACCCGGGAGGCGGAGGTTGCAGTGAGCTGAGATCTCCCCAGTGCACTCCAGCCTGGGAGACAGAGAGCGACTCCATCTCAAAAAAAAAAAAAAAAAAAAAAAAAATCTCAGAACTTCTGTTGTACTTTATTCAAGACCGTAGTTTCCTGATGGCTAAGATGTTTGGAGGGTGGCTCATGTATCTTCCAAAAGATTGCCAGTAGTATAAAGAATTTTATTTCAATGTGAAGATGGTATGGGTACCAGTCTAAAATGAAGAGAATAATTAACTAGAATCACAAAATACTAGGACTGTAAACTCTGATTCAAGCAGAGGATGTTAACCTCGGTTTCCCAAGGACAAATCTAATTGTGATTTCTTTTTAAAAGCCAGATTATTTCACAAGGACCTTCTAATGGGATGTTTTCATTTCTTTCCTGGGGAAAAAAACCCATTGTTTTTACTAAAAGCTTTCTTTCAAGTGGTTGACTGCTTTTCACAGATTCTAGAATCTGGATGGCACTTGACTTAAGTCTGCAGGGTAGTGGAGGTGGCCCTGGCACAGATCCCAATCAAACTCTGGGTTTGAGCTGAGTGGTGTTGGTACAGTTGTCTTGATGCCAACACATGCTGCGCTTGGCTTGAAAAAACATCCTAACCATGAAAGCTGCAGGCAGTATGAATAGCCCCTTCATAAACATAAAATACCCATTTTTCCTTTAAAAGAAAGTGTCTGCCACTACTGTTAGTACTAAGTAAACTTTTAAGGTAGCTAAATTAACATGAGTAGATTGAGAGTTTCAGTGTATCAGTATGGTATATACTTTAAATTTTTTGTTTCATTTTTCTTATTTTCTTGAACAGAAACACCGTGCTGGACAGCCAGCGTCAACAAAAGCATTATGGAATTACCTCTCCAATTAGTTTGGCATCTCCTAAAGAAATTGATCATATTTACACACAGAAATTAATTGACGCCATGAAACCATTTGGAGTGTTTGAAGATGAGGAAGAATTGAACCACAGGTATGTCATTGAAAACCATAAAATATTTGACAGTGCATTATTTAATCATTAATTCTACGAACATATTGAATACCTACTGTGTCTCTACATATAGGTGCAGAAATGACAAAAAGAAAAATCTTGGCCCTCTTGGAGCTTACATTTTAGGTAGGGGTTAGAGGAAGAGATTTGTCATCAATAATATCAGTATGACACTCGTGAGTAATATTAAACATGATAAGTGCTACTGAGAAAAAGCTGAGGGGGTAGAGGTTTCAGGGAAAGCCTCATTGAGAAAGTTACATTTAAGGGAAAATTTAAAGATGAAGGAGGGAGCCATGTGTCTATCTGAGAGAAAAGTGTTCTAGGCAGAACTCTTGAAGTGGTGTATTTGAAGAGTGCATAGCAAGATACCCTGGGTGTCTGAGCAGTGAGGAAGCAGGAAAATACAGGCTTAATGAAAGCAAGGTGGGAAGGAGCTTGGAGGGCAAGAGCTCTTAGGACCTTGTAAGGTGTCGTCAAGGTTTGGTTTATTCTGAGTGAAATGAGAAGCAATTAGGGTTTTGAGAAGAAGATTGACATGACGACTTAAAAAAGTTTTAACAGTCACTCTGGCTGCTGTATTGAGAGTAATCTTAAGAGAAGTTGCAAGGGCAGAGCAGAGAAACCAGTTAGCAAGCCATTATAATAGGCCTAGGAGGAAATGATGGTGGCTAGAACCTGGAGGAGGTCGTAGAGGTAATAAAAAGTAGAAATCTGGATATATTTTAAAGGTAGGGTTTTTAGGGTTTAATGACTGGAATGTGTGTGTGAGGGGTCAAGGATGATGGCCAAGATTTTTGGTCTCGGCACCTTGAAGGATAGAGTTTCATTATTTGTGGAAGACTGAGGAAGAAGTAAGTTTGGACAGAAGTTCAGTTTTGCATGTTCTTTGGGATGTCTAAACCCTACTTTTCTCTTCTAAATGTGGATTCATTTACACCATTGGTTATAAGTTTGTTTTAATAATACCAAACTGCTTTAATACTATTAGACAGAAATTAGCCAGTAATTAGTTCCCTCATTTTAATTAGTCAAAGACCTATTACTAGCAATGAGAGAATTCTAGCTTCTATTACCACATTGAATTGAATTAATTCCATAGTAAAGCCAAGAAAGTTGACAATTCACTAAGCCTCTACAGCCTCATTGAAGGCAATTTTATGATTTTTATTAGGCTTTTATTAGGCTTTTTATTAGGAATTTTGAAAATAGCTCAAAAACTAAAATACTGTAATCAGATTTATCACCTCTGGCACTGTTAAGGATCTAAGAATGCCAAAGAGATGGCCCTGTGTCAATAGATGTGATAGCATTATCACATATATGTTATGGTTTTACCCTATCATCAACACAAAGGGTACTGCTTATGGGTTTTTAAAAATACTGTTTGTTCATTTGTTTGTTTGTTTTAATCTGAAGCATTTTTTTTATAGGCTGGTGGTTCTTGGTAAATTGAACAATTTAGTAAAAGAATGGATTTCTGATGTCAGTGAGAGTAAGGTAAGACTCTAAACTATGTGGAATTCTTGTTTTTGTTATATCTTGGCCATTCATCCTGGCAATAAGATGCAGGTGTTGAGAAGTATCTGAAATACATCAAAGCTTGGCTCTCTGGTATATGTAGGAATGAATTGGTCTAGACAGTTGAATTTCTAAGTAGATGAGGATTTACCCAGAAGTAGCCAATATATAGCTGTGAGTCCACATAATTGTCTTATTTGACTCATATGTAGTAGGCCAAAATTTAAATATCAGATATTACTTAAAAATCACATTTCAGCTGTTTTTATAAAGTATTAGATCTGGCAATGCTGGGTCTGCCTTTGTACACAGGAGGAAGAGGCTTGAAGGGGATTGGGCTCCTGTCTTCCATTGCCTCATGGCCCCCATCACTCCCTGTTTTCTTTGCAAGGTGATTAATTGAGCAGTTACTAGGTTTCTCCTGTGGGATTCCCTTATTTGCCTACCTGCTTGGTTCCTAAGACATAGGAATTTGCAAACTAATTTATAACTACACAACCTTTTTCCCGTCCTGTAGCTTAACTATTTTTTTCCTGAAATTGATTACATTTTCCTGCTTTGTGTAGTGCAGTCCTCCCTTGGTATCCTCCAGGGGATTGGTTCTGGGACCTCCAAAGATATTAAAATCTGTGGATGCTCAGGTTCCTTATATAAAATAATATAGTACATATTTGCATGTTACCTTTTCATATCCTTTTGCATACTTTCAGTCATTTCTAAATTACTTAAAATATCTAATACAATGTTAATGCTATGTAAATAGTTGTCACTGTAATTTTTTTTTGTTAGCATGTTTAAATTTTTTTTTTCTTTTTTTGAGATGGAATCTCCCTCTTTGGCCAAGGCTGGATTGCAGTGGTGTAGTCTTGGCTCATTGCAACCTCCTCCTCCCAGGTGCAAGTGATTCTCTTGCCTCAGCCTCCCGAGTAGCTGGGACTACAGGCGTGTACCACCACACCGGGCTAATTTTTGTATTTTTAGTAGAGACGTGGTTTCATCATGTTGACCAGGCTGGTCTCGAACTCCTGATCGCAGGTGATCTGCCTGCCTCAGCTTCCCACAGTGCCAGGATTACAGGCTCGAGCCACCACGCCCAGCCTAAATTTTATTCTTTTTTTTTTTTTTTTTTTTGGAGACAGAGTCTTGCTCTGTCATCCAGGCTGTAGTGCAGTGGCATGATCTCACCTCAGCCTCCCCAAGTGCTGGGATTACAGGCTTGAGCCACCACGCACGGCCATAAATTTTATTTATTTTTTTTTTTATAGACAGGTTCTCCCTTTGTCACCCAGGCTGCAGTACAGTGGCACAGTTAAATAGCTCACTGCAGTCTCAAACTCCTGGGCTCAAGTGATCCTCCCACCTCAGCCTCCTGAATAGCTGGAACTGTAGGAATGCACAATTGTGCTTGGCTTATTTTATTTATTATTTTTTGTAGAGACAAGAGTCTCACTGTATTACCCAGGCTGGTCTCAAACTCCTGGTCTCCAGCAGTCTTCTGACCTCAGCCTCCCAAAGTGCTGGGATTACAGGCATGGGCCACTGCGCGTTGCCTAAAATTTGCTTTATTTTTTATGGCTTTTTCCCCCCAGTATTTTTTATCCGTGCGTGATTGGTTGAATCTGCAGATGTGGAACCTGCAGATACGGAAGGCTAACTATATTTTCAATATAATTGTTTTTGTTTTTGTTTTTGTTTTTGAGATAGAATCTTGCTCTGTTGCCCAGGCTGGAGTGCAGTGGCGAGATCTCAGCTCACAGCAGCCTCTAGCTCCCACGTTCAAGCAATTCTCCTGTCTTAGCCTCCCAAGTAGCTGGGGTTACAGGTGCACACCACCATGTCCAGTTAATTTTTATATTTTCAGTAGAGACGGGGTTTCACCATAATGATCAGGCTGGTCTCAAACTCCTGACCTCAGGTGATCTACCCGCCTCAGCCTCCCAAAGTTCTGGGATTGCAGGTGTGAGCCACCACACCTGGCCTTTGTTTTGTTTTTGTTTGAGTCATGGTCTCTCTCTGTTGCCCAGGCTGCAGTGCAGTGGCATAATCTTGACTCACTGCAACCTCCACCCCTGGGTTCAAGCAGTTCTCTTGCCTCAGCCTCCTGAGTAGCTGGGATTACAGGTGCACGCCACCATGCCCAGCTAATTTTTGTATTTTTGGTAGAGATGGGGTTTCACCATGTTGATCAGGCTGGTCTCGAACTTCTGACCTCAAGTAATCCATTCTCTTCGGCCTCCCAGAGTGCTGGGATTACAGGCGTGAGCCACTGTGCCCAGCCTCACAATTGAACTTTTATTGTCTGAGAATCACCACTGCGAAGATTATTTTACTGGCTGTACCAGAATGAGGGAGAGAATGTTCAACTGGGTGATACCATTTGCCTCATCACTAGGTAGCCCATACTGTTATATTTTAAGGTTTTTGTTTTTCATAGTTTTCCCATCTTTGCCTTAACAGCAGTCAGTTGAAAGATAACGTCTCACAGTTGTCAGTGTGTCTAGCTGTAAAGTCCCTTTCTGCCCTTTAATCTGCATGGATTTAGAAATTAGGTAAATAACTGCAGAATTTTTTTTTTTTGGAGATGGGGTCTTACTCTGTCACCCGAGCTGGAATGCAGTGGCGCGATCTCAGCTCACTGCACCCTCCGCCTCCCAGGCTCCAGCAGTCCTCCCACTTCAGCCTCCCTAGTAGCTGGGACCACAGGCATGCGCCACCACGCCTGGCTAATTTTTGTATTTTTGATAGAGACGGGGTTTTGCCATGTTGGCCAAGCTGGTCTTGAACTCCTGAGTTCAAGCAATCCACCTGCCTTGGCCTCCCAAAGTGCTAGGATTATAGGCATGAGCCACCACACCCGGTCTAGAATTCTTTCTTTTACAGCTTTTATTATTTTTTTCTGTAGCTGTGATAAATACGTAGAATTGGTTCTTTTAAACAGTGGGCTCAGAATAAAGTTGAGTCTCCTAAAGACTACAGTCATTGAGTTTAACATGGTCTTTATGCTATTTACTTTTGTTGCCAAAAGGCTGTCTGCCTCATTTCTCAACTCAGCAGGGTTATCAATAGTTGAAGTTATTGGATGAGTCAAATTCTGAGCAGATGGAAATGCTAGTCACAGGTAATCAAAAAAATAAGTTAGTTAACATCTTCCAATGAGCAGATGAGGTCATTTTTCTGTGTGAATTGTAATTGTCTCTTTCGTGTGGGGGAATGGGGGAAGGATCTCTCACTCTGTCTCCCAAGCTGGAGTGCAGTGGCATGCATAATCATGGCTCACTACAGCCTCAAACTCCTAGGCTCAAGCAGTCCTCTCACCCCAGCCCCCCAAGTAGCAGAGACTACAGGTACACATCCTGATGCCTAGCTACTTTTTTTTTTTTTTTTTTTTTTTGGTAGAGATGGGGTCTTGCCATGTTGCCCAGGCTGGCCTCAAACTCTTATACTCAAGTGATCCTCCTGCCTTGGCTTCCCAAAGTTTTGAGATTACAGGCATGAGTCACAACCACGCCCAGCCTATAATTCTCTTTTTTTTTTCTTTTTTTTTAAATTAAAAAAAAAAAAAGTGACGAGGTCTCACTGTGTTGCCAGGCTGATCTTGAACTCTGGAGCTCAAGTGAACCTCCCACCTCAGCCTCCCGAAGTGTTAGGATTATAGGCATGAGCCACCACTCACAGCCTATAATTCTCTTTATGTATATTTTACTTTGGAAAGTAACTGAAGGATTTGGGTTTAATCAAAGATGATTTGAATCTATACACAATTGGGATATTTAAACTTTAAATAGTGTAGAATCCCAGATCAAATCATTTTAGTTAGATACTATGGCTGTGGCAAACTGATTTAGCATATCACTTTCTCATAAATCATGCAAGAATCAGACTTCTCAGAGTAGAAATGTGAACTAAAAGATTTTTTTAAGGTCCTGTCTTCTCTGTCCATTTCATTCATGTTAATCATCAATAAATTTACAGATTCCTGGGCATGGTGGTGCATGCCTGTAGTCCCAGCTACTCAGGAGGCTGAAGCAGGAAGATCTTGAGCCTAAGAGTTCAAGGCCAGCCTGGGCAACATAACGAGACTCTGTCTCTTTAAAAAATCTGATTAATTTACTGACTTCTTTCTAGCTATAAAATTGTGATACTCTTAACATTAATATTCATTACACAGAGGCATTAACAAGCATAATATCCTATTATATAGATACTTATATTCAAGTTGAAGTTAATCAGCAGATATTATTCTTTAGAACTTGTACTGGGCATTGTGAGAAAATACAGAGAAGTAGTAGACACAGTTCTTAACTCTGAGAAATTTAAATATGATTGAAGATTAAATATGGTATGTAAAATATTAAATTTTACATACCAAAGAAGTCAGTAAATATAGCAAAAAGAATTTAAAAATTGTAATGGCAGAGAGCACAGAGGAAAAAAAAGCTTGTTAGGGAGTAAGGATAACCAGGGAAGGCTTCATGGAAGAGGTAGAACTTGAAGTGAACTCTTGAAGTGGATGATACTGATACCCAGAAGCTGGACATGGTAGCTCATGCCTGTGATCCCAGCACTTTGGGAGGCTGAGACAGGAGGATTGCTTAAAAACAGGAACTTGAGACCAGCCTGGGCAACAAAGCAAGACCCCATCTTTACAAAAACTATTTAAAAATTACCCAGGCACAGTGGTACCTGCCTGTAGTCTCAGATACTCTGCAAGCCAAGGCAGGGGGAATATTTTGTGCTCAGTAGTTTGAGGCTGCGGTGAGCTAAGATCACACTGCTGTGCTTACTTCAGCCTGGGCAACACAGTGAGACCCCGTCTCCATCTGTTAAAAAAAAAAAGAAAACCCCAAAGAACAAAAGATGCCCAGAGAGGATGGGCAAGCACTTGAGGCAGGAACAATGGCAAATGCAGTGAAAAGGAGGTTGGATTCTGTAACCATGTTTGTTGTTTGGTAGTTGGAACTTCAGAAAGGAAGATAAGAAGACAAGGCAAGAAAGATCCCTACGAACATGTCGTGGAGATCTTCAACAACAGGCCCAAGGATCCTTACCTCAGTAGTTAGGGAAGAAGACATTGGCAACTTTTGAGTAGAACAACTATATTTAATAGAGTAATTTAAAAACATCAGCCAGAATTTTGTACAAGATAGTGAAAGAGAAAAGGAAGATTAATTGGGGGTAGTTTAGGATGCCATTAAATAGCCTAGAATTAGGAGAGTAGTCGTTGAATAGAAAGGAGGCCACAAATTTGAGGGATATAAGCTAAGAATTGGTAAGCCAAGAAGAAGGAAAAGGTTTGGGCAGTAAGGATAATGAGGAACAAAAATAGAGAACTCAGAAGCAATATCTGACTGTTATCATTGGAAGAATTTTTTTGTTTGCTTGAGGCTGGTATTGAAGTGGATCAGGATACTTGAGTGAATATCTGATGGCTTTTGGAATTGGCTCTGAAGAGGTGAAAATTAGCTTTTTTTTCTTTTTCTTTCTTTTTTTTTTGAGGCAGGGTCTCACTGTTGCTGAGGCTCAACCTCCTGGGCTCAAGCAGTCCTTCCATCACACCTCCTGAGTAGCTGAGACTAGAGGCACACGCCACCATGCCTAGCTAATTTTTCATTTTTTGTAGAGATGGTGTCTCATTGTGTTGCCCAGGCTGGTCTTGAACTGGACACAAGTGGACCTCTTGCCTCAGTCTCCCAAAGTGCTGGGATTACAGGCATGACCACGCCCAGCCAAAAAGTAGCATTTTAATTACGTTATAATCCAAGAAATGTTAATTAAGCTTGTTAGAATAGCTCTCATAAGGAGATCATGTCAGGAATGACTCCGTTCTTACAGAAAGGTTGTAGAGGTAGAATCAAGAAATTAAACATACTTGTCACAAAAACTAAAGGGGATATGGGATTGGCCAAGAGTGTTATGTTTTAGAGAGCTGAAAGCACATTAGTTTGGTAACTGAGAGTTCCTTGGTGACTACCGAAAGAGTGATGAAGCGAAAGACAAGCAATTGGAGGGGACATGTATGGTCAAGTGATTAAAAAGAAAAGCTTTTCTTCAGATAGAGATGTATGCATGTGTAGTGGGGGTGAATTTGTTTTGTCTTTCCTCTGGGAATACCCTTATTACTTCAGATCACAGCCAGAGGATCCGTGAAGTACTTTTACAAATCTAATCTTGACAAGGTTGACAAATCTAATCATGTATCATTTGCTCAATAAAGGCCAGTAGACATTATGGTGATTTTTTTTTATTTTTTGAGACGGAGTTTCGCTCTTGTTCCCCAGGCTGGAGTGCAATGGCACAATCTCGGCTCGCTGCAACCTCCACCTCCCAGGTTCAAGTGATTCTCCTGCCTCAGCCTACCAAGTAGCTGGGATTACAGGCGGCCACCACCACGCCCAGCTAACTTTTGTATTCCTAGTAGAGAAGGAGTTTTGCCTTGTTGGCCAGGCTGGTCTCAAACTCCTGACCTCAGGTGATCCACCAGCCTCGGCCTCCTAAAGTGGTGGGATTACAAGTGTGAGCCACCACGCCCAGCCAACGTTGAGGTGACTTTTAATGCTAAATAATTTGAATAATTGAATGTCTTCTGCTTAATTTTATTTTAGAACCTCCCACCTTCTGTTGTGGCTACTGTTGGTGGTAAAATTTTCACGTTTGGATCCTATAGGCTTGGAGTACACACCAAAGGTAACGCTTTTCTGTGTTCTAGTGCTAAGAACATTCAATAACAAACTCTTGTTCATAACTAGAAAATATAGGAGAACAAAGTTCCCATTATTTCACTACTTAGAGCTAATCATTGTTAACATTTTCTTGTACTCAACTTCCATACTTTCTTCTGTACATATGTTTGTGTGTACTTTAACAAAGAATATAACACATAATATATTCTTAATTAAGAACTACTTTAATTTACAGGAGCTGACATTGATGCACTTTGTGTAGCTCCAAGACATGTGGAAAGATCTGATTTTTTTCAGTCTTTTTTTGAAAAATTGAAACATCAAGATGGCATTCGAAACTTAAGAGTAAGTATCTCTGGCGTTTAATATTTTGAATTTAGATTAGTAACAAATATCTATAAAAGCTAGGGCTTAAGACTGTTGAAATACCTTCTAAGTTACTATTAGGAGGTATTTAATAAGAGTAACTTTAATAAGTGATGATTAAATGATGATTCAGCACATGGGCCTTAGAGTTGTACAGACTTGGGTTAGCATCTAGAATCTACTACATAATAGCTCCTAGATCTTGGTCAAGTAACCTAATCCTCTGAGCCTGTTTCCTGATCTGTAAAACAGTGATGTGGTAATAACTTTTTTTATAAGGTTTTTGAGTATTGATGAGATATTTACATAAACCATTTACTGTAATAGCCAATAATGATTGATACATATCAAATGATGAGTGCTATTATGTGTAAGGTTCAGTTAGTAGCTCTTTATATGTGTATATCTAGCCATTCATTCAGCAAATAAAATTTCAGCACCAGTAATTTGTTAGATGCTGGCGTTAGTCTTACAGATACAATAGTAAACAAGACATTGTTGAGGAGGGGGTTATATGAACGAAATAAACAAAACCGTGTTAATGCATTCTGAAGTGCTAGAATAAGGTGAAGGTCAAAGAATCTGATATTTGGGGAATCTGGGAATGTTTTTAGACAAGGAAGTTAAGAATTTATTAGGTTGGGGAGTTAAGGAAGACTCAGAAAACCATTATTTCTACTAACTGTATTAATTAAATTTTTGATAGATTAATCATGAGCTTTCATTATTTTAAAATTTCTAACTCTAGTAGCCTTTCTAAATAATCGGTTTTCAGTTTAGACTCGAAATTATAAGTATCCAGATGTTAGCAGGTTTTTTTTGTTTGTTTTTTTTTTTGTTTTTTTTTGTTTTTACTTTAAGTTCTGGAATACCATGTGCAGAACGTGCAGGTTTGTTACATAGGTATACATGTGCCATGGTGGTTTGCTGCACCTATCAACCCGTCATCTAGGTTTTAAGCCCTGCCTGCATTAGGTATTTGTCGTAATGTTCTCCCTCCCTTGTCCCCCACCCCCTGACAGGCCCCAATGTGTGATGTTCCTCTCCCTGTGTCCATGTGTTCTCATTGTTCAGCTCTCACTTATGAGTGAGAACATGCTGTGTTTGGTTTTCTGTTCCTATGTTTGCTGAGAATGATGGCTTCCAGTTTCATCCATGTCCCTGCAAAGGACATGAACTCTTTTTTATGGCTGCAGACGATAGCAGTTTTGCTTTCCAGTTCTGAGGAATATTTTTAGAGGGATAATAAATTAGATACTGTTACAGGCATTTTGTGTATCTTACATAATACAGGTCACAAAGTAGAAATACTTACCTGGAATGTAAGACCAAAAACATTTTCACTTTGTCTATTGAGTTAAAATACAAATCGGGAGTAAAGATACTCACATTATTGGTAGTTAGGAAGGATAAAGAAGGGATTACACCTATGTGTTATAATTGTTTTCCTTTTTTGTAGGCTGTAGAAGATGCCTTTGTACCTGTTATAAAATTTGAATTTGATGGTATTGAAGTAAGTGTTTAATATTTTTCTGACTTTACAATTGAACTGTTTAACTTGTAAGTTTGTTTTCTGAAATCAGGCTTAACGTAAGTGCATATTTTAAAAAATCAAATAATCTCTTTTTTTTTTTTTTAAATAAAGAGATGGGGTCTAACTCTATGGCCAAGGCTGGAGTGTAGTGACACAATCGTAGCTCACTGCACCTTTGAGCACCTGGGTTCAAGTGATCCTTCCACCTGAGCCTCCTGAGTGGCTAGGATTCCAGGCACACACCACCACACCTGGCTAATTTTTTGTATTTTTAGTAGAGACGGGGTTTCACCGTGTTAGCCAGGATGGTCTCAATCTCCTGACCTCGTGATCCGCCCACCTTGGCCTCCCAAAGTGCTGGGATTACAGGCGTGAGCCACTGTGCCCGGCCCATATTTTTAATTTCTAAGAATACTATTTTATTCTTTAAATGTTCCTTTTTATTTATGTCTGCATTTATTTACAGCCTCCTGACCTTATCTCCTAGATACAACATTTCTATCTGCTTTCTTAGGTCTACTGGGTCTGTTCCCACTTGTCCATCTGCTTTCCAGCTTTCATAGCTTTTGTTTGTCACTTTCTGTTCTTTGTCCTAGTGAATTTTGCCTTTAACGTCAAAATAATACTAAACACAAAAATAAAATTAAATTTTCCTAGTATTTTAGTGAGGTTTCAAGAGGGAGTAAATGTAAATGTGTGTTGGATCTTCTATCTTTATCTAGAAATTTGCTCATAAGGCTTTGATTTTTTTTTCTGCTTGGCATATATGTTAACATTTAAATGCTGTCATTAATTTGAAAGTTTAATTACCTTAACACAACTTTATAGTGATTTTCCCATGTGAGACTGCCTACATAGGCCTATTGAAGCTTTGATAGAACTTCCCAAACTAGTAATCAGAACTTTTCACATTTTATGGTGGGATGGGAGAGGATGGATTAAAAGGAGAAAATGTAATTTTTTTCTCTTTTTTCACATCTTTCCAAAGATTGATCTAGTCTTTGCAAGACTGGCAATACAAACCATATCAGATAATTTAGATCTAAGAGACGACTCTCGCCTGAGAAGCCTTGATATAAGGTGTATTCGCAGCTTAAATGGTAAGCTTCTAAAAAGAAATCTCAGATACCTGCTTCAAAACAATTAGAGAAATATAGGTATTTTTGCTGAATTGACTATTAATTCAATTTTGGAGATTGGACTCAGTTTAAAATGTAATTTTCTTTATACAGATAATGTGACCACATTTAAGAATCCTAAAAACCACACATTTATTTGAAAGGCTGTGTATATTTATAGTAGTGGTTCTCAAACTTACTGGTCTCAAGACTTCTTTACAGTCTTAAGATTTATGGAGGACCCCAAAAAGCTTTTGTTTATGTGGATTATATCTGTCAATATTTACCATGTTAGAAATAAAAACTGAGAAATTTAAAAAATACTTATTCATTTATAAATAATGAACCCATTTTAAATTAATATAAACTTTTGTGTGTGAAGAATGGCTTCTTTTTTTTTTTTTTTAACATTTTGCAAGTCTCTTTAATATTAGGCCTGATAGAAGACAGCTAGATTCTCATTTGTGTCTACAATTGATTGCAATATTTTGTTTTGGTTAACATGTAAGAATAAAATCTGGCTGGGCGTGGTGGCCCACGCCTATAATCCCAGCACTTTGGGAGGCCAAGGTGAATGGATTACTTGAGCCCAGGAGTTCCAGACCAGCTAGGATAACATGGTGAAACCTAATCTCTACCAAAAATAAAAAACATTTAGTTGGATGTAGTGGCGCTCGCCTGTAGTTCCAGCTACTCAGGAGACTGAGGTGAGAGGATCACCTGAGCCTGGGAGGTGGAGGCTGCAGTGAGCCGTGATTACGCCACTGCACTCTAGCGCAGGTGACAGAGTGAGACCCTGTCTCAAAAAAAAAAAAGAGGCCGGGCACAGTGGCTTATGCCTCTAATCCCAGCACTTTGGCAGGCCGAGGCAGGCAGATCACCTGAGGTCAGGAGTTTGAGACCAGCCTGGACAACATGGTAAAACCCCATCTCTATTAAAAATAAAAAACTAGCCAAGTGTGGTGGTGCTTGCCTGTAATCCCAGCTACTCGGGAGGCTGAGGTAGGAAAATCACTTGAACCCAGAAGGCGGAGGTTGTGGTGAGCTGAGATCATGCTACCGCAATCCAGTCAGGGTGACAGAGCGAGTCTCCATCTCAAAAAAGAAAGAAAAAATCTGTCCTCTTAATTGGAAAAGGGAGGAGTGCTTTAATAGCCTTTTCAGATAATTATGGATATTCTTCTTAAACTTGGCCAGTAACATTTTTTTCCTTTTTAACAGTTTTATTGAGATATAATTACATACCATTATACACCTCACTGGTCTTTTTCTTTTCTTTTTCCTTTTTTTTGAGACGGAGTCTCACACTGTTACCCAGGCTGGAGTGCGATGGCGCGATCTCAGCTCACTGCAACCTCCGCCTCCTGGGTTCAAGCAATTCTCCTGCTTCAGCCTCCTGAGTAGCTGAAATTACAGGCATGTGCCACCACGCCTGGCTGATTTTTTTGTATTTTTAGTAGAGACGGGGTTTCTCCATGTTGGTCAGGCTGGCCTCAAACTCTCGATATCAGGTGATGCCAACCTCGGCCTCCCAAAGTGCTGGGATTACAGGCGTGAGCCACCGTGCCTGGACTTCACTGGTCTTTAGTACACTACAATCCGATGTTAGAATATTTTATCACCCTCAAAAGATCCTTTATACCCATTTGCAGTGATTTCCCCTTCCATTCCTAAGTCCCAGGCAACCACTAATCTGCTTTATTTCTTTGTAGATTTGCCTCTTAAAGACATTTCATATAAAAAGAATCCTATGTGGTCTTTTGCATAAGGGTTCTTTCATTTGGCATGTTTGTGAGGTTCATCTGTATTTGTTCCGTTTTTTTGCTGAATAAAAATGATAGTTTCTTAAAGGTTAGAGTATGGAATCTAAAATCATATCAAACTTTTTGTATTCTGTTATATGACAATCTACTGATCTGTCTTGTTCTTTGAGTGGTCCCTTTATTCATGCATGATTTTGTACTATCATGCCTTGGTCATTTGGAAAATATTGGTTCACAAAGTTATTTGGATCTTCCAAATGTTAATACACATTTCACTATAAAATGTGAAAAAAAAAAAAAACAGCATTCATTAGTGACCAGTCTCAACGGAAAAAAGTATGGAAAGGTGTCAAGCTCATAGTAACAGATAAAAGTTGTCTAAAATTCAGATTTAACTTGAAGGGTTAAATTTTATTATTGGCAACAAATTTTGTCATTTGTTTTACTTGAACTGAGGGGTTCCTTTTGTCCATTTTTAAGGAAATACCTAACTGAATAACTATAGTTTATCTGCCAGTTATTTTTTCAGGTGAAACTGGTGTTCCTTGAAAAAAGCAGGTAGTTGAGCTTACAACTCACACAGTCTCACATGTTCTTTCCCCACCTTTATTTTTAACTGCAAGTGTGTGATGGTGAAGATATTTTTTTCTGCTAGTGCAGTTTGTTGCCCCATCTGTTTGTTTTTTTTTTTTTTTTTTTGAGACGGGAGTCTCGCTCTGTCGCCCAGGCTGGAGTGCAGTGGCGCGATCTTGGCTCACTGCAAACTCCACCTCCCAGGTTCACGCTGTTGCCCCATCTTGATTGACTGCCAAGGTACCTGCAGTTTTATCCACTGTTTCTTTTGCACCATCAGTGCAAATGTTAACACGGTAAAAAAAGCCTTAGTATTATTATAAAAAAGTTTGACCTCACAGATTGCCAGGGGTACCCAGACCATACTTTGAGAACTAATGTCTTTTTTTTTTTTTTTTTTGAGACAGAGTCTAGCTCTGTTGCCCAGGCTGGAGTGCAGTGGCATGATCTCAGCTCACTACAACCTCTGCCTCCCAGGTTCAAGCGATTCTCCTGCCTCAGCCCCTTGAGTAGCTGGGATTATAGATGCCCACCACCACACCTGGCTAATTTTTGTATGTTTAGTAGAGACAGGGTTTCACCATTTTGGCCAGACTGGTCTCGAGCTCCTGACCTCAGGTGATCCACCCACCTCAGCCTACCAAAGGGCTGGGATTGAGAACCAATGTTTTATAGTGTCTTTTGTTTGACCGAATCACTATTGCACTTTGATGTATTTCCACATTGTAACAGTAAATTACAGTATTTGTGGAAAAGGTTTACATTGAAGTAATTACAGTGTTGTAATTGGGAGGTATTTGATTAATAGTCAAATAAGGAAGAAAACTAAAAAATACTCAGACACATCTCATTTTGGATTGCATTACCCATGTCTTTTTTAATTATCCTAAAGCAAACTGATTTCTCATAAGTGGTAAATTTCATATACATAAAATAAACCCCAATATTTTATTATCTTTCATATTTTTAGCATTCGAGAGTCTGGAAGTTAGGAGGGCATTTGAATTAACTGAAAATTTGCTGCATAGTGAAAAATGAATGCTTTGTCTTTTTCAGGTTGTAGAGTTACTGATGAAATTTTGCATTTAGTGCCAAATAAAGAAACTTTTAGACTCACCCTAAGAGCTGTCAAATTATGGGCCAAACGTAAGTATCCCTAGTCTTTTATGTTTGCATTATAAAATTCTAATTTTCTCTTGCCAGTGAAAGAAGCATATATAGAAACTCTGAACGTAATGATATTGTTGGAGGTTAAGGGCCAGTAAACTCTGGAATAGCTATTTGCTTTTCAGGTACAGTGGTTATGGTGTTTTGATAAGTAGTATACCTCTTCCTCCCTTGGGTAAAAACTAAAAGCCCCTGACTTTTCATCTTAGGTTCAGTCAGGCAGTCAGAATAATTCAGAACTTGAAGACTGATACGCTCCCTGTGGGTAACACCATCTTATGTATCTTTGTATTCCCACCAGCAGAGAGTCTGGTTTATACTATAGTAGGTGTTCATTAAGTGAAGAGTCTACCGTGATGACTTTCACTTGTTTTTACCTTATAACACTTTTCTAATAAAGCCTGGAACTGTTACTAGTTTATATATATAGTTCATATATTTAGGTTCATAAAAATCCCTTTGCTTACCACTGAGCTGGCACAGCACATTCTGTATTATTATTTAAGCACACCTCTGAGATATTGCAGGTTTGGTTCCAGACAACTGCAGCAAAGCAAATTACAATTTTTTTTTTGTTTCCCAGTGCATATAAAAGTTACATTTACACTATACTGTAGTCTTTTTTTTTTTTTTTTTTTTGAGACGGAGTCTTGTTCTGTCTCCCAGGCTGGAGTGCAGTGGTGCAATCTCGGTTCACAGCAACCTCTGCCTCCTGGGTTCAAGTGATTCTCCTGCCTCAGCCTACCAAGTAGCTGGGATTACAGGCACGCACCACCATACCTGGGTAATTTTTTGTATTTTTAGTAGAGACAGGGTTTCACCATGTTTGTCAGGCTGGTCTCCAACTCCTGACCTTGTGATCTGCTCGCCTCGGCCTCCCAAAGTGCTGGGATTATAGGCGTGAGCCATCAAGCCCAGCTCCAAAATGTGTTTCTTAAATGGTAAAACAAGAAGATAACTCCTTGATCCATGGGCTACAGAATAGATGCTGTATTAGCAGACATGAAAATAACTTTAATCTCCTAGTATATGTCCACTGGAGCTCGTGGGTGACTAGGTGCATTGTCAAAGAGCAGTCCTACTTAGAAAGGAATCTTTTTTTTTCTGAGCAGTAGATCTCACCAGTGGGCTTTAAAATAGTAAACCATGCTGTAAACAGCTGTGCTGTCATCTAGGCTTTGTTCTGTTTGTACAGCACATAGAGTAGAGTGAGCATCATTTTTAAGGGCCCTGGGATTTTGGGAATGTTAAGTGAGCATTGGCTTCATTTTATTTATTTATTTTTTTTTGAGATGGAGTCTCACTCTCTCGCCCAGGCTGGAGTGCAATGGCGTGATCTCAGCTCACGGCAACCACCGCCTCCTGGGTTCAAGTGATTCTCCTGCCTCAGCCTCCCGAGTAGCTGGAATTACAGGCGTGTGCCACCACACCTGGCTAATTTTTGTATTTTTGGTAGAGATAGGGTTTTACCATGTTGGCCAGGCTGATCTTGAAGTCCTGACCTCAGGTGATCTGCCCGCCTTGGCCTCCGAAAGTGCTGGGATTACAAGCATGAGCCACCATGCCCGGCCAGCTTCAATTTAAAGTCACCAGCTGCATTAGCCTCTAACAAGAGAATCACCTACTCTTTGAAGCTTTGAAACCAAGCTTCTCTCTAGCTGTGAAAGTCCTAGATGGCATCTTCTTCCAGTATAAGGCTGTTTCATCTACATTGATAATTTGTTGTTTAGTGTAGCCACCTTCATCAATGATTTTAGCTAGATCTTCTGAATAACTTCCTGCAACTTCTGCATCAGCACTTGTTGCACTTTTAGTTGTGGAGATGGCTTCTTTCCTTAAACCTTATGAACCAATCTTTACTAGCTTCAGACTTTTCTTCTGCACCTTCCTCACTTCTCTCAGCCTTCATACGATTGAAGAGAAGTTAGGGCTTTGCTCTGGATTAGACTTTGGCCTAAGGAATCATTGTGTCTTGTTTGATCTTCCATCCAGACCATTAAAATTTTCTATCAGCAGCCAGGCACAGTGGCTCACACCTGTAATCCCAGTACTTTGGGAGGCTGAGGCGAGCGGATCATGAGGTCAGGAGTTCGAGATCAGCCTGACCAACATAGTGAAACCCCATCTCTACTAAAAATACAAAAATTAGCTGAGTATGGTGGCACGTGCCTGTAATCCCAGCTACTCGGGAAGCTGAGGCAGGAGAATCACTTGAACCTGGGAGGCAGAGGTTGTGGTGAGCTGAGATCGCACCACTGCACTCCAGCCTGGGCGACAGAGCGAGACTCCGTCTCAAAAAAAAATTTTTTTTTTCCGTCAGCAATAAAGCAGTTTTACTTTTTTTGTCATTCCTGTATTCACTGGAGAGTAGCACTTGTAATTTCTGTCAATAACTTTTCCTTGGCATTCACAACTTGGTTAACCGATTGGCACAAGCGGCATAGCTTTGGGACTATCATAACTTTCAATGTACCTTTTTCACTGAGCTTAATCTTTTCTAGCTTTTGATTTAAAGTGAGAGACATGCGACTCTTTCTTTTACTTGAACACTTAGAGGCCATTAAGCGTTCTTAATTGGCCTAATTTAAGTATTGTTGTGTCTCAAGGAATAGGGACACCTGAAGAGAGGGAGAGAGATGGGTAATGACCAGCTGGTGGAGCATTCAGAAAATACACATTTACCAAGTTCACCGTCTTATATGGGCTCAGTTTGTGGTGCCCCAAAACAATTACAATAGTAACATCAAAGATCACTAATCACAAATCACCATAACAGATATAATAATAATGAAAAAGTTTGAAATATTGTGAGAATTACTAAAATGTGACACAGAGACATGAAGTGAGAGCTTATGCTGTTGGAAAAATGGTGCTGATAGATTTTCTCAACTCAGGGTTGCCGCAGACCTTCAGTTTGTAAAAAAACAGTATCTGTGAAGTGTAATAAAGCAAAACACAATAAAACGAGGTATGCCTTTATATTTATTTCATTTTATTTTTTTAGACAGGGGCTTGCTCTGTCTCCCAGACCGGAATTCAGTGGCGCAATTATAGCTCACTGCAGCCTCAACCTTCTGGGCCCAAGCGATCCTTCCACTCTAGCCTCCCGAGTAGCTAGAACTACAGGCGTATGCCACTACGCCCAGCTAATTTTTTTTTTTTTTTTTTTTAAGCAGAGACGAGGTGTTGCTATGTTACCTAGGCTGGTCTCAAACTCCTGAGCTCAATCAATCCTCCTGCTTTGGCCTCCAAAAGTGGTGGGATTACAGGTGTGAGCCACAGTGCCTGGCTGAGTGTGACAAAGGTTTATTTTTGGGGTGCTGAAAACATTCTAGAATTGATCATGTTGATGATTGCACAACTCTCAGTATACTAAAAAACCATTGAATTGTGTACTTTAAATGGACGAATCTTATGGTATGTGAATTACATCTCAATAAAGCTGTTACAAGTTAAAAACTAGCAACACATGGCTTGTGGCTACCATATTGGACAGTGCAGGTCTAAAAAGATACTAAGCAAGTAGAATTTGTCCTTGGGCTCAAGTGTCTTGTATACTTAAGATAAAGTAAAATTTGCACTGAAGGGATAACATGAACAGTTTGCCCTTCCTTAAAGATTAAATGCCATGTTTTGTCAGTTAGATGCATATTTTTCATATTTACCACATCTGAAATTGGTATTTTGTAGGTTTTTTTTCTTTTGCTCGCTTGGCGGGACATAATATAGATAGCTATATAAGAAACGGTCATGATAACCATGGTGGTGCACCCCTGTAATCATAGCTACACAAGAGGCTGAGGTGGAGGATCAGTTAAGCCGAAGAGTTTGAGGCTACAGTGAGTTATGATTGTGCCAGTTCACTCCAGTCTGGGTGACAGAGTGAGAGCCCATCTCTTAAAAAAAAGAAAGAAAAAAATAGAAATGAGTGATATCAGTGGTGTATTCTACTTTATGGAGAGGTATCCAAATTCTATGAAATACTGAATAAGTCTCCAGCTTTATACTTGATTTAAAAATACCCATGAATATGATTATTAATTAAATATTCATTCTTCCCCATTGTCTCTCCACATGTCTCCTCCCTTTCATTTTTCTCTCAATCCTAAATACTGAAAAATGGGGAATTTCAATGTAGTATCAGTGGAGCCCAGTTGAGCAGTTGGAACTGAGGCAAAGAACTGAGGTGTCTGTATTAGAAGGGAAAGTAAGGAGGGTAAGATTAGCGATTTATGGTTTACTAATTAGACTGTGGGCCTAATGTGAAGGTCTGCTTATCAGTTTTCATGTTTTGTTTATAGGGGAAAATTTCCAACCAACCGTCTTATGAATAAAATTACCTTGTTGAATGTCACGGATATTCATTCACCTTGTAAAGAGCAGAAAAAAAAAGTGTCACAGATAGTAGGTCCTAATAATAATTAACAAATATATTGATTTTCTAGGACGTGGTATTTATTCCAACATGCTAGGATTCCTTGGTGGTGTCTCCTGGGCAATGCTAGTTGCAAGAACTTGCCAATTGTATCCAAATGCAGCAGCATCTACTTTAGTTCATAAGTTCTTTTTAGTTTTTTCCAAGTGGTAAGTATTTATATGTGTACTTTGACTGTTTACTAACCTCTACCTATGCGTAAGTTTGTTTGGAAATTTAAGAGCTATACATAGACTTTTTCTGTTGTTTCACATTCCTTTGTAAAGTTAAAAGTATAAAACATCAACATTGAGGCAATGGTGGGACATCTAATTGGCACCTTCTTCCAGGGATTTGTAAATGTGGGCCTTTAGCTTGGGAGAGCAGTTAAAATAAGTCTGGCTTTGCAAATTACTAGTTATGTAGAGGTCGTTTAAGCTTTCCTCATTTGTAAAATGGAGATGATAATCACATTGATGTATTAGTATTTTCAGTAAATGTTGGCTGTTGCTGTTACTAAATTATCAGAATTAAATCCATGAAAGCAAATGAGAAGGAAGTGAAAGATTCAGGTGTAAATTAGTTACAGTTAATGAAAAGTAATATTTGCCCTTTCAGAGAACACTGCATTAAAATGAGCAGCCTTTCCTTTGTATACTTTCTTACCTATCCCGTTTCTTTTTTTTTTTTTTTTTTTAATTGAGACAGGGTCTCACTCTGTTGCCCAGGCTAGAGTGCATGCATCTCAGCTCACTGCAGCCTCTGCCTCCTGGGCTCAAGTGATCCTCTCACCTCAGCCTCCTGAGTACCTGGGACTATAAGCATGTGCCACTAGGCATGGCTAATTTTTGTGTTTTCAGTAGAGACAGGGTTTCTCTATGTTGCCCAGGATGGTCTCGAACTCCTGAGCTCAGGTGATCTGCCTGCCTCAGCTTCCCAGAGTGCTGGGATTACAGGCATGAGCCACCATGCTCGGCCTTTTTTTCCTTTAATACCAAATACCCAGAACATTCACTCTGTAGAAGGTTAGAACAATCTAATAATTATAAGGTTTCATGTAGTACCTGAAGTGAGATCATGTGTAAGTTAATTTGCCTTATTCATGTCAGGGAATGGCCAAATCCTGTGCTGCTGAAGCAACCAGAAGAAAGCAATCTGAATTTGCCTGTCTGGGATCCTCGGGTATGTGATTTATTATGGAGTTTCTCTAAACCTTTTAAGGAAAAGGACATTTCACTGAATTACAGTCTAGTTAAAGATAGTTCCTCTTGTCTCTGTTCTTCCTTCTGTATAACTATAGTCCTCTTCCTCCTCCTGCTGTGGTTTTTGTTTTGTTTTTTGTGCAGATGATTAGGATCACTAATGCTGATCCAAATGTTATGTCATTAAAAATCACCCATGTAAGATGAGTGGGTGTCTCATGGACAGTGTCATAATCCATTGTGGAAAAACTGTCTCAAAAGTAATTGGTTACTTGGCCGGGCATGATGGTTCACGCCTGTAATCCCAGCACTTTGGGAGGCCAAGGCGGGTGGATCACCTGAGGTCAGGAGTTCGAGACCAGCCTGGCCAACGTGGTGAAACCCCCTCTCTACTGAAAATATAAAAAATTAGCCGGGCATGGTGGTACACACCTGTAGTTCCAGCTACTCTGGAGGCTGAGGCACAAGAATCGCCTGAACCCCTGAGGCACAGGTTGCAGTAAGCCGAGATTGTGCCACTGCACTCCAGCCTGGGTGACGAGTTGAGACTTCGTCTCAAAAAAAAAAGTAATTGGTTACTAATAATAAAGTACTAAAGTATAATAAAAGATTTGCTTTGCAGTACAATTTAAATCAGATTCATTGTTTTAGGATAGCATAATTCTCCCATATCTTGCATTTTAATTTGCTTTTAGAGTGAGTGCTCATTCCTCTAGGTAACCAAGGGGAAGTCATCCATTGAGTGGGTGGTGAAAAAGGATTCAGAACCATTAAACCAGATAATGCTTTTTGTAGTTATAATACTGTATTTCCTTGATTATAAGAGATCATTGTTTATAAGATGCACATCAATTTAACAGCTTTTCTGAGGAAAAATATACTTCTGCAGTATTTCCTTTGACTTTGACTATCAGACATATCCAACTTCAGAAATAAATGTAGTTGGGGAGGGCAAATGTACTTCTTAAACTTGAGGAAATGTAGTATTAAATTTATATTTCATATTCTTCAGACTTTTGGGGAAATGAAGTGAGGACAACTGAAATAGGAGAATAGATCAGTTATTTTGCTTCTAATTTCACAGGTAAATCCATCAGATAGGTATCATCTCATGCCCATAATCACCCCTGCCTACCCACAACAGAATTCTACGTATAATGTGTCCACATCAACTCGAACAGTAATGGTAGAAGAATTTAAACAAGGTAAACGTGGCCGTGTTGCCCTTTACATAGTCCCACAAGTTTTTGGTTGACAGTTTTATTCTCTGTTGCAGCTATGGATTGGCAGTTAGAGTTATACCTATTCTTTCTAAAAATTCTTTCAAGTATGGTTATTTTGTTTTTTGGTAATGAGTTTTCAAAAGTATATGATAATATTAAGGCCAAAAATGGAGCCAGCCCTGTCTAGTTGAAACTAATTTTTTGTGTTCTAAGAAACAACATAATATATATTTATATTTTGTTACTCAAGAGTTTGGTAGGCCGGGTGCGGTGGCTCACACCTATAATCCTAGCACTTTGGGAGGCCGAGGTGAGCAGATGACCTGAGGTCAGGAGTTCAAGACCAGCCTAGCCAACCTGGTGAAACTCTGTCTCTACTAAAATTATAAAAATTAGCTGGAAGTCGTGGTGGGCACCTGTAATCCCAGCTACTCAGGAGGCTGGGGCAAGAGAATCGCTCGAACCCAGGAGGTAGAGGTTGCAGTGAGCCGAGATAGAGCCACCGCACTCCAGCCTGGGTGACAGAGTGAGACTCTGTCTCAAAAAAAGAAAAAAAAAAAATTTGGTCTGGTGGAGTTTGAGATTTTGTAGTAGTAGAGTGATTTAAGAGCTGGTCCCTTTTCAAAATCATTCTTCTTCTTTTTTTTTTTTTTAATTTAGGTCTTGCAGTCACAGATGAAATTCTTCAAGGAAAGTCAGATTGGTCCAAACTACTTGAGCCACCGAATTTCTTTCAAAAGTATAGGTATGTGAAATTTTGTATTTTGTATGTATGTGTTTTTTTTTTTTTAAAGAAGAATGTTAAACATAGTTAATATATGGCAGGTGACAGCTCTTTTATTTCTTAAGCAAGAGAGAATAGATTAACAAAAATCCTAAGAGATAAGAGTGTTTCTTTATTCTGGTAGTATCTAATCCAGTATTAGTGACTTTTTAAAGTGAATTGTTTTTTACTTGTGGGACCTAGAATTAATTTTGTGAAAATCAGAGCACGTTTAATTTTCATAAACTGTGTGCCTTTATTAGCTCATTTGTTCAATGAGAGGGACGGAAAAATGGGGATGATTAAAAAGCAGGCCGTAACAATTTTTCTGACTGTTTTTTCTGATTGTTTCTGAAAATTCTTCAGACATTATATAGTATTGACTGCCAGCGCTTCAACAGAAGAAAACCATCTAGAGTGGTAAGACTTCTATTTCAAGTTTTCTACCTACTGTGTGGTGATAGTAACTTATTTATATGGTGCTTTACCATTTATAAGGTACTTTCTTGCTTGATTGTCTAGGTTGGAGTGCAGTGTCACGATCTCAGTTTCGCCATGTTGGTCAGACTGGTCTCGAGCTCCTGACCTCAGGTGATCCACCCACCTCAACCTCCCAAAGTGCTGGGATTACAGGCCTGAGCCACTTCGCCCGGCCTTTTTTTTTTTTTTTTTTTTTTTTTTTTTTTTTGAGAAGTCATCTCCCTCTGTCACCCAGACTGGAGTGTAGTGGCATAATCTTGGCTCACTGCCACCTCCACCTCCTAGGTTCAAGTGATTCTCCTGCCTTAGCCTCCTGAGTAGCTGGGACTACAGGTGTGCACTTCCATGCCCTGTGGCTAATTTTTGTATTTTTAGTAGAGATGGGGTCTCACCATGTTGGCCAGGCTGGTCTCGAAGTCCTGACCTCAAGTGGGCTGGTCTCAAACTCCTGACCTCAAGTGATCCGTAAAATTATTATATCTTACTGGTGATTGTTGTGCATGACCATGGAACTTCAGTGTTTAAAATATGCCATCAAATTAATGTTTCAGAATCAGGAGGGACATGAGTGAAAGATATATGTATAGATTTTGCTTCTTATTGCTTCTCAGCCAGATGTAAGCAAAATTTTGAGCTAGTTTGGATGATTCTGATAGCCACCATCTGAGTTTCTCTTTTCTTTGTTTTTATTTTTTATTTTGAGACGGAGGCTCGCTGTGTCGCTCAGGCTGGAGTGCAGTGGCGCGATCTCAGCTCACTGCAACCTCCACCTCCCGGGTTCAAGCAGTTCTCTGCCTCAGCCTCCAGAGTAGCTGGGATTACAAGCACCCACCACCACGCCCAGCTAATTTTTGTATTTTTAGTAGAGATGGGGTTTCACCATCTTGGCCAGGCTGGTCTTGAACTCCTCACCTCGTGATCCACCCGCCTCGGCCTCCCAAAGTGCTGGAATTACAGGCGTGAGCCACTACACTGGCCTGAGTTTTTCATTTTTGCCATTGTGTTTACCTCCACCAAAACTCAATAGAAAAGACATTTTGCATATCCTTTTAATTTAGGAGATAATGGCTTAAATCTTTCAGATTAAGCTTCCGTCAATAGGTAGGAGATATTTGTGGTCAAGAAGTAGCGTGTTCTTTCTAGTGCATCTAAATTTATCCCTTCTGCCTCCACTATATTCACATCCTTGGCTCTATCAGATGGAAGCTGTTAGACCACCAGAGATGGTTGTACTTTCCTTGGGCCTGACTTCTGGAAAAGCAAAACAGCAATGCTCTTTTATTTTTGCTTCAGGAGTTTAATCCTTATTTCATTGATAATTAAAGGGACTCTGAAAATGATCCTGTCACTGAAACAGTATTTTGTTTGTCTAGATCTGGAGTCAGAAAATAGGGTCTAGGCCAAATTCAGTCTGCCACTTATTTTTGTAAAGTTTTATTGGAACACAGCCATGTTTCTTCGTTTATATATTATCTATGGCTGCTTCTGTGCTTCATAGCAAAGTTGAATAGGTGTAACAAAGACTGTATGGCCCAGAAACCCTAAAATTTACTATTTAGCCCTTTACAGAAAATGTTTGCCAACCTGTCATTTAGATGACACTGGAATAACACAGATTTTTGTAGATTTACTGTTAAATCACACATAATTGTAATGTATAAGCTTTTGCTGTTTTAAAAAAATGTTAAAATGTTCTTGTAATGTTTCTAATTCATAAAGTCATTAATAAGCAAGCTGCCATTGGTCACATTTCTTAAGTGAGATAGAAATAAAATGGCAGAAATCCGATGAAACTTGCTGTATTTTAATAGGATGTGATCCAAATTTAGTGAATTCTCTTTTTTTGAGAGGGAGTCTTGCTCTTTTGCCCAGACTGGAGTGTAGTGGTGCAATCTCAGCTCACTGAAAGCTCCATCTCCCAGGTTCATGCCATTCTCCTTCCTCAGCCTCATAAGCACCTGGGGCTACAGGTGCCTGCACCTCGCCTGGCTAATTTTTTGTATTTTTAGTAGAGACGGGGTTTCACCGTGTTAGCCAGGATGGTCTCAATCTCCTGACCTCGTGATCCACCCGCCTTGGCCTCCCAAAGTGCTGGGATTACAGGCGTTAGCCACCGCGCCCAGCCTGTGAATTTTTTTAAATGCAAAGTCTAGCATGATTGTTTCGTATATTATGTGCCAATACTAGTTTCATTGTTTAAACTTATCTTAGCCTTAGGATTTATTTTTTTAGAGATGGAGTCTCACTGTCACCCAGGCTGGAGTATAGTGGGGTGATCATACTGCAGCCTCAAACTACTGGGATCAAGCGATGCCTCCTGCCTCGGCTCCCCAAGTAGCTGGGGCCTGCAGGCCCTTGCTACCATGCCTGGCTGATTTTTTTTTTTTTATTTTTATCTTATAGGGATGGAATCTCACTATGTTGCCCCAGGTGATCTCGAACTCCTGGCTTCACGTGATCCTCCCGCCTCAGCTTCCCAAAGTGCTGGGATTAACAAGCATGAGCCACCGCACCTGGCCTAGCCTAGCCTTAGGTTTGAGACATAAGATTTGAAGGTAGAAAAAGATTCAGGATTAGATTAACCAGCAGTTTTTGTTCATGCCCTAAGCCATAACTGTTTTATAGTCTTAACTAAGGGTATTTTAGATTCAGGAATGCATTACATAGATTAGTTCTTCTATTAAAAAAAAGAACACACAGAAATCTACTAACTTGTCATTTACTACAGTGGCATTTTAAATGGGGTTCCTAATATATTGGGCTGAAATTTTTAAATGAACATGTAAAGATTCATAGCTAATATGCTGTTTGGTTTACTTGAGTGTAGCTTTCATATTTAAAGTTGATATAAAATAAATTGTGTTTACAATGGCATTTAAAATGGGGTTCCTAATATATTGGGCAGAAATTTTTATTTTATTTATTTATTTATTTAGAGATGGAACCTCACTCTGTCACGCAGGCTGGAGTGCAGTGGGGTGATCTTACCTCACTGCAACCTCCACCTCCCAGCTTCAAGCAATTCTCCTGCCTCAGCCTCCCAAGTAGCTGGGAATATAGGTGTGCGCCATACTCGGCTAAATTTTTTTTTATTTTTAGTAAAGACAGGGTTTTACCATGTTGGCCAGGCTGGTCTCGAACTCCTGACCTCAGGTGATCTGCCCACCTCAGCCTTCCAAAGTGCGGGGATTACTGGCATGAGCCACCGCACCTGGCCTAAAATTTTTTTTTTTTGAGACAGTCTTGTTCTGTTGCCCAGGCTGGAGTGCAATGGCATGATCTCAGTTCACTTGCAACCTCCACCTCCCAGTTTCAAGTGATTCTCCTGCCTCAGCCTCCCAAGTAGCTGGGATTATAGGCACCCACCACCATGCCCAGCTAATTTTTTGTATTTTTAGTAGAGACGCGGTTTTGCCATGTTGGCCAAACTAGTCTTGAACTCCTGACCTCAGGCAATTCGCCCACTCTTGCCTCCCAAAGTGCCGGGAGTACAGGTGTGAGCCACCACGCCCAGCCCAAAATTTTTTAATGAACACGTAAAGCTTCATAGTTAATATGCTGTTTGGTTTACTTGAGTGTAGCTTTCAAATTTAAAGTGGACATAAGATAAATTGTGTTTGTTGTTTATTTTAGGGTTGGATTAGTAGAATCTAAAATCCGTGTACTTGTTGGAAACTTGGAACGGAATGAATTTATTACTCTTGCCCATGTGAATCCCCAGTCATTCCCAGGGAATAAGGAACATCATAAAGAGTAAGTTAATTGTTTTCTAATGCTTTATTTCTTAAATAATGTTATTTGGCATATGCATAATTTCAGAGTAATTGTGAGATTTTTGTTTAACAGGCATTGATGGGAGTATGACACATTATATATTTGAGTTTGAATGTCTAGGCATTAAAAATAAGTACATAACTACTTTGGTAGCCCGCAGACCCCAGCAAAACACCATCACAATATTTGGAGCATCTTTAAGAATATATTTAGTAAGTCATTTTCATAGCTGCTTAATCCTTCTTAGAACAACAGGGGATAACTTACCAGTTCTGGATGTCACTTTTAAGAATCTGGCCAGACCACTGAAATCTGTATTTGTGAGACAGAGACATAGAGACCAAGTTTTAATTATGAAATAGCATCTGTAAAGTTGTAAAAAATAATAATAATTAATGGAAATTCTTAAATTTTACTTTATAGCAACAATTACGTATCAATGTGGTTCCTTGGGATAATTTTTCGGAGAGTAGAAAATGCAGAAAGTGTCAACATAGACTTGACATATGATATACAGTCATTTACTGATACAGGTAAGACTCCATCATCATAGAGCTGTGATTCTCAAACCTAGCTATTACTCAGTGTCATCTGCCTACGATCTGGTTGGCTGTACTTATTAAAGTTCCACAGTTGGTTAAGTGAACATGGCATATCCGTATTGCTGTTAAAACAGGAAAGGAGCTGGGTGCGGTGGCTCACGCCTGTAATCCCAGCACTTTGGGAGGCGGAGGCGGGCAGATTACCTGAGGTCAGGAGTTCGAGACCAGCCTGGCTAATATGATGAAACCCCATCCCTACTAAAAATACAAAGTTAGTAGGGTGTGGTGGCAGATGCCAGCTGCTTGGGAGGCTGAGGCAGGAAAATTGCTTGAACCTTGGAGGAGGAGGTTGCAGTGAGCCGAGATCGCCCCACTGCACTCCAGCCTGGCCCACAGAGTGAGACTGTCTCAAAAAAAAGAGAGGAAAAAAAAGCATTATGAAGCAATTTCCAAGATATATTAAGTGGGGGGTAAAATTCAGAACACTGTGTACACTGTGCTATTTATATAAAAATAAAAGAAAAAATAAATACACATTTGCTTACAAATGCATAGAATAACTCTGGAAGGATACTTAGTTTAAAAAAATGGCAAGACTGATTGCTTCTAGGTCAGGGTACAGGATAAGGAGACATCACTGAATACTCTTCAACGCTTTGAGTTTTGTAGCACGTGAATGTTATCTGTTTTATTTTATTTTAAGAGACAGAGTCTCACTCTGTCACCCAGGCCGGACTGCAGTGGTGTGATCTCGGCTCACTGCAACCTCCGCCTCTGGGGTTCAAGTGATTCTCATGCCCCAGCCTCCCGAGTAGCTGGAATTACAGGTGCGTGCCACCAGGCCTGGCTAATTTTTGTATTGTTAGTAGAGACGGAGTTTCACCATGCTGGCCAGGCTGGTCTTGAACACCTGACCTCAAGTGATCCTGCCTCGGCCTCCCAAAAGTGCTGGGATTACAGGCGTGAGCCACCTCACCTGGCTGAATGTTACCTGTTTTAAAACAAAGGAAAGCTCTTTGTATGTACAACCAGGGTTTGTGATCACAGTCTTAAAGATGACTTGATTTTTGCCAGGCACGGTGGCTCACAAGTGCCTGTAATCCTAATACTTTGGGAGACTGGGATGGGTGAATCTCTTGAGCTCAGGAGTTTGAGACCAGCCTGGGCAACATGGTGAAACCCCATCTCTACAAAAAATACAAAAAAAAGTTTGCCAGGTATCATGCCTTGTGGTCCCAGCTATCTGGGAGGCTGAGGTGGGAGAATTGCTTGAACCCAGGTCAAGGCTGCAGTGAGCCGAGATTGCACCATTGCTCTCCAGCCTGGGTGACAAAGTGAGACCCTGTCTCAAAAAATAAAGACTTGTTTTTTTTGGGGTTTTTTGTTTGTTTTAAATAGAGACAGGATTTTGCCATGTTGCCCAGGCTGATCTCGAACTCCTGGGCTCAAGCAATTTGCCCACCTTGGCCTCTTAAAGTGCTGGGATTACAGGTGTCAACCACCGCACCTGGCCAGACTTTTATATTTTTGATATGAAATAAATATCAGTAAGTACAGAATTGCTGAATATATTTCAGGATCAGTGAAAAGAATGTCTTTCATATCTAGCCCTCTAGTCACAACTCTGGAATATCTTAATGTATCTGTTACAAATTTGGGGTTATTTATCTTAAAAATCTGGAATAGTTATACATTCATACTATTAAAAGTATTGGTTTGGCTCATCTGGGTTTTCTGAATTCTTTTGAAAGAGCCCTCATATTTATCATGAAAATGCAGATTCCTGGCTGGGCATGGTGGCTCACACCTGTAATCCCAGCACTTTGGGAGGCCAAGGCAGGCAAATTACCTGAGGTCTGGAGTTCGAGACCAGCCTGGCCAACATGGTGAAACCCCACCCATCTCTACTAAATATACAAAAATTAGCCAGGTGTGGTGGCGGTCGCCTGTAATCCCAGCTATTCCAGAGGCTAAGGCAGGAGAATCGCTTGAACCTGGGAGGCAGAGGTTGCAGTGAGCTGAGATCTCGCTGTTGCACTCCAGCCTGGGCAACAAGAGCGAAACTCCATCTCAAAAAAAGAAAAGAAAATGCAGATTCTTATGTTTCACCTTAGAACCACTAAATCACACTCTGGGGAGGGAGCCAGAGAATCTGCAACTTAAACAAGCACTCCTGGTAACACTTTTATAAGCAATCTGGAATAAAAACATTTGCCATAAATTTTTCCATTCTAATTAGGGCTTAAATTTTTTAAAAAGGAGACGATTGGGACATAGTTTATTATAAATTTATAAGATATTATTTTTCAGATGAAGAAACTTGAGTCCCCAAGAGATTAAATAATTTACCACATCTCACAGTACTTGCTGTGTAAAACAAACCTCCCATACCTGTCTTCAGTGGGCTTATAATCTCATTGAGTATATTTACAGTTAAAACATTAAGAAATTTGTGTGGTAGTTAATAAAACCTATTTTTTCATTGGGTATATTTACAATTAAAACATTAAGAAATTTGTGTGTGAGTTAATAAAACCCATTGTCTTATAAGGCGTGAAAAGCACTAGAATGGGAATCTAGGGCTGTGTGGATTCTGATCCTGGCAAGGCATTCAGAGCTGTTTAGCCTCCTTTTCTCAGCTGTACAATAAGGATGTATTTGTAAGATGGTTCCTGAAGTCTGTCATTCTGTGATTGGTGTGGTAGCTGCAGTAGTAAATTCTCATGGAGGAGGAGGACAGCTTGAATTGCATCTTGGATATTTGGCCTAAGAATTAGCTTAGAAGGCCAGGTGCAGTGGCTCACACCTGTAATCCCAGCACTTTGGGAGGCCAAGGTGGGTGGATCACTTGAGGTCAGGAGTTCGAGACCAGCCTGGCCAATGCAGTGAAACCCTGTCTCTACAAAAAATCCAAAAAGTAGCTGGGCGTGGTGCCATGCGCCTCTAGTCCCAGCTACTGGGGAGGCTGAGGCAGCAGAATAGCTTGAACCCCGGAGGCAGAGGTTGCAATGAGTTAAGATTGTGCCACTGCACTCAAGCCTGGATGACAAAGCGAGACTCTGTGTCAAAAAAAAAAAAAAGAATTAGCTTAGACCTGGGCAAGTAATTATAAGGAGAGATTGCCTTTTGGGAAAATATCAGAAAATAAGATCTGGAAAATACCATTTTTTAAATATATTTATTCTATTAACAAGGTTTGATTATGAGAAAGTCTTAGAAGGTGGACATGGAAAAACTATTGGATTCATGGCTGGGCACAGTGGCTTACGCCTATAATCCCAGCACTTTGGGAGGCCAAGGTGGGTGGATCACCTGAAGTCGAGTTCTAGACCAGCCTGACCAACATGGAGAAACCCAGTCTCTACGAAAAATCAAAAAAGTTAGCTGGACGTGGTGGCGCATGCCTGTAATCCCAGCTACTCAGGAGGCTGAGGCAGGAGAATGGCTTGAACCCAGGAGGCGGAGGTTGTGGTGAGCCGAGATTGCGCCATTGCACTCCAGTCTGGGCAGCAAGAGTGAAACTGCATCTCAAAAAAAGAAAAACTAGTGGATTCCTGAATAGGATTGTGATGTGATGGAAATGTATTACAAATACTTGTTTTGTGAGAGGGTTGTGGGTGGGGGTGGGTGGCTGGTGCTGATAGTGGGGAGATAGTAAAGGTATATGCATTTCAGAAAAATTAGGCAGAACCCTTGGTTCAGAAAGAAGTTTCCCATTTAACATATTAACATTGTTACAGTGTACAGACAGGCAAACAATATAAACATGCTAAAGGAGGGAATGAAAATTGAAGCAACTCATGTAAAGAAAAAACAACTTCACCACTACCTTCCTGCAGAAATTCTTCAAAAGAAGAAAAAGGTGAGTTTGTAATCTTTACTCTTCAGTACGGTTTTACTCAGACAAATGATCTGGGACCAAATTTGCATTCTTACAGCTCCCAAACCTATTGAGAAAAATAAGGAAGATACAGGCAGTTCAATCTAGGACTAAAATCTCATTTTCATTAATCACAAGAGATAATTTGCTTAAATGACCTTCAGAATTGAAACCAGTCTTTATATTCTCATTTGCATTTTGAAATCCTAAAATCGTTCCCTTCTTTCAGCAAAGTCTCTCTGATGTCAGTCGAAGCTCGGGCGGACTTCAATCCAAAAGATCGTCTCTGGATAGCAGTTGTCTGGATAGCTCCAGAGACACTGATAATGGAACACCTTTTAATTCTCCAGCGTCCAAGTCTGATAGCCCTTCTGTAGGAGAAACAGAAAGGTCTGTCTTTATTTCAAATGTGTCCTTTTGGTTTTCTGTTTAGTTTATTTGAGGATAATGTGAACTTTTCTATACCTCTGCTACTGCCTTTTAAAATTGTTAAAAGATTTCATTTTACCGGCTGCTGGTCAATTTCTGGTTTAGAAATAACTCGTGGTAATCCTGTGGGAAACGGTATAGGCTTATGAGCATATGGGACTAGATAGGTACACAGAAATGTACACATTTTTTGCTTAAATTTTTCTCTTCTTACTGGGTCCTCTGCATATTTCTCCCTTTTAGTTCAATGAAATGTTAAAATACAGGCCTGAGCCAACAGTTGTGGCCAGGCACAGTGGCTCAGGCCTGTAATCCTAGCACTTTGAGAGGTCAAGGCAGGTGAACTGCTGGAGCCCAGGAGTTCCAAGACCAGCCTGGGCAATATGGCAAAACCCTGTCTATACAAAAAAATACAAAAATTAATTGGCCGGGCACAGTTGCTCACGCCTGTAATCCCAACACTTTGGGAGGCCAAGGCGGGCAGCTCACCTGAGGTCAGGAGTTCGAGACCAGCCTGGCCAAAATGGCAAAACCACATCTCTACTAAAAATACAAAAATTAGCAGGGTGTGGTGGCATGTGCCTGTATTCCCAGCTACTTGGGAGGCTGAGGCAGGAGAATTGCTTGAACCCAGGAGGTGGAGGTTGCAGTGAGCTGAGATCGTGCCATTGCACTCCAGCCTAGGCAACAAGAGCAAGACTGTGTCTCAAAAAAACAAAAACAAAAATTAGCTCGGCATGGTAGTGCACACCTGTAGTCCCAGCTACCTGGGAGGCCAAGGTGGGAGAATAGCTTGAGCCCGGAAGGTTGAGGCTGCAGTGAGCCGTGTGTTCATGCCACTGCGCTCCAGCCTAGGCGACAGAACAATACCATGTCTAAAAAAAAAAAAAAAAAAAAAAGGCGGCAGTGGTAAATGTTACAACAAGAGTGTTTTAAATAACTAATGGGGCCAGGTGTGGTGGGTCACATCTATAATTTCAGCACTTTGGGAGGCTGAGGCAGGAGGATTGCTTGAGCCTCAGGAGTTCAAGACCAGCCTGGGCAACATAGTGAGATCCTGTCTCCACAAAAATAAAAATTAAAAAAATTAGCCTGACATGATGGCACACACCTATGTTCTTAGCTACCTGGGAGGCTGAGGTGGCAAAGTTACTTGAGTCCAGGAGGTTGAGGCTGCAATGAGCTGTGATTGTGCCACTGCACTCCAACTTAGGCAGTAGAATGAGGCCTTTTCTCAAAAAGGGAGAAAAAAAGTAATATTTAAATCATTTATTGATGATAATTTAACACTTTCATTAGGAATAGTGCTGAGCCTGCTGCTGTAATTGTGGAGAAGCCACTGAGTTTACCACCAGCCCAAGGACTTTCCATTCCAGTCATTGGCGCAAGTAGGTATCTAAACTTGTATATATTAATAATTCTATTTACAAAAAATTAGCTAGGCATGGTGGCACACGCCTGTAGTCCTAGCTACCTGGGAGGCTAAGGTGGGAGGGTCACCTGAGCCTGGAAAGTCAAGGCTGCAGTGAGCTGTGATCAAGCCACTGCACTGCAGCCTGGATGATGGGAATGAGAGAACCTGTCTCAAGGAAAAAAAAATTACATAAATGTTTAATTATTAAAATCCTTTTTTTCCTTTTCAGAAGTTGACTCTACAGTAAAAGCTGTATCACCCCCCGCTGTGTGTACCATTCCTACCGTAGTAGGACGAAATGTCATTCCTAGAATCACAACACCTCACAACCCTGCCCAGGGACAACAGCATCTGAATGGAATGTCAAATATAACTAAGACTGTTACACCCAAGAGATCCCATTCCCCATCCATAGATGGGACTCCTAAGAGGTTGAAAGACGTAGAAAAGGTAAAGTTACAACTTTAGTGGTGATTCAGTAGTTGATATTTTTTATAGTTAATACTAAAGAAACAATTTTCCATAGCTGTTGATGTTCCGTTAGGAGTTGGCTGAAAAGAATATTTACCCAAATCTTAAAGAAACAATATTAATTGCTCATCCTAAATTGAAATTACTAATATGTCTGAAAATTTGAATGATTAGTCTGAGTTTCTCCTTGACTTACAGAAGTCATTACTGATAACAAAATCTCATTTCTTGTGTGTTGATATGCCCTGCTTCCAGTAGGTGGTGGTAAAACTATATTTGTTAGAATCTGAATTGATTTAACCAAAAAGATCACCCAAACTGTAGAAATTAACGGTGACAGTTGAATTCAACCTAATTTAAAGTATCTTCTCTTACCAATCCATGTTTATAGCAATTTTTAGAATAGCATAACCAATAACTAGTCTTCCAGTTTATATAGATTTATATGGTTTTTTGTAGGTACATAATAGCAATCTAATTCAATGTTTATATTTTAGTTTATTCGACTTGAATCAACATTTAAGGACCCCCGCACTGCTGAAGAAAGAAAAAGAAAATCAGTGGTAAATATATTAATAGTGTGCTTCAGAATATTTATTGTAAAGAGCCATGTATCAGGAAAAGTGCCATATTAAAGTAGGTCAGATTAGATTTATTTTCAGGTTTTAGTTAGGTTTTAAGTAGAAATAAGTGTTTGCATATAGGAAAGTTAGTTTTCATTTGTGTTGATTCTTCTGTTTTTAGGATGCCATTGGAGGAGAATCTATGCCTATTCCAACTATTGATACATCACGCAAAAAGGTAACAAGATAGTCTTGTTCATAGGTACAGTACATAGGTAAAAACTCATAGGTAATCTACAAGTACAAAAGGCTTATTAAGAGCCTAGCACTGGGAAAAAGTAAGATTTTGTCCCTGTCCCCAAGGACTAGCAGTGTAGTTGGGGTTGGAGATAGCAAGTATATAGTTCTGAATGTATGTACCTCAAAAGTCTAAAAAAGAGGTAGTAGTTTAAGACAACTTTATTATCTATTTAGATTATGTTCACCCTTTGTTTTTTATCTTTAAAGAAGCAGTTGGATGCTCAGCACATTAATTTCTTACCAAGCACCTGAAGGTATATCTCTGTTGTGTACTATTGCTTACTGCCAAAACATAGGTTTGATAATTAGGAACCATATGTATTAATATTTTAGAGGAACCAAATGTAGTGGTATATATAGTAAGTACCTTTAAAACATGAGCTAAACGCCCCTAAATTGTAATTTAAATGTTTATTATTTGAAGAATTACTTTTATAACTAATAATATGTAGTATTAAGTGTGGTACGCTAAAAAGCAAGTACTCAAAAACCAGCCTTGTGTAAATAGAGAAAGCCCTTCTCTGAGAGTTTATAATGAACAGAATGGCTTATTTATAATAATGATAAATAATTATAAATATATATGATGATAAACAATTATAAATTATAAATAATAATAATTTATAATAAAACAGAATGGCCATTAAATAGTAAAGTGCTTTTCATCATCAACTGTTACCCTGCCAGGTTCTCCAAGATGTAGTAGCTATTCTAAAGCAAAATAGTATACTCACAGGCTATTAGTTGTAGATTTTGAGCCTTTAACATAAGATTAAGTTACAAAAAATATGAATATATAATTATGTGTGATGGTGGAAGAAAAAATTTTGAGATGGATATGGAAGTACAAAAGAGTGAAATGACATATCTGGATTTTTTAATATATCAAGTCTAAAGGGAAAGTGGGTACACCAAACAATTGCAGCAAAATTGTAATAATGTCTGAAACTTGGTTTTGGCATTTAAGTCCTTATTGCCCTGTTCTCTACTTCTTTGTATATCTGAAATTGTTCATAATTGTTTTAATGCATATGGATATGATACAGATACTGGCTTAGCCAAGGTAAAACAAGAGGAGAATTAAGCAGTCATCTCTTGAGAAGAAACTAACCATCCCCATTACACAAGTCTAGATTTTGCCTTCCTTTTTTTTTTTTTTTTTTTTTGACATGGAGGCTCGCTCTGTCACCCAGGTTGGAGTGCAGTGGCGCGATCTTTTTGTATTTATAGTGGCTAATTTTTGTATTTGTGGTGGAAAAGGGTTTCACCATATTGGCCAGGCTGCTCTTGAACTCCTGACCTCAAGTGATTCGCCCACCTTGGCCTCCTAAAGTTCTGGGATTACAGGCGTGAACCACCATGCCCAGCCCTAGATTTTGCCTTCTTTATGTAATAATCTTTAATGTCCTCAGAATCCCTCGAACCGATGTCCCTGAATTTCATAACCATCAAAGTTATCTAGCCTAAGTACAAAGTTCAGTTTTCCTGAGAACTTAAGTATCTCACAGATTGAGTCAGTGTTCTTCTTCATGAATGTATTACAGAAACAAATTGAGGGACATAACTCTCAGATATTAAATTTTTCTCTACTACACACACTCATTTTTCACTTCACACCCCAAGAGCTTCCTGTTTAGTCACCATGCACTTCCTTTTTTTTTCTTTGCTTGACGTTAAGGACTGTGTTCTTTATGCATTTCTCGATCCAGTCATGGCAGTTCCTCTTTTCCTGTACATATTCACACTCCTGCCACTTCTACCCTTTCTCTTATCCCTCTGCTTTTCACCTCTGACTGTAAAAAGAAGTAGCAGTTCCGAAAGCAAGAGTTCCCTATGAACACTGGAAGGAAATATTCATTGCATACTTGAGTGTTTAGGAGCTAGAGGGTTTGGGAGAAAAACTCCCCAAGTTTTGTGACTGACTTTCTAGCTGGGCCTTTATAATATATATGATGTGCTTTTCCTTTTTTGTTTCCTTTTTCTTTCTAATAGAGACTACCCAGTAAAGAACTACCAGATTCATCTTCTCCAGTTCCAGCAAATAACATCCGTGTCATCAAAAATTCCATTCGACTGACCCTTAATCGGTAAAAGCAGTGCCTCCTCACTTAAGTGAACAAGCAATCATTTAGTGGCGTAGATGCAGCCACTTGTTTTTAAATAGAAGTGGCTGCCATATGTGAAACAAGGTGAAAGTTACAGCCTTCAGCCTAATAACCTTGAAGTGGTTTTTGAACTGTCAAACTTTGACCTGCAGATGCTGTAGCATTCTCTCACTGATTGCTACATACACTTCTCTGAGGATCACCTGCTGTCAAATTGCCATCTACAGTATTATAGCTTTGCATATGGGGGTTTTACTGCCTTAACTTTCAATGCTTGTTATGGGAACCAGTTCTTAGCCACTTGGACACTGATAACAAGTCCTGAACTCCTTTTTTTGTTTTTTTGTTTTGTTTTGTTTTTTGTTTTTTTGTCTTATGTTGTAATCATTGTATAGAGCTAAAAAAATTGAAAACAAACAAAAAAATTGTCTTGTATTTTCCAAATGTTAATACATTTACTTTAGCATTGAAGCCACTTTGTGAAACCTGAGATAAATGAATGTGAGGTATCTTTTCTGCTTTCCTTATTTGTGTAGATGTACTGTCTGTTCTGTTGATTTAAATTATTTTTTTCCAGATTGGCACATGAAATATTTAAACTTTTTTGTGTGCCTTTCTGTCCAAATGTTGCATAGTTACCAGGGAAGATTAGTCCAGTGATTACATAAGAGTTGGGCACCATAAATTCTCTATATTTTGCCTCCCATGGAGGCCTTTGAAATGCATCTTTATTAAAAATCAAAATATAACCAGGATACTGAAAGTCAGTATATGAATGGTAAAATTGTTACATATCCTATTACATGCCATTCTTGTTAGTTGACTGGTATTTTTTACTGAGGAGCAACTCATTCCAGCATCAACAATAAGATAACCTTTAAGTATGGCAAACTTGTATTTTTGAGGTGTAAAATTAACTTGGCATGATAATTCTTGACCATTATTTACCCCACAACTTCAAATAGTTTCTTCACGGACTAGGCATGCAGAAATAAGCAGTGGATTTTGTTGAAACCTAAAGGCATTTTGAATGACATTGTTACCAACCATTAATTGGCTCAGGACCTTTGTAATGTTTATTTAACTATATGAGTTGTCTTTTTTTACGCTGCTTTTTTCAATGCATTTCTTAATATTTTTTAAGTTTCATGAATGCATGCTCAGTTTATTAAAATCCATAACCATGTAATTCTTGTAATATGTTGATTCAGTGTTTTGTAAATGAAGTCGTATGTATTTTCAGAGTATTTTTGTATGTACTGTAAGATACCATCTTTTCAAAGAGAAACGTTTAAAACCTTTATTGTCTCTCCTTAGTCTAATTTTTTAAATATGGATTATGCTTGAATTACTATATTTAAAATGAAAATGTATAGATTACACAGTCAGGAATGCTAGTATCTACCACCACCTTTAGATTTCACTCAGCATTTAGTAGGTCCAGTAGGAAAAACCCAAAAGGGTACGTTGAGTAGTGTGGGGAAGATACCTCGTGTATTATAGGACTCACGGGATGCCATCTAGCAAGTGGAGAAATAGCAGTCCATTTTCTCTTGCAAGCCCTTTACCATTGAGTTGAAATTCTTGAATTGCCAGAGAGCCATATCCTCCATGTCCCACTCCTGTTCGTTGCCCCTTAGGTCTCCAAAATGTAAATTCTAATGTTTACCTTGTACCATGGAAAACATGAAAAGAGTCTTAGAAGTAAAGAAAAACAAGGAAAAAATGTTTGTTCTACTATTCCCTTTTTATATAGCAGCAAAAGATAAGAATAAAATCACATAACCAAGTTGTAGCTTCCTTAGCAAAGCTGTTGTCTTAGCTGACTCCTTCCCTTTATTCAGATGTTTTGGGATTGTTCTACAAATAGTCTATTTGAGCAAAAATGAATGATTATGAAAGAACTGAATAATTATCACCTGACTTCAACCTTTGAAAGCTTTAGTAAGGAATTTGATTAAATTTTATATGCTTGATATGTATGCATTTCTGCATTTAATATCTTTTGCTTTTAAATCAGCCTTCAAAGTATCTTTAGGAATTCCTTCTATATCCATGTTTACCCCATTATATAAATAGATTCTTTGGAGTGACTAGTGGAGTTTTTCTTTAATAAGGAAGCAACAAGTCTAACCTTGTACTATAGGATAGGCATTTACTTTAGATTAAGGAGCCCATTCAACATGTCAGTGAGTCAACATTAGAGTCCTCAAAGATAGCATTCTTCAACCTGTTTGGTAACTGAGGAGTTGATAAAATACTTTTGAGATGGTGGGGTTTGTCAGAAATAAAATGTTTTCTATCCTGACCAGTAGGTAGAACTTTGAGTACATTTCGTTAACTTGGTGGGAAGCTTCCATTTTACTGGTTCCAAGTAAAAAAGGAGAAAGTATGATCTGAGATTTTGTGTTATGATCAGAGGCACTAAGTACATGTTTGTTTTGTTTTGTTTTGTTTGAGACAGAGTTTCACTCTTGTTGCCCAGGCTGGTGTACAGTGGCACGATCTCGGCTCACTGCAACCTTCACCTCCCGAGTTCAAGCGATTCTCTTGCCTCAGCCTGCCAAGTAGCTGGGATTACAGGCACCCACCACCTCGCCTGGCTAATTTTTCTATTTTTAATAGAGACAGGGTTTCACCGTGTTGGCCAGGCTGGTCTCAAACTTGTGACCTCAGGTGATCCACCTGTCTCGGCGTCCCAAAGTGCTGGGATTACAGGCATGAACCACCACACCCGGCCGTGTTTGTTTTTAAGTGTGAAAAAATACCTAGAAGTATATTTTATAAAGTCAAATAATCTGTTCTTCAGTATATAGACACGTTCATTTTCACAAGGGCATTACATTTTAATTTGCTCATTTTTCAGTAGCTCTGGAGAATATGTATGAAAGGAAAACAATTACCTGCTAGCTTAAACCTTAGGGACTTAACCAATTCAAGATAGAGGTACATGGCATAAAACTTTGTAAAACTGGGACAGGAGAATGATTTTTTTTTATTTTTTTTTTTTTGTGGAGACAAGAGTCTCACTCTGTCACCCAGGCTGGAGCACAGTGGCATGATCTCACCTCACTGCAACCTCTGCCTCCTGGGTTCAAGTGATTCTCTTGCTTCAGCCTCCCAAGTAGCTGGAATTACAGGCCTGTGCCATGCCCAGCTAATCTTTGTATTTTCAGTAGAAATGGGATTTCACCATGTTGGCCAGGGTGGTCTTGAACTCCTGACCTCAAGTAATCTGGCTCCCTCGGCCTCCCAAAGTGCTGGGATTACAGGCATAAGCTACCGCGCCCAGCCAGGAGAATGAATTTTAAAAGTCTATGTTAGTGTTTAAAATGAGTGCTTTGTTTTAAAGCAGCAATTTAGTAGCATTATTAAAATGCTTACTTCACTATAGTAGCAATTAGGTAAAGATGGGCAATATCAAAATGGGCTAAACTTATTTTCCACTATGTTCCACACCTTTGAAATAGGAATTCCTAACTTGAGAATCATGAACCCTTAGGGAATCCTTTGTAATTGTGTATAAGAAGTTCTAGTTTACATGCATTTTTCTTGGAGAAAGTGCATAGTTTAGATCAGCTTCTCGAAGTGGCAAAAATATGGGAGAGTTAGGAACCACCAGGATTGAATAATCCTGGAACATTATATAATTTCCTACTTTTGATTTTGTTGTGGTATATTTCTGAAAATGTGCTGTGGCTCCTAACTAGTAAAATGGGCTGGTGAGGGACTCTGGAATTCTGAATTTCTAAGTTTATAACCTAAAATGAAACTGTAAAGTCCTCGGTATTTAGAAAAATGCTTAATCTCAGATTTACCAATGGCCTCATAACTTAGATTCGTTAACAGGGTCAAACTTTAGTTCAACAAATTTCAACCCAATATTATCAGAGTACAATAGCTTAAAATAATCATTAGAAATGGTAGAAAATAGAATAAATCATTGAAGATCCCAAAATGTTGAGTTCTGTAGCATGAAAACTCTCTTGCTCCTCCATGTTTGCAGTTCAGGCCAGAACAAACTAAACAGACCAATAAATATAAGAGTGATAGTTTAGGGAAAAAAAAAAAACAACTTTGTATAAATAAAATTGTACGTGTGTTCAAATAACTACCTATTAAATCATCCACAGCCTAGAATTTAAATTGGTCATAGTACCAAATAGTGCAGATGATGGAAGAAAACTAGTCTCAATAATGTTTTTTTTTTTCAATTGCATAAGGTCATGTCATCCCCCAAAATCTCTATTTTTTCTTTTCTTTTCTTTTCTTTTTTTTTTTTTTTTTTTTTTTGAGACGGAGTCTCGCTCCATCACCCAGGCTGGAATGCAGTGGCGCAATCTTGGCTCATTGCAACCTCCACCTCCTAGGTGCAAGCGATTCTCCTACCTCGGCCTCCCAAGTAGCTGAGACTACAGGCGCCCGCCACCACGTGGGCCTGGCTAATTTTTGTATTTTTGTAGAGATGGGGTTTCAACATGTTGGCCAGGCTGGTCTCAAACTCCTGACCTCAAGTGATGCACCCGCCTCGGCCTCCCAAAGTGCTGGGATTACAGGCGTGAGTCACCGTGCCCGGCCCCTATTTTTTCTGAAATAATTTCTTGGATATACTTTTGTATTTGAAATTAGTTGAACAGAAGATGATCATCAAGCTTGCTATAAGTTTTAAGCTATTGCTACATTTGAACAAAGACCCACGTACTTATCTTAGAAAGTACTTAGGATATCTTTGAGATTAATGGTGCTACATCACTCTACAGTACTATGTAAAATGAATGCAGCTGCTGTTCCTTTCTAGCTAGCTGTTTGTGTAGTTCATATTAATTTACCCTGCCTTTTATTTGGATTGTCTGATTTCTTAGTTGTACACATGAACCTCATTATTTGCCTGGAATAAGTAATCAAATAAAATTGCTTTGATAAATAGGTGATGATTGAGTGATGTTATTTGGGACTAACTCAAAAGTACCAGAAGTCTTAACTTTTCAGTGACAACCAATTTTGTCATTTACCACTCAGACTCTTTTTGGTAGATAATGGTATCTACTACCCACTTAGTATGAATGCAAAGCTCAGACCTAATTTGCATCACACACAATCATTTATTAAACGTTTATCAGCAAGCGGTGGCACAACAGTTTATACAATCTGCTCTATAAGCTTAATGGAGTGTCCCAGCTTTCTGTCCCTTTTGGTGGTCTGACTACCCTTTCATGAAAGGGCCACTTGAGGTGTCTGTGTCAAGCACTGGGGGCAAAATTCTGTCACCCTTCTGATCAGGATCAGGCAATCAGTCCTCTGTACTAATAATGGCTGGACACAGGATCAAGCTCTGGGTACTATGCATACAAGTACAGGTTACAGGGCTCGTTACATTCTTAAACCTCTCGTAAGAATGGACAGTGACTGGTTTTTAGCCAATCCATGTGCTAGTGCTGAATTCACAAATAAGAGCTCGTGTCTGCATCGTTAATATTACTAGCAAGCTGTTCATGTCACCAATGGAAACACGTTTGACATTTATTAAGCTAATTGGCAAAGTCTGCATTGATCGAGCTATGGATAACAAGGGCTTCTAGTAGTAACTTTTGAAGTGTGGGCTTCTCGATTGGATTGCTAGGTGGCCAATCTCTGGAGTGTAAATTTCTGATTGGGGCAACGCACTGCTTCTAGGACATAACATACTAACACAATTACCACGCTGTGATAAAATGTTTTCTAAAGTCAATTAACATCATAACAGGTTCTTTGTGGATCCAAATGTGTTACAGTACTAAGGGCAAAAATAAAACGTATTGGGGCCGGGCGCAGTGGCTGACACCTATAATCCTAGCACGCTGGGAGGCCAAGGCAGGTGGATCATTTGAGGTCAGGAGTTCAAGACCAGCCTGGCCAACATGGTGAAGCCCCACCTCTACTAAAAATACAAAAATTAGCCAGGTGGTAGTGGCATGCACCTGTAATCCCAGCTACTCAGGAGGCTGAGGCAGAATTGCTTGAGCCTGTGAGGCAGAGTTGCTGTGAGCCAAGATCGTGCCACTGCACTCCGGCCTGGGCAACAGAGTGAGACCCTGTCTCAAAAATAAAAAATAATAAAATATATTTGGCCAGGCATGGTGGCTCACCCCTGTAATCCCAGTACTTTGGGAGGCTGAGGCAGGTGGATGGCCTGAGGTCAGGAGTTCAAGATCAGCCTGGCCAACATGGTGAAACTCCGTCTCTACTAAAAATACAAAAATTAGCCAGGTGGTAGTGGCATGCACCTGTAATCCCTGCTACTTGAGAGGCTGAGACAGGAGAATCACTCGAACCCAGGAGGCAGAGGCTGCAGTGAGCCAAGATCGCACAACTGCACTCCGGCCTGGGGGAGACAGAGTGAGACTCCATCTCAAAAAATAAATGAAAATAAAATGTATTGCTTTTTAATCCCCTATCCTAAAAACCATCTTTCAAACCATATGATCCAGCCAAACTGTTTTAATGGATAGTGTTTAAAAATATATACTTCAAGGCCTTCCTTGCCAATCTTTGATTATTGACATTTTTGGCTTACTGCTGCATAGAGACTTCCATGATACGCTAGCCAGACTCTACCTTTTCAGTATGTTACTTGTACTTTTAAACGTTTAAATTATTCTGACTTGTGTAATGCTCAGTTTACCTGTTTGTTTCCCCTGACAAGACTGTAGGTTTGAGAATAGTGACCTCCGGCCAAGCACAGTGGCTCATGCCTGTAACCCCAGCACTTTGGGAGACCAAGGAAGGAGGATCGCTTGAAGCCAGAAGCTGAAGACCAGCCTGGCCAACATAGTGTCTCTACAAATAAAATTAGCCCAGTGTGGTGGTGCTCACCTGTAGTCCCAGCTACTCAAGAGGCTGAGGTGGGCAGACTGCCGGAGCCCAGCAGGTCAAGGCTGCAGTGAGCTATGATCACGCCACTCCACTCCACCCTGAGTGATAAAGTGAGACTCCATGTCTTATAAAAAAAAAAAACAAAAAGTGACCTTTATCCAAAAATCTTTATGTAGTGAATACCCAGAAAGTATTTAAGAGGAAAACACATGAGTCCTTGTTTGGTTTGAGGGGTGGGGTTGCTTTGTTTTTAAATTTAAATAGGATTATCTTAAAGAGAAGCCCAGTGAAGGAACTAAGATGCAAGAAGGCAAACAAAACTTCCTGAGGCCATTAAGACACGTTGTCTATGCCGGGCACAGTGGCTCACACCTGTAATCCCAGCACTGTGGGAGGCCGAGGCAGGCAGATCACTTGAGGTCAGGAGTTCAAGACCAGCCTGGCCAACATGGTGAAGCAAAACCTGGTCTCTACTGAAAATTCAAAGATTAGCCAGGTGTGGTGGCGCACGCCTGTAATCCCAGCTACTTGGGAGGCTGAGGCAAGAGAATTGCTTGAACCCAGGAGGCGGAGGTTGCAGTGAGCTGAGATAGTGCTGCTACACTCCAGCCTGGGCAACAGAGCAAGACTCTGTCTCAAAAAAAAAAAAAAAAGATATGTTTTCCAAATTTAGACTGTAACCCTTAATAAGAAATACATTTTACATTGCAAGCCAGGACATGTATCCATATATACATGAATATGTGTGTGTAAATAAATGTATATACACACATAAAACCACAAAACAATTTTTTCCTTACTGTATGTGATAAGCATTATTTTATTTCCTTTTTTTAAGTGCTGTGATTTCACTAAGGTGATTTTACAACCTGTCTTGAGTCATGACCTACAGTTTGAAATACACTGCATTAGAAGTTCCCAAAAGTTTGTCTCAAACTTAGCCATCTTTCTTTTTTCTGTCTGTTCTATAATTTAGACTGTTAAAGCAAACACTTCTGTAAAGCATGGTGTCATGAAGGAAGTGGGAAAAGTAGATGAAGAATAGATAATCCTTTGTCCCAAGGAAAAATTGTTTCTGTTTTTGTTTTTGTTTTTTTGAGATGGAGCGTCGCTCTGTCACCCAGGCTGGAGTGCCGTGGCACGATCTCAGCTCACTGCAACCTTTGCCTCCTGGGTTCAGGCAATTTTCCTGCCTCAGCCTCCCAAGTAGCTGGGACTACAGGTGCCTGCCACCACACCCGGCTAATTTTTGTATTTTTAGAAGAGATGGGGTTTCATTTTGGTCAGGCTGGTCTCGAACTCCTGAGCTTAGGCCATCCAACCACCTCAGCCTCCCAAAATGCTGGGATTACAGACGTGAGCCACCATGCTCGGCCCCCAAGGAAGAATTCTTACCTAAAGAACATCTTTGCATCAATCAACAATAAAGAAAAAAATGTAAAAGCCAAAAGCAGCCGGGCGTGGTGGCTCACGCCTGTCATCCCAGCACTTTGGGAAGACGAGGCAGGCAGATCACCTGAAGTCAGGAGTTCGAGATTAGCCTGGCCAACATGGTGAAACCCTGTTTCTACTAAAAAAACAAAAAAATTAGCCGGGCGTGGTGGCAGGCGCCTGTAATCCCAGTTACTCGGGAGGCTAAGGCAGGAGAATTGCTTGAACCAGGGAGGCAGAGGTTGCAGTGAGCCAAGATCATGCCACTGCACTCCAGCCTGGGTGACAGAGCAAGACTCTGGCTCAGTAAATAAATAAATAAATAAATGCCAAAAGCATGAATTCAGACATTTGGAAGGTATTCATCTTAATGTTAGTTAACCTCAGTGGGCCAAGAGATGGCAAGATGCTCAGAGAGTGGACTGGGGTAAACTCAAGAATGACAAGGATATCTTACTAACAAAGATTTGCACAAATGAGATGCACAAACTACTCCTTTAGAAAATTTGATTGTGTACACCACTCTCTTATATAATATCCCAACATGGTCTAGACACTCAAGGATACTGGACTGCAGAGGTCCGATAGTAAAAGCATTACTACCTCCTGGGAAGTTCTATGCCATAATTATAAAAAGTACCTAATGTTTACTAAGCATTTACAATGTGCCTTTTAAAACATTATGGTACTTAATCTTAGCACTGTTTTTAATAGCGCTATTATTCTTATTTTACAGATGAGGAAACTGAGGCTGAGAAGGATTACATGACTGGCTTCAAAATGCATAACAATATATTAAGTGGCAGACTCAAAGTCCAAGTGCTCAACCCCATCTTCTACTTACGAAAGAAGTTAGATGGAGATGTGTGCATCAAATTCCCACCATCCTCTGTCGTTCCATGAGATCTGGAACTTTTAAGAGTAGCCTGGCCAGTGGCAACGATGGTCATTTGTGTCCAGGCTGCAGGGGGCACTGTGCCTCCTGCAGAGAACCCGGTTCTAGCCAGACTCTGCCGCTTGCACCTGTGTAACTTTAACTGACAACTCCCTATGCTTTGTTTTCTCTCATCTGAAACACTTACCCTTCAAACCTCACAGGGTAGCTATAACAGGAAAGTATTCCAAAAGATCAGCAGGGGTTTTCAAATAGGGAGGACAGTTAATCTCCCAATATAATAGCTATGTAACATTCCTTACCCATCAGGCCAGCTTGGAGCAGAAAGACAAAGGGATCCAGGAGGAATACCTCCAAGAAGAAAAAAAAAAGAAAAGAAAACAAAAGCTTATCTGATATGCTTGAAGTTAGAAGATATTAACGATTCTGTCAAAGAGCTTGAAAATAACTAAGCTAATTTTTTTTTTTTTCGAGACGGTCTTGCTCTGTCACCCAGGCTGGAGTGCAGTGGCACGATCTCAGCTCACTGCAACCTCCACCTCCTGGGCTCAAGGGACTCTCCTGCTTCAGTCTCTCAAGCAGATGGGATTACAGGCACGTGCCACCATGCCAGGCTAATTTTTTTTTTTTTTTTTTTTGAAATGGAGTCTCACTCTGTCGCCCAGGCTGGAGTGCAGTGGCGCGATCTCGGCTCACTGCAACCTCCGCCTGCCGGGTTCAAGCAATTCTCCTGCCTTAGCCTCCCAAGTAACTGGGACTACAGTCATGCGCCACCATGCCTGGCTAATTTTTTATATTTTTAGCAGAAACTGGGTTTCACCATGCTGGTCAGGCTGGTCTAGAACTCCTGACCTCGTAATCCACCCGCCTTGGCCTCTCAAAGTGCTGGGATTACAGGCGTGACCCACCGCACCTGGCCCAAAAATAACCAAGTAAAAATTTTTAAAATGATACGTATTCCAGAGAAATCCAAAAGCTAAATAAAAGAAAATGTAACTGCAGCATTTACCTCATGTCACAGGATCCTTCAGGTGTCGCTTTTCCTACAGGAAAACTCTGTGACCAGTGGCGCCTTTGCCCAAGTCTTGCTTGGGCCCACTGGGTTCATTCTGCCCTCTCAGCTTGGCAGGCTACACTCAGCTTGCACTACCAGCCTGGATCCCACACCTGCATGTGTGCCAGGCATGAAGCGGCGAGGAGTGTGTGGGCAAGTGAGCACAGGAGTCTGGCCACTGCGCACAACAAAGCACGCCGGCTGCTGTGGCAGAGCAGGCAGCTCCAGGCACCAGCTCCATGCAAGCCTGTGACTGGATCAGCTGCACAGCAAGTGGCTTCCACTGTGGGCACCTGTGTCTGGATGAGGGGAATGCAGTGGTGCCCAGAAACTTGGAGATGCCACAAACTGCAGAGCCCCAAAGAGCATGGTCACAGTCCTGACTCAGGGAGCGTCTAGGTCTGGGCTCCCCAAAGGGCCACAGCTTTCTCTCTTTCTTGTCACCCACAACATGGCAAGTGTGCAGGAGTGTGTTTTAGCCCTGTTTGTATTACAGCTCTTTTAGTCCAGCCATTCGGTGGGTCCCAAGTTCTTTTCCCCTGTCCAGGAAAAATGAGATACATGGACAACTGGAGGGTGAGCAAGGCAGAGAGGAGCTTTATTGAGCAGCTGAACAGCTCTCAGGAGACCTGAAGCTGGTAGCTCCTTTCTGCAGGCAGGTCACCCCCACAGGTGTCCAGCTCTCAATAGAGAGGAGACCTGGAGTGGGTAGCTCCTTTCCAAGGCAGGTCACCCTGATGGGTGTCCAGCTCTCAATAGAGAGGAGACCTGGAGTGGATAGCTCCTTTCTGCAGGCAGCTCATCCTGATGAACCAAGACCCAAAGTGGCAAGCTCCTTCCCGCAGCTGGTAGTCCCAACATCTGCGTGAGTCTGTCTGAGCCCAAGGTTTTTATGGGCTCAGAAGGAGGAAGTGCATGCTGATTGGCCCATGGGTGGCCATGGGCGGCCCCAGAAAAAGCACCATAAGTTCCCACTCTGGGCCACAGACTCCACCCGGAACTGGCACCCCAGCCCCTTTCCCTGGCCTGAAGCTGGGGCTTCACCAAGGACCTGCCCCGTTGCACTCAGGAGCCTGTCTGCCTCCTGCCTCCATCAATCATGTCATCCATGGTGCCCAGGCTGTTCCTACCAAGGGGCACCTGCAGGCCCGCGTGGAGCCACCCTCAGTACCCCCTTGGCCCCCGTCCTGTGCTCCTCAGTGCCCAAAGTCCGGAGGGGCTTAGGCAGCAGGGGGCTGGTGTGTCTGCGCCACTCCGAGCGCACGCACACCTGGCCGGGTCGTGACAGCACCCAGGCTCGCCTACAACTTTGCTCTGCCCTGGAGTGGGAGCCGGGATCAGGGAAAGGCCAAGCAGCGGGAGCAGCCACTTCCGAGCCTGTCGGGGAAGAGGGGCTTCCCAGGTCCCCAAGAGCTAGGGATGCCTGGGTCCGCAGTCGTGGCTGGGTGGCTGCAGCTGCACCCAGGAGCATCAGGCTCCTGCCCTGCCAGTTCAGAAGTGGGCAGGGGTCCCGCCTGTACCAGGCTCCTGCTGGCTCCATGGAACACGCAGCCCTGGCCGCACCTTCCCTGCTGCAGCCGGCATCTTCTCAGCGGCTGCTCCAGATGGGCCGCTGCTGCCATCAATGGCTTGGCTGTGAATGTTCACATAGTCTTTACAAGTAGAGAATAGAAAATAGCCAAAAATTGTAACTATATTCAGAAGAATCGGGGAGGGAGGTAGGACAGGGTGTGAGAGTGAAATCCTCATCTTCAGTGGCAGTGAGTAGAAAATATCTAAGACAAAAATCTAGAATAATACATGCAAGTTATTTAGAAATTTTTAAGTAATCAGTAGGAGAAAAGTCCTAAAATGATGAAGATGTTTGCCTCTAGGGAACAGATAACAAGAATGAGAAATAGGAAAGTAGGAGATTTTTTTTTTTTTTTTTTTTTTTTTGAGACAGAGTCTCGGTCTGTTGCCCAGGCTGGAGTGCACTGGCACAATCTCAGCTCACTATAACCTCTGTTTCCTGGGTTCAAGTGATTCTTCTGTCTCAGCCTCCTGAGTAGCTGGGATTACAGGCATGTGCCCCCATGCCCAGCTAATTTTTGTATTTTTAATAGAGACAGAGTTTTGCCATGTTGGCCAGGCTGGTCTCGAACTCCTGACCTCAGGAGTTCCGCCCGCCTCAGCCTCCCAAAGTGCCAGGATTACAGGCATGAGCTGCCGCACCCGGCTGAACTTTTTGACTTTTAAACTAATATATCCACTGTCTAACCAGTAGGGGGTAGGAAAATGTTGTAGACTTTGAAGCCGACAGACCTACGTACCTCAGCTACATCTTTTACCACTTGTGAGACCTTGGACAAATTGCTTAACCTTTGGGTTCAAGGTTACTAATCTGTAAAGTGGGAATCTCAACACTTATTTCATATGACAAGAAGTGAAGGGTTTGAGAGGCTCTGTAGTTCAATGGCCTAGCCTCAGTTGCCAGCTCTAGCACTTACTTATTGACTATAAGAAATGGTGGAAGTTAATGCCTCAGTCCCTCAGTTTTCTCTTCTGAAAAAGTGGTGACGATCATAACAGAGTCTACACCCAAAGAGTTGCTAAATGGATTAAAAGAGGCAATCCAAAAGTTCCTAGTATAAAGTGGAGTTCAAGAGATTGTTTTGTGGCATGATGAGTTACATGAAATAGCATATGTCATACACTATGCATGGTGCTTGACCCACAGTGAGCATCCCTTCTCCTAAAAATACATCACAAGAATCGGGGAAGAAGGCCAGTGTCTGTCTCTCCAGCCAGACTGAGGAATAGATCTCCACCTCCTGTGCAATAGTGTAGAAAATACATGGCCTTTGCCCTGTCACCAAGCCCTTCTCCAAGTACACCTCTCAAAACAGTTTTATTCGGAGAAATGTGTAGAACTCATTGAATTCTTACAAAGCTTCCCTGAAGGCCTGGCTCAGTGGCTCATGCCTGTAATCTCAACACTTTGGGAGGCTAAGGCGAGAGGCTCACTTGAAGCCAGGAGTTCAAGACCAGCCTGGGCAACACAGTGAGACCCCTGTCTCTACAAAAGAAAACATCAGCCAAGCATGGTGGTATGTGCCTGTAGTCCCAGCTACTTGGGAGGTTGAGGAAGGAGGTTTGCTTGAGCCCAAGAGTTGAAGGTTACAGTGAGCTATGATTGTGCCACCACATTCCAGCTTAGGCAACTAAGTTAGATCCTGTCTCTGGCAAAAAAAGAAAAGAAAAAAGTTTTTCACTGAGTACTTTAGTTCACTTAAAGATTATAATAGGGCCAGGCATGATGGCTCATACCTGTAATCCTAGCACTTCGGGAGGCCAAGGCAGATGGATCACTTGATCCCAGGAGTTCAAGGCCAACCCGCGCAACATAGGAAGACCCTGTCTCAACAAATAATTAAAAAATTAGCCGGGCATGGTGTCACATGCCTGTGGTCCCAGCTTCTCGGGAGGCTGAGGGAGGAGAATCATCTGAGCCTGGGAGGTTGAGGCTGCAGTGAGCCGTGATCACACCACTGCATTCCATCCTGGGTGACAGTGAGACCTTGTCTCAAAAAAACAAACAACAACAACAAAATATTATAACACTAAACTGAGATGAAAAAGCTTATCAAGCTCATTCTCTGCCAGCTCAGGACTCCCAGAATGCCTGGCAGAGTGCACCACCAATGTGTAATAGATGTTCTATAGCAGAAACAGCCATCCTAATTTCAGCTCTGACTAGATCTAGAAAATGGGCCACACATGGAGAGATGGCCAAAGGAATGATCTAAAGCCACACCCACACCCAGATGCAACTGTATCTCATTACTCCCACCTCTCCTGGGAGTGAGACGAAACTGTCTAACCCAGATCCCAAGTCACTTCCTGCCAGGGCTTCTCAGCAGTTCAAAGAACTTCTATGTGCAGGTTCTTTCCAAATAGATTGGTTTCTTGAAACTCACAAGAAGTCAAACACCAGAAAAGAGGGGATTTCTGAAAGCCACCCACTAGGATGGCAACTGGTACTTGGTAGTTTCAAATATTAAGAAAAGAAAAAAAATTGGCGTTGATTAGGCAGTATCTAATCTCCCTAAGCACAGGAAGTGAAGGCGATTGAGTCTGATTTGCAGGAGGCCCCGAGGTTGCACAAAGCAGTCACTCCTCTAGCATGGCCCACTCACTGCCTGCTGAGAAGCCTGCTTTGCCTGCCTCCAGCTGAGCATACCAGAGGGAAAGCACCATTAAATTCCCTGCAAGCTCTTCAACCAATTAGCTGCACCAAAGTCACCAGGTGAAGGGCGTGGGGAAGGAGAGAAGAAAAGATGCTATGGGTTTGACAAGGTTAAATTGATGGGGCCCGTGGGACATGGCTATTCATTCCATAAATGTTTATCGAGCCCCTAGCGTCCACCTGGCATTGAGCTAGCTAGGCACCCAGAGCATAAACAAGATTCAAACCTGTCCCTACACTAAAGGACCTCTCAGACTGGTAGAGAGCTGACAAATACCTAGGTTATGCTGTGCTGTTGGGAGCACTGCAGAGGGACCCCTTAATTCTGCCTTGGTCAGAGATGGTATTGGGGAAGAACAACCCCAGCGCCGAATGTTGTAGGCCAGTTAGGAGTTTTCCAGGTGAAAGCTGGGGGAGGTGGAAGGCTGGAAAGGTTCTGGAAATTGGATGTTGTAGTAGGGCTGTGTGAAAGGAGCATTAGTTGCATTTGGGGAAAAGGTATGAGGCTGGAATGTAGACAGAGTCCTGCTTCCCATGGACAAGAGAGGGAGAGGAAAAGACAGAGGCATGGAGATGGTAAGGGTAAGGAGGCTCCTGCTGTGGGCTAAGAGATGGGCAGAAGAAACTAAAGTAACATAAAGGAATACGTTCCAAACTTTGGAGGTAGAAAGGATGGGGTCACTGACAAACTGTATTCAGGGAAGAGTGGAGGAGTGTGCCCACCTTCCTTGGATTGGAAGGCTGACTGTATTGTCATTAATCAACTCTGAGATACCAGGGGAGGGATGCGGGAGAGGGTACCTGAATTTAGATTTGGGGGTGTTGAACTGGAGCTGCCTCATGGCCATCCACGTGGAGATGTACTGTAGACCATGGGAAGTATTGGTCTGGAGCCCAGGAGAGAGGCCTTGGCTGGATGTCCAAGCTTCACAGCGTGACAGACTCATCTTTATGGATATTTGTTAAGGTGGAATCTCGGTTCCTACCTCCCCAGACCTGCTGCAGGAACTCGGGGCCGCTCTGGGCTTTGCCCTGACAAGCAGGAGGGGTGGCTTACCCGATTGGTCAGCTTGGGGAAGGAACTAAGCATGTGCGGCCACACCCCGTGGCTCCTCCCTTTTACGTTTTTCCCCGCCCTGCGCAGTGGCTCTGCCGTGCCTGCGGGTGGCCTTGACTGTGAAGAGCCCGTGCTTGGAGCACACTCGAAGCCACTGTCTTCAATGAGCTCTATTAGTAATAAGGCAAATGTTTTGGACTCTGTCTGTGTCCTAAACTCACAAGGGAGAAAAGAGAGTGTCATGTATTGAACCCCACTGTCAGGCTCCCAACAGTATTAATTTGTGTGGGTTGGTTTGTTTTTTGGAACAGAGGCTCACTCTCTTGCCCAGACTGGAGTGCAGTGGTGTGATCCCGGCTCACTGCAGTGTTGACCTCCTGGGCTCAAGTGATCCTTCTGCCTCAGCCTCCCAAGTAGCTGAGACTATGCCCAGCTTTAAAAAAAATTTTTTTTTTTGGAAAGTTGTGGTCTCCTTATGTTGCCCAGGCTGGTCTCGAACTCCTGGCCTCAAGTGATCCTCCTGCCTCAGCCTCTCTAAGTGTTGGGATCACAGGTGTGAGCCACCGTGCCAGGCTAATTTGTGTTTTGTTTGCTGTTTTTCCCTCCTCTGCATTCCAAGCTGGTGGCCAGGCCTAGTGCCTTTCCTGAGATGTTTTTGCAGGGTAAAGAACAGATACTGGTTGTCTTTGTTTGGTGTTTGTGGGGTGGGGACTTTGAGAGCTGCAAGAGGAGAGAGAAGAGAGTCACCCTGGGATTGGGAGAGAGGAAATAACAGGTTACAGCAGACTGGGGTCTGGGTGCTTCTCCATGTCAGGTCACTGGTGGAGGTGACAAGTCCTCAAGGGGCTGGTTTGATCTGTGTAGTTAGGAAGGCTGGACCTCAGGCCTGGGAGCATTCACTTTGCCAAAGGTTCCTTTGCTGTAAGCGGCAAGGCTATTAAACCTCAAGGGACAATGCAATCAGACCAGGGAGCACCTCAGCAGTGATTAGCATGAGCCGAAGACAAGTGCCTTTGCCTAGCAAGACCTCCCAGGAGGAGCAGACTTTGGCACACCCCTGGGTAGCATGTGGGACATTCAGCAATTACTGAGATTAATTTCCTGTCAGCTCAGTAGAAGGCGGCTCAATATCAGATTGAAGTTGATTTAAACAAAGTCAGGAAGTGTGTCATGGCCGGGTGCAGTGGCTCACGCCTGTAATCGCAGCACTTTGGGAGGCCGAGGTGAGTGGATCACCTGAGGTCAGGAGTTCGAGACCAGCCTGGCCAACATGGTGAAACCTCGTCTCTACTAAAAATACAAAAATTAGCTGAGCGTGGTGATGGGCGCCTGTAATCCCAGCTACCCGGGAGGCTGAGACAGGAGAATCACTTGAACCTGGGAGGCGGAGGTTGCAGTGAGCCGAGATGGTGCCACTGCACTCCAGCCTGGGTGGACTGAGCAAGACTCTGTCTAAAAAAACAAACAAACAAGCAAACAAAAAATACCTGTGTTACTTCTTTCACATGTGAGTTGGAAGACTAAAATTCACAGCAGCAATAGTAATCAGAACATAGAGGTGCTGGAAGTACGGGAGGTGGGGATTCAGAGGGAGTGAAGCCGAGGAGTGTGGGCAAAGCCTGGACAATCTCAGATTTAGGGGTAAGTGAAGATAGAGGAGGCCAAAAAGGTGAAGTCAGCTAGACAGGAGAAGCTGAAGAGGAGGATTAATGGCATTCAGTGCTGCAGAGGACAACTAAGACTAGGATTAAAAGGTACGTATGTGATTTGGCATTTGGAGGTCACTGATGACCTTAGCAGAGCAGTGCTGTGGAGGTGGAAGTGAATGCAGAGAAGAAAGGTCACATTCTCAAGAAGAGTTGCAGGGGAAAGAAGGAGAGACTACTGGTCATAGATCAAGGTGGAGGGAAGGTTTATTTTTAACTTGGGAGATTTATGGACATGGCTTAAAGTTGAGGGGAAGGAGGCAATGGAACAATGGTGGATAATCTATAGAGCCAGAGCCAGAAGACAGGGACATTTGCACATATTGAGGAACTGGCCCTGAAGACACGTAGAAACATGGAAAGAAGAGAAGAAGTTGTGGTAGGCAGCTTCTAAGATGGCCCCCAACGATCTCTGCCTCCTGGTGTTCATGCTCTGGTGTAACCCCTCCCCTTGAGTGGGCACTACACTTACTGACCCACCTCTAGCACATAAAATACTATTCACATAGCTGGGTGTGGTGGTGTACACCTTTAATCCCAGCATTTTGGGAGGCCAAGGCAGGCAGCTCACTTTAGGTCAGGAGTTCGAGACCACCCTGGCCAACATAGTGAAACCCTGTCTTGGCCAGGCATGGTGGCTCATGCTTGTAATCCCAGCACTTTGGGAGGCCGAGGCAGGCGGATCACCTCAGGTCAGGAGTTCGAGACCAGCCTGACCAATATGGAGAAACCCCGTCTCTACTGAAAATACGAAATCAGCCGGGTGTGGTGGCGCATGCCTGTAATCCCAGCTACGCGGGGGGCTGAAGCAGGAGAATCACTTGAACCTGGGAGGCAGAGGTTGCGGTGAGCTGAGATCGTGCCATTGCGCTCCAACCAGGGCAACAAAACGAAACTCCGTCTCAAAAAAAAAAAAAAAAGAAAGAAAGAAAAAAGAAACTCTGTCTCTACTAAAAATACAAAAATTAGCCAGGCATGGTGGTGCATGCCTGTAGTCCCAGCTACTCGAGAGGCTGAGGCATGAGAATCCCTTGAACCTGGGAGGCAGAGGTTGCAGTGAGCTGAGATCGTGCGACTGCACTCCAGCCTGAGTGACAGAGAGACTCTGCCTCAAAAAAAAAAAAAAAAAAGAATACTGTACAAGTGATGGGATGTCACTTCTGATATATTAGGTTATAAAAAGCATGTGGCTTTCATCTTCAGCACTGTATTGAAAACAAACTTTTTCCTCTGCTGTCATATCACAGTAATCAGCACAGAAGACTTCTGTGAGCAAATGTGTGGAGATTTCTCCCCACCAGCAAGTGAGCAGTCAGTTCTGCAGTGGACACCAGCTGGGTGTCTTCTAATTCAGTTTTCTTCTGACACTGACACCATCTACCTGGAGATAGCATCAGATCCCACAAGTTGAGGGCTCAGTCCCACAAGACTGCCCCAACTTCAGACACCAGTCGCAAGTCTAGGCCTCCGTAACTTCAGACTGACCAGCTTCAGGTTGGGATTCCCACGATGCCCTCTGTAGGCGTGATTCATTTGCTGGAGTGGCTCATGAAACTCTGGGAAACACTTATGTTTACTGATTTATTATTTTTTTTATTTATTTATTTTAAAATTTATTTATTTATTTTAAGACTTGCTCAGGCTGGAGTGCAGTGGCGCTATCTTGGCTCACTGCAACCTCTGCCTCCAGGGTTCAAGCGATTCTCCTGCCTCATCCACCCTAGTAGCAAAGATTACATGCACCCGCCAGCACACCCGGCTAATTTTTGTGTTTTTAGTAGAGACAGAGTTTCGCCAGGCTGATCTCAAATTCCTGGCCTCAAGTGATCCACCTGCCTCAGACTCCCACAGTGCTGGGATTACAGGCATGAGCCAACAGGCCCGGCCTCTTTAATGAGTTTTTATTCACCTTCCTGGAAGCCTCCATGAGTTCAGCTGTTCAGAAGATTGCCATGCCCCGTCTTCCTGGGCCTGGAGACTTCATTGGATAGGCATGACTGGAGCCTGGACAACTATGTAGAAATGTGATTGGACCAAAAGAGTATAATCTAATACGAATAGGCTGAGTGGGGAAATTCAGCAAGGCACATCGGTTCAGATTCTTCTTGGCCCTCTGTGCAGCATTCCTTTCTCCTGGGAATGGGGCAGGACCCCTTCTGAAATGGGGGTCTTATGACCTACAATCAGACAAGGTAGGCCAGAGAATTTATTTATGACCAGTACCAAGGCAGAAAGGTGGGGGAAGATTATACTTTTAGTTCCTATGGCCTGCCTTGGGGAGAAAAAAAGATCAGGTGAAAGGGGCGCAGGAGAAGGTCAGAGAAAGAGATTCTGCTTCCTGAGGCCTAAAGTGCTCCAACATTATAACAAAACACTGTCCTTCACCTTTATCATTCTGAAGCTACTTTAGGAACCAAGGACAAAGGGACAAATACTTTAACAAAAGATATGCTTATTGTTTTAGTTACTTGACTTAGGAGTCACGTAAATCCTAAGAAGTACTATAGGAGTTATCAACCAGGAACTGTGGAATAAAAACACACACACATATATATAATATGTTATATATATCATAATATCACAGGCACTCTGTCTTGTTCTCTCTTGGATTGCTCGCCCTGGGGGAAGTCAGCTGTCATATTGTTTTAAGGCAACCCTATGTAAAGCTGCCTGAACGACCATAGGAGCCTTCAGCCCCAGTCAAGCCTTGAGGTGACTGCAGCTCCAGCCAATAGCTTGATTGTAATCTTATGAGAGACCCCGAAGGAGAGACACCCAACTAAGCCAAAACCAGAGTCTACAGACTATAAGATAATAAATGTTTATTGTTCTAAGACATTCAGTTTTGGAGTAATTTATTACACAGCAATAGACAGCTAATAAGTAGACAAGTGGCCAGGCACAGTGGCTCACGCCTGGCAGGTGGATTACTTGGGCACCAGAGTTCCAGACCAGCCTGGGCAACATGGTGAAACCCTGTCTCTACAAAAAATAAATACAAAAATTAGCCAGGCATTGTGATGTGCACCTGTAGTTTCAGCTACTCAGGAGGCTGAGGTGGGAGGATCAGTTGAGCCCAGGAGGTGGAAGCTATCTCTAGGATGGAGACAGCTGCAGGAGCAACACATTTTGGGGTGGAATCTGGAGTTTCTCTGTGATATGTGAAGTCCTGAGAGGCTTATGAGAGAGGCCATACGCATTTGGGAATTGTGTCCAGAATTCAACATGGGAGTCATCTGTGCAGGAGATAGAATCTAGGAGCCATCGGTGTATTCATGGAATTTAGTCTTGAGACTGAATCAGACCCTCAGGAGGAGCAGAGACACACAAGTCATGGTCAAGTGTCTGACCCTTTGAGGCTTAGTTGTCAAAGCTATAGGAGATCTACCTTGCGTGGTTGTTGTGAGTGGTGGCATAAAGAAGCGCCTGATTCCAGTGAGCCATGTTCGTGTACTGCACTCCAGCCTGGGTGACAGAGCGAGACCCTGTCTCAAAGATAAAATAAAATAAAGTACACAAGTTTGCATGCAGGAAAGGCAAACATTTGAAGGAGCATGAGCCTGAAAGCCTTCCATTTTCTTTGCTGAGAACAAGTTAAGAAGAGAAACAAAGATTTGGCATGGCCACCATGGAAAATGGAAAATTAAGCTGGGTAAGGATGCATAAAAGAATGGAACAGTACTCCTAAGGACCCAGTTGAGACTAGTGGCAACAAAGTCAAAGCTACTGCCATATGCAGTTGAAGGATTTTTATCCAACCACCTTGACATCCTGAAATAAAGGAAGAGAGAGAAGCTATTGAAATGATCCAGGACTCAAAGTTTATAAGATGATGGGTCAAAAGCCAAAGAGGCAAACGGTTGAGGATCCTGGCAAGAGATGGGCCACAGTGATAGACCCACAGGACGGGAACAGAGGAGGTTAGCTCCTGGACGGCTGGGCAGAAAATGGCAGTCTCATTGAAACTAATGAGTTGATGTGCTGGGCTTAAGAGTGAGAGGAGCCAAAAGATTTTAGGGGAGGAATTCTGGGTAACTAGACAACTCGGGGTGTACCCATGGGCGATGCTTGCTAACATGGAGTGGCCCCCTGTCAACTCCTCCAGTCTAGCTCAAGCCAGTCTGAGTCCCCTCTGCCCTATCACCACAAACACCCTGCTTTAGCCATAAAGGATTTCTCTGGTCTGTTCTCGTCACATCTGCCTGTGCTGCCCTCCCTTCCACTCCCACCCCATCTGCCCTTCATCTTCCCCCAACACATTCCTTTTCAACTCTCAAGCTCAAGTTCATGTTCTGCTCCCTTGGTGAGTCCCACAAATGTCCCCAGTCTGAATTAATGTCTCCCCAGCCCCAGTCCAGTGTTGCACCTGCACAGCCTTGCTCTTGGCCGTACATTCTCAGGAAGGCGATGGGGTTTTCTGTTTTCTCCATTGGAAGGTGCATCCCTGGGGAGTGGAAAGTGTGGGCCAGGATCCTTAGGTAGCTGATGTTCTAGCAGAGCAGCTTTTTCTCAGTTGGTGCTCAGTGCTGAACTGGATCAAGTAGTTAAATAATAAGGCTGAGGATTACCCTTCACTTCTAATGAGGGTACAGAAAAAAAAAGAAAGAAGACTGAAGACACTAAGATCCAAAGGGAGCTGAGCCAACAATAGTGCCATTCTGAGACAAAAAAAAAAAAAAAAGAAAAGAAAATTCAGTGGGAGAGAGCTACCCACTGAGCACTGGGTCCATTCTGCATCGGCTGTTCACTCACAACCACCATGCAAGGTAGATATCCTATAGCTTTGACAATAAGCCTCAAAGGGTCAGACACTTGTCCGTGACTCATGTGTCTCTGCTCCTCCCGAGGGTCTGATCCAGTCTCAAGAATAAATTCCACGATATGCTGATGGCTCCTAGATTCCTGCACAGTCTCCTGTGCAGACTGCTCCCATGTTGAATTCTGGACATAATTCCCAACTGCTTAGGAGGTCTCTCTCACAGGCCTCTCAGACTTCACACATCATACAGAAACTCCTGATTCCAACCCCAAATGTGTTACTTCCACAGCTGTCTCCATCCTAGTAAATGGCAGCTCCACTCCAGAACCAGCTAGAACCAAGAAACCTCAGCTCCTCTCTCTCACACACCCACAGCCAGCCATACTCGGGGCACTTGCTGCCAGCTCTGATATCTAAGCATGTCTACCTTCAACCACTTGCACCCCTGCTTCCAGCACCTGATTAGAAGCCACCATCACTTCTTACCTGGATTCTTGCATTAAGCTCCTTGCTCCTCTCCCTGCATCCACGAGTGTCACCCTTCAGCCAATTCTCAACACAGCAGCAGTGAGAGTCTTTTCTTTTCTTTTTCTTTTTTTGTTATTTATTTTAATTTTTGAAATGTATATGGGGTCTTGCAATAGTTGCCTGGGCTGGTCTCAAACTCCTGGGCTCAAGCGATCCTCCCCCTTGGCCTCCCAAAGTGCTAGGATTACAGGTGTGAGCCACCATGTCTCAGGTGGGATTCTTTTTTTGTTTGTTGGTTTGTTTGTTTTTGGGATGGAATCTCACTCTTTTGCCAGGCTAGAGTGTAGTGGCGCCATCTCGGCTCACTGCAACCTCCACCTCTGGGGTTCAAGCAATTCTCCTGCCTCAGCCTCTCTAGTAGCTGGGACTACAGGGGCGCGCCACCACACCCAGCTGATTTTTGTGTTTTTAGTAGAGATGGGGTTTCACCATGTTGGCCAGGATGGTCTCGATCTCTCGACCTCATGATCCACCTGCCTTGGCCTCCCAAAGTGCTGGAATTACAGGTGTGAACCACCGTGCCCTGCCTGGGATTCTTTTTTAATGTAAATCTTATCATTTCACTCTTCTGGTTAAAACCAACTGGTAGTGTCCCATCTCAGAGTCAAAGTGCAAATCCTGACCGTGGACCACCAGGCTCTGCATGGTACAGTCCCGTGTCAGTCACTACTCTGATTCTTTAAATAGCTTTATTGGCCAGGCGCAGTGGCTCACACCTGTAATCCTAGCACTTTAGGAGGCCGAGGCAGGCAGATCACTTGAAGTCAGGAATTCAAAAGCAGCCTGGCCAACATGGTGAAACCCAGTCTCTACTAAAAATACAAAAAAAAAATTAGCCGGGCATGGTGACAGGTGCCTGTAATCACAGCTACTCAGGAGGCTGAGGCAGGAGAATCTCTTAAACCTGGGAGGCGAAGGTTGCAGTGAGCTGAGATAGCACCATTGCACTCCAGCCTGGGCGACAGAGCGAGACTCCATCAAAAAAAAAAAAAAAAAAAAACCCACACACAATAAATAGCTTTATTAAGATACAATTCACACACCACACAGTTCAGTCATTTAAAGCGTACATTGAAAAAACCATTGTATAACTTTCCATATATTCACAGAGCTGTGCAGCTGTTGTCACCTCAGTGACTTTCAGGTTATTTTCATTATTTCAAGAAGAAACGTGCACCCCAAAGTCACCTCTCCCCATTGTGCCTACTCCTGTAGCCCTAAGCAACTTGCTTTCCGTGCCTATAGATTTGCCCATTCTGGATATTTCATATAAACCTCTCTGATTTTATCTCCTACTTCTGAAACCCTGTTCTCTACCCATTCTGTCTTCCTCCTTGCGTGCCTTGTACACCTCCAGCACACCTTCTTCTCAGGGTCTTTGCACAGTTTCCCCCAACCCCAAATCCAGCTTCCCTGAGCTCTCCATAGCCACATCTCTCAGGAAAGCCTTTGCTGAGCTCCCTCCTCCCCCCCCGCCCCGCACCCACATGCGCCACTTAATTTTTTAAGTGTAATAAGTATATATTATCACATGGCACTAATCACCATGTATTCTATGTTTCTCTTTTAATCATCTATATCCTCCTGTCACTCATGGAACATCAGCCCCAGAGGCAGGGATTTTATCTCTTTTTTTCCCTGCTGTACCCTCAGTGCCTTGAACAGCACCTGAAATAGAGAGATACTCCATAAATATTGTCAAATGAATGGCAGGAATGGGATGTGAACACAAGTCTGTCAGACTTCAAAACCTGTGTCCATAACTATTATACTTAAAGATCGTAGAGAATGCAAAGGATTTAAACTTGTGGCAGCAGCTGGGTGCAGTGGTTCACGCCTGTAATCCCAGAACTTTGGGAGGCCGAGATGGGCGGGTCACCTGAGGTCAAGAGTTTGAGACCAGCCTGGCCAACATGGTGAAACCCGTCTTGACTAAAAATTCAAAAAATTAGCCAGGCGTGGTGGTGCATGTCTGTAATCCCACTACTCTGGAGGCTGAGGCAGGAGAATCACCTGAACCTGGAGGCAGAGGTTGCGGTGAGCTGAGATCACACCACTGCACTCCAGCCTGGGCAACAGAGTGAGACTGTCAAAACAAACAAACAAAGAAACAAACACACTTGGTAAAAGTAAGAAAGGTCTAAAGCCTATGCCCAGTTTGGTGGATGCTGGGCTGCAGTAGAGGTGTTCATAATGCCAGCTCCCAGGAGTGTTGGCAGCTGGAGCTTGTAGCTGCATCTTTTCCAGGGTTTGCCCTGGGCTGAGGAGAAGCTGCCTCACTCAAGGCCATTACTACTTTCTAGGGCAGCCTGTATCCCACAGTCAATGCAAGGGTAGCAACCTGCCCTATGCTCCAATTTCAAAGGGCCGTCTTTGCTCTGGAGCTCCTTGTGGCATTGGTGGAAGCCATTCTTTCCACAGCATTAAAGTTCAGCTTCTTCCTCTATTCATCTGGCTTCCTGCTCTCCCCACACAGGTGTTGATCTTGACAGCATTCCCCAGTAAACTTTCTGTGCACAAATTGCCATCATGGAAACTGTTTCCTGGAGAATGCAACCCATGATGCTCAGAATAATTCATCTGATGGCTTCCCAAGGAGGTTGAAGGATCTATGGGTAGGTGGACACAGAACAAATAAGCTGGGCCCCTGAAAGCCACACCAACAAGCAGAGGAATCAATCGTACCTGTGTTTTCGTGACCCCAGCTCATCATATCCCTCTTAACAAACTAACATGGGAAGGAAGAGAATGTGATGTGCAGGGTCCACAGTTACCGCCACGGCTCTGAAGCATCCCTTGTGTGAAAACAGCTCCATTTCTTGGCCAAGCTCCATTTCAGACCCTGAGCTTGGGCTCCCTGTCTGTACTGTGGCCTCACCCTGTGGAGTCTAACGTAGAGTGACTCATGAGTCATGAGGGACTCGATCAACATTTCGTCTCGGCTACATATCCCACCCCCACCCCAAAGTCAGCGATCATCCCCTTTGGGAGCCTGGCTGCTGAGGGGGAAAGAAGGGGAAAGTGAGTCAGTCAATAAATGACAACCCCAAGGGGGCAGCAGTATCCCTGCCTGAAGTCTAGAGAAGAACAGGCAAAAGTATTATTAAAGTCATTCTTTTCTGTCAGCCTTTTCAGTTGAATAAGAAATGGAAAGGTGGTAACCTCCCTAGTGTGGGAGCAACTTGAGGGCCAGTATCACTTGTTTTTTGTAATAATAAAAGCCAGTCGTTGGTGGGGCGTGGTGGCTCACATCTGTAATTCCAATGCTTTGGGAGGCCAAGGTGGGACAATCACTTGAGGCCAGGAATTCAAGACCAGGCTGGGCGGTGTAGCAAGACCCCATTTCTACAAAATATATATTTAAAATTAGCCAAGGATAGTAGCACACCCGTAGTCCTAGCTATTTGGGAAGCTGAGGGGGGAGTATCCCTTGAGCCCAGGAGTTCAAGGCTGCAGTGAGCCATGATCTTGCCACTGTACTCCAGCCTGAGCAACAGAGCGAGACCCTGTCTCAAAAAAAAAAAAAAAAAAAAAAAAAAAAGCCATTGCCCACATAGCGAGACTATGTCCCCAGATCTGTTCTGAGTACTTAACATATATTCACCAACTGAATCCTGATAACACCACAGTGAGGAAGAGACCATTATTCCCAGCCCTGTTCTGCAGATGAGGAGACCAAAGCACAGAAAGCTAAAGAATGGATGGGTCTGAAACCTGCTCTGGCCACACTGGTTATGAGTGGGTTCCACCACCATCCTACACTGCCGGTATGTGTCATCCAGGGCTGAAGACAGTGCCTGGCTTGGTGGGGTGCACTGCCCCTGTGGTCCTTCTCACAGCTGGCCACATAGACCTCAGATGCAGTGAGCGGCCCACCAGACACCTGGCTTACAGAGAACAGGGGTGAAGGAGAGCTGCAAGCCTTCTCTCAAAGCCTCCCTTCTTCCTGCCTGGTGTCTGTGGGCTGAGTGTGTCTCCCTCTGGCTTGATTCATGGTTTTTGCTCTCTCTTTGGTGCATTCATTCTTTCCAGATTTTTTACTTTCTTTCCATTCGCTCACAAGGGAAGACCTGCTGAGGGCGGAAACATCATGCATGAGTTAAAGGAGAACAATGGGTGAGAGGTGCCGAGTAAGCCTCGAGTGTGGCGGCTGTGTTGTGGTTCCTGAGCTTCCTCCACGCCAGATCTGATCTTCAGTGACGCCCAGCAGGGCCTACGGAGACATTCATCACTTCCTCCCTCAACGAAAGGTGTGAACCCAAGAAACTTTTCCTCTTCCAGGTCAGGTGGTCCCTGTGCCGACTGGAGCAGGATCTATCTAGACTGTGGTTACTTACCTGTCCTTTCAGGGCGCTATTGTGTCCTTGCAAGCCCCTGCCCTACCCGACATGCACACAAGAATTTAGCGATTTGGGAGTTTCAGTTTTAGTTTTTGTTTTATTTATTTATTTTGGAGACAGGGTGTCATTCTGTCGCCCAGGCTGGAGTGCAGTGGCATGACCGAAATGGTAGAGTTCCCTGATCCCCCTCGCAGGATGCACGACAGGAGTGTCACTCACCTGTTGGGTCGCCACCACCACCGTTGCTCAAAGCCCTTAAGAGAGGGGAAGCACGCAGATGGACAGGTGCAGGGGCCCAAGTGGGCATGTGTTACAATGTGCCCCTTTAGCCTTGCAGTCCATGGACGGCTCAAGTGTTAACAGCTCCGTGGACCCTCTGCCTTTCCGCAAGGGCAGAGGCCCAATGTGACAGCTTTCTGTATCCTAAGCTCTCGTCCAGCATCCCAGAAAAACCAGTCACACAAGGACTTGAAGGATAAATGTGAGAATTTCACTGAGTAGTGGAGGTGGCTCTCAGCGGGGATGGATAGAGAGATAGAAGCAGGGGATGGAGTGGGAAGACAGTCTTCCCCTGGAGCCAGGCCGTCCAGCGCTGAACTTCTCTCCCACCACCAACAGCCCAACTCCTCTCAGTGTTCAGATATCTCTCCTCTTCTGTCTTTCTCTGCTGCGCCCTCCATTCCACCCTGCATCTGCTTGTCTTCTCGTCTTTTCACCCGCTTGTCCACTTCTGGAGCCTGGGGTTTGGTGTTTATATGGGTACATGATGGTACAGGAAAGGGGCCATGGCAGGCCAAAAGGCAACTTTTGGGGTGTGAAAACAGGAATGCCTGTCGTCGTTTAGGGCCACAGGTCTTCAGGCTTGAGGGTGAGGTCTTTGCTGGGGAACCACCCTCTTCTACCCAGTACTTCCCTGTCTCCTGTCCACATCACAATCCTGGCTCTCTGCAGCCTCAACCTCCCAGGCTCAAGTGATCCTCCCACCTCAGCTTCCCTAGTAGCTAGGGCTACAGGTATGTACCACCACTCCTGGCTAATTTTTGTATTTTTTATAGAGATGGGGTTTCCCCATGTTGCCCAGGCTGGTCTTGAACTCCTGGACTCAAGCTATCCACCTGCCTTGGCCTCCCAAAGTGCTGGGATGACAGACGGCAGCTACTACACCTGGCCTAGTTGTTTGGTTTTCCCTGGGCATCTCTGCGTTGTGAGGCTTATTATTCCCAATTTACTCTCCTTGACCAAAGAGTGAGATCACCCTTGCAGGTTCTGGTTTGGAGATATGAGAAAGTATAGACTTATCTAGACTGATGTTTCTCAGGCTTTTTTCATTTTCACCCCCTCAGGAGCCTTGGAAGATATTTTTTTTCTTATCGCTCCTCTCCCCATGACATTACTGTATGTCAGCATATCTAAAGGCCACAAACCATTGTAATGTCTAAGATTTTTTTCCACATACACATCCCTCTCGGTAAACAATTTTCAGCCCCTTGGGGGCAATATCACCTTTTGATTTTTTGGGTTTTTGAGATGGAGTCTCGCTCTTCGCCCAGGCTGGAGTGCAGCAGCACAATCTTGGCTCACTGCAACCTCCACCTCCCAGGTTCAAGCGATGCTCCTGCTTCAGCCTCCCAAGTAGCTGGGACTACAGGCCCGCACCATCATACCCGGCTAATTTTTGTATTTTTAGTAGAGACAGGGTTTTGCCATGTTGGCCAGGCTGGTCTCAAACTCCTGACCTCATGATCCTCCCACCTCGACCTCCCAAAGTGCTGAGATTACAGGCGTGAGCCACCGCACCCAGCCTCAATATCACCTTTTGGAAGTCCATGAGCTAGGCTCAGCCACTGAGTGCCCCACCCAGGCCTTCTCTTCCTTTGGGGTGGGAGCTGTTGATGTTCCTGCCCAACATGCATTACTTGTTCATGGTTATATATAAGCCCTCACCTACCTCTCTGTCAAACCTTAAGCCTGATGCAGTTTCACTCCTAGGTAGTTGCCCAAGAAAACCTCAAGTGCCCAAGACAGGCAAAAGACTATTACAAGAATGCTCGCAGCAGCTTTATTCATAATAACCACAAACTGGAAATAATCGAAATGAACTTCAACAAGACAATCAATATATAAGTAAATGGGGATATATTCATACAATGCAATTTTACCAGCAGTAAAAAGGAACTAACTACTGCTACACATACAACATGGACAAATTGCAAGAGCATAATATAAGTAAAAGGAAACAGATGCAAAAGAGTATGCACTGTATGATCTATGAAGTTCAAGAACAACCAAAACTAGCCCATGGTGACAGTCAGAATAGTATGTACCTCTGGGAAGACTTAGAGGGAAATTTTTCTTCCCTATCTTGATTTGAATGGTTATTCCGCAAATGTGTAATTAGGTTAAAATATGTATCCTTATATAAAAATTCTAGCTATAATACACTTAAGATTTGTGTACTTAGCTCTATGTAAATTGTACCTTAAAATTTTAAACAGATCCTTGAAAGTTCCTTCAAAACATTCAGACAGGGGTTCCTGGGTAAGATGCATATTTCAGGGTCTCATCCAAAGACCTGCTCTATGGGCTGAAATGCTAAATCTTACCCATGGCCCCAGGGATTCTGATGCAGGTTATCCTGGAGCTACACTCTGTTAATGGAAAAAAACAAACTGTGTACAATATTTTAAAGAGGTTTATTCTGAGCCAATGTGAGTGACCATGGCCTGGGGAAACACAGCCTCAAGAGGTCCCAAGAAAGTATGCCAAAGGTGGCCGGGTGAGGTGGCTCACGCCTGTAATCCCAGCACTTTGAGAGGCCTAGGCAGGCAGATCACCTGAGGTCAGGAGTTTCAGACAAGCCTGGCCAACATGGTGAAACCCCGTCTCTACTAAAAATACAAAAAATTAGCCGGGCGTAGTGGCAGGCACCTGTAATCCCAGCTACTCAGGAGGCTGAGGCAGGAGAATGGCGTGAACCCGGGAGGCAGAGCTTGCAATGAGCTGAGATCACGCCACTGCACTCCAGCCTGGGCAACAGAGCAAGACTCTGTCTCAAAAAAAGAAAAAAAAAAAGTGTGCCAAAGGCAGTCAGATTAGTTTGCTTTTATACATTTTAGAGAGGCAAGAGTTACAGGCAAACACATAAATCAATACATGGAAGGTATATATTGGTTTGACCCAAAAAGGCGGGATATCTTGAAGTGGAGGGCTTACAGGTTATAAGTGGATTCAGATATTCTTTAATTTACAGTTGGTTAAAGGAGTAAGGCTCTGTCTAAAATTTGGAGTCAGCAGAAAAGAATGTTTTAAATTAAGACAAGGATGCTAAGTAGCAAAATTGGTGGCCTGCAGGCATGACTTCACCCTGGCCTTGCATGGTTTAAAATCTGGAATCTTAGTGCCACAAAGAATCTGTTTTGTCAGTCTTGCGATCTCTATTTTAACATTAAGTCTGGCCAGTTGTGCCTAAACTCCAAAAGGGAGTGGGTATAATGAGACAGGTCTGACCCTCCTTCCCATTATGGCCGGGTAGTCTCTTTTTCGGCTGTCTCGGGGGTTCCCCTTGACCAAGAGGGGGTCCGTGCAGTTGACTGGGGGCTTAGGATTTTAGTTTTAGTTTTCACTGTAAGACACACTGGTCAAGAGTTTCAGCAGAATACACTTACTGATTCCATCAGCTTCTTGGTCCATGTTCCCATAAATGGGAAAACATAAGTCTTAAGAACTTGAAGTGAATGAAACAAATATTGCAAAATGTTCCTTGAGAAGCACAATGGAAATAGACCCTGAAGTCCTGTAAGCCTAAATCCAATCAATATGCAGACAAACTGGCTTCAAGGGGTGAAGGTGGTGATGTTGCAGGCAAGGAGCAGGCAAAGAAAGGGGTCCTTATACCCAGCAGTGTCTCATGGGCTGCAATTGAGTGTCTGACTCCAGCCCACCCTACATCACTGTGCAGTAGAAGGCATAACGTTATATTTGGACCCTAATAGGAGCCCCTCCTGTGATGAGCTGTGTGACTTTGAGTAAGTTACTTAACAGCTCTGATCTTCAGTTCCTCCTCTGTAAAATGGGAATAGTGGAATTTACCTCAAGGGGTTGTTGTAAAAATTAAAAGAGAGAAAGTATGCAAGGACTTTGTACAATGCGTAGGGGAGGAAAATCTTTTTCCCTCTACTCTCCTAAATTTTCCAGCTGGGGCCCTGTAAATTCAACTGATGAAAAATAGATTAACATGTGCATCACACGTACGTATGGGAGTACCCTGTGCTGAGTAACATAAAAGGGTAGTTAGAACTTGGGCTTGTGGGAAACCAGTGGAAGATAAGGGCTAGTGAGTAAGGTGTGCTATGCATATTCCTCTGGTGCCCTCTCTGGGTTTATAAGGGTCTAGATTTCTCGCCAGTGATTAACTTCTGTCCTTCCTGGTAGAGAGGAGAGGAGGAGAAACCTTTACAAATTGGTGTCCTGGGCCAGGCGAGGTGGCTCATGTCTGTAATCCCAATACTTTGAGAGGCCAAGGCATGCGGATCACCTGAGGTCAGGAGTTCGAGACCAGCCTGGCCAACATGGTGAAACTTTGTCTCTACTAAAAATACAAAAATTAGCCGGGTGTGGTGGCGCGTGCCTGTAGTCCCAGATACTCAAGAGGCTGAGGCAGGAGAAATGTTTGAACCTGGGAGGCAGAGGTTGCAGTGAGCTGAGATCACACCATTGCACTCCAGCCTGGGAGTAACAATAGTGGGCAACAAGAGTAAAACTCCATCTCAAAAAAAAAAAAAAAAATTGTGTCTTGCTTTTGGGCAAATAGAGGGCAAGCAGAGAGCCTTTCATGTATCTGCTTCTTCTCAGTGGTTGTCAGCTCAAAATAATCCTATGCCAAAGTAGCATATTTTGGGGTGGCGTGTTCTGTGCTGTCCTTCATATACCTGCCATACAGAAGGAGCTTGTTAAGTGTGGCTTTCTCCAATCTTTCCTGAACTTTAAGCTCCTGTTTGCACTAGCTTCAGCCCCTCATTCACACATTAAATATTCACTGGCACCTATTCTGTACCAAGCACTGTGCCAAGGACTGGGACTGGAGGAATGAATGAGATGTAGACACTCAGAGTGGGGAGAACCACCTGGGGGGACAGGTACTGGGGATACTTTGTGATAAGGAGTATCATATCTCCCCAGTGTCAGCGTACTAGGAAGGCCTTCCAGGGCTCCCCTGAGTTGAGTTTAGCAGGATAAACAGAAATCACCAGCAAGTCAAATCACAAAGACCCAGGGTGAGGAGAAGCTCTAGCTGTGCAAACTTTCTGGGTTCTCTTTCACGGCGTGCATTAATTCAAAATCCAGCATCTAGTGCAAGATTGTGCCAGTCACCAGGCCAGACACTGAGGAACACACGGATACCTGAGACAGTTCATGCTCTCAGGAGACTCTTCATCTGAGACAGTCCATGCTCTCAGGAGACTCTTCATCTGAATCAGGCCCTCCCAAAAGCACTAGGGTGGTAGAAAGCTGGGGATCAGAATTACAGAATTACACACATAATTTGTGAGGTGTTTTTGTTTGTTTTTATGTTTTGTTTTGCTTTTGGATTTTTTGTTTTGTTTTGTTTTTTGTTTTATTTTGTATTGTTTTTTCGAGACAGAGTCTCGCTCTGTTGCCCCAGGCTGGAGTGCAGTGGCGCAATCTTGGCTCACGGCAACCTCTGCCTCCCGGGCTCAAGCCATCCTCCTGCCTCAGCCTCCTGAGTAGCTGGGATTACAGGCACCTGCCACCAGGCCTGGCTAAATTTTTTTTGTATTTTTAGTAGAGATGGGGTTTAGCCATGTTGGTCAGGCTGGTCTCGAACTCCTGACCTCTGGCGATCTGCCCACCTCGGCCTCCCAAAGTGCTGGGATTACAGGCATGAGCCACCGTGCCTGGCCTATACCCATAATTTCTAACTGTCCTATGTTGCTAATCGACTGCTAGTCCTCAGAGGAGAGAGATGAGGTCCTAGGTGCCTTTACTATTTGTCCCAGGACATGGTAACAGTCTCTGGCCATGGAGGGAATTAGCAAGCAGCACTGACTGGCCAAGTCCAACCCCCTCCATCCCCCTCAAATGACAGCAGTTAGGAAGTTCTGTTTCTTGAAAGCCGATTGCAGGAAACATTCCATGAGTGACAGAAATCACGCTAGATCTTTAGTAGGTTGGCAGCAGCTGTCTTTTTCCAGCTGTCTGAGGCAGGATCCAAAGGCTGTCATGTCACTTTGTCATAAATCCAACCTTTTCAAGAAAATTTGTGATGCTCTGAGAAATTGGGCATCTTCTCTGGGACTGTGAAAGGTGGCTCATGCTGTGGCATGCTAGTAAATATTTATCATCAGCTCTCTAAGAAAAACAAAATGCCCTGCTTTGCAGTATGTGCTGATTTCCCTGGTGCAAATACTGCCACCATAAGCAACAGTGCCACTAGACCAATGTGACATCACTGAATATGCAGTTGGGAAGGGATATGTGCAGTCAGCCCTTGCGAGCAGAAAGGAACCTTCTCCAACATGCCACTGAGTCATGCTCTACTTGGACCTGAGGGAAAACTTACCAGAATGATATGCAGATGTCACCTCAGTGATGAATAACAGCAGATTCTTAAAAGACAAAAAGCCTTGTTTGAAACACTTCTGGGCACTAGCATGACCTGCACCCTGAGCTGGGTCCAGGCCTCTGTATTTTGTTATATCAAGTTTAGCCTGAAGCTACCTCTTTACATATTTTAAGTTCAGCCTAAATGTTTTTCTGTACATCATGAACTATAACCTAAATGGAATTGTAAACAGACTGTAGCTTACTCTTGTGCCAATCACTGAGTTTTGGCCAATCAAATGTAGCCAACTGTTCAAACTGCGTTCAAATAAGGCAAATGCCGAGCTATAACCAATCCAGCTGTTTCTTTTCTTTTCTTTTTTTTTTCTTGTTTGTTTTTTGAGATGGAGTCTTGCTCTGTGGCCCAGGCTGAAGTGCAGTGGAGTGATCTCAGCTCACTGCAACCTCTGCCTCCCAGGTTCAAGCGATTCTCCTGCCTCAGCCTCCCAAGTAGCTGGGGTTACAGGCGTGTGCCACCACTCTCGGCTAATTTTTGTATTTTTAGTAGAGAAGGGGCTTCACCATGTTGACCAGGCTGGTCTCAAACTCCTGACCTCAAGTGATCCTGCCACCTTAGCCTCCCAAAGTGCTGGGATTACAGTCGTGAGCCACTGCACCTGGCACTCATCACAGTTTAATGTCCATGTTATTGGTGTGATTATTTTATTTGTATCTCCCTGTGGACTGCAAACTCCCTGAGAGCAGGGTCTGTAATCCCTGGTTCACACATGTTGGGAGTTCAGATAGTGGGACACGGAGTGCATAGGTGAAGAAGTAACTGAACTGAAAGAGTACGGAGACAGGCAGAGCCCAGAACCAGCTTTCGGGATCACCCATTGAAGCTCCCTCTCCCTCATCTTCAGTTAGAGGGGTCGACTGGCGACCAGGTGACCTTGTCCTAAGTTTCAAGATTCTGGCTCTAGTGTCAACTTAGCCACATGGTCATCATCCAGTAGGGAAGAAAATTCTCCAGCTCTGATGAGGAGGCTCTCTAGGCCAGCCACCACTACTAGCCTTATGTGGTGTATATAAATTAGACAAGGATCTCCCCTTTAGCCAAATGTAGCTCCAAGGACCCTTGACTTTGCTACAGGATTCTGTATTTGGTGAAGAAAAATGCACCTCTTCTCAGAGCACAAGACTTAGCAGACAGCACTAGGACTGACTTTCAGATATCACCACCCCCACAGTCCAGCATCTTTGTGCAGTGCCCAAACTGGCAGCCCTGCTGGCTCGGCCTCCGCAGTAGCCAGCCTTGCCCAGATCTAGGGGCAGAGAGTTTCAGGCAGAGGGGGACAGCAGTGTAAAGTTCCCCAGGCAGGATTGAGCTCAGGCTTTGAGAAATCAGAGGAGGCCTGAGTGGATGGAACTCAATGGGGGCAGCAAGGAGTGGAGGTATGAGGAGGTAAGGGCTTTGGGCTAAGCGAAGAGCTTATATTTTATTCTAGGTGTCTGTTGAACTGAATGGGAATCATAAATTCAGATAAAACAGGGTTTCTCATTTTTTAATCTATTGACAATGAATGCATAATAGACCCCGGGGGAATGTGACAAGGTTGTCCCAGCCTTATGTAGAGGAGTTTGGGGACCATATCCTTTCCTAGGGCATGGAGGACCTGAGCCAAGTTATATTGTGTACTCTCCTTCCACAGGCTCTCCTCCAGGTAAAATCATGTTAAAATATGCATCAAGGATGGCCTTAAGAGTGTGGATGTTTATTGTTCTGCCCATCTCCTTTCGTTTCTTTTGGGATTATTGTTTTCCCTATTCTGGACATGTGATTTGAATGGGGGCTGCCATGTTCATTCGTTCTTTCTTTCTTTCTTCTTTCTTTTCATTTTTTTGACAGGATCTACTCTGTCACCTAGGCTGGAGTACAGTAGTGCAATCATTGTCTCAAGGCAGTCTCAAACTCCTGAGTTCAAGCCATCCTCCCACCTCAGCCTCCCAAGTAGCTGGGAAAACAGGCACATGCCACCACACTGGGCTAATTTTATTTTCTATTTTTATTTAGAGGCTGGGTCTGGCTTGGTGTCCAGGCTGATCTCGAACTCCCAGGCTCAAGGGATCATCCTGCCTTGGCCTCCCAAAGTGCTGGGATTACAGGTGTGAGCCACTGCACCCGGCCAGCCATGTTCTTATAGAGCCTGCTCTTGGCCACAGTCCTGAGGTAGAAACTTGGTCCTAGCTAGGCCATTCAGAATTCTTCCCCAGGATTTAAAAAACATAGACCAGAGAGGTCTGAGTAATTCCTTTGTGGTGCATTAATGTATTCAACATTTTTCTCTTTTGGGGTGAACACTCATTATAATACTGTGCTTAGGTATAAAAATACAGTAGTAAGAAAAGGAAAGGTCAAAGTCCCTGCCTCCCCAGAGCTTACAATCTAGTGAGAGGGATATGTGTGAGTCCAAAGCTGATGCAAATAAATATAAAATTACACTGAAGACAGATGCAAAAAAGGAGAGGCTGGTGGCACTTTGAGAACCTGTGGTGGGGGAACTACCTGGGGAAGTAGGTCAAGGATGGTTTCCCCAAGGAAATGATGATGGAGCTGAGATCTAGTTAATGGGAATGGCATGTGAGAAGACTGAGTGGCAGGATAGGGCATGGCAAGTGCAGGGAGAGCAAGAGGGCAGTGTGACGAGAGAGGGAGAAGGGTGCAGGGGGGCCAGGTTCCAGATAAGGCTGGAAGGGTAGGAAGAGGCTGTTATATCTGTTAGGAATTGTGTTTGGCTTCTAGTTATAAATAGAGGGGACTTCAATAAGATAGAAATTTATAATTTCTCACCTAAAAGTTGTCTAAAGCTAGGAAATAGGTACCTTTATCCCAAGATCCTTCTACCATTCTCTCTGCCATTTTGGGTGCTAGTTTCCATCTTCAAGTTCTCATAGTCTCAAGATGACCACTGTAGCACTAGCTATTATGTCCACATGCCAGGCAGAAGACGGAGGAAGGCATAAGGATGAAAATGGCAAAACATCCAGCTGAATCAGCCTTTTGTGAAGGACTTTTGCAGGGACTCAATCTAATTACTTCCATTTATATCTCATTGTCTACCTCTGGCTGCAAGGGATGCTGGGAAATGTCGTCTTTTCACTGAGTTCATTGCCACTTCCAACAACATGGGGATTCTGTTACCAAGAAAGGAGGGGAAAGTTTCAGATGCCTTTGAGATACCCAAGAGTAGATATCAGGAAGGCATTTGGATACACAGGCCTAGAGCTTGGAGAAAGGTCTGTGTTGGAGAATACATCTGAGAATCCTTTAGGTAGAGGTGGTGACTGACCTCACATGAGCAAGATCTCAGGGAGGGAGTAAGAGGGCCTAGGATGCAGCCTGGAGGAACTCCAGCATTTGATGGGCAGGTAGGGGGCTGAGCCTACTAAGGAGACAGAGAAGGAGAAGGATAGAGTCTGGAAGATGTGAGGCTGGGGCACCACCATTGTGGGGAGAGCCTCTCTCCGCAGAGAGAGAAGGAAGTGAGTTGGCCAGAGAGGAGTGTGGAATGGAGAGCAGGGGTGAGGGAGGGAGGGATTCGCTGGTTCCCTCATCCCTGATGCCCTGCCCTTCCTGTGATTTGGTTGTTGAACTTTCTGTTATATGCCTTCCAATCAATCTCCTCTTTTGTCTAAATCATTCTGAGCCTGTCCCTCTCAACTTTACTAATACAGGTAAGTTCAGGACTGAGGAATGTGGAAGGTAACTCAATCCATTGTGCCTTGTGAAAAGGGGAGGCAGCCTGCTGATTGCAAATGCACATCTGTTCTTTTCAGCACCTTTGATGGGCCCACTTTTGGGCAAGTCCTAGTGTGAGCTCTCGAGGTCAGACCTTGTGTCTTCCTAGTGTGTGCTCATAGTAGGCTCTATCTGTCTGAATGAATAAGTGGTTGTGGAATGAGAACCCCCCCCCCCCCATGGCATGCTTATTGTTCCAGCACTCATGAAGACACTGGTTTGGTAGAGTTGGGTTTGTTAGTCGTTCACTTCCCTTCTCCTCTTCCATTCAATCACTCTCTCAATGACTTCCAAGCCAGAAGTGCCATGCCATCTATTTTCTCACTACTGTGACAAGAGAACTCAATGGCAACAGAGAAATAAACAAGGATAAAGGCTTATTGCTAACTGCTAATTTTCTGACCACAATATGGATCTAAAGGGCACATATGTCAGCCTATGTCCCAATGAAAAAATGGGTTAATCACTATATAAATGACATTCCTGATTTTTCTTTTCTTTCTTTCTTTTTTTTCTTTTAGAGACAGGGTCTTACTATGTTGCCCATGCTGGAGGGCAGTGACTATTCACAGGTGCGATGCTGCTACTGAGCAGCTTGGGAGTTCTGACCTGCTCCATTTCCGACCTGGGCTGGTTTGCCCCTCGTTAGGCAACCCAGTGGTCCCCTGCTCCTGGGAGGTCACCATATTGATGCCAAAATCAGAGCACAGCAGACACCTGATCAGCATAGCACATTATAGCCGGCATTCCTGAATTTTCATAGTGATGAATCAACTAATGATTTATACAATAATTCAACAAGCAGAAGTTTTAACAAAGCTTTCTATCCACTTGCCTGAAAGGAATTACAAAATCAGATCTGGTCAAGTGGAAGAAAGAGTTTTAAGTAGTAGTAAAAGGGCTGTCCATTTTTTGGTGGGAGGAATGGTTTGAGTAGAAAAAGCTAACTGATAAACCATATCCAATTTCCATGTGACTTTGAGTTCCCTAGGTACTGGTATAAACAAGGATACAAAACACACACACTCTTTCTGCCTTAACCAAACCAATATGTTCATGCTCATAGTCATTGGTCATCAGCTTTTCCAAAGCTCCTTTTCCAATCCAACTCATGATATATATCCAGTTTCATATATATTTATATATATACACACACATAATATATGTTTGTGTATATATAATATGTATAATATTTTATATTATATGTATATGCACACATACTCTCCAGACCATCAACTCCACCAGTGTTGAAAATAAACATGGAAAAGTCCTCATCCATATCACCATAGGCAGTCTGGGAGATGGGCCTTTCAACTCAAGCTGGTCTCAGCAGCTAAGGGATTAGTCTATCCCTTGAGAAGGAACTAGGCAACTGGAATGAAACAAGAAAAGTGAGCATTTGGGGGTGACACTTCTCAAACTGAAGTATTTTTATTCTAGGGAGTATTAATTGTGAACAAATGTTCGATTTCTCATTGGCTAAAGGGTTAATCTCACTGGTGGGTAATTGGCGATGAGAAATTATCTGGTCGTAAGAAGTCTGCTCTCCATGTCCCACGCTTGGGTGAACTGTTCACACACTTCACCACTTTGAAGTCTTTCCTTGCAAAATGTATGGCATTAAAGCCTTTTTGTCTTCCCCCTTAAGGGCTATGAAGCTCGAAATCAGTCACTGAATGAAACAAAACTCAGCTCCTTTGAATAAAACAATTTACTCCTTGAGTCAACTTGAGTAATTCTCACTTATGCCATTCGTAATTATAAGGGGGAAAAAAACCTTCTAATGTGTAACTTTCAAGAGCCTAAGTCATTCTCTGACAGAAAATTAAGAGCTTAGTGATTCATACCAACCTTTCTAGGCAAAAAGATGCCTCTGATTATATGATGATGTGGTCCCTCATATTTAACCCCTTGAAGGGACACAGGCTGGACCCCTACCCCAAAATGTCTCCCTCAATCTCCCCTGCTAGTTAGGGTGCTGAAAACATGCTGGGCCCTACCCCATTTAAATGAAAATCCCCCCAGAATAGCAGTACCTTTGCCTTAATCTGACTTATGGAGGGCAGCAAGCAGAGGAGGACAGGTTTTCTGGGGCTGACATTCCCACTCAGACTTCCCACTGAATATAAAATTACTGCCTCAATCTACTGTTTTCTCCTGGAGCCTCCAAACCACAGCTGGGAGGGAATTTTGAAAATTATCTCATCAAGGCTGCAGTGAACTGCGATCACACCACTGCACTCCAGCCTAGGCAACACAGCGAGACCCAGTCTCCAAAAAAAGAAAAGAAAATGATCTCAAAGGCAGCAGTGAAGGGCACAGATACTAGGCTGAGTCAGGATGGGCTACATACTAGCTGGATGACCTTGGGCAAGTTACTTAACCTCTCAGTGCCTCAGTTCCACATCTGCGATGTGGGGATGATAATGGCACCCACTTCATGTGCCTGAATCTTTCTCCATTCATCTCCTCTTCTCTGATCCAGTAAGCATTAACTTGTTGGTCCCTTAAAACTCTCTCCTGTCTTTCTGTCTCTGTTTCTCTCTCCCTTGACCAGGGCTTCCTAAACGTCATTCTCTCTTGTTTGGTCAGCCTCTCCTCGCAACCTGACCCCTTCCACCTTCACCTACCGCTTTTAGAGTTTACCTTAGATGTTACTTTCTCCTAGAAACTGTCCCTGACTGGCTGCCCCCAAGTCTGGGGTCAGTGTCTATGTGAATGTTCCTACCACAACCTACATTTCTCTTATCCAGCACCTGTCACCCTGAATTGTAGGTGCCACGTTAGACTTCGCTCTTTGAGAACAGGCACAGTGTCTTTCTTCTCTCTTGTCCAATGACTGAGCATACAGGTTGGATAAAGATTTGTTGAATTAAGGAATGAACCAGTAGATAAATGAATGAAGGTTAGACAGAAGCCTAATACCAACTTATGGAAATTCCTACAGACATTTCAGTGGAGAGGGTATGAGAATGGAATTATCCAGAGAAGGGATCTTTGCCATCAAATGTAGATTTAGATGTTACTTAATTTCCTTTTAAAAATGGATGGCCTTTACTGCCAACAGCTTAGAAACTACTTGTTTCATTTAACTTTATCTCCACATATGTAGGAGTAATATACCCTCAGGATAACAATACCAAGAAGTTTCTTTTTTTATTTTAGAAGAGGACAAACAGGAAGGAAAAACAGGAATTGAATCCCCTAGTATGTAGTCATGTGTTTCTGTTTTCTCAGAGCCTCAGTTATAGTGAAGAGATACATGACATTTAGATATGAAGCTCAGATCTCAGTCCCTGGTGAAAATAGGGTATTTCCATGAGGTAATCACTGCTCTAAATATGTCAATAGTGTGTTGTCATTCTGTTGAATAGAGCTCCAGCCCGAAGGAATTTCCCTAGGAGCCCTGCTTCAGCCATCTCCCTGGCCCCCTGGGAGGGAGGGGTTTATCTGGTTTTTGCCTTGGTCTGAATGTGAGGTCATCCCCATCACGCACACTCTTCAGGGCACTGTCCCAGGCACTGAGAAACAAAAGGGTGGGAGGTAGACATGGTCTCCGTCCAGAGAGAGCAGAGGGTCCCAAGGGTACACAGACAAATCACCATCCTGAGGCACGGGGCCAGGGAAGAGAGCAAGACTTTGTTCATGGACAGGCCAGGAAATGAATGAGGGAGCAGACGAGTGGCCAAACTGAGACCCTCTTGCCAGTTTGCAAAGGAAGCAGATGAGGCAGGACTGTGCTCGTGAAGCAGGGTCAGGGGGTGCATTTGTAAAGGAAGGAGCCGCTAGAGAGGAGAGGCTGTGATAGATAAAAGACAGAGTGAAGGACAGTGGGAGACAGCAGAACAAGATCAAGATGGAGGAGTCAACTTTGGTTTGAAAGAACTTTTCCTCATCTAAAATCCAGGGACTGGCTGGGCACGGTTGCTCATGCCTGTAATTCCAGCACTTTGGGAGGCCGAGGTGGGCAGATCACCTGAGGTCAGGAGTTCGAGACCAGCCTGGCCCACATGGCGAAACCCCATCTGTACTAAAAATACAAAAAAACAATGAGCCAGGCATGGTGGTGCGTGCCTGTAATCCCAGCTACTCAGGAGGCTGAGGCAGAAGAATCGCTTAAACCTGGGAGGCAGAGGTTGCAGTGAGCTGAGATTGCTCCACTGCACTCCAGCTAGGCCACAAAGCAAGACTCCATCTCAAAAAGAAGAAGAAAAACGAAGAAAGAAAGAAAGAAAAAATAAATCCGGGGATCAATATAAAAACAGATTTTTCTTGGGAGAGGAGAGAAGTAAGCATAGGGAGTTCCTACTGGAGCCAGGCAGTCCTGGGACCAAGTGCCTGCATTGTGACTTGGAGGAAGTTGCCTCTTTAAACCCGGGATTCATCATCTGCAAGACAAGGTTATCGATACTCGCCTCGCAGATGAAGGGTGGTTATAGCGCCAGCCTAGTGCTTGTGGCTGCTGCATACATGGTAGCAGCTGTGATTACTACTGTAACTCATCTCAGGGAAGCAGGAGGTGTAGGCATCCACAGAAGGGTAACAGGGAGAGGATGGTTTAGGGGCTTTGGGGAAGTGAGCCGCCATGAGACTATTACAGAGATAGTCAGAAGGCGACTAGAAGGAAGGCCATGAGGTGGTAAAGGACCAGCAAAGGTCCAAGGGCAGGAATTTGGGGCAGTCCATTGGTAACTCTGGGACTTTAACTGGTAGGGTTCAGCAGCCTGGGAGTGGGATCTCAGCAGCTGGGGAGACGGATCGACATTTCCATTAACATTGTGTGGACATTCACATCCGTGAAGGAAGTGTCTAAACTCTAGTTTTAGGGAAGCTGGTCTTTTGATCAGGGTTTGCACAACAAAGCACCACTCCGGTGCCTGTAATTCTAGGACTCCCTGTTTCGCAGCCATTAGCATCAGACAGGTTTCCACCAGTTTTCGTTCAAGTCACTGCCCTAACAACCTTCCTATGTGTGTGTACAGAAGGAAGAGCCAGATACATGATGAACAATGGTTTATGACAGAGCCAACAAATGCCTTTGAGACAGAATGCCTTTGAGATGTTACCTTATGCTGCTGGTCATTCATTTTGACAACTTGGATGGTCAATTGACTTGTAGTAAAAGGAGCACCCTAGAACAGTTTCTCAGCCTCAGCACTGACCAGATATGGTGCCAGATAATTCTTTGCTGTGGAGGTTGTCCTGTGGATTACAAGATGTTTAGCAGTATCCTTGGCCTCTACCCACTAGATGCCAGTAGCAGCCCTCCCCGCTGGGGGTAGAATTTGCCCCTGGTTGGGAATCACTACCCTAGAAGTACAGTGATAATCCTTGATGAAAACCATACTAGTGTCCACATTTTATTACTTTGAACTCAGCTGTGATGATCTCCCCAACTAGCAGTTCTCCAAGGACCTTCTTCCTTCTGGCCAAGTCCCCAGTTGTTGCATCACTTCATTTAGCAAGGCAGAGCTAAATGGTTGCAAAAAAGTAAAGCTGAGAAACAAGAGCTACACAAATTTACAGGCATTTCATCAGGAGTGGTTCAAGTTTTATAGAGCCTGAAACGTATGCACCTTAGGAAGCCCTTTTCATGAACACTAATGCATAATTGTAAACACAAAATCGCTAGGGCCCCTCTTGGGGTGTAGGAAGAAGCTGGGGCTCAGTCTTTACTGGTTTCTCCATGAACCTGCTTCTATACATCATGCAAACTTATTCTTTGCTCAATTTTCTTCTCCTGTCTGAACTTTTTCCTCCCAGAATACTAGGTTGGATAATCCTACATATAACATTCACTTCCAACATGCTTTTCTCTTGTAAACAAGTACTTAAGATATTATCCCTTTTGCTTCTTTTTTCCCACAAGTTACTGAAGGCGAAACCATACTGCTTTCGGCTAAAGAGGTGCAAAGTTGATCTGAGACTATGTAAGAGAAACCATCTAGATCTCAATTTCCCAGGCTATATGGAAAATGAAATTGTTCTACTTATTAAAATAGCATTTCTTAACCTTCTTGTGACTTACTAAAAATGACCATTAACATTTTCAGTCGGTTCCATTTTGGTTTTGGTCAGAGTTTCTTCTGTTTCACTGAGAATTTCGGTGACATTTATCCTTCACTTCCTTTTTTTTTCTGCTGCCCTCTGGGGCTGAGGCTAGGGGATGTGGTGCTCTTGTTGGTCAAACAGCTTCTCCTTTTGGATAGGATCGGCTGAGACCCAATGCTCAAATTCATGATAATAAATCATGTCTTCCTTTTCAAAGTACTCTAATATTTATTCTCATTAATGTTATATGTAAGAAACTGTTGTGAGTGCAGCATAAAGCAGGCTCGCTTGGGAATCCATCAGTAAATAAGGTCCTCTCCTCACCCCAACAAGGCTTACAGTTGAGTAGGAATGACACATATATATACATAAACAACAGCAATAATAATGGCCATCATCATCATTTGAGTGTGTACTATGTTTCTACACTACTCTAAGCACTTTACAAACATTACCTCAAAATATAAGGCAGAGTGTGATGTATAATGACAAATCACAAACTGTGTTATCTGGGGCCATATTAATTACAGCTGTCCAGGGAACAGCAGGAACGCTTCATGGAGCAAAGGGAATCTGAATGGAGCTTTTAGGGTCACTGTGCTCTATCCAGGCAGAGACGCTTCAAGACATAGCACAGACATTCATTTCTTAGTAGCCCTGATGTGGTTCAGGACATGGTATCCCCAGAATACAGCACCTTGGCACACTGACTATTTCAAGCTGAAGGAATTTGAGAAACAGCATTTACTGGAAGGTCTCTCTGACCTTTCCCTGCCCTTCTGCCCTGAAGCAGGTCATAAGACTTTTATTCAAGAGGTGCCCTCCCTATATCCAGAAGAAAGGAAAAGTCTCTTTTCTTTTCTTTTTTCTTTTTTTTTTTTTTTTTGAGACAGAGTCTCACTCTGTCACCCAGGCTGGAGTGCAGTGGCCCGATATCAGCTCACTGCAACCTCTGCCTCCTGGGTTCAAGCGATTTTCCTGCCTCAGCCTCTCGAGTAGCTGGGATTACAGGCATGTGCCACCAAGCCCAGTTAATTTTTGTATTTTTAGTAGAGACAGGGTTTCACCATGTTGGCCAGGCTGGTCTCGAACTCCTGGGCTCAAGCGATTTGCCAACCTCAGCCTCCCAAAGTTCTGGGATTACAAGAGTGAGCCACCGTGCCCGGTCAGAAGAAAGGAACATTCTTATCTCTGAAGACATAGGAACACAGAGAAGAATTTGAACAAATGTATGTTGCTAAGCTCCCCGCAGTTTATTATCATTAGATCATATCCCCTTTGTCCTGTTATTTTTCTCCATGATCGTCCACTCTTCATCAAAGCTAGCAATAATACACAAGTCTGTTTCTTTGGGTATTCATTTGCTTAAAAGGCCCCTGTGTCACGTAAAACATACCAAATAAATTCGCATGTTTTTCTCTTGTTAATCTGTCTTTTGTTATAGAGCTTTCTCCACTGTAAACCTAGTGATGGGTGAGGAAAAGATATTTCTCCTTATGTTCTCACACAATATTTGAAGCTACTTATTTAAAAAATGCAGCCATAATAGATTGTTAAAACAAGAATGGAAAGCAAAGATCACTTTAAGGAAGAGAAGAGAGAGCTATATGAGAAAAACTAGACTAAGAATATTTCTTAGAATTGAGCTAAAACGCCGGGCGCCGTGGTTCATGTCTGCAATCCTAGCACTTTGGGAGGCCGAGGCAGGTGGATCACTTGAGGTCAGGAGTTCAAAACCAGCCTGGCCAACATGGTGAAACCTTGTCTCTACTAAAAATACAAAAATTAGCCAGGTGTGGTGGTGGACGCCTCTAATCCCAGCTACTCGGGGAGCTGAGGCAGGAGAATCACTTGAACCCAGGAGGCAGAGGTTGCAGTGAGCTGAGATCAGGCCACTACACTCCAGCCTGGGCGACAGAGCGAGACTCCATCTCAAAAAATAAAAAAAGAATTGAGCTAAAATGAAAGTGTCCTGGCAATTTAGGTATCATGAGTTTCATAACTTCACCTTCTTTTTTAAAAAAGGACACACGTGCTTGCTCTAAACTCTAAGAAAGCTGACAGAGAGAATCTTTATCCAGGGATGGTGAATGGCAGTAAAATTCTTTTTCACAGATACAGAAATGTCTTTCATGTGTTGATTTCTTACACTTAAATTGTTGTCTTGTGACGGCATTTCGGTGGGGTGCCGAGAAGCTTCGATCTAAGAGAACCCCTTTCTGGTGCTCTAACTCTAATCTGACCATGGGAGACAGTCGAGAGCAGTGCTTTTCAAGCTCTAATGTGCATCTGAATGACCTGGGGATTCTGAATCAGTCATCTAGGGTGGGGCCTGAGGTCATGCATTTCCAACAAGCTTGAGAGACTGAAGACTTAGAGCAGCAGTTCTCAAACCTGAGCATGCATCAGAAACACAGGGGGCCTTGTGAAAACGGGTAGCTGGGCACCACCTCCAGGGTTTTTGATATAGTAGTACTGAGGTATGCCTCAAGAATTTGCATTTCTTGGCTGGGCATGGTGGCTCATACCTGTAGTCCCAGCACTTTGGGAGGCTGAGGCGGGTGGATGGCTTGAGGCCACGAGTTCCAGATCAGCCTGGCCAACATAGTGAAACCCCACCTCTACTAAAAATACAAAAATCAGCTGGGCATGGTGGCAGGTGCCTGTAATTCCAGCTACTCGGGAGGCTGAGGCAGGAGAATCACTTGAACCCAGGAGATTGGAGGCTGCAGTGAGCCGAGATGGAGCTACTGCACTCCAGCCTGGGCAACAGAGTGAGACCCTGTCTCAAAAACAATAAATAAAATAAAGAATTTGCATTTCTTTTTACTCATTCATTTGTGAGAAGGGAAGTGGTGGAGTGGGGGCGGGGGGGGGGTCTCACTATGTTCCCCAGGCTGGTCTTGAACTCCTGAGCTCAAGAATTCTCCCACCTTAGCCTCCTAAAGCACTGGGATTACAGGCACAAGCTGCCAGGCCTAGCGGAGTTTGCATTTCTTTTTCTTTTTTTTTTTCAGATGGAGTCTTGCTCTGTCACTCAGGCTGGAGTGCAGTGGCACGATCTCGGCTCACTGCAAGCTCCGCCTCCCGGGTTCACGCCATTCTCCTGCCTCAGCCTCCTGAGTAGCTGGGACTACAGGTGCCCACCACCATGCTCGGCTGATTTTTTGTATTTTTAGTAGAGACGGGGTTTCACCGTGTTAGCCAGGATGGTCTTGATCTCCTGACCTCGTGATCCGCCTACCTCGGCCTCCCAAAGTGCTGGAATTACAGGCGTGAGCCACCTTGCTGGGCCCAGAGTTTACATTTCTAAGAAGATCCCGTGTGATACACATTTTAAGAACTGCTGGCTTAGAACATCCCGCATGACTGTGAGTGATCGATCACTCACTGGCTTTACATGAAAGTTGGTGGTTACAAAATTCAAGATGAAACAATCATGATAGGCCTTCTAAGCAGGTATTTTGTGAGTTTAAATGAAAAGAGATCCACATGCCTTATTTAGATAATGAAGATAAGGATAGCTAACATTTATTAATCTTTTCTCTTTGTAACACACTAAGGGTATAACACACATTATCTCACTTGGCATCTGGCATAGGCAGCAGTGTTGGTGTTTGATGTTTGGCTGAGGAGCCAGCCTCGTGTGCGTGCTGGGAGGGAGTGTTTTCTGCGCACTGTTGTGGTCTGCAGAGGTACCTGCATGCCAGGCCAAACTGTCCCTCAGGAAACACCTTTAGATCTAGACTAGCAGACGCTAGAGGCCCGAGTTCTGCTTCACAGAGTCTGCAGGAAATAAATGAAAGAAGTTGAGGGCAGGTGTTAACAATCATCTGTTTCAACCGCAAAAGTACCTGAATATAGAACAGAATTTGTCAAGCCTGGCGCACAGCAGGAGCACCTGGATGCCTGGGACCCATCCACAGAGGGTGTGATTAGATTGGCCTGGGGAGACACCTGGGCACAGGCATTTTTAAGAGCTCCCCAGCCAGGGTTGAGAAACACTGGTACAGGTTTGATTTGAGCAAGATGAATCGGGGTGGCTGGGGAAGGGAAGGGGCAGAGACCAAACTGAACAAAACAAAACATCTATTCCCAGACTGGATCTCTCTTAAGCATTTGCCAAATTGGTTTTGTGCTATTCTTTAGAACAGTGGTCTTCAAATTTATGCATCAGAGTCACCTTGAGGTTTCCTTAAAGCAGATTGCTTGACCTACCCCCAGAGTTTCTAATTTAGCAGGTCTGGGGTGGGCTCAAGAATTTGCATTTCTAACAAGTTCCCAGGTGATGCTGATACTGCTGGTCCCAGAAGTCAATTTCTTTGCTATTAAGACCTTCATTGCAACGTACAGAAGGATGCCTATATTTCTTATTTTCAACTTCTTCTCAACTCTTTTTTTACTGAAGCAAAAAAAATACAAACAAAAGCGAAAACAGGCCGGGTGCGGTGGCTCATGCCTGTAATCCCAGCACTTTGGGAGGTGGATCACCTGAGGTCAGGAGCTTGAGACCAGCCTGGCCAACATGGTGAAACTCCACCTCTACTAAAAATACAAAAAGTAGATGGACATGGTGGCATGTGCCTGTAATCCCAGCACTTTGGGAGGTGGATCACCTGAGGTCAGGAGCTTGAGACCAGCCTGGCCAACATGGTGAAACTCCACCTCTACTAAAAATACAAAAAGTAGATGGACATGGTGGCATGTGCCTGTAATCCCAGCTACTCAGGAGGCTGAGGCAGGAGAATTGATTGAACCCAGGAGGCAGAGGTTGCAGTGAGCCGAGATGGCACCACTGTACTCCAGCCTGGGCAACAGAGTGAGATTCCACCTCAAAAAAAAAGAAAAAAAGTGAAAACATGTGAAATCATTCATAATCCAATGATAGCCACAGTAGACAGCTTTTTTTTCCGCATAGTAGATATGTATGTATACAGATTTTCTTTCAGAAATTATAATGGTCATATGAAGAATGTGTTTACATCTAGAAAGATATTTATGCATTATTTCAAGGTCCTTATATAATCTATATAATACACAAAATCTATAAAATTTTTGCTATGAGTTTAGAATTATAACAAAGTTTATTTCTTTTGATAATATATTCAATATTATGTAATAAAAATAACTTTAAAAATCTATATCTAGCTATTTTAACAAATGTTAAAGAGGCTACAGTCTTGTTAAAATGCTATTTAAGTTGAGGTCTAGTGGTATTATTTTGGTAAAACCCCTGATATGTTAAAATTGTAGTAGGATCTTTTATCAAGCTACATAGCTTGACCCATAAATGTTTTTCATTTATGAAACCAGAATATCTCCACAGAGGAGATCCATAGAAAAAAGAAATCAGAATAAAGTCAGGAGATACTAAAAGGTCTCCACGTTTATAACCCTTTTCTTAATTGAGAATAGTCGCGAATAGCGAAGACTAAGAGTGGCATGCATTCAGAATTTGTCCCTCACATGTAGGACAAGAGTTAGAAAACCAGCTCACACCACCTGGCAGATGATGGCACAATTGGATGTGGTTGTTTAATTTGCAGACTAAAAGATTATATTATTAAAAGGAAGACAGAAAAGAATTTAAACTAGGCCACTATAGTAAAACACAAAAATACAAATGAAGAGACAAAACCTCCACAAAGGACCAGACAAATAAAAATACCGAAAAGCTGCAACTGTTCTGAATAGTAAGCCTGAAATTAAATTCAGGAATTGCTTAAGGGAGAATGGCCAGGGGCAGCCCCTGAAGGCTGGTGGTAGTCTTCATTCACTGCCTCAGGGGAGAAGCCTGTCCTCACTTTCAGAGGTGTGGAGGTGTGGGCCATTCCTGTTGCCTTCCTTCCCTCCCGAAGACAGCCCTGTCCCCCCACCACCTAGAGGCACTTTCAGCAGCACCCAGACACAGTCCTTGATCTTCCCCCTGAGACGGAATGGCACCAACAAAGGACGGGGCAGTGTTCTCACTCCTGGCTGCACTCCTGAAAACACCTGTCCCGGGCCCCATCCGGGGGCTTCTAATTTAGTTGGTCTGGAGTGGGAAACTAAGCAGCAGTTTTGCTTTTTGTTTTTTTGTGTGTGTATTTTGTTTTTGAGACAGGGTCTTGCTCCATTGCCCAGGATTGGGGTGCAGTGGTTCAGTCATGGCTTACTGCAGCCTTAAACTCCTAGGCTCAAGCAATCCTTGTGCCTCAGCCTCCTAAAGTCCTGGGATTACAGGCATGAGCCATCGTGCCCAGCCAGTTTTGTTTTCTAGTTAAAGTAATATATAAATAGCCAAAAAAGTGTACAAGTCATCTGTGCAACTCAGTGAATTATCACAAAACATACATTTTTTTATATTTGCATAACTGGGTATATCACGATTTGTCTATTCTGCTGGGCATTTGAGTTGTTTCTAGTTTGAGCAATTACAAATAATGCTGCTACAAACATCCTTGTACGTGCCTTCCGGTGCATGTGTGCACACTTTTATCTGGGTATAAACTGAGGAGCAGAATTGCTGGATTGCAGGGTAGGTTTGGTTCAATTTTAGTAGATGCTGCCAAACTGCTTTTCAAAGTGATTCTACCAATTTATACTCCCATTAACAATGTTTGTGAATTCTAGTTGCTCCGCAATGTTTGTGAATTCTAGTTGCTCCACATTCTAGCAAGAAAGCAGTATTTGTAAAAGCTCCCTGGGTGATTCTGCTGTGCATGAGAAGAACCACCAATGCCATCATATATCACATGCTTTGCAAATGGCATATGGTCTCACGTGTGCTGGAGTGCTAGGGATACAGGGCATAGACTATGATGTCTTCACAACTATCCAGGAAGAAAACAGTACAGGAAGAAAACAGTACAAATATCTGTATTTTGCTAATGAGGACACAACTCAAAGTTAATTGACTTACCAGAAGTAACACAGCCATGTAGTGACAGTCAGGACTAAAACCCGGAATTCTTGATTTCCATCCCTTTGCTTGTCCCAACATACAACACAGCCTTATTCAGAAGATATCCAGTGTATAGAGGTTTCGGGCAAATCAGATGTCGAGGCACCTTCTCAGTTGTTTGAGAGTTTCTGTACCAGAGTTTAAGAAAAAAAAGAAAGCAGAATAAATGACTCAGACTTTCCCTGCCACCAAAGTCTCAGGCCTTGGTTGTGAGAAACACAGAGACCCCCCCTTCAGACAGGAATGAAGAACAGGAAATGTGTCCCTTCTGTGCCTGAGACTCTACAGAACCAGAAGAGTGAAGGGTGCCTTCAGGAGCAATTTGGCCTGAGTGTCCCTCAGACCAGCTAGGCTCTGACCCCCAGCTTTTCCCTGTCCTCACCGGGTGACCTCAGACAAAGGGTTCAATTTCTTCGAGTCTCGATTTCCTCATTAGTAAAATAGGAATAATAATATACATTCTTTAGGTTCTAAGAAATGAATATTATCTGTAAAAACAAACATATAGTAAGCATTTAATACAATGTAGATTTTTTAATTTTTATTTTTAGACAGTGTCTTGCTCTGTTACCCAGGCTGGAGTGCAGTGGTGCTATCATAGCTTACTGTAACCTCAAACTCCTGGGCTCAAGCAATCCTACTGCTTCAGCCTCCTGAGTTGCTGGGATTACAGGCATGTACCACCAAGCGCAGCTAATTTTTTAATTCTATTTACTTATTTATGTAGAGATGGGGTCTCACTGTGTTGCTCAGGCTGGTCTAAAGTCCTGGGCTAAGGCCATCCGCCCACCCCAGCTTCTCAAAGTGCTGGGGTTGCAGATGTGCACCATGGCGCCCAGCCTGATATTCTTAATATTACCAGAAACAGCCCATGAGTCCTACATCTTCAATTTTTCCCTCTCTACTGAATCCTGTTTTTTCCTCTCTATTGGATCTTTTCCATAAATATAAAAAGCAATTATTTCTCCTATTTTTATTTTTTTTGAGACAGGGTCTTGCTCTGTCACCCAGGCTGGAATGCAGCGATGCAATCATGGCTCACTGCCACCTCGACCTCCCAGGCTCAGGCGATCCTCCCACCTCAGCCTCCTGAATAGCTGGGACCACAGATATGCACCACCACACCTGGCTACTTTTTGTATTTTTTGTAGAGATGGGGTTTCATCATGTTTCCCAAGCTGGTCTCAGACTCCTGGGCTCAAGGGATCTGCCCACCTCAGCCTCCTAAAGTGCTGGGATTATAGGAGTGAGCCACCACACCCAGCTTCTCCTATCTTTAAAAAAACTCTCCCAACCCTTCTTCCTCCTCTACTTCCATTTCTGTCTTCCATTTACAACTAATGTCCTTCAAAGAACTGTCTGTGGTCACTGACTCCAATTCTTTGTTTGTTTGTTTGTTTACGGAGACAGAGTTTTGCTCTGTCGGCCAGGCTGGAGTGCAATGGTGCCATCTTGGCTCACCGCAACCTCCGCCTCCCGGGTTCAAGCGATTCTCCTGCCTTAGCTTCCTGAGGGGCTGGTATTACAGGCATGTGCCACCACACCTAGCTAATTTTGTATTTTGAGTAGAGATGGGGTTTCTACATGTTGGTCAGGCTGGTCTTGAACCCCCAACCTCAGGTGATCTGCCTGCCTCGGCCTCCCAATGTTTATTCATTTTTTAACCTTTTCTATGAGACTTTCACCCTCTCCACTCCATTGGCACAGCTCTTCTCAAGGTCACCAATGACTTTGACTTTCCTAAATGCAACAGTGGATTCCCCAGTCCTCATCTTACTTACTCCATCAGCATCACTGGGCATGGTCAATTGCTCCCTTTTTGATTCATCTTTGCTTGGCTTCCAGGACACACAACACACTCTCCTTATTTTCCTCCTGTCTCACTGGCTGGCCCTACTGTCTTTTTTGCTTGTTTTCCTCTTCTTCGTAATCATAAACACTAGACTGTTTCAGGGTTCATGCCTTGGACTTCTCTTTTCCATCTACCATCATTTTCTCAAAAATCTCATCGTCTTTTGGCTTTATTTTATTTGACTTTATTTTTGAGACAGAGTCTTGCTGTCGCCCAGGCTGGAGTGCAGTGACGCGTTCTTGGCTCACTGCAACCTCCGCCTTCCTGGTTCAAGTGATTCTAATGCCTCAGCCTCCCAAGTAGCTGGGACCACAGGTGTGTGCCACCATGCCTGACTAATTTTTGTATTTGTAGTAGAGATGGGGTTTTGCCATGTTGGCCAGGTTAGTCTCGAACTCCTGGCCTCAAATGATCCACTCACCTCAGCCTCCCAAAGTGTTGGGATTACAGGTGTGAGCCACAGCACCCAGCCATCATCTTTTGGCTTTAAATGCCATTTATTAATTCCAGACTCCCAAAATTTATCTCCAGGCCCTGACCTCTCCCCTGAATTCCAAACTGACTAGTTACTTGGCCTTTCCGCTAGGACCTCTTACAGGGATGTCAATTCCCGTAACAGAATACCTGATCTTCCCCAAACCTGGACCCATTAAGTCGTCTCTTTCAGTTCATGGCAATTCCCTTTTCTTAATTGCTCAAGTCAAATTCCCTGGATTATTGCAATAGTCTCCTAACTGGTCTCACCCTTGTCCTTCACAGTTTATTCTCCGCCTCCCAGGTTCAAGAGATTCTCCTGCCTCAGTCTCCCGAGTAACTCTATTTTCAAAATATTTCCAGAATCTCACAACTTCTCACTGTCTCAGTTACTACTGCCCTGGTCTAAGATACTTTCTTCTATTCCCTGGATTACTGCCATAGTCTCCTAACTGGTCTCACCCTTGTCCTTCACAGTTTATTCTCAACCCAGCAGCCACAGTGGTCTTGTTAAAATGTAACTCAGATCATGTCCCTGCACTGCTTAGATTATACAGTGGCTTCCCATCTTGTTCAGAGTAGATCCAAGTCCTAAGAAAAGCCCTCCATGACCCCCACCCACCCACCTACACCTTTCTGACATCACCTTCTACTCTTTCCCACCCTGTTCTCAATTCAGCCACACTGGCCTGCAGATGGATCCCTAACCTTGCCAGGCTTGCTCCTGCCTCTGGCCTTTGTACTTGCTCTTTGTGCTGGGAATGCTTCACCTCCTGATGTTCTCAGGCCTCTTCTCTCCTCCTCCCTTTTTTTGTTTGTTTGTTTTTGAGACAGAGTCTTGCTTTGTCACCTAGGCTGAGCAGCGCGATCTCTGCCCACTGCAACCTCTGCCTCTCGGGTTCAAGTTATTCTCCTGCCTCAGCCTCCGGAGTAACTGGGATTACAAGCTCCTGCTACCACGGATTCTCCTGCCTCAGCCTCCAGAGTAGCTGGGATTACAGGCTCCTGCTACCACGCCCAGCTAATTTTTGTAATTTTAGTAGAGATGGGGTTTTGCCATGTTGGCCAGGCTGGTCTCGAACTCCTGACCTCAGGTGATCCGCCCACCTCGGCCTCCCAAAGTGGTGGGATTACAGGCGTGAGCCACTGTGCCTGGCCCAGGTCTTTAACTGTCACCTTCTCAGTGCGGCTTTCCCTGGCCACTCTCCTTTATTTTTTCCCTAGCACTCCTCACCACCAAACACACTCGCACACACGTGTGCACACACGCTTGCTGTTATTAATCTTGTTTATTGCTTGTTTTCCTCAGTAGAATGTACATGGCATGAGCGCTGCAGGGTTTTTGTGATTTCAGTTCACTCCGTTTTCCCCAGCACGTGGAGCAGTGCTTACCTGTAATACAAGCTCAGTAGATGTTGCTTTAATGAATGAATTAGTCCCTATTCACAAAGGAAAAACAAAACATCCTTCGTGAAAAGAGCTCCTGGGGGAAATCCCTACGAGGTCTTTGGCCTGAGAGAAACACAGTTAAAAAGTTGAAGGGGGAAATTGTTTTGGTTTTCCCCTTTCTTTCTGAAAGTTCCATTTAAGGAAGACTAGCCAGGCCTGGCCTAACAATCCCTTTCTAATCCTTAATATGCCTTAATGAGAATGCAGAAATGAGTGGGAGTGTGGCAGGCCAATTCTCCCTGACAATCGCACAGACAGGCCTGCGTGACAGTCGCACAGACAGGCCTGCGTAGCACTCCAGTTACACAGACAGATTTCCACAGCGCTGCCTGAACATTGAGCAAATAGTTAAACCTAGAGAAATCGGTGCTCAGACATCCAAGCTAGAAATGAAACATACAGTTAGTAGGAGCCTTGCATGGGCTTCTCCCTTGCTGGAGCAAACCAAAATAATAGAGACAGTTTTACATTCCTAGTGCCAGGACCCATCTCAGGTCGACAAAATCAGACAAGTCAAGGTTACAGAGGCAGCTGTTTTAATAAATTCATTGGAAAGTCTAAGGCAGCTCTCCAGACCAAGCTGTAAAAGAGATAAGACAGAAATAATCACTCCGTACCACCATAGACAGGCCTTGAAGGTACTGGGGCCCTTTTAACCGGACTTAGCTTTTTTTTTTTTTTTTTTGCCTCTGACCTTCTAGTTGAAACAAAATTGGTTACCAATAGACTTAGGCGAATGCTAGACTGCACTAAGAAAATTTTAACACTTTTGAGTTGGTCTGGTGGAATTATCTCTGGCATTCTCCCTGTATCCGGCTATAGTAGTCAATTCCCTTCTTTCCTAGTTTGTCTGCTTCTCATTATTGGGCCTCCAGAAAATGCAGCCGGACCTAGCTTGGTTCCGGGAACAGGAGTGGGAGCCTGGGTGTACTGCAAGGAAAAGGGAAGGAGAGGAGAAGACAAATGCAGGGCGGACACTCCAAGGAATGCCTGATCCACAGGAACTGGACTTGCCCAGGGTCTTTTCTGCCTCTAATAGGTTCCAAAGCAGGTTCTCCACATGTGCCCCTGCTCGATGGTCTCTCCCAGGTTCATTGCTCCTCCTATCCAAAGACTCCCTCTGCCTGCTTGCCTCACTAATGGTGCCTCTTTTAGGTTGTGTCACAGTCTCCCCATTAAAAATTCCCATCATCCTGGTCAGGCACGGTGGCTCACGCCTATAACCCCAGGACTTCGGGAGCCCGAGGTGGGCAGATCACTTGAGGTCAGGAGTTCGAGACCAGCCTGGGAAAAATGGTGAAACCCCGTCTCTACTAAAAAATACAAAAAAAAAAAAAAAAAAAAATTAGCAGGGTGTGGTGGCTCACACCTGTAATCCCAGCTATTCAGGAGGCTGAGGCGGGAGAATCACTTGAATCCAGGAGGCAGAGGCTGCACTTAGCTGAGATTGCAACACCGCACTCCAGCCTGGGTGACTAAGCAACACTCTGTCTCAAAAAAAAAAAAAACAAAAAACAAAAAAACACTATCCAGTGGCATGTCTTGAGAAAAAAGTTAAAAAGCTATTTTCAGCCTGTGTAAATTAAAGGTGGGAGAGGGTGGAGGAGATGCTGACAGCCCCAGTGCCTGGTAGAGAGGGGGCAGTTTGCTTTGCTCATTTACATACAGTAGTGATCACTGAATGGCCAACCCATCCTCCAGCTGGGACCAGCCATCAAAGACAGATGAGGCAGCCACTTACCTAGTATGATCAGAGGGAGACCAAAGACTCTGTTGCACCAACCCCTTGCCACGGTATTTACCGTGCTCTGATCAGGATAGCCCTTCCTTGGGTAAAGACCCCATGTTTCCAGGGGCCACCTTTCAAAGCCCCAGATGTCCTTGTGGAAGGCAGAGGGTTCAATCCAAGACAATCCTTTACACCTGCCAGTTCCAAAGGAGGTCTACACCATATGTCTCTAAATATTTAAAAGTTACAATCAAGCCAACAAACTGATGAAATATGTTCCATCTTCCTACTCTGATGACAATTTGGAAGGCTGGGTTCAACTTCAGAATTCTCAGACTCTACTTAGACTTCTCTGCCAGAAGTGGTGGCACACGAAGGGCCAGCCAGCCCCTAGCCCCAGCTCATGTCCAGCCTCCCTTCTCCTCCCACCCTGGATCCCTCCCACACCACAGGGGCCTCCTGTATAGGTATGTGGGCACCTCTGCCTGCACTTTCAAGCTCTGTCCAGCTGCCCCTTGGGTACTGTGGGCTTTGGGATGCACACACCACAAACGTAGTCTGCCCTCGAGAGCACCGACACTGGGAACAGGCCTGCAGGAGAGCTGAGGCTCTTTGAGTTCTCAGGTTCCCAAACTGTGATCTTGAAGGAGAGCATGGGCTCTGGGCTGGGGAGGAGTCCCCTTGGTCCTAAGGACTCTTCACCCCATGGAGAGGGGCATGGCAGGAGCAGCCCCCTCTAAAGCGCAGGACTCAGGGCAAGGGCTCTCTTGCCAGTTGTAATGAGTGAAGCAGAGGACAGAGAAATACCAAGGAAGAGAGAAAGGAGAATGTGTGGACAGCATGGCATACTGCCTGGGGAGGAGCTCACAGTGAGGAGTCCCTGGGCAGCCAGGGGGCCATCCCAAGATTGGGGAAAGAAAAGCTAGGAAAGCAGGAATGTGAAAGGAGGTGAGTGGAAAGTAAAAAGGCACTGAAAACAAACCTACTTGATAACAAACCTTGCTCTCTTTGGGTATATTTTATCCATGTATGTGTGATGCATGTTTTTTTTTGTTTGGTTTTTTTTTTTTTGAGACAGAGTCTCGCTCTGTCTCCCAGGCTGGAATGCAGTGGTGCGATCTCAGCTCACTGAAACTTCTGCCTCCTAGGTTCAAGTGATTCTCTGCCTCAGCCTCCCGAGTAGCTGGGATTACAGGCGCCTACCACCACACCCAGCTAATTTTTGCATTTTTAGTAGAGATGGAGTTTCACCATGTTGGCTAGACTGGTCTCGAACTCCTAACCTCAGGTGATCTGCCTGCCTCAGCCTCCAAAGTGTTGGGATTACAGGCATGAGCCACCGTGCCCAGCCGATGTATGCATTTTTAACTGAACCATTAATCCTACTCCTCAGTTCATGGCACATCGTCATCATTATTTATTTGGGTGGAAAAAGGTCACTTTTGTTTTATTTATGTATTTATTTCCTTTCATTTTCATTCCCCAATGCCCACCCCACATTCCCATTGGCAACAATTTCGTACACACAGGGGGCCATCCTGACCCCTCTCTCTTCACTCCTGCATGCAATAGCCCTGTCTGAACCCAGGAACCATTCCTCTACATAGATCTGTTATGTCTCTTCAAAGTGGTCATGCATCCTCCATGTCCAGGACAGGATATAGCTGGCTCCCTCCTAGGCCTTGCAGGAAGACTAGAATACGTTAAAACTTCTAGAAGGCCTTGTTAAGCCTAGAACGGACTTTTGCATAGATCACCCCACCTTGGACCTTGTAGAAAGGAAGTGCCAAAATCCCATTAGAAGTCATTTTCATCTGTAAATAAGTCCCTGACATGTTTTATTACTATGTTATTTTTAAGCCTATTACACTCCAGTATCATATTTTAATCTCCGAAAAAAGAGTTTGTCATAAATGTCCTACAGTGGATAATGTGCCTGTACTAATTTTTTTTCCCCCAGAAAACGGTCTAAGTTTCTGGCTACCACATGTATAATAGTAATTACCATTCTTTATCTTTTATATTGCAGTTATCTCCTTTAGTCATTTCCTGATAATAAATCATTTTGTTTTGTCATTTCTATTACCTTGGGATACCAGAAACATGGGTAGATTTTTATTAACATAAAATAGTTGACTGACTCCTAATTATAGCATCCAAAGTGCAGACATTTCAAATCTGGCTGTCATCCAGTCTGTCCCTGGATCTAAGGCAAAAAAAACCTAAAAAATAAAATAAAGGAAATCTGGTTGTTTCATAGGAGTGTGTGTGCATGTGCGTGTGTGTGCATGTGTGCGTGTGTGTGTATGTTAAAAAATAATTTATATATCTAAATTATCCCGAGGCCAATTTAAAATAATCTTTTAGCATCAATCCTAATTTTCCCCTTTAATAACACATTTATATCTTTTTCTTCTTTTTGTATTTACAGACAAGGTCTCACTTTGTTGCCCAGGTTGGTCTTGAACCCTGAGCTCAAGGGATCCTCCTGCCTCAATTTGCCAAAGTGCTGGAGTTACAGGTGTGAGCCCCCGCACCCAGCCAGATTTAAATCTTAATATGAACTAAATGACCCTTTCAGCCGGAACTGGCATCTTCCAGTAATTTCCCAAAATGACAAACACAAAGAGAAAGAGGCAAGGCATGCAACCCGTGTTCTCTAGGCCTTTCAGAAAACATGGAGTTGTTCCTTTGGCCACATATATGCCAATCTATGAGAAAGGTGATATTGTAGACATAAGGGAATGTGTACTGTTCAAAAAGGAATGTCCCACAAATGTTATCACGGTAAGACTGGAAGAGTCTACAGTGTTCCACAGCATGCTGTTGGCATTGTTGTAAACAAACAAGTTGAGGGCAAGATTCTTGCCAAGAGAATTAATGTGGGTATTTATTGAGCACAGCCACCATAGCATTATTAAGCGCAGCCACCATAGCTTCCTGAAACATGTGATGGAAAATGATCAGAAAAAGAAGGAAGCCAATGAGGAAGACACTTGGGTTCAACTGAGGCACCAGCCTGCTTCACCTGGAGAAATGCACTGTGTGACAGCCAACGGGAAACAGCCTGAGCTGCTGGATTCTCTTCCCTATGATGAATTCATGGTATAATCAGTGTAAAAAAAAATTAAAAGACCTCTGGACTGTTAAAAAAAAAAAAAGGAAAGAAAAAAGAAAAAGAAAACAACAACAACAAATAAATAAATAAATAAATGCACCCTGACCAAAGTTGCTAAACAGTTTTCTCCAATCCCATTTATTTTCGTTTTCTAGAAATGTGAACATACGATAAGTTGGGGGAAATTGTACGCGTGTGGTATTAGCAGGGGCAGCTTATTATTAAGATGTCTCTGGTGGTAGTAATATTTCTATGATATCATAGTTGGAAGTTATTTAATTAGAAAAGGTAAGATATTGTAAATAAGAGTTAAATCCATGGTTCTAAAAACCATGCCTGAAGACCAGCTCTTAGGGAATATGGGCTCTGAGGATCAGGACAGGAGAGAGGGCAGCAATTGGTCCAGGGAGATGCTCTCCCATCCTGAGAGTCAGAGCTGCCCCGTTGCCTTTGCAGTCCCCTCCTTGTTAATCTAAAGTGTGGTTCCTAGGAAACTAAGGGGTTGTCACTGTCTAAGGGAGAGTTTAGATGTTTTATCAGATTAGAATTTAAATACTTGATCAATGAGTGCTAACATAATTAGGTCCTAACAAAATCGCAGGCAAACTCTAAATGAAGAAGTGCCTTTGTCGCTGCTGCCCTAATCGGGGTTTGGAGGTATCTCAGGACTCAAGCTAGGAGATCTCTCCTATCCAGGGCAGCTGTTAGCTCACGAAGGATTTTTGTGCAAATTAAGGAAGGTCCTCCAGATAGACTGACAGAGCCTGCACCCAAGGTGCCTGGCCAGGAGTGTGGGGCCTGGGCTATAGCCCCCACCATAGCCTCCGCAGTACATGTGGCTGTCCCTCTGGGTCAGTGTTCAAACAAGTTCTAGCCTCCCCCTGGACACCCTGTCTCCTTCCAGTGACCATCTTAAAGCTCAGTTCCCCTTTCCACCCTTCTGTAAAGTCACCAGTAGTTCCATGTGGCTAAATCCAAGGAACTGGTTTTGTTCCTCATATTACTGCCCACTTAGGAAACTCTGACCTTGCGGATCACTCTCTCCTTAAAATGCTCTTCCCTCTGCCTCTGTGACGCCACACGCTCCTTGGGTTTCTCCTCCTACTCTCCTTTTTCCTCTTAGTTTGGGGCTTCCTCCTTGCAACCATGTTTACATGTAAGCTTCACTCAAGCCTCAGTCCTCACCTCCCTCTCTTCCTATTCTAGACTCTTTCCATGACTTCAGATATGATTCCCACAGCCAGGGAAAGCCTTATTTCTCTATCTTCACATCCACCCTGGAGGCGACAGTACTGGATCACCTCCCCTGGCTGTCTCTCCACCATTTACCACTCTTTTCCAAAGACCAGGTAAATGAATCGATGGGGGGATGGAGGTGGGGTTTGGGGAAAGGCTGCATAAGCTCTAGTGAGCCAAACTGGACCATATGGGTGGTCTTGCAATTTCACCAAGGGGCCTCTGCCTCTGCTGAGGGGAGGTCCATAGCTGAGTGGGGGGATTCAGTGTGGGGGAAGGTATTAGGAAGATTAGTGGTGTCTGCAGAGTCCCAGCTGCATCTTCCAATCCAACTTTATCAGCAATAAAGTTGATATTGATCCCTAGCTGTGGACTCATTCTACTTCTCAATTGGTTCCAACTCAGTGGAGGGTAGATGATGTGTACCTCTACCACCACCCTCAAAACCCGCACAGGGCCCAAAGCCCAGGAAAGCTTAAGGAACGGGCACAGGATGGAGACTTAAGATACACCCAGTAAGGATGCTTTGGACAGGAGGGGATTCTAGGTCCTTGACTTATTTAGGATACAGCACTTTAATGAGACTGGTGTAGCAGGACCTCAGCAAACTCAGGCCTTTGCTACCTCAGTATACACAGGTTGTGCAGACTTTTGTAACTGATAGATCTAAGCAGGTGCAGCCAACATTAGAGGAATCGTTCAGTCACTTAAAACTTGCAGAGCTTCAGTGAATACATTCTTTAGATATCAGTAGTTGGGATACTTTTTTGTTGTGCCTACCATGCTTCTCAGGCAGGGATAGGCCAAAGGAAGCTAAGCTCCATGTGGGCTACAGCTTCGGTTCTCAAACTCTCACATGCATAAAAGTCACTGAGTAAGTTTATTAAAATACAGTTTCCTGGGCTTCCACTCCATGATTGAGTAGGTCTGGGGTAAAACCTAGGAATTTGCATTTCTAACAAGTTCCTAGGTGATGCTACTGGTCTGAGGACCACTGGGTTAGAGTACACTAGCCTGTGTGGTTCTAGCCTTCCACCCATTCAATCAACTGCTTCAAATTCTCTTCCTATTTATGTTATGTTGACCTGAATCCGATTTTAGAGCCAAGAAAAGAACTGTGGTGGAATTAATATCCTGATTCTGTACACTTACCTCCAGACTCCTAGAGTCACCCTCAAAACCCATGGCATAGTTTAAAGTCCTCTGTAGATTTGTTACTTAACCCTGGCCATGGTTTTGATCAGAGACCCAGATTTGGAGGTTCAGCCACAGAGGGTAGTGGCTTTTTATCAATGAACAGATAGAGAAACTGGGGCCCTTATTTTATAGGTGGCTGGCCATCTTTTGGGGCATTAATGAAAATATTAGTAAAACCAAAGATTAAGAGGAATAGGCTGGGTAGGGTGGCTCACACCTGTAATCCCAGCACTTTGGGAGAACAAGGAGGGGAGACTGCATGCCTCCAGGAGTTTGAGACCAGCCTGGGCAACATAACGAGACCTCATCTCTAAAAAAAAATAAATAATTAACCAGGAGTGGCTGTTTATGAATGCCTATAGTCCCAGCTACTCAGGAGGCTGAGACGGGAGGATTGCTTGAGCCCAGAATATCAAGGCTGCAGTGAGCCATGATTGTACCACTGCACTTAGTTAGCCTGGGCACAGAGCAAGACCCTGTCTTAAAAAAAAAAAAAAAAGAAAAAAAAGAAAGAAAAAAACTGGCCAGGCGTTGTGGCTCATGCCTGTAATCCCAGCACTTTGGAAGGCTGAGGCAGGCAGATCACTTGAGGTCAGGAGTTTGAGACCAGCCTGGCCAACATGGCAAAACCCCATCTCTACTAAAAATACAAAAATTAGCCAGGTGTGGTGGCGCGTGCCTGTAATCCCAGCTACTAGGGAAACTGAGGTAGGAGAGTCACTTGAACCCGGGAGATGGAGGTTGCAGTGAGCCAAGATCACGCCCCTACACTCCTACACTCCAGCCTGGGCAACAGAGCAAGACTCCATCTCAAAAAAAAAAAAAAAAAGAAACCAAAAAACCAAAAATGAAGAGTAAAAAGACCTGTGGCAAGGGCATACTGTCTCCAAGAATCAAGGAGGAGCTGAACTGGTTGAGACATGTTGACCTTGAGAGCAGTTGAAGAGAAAGAGAAGTAATGCAGCTAGGCTGATAATGGGGCAAGGGAGGACAGCAGGGGAAGAAGCCTGGGGTTCAGCCAGAGACACACCTGGGTTGTTTGCAGCCAGGGTCCATTCTGACTGGCTAAAGCCGAGCCTTACCACCACTGCCACGTAGAGGGAAGGGTTTCCTTAAGAGAAATGTTTTGATCATGAAGGCAAGACTAGTCCAATCTAAAAGGCAAAGGGAGATGTGGTTGGACCCAACCGCTCTCAAATAAGGTATTATTAATAGAGACTCTTTTCCTTTGGCTACTACTAGGCCAGGAAGGGTGACTTGGGTCCAAAGAACTCCAGTAAAAAAGGAGAGATTTCAGAGAAGAGAATGGAATAATCTACACACCTACCCCACCCTCAACCAGGGAGCATAGTTTCCAGGAAGCTCTTGAGAGGTCCTCTCTTAAAAGGTCAGATAAGGAGTCAACTGTAAGTTTAATTGGGGAAATCACCCTTTAAAGACTATGACAGTTATACCAGGTAGTCGTGCAACTGTGGCCGGATTTGGGGAGGGAGGTCTGGGAAGATAGGCACAGAATGTGTCCAGCTCACCACCAGTGAGTTTCAAGGTGGTTCATTTAGAATACTACAGGTGGGAATGTAGGCATGGTATGTACCTTGAGGGGACATACCCAGGAAACTTTTGGAGGGGCCCTTTCAGAGAAGGCACAGGAAGATGAAGTGAGCTGCAGTGAACCAGGCAGGACAGTGGTAGATGGAGTCCAGGCCCAGGTTAGATAATTGGTCCAAAAGGAGAAAACCACCTGCAAGGAGAAAGAAGGACAAGATATGTTTCAACAGTCACGTTGTTAGCAGATTCAAAACTTCATAATTTCATACTGCTCACTATGGTGTACCCCATGAAGCAGAACTTAAGGAGCATATCAGAAAAACAAATGTCCTGACTTAAAAACAAATGGAAATAAAGATGAAAACACCAGTACAGCAAACAGTGCTGGCTGACCTGCGATAAAGAAGGAAATGGTTAACTGAAGAAGCAAGGTAAAATGTGAGACTCGACTGCCCTGTCCTGAAAAGAGAAGTGGAACAACAGAGGCATATAGATGATCACAGACATATTCCACTTCTCAGTAAAAGACAGAACATAAGGTAATCTGCTACTGCCTTTGACACAGCTTTAATCCTCAAGGCAGAGAAAGGCAGTGCTCTGTGGACCAGCACATGGCAGAGATATTTGTCCTCACCAGGCCTTAGTGAAAAGCCTCAGAGCCACAGACAAACATGTACTAAGAACCTTCTATGTGCCAGGTACTGTTCTAGGCACTGGGAGTACAGCAGTGAACAAAATGAAGACCTCTGCCCCTGGGAACATACATTCCATAGCAGCTTCAGTTGAGGAATCCACTACTAGTGATTCTCCAGATTAAACAAGTGAGAAAACTGCCCCAAGAGGCAGGTACCACAGCCTTATCAAAATCCAGGCAACAGCCGGGCACAGTAGCTCACACCTGTAATCCCAGTACTTTGGGAGGCCAAGGCGGGCAGATCATTTGAGGGCAGGAGTTCAAGACCAGCCTGGCCAACGTGGCAAAGCAAAACCCTTTCTCTACTAAAAATACAAAAATCAGCCTGGCGTGGTGGCATGCACCTGTAATCCCAACTACTTGGGAGGCTGAAGCAGGAGAATCGCATGAACCAGGGAGGCAGAAATTCCAGTGAGCCGAGATTGCGCTACTGCACTCCAGCCTGGGTGACAGAGTGAAGGCAATCGCTCCTAGGCATTCAAAAGCGGGGATAAATATTTAGGAATTTTGCATGGCACAACATTAACAGCTTAAAATCTTCCACAGTGAGAGTATTTACACCAAAGAAATGAGAAAACATTGCCAATCAGGACTTATTCATTTATTTATTTGAGAGAGCCAGTTTACCAGCACACCACTCCAATGGCTGCTTACGAGGCGACATGGGGCTGTGTTCCTGGCTCTACAGGGACACAGGGGAAATGGAAATTAAGGGGCTTTAAATCTACAGAATGGGGAAGAAAGGATTCCCCAGTAACTTTTTTTTTTTTTTTTTTTGAGATGGAGTCTTGCTCTGTTGCCCAGGCTGGAGTGCAGTGGCGGGATCTCAGCTCACTGCAAGCTCCGCCTCCTGGGTTCATGCCATTCTCCTGCCTCAGCCTCCCGAGTAGGTGGGACTACAGGCGCCCACCACGACGCCTGGCTAATTTTTTGTATTTTTAGTAGAGACAGGGCTTCACTGTGTTAACCAGGATAGTCTCGATCTCCTGAACTCATGATCCACCCGCCTCAGCCTCCCAAAGTGCTGGGATTACAGGTGTGAGCCACCACGCCTGGCCCCAGGATTCTCCAGCATCACTGGAGACTTCTAAAGCATCACTGAAAATTTCTAAATTTTGCAAGAGGCCAGGAAGGTTTCAATTTCCAGACGTGCCCTAGTCCATAATTAACTTATTGATGAAAGACTTCTCCTAACACAGTGTAAAGTTCACCAGTCAAGAACTACAGAAAACCAACATAGATTGAGAGGTATTAAGACAAGCCTGATATCTAAAAGTTTTTTTCTTTTCTTTTCTGTTTTCTCTACTTCCCACAGATACTGCTGGGCCTCTGCTAGGCTTGTTAGCTGGTGCCAATACTATGTGTATATTCTGGGATTCTGGGGACTTTATTTTGATTGGTGAAGTAGATGTTCATATGATTTTTGTCTGTTCATCAACTGAATCTCTTTCCCCTCCTTAAAAGTCTTGGTGGGAGGCAGAGTCTATCCCCTTTTATAGAAGCATAAAATGTCACTTACTTTCCCAGCTTCTCTTGCAGTCATGTGGCCAAGATGCAGCCATGTGACCAAGGCTCGGCCAGCGAGATGGACCCACTCTGGACTTTGAACCAGGAGTCAGCGATGCACAGATGAGGCCCAACAGAGAATTCCCCATGATGATGGGGACACCGCTCAGTTGCCAACAATGCCTTCTTCAGACTAGTTCATGGGTCATACTATGCAAAGCCAGGTTTTCTTGTCTTCCCTGTAATTCCCCCAACTACCCAATGGACTATGGATAAATTCCTTCTTTGCTTAAATCAGGCAGTGTTGGTTTCTGTGGCTCATAACCTAGAATCAGGACTGATATAACTGGTCTAACTGCTGTAGGGGCCAGCAGATTAGTTCATGTTTTCTAAGTCAGGCATAGGGCTGGTGCTGGGATAATCTTCTCTGTCCTTTTAACCCTATGGACTCTAAAAGTGGAACACACAAGAGACATTGGCTGCAGTCACTGAGTGAAGGCCCTGGGCTGAGGCTGAACGGTATGAGAGTGCAGGAGATCTTCATGGACTTTAATATCCTTGGTCTTTACCTTATAAGAGAAAGGAAATTTGATTCGGGGGGCATACCTCCTTGGGAATGTATTTAATAACTAACATACTATTAAGAAGGGGGAAAATGCCGGCTAAACTTTGACAAAATGCTCTTTTGTCACTTAAAATGTTTATACTTCATTAACAACCTCTTTCAGACTTACTTGGACATAGATTTGTATCATAGGTTGCTCTTGTGCATGCATAAAAAGGAAAATAGAAGCAAAATAACGTAAAGTACTCTTAGAAGCTCTTTATATTAGGAATCCAAATATTCTGAATCATCTTTGCTTTCAAAGTTGAACAAATTTTTTTTGTTTGTTTTTATTTTTAGACAGTTTCACTGTTGTCGCCCAGGCTACAGTGCAATGGCGCAATCTCAGCTCACTGCAACCTCCACCTCCTGGGTTCAAGCGATTCTCCTGCCTCTGCCTCTTGAGTAGCTGAGATTACAGGAGCCCGCCACCACACCTGGCTAATTTTTGTATTTTTAGTACAGACGGGGTTTCACCATGTTGGTCAGGCTGGTCTCGAACTCCTGACCTCAGGTGATCCACATGCCTCGGCCTCCCAAAGTGCTGGGATTACAGGCATGAGCCACCACGCCCAGCTGAAAGTTGGACAAGTTTTTATTGAATGTCTTTTTTCCCCCCAAGACATAGTTCACACAAGCCTGTAACATACTCTGAACACAGATTTTTCTATATAGGACCTCAATTTTGGATGATATTCCAAAAGGTTTTTTTAAGTTTTTTATTTTGAAATAATTTTGGATGCACAATAAGTATAGAGTTCTCATGTGCTCATTATCTAGCTTTTCTCCATGTTCTGAATCACTTTTTGAAAACTAAGATATAATTCACACACCATAAAATACATCCCTTTGAAGTGTACAATTCAGTGTTTTTAGTACATTCACAAAGTTGTACAACCATCACCACTATCTATTCTAGAACATTTCTCTTGATTTCTTTTTCAATTAAAATCCTTCAAGGGAATATTCCAGAACATTTCTATCACTCCCCAAAGAAACCCTGTATCTATTAGCAGTCACTCCCCGTTCCACTCCTCCTGCTCCCCCAGCCCCTGCAACCACTCATCTTTCTTTCTGACTGAATCACTTTTTAATTCAGAATGGCCTGTGTGCATCTCAGTGTCAGTGTCTGTGTCACCAAGAGCACTGATGATAGAGCATTTTATAGCAGAGTGCTTTGTTCTGTCTGCAGGATTTTCTTCCAAGTTGCTGGAATCTGTTCTTAAAGTTTTAACACCCATGTGCAGACAATGACAACTCCATCGTAACTGCAGCCTGGATGATGAGACTGTAATATGAATACCAGTTTCAGAGAGGTTAAAATACAAAAAATTGCCAGGCATGGTGGTGGGTGCCTGCAATCCCAGCTACTCGGGAGGCTTAGGTGGGATAATATCTTGAGCCCAGGAGTTCAAGACCAGCCTGGGCAACATAGCAAGACCTAGTCTCTTAAAAAAAAATGTGGGGGAAGAAAATGAACATGGACATCTTAGAATCAATGAAACACTGTAATAAAAGTAGGTTATTTAGGACATTTCCATTTTATTGGCATTGTATCACTGTCAGGCAGCATATTGTCATACATTTCTATTATCATTTGATCTACTTCATATCTTTTGGTGAGCCAATTGGATGCTACAGCTGAGGACATATGAGATCAAGAAATAGGACAGTGATGAGTTTTCACCCCATGGTGCAGTAGGCATTGATAATTTAATTAAAGAATGGTTCTGCTCCCACTTCACAGTCTTTTTGGAACAAAGGCTAACTACCCATGCATGAGTGGTTGAAGAAAAAATTCAAAAGAGCAATGGATTTTATGGAGAGAGAGGTGGAGGTGAGCCTTATAAAATGGGAGCAGGATAGCAGGTCTCCAAGGCTCACCTCAGGGAAGTTCACTGGTAGGACAGCAGAGTGATGCCTCTTGTCCTCTCTCCAGCCCTCATTACCCGTGCTGGTAATTTTTGAATGGTCCACTCTCCACCCTTCTCTGCCCTGCTGTGTGCCCGGGCAGGCTGACTGCTGCAGACTACATTCCCTACTCATGACAGTCCTCTAGCTTCTGGTGGGTTTCATCGATAGGAGGGAGTTATAAGGGGGGAAGAGAGAGTAGACAGGATGATTATTTACCTCCCCCCACAGCCCACACTCACACCTGGCCAGTCAGTTTTGGCTCTGGCTTCTTTCCTCTGCCACATTCCTGTTGAGCAGCATCTCTGCCTGCCTTGGCAACAGCTCCCACTGAGTTACAGTAACAGCTCCCGCCCCTTGTCCCTACTAGAACTTCCTAGTATCTAGTTCCTGGATGCATCTGCATCCCCTGTTGGTACTTTTAACCTTGCCCACACCTCCGCAAGGTGTGGACATGGTTAAAGGTGGTGTCCCTTTGCTAAACTCTCTTCAGGTTCCACTTTGAATGTACCATCTGTTTCCTGTTGGAACACTCAGTCCTTCCCGAAGTGGGTGACCCACAGACAGCTGAGTGCCTCTCTCTCCTCTCCTCTCCCTTCTTCTCTGGGTTGGTGCCCCTGCACCAGGCACCCAGTCCTCTCTCTTACATAACGCAATCTTAATGGGCCAGGCTCTGTTCTGCAATAGGGAGGTCTGCAGTTGAGGGCTGTATTAGGCCATTCCTGCGTTCCTATAAAGAAATACTGGAGACTAGGTAATGTATAAGAAATGACGTTTCATTGGCTCATAGTTCTGCAGGCTGTACAGTGCCAGCATCTGCTTCTAGGGAGGCCTCAGGAAGCTTTTACTCACCGTGGAAAGGGAAGCAGGAGCAGGCATGTCACATGGAGGAAACAGGAGTGCATGGGGGTGGAGTGGGGGGGAGTGACGGTGCCACACACTTTCAGACCATATCTCCTGAGAACTCACTCACTATGCGGAGGACAGCACCAAGACTTGAGGGATCCACCCCCATGACCCAAATACCTCCCACCAGGCCCCCCTTCAACACTGGGGATTACATCTCAACATGAGATTTGAAGGGGACATCCAAACTATATCAGGGGCCAATAGGTGAAATTCAGGGGGAAGATATTAAAAAGCCCAATTTTGTCTATGGATAAAAGATCCATTCTATAATCCAGTTTAACCAATAAAAAAATTGAGACTTTTGATTCCCAAGATCGATATCTAGTTCTCAGCTGCTTCTGCACTCGGAATGTATGGGACATCATTCATTGGTTCCCTTAAATCCCAACAACCACTCTCAAATGTATATCTCCAGTTTCAGACTCATATGGACAGCTGTCTTGTTGTTCCACAGGCTCCTCATTGAATATACTCACAGCAAACTCATAATCTTCCTCTTTCTACCCTCAAACCTGGGGCTCCTCCAGTGTTTCCTGTTTCATTCTATGTTACCACTCTCCATACTGTTGCTCATGCCCAAAACCTGAAAGTCATTCTTGACACCTTCTTTTTCATCCTTGTATATATGAATTTTCAGATACGGTAGATCCTATGAACAGATCATTTATCCAATCCATCCACTTCTCTCCACCATCATAGCTATATCCCAGTACAAGCCATCATCAACTCTTGCCTGGACATAGCATTAACTTACAGTTCTATGAGCTCAGCTCTCTTCTTCCCTGATCCCTCAACCATTCTTCAATCAGTATCCAAGGCCTTTCACATGTTTTAAAATCAAATCTGAGCATGATATTCTCCTGCTTAGAAGCTTTTAGGTCTCCCAACTGGTCATACGATAAAGTCCATCGGGAAGGAGAGTAAGAGGGAAAAAAAAGCTTTTTTAAGGATCAAGTCCAAGGGCTCACCATAGCTTAAAAGGCCCTTCAAGATCTTGCCCCTGGCTTGCCTCATGAAGAACTAATTCATCTTCACACACAGCACTCCAGACACACTGGCCTCCTCTATTCCTTTAAATGCCTTGCTCCTCCCCACCTCAGAACATCAAACATTCCATTCTAGTTCCATCTGCCCAGAAAGCTCCATCCATCAGCTCCCACATCCCCAGCCCGGCCCTTTCATTCCTTGCCTGGGCTCTAGCTCCTGCATTTGTCCTGTGTAACACTTGTCACCATTATCGATATGTGGTCACTTTCTATGTGGTCAAGTCCTCTAGACCCGAAGCTCCTTCTGAACTGGAACTGTGTCTACCTTGTTCACTTCTAGGTCTCAGGGCCTAGTACATAGCCTGCCTTGTGGTGGTTGTTTAATACACATCTGTTGAATTAATGATGTTGAGCCTATAGTTTTTTCACTTTGAGCCTCAGTTTCTTCATCTGTTACGCTAGAGGAAGTGAGGTTTCTTCCAATGTGAACATTTCATGATTTTATGACTGCAAAGCACTTCTTTGAACACCAAAATTGCTCAGTTGAGGATAACATGGTTAAAGAGGAAATTCTTTTTCTTTTTTTTTTTCAAATTTTAACCATTGAAGTCTCAGTCATAAAGAGGAAATCCTTGAGACAACTCTGCTGCTCCCACCTGTTCATGGTCTACTGGGAAATACAACATACACAACAGTCTCACAGGTCAAAAGGCATCTCTGCTTCCAAGAGTTTAGCCCCTCTCTCTCAAGAAAGTTAAATTACAGGTGTGGCCTGATGTTTCTAGCTACCCTTCTGGTGCACATGAGACAATCCATAAATCCTCCAAACTTTACCCTACTGAGACATCCCAGATTCTGATGGCACAAACAGGGATGGATTTCAAATTTGTGAGCTTTATCATTTTCTTCTTTTGGGGGTGGTGGGTGTTACTAGAATCTTTACACATTATATTGTTTTAAAAAGTGTTAAAGTGGAAACAAACTAAAGAAACAAAAATTAGCCCTCTCTAGAATCTCAGACGGAGTTAGTTAAGATGATATCAGGCTGGGAGTGGTGGCTGACACCTGTAATCCCAGCACTTTGGGAGGCCGAGGTGGGGGGGATCACCTGAGGTCAGGAGTTTGAGACCAGCCTGGCCAACATGGCAAAACCCCATCTCTACTAAAAAATACAAAAATTAGCTGGGTGCGGTGGCAGGCAGCTGTAATCCCAGCTACTCGGGAGGCTGACGCAGGAGAATCGCTTGAACCCAGGAGGCAGAGGTTGCAGTTAGCCGAGATTGCACCATTGCACTCCAGCCTGGAGCAAGACTCCGTCTCAAAAAAAAAAAAAAAAAGGTGAGATCATACTGAATTAGTGTATGACTGGTGTCCTTGGAAGAAGAGGAGACAAAACACAGACACAGACACAGAGGGAAAAAGACCACATAAAGACAGAGGCAGAGATTTGAGCTGTGCTGCTACAAGCCAAGGAACATCTGAGGCTACTAAAAGCTGGAAGAGGAAAGGAAGCATCCTCCTCTAGAGCCTTTGGAGGGGGCACGGCCTTGCCAACACTTTGCTCTAAGGCTTTTGGCCTCTAGAACTGTGAGATAATACATTTCTGTTATTTTAAGCCACCTAGTTTGTGATACTTTGTTACAGAAGCCCTAAGAAATGATGTATCAACCTTTAGGAATTTATTCCTCTAGAGCACAGGGTGGCAAACTATATAGCCCATGGGCCAAATCCAGCCCACTGCCTGATTTTGTATGACCCATGAACTAGGAATTATTTTTTTCAGAATAACATTTGCAGTCAATCTGATGATAGGAAACACTAACTTTAAACATGACTTAAACAAAATATTATCCCCCGAAAAGGAATCTGTCTTCTCATTAGTAGACTTCTATTACAAAAAAATTGCACTAAATTATTGTTAAATTTTTAATTTCATCAATTTAAAATGTGCAGAAGTTTGTTTTCTCTTGTTATATGAGGACCTACATAATATCCACAATTTTGCCTCTTGGCCCACTGATACGGTTTTTCTGTGTCCCTACCCAAATCTCTTCTTGAACTGTACTTCCCATAATCCCCACCTGTTGTGGAGGGACCCAGTGGGAGGTAATTGAATCATGAGGGCAGTTAGCCCCAGGATGTTCTCATCATAGTGAGTGAGTTCTCACAGATCTGATGGTTTTATAAGGGGCTTTTCCCCCTTTGCTCAGCACTTCTCCTTCCAGACGCCATATGAAGAAGGATGTGTTTGCTTCCCCTTCTGCCATGATTGTAAGTTTCCTGAGGCCTCTCCAGCCATGTTGAACTGAGTCAAGTAAGCCTCTTTCCCTTATAAATTACCCAGTCTCAGTTATGTCTTTAGAAGCAGTATGAGAATGGACTAACACACCCACAAATCCTAAAATATTTTCTTTTTTAAAAAATAGAGACAGAGTCTCTGTTGCCCAGGCTGGAGTGCAGTGGTGCTGATTATAGCTTACTATAACCTCCAATTCCTGGGTTCAAGGAATCCTCCCACTTCAGCCTCCCAAGTAGCTAGGACTACAGGCACAGGTTACCATACCCAGCTAATTTTTAAAAAATTTTTTGTAGAGATGGGGTCTTGCTATGTTGCCCAGGCTGCAAAATATTTTCTATGTGGTCTACTAGAGAAAAAGTTTGCTGAACTCTTCTCTAGAGGAATCTCAGTGTCACCTACTCATTTAGCCAGGGAATTTCTAAGCATAAGTAGAAACATTTTTATTATGACAAAAAGGATCTATTTTTAATGTGTTTTCATCTTATATAATTTTCCAGTTTTTTTTATAACAGCTTTGAGATATAATTCACACACCATGCAATTCATCTGTGCAGTTCATCCATTTAAAGTATACAATTTAATGGATACTAGTAAATTCAGTTTTACAACCATCATTACAATTAATTTTAGAACATTTCCAGCACCCCATAAAGAAATCCCTTAGTAGTCAGACCCCATGTACCCCCAGCCCCAGGAAATCACTCATCTATTTTCTGTCTATTGGTTTGCGTACTCTGGACATTTCATATACATTTTCCATATCACTTTTCTGTATTTGCTTTGACTGATCTTAATTTTTATTTATGTCCTTTTGATACTTTAAAATAAGAATCAATACTGTAAGTGTGAGTCTTAGGAATCTTTGACACCTCTAACATCCTATCTTTTCCATCATGAAATTTATCCCACAGATAGGGTCCCATTGGCTACATTTCTCTTACAGAAATGTTAAATGATTGAATATCCAAAGGCCAAGAAAGTGGTACCCAGTGCATAGGAGTCCTCAATCTCCCAGCTTGTAGCTTTTTGAGTTGCTGAGTTATGATATGTCAGGAATCAGCCCAAATATCTGTCATAGCTTATAGATAATATGAATCTCTGAGATGGGAAGAAAAAGTGGTAAAAAGAGAATTGCTTGCACAAATTGCTCTTGAGAAATATGGCATAGTATTTACATATTTCATTTTAACTAAAGTGTTCTTTCAGAATCGAGATTTTTTTTTAAACCGTGCTTGGCCTCACCAACAATTATTTGCTTTTATTATTGCTAACAGGTCCTCCGACTGGAAACTACCACTTCATCTTGATGGTTATAGTAATTAGTTATAATGACTTTTAATGAGTCCTTGAGTTCTTTCCTTACTTATTAAAGAGCCATAGCATTTAAATCACCTCACCTACTGTTCCGGTTATCTATTGCTGCATAACAATCCACCCCAAAGCTTACTGGCTTAAAACAACAATCATTTTATTATCTCATGGTTTCTGTGGGTCAGGAATTCAGGAAGAGCTCCACTGAGTGGTTCTGGCTTAATGTCTCACATGCAGTGGCAGGAGATGGAAGAGCAGGCATTGGGAGAGCTTGGGATGTCAGGGCCTCTCCATGTGATCTGTTTACATGAATTAGTTTGTGCTTCCTCACAGCATGGTGGTCTCAGGGTAGTAATGCTTCTTAGACAGTGGCTCAAGGCTCTAATGCAGGGTCCAGAGAACCAGGAAGAATCTGCACCACCTTTTTTGACTGAGTCCGGAAGGTCACACAAAATCATTTCTGCCATACCCTACTGGTCAACAAGTCACTAACGTTTGGCCCAAATTCAAAGGGAGGGCCACAAAGTTCACCTCGTCATGGGGGGGAAGATCAAGGAATTTTCAGGTATGTTTTAAAACTAAAATTAGCTGGGCCTGGTGGCGTGCACCTAATGTGGTCCCAGCTACTTGGTGAGCTAAGGTGGGAGGACTGCTTGAGCCCGGAAGGTGGAGGCTGCAGTGACCGGTGATTGCACCACTGCTCTCCTGCCTGGAGATAGAGCAATACCATGCCTTGAAAATAAATTAATTAATTTAATTAAATAATGTTTTAAAACTGCTACAAGCTGTGCAGAAACATTCTTTGGTTTACGCAATAATTACTCTGGCAAGAGACATTTCTGTCTTCCGTTTACTTCCTTGTTTTTCTTCTCTTTCTTCTTTAAATGATCCCCTTTAAGTGTTTACAAATTTAAAGATTTCAGCTCTAAATATTTTGTTTTTTTATATGTGTTCTGTATATAGACCAATTCTTGTGCCAGGCCCAAATATTTCCGGCTGCTCTATTCTGCTCTGCCTACTTCCTGTTTGGTTGACTTTGATTTCCTGTCCTCTGTCAAAGGGCTTCATTAAAGTTATAAACTTCCATTTTGACCTAGGCACTGTGTTCTATTTCTGAATCCGCCAGTGGTCTTGAGCAACAGTACGCATACGGTAACTGTTAAGTATAATACAGGAAGTGAAAATTAAAGTACTATGTCTCAAGATTGATAGAATTAAATGCTCAGTTTAAGGAAATACATGGTGGAGACCATTTTTCAGGAGCTCAGACCTCAGCCAGACTGAGTCTCTCTTTTAGGGATAGTTGGATCTCTCTTATTTTCGGCTGCAAATAACAGGAAACTCAACTGGTTTACATCATAATGGAATATTTATTATCTCATATAACAAGGAATCTGAGGTAGGATGGTTCCAATTCAGCAGCTAATCATGTCACCAAAAACTCAGATTCCTTCTAGTTCTTTCTGCTCTAACATCTTCAGCATGGTGGCTTTATTTTTATTTTTTGAGAAAGGGTCTCACTCTGTTGCCAGGCTAGAATGCAGTGGCATAATCTTAGCTCACTGCAACCTGCACCTCCCAGGTTCAAGCGATTCTCGTGCCTCAGCCTCCCAAGTAGCTGGGATTACAGGCGTGCACCACCACGCCTGGCTAATTTTTGTATTTTTAGTAGAAACGGGGTTTGGCCATGTTGACCAGGCTGGTCTTGAACTCCTGGCCTCAAGTGATCTGCCTGCCTTGGCCCCCCAAAGTGCTGAGATTACAGGCGTGAGCCACTGCGCCCAGCCCATGGTGGCTTTATTTTTAACTCATGGTCTTAAAATGGCTTCTATGGTTTACTTATCACATGCAGACACAGCAGTCTAGTGAATTCCTGGGTGTTCCTTTTTATGAGTGGGAAAAAAAACCCAAAAAACTATTTCAGTTCATTTGAGCTGCCATAACAGAATATTGGAGACTGAGTAATTTATAAAGAACAGAAATTCATTTTCTCACAGTTCTGGAGGGTGGGAAGTCCAAGATTAAGGTGCTGACATCTTGCAAAGACCTTCTTGGTATGTCATCACATGGCAGAAGCGTAAGAGTACAAGAGAGCTCCCCCTTCAACCTTGAGTCCTTTTATAAGGGCCCTAATCCCATCCATGAAGGCACCACCCTTATGACTTAATCATCTCTTAAAGGCCCCACCTCTTAATATTATCACATTGGGAATTAGGCTTCCAACACATGAATTTTGAGGGACACATTCAAACCACAGCAAAAACCTATTCCAGGCTGCACACAGAATCCCAGAACTTTGGGAGGCCAAGGCAGGTGCATCACCTGAGGTCAGGAGTTTGAGACCAGTCTGGCCAACATGATGAAACCCCGTCTCTACTAAAAACACAAAAATTAGCCAGGCTTGATGGCACATGCCAGTAGTCCCAGCTACTCAGGAGGCTGAGGTATTGAGAATCACTTAAACCCGGGAGGTGGAGGTTGCAGTGAGCCGATATTGTGCCACTGCACTCCAGCCTGGACGACAGAGTGAGGCTCTGTCTCCAAAAAAAAAAAAAAAAAAGTAATGTGATCAAGATTGTTTCAAAAGTCTAAGGCAAAAAAAGTATTCAAAATACACCCAATAATAGGAAAGTATAAGTTTATTATTTATAATATTGATCTATCACTTTTTTTTTTTTTTTGAGATGGAGTCTTGCTCTGTTGCCCAGGCTGGAGGGCAGTGGCACGGTCTTGGCTCACTGCAACCTCCGCCTCCCAGGTTCAAGCAATTATAATGCCTCAGCCTCCCAAGTAGCTAGGATTACAGGTGTGCACCACCACTCCTGGCTAATTTTTTATATTTTTGGTAGAGACAGGGTTTTACCAGGCTGGCCAGGCTGGTCTCAAACTCCTGACCTCAAGTGATCTCCCCACCTCGGCCTCCCAAAGTGCTGGGATTACAGGCATTAGCCACCACACCTGACCTGATCTATCACTTTTAATTAAGCACTAAGTAAAAATAAAGATGTATACATTTACTATAAAAATGAAAACATTTCAGCTGGGCGCAGTGGCTCCCAAAGCCTGTAATCCCAGCACTTTGGGAGACACGGGCGGGCGGATCACAAGGTCAGGAGATTGAGACCATCCTGGCCAACACGGTGAAACCTTGTCTCTACTAAAAATACAAAAAAAAAATTAGCTGGGTGTGGTGGCGCATGCCTGTAATCCCAGCTACTTGGGAGGCTGAGGCAGGAGAATCGCTTGAACCAGGGAGTCAGAGGTTACAGCGAGCCGAGATCACGCCACAGCACTCCAGCCTGGCGACAGAGTGAGATTTTGTCTTAAAAAAAAAAAAAGAGAGAAAGAAAGAAAATGAAAACATTTCAACTGGAATATCCAAAATTAGGTTTAATATATTTTAAATCTCATTAGACTTTTTGATAGTTTGCTGTAAATATTATTACATGAAAGTTATGCTTGTCTTCAATTTCAGTGGTGTTAGATATCTAAATACAAGCCTGGTTGTTTTTTTTTTTTTTGAGACAGAGTCTTGCTCTGTCACCAGGCTGGAGTGCAGTGGCACAATCTCGGCTCACTGCAAGCTCTGCCTCCCGGGTCCACACCATGCTCCTGCCTCAGCCTCCCAAGTAGCTGGGACTACAGGCGCCCGCCACCACACCTGGCTAACATTTTGTATTTTTAGTAGAGACAGGGTTTCATCGTGTTAGCCAGGATGGTCTCAATCTCCTGACCTCGTGATCCACCCGCCTTGGCCTCCCAAAGTGCTGGGATTACAGGCGTGAGCCACCACGCCCAGCCCAAGCCTGGTTTTTTAATGCAATAATTTAGAAAGCCCAACCTCCTGCTTATAATTTCCTCCTTTTCCAATTTTTCAACTCCCTGGTTACATAAAATCTGTTCTTTAAGCTGATTAGGACCTACAAGGCTTGGAACCATTCCCAGTTTCCTAGGATATCTATTCTCTAGACAATTTCCTTCCTTACAGTGCTCAGTATAAAATCCAGGTCGGGCCCGAAGGCTCACGCCTATAATCTCAGCAAGGTGGGAGGTCAAGGTAGGAGGACTGCTTGAACCCAGGAGTTTGAGACCAGCCTGGGCAACATAGGGAGACCCCATCTCTACAAAAATAATTTTAAAATTAGCCAGGTGTGGTGGCTTGTCCCTGTAATCCCAGCTACTCATGATGCTGAAGCAGGAGAATCACTTGAGCCCAGAAATTTGAAGCTACAGTGAGCCGTGACTGTGCCACTGTAGGGTGACAGCTGGTCTCTAAAAGAAAAAAAAAAAAATCTATGGCAAATGTAATATAATGTCAAGTGAAAAAAAAATCCAGGCTACCAAAGTTTATGTATATATGATATATAGTGATATAAAATATATAATAAAAGTTACACGAGGATATACTCCAAATCACTACTCTTGGTTATTTTTTGCACAGGGGTTGGTCATTTTACTTGACTTTCATTTTCTCTGCCTTAATTTTTTTACCATGATCAAGTAATAGCAGAAGAAATAAACCAAAGCCTGCATATGAAAAAGCTCTAGAAGACAACACATACACACATACTCACACATGCACGTAGGTGATGTCTGTATTAGTGAGGCAGAATTATAAGTGAGTCTTCTTCTTTTCTCCAATCTTTATTTAATTTTGTTTATTTGTTTTGTTTTACAGAGACAGGGTCTCACCATGTTGCCCAGGCTGGTCTTGAACTCGTAGCCTCAACTGATCCTGCCACCATGGTCTCCCAAAGTGCTGGGATTACAGGTGTGAGCCACCACGCCCAGCCTTTCTTTAATGTTTTATATGTGTATTTTTTAGGTTGTAATTTAAAAATAAACATATTTTAGCAAAAAATTAAAGACTTTGAATGTTATTAAAGAATTTAGGTCTGGGAGTAGTGGTTCACGCCTATAATCCCAGCACTTTGGCAGGCTGAGGTGGGAGGGCTGCTTGAGCCCAGGAGTTTGAGACCAGCCCTGGGCAACAATAGTGAGATCCCATCTCAATCTAAAAATAAATAAGTAAAATATACATATGAACTTAGTAACTGGTTGGCCCAGCTTGCTTGCTTTCATGACAGTTATCCATGATTTTGATACCTGTCTTAATATAATCACTATCATACCTCTCTGCAGGCATAGTTATCACTTTGGGCAGGAGTTGAGCCTTGTGCCTCTTTTTTTTTTTCTTGATGGTATCTAACGCCCAATGGTGATACATTGTCACTGATATCAATACTGGAGTGATTCAATGTGTAATAATTTATATTTTATTCGACATTTAATGAGCATCTACAATGCTAAAGGCACTGGACTAGCCACTCTAGGAAATAAAAGATGAACAAGACACAGTCAATGCCTTTAATTAAAGAAGTAAACGCACTGATTTTTACTTTTCCTACACAGGTACTGAATTGAGAATTTTTGGGAAAAGAACATGAAGAGTCTTAAAAGATATGGAACCTGTGAATGCTAAACCTTCATATATTTGCATTTTTATTAGTAAGATTATGGCTGCCAGTTATATTGCTTTATATCTTAGGTCATATTTTGAAATGTGATGTGACATAGTGAAAAAGAAACAAGAGTCTGGAGGTCTGGTTTCAAGTTTCAACTCAGCAATTAACTACCTAATGAACACGGGCAACGTACTTAAACTTCCTGTGCCTCATTTTCCTCATGTGTAAAACGAGGGAGATGAACTAAATGATCTATAGGGTTCCTTCCAACCTTAAAATTGAACTAAATCTCTCCTGTTGAGACATAAAAGAGGCACCATATGACTTGAAGGTGATGATGACTTCATTACTCGTTCTGAAAAATGTTAATTCTAAATCGGAACAAGTAATCACTGGATCTCATGGTTGTGACACATCAGACATTACTACAGTTAGAGAAACCCAAGTTAGCACACTGTGTCATACTTCTAAGCAGTGCTATATACGCAAAACTAGCATACCACAGTATAGGGCCTACACAATATAAACAAAAGATTAAAAAGAGATTTTTTTTTTTTTTGAGATGTAGTCTCGCTTTGTCGCCCAGGCTGGAGTGCGGTGGCATGAGATCGGCTCACTGCAACCTCCACCTCCCAGGTTCAAGCGATTCTCCTGCCTCAGCCTCCTGAGTAGCTGGGATTACAGGCGTGCACCACCATGCCCAGCTAATTTTTTGTATTTTCAGTAGAGATGGGGTTTCACCATGATGGCCAAGCTGGTTTCAAACTCCTGACCTCAAGTGATATGCCCGCCTCAGCCTCCCAAAGTGCTAGAATTACAGGTGTGAGCCACCTCGCCCCACCGATTTTTTTTTTTTTTTTTAAATAAAGACACGGTCTCACTATGTTGCCCAGGCTGGTTTCAAAATCCTGGGCTCAAGCAATCCTCCTGCGTCAGCCTCCCAAAGTGTCGAGATTACAGGTGTGAGCCGCTGTGCCCAGCCAAGAAAATGTTTAACAATGGATATTTTACGAATGCTTTTTGGAGTTTTTACGTACTAAGATTTCATTTCTCTGGGTGTTCATTACTCTTATGTTTCAGTTCCTTAAATGAAAATAGGTGAGTGGGGCAGGTTTCCTCAGAGGTATAGTTTTTACTTTAGGGACTATCCCTTTCCCCTAAAGTGTGCTTTAAAGACAGAAGCACATGAACTTGTCTTAGATAGGAGGGACAGCAGGCAAAACTGATGACAGGATCTGGGTCTGCTGCCACACGCCAAACTATTTATGAAATTTTTTTAAGAGACAGGGTCTTGCTCTGTCACCCACACTGGAGCGCAGTGGTGTGTTCATAGCTCACTGCAGCCTCAAACTCCTGGGTTCAAGTGATCCTCCCACCTCAGTCTCTCAAGTAGCTAATATTACAGGTGCATGCCCCCACACCTGGCTAATGGTTTTTTGTTTTTTTTTTGGTACGGATGGGGGTCTCACTATGCTGCCCAGGTTGGTCTCCAACTCCTGGTCTCAAGTCTCAGTCTCAAAGTGCTGGAATTACATGGGTGAGCCACCACACCTGGCTCTCATTCTTTATGGGTTTTTTTGTTTGTTTGTTTTTGTTTTCCCTTAGTTTTGTCTTTTACAACCTTATAAATCACATAATTGAGTTTCAGAGATCTCAAACAATACTAACGCAGTAAGTAAACAGGAGAGCAGGAGTGGGGTTTGGCCAACAGTACTGGTAAAATTCACTCATAGTGATTGAACCCAGCTGTTGCAGCTATTTGTTCTTAATAACGGAAGGACACCTCCTCACTACAGAGAGTTAGGCAGTGACTTGTAGTATGCTAATTGGGACTAGGGCATACTCTCGATAAGGTTTAATTTTTTGTAAGAGAACCATGTGGCTTAAATTGATGTAAAGTATCTACATAAATACATAACGGAAGACAGGTAACCCAGATAATGGGGGTATCAAAGATGAAATTTGGCCATTTATCTAGAATTATCTGAGGGAGAACCCCAATGAATCCAACAGATACAATCATCCTGGTTATTAGAGAAGTGTAAGAATCACAGTTATACATGCTGACTTATTCAGAGGGAAGAGTACCAGTGTCTGCAACTTATTTTGAAATACATTTTTAAAAACCAGATAGATGAATGGATAGACAGAGGGATGGAAAAATAAACAGACAGGTGATAAGGCAAGTGCAGCAAAATGTTAATGGTGGAATCTAGTTAGTGGGTATACATATGTTCCCAGAAAAAAAATCTTTCAGTTTGGCTGTATATTTGAATTTTTTTTTTTTTTTTTGAGATGGGTCTTTCTCTGTTGCCCAGGCTGGAATGCAGTGCCAGGATCACTGTAGCCTTGACCTTCTGGGCTTAGCTGGAACCACAGGTATGTGCCACCACACCTGGCTAATTAAAAAATATATATATTTTGTAAAGATGGTGTCTCACTTTGTGTCCAGGCTGGTCTTGAACTCCTGGATCAAGTGATCCTCCCACCTTGGCATCCCAAAGTGCTAGGATTACAGGCATTAGCCACCATGACTGGCCCCAAAAATTTTTATGATAAAACAGGAAAAAAACCTGCCAACATTTTTGAGTGCTTTCCCTGTGTCAGGCACTTTGTATTAGTGATCTCAATTAGCCCTCACAAGAAGCCTGTGAGGTAGGTACCATATTACTACCCCTATTTTACAGATAAGTAGACAGGCACAGACAGACTAAGGGACTTGCCCAGAGTCTCACAGCTAACAGCTAACAATCTAGGATAAGCTAAGATTCAATTCCAGGCCTGTGTGTTTGCAAAGCCAGGGCCTTTAGCTGTGGAACACAGAAAATTCAGCAGATGTTTTTCAGAGCCTCCATTAAATAGTACTGAGTATTATAAAACTTCTAGAAGAAAACATAGGAAAATATTTTCATAACCTCAGTCCAAGAAGAGCTCTCTAACATTCACAAAAAACACTATCAAAGAAAATAAATCAGACTTAATTCACATTAAGTTAAAAAGCTTCACTAAGATAATGAAAAGGCAAGCCACAGACTAGGAGAGGATACTTGCAATGCATATATTTTATAACAATTCTGTGGCATCCATAGAGGTGCTCTGCTCAGATCTCCATTCTAGAGAGGATCTGCCTCAGCTTTCAAGCCAAGGCCACAAATTTCCTTGGAGCCACCTAGCCAATTATTAAGCACAGAGGTAGTAAAAGGGCTATCTCTGTGCACAGTGTTGGTGTTAGAGCTCCCCATTGGATTTACTGAGACTTCCTCAAAGATGCACTCCCATCTCATTTTCTTTCTACCAAATTTACCTTCCTTCCTCCTTTCTTTTCACCAGTGTCAGACCTGCAGCTTAAGACTTTCCCTGCCTGTAACTTTTTTCTTTCCCCTTTATCTTTCATAGATGTTACCCCCAATAAATCTCTTGCACTGTTAATTTCATATTGGTACTTGCTTCCCAAAGGACCCAACTGGTATACTCATATCCAGAATATATAAAGAATGTCTACAAATCAATAAGAAAAAGATAGATAATCCAATTTTTTTTTTTTTTTTTGAGATGTTGTCTCGCTCTGTCCCCCAGCTGGAGTGTAGTGGTGTGATCTTGGCTCACTGCAATCTCTGCCTCCCGGGTTCAAGCGATTCTCCTGCCTCAGCCTCCTGAGCAGCTGGGATTACATGTGCATGCCATCACGCCCAGCTAATTTTTGTATTTTTAGTAGAGACGGGGTTTCACCATGTTGGTCAGGCTGGTCTCGAACTACTGACCTCGTGATCCGCCCACCTTGGCCTCCCAAAGTGCTGGGATTACAGGCGTGAGCCACCGCGTCCGGCCCCAATTTTTTTTTTTAATGCGCAAAAGACTCAAACAGGTACTCTGCAAAGGAGGACAGCCAAATGACTAGTAAATTTGTAAAAAGGTGTTCAGCATCTTGGCCAGGCACAGTGGCTCACGCCTGTAATCCCAACACTTTGTTAAGCAGAGGGGGGCGGATCACGAGGTCAGGAGTTGGAGACCAGCCTGGCTAATATGGTGAAACTCCATCTCTTCTAAAAAAAAAAAAAAATACAACCGGGCGCAGTGGCTCAAGCCTGTAAGCCCAGCACTTTGGGAGGCCAAGGCAGGCGGATCACCTGAGGTCGGGAGTTTGAGACTAGCCTGACCAGCACGGAGAAACCCCATCTCTACTAACAATACAAAAAAAAAATTAAAACAAAACAAAAATACACAAATTAGCCGTGCGCGGTGGGCGTGCCTGTAGTCCTAGTTACTTGGGAGGCTGAGGCAGAAGAATCGCTTGAACCTGGGAGGTGAAGGTTCCAGTGAGCCGAGATTGCGCCACTGTACTCCAGCCTGGGCGACAAAGCGAGACTCCGTCTCAAAAAAAAAAAAAAAAAGAAAGAAAGAAAAGGAGTTCAGCATCTCTAGTTATCAGGGAAGCATATATAAAAACCACAAGAAGGTACTGCTACACCTCCATCAGAATGGCTAAAATTAAAACGACAATACCAAGTGTTGGTGAAACAAATGGAATTATCTTAAGTTTTTTTTTTAAACGGAGTTTCACTCTTGTTGCCCAGGCTGGAATGGAGTGCAGTGGCGCAATCTCGGCTCACTGGAACCTCCGCCTCCCGGGTTCAAGCGATTCTCCTGCCTCACCCTCCCGAGTAGCTGGGATTACAGGCATGCGCCACCATGCCGGGCTAATTTTGTATTTTTAGTAGAGACAGGATTTCTCCATGTCGGTCAGGCTGGTCTCGAACTCCCGACCTCAGGTGATCCACCTGCCTCGGCCTCCCAAAGTGCTGGGATTACAGGCAAGAGCCACCGTGTCCGTCCGGCCTCTTAAGTTTTTTTGTGGGAGCATAATTTGGTACAACAACCTTGGAAAACTGGCAGTGTCCACTAAAACTAACATGTATTTACCATATGATCCAGCATTACTACTCTTGGGTGTATATCAACAGAAATAAGTGCTTATATCCACCAAAAGATGGACAACAACGTGGACACAACTCAAATATTTATCAACAGTAGACTGGATAAAATGTACTATATTCATACAATGGATTTCTCCCCAATAATGAAAAAGAATGTACTACTGTCACACAGTATGGACATGACACATAAAAGTGTTATGTGTCATACTTAAAAGAGTATACACTGTATGAATCCATTCATATCAAGTTCAAAAACAGATACAACTAATTATTGTCAAGGAGGTCAGAATATCGGGTGCCTTTTGGGGGTGGATATTGACTAGAAGCAGCTCTGAGGCAGCCTTCTGAGTGGCTGACTGGAAGCGTTCTGTATCTTAATCCGAGTAGTGGGTTACAAAGACTCTCCTTGATGACACTCTGAAGAGGCTTCTCTGAGCCCTGTTCTCCACTAGGCTTCAGCCTTGGCCTGTAACTACTGCAGATTCTGAGCACACATTATTTTATCCATGCCCCACACTAACAGACCTAAACAAATACTAGCATGCCCCTAGGATGATGACTTCGGTCACCTTTAGTTACTGCCTGGGAAAGCTCAAGACTGCCAAAATAATATATGTTTGTTCCAGATCTATGAACCAATGGTGACCACAACGTTTGATTTTATTCTGAAACTATTGTAACTGTATCCATTCAATTTAATGATGGGTGTCTTGTTCTTTCAACAACAAAAAATATCTTATGGAGCAATTTCACTTTTGACCCCTCACTCTTACTTTTTCATATTCTGCGATCACAGACTCAGAACACATCCATTTGCTAATCAGATTTGTTTGTTTCCTGGAGGACTGTGACTTTTTGACTGCTGCATCATTAAAAAAATTTTTTTCATATGTTTAAGGTAAGTTCTTTAGCATCAACAGTTCTAAAGGTTCTAAACCTTCTCTGCCCTTTCAGATCAGTGCCCACTGTTTTATAACATATATTTGTAACATCCCCTTTAGTGGCTTGAAGTGAAATTCATAATCTACCTTACATTAATATTTTCAAATAAATAAAAATTATGTTCTAACAGCAATATTAAGAAATAAAAAGAAAGCAATTTATAGGAAAATAATATTGACTTCAGTATGTAAATGCTTGGGCATAACTACATTAAAAGACATAATGGGGCCAGATGCAGTGGCTCATGCCTATAATCCTGGCACTTTGGGAGGCTGAGGCGGGAGGATCATTTGAGCCCAGGAGTTCGAGACCAGCCTGGGCAACATAGCAAGACCCCATCTCTTAAAAAAAAAAAAAAGACATAATGGGTTGGGTGTGGTAGCACAGGCATGTAGTCCCAGCTATTTGGGAGGATAAGGTAGGAGGATAGCTTGAGCCCAGGAGGTGGAGGCTGCAGTGAGCTGTGTTCATGCCAGTGCATTCCAGCCTTGGTGACAGAGCAAGACCCCGTCTCCAAAAAAAAAAAAAAAGACATAATGAAGTTGATAGATGTTTGTACTTGTACCTAGAATCAGTGTGAATGCAAGTGCTGCAAATGCAGCCTGATACTACTGTGGTTTTTTGTTTGTTTGTTTGTTTGTTTTCCGAGACACAGTCTTGCTCTGTCATCCAGGCTAGAATGCAATGGCGTGATCTCGGCTCACTGCAACCTCCGCCTCCCCAGTTCCAGCGATTCTCGTGCCTCAGCCTCTCACGTAGCTGGGATTACAGGAGCACACCACCACGCCCAGCTAATTTTCATATTTTTAGTAGCGACCTCAGGTAATCCACCCGCCTCGGCCTCCCAAAGTTCTGGGATTACAGGTGTGAGCCACCACAGCTGGCATACTGTGTTGTATTGATGAGCTGTCAGAGTTACAATTTTCCAACTTTTAAAACATTTTTTAATAAAGTCTGCCCCCAATTTACACAATATTTGCATTCCTGGGAAATTCGGTATATATTTAAAAACATACAAAAATATTTTATATCTATATATGAAAGGGAGTTGTGTTCTAACCATGTATTATTAAAATAGGCATTTCAACTACATGAATGCGAATGTTTGATGAGACGTTTGAAGGTCATGAGGATGAGGGACAATTCTTGACTGTGCTCTTTCCTATCTCAAGGACCTGCTGCCTGCTGCTCCCCCAGCTGGAATGTTCTTTCCCTGAATCTCCCTGTGAATGGCTTTTTTTTTTTTTTTGAGACGGAGTCTCGCTCTGTTGCCCAGGCTGGAGTGCAAGTGGCATGATCTCGGCTCACTGCAACCTCCGCCTCCCAGGTTCAAGCAATTCTCTGCCTCAGCCTCCCAATTAGCTGGGGTTACAGGCACCCTCCACCACGCCTCGCTAATTTTTGTATTTTTAGTAGAGACGGGGTTTCACCATCTTGGCCAGTCTGGTCTTGAACTCCCGACCTCGTGATCCACTTGCCTCAGCCTCCCAAAGTGCTGGGATTACAGGAATGAGCCACCGCGCCTGGCCGGCTCTTTCCTAAATTGAGGACTCAGCTCAAATGTCACCTCCTCAGAATATTCCTCTCCCCCAGTCACTTTTCATTTTGAAATTCCTTCAGAGAATTGAAAATGTTTTCCAACTCTTTGAAATGTATCTACATATTTTAAAAAGCTAAATAAGCCTCTTGCTAGTTTTGCATCCTCAGGTCTTTCTTGTGGGCCTTGGAGCCATCTCTTGGATATGCGAACATCAAGGATGGTGCACCATGTCTCTGTCTCTAGGGAGGTTTAAGCCTTGGCTCTTGGTTCCAAGATAACTTTCCATTATTTTCCTTTGGATAAAGACAATTAATAGGTATGTATTGGATTGTACGTGCCTGACCATATGAAAGGGTGAGATTTCCTTTTTTTTGGTCTTTGCACTCTCTTCAGTGGATTGCCTGTGATGTGCATCATGGTACGTTTTAGTACATATCCAATAATAAAACTGTTTCATTCTTTTGTTGTACAATGCGCATTTCGTGGAAAGAATAGTTTGGGGTTGGCAGGATATTTTAAATTATTTGCCCACCTGGGTCCCCCAGTTTTGGGCACTTGTATGGCAGGCTGATATTCCCCATTACCTCTCCGTACTTATTTTAACTAGTAAGGGACAGGGGCAAGGGCATGGAGCTTTGGAGTCAGACAACCCTGGCTTTAAACTGTGCCTTTTATCAACATTCTGAAGTACTGTATGTTGAAGTAACTTCTCTGAACCCCGAATACTTCATCTATAAAATCAGGAATAATAAATACGTCATAGATTAAGTATGGACATTATCTGATGCATAGCAGGTACTATTCAAATGAAGGAAACGAAGTTATCCTAGGTCCTTTAATGCACTAAATGTTTGCTCCATTTCCCCCTTTCTTGGTATCTGTGTAAAATCTCAGGATATAGTGTCCACTAAACTTCAGTGCACTGCCTCATGAGACAACGAACTCCAAGTGCGGACCTTTTGAGTTTAAACGGGTTTCAGTAGGTAAAATACGTAAAGTTCACAGTACCCTCGCAATTTAGATAAAGGAAAAAATATCAGTCGGGGGGGGGGTCCCCGTATGCAAATACAGGAATTACAGAAGAAGACAGGCCCCCCGCCGCAGCCCCACTTCTCCCTACAGGGCGCAACGTCCCGCCGCTGGCGCGGGGGTGGAGATTTGCATGTGCGAAGTCGGGAAGAGGGGGAACCACCTCTCGAAAACCCCGGCCGTCGCCCTCCCAGGCCGGGAGAGTGGGCCCCGCTCGGCCGCTCGGCCGCCCGGCGCGCCCCCAAAAGCTCCCCAGCGGCCGGCCCTCTCTACGTCATCCGCACCCTCCCGCCCGCTCCTGAACTTTAAACCACACTCGGAAGAACAACCTGGAGGAGGGGGATTTCTCAGGAGCCAGCGGGCTTCTCACGCTGCGAGCCGTCACCTCCCGGTTCCCGCCCTTCCCTGCGCTCCCGAAGCCCACCCCAAGCTCCCGCTCCCTCGACCCCCTCCCAAGCCAGCCGCCGCAGCAGCGCCGGGGGCGTATGCGCGGGGGCGGACGGAGAGCGTGCGCGGGGGCGGACGGGGAGCGTGCGCGGGGGCAGGCAGCGGCGGGGCGCTGGGGGCGGTCGCGCGCGCGGCGGCCGCGAGGTCGCCCCGCCCACGCCTCCGAGTTGAAGATTGCTGCGTCGGGCCTACGTCAGCCGCGGGAAATTCCCCTCCCGCCAGGCTGCTCACCTCTCGGCCGGGCCAGCACTCGGCTCTCCCCGCTCCACCCCCTGCCCCTGGCTCCGGCACGGTGGACGGCGACGCTGGGTGACCCGGGGCGCAAGAATTCAGGGGGTGGGAAGGTGTGAGCTGCAAACCCAGCGGAGGGCGGGAAGAAGGAGGAGGCCTCTAGGGTGGTCGGGGGACTGGGGGCCCCGCCGGCACAGGTCCCTCGGCCTCCTGACTGACTGACTGCGGCCGCCTCCGGCCAGGGCGCTGGGAGCTGCCTGCGGGAAGGTGCGGGGAGCGGAGCCATGGCCTCCGGTGAGTGTTCACGGGGCGCGGGCCTGGGCCGGGGGAAAGGAGCTCTTCTGAAGGGGGTCCTGCCTCTGTGAGTTTAGGGAGCTCAGTTTTTGCTGGGGTGCGTTCTGTCTTTAAAATCTCATATGGTAAAATTGTCAGCTTTTAAAAAAGTTACCTGCTCCGGGGTTTGCGTGCAAAATCCAAGCCACGCTCTGTAATTTGATCCTGTTGTCATAGCAGGAACCTTAGAAATTCCCAACGACTTGATTTTAGGATTAGAGAAGTCATAAGCGAGCTAAAGAAGGACGAAGAGTTCTCATTAAAAATGTATATGTATTGAAGATGGTGGTTTTATGTTTTAGAACAGGAATGAGGAACCTTCAGACCTCGGGCAAGCTCTCTCCCCCTTTTTAGTTTAATTTCATCAAATGCAAAGAGGTGATCCCCCTTGTACTGACAGTTGTACAAAATGTGGCACGGCTTTAAAAATCATCCGTGGTATTTTAACACGAATTACAAAATCCGTGGTATTTTAAGTGTTAATGTTGCTTCGACCAAGTGTAGGCCGGGCGCGGTGGCTCATGCCTGTAGTCCCAGCACTTTGGGAGGCCGAGGCTGGTGGATCACCAGAGGTCGGGAGTTTGAGACCAGCCTGGCAAACGTGGTGAAACCCCGTCTCTACTAAAAATACAAAAATCAGCTGGGCGTGGTGGCGCGCGCCTGTAATCCCAGCTACTCGGGAGGCTGAGGCAGGAGAATCGCTTGAACCTGGGAGGTGGAGGTTGCAGTGAGCCGAGATCACCCCCCTGCACTCCAGGCTGGGCGACAGAGGGAGACCCTGTCTCTATTTAAAAAAAAAAAAAAAAGAGTGTGTAGTTTTTACTGTGAGATAAAGCTCAAGGTTCCTAATCTGACGAATAGAGACGTTGAATCCCCCTTCCTCCTCGCTGGAAATAAGGGGAAAGAGGAGTTTTAGAGTATCCGTGCTTTAAAATAATGAGTAGGAATGAATACAACTTTATCACTTCTGTGACTATATATTTTTTCCTTAATAAATGCTCGATCTCTCCCTTTGGGGGGAAATAAGTTTATAAGAAACATTGCAGAGCAGGAAAGTCTCCTATATACACAGATGTGGTTTGGGGCTGCCTGGAGCTTAAGGTTGGGGGGGACGGGAGAGCCGGGGTTGGGGGATAAATCAAGTAGCCTGGGGTCAAGTTGGTCTTTTACCAGGATTTTGGCAAGGTGAGTGGGGGACACTTTCCAGATAGAGGAAGCAGCGTGAGCAAAGGCAGGGAGGGCTAAACGCGTATGTTAAATGCTGTACTAAGAGAATGAAGAGGGGGCCCCCGTTTATGAACTTGACTCTCATCCCCAAACTGCCTGGTCCAGTGACCCTCAGAAATAGGCTGATGTCTAGTAGAGATGAGGAAGTAGGAAGCTTAAAGAACCTTTTTAAAAGGTTGAGCAGAACAATGCCATAGCTATTGTAGGCAGAAAAGGAAATTGGGGTGTTTCACATGACATCTGATTTCAGTTTGTCTGTGGTTGTGAGAATACTAAGTGTAGTTTAAAATATTTCAACTTTCCCTTTTCCCGCTTAAGTGACACCAGACTTTCAGATAATCCTGTAAATTTATGAATTCAAAGTATGTGTAGATTAGAAGTGCTAAGATGACTTCAAATATTTTGTTAAAGTATTGGTTATCAGAAAGATTTTGTTTGGAAGTAATGGAGAATGCCTAGCATTATAAGTAAGTTCAGCCTCTTGGCGATTTAATCAAACTTTATTGATATATTGCATGAATGTAATACTTCTAATTTTTTCAATTGAGAGAGGAAACAACCATTTCTATATAGAGTATTGTAAGACCCACAGGATTTTAAAATGTGATACAATTTAAATTTGTTCATTGACACTGTATTTTGTGCTGTTGTGAGGAGGAAGGATTCCCTAAAAGTAAGGAGGAAATGTTTAAGGAAATGGAAAGTTTTAAAGGTTTAGAAGTTGAAGGGTGATTAACTTTTTTGTTTTTTGGTTTTTTGGTCTTTTCTAAGAGTTGCATAAAAATGGGACTATTTAAAATGTAACAAGTCATTTAAATTGTAATTCAGTTGTTAGAAAACTGCCAGGCCTGGAATTAAAAAAAAATGTTTAGAGGAATCTGTGTACTTTTTCTTAATCTGTTATAAAGACCTTAGAGATAGAAAAAGATTCACTAATAAAATTCTAAATTCCTATTCTGTTTTGAAACAGTAATTTAACCGGAAGAGTGACCAAAAAAAAATAAAAAAGAAATTGCTTAGTTTTTCACTGTCTAGTTTAGATTCTGTTTGTAGTAAGGTAGTATTAAAACCTCAGAAAGTACTTTTATTCATTACGAAGCATTTAAGAGCATTTCTTCATTTCTTACCAGATGTCATATGTAAATAGGTATATGTAGTTGAGTATGTGATAGCTATAATGTAAAAGTAACATAAATCATAATCTTATAAGCAAAATTATGTAATTTAGAATGTAGTTTAAAATCATGTATATAATATGATTCTAAATTTTGTTTAGATAAGTTAGCAGATTAACTAGGATTTCACAGCTTGTATTAAGCTGCTTTTCGTTGCTTTTTAAAAAATTTACACCTTGATTACAGTCTTTTGACATAATTAATAATAGACATAGTGAAGAAAAATGTTCCCAAACCCATCTAAGGTATGCATAGTAGGCAGTCGTTGCTTTTGTATATTTATTCTATTTAATATAAGTAAAATTAGATATTTTATGTCTGAATTTAAACCTTTTCATTGTTCTAGTAAAAAGAGCAAAATGTCTTTGTGTAGTATATAACTCTGTTAACTAATAATTAGTGCTGTCTTTGGTAAAATGTTTTGAAATTTAGATAATTTATTTTTCTTCACATTTTTCTTTAGTATGGTTCTTCTGTGTCACACAATAGGAAGTACAGAAATGAATTGTTTTTGTAAACCTCACTTCTTACCAACTATTTGTAGTGTGAATTTCAAGAGAACTGTTGTTGTTTTTCTCGATTAAAGGGGAGAAGTGGAAGTAAGTGTGAGACAACTTAATCTTTAGTAACAGAGCTGGAAGTTAGGAATGGATAGCTACAGCAAATGACTTCTTTTTTTAAGTAAAATGCCACACATGAACATGAATGTTTAAGAAATGCAACACATGAAAAAATAGAAATAACAGTGGAGTTAAATAATTAAGGTGACGTATGATAGACACAGATAAAGGGAATGAGTTAATGTAATGACTAGGGAGGAGCCAGACAATGAGTCATAATTAGGAACATCTAGGTTATGCATAGTATCTTTCTCAAATACAATTTAAGGGACTCAGAATTTCATTTTGTTCCAACTTTCTCTCATATGGGTTCTCTGAAAATGATTTCGTTTGTAGGCACATGACCCAAATATTGCATGGGATAAAATTGTTTTTCTGAAATTCATATTTATCTGGGCCTCCTCTGTTTTTATTTTTAAAACAGAAGTGATTTGGTCTTGCCATTTGTTTTTAACTTTAATACCTGTATAATCTAGGACAGCTTTTAAAATTTCTTTATTTTACCCTGGCACGTGCAAGAGTTTTTTCAAGACTTACCTTTTTTCCCCCTGTGGTAACAGAATCCCTATTGCCAGAATCTTTTAGTTTTTACCTTGTAGTGCATAAATCAGTTGAATACTCATCTGAAAATTTCCTTTCTTTGATTCTTAAGGCCCAGTTGAAAGTCAGCCTGATGTATTGGAGTAATAAAGTCAGCCTGATATATTGGCATAGCCTTTGGCTGATGAGAGACCTGGTTTTAGGAAAAAAATAATAGATCTTATTTTCTTTTTCTCCAAATTGAGTAGAGGTGATATTTGGAAAAATATATATTGTTAGCTCCGTTGGCTCCTTTAGGTCTTAGGCAAAGTCTGTCACCCAGGACCTTTATGAGAGACACGCAGTCTAGTCAGCTATTCTCAACTGTAGTGTTGACACACTGGTGTGACAATCATTTGTGTGATGTGTTGCAAGAGTTAAAATATTCGTGTTGTAAATTATTTACTTTTTAAATAAATGAGTGCATTTGAAGGCTATCTCTATATTGTCATTTTTCTTGCTTGCATTTGAATAAGGTTCTTTTTTCAGTGGGAGATAAACACAAGTTCAAGTTACAAGTAGCCATAATTGCTTTGCCTAATTTACTCATGTCCCAGTCCATATTTGTACCCGAATTTTTAGATTGCTTCTCTCAATATGTGCATTGTTGCTTCCACTTCATGTTTTAAGACAATTATTCTTAATCAGGAGTGTGTTAGAATTTCTTGGAAGGCTTTTTCAGAAACATGTATCTGGGCTTTAAAAACTATGAAGATTTCTTTCTCTTTTAAACATCTCAAGTGGGGTAAGGACATGTATGTTTTGAAGAAACTACCTAGGTGAATCTGATGTACATCCCCAGTATAAACTCTGTTCTAGGGATTTCTTTGGATCTAAATACTCATTTGGCTATACCAGGATGCATTGTCTTCTTAAATTAAGTTGCATTTATTTTAGATTGCAGATTATGTGCTGTATCAGTTATTACCTCCAGTTGCTTTTATGCTTGTTTTTTTAAATTTGGCACTGCCATATTAGCATACCATTCATAATTTATTTATATTGTAACTTCATATAACTTTTAACTTTAGTTTTATGATGTGTAAGATGGGATAACAATTTCTAGTTTTTCAAATGGAGATTAAAGTTAAGAGGATCAAATGAGAAATGTATATAAAGAGGTCTTAAAATAATGTTATAATTACAATAAACTTTTTTTTCTGTATACTTGATGCTGGTTGCTAATTCTAGCAATAAGATGTTTGTTAATAATGTATCTATTTCTGATAATTTATGATCCATTTAAACATTTATTTCAATGTAGTTTTTTTATTTTAAAAACTCATACTTTATTAGATAGGCACTATGTTTTAAAATAGCACTCTTTCTTGCCTAAGTGCAAATAAAAACATAAATATATCTTACAAACATTTTGGCTGTATTTTAGATGTTATTCTGATGTATATTAGCCTTTTAAAATACTATTCAGAATATAGGGGTCAGTCCCAGCTTTGCATAGTATTGCTTAAAGAAAAATACAGTAATCAATTTGTTTAGAGCCAATTTTGGAGACGTTTTGGTGCTTTTCAAAACTGTGGCGATTTGAGGTTACCTTAGTTAAGAGTACTTATTTTCCCTACAATTTCCTGATTTATATTTTACCCTCTTGCGCTCCATAGATGACTACATTTCAACACTTTTTATATTCAGGAAGAATGGCACTGCGCAAAGCACAGTACTGAGGAAGGAGATAACTGTTGCATTGTACTGATGCATTATATAAATGATTTATAGCTGGGAAGTTTTTTAAAAATCATAAACACAGATAAATCAAAATAGGAATGAGTATGAGGAAATACTGAGGTGTAGCAATCCTGGTACCTACAAAGCACTATTTTTTTTCCCTTAGTAGTGGAATCTAATTAAAAAATCTGACTAATCACTTATATGATTATTTAACGTTTGAATAACTTGTATAAACAAAAGACCTTAAGATTTTTTAGTCATTCATTCAATAGATGTTTAATGAATATCTCTGTACAAGGCACTGATGAGTTAAACACAATTTCTGCCTTCAAGTAGCTTGAAGAAATAAAACAAGTAGCTTTATCTCAAGAAGAAATAAGACGGTAAGTTTTCCCTAAATTACAGTTATTTGGAATAATTGCTATACACAGAATACTATGGTAGTTTAAAGGAGGGGAGATTATTTCCAGCTGGGGGAATGTAGAGTATTACAGTATACTGTGTTACTTGGTTGTAATACTCTACATTCCCCCAGCTTGTTAATTTTTACCAATTAAGAGCTTCTGCAATAGGAAAAATAAATTCCAAGGACTTTAAATACTCAATATTATATGATAACTGATATTTATGTAATTTTTACTATTTAAAAATATTTTATTTAATCTTTTCAACAACTACTTTTCTGTTCTTTTTATAAACAGTCTAAAGAAGTGTCATGTAACCAATGAAGTTTGGGTTTTTTTGTTTTTGTTTTTGTGTTTTTTTTTTTTTTTTTTTTTTGAGACTGAGTCTCACTCTGTCACCCAGGCTAGAGTGCAGTGGTACAATCTTGGCTCACTGCAGCCTCCGCCTCCTGGGTTCAAGCAATTCTCTTGCCTCAGTCTCCCAAGTAGCTGGGATTACAGGTGCCTGCCACCACATCCAGCTAATTTTTTGTATTTTTCGTAGAGATGGGGTTTCACCATGTTGTCCAGGCTGGTCTGGAACTCCTCACCTCAAGTGATCCACCCACCTTGGCCTCGCAAAGTGCTGGGATTACAGGTATGAGCCACCATGCCCAGCCTCAGTGAAATATTTGAATGCTCAATATGAACCTAGCAGTTTTATTCACACTCTGTCCTCCCAAAGTTAAACACTTATCATTAACGATATCATTTTATATCAGTTTCCCACCAAGACACCTTTAAATAAGTAGTGGGCAGGGATTTATTTGGCCTTTACTTGAGCCACATAAATTATTTAAAATGTGACTTAAAAAATAATGTTGATTTTAACAGAGGAAAATATACTTTCTTAAATATTCCTACAAGGATATATAAGGATATGAAATATTTGAAGTTGCAGTGTGAATTTGAAATATTTAAAATATGCAAGGATAAGATTGTGAAATACTCATCTGCATATCTTATGTTTGTGAATAAAACTGAAATAAGGATTATGAACTTGTTTAGGTTAAAGTCAGTTTTCTCTGGCTCTTCATCTTTTGAATAAACAAATAGGTAGTAGATTCAAACACAGGGAGTTTGCACCATACAGAATAAAATTGAAAGTTACAGTAGTACTTTATTCAGTAACCCAAAGTAGAAGTCATGGAATCATCAATGATTCTTTAATTTCTGAGCTATCAGTGATTCTTTAATTTCTCTTAACCCTAATGTTCAGGCACCAGGTGCTGTCAATTTTATCTTTTAAATAATCCTTCATTCCTTTTATCACTGCCATATGTCAGACATACCCTCATCATTGCCCACATTATTATAGTGGTCTCTAAACTGATCACGTTGCTTTCTTTTTTCTATCTGTTCGCTGTGACTAAAAGTTTTACTCTAAAATGCAAATCTGATCATGTGATTTGCCTGCATCAAAATATTCATTGATTTCATCACACATAAAATGAAATCCACATTGCCAAGTGTGCTCTGACTTTTAGTTCTCTTTTTAAGAGAGAAAGTGTATTCCATTTACATTGGTGATTCTTAAATAAACCCTCCTCTGTGGACACACTGTTCCCTTTTCCCTAGAATACCTACCTTTTTCCTCTTCATTTCCTCTGCTCTTTTGCTTCATTAACCGCTCTTTTTCCACTGACACAGTTGGGCATTCGTGACTCTTTTGTTCTTATTTCTGCAGAATTTTGTTAGTGCTTTCCTTCCTTCTGTAGTCTAATAATGTATGTTGTTTGCCTTGCTCTTCTATAAGGTCCTTTAGAGTGACAGTTGGGATACCACCATGGTATCACTAAATCATTGTTATCAAGAAAGCATCTGAAATAATAGACACCTTTTTTTTTTTTATACTTTAAGTTTTAGGGTACATGTACACAACATGTGGGTTTGTTACGTATGTATACATGTGCCATGTTGCTGTGCTGCACCCATTAACTTGTCATTTAACATTAGGTGTATCTCCTAAGGCTTTCCCTCCCCTCTTCCCCCACCCCACAACAGGCCCCGGTGTGTGATGTTCCCCTTCCTGTGTCCATGTGTTCTCATTGTTCAATTCCCACCTATAAGTGAGAACATGTGGTGTTTGGTTTTTTGTGTTTGCGATAGTTTGCTGAGAATGATGGTTTCCAACTTCATCTATGTCCCTACAAAGGACATGAACTCATCTTTTTTATGGCTGCATAGTATTCCATGGTGTATATGTGCCACATTTTCTTAATCCAGTCTGTCATTGTTGGACATTTGGGTTGGTTCCAAGTCTTTGCTATTGTGAAGAGTGCCACAATAAACATACGTGTGCATGTGTCTTTATAGCAGCATGATTTATAATCTTTTGGGTATATACCCAGTAATGGGATGGCTGGGTCAAATGGTATTTCTAGTTCTAGATCCCTGAGGAATCACCACACTGACTTCCACAATGGTTGAACTAGCTTACAGTCCCACCAACAGTGTAAAAGTGTTCCTATTTCTCCACATCCTCTCCAGCACCTGTTGTTTCCTGACTTTTTAATGATCGCCATTCTAACTGGTGTAAGATGGTATCTCATTGTGGTTTTGATTTGCATTTATCTGATGGCCAGTGATGATGAGCATTTTTTCATGTAGACACCATTTATTGAATGTGTATGTATATATGACACTTGGTAAGAATTTAGCACATATAATCTGTCATCTTCACAACAACCCAATGAGGTAGGTGCTATTATGATTATTCCTATTTTACAGAGGAGGAAACTAAGAGATTTTTAATTTTAATAACATTTCCATGGTCTTACTGTTAAGAAGTAGCTGGGGTAGGATTCTAAAGACCTCTTCTCCATACTGTTCTGATAAGGCCCACTGTGTTACCATTTCTCAGGATTGCTTGCATTCTAACAGGATAAGCCTTAGCACTAAACTGATTAAGGGACACTTATTATTATTATTTTTTAATGGAAAACATCTTCACACCCCTATTAACTCCCCTACTTGCAAGTACAGTTGAGTGTCTATTTACCTTTTCCCCCACAATTTGGATAATAAAAGATAGTAAAGTTGCATACATTTTAAATAGCTTTATTGATATATAATTTATGTACAACAAACTGTACTTTTAAAGTATGCAATTTGATAAGTTTTGACATATGTATACAACCTTGGAATCATCATCACAAGATAATGTCCCCCCTGCCTTTCCTATCCACCATATATCCCTGTTCTTAGGCAACCAGTGATCTGCTATCATTCATTGTATATTACTTTACATATCCTAGAGTTTCATAGAAATGGAATCATGCAGTATGTGCTCTTCTGGTATAACTTCTTTCACTCAGCATAATGATTTTGAGAGTCATCCATGTTATTATATGTATCAGCAGTTCATTCTGCAGATGCATATTTTGAATTTTAGTTATTATAGAAAGTAAATACTTTTTTTTCTCTGTTGTGTCTTTAGAAAAGGTTTACCTGGGACTGATTGCACATTCTTTGAGCCTAAAGTCCCTCCTGAGGCTTGTTTTGATATACTATGTATAAGTCCTTTAATATTTGAATGGAGATATAAAAAACTTACATATGCTTCTGCAAGGATTTAAATGCATTTTCATTTTCCGTGAATGGTCTTTTCGTTCAGTATTATGAATATGATGTAAAATCAAGCAGTTAAATATATTTAACTCACTTTAGGAGTGTGATATTTTACTTCTGAATACTGTCTTCTTTACCCTTCTTGGGGAATCTTGGGGGAAACCCTTCTGCTAGGTCTCACGTGGGAGGCGGATATCTCTGAAGTGGTTATATCAGAACTTCATATTGACGTTAGCTATAGATTATTAAGCTATAAAGTGCTAACTAATCAATATGGTTTGAATGACTTGTTTTGACACTACATAGGGACTCAATTTGAATGGGAAAAAAAGGTGCCTCTCCCCGCCAATCTCCAAGATAACATTTCAGCCTTGTTATTTAATGATAGGAGGAAAAAAATCTTTGTTTTAGTCTGCTGTTATGAAAAAACAGAAGTGTTAAAATCCATTATTAATTGCTATATTAATCTCACTGACCTCCTCCTTTTTAAAAACTTTTCAGGTGCGTATAACCCATATATAGAGATAATTGAACAACCCAGGCAGAGGGGAATGCGTTTTAGATACAAATGTGAAGGGCGATCAGCAGGCAGCATTCCAGGGGAACACAGCACAGACAACAACCGAACATACCCTTCTATCCAGGTAATAGACCCTTCTTCTGTGTTTATCTCGTTATTAGTTGCTTCATATATTAGCTATAGCAATTATTTTAAAGGGCCAGTTTCTTCACAGTCATCTCCACAGGTTTATCTTTTTCTTTTTTCCTTTTTTTTTAAATGCATCTGTTAAAAAGACATCTATTAGATAGATGTCTAAGGACATTTCTTAAATATAAAATGGAGTCTTCCCCACTGCAGATAGTTCTATGGTGCTTGTGTATTAACCTAAGTAGAGCGACTCAATGTTGAGAGTACACTGGCAGCTTTTGGATCATGTTCTTTTTCATGGAACACAAAGATAATAAGGAAAACCCATTCTTTACAGAGGTGAGTGATATTATTCTGTAGATTAAACATGGATTTGAGAACTCAATCATAATTCTTCTTGGTTAGTCTTAGGGCTAGAACATTTTTTTCTCCTTTTTCTTAACTTTATTGCTTGTCTCTGATTCTCTGGGTCATTGACTGATTTGAAATACCACTTTATAAATACAGTTTTTTCACATTAGCATAAATTTTAAAAAGCTTTTGACCAAAAATGACTTTGGTAAACATACTAATAGTTATAAGATGTACTAAATTTATTTATTTATTTATTTTTGAGACGGAGTTTCACACTTGTCACCCAGGCTGGAGTGCAATGTCACAATCTCAGCTCACTGCAACCTCCACCTCCTGGGTTCAAGTGATTCTCCTGCCTCAGCCTACCGAGTAGCTGGGATTACAGATGCCCACCACCACGCCCAGCTGATTTTTGTATTTTTTAGTAGAGACGGGGTTTCACCACGTTGGCCAGGCTGGTCTCAAACTCTTGACCTCAGGTGATCCACCTGTCTCGGCCCCCCAAAGCGCTGAGATTATAGGCGTGAGCCACTGCACCCAGCCAAGATGTACTACATATATTATTTTTTTTATTTTTTATTTTTTTGAGACGGAGTCTCGCTCTTTTGCCCAGGCTGGAGGGCAGTGGCGTGATCTCGGCTCACTGCAAGCTCCACCTCCCAGGTTCAAGCAATTCTCCTGTCTCAGCCTCCCGAGTAGCTGGGACTACAGGCACCCGCCACCACGCCCAGCTAATTTTTGTATTTTTAGTAGAGACAGGGTTTCACCATGTTAGTCAGGATGGTCTCGATCTCCTGACCTCGTGATCCGCCTGCCTTGGTCTCCCAAAGTGCTGAGATTACAGGTGTGAGCCAACGTGCCCAGCCCAATGTACTAAATTTATATTTTCTATTTGTAAACTATTTTTCTTTGACTTTCAGTGAAGGGTTTATCCTTTAAATGCCAATTAAAAACTTTAATGGCAAAGTAGATTTTGAAAAGTGTTACTTTTATCAACATCTTAATTCACTGTTTTATAACTAGATTATTTACAAAATCTATTCTGTTGATGAACTTAAAGGGAATTGCTGAATTATAGAATAAACCAATGGCAAAATTATATATTGAATTCCAGATTTCTATTTTTATCACATTTTTGGCAGTAATACGGATTTGGGTTATCTAAGTCTTTTAAATGTTAAGATGGATGAGATGCTAATAAAAAGGAAATAAGGAAATACTATTTGTCCAGTTTTTTGAGTCATTTTTAAACTTTTCTTCATAATTCATCTTATCCTATGCATCTCTATTTCTAAGATATGTATTTTTACCATTCCAGTAGGTCCTAAACACTTTACAGCTTGAGTTTTGTATTTGCCTACTTATAGTCTTGAGCAATTACCTTCTCTTTCATACAGAAAGAAATGTAATACTTCATGGTTACTTTCAAATTCTATTTAAATTCAAAATTATGGATTTTAGTGCCCTCTACCTCGTAAGCTACCCATTCTTACTTTACCTTGCTCCTTTGTGGTATGCTGGTTTTTATAGTCCCTGCTTTGTTCTTGCAAATTTACTAGCTTTCAAACTAAGCATTAATTCCTGTCCTCCTTCCTCTTCCATGTTAAACTCTCCTTTTTATTCCGTGTTCTAGCTATACTTTCTATGTGAAATTTGATGTTGTTAAACTCGATTTATTGCCTATTCTAGAGTAAACACTTGGGGTATGCTTACTGAACAAATATTTTTGTGAAGTGAAATGTCACATATTAAGTAAAATGATCATATTTTTGTGCTATCCTTTCCAATGTGGCTTAAATATATTTTCAAGGAATGTTTATGGTATGACAGTACGTTAAAGAGCTGGGCATTTAGTGACTTAACATCTGTTTTCTCATGTTCTATGGATAAAATTTGGGTAGAGTTTTACTTGTTTTGAAAGGAAAATAAGCCCAGTCAAATGATATGACCAATTGAAATTAGGGCAGAAAATATGTCAAGAAACTGAGAGGTAAGTTCTTCTGTACTGGTATTCTCTGGAAAGTTTCATCTAAACTGCAGTTGTTCGTCAGTTGGATTTTATTTATCTAGTGCCAATTACATTATAATTAATGTAAATTGAATTCTCATTTAGTAGATCAGTTTATAATGCAATCTATTTGGATCATGTATTTAATTTCCCCCTTTTTTCAGATTATGAACTATTATGGAAAAGGAAAAGTGAGAATTACATTAGTAACAAAGAATGACCCATATAAACCTCATCCTCATGATTTAGTTGGAAAAGACTGCAGAGACGGCTACTATGAAGCGGAATTTGGACAAGAACGCAGACCTTTGTTGTAAGTACACAGTTACAGACATCTTCAGAAATAAGACATAGGATGTTCTGTTTCTTCTCCATGACAATCTGTTACTTTTTAGCAGAATAATTTTCTTATTCTACTTCTATTTACTGTATTTTACACTTACATTTTTACTGTTTGCATTAGAACTACCCTTTCATTCTTCATTAGTAGACATATGATGGTTAGCAGGAAGACATTTTTATTGTTATTAAAAGTAAATGTAAACTTATTGTATACTGTGATTTCCTTTCTTGGGGTGGACAGTTTTTGAAATACTTTTTCACTCTGTCTTTTTTTTTTTTTTGAGACGGAGTTTTGCCCTTGTTGCCTAGGCTAGAGTGCAATGGCACAATCTCGGCTCACTGCAACCTCCACCTCCTGGGTTCAAGCGATTCTTCTGCCTCAGCCTCCCGAGTAGCTGGGATTACAGGCATGCACCACCACGCCTGGCTAATTTTTTTTGTATTTTTAGTAGAGATGGGGTTTCTCCATGTTGGTCAGGCTGGTCTGGAACTCCCGACCTCAGGTGATCTGCCTGCCTCGGCCTCCCAAAGTACTGGGATTACAGGTGTGATCTCTGTCTTTTCATGTATAGTTAACTTATTATTATTATTATTTTGAAACAAGGTCTCGCTCTGTTACCCAGGCTGGAGTGCAGTGGCATGATCTCGGCCCATTGCAACCTTCACCTCCAGACTCAAGTGATCTTCAGCCTCAGCCTCCTGAGTAGCTGGGACTACAGGAATGTACCACCATGCCCAGCTCATTTTTGTATTTTTTGTAGAGATGGGGTTTTGCTTGTTGCCCAGGGTGGTCTTGAACTCCTGGACTCAAGCAGTCTGTCCACCTTGGCCTCCCAAAGTGCTTGGGATTACAGGTGTGAGCTGCTGTGCCACGCCCATTTACAGTTAACATAAAAATGCCTGGATGTGTGAAAAATCATCTGGAAAACTCTAGAGTTATTATTTAGAAAGTGGCAGGTTATAGAATTAACATACAACAATAGTTCTAAGATAAAAATAATCATGTAATACTTCATGATAGTGAGGCTACCAGAAGATGGGCCCATTCATCATGTTAGGATGTAAATTAATAAAGACATCTGGTAGGCAATTTAACTACATAGCAAAAGCCCGAAAAATATTAATGCCTCTTGAGCCAGCTGTTCCACTTCTAGGAGTTTAGCCTCAGAAAATAATTAAGTGTATTCAGACATTATGCTCTAATGCTGTTCATTGCAGTTCTCTTTGTAATGGCAAAAAGCTAGAAGCAATCCAAATAGTAAGCAAAGGGGATTAATTAAATAAACTGATACATTCATGCAGTGTACTCCTGTACAGCCTTAAAAATCATATTGCCAATATGTCTATTGGTATGTAAAGATAGTCACAATATATTAGATAAATAGGTTTTCTGTTTTTTGTTTTTTGTTTTTTCTTTTTGAGACAGTCTTGCTTTGTTGCCCAGGCTGCAGTGAAGTGGTGTGATTTCGGCTCACTGCAACCCCCACCTCCCTGGTTCAAGCGATTCTCCTGCCTCAGCCTCCCATGTTAGCTGATATTACAGGCATGTGCCACCATGCCCAGCTAATTTTTTGGTATTTAAACCATTAGAGACAGGGTTTCACCATGTTGGCTGGGCTGGTGTCGAATTCCTGACCTCAGGTGATCCACGTGCCTCAGCCTCCCAAAGTGCTGGGATTACAAGTGTGAGCCTCGGCACCTGGCCAGATAAATAGGTTTTAAAACAATATGTAAAGAATAATTTTATTTTTGTTTAAGATAAATTTATACATATACATTATGTGTATATGTTAATACTAAGGTATTAATAGTTGTTTTCTGGGTGGGTAAGATTGTAGGGTTTTATGTTTTTCTTTTAACTTTTATAATTCATTTTTGTAATGAACATGTATTGGCTTTTGGGGAAAAATGAACTAATTGCAACAGAAAAGAGATGAATAGTCTCCACATATATTAGTAATAACCGTTTAGAAAAAAATACTTTAAATGCTCCTCTTACAATAATAACACAAAACAAAATATCTAGTATTATACACACTTGGCAAATATTTGTCTATATTACTTGACCTCCCAACAACATTTTACACTGTGATTACTCCTTACTTGAAACATTTTTATTCCTTGCTTTCTGTGAAAACAAACTTCCGTTTTACTTCCTGCTTTTCTGGCTGTTCTTTCTTAGTTACAGGCAGTTAAATTTTTGGACCACCTCACTTATTTTCCTAATAATGCTCTTTATGGCTGTTCCAACTCTCTCCCCAATTCAGGATCCCATTAAGGATTACACACTATAGATAGCATTATATTTAACATGAATAATATGTTCATGTTAACATGAAACATTTTGGGCAAGAAATCTATAGAAGTGATGCAGTATAACTCTCAAAATATCCCTTCAGATAATATTGGCAATATTATCTTGGCGTTCTATTATAAAGAAGAACTTTCCATTCCTCTCTTTCTCCATTTAAAAAGTATCACTGTAAACTCATGCATTCTTGTATTTAATATATTATAGTTATTGTTATTCTTTTGATTTTCAAATTGACCCAGATTTGACTAATGCAAGCCTCTTCAAACTGTCTCCTGTGTTTTTTTGATATGCCCTCATCTTTCTTTGAGCACTTTTTTACTGTCTGACGAAACAAAATGTTCAAGACTTGTGCTTTTCTTTTTTTTTTTTTTTTCCTTTTTTTTTTTTTTTTTTTTTTTGAGACAGAGCCTCGCTCTGTTGCCCAGGCTGGAGTGCAGTGGTGCAATCTCGCCTCACTGCAACCTTCCCCTCCCGAGTTCATGCAATTTTTGTGCCTTGGCCTCCCAAGTAGCTGGAATTACAGGCGTGCACCACCACACCCAGGTAATTTTTGTATTTTTAGTAGATACGGGGTTTCATCATGTTGGCCAGGCTTGTCTCAAACTCGTGACCTCAAGTGATCCTCCTGCCTCAGCCTCCCAAAATGCTGGGATTACAGGCATGAGCCACCGTGCCTGGCCAACTTGTGCTTTGCTTGCCCCAGCCCTGAAGTCATCAGCTTTTTCCACAGATTCTTGGTTCCTTCTGGTGGGGAATGGTAGTAAGTCTGATTGCCTTCTCAACATATTCCCTTAAATGTCTCAAAAGTACCTTAAGTAGCCAGGCATAGTGGCCCATGCCTGTAGTTACAGCTACTCAGGAGGCTGAAGCAGGAGGATTGCTTGAGCCCAGGAGTTTGAGTCCAGCCTGGGCAACATAGCGAGATCCTAGCTCTTTAAAAAAAAAAAAAAAAAAAAAAAGCACTTCAAATAGAATATTCCCCAAACGTGATTTTACTGTGATCATATCTCTTTCCTCTCATAATTGGTCTTCTTCCAATGTGCCGTATGTTAGTGATTGCTATAAAAGACCTATAGGTGTCATCTCTGGCATTCCTCATCCCGGTGTACACATTGAATCTACTAACAGTTACCATCTCAAGTGGTTTTGAATCTATCTGCTTCACTCAGTGAAATTCATCACCGTCATACTACCACTATAGCCTAAACTGGGGCTGCTGCAATAACCTCCTGACTGGTCTTGCATCAACCATTTTGTACCTTTTCCAAACCCTCTATCTTTCCTCACTTTAGCCAGTGTGATCTTTTAAAATACAAATGAAATTGTCTTTCCCTTGCGTAAAACATTTTAATGGGTTTATTTGGCTCTTGGAATAAAGACAGCATTCCTTCTATAGCCTATAAGGTCCACATGACCCACCTTTATTTCTAGACTTCTATTAAACTCTGCTTTCCTTAATTTTTATACTCCACTCACAAAGCCTTCCTTTAGTTTCCTCTGTTTCCAGTGCTCTTTTCTAGGGGTCTTTGTGTGACCTGTTCCTTTTGCCTGGAAGTGTCTTTCTTCTGTTCCAGCATAGGCTTCCATAACATCATGTATACCTCCTTCATAAAACTTGTTAGGATTGCAGTTTAGCATTTGTGTATGTGTGATTATTTAATGTATATCTGCTTGACCAGAGACTACCAGACTTTTTCTGTAAAGTACTAGATAGTAAATGTTTGGGGTTTTGCAAGCTGTATGGTCTCCGTTGCTCAGCTCTGCTGTTGTAGCGTGAAAGCAGCCATAGATAATATGTAAACCTCAGTTTGGCTGTGTTCCAGTAAAACTTTATTTGCAAAGATAGACAAGATGTTGGATTTGTTCCATGAGTTAGTTTGCCAATCTTTCCACTAGACTGTAAGCTTCTTGAGGAAAGGGATTGTATATCCCCATTACTTTGCAGAGTTTTTGGTATATAGTACGAACCCGAAGCTTGTTGAATGTTTGTGAATGAATGAATGAATAATTGATTCAAACAATATCTTGATCCTTCATTTCAGAATTTCAAAAATTACCACCACCCCTAATATTCTGTGAATAGCAGTCAAATATGAGATTATTCAGATGAAACAAAATGAAGTAATATAAATGTATTAATATGAAGAATTCTATAAAATCTTTTACCAAAGAAAAAGAATCAAACAAAGAATCTTTCAAAGAAGTGGAATACTTTTGAGGAAGAGGATTATAGTTGCAAGATTTCAAGAAAGGATTAAGAATTCAAGATTTAGCTGACCAAGCATAGTGGCTCATGCCTATAATCCGAGCACTTTGGGAGGCTGAGGCAGGCGGATTGCTTGAGTCCAGGAGCTTGAGACCAACCTGGGCAACCTGGTGAAACACTGACTCTACAAAAATACAAAAATTAGCCAGGTAGGGTGTCATGTACCTGTAGTCCAGCTACTCAGGAGGCTGAGGTGGGAGGATCACCCGAGCCTGGGAGGCAGAGGTTGCAGTGAACTGATATGGTGCCACTGCACTCCAGCCTGGGTGGAAGAGTTGAGATCATCTCAAAAAAAAAATGTTTTTTAAGATTTATTTTTGTAGTTATTGGAGGCAGAGGAAGGAAATGTGAAAGATATTTTAGATGCTAGCAAAATTGTAAGTGTGTTGAATGTGAAGAGCATGAGCATAAGACAGCATGAGTATGGAGACAGACAAAGTAGCCTCCAGTTGCAAGTGCCATGTGAAGTTTCAACAATAGTAATGTTATTATAATTGAGTTTTGCTTCCTTATTCACACCCACCCAATTTTACTGATGTCATGGTTTTTCCATGTGGGAACAAGTATGACTGGTGGTGGTGGGGGAGTTCCCCCCACCATCATCTGTGCTACACATATGCAAATTAGTAGTATTTGTAGCTATTGGGAAGTTTTTCATAAATGACATTTTGAAATTTGTTAAATATTGTTAGCATTAAACTTCTTTCTAATACAAAAACATTTTAGTAATTTTTTTATGATGAATGGCTATAACTTCATATAATATGGCACAAAACATATTCTACTGCTAATAACAGTGAATTCAGGGCTCAAAAAGCAAATCTTTGTGGAGCTAGGCAAGCGGCATAAATGAGTGGTGTGGATCAACTGTAGGAGGACTAACAGGCACTGTAGCAAACTGAAGAGCCCTGCATAAATGGGGCTCAGTCCCTAGCCTGTTGTTTCTGTGCCAACCTAGTATTGCCAGGTCTTTAAAATGTACAAGAGAAGCCGGAAATCCAGATGTTCATATGCAATTACCTGATTTCTGAATGTAGATAACCTGTGCAGATTTTTAAAAATATAGGCAACACTTTTGTGAGCCTAGCAAAACATACCTGTGGGCTTCAACCTGTGAACATCTCTTTACAGCTTTTGCTTTACATTATCAAACATACAGACTTTATTGATTTGATTCTGAATTTGGGAGGTAAATTTTACCATTTGGTATTGCTTTACTGTTAATCTATATTTTAGTATGTTTGACATAGGCATATTAGTAATTGTAAAACACTGTATTTTAAAATGATATATATTATTTTTCTTTTAACAGTTCTTAGAAGTACAACCCCACTTCTTTTTTTTTTTTTTTTTTTTTTTTGAGACAGAGTTTCGCTCTTGTTGCCCAGGCTGGAGTACAATGGCATGATCTTGGCTTACCGCAATCTCTGCCTCCCAGGCTCAAGTGATTCTCCTGCCTCAGCCTCCCGAGTAGCTGAGATTACAAGCATGCGCCACTATGCCTGGCTAATTTTGTATTTTTAGTAGAGACGGGGTTTCTCCATGTTGATCAGGCTGGTCTCGAACTCCCGACCTCAGGTGATCCACCCGCCTCGGCCTCCCAAAGTGCTGGGATTACAGGCACAAGCCACGCGCCCAGCCGTATAACCCCACTTCTTACTCTTATCTTTATCAGAGCAATTGGAAGCACATTCATGCTTTGGTATGTCCAACTGACAGCATGATAACTTCAGTATTGCTATATGTTTGATTTTTGCAATATTCCTTGTGTTTATAGTGCAGTTTTGAATGTTGTTTTTTTCCTGCTAGTTTCCAAAATTTGGGTATTCGATGTGTGAAGAAAAAAGAAGTAAAAGAAGCTATTATTACAAGAATAAAGGCAGGAATCAATCCATTCAATGGTAAGTATGTTTGATAAAATCATTTCTATTTATTTGGGTGTCGATTTCTATTTCTTCTTTCCCTTTTTTTTTTTTTTTTTTTTTTTTGAGACGGAGTTTCGCTCTTGTCGCCAGGCTGGAGTGCAATGGCGGGATCTCAGCTCACTGCAACCTCCACCTCCCGGGTTCAAGCAATTCTCCTGCCTCAGCCTCCGGAGTAGCTGGGATTATAGGCGCTCACCATCACACCCAGCTAATTTTTGTATTTTAAGTAGAGACGGGGTTTCACCATGTTAGCCAGGCTGGTCTCGAACTCCTGACATCAGGTGATCTACCCACCTTGGCATCCCAAAGTGCTGGGATTACAGGCGTGAGCCATTGTGCCCAGCTATTTATATCTTGAACTTGTGTTTTAAGTTCTGTGTTTACTTTTCTACTTGTTGACATGTACCTGTATCTGAGGAATGAAGTATACTATTTAAAATAGTTTCTTCACAGTTGTTGAAAAAAATCTTATGCACAGAGAGGTTTCTGGTATTGTTGGAGAGTGTCACTGTTTTATATAATAAAACTTCAAAATGTTGTGATCCTTTTTGAACATGGCCTTCCTTATGCCACTTCCAGCAGACAACATACACTCCCCCCTTTTGAGTGTTAAATAGGCACTGTGTTTATAAGGTATTGGAGTGCATTTAGCTCAAGGATATATTCACTGGTAACACTTAATTCCAATGTGGAAGAAGAAGCATAGAAAATAATAGAAATCACACAAAGTATTTTTATAGCGTATTTGTGTATATGACTAGATATCTACTGTTCAGTGAGTTTTATTGGGGATAGCATTTATTAAGTATTTATACTTATGGTACTGTCTGCCTTGTGCTGTAAGTATAAATGCTTAATACTCCCTGGCTAACTGTTACTTATAAGCACTCTGTATCGTTTGAATAGATAAGTACTACCACACTAGATACTGGCATCCTATACTTAGAGTAGCCTCCATTCTGAAGTCTTCGCAGCTACTTAAATATGCAGAAGTCAAGAATTAAATGACTATAATATTTTCAAAGAATATATTTCTTGGTCATATTTGAGACATCCTTATACTGTTGGTTTGTATTTTTCCTGGATGTATAAAAATAATTTAAGAGATACATTGATAATTTAAGGAATATATTCACAGATAATTACTGTGAATTAGAGACAAGATCTGCATCTCTTTTCTCTAGGTTTTATTTTTCATACTATTTAGTATAAAGCGGAAAGTAAAAGTCCCCTTCTTCCCTTCCAGTCTTACCAGGGGAGACTGCTATTAAGTTTGATGTATATTTTTCTAGAATTTTCTTTATACATGTGTAGTTATATGTAGACATATATATTTTATAAAAAAGGAATCATGCTATATATCCTATACTACGCCTTCATTTTTTCCACTCAGGAATACACCTTAAACTTTCCATGTCAATACTTACAAATATGTTTTTTTTTTTAACAGAATATTTTATTGTTTGGGTAGAACATAATTTGTTTATTTAGTCATCTTTTTTTTTTTTTTTTTTTTGAGGTATTCTTGCTCTGTCGCCCAGAATCGAGTGCAGTGATGTGATCACAGATCACTGCAGCGTTGACATCCTGGGCTCAAGCGGTCATCCCACCTCAGCCTCCCAAGTTGTTGGTGCACCACCATGCCCATGCCCAGCTAGTTTTTGTATTTTTTGTGGAGACAGGGTCTCACCATTGTTGCCCAGGCTGGTCTCAAAACTCCTGAGCTCAGCAATCCACTTGCCTCGACCTTCTAAAGTGCTGGGATTACAGGCATGAGCCACTGCACCCAGTCTATTTAGTCTTCTATTAATGAACATGTATGTTGTTTTCATTTTGTTTTAAAAGCTCTACTGAATATACACTTTGAGCTCTTGTGTGATTATTTCCCTAGGATAAATTTTTGGAAGTGGAAAATTTCTGGGTCAAGAGTATGCTCATTTAAAATTGTGATTCATTGCCAAATTAATAGGCCAGACTTTTAAAGAGGCAGGTAAGTCTAGATGCAATATAAAACAAGGAAATTGTAAGTGATAGCTATCATTTATTAAGCACTTCTTGTATGTCAGGGAGTAAACGTTAGTGCTTTATGCACACTACTTTATTTAATCGTTGGAACAATTCTGCTTTATGGAAGAGAATACCAAGGCTTTTGTTATTTAACTGTCCCAAATCATGCTGCAAATATAAGTGGCAGACCTGGAATTCATATGCAGGTTCCTTGACTCCAGTGGTAAAGGCATTAAAAAGGAAGATGCTATCTGTGGAATTTCTTTTTCTTAGTTTTGGCAGCTCAGAATCAGGCATGTTTTTTGAGATGCCCAGGCTGGAGTGATCACAGCTCACTGCAGCCTTGACCTCCCAGGCTCAGGTGATTCTCCCATCTCAGCCTCCTAAGTAGCTGGGATTACAGGTGTGCATCACCATGCCCAGCTAATTTTTTTTTTTGAGACAGAGTCTCACTCTGTCACCCAGGCTGGAGTGCAGTGTCACAATCTCAGCTCGCTGCAACCCCCACCTCCTGGGTTCAAGCGATTCTCGTGCCTCAGCCTCTCGAGTAGCTGGAATTATAGACGTATACTATGCCTGGCTAATTTTTATATTTTCAGTAGACACAGGGTTTCACCATGTCAGCCAGCCTGGTCTTGAACTCCCAACCTCAAGTGATCCTCCTGCCTCGGCCTCCCAAAGTGTTGGGATTACAGGTGTTAGCCACCATGCCTGGCCAGAGTTTTTGTATTTTTTGTAGAGATGGGTTTTGCCATATTCCCCAGGCTGGTTTCAAACTCCTGGGCTCCAGTGATCCACCTGCCTTGGCCTCCCAGAGTGCTGGGATTACAGGTGTGAGCCACTGGGCCAGACTCAGGCATGATATTAATAGTGAATTCTCATAATGGCACTTAAAATAGTTGTTGGTAGATAGTAAGTGCTTTATATATTTTATTTCTTTTAATCCTTATAACAGCCTACGAAATAGGTACTATTAATAACTCAATTTTAAAAATAAGAAAATGGAAGCATAGAAAAGTTAACTCAGGCCTGTAATCCCAGCACTTTGGGAGGCTGAGGTGGGGGGATCACGAGCTCAGGAGTTCAAGACCAGCCTGACCAACATGGTGAAACCTTGTCTCTACTAAAAATACAAAAAGTTGGCCGGACGTGGTGACACGTGCCTGTAGTCCCAGCTACTTGGGAGGCTGAAGCAGGAGAATCGCTTGAACCCAGGAGGTGGAGGTTGCAGTGAGCCGAGATTGCGCCACTGCACTCCAGCCTGGGCGACGAACGAGACTCTGTCTCGATTAAAAAAAAAAAAATTAGCCGGGCGTGGTGGCGCACACCTATGATCCCAGCTACTCAGGAGGTTAAGGCAGGAGAATCGCTTGAACCCAGGAGGCGGAGGTTGTGGTGAGCCGAGGTCGCGCCATTGGACTCCAACCTGGGCAACAAGAGTGAAACAACATCTCAAAAAAAATAAATTAATTATTTAAAAAAAGTCAAGTAGGCCAGGCACGGTGGCTTACACCTGTAATCCCAGCACTTTGGGAGGCCAAGGTGGAGAGGATTGCTTGAGCCCAGGAGTTTGAGATCAGCCTGGGCAACATGGTAAAACCCCATCTCTACAAAAAAATTTGTTTAATTAACCAGATGCAGGGGCGCACAACTGTGGTCTTAGCTACTCAGGAGGCCGAGGTAGGAAAATTGCTTCAGCCTGGGAGGTCAAGGCTGCAGTGAACGGTGTTCTCACTATTGCACTTCAGCCTGAGCGACAGAACGAGACCCCGTCTCTAAGAAAAGAAAAGGAAAGTAATTTGTTCAAGGTTATGTAGCTGATGAGTGGTAGAGCTAGGATTTGAACATAGGGAGCCCCTGACTCTAAGGTTATGGTTTTAACAACTCTACCATGCTGCCTAGATGAATATTAATTTGGGGAAGGAACAATCCTGCCAGTTAATCCTTCCCACTATTTATGTTTCCTGTTGTTGTTTACTTGGTTTTTTTTGTTTGTTTGTTTTGAGACAGAGTCTCGCTCTGTCGCCCAGGCTGGAGTGCAGTGGCATGATCTCGGCTCACTGCAAGCTCCGCCTCCCGGGTTCACGCCACTCTCCTGCCTCAGCCTCCCGAGTAGCTGGGACTACAGGCGCCCGCCACCGCACCCAGCTAATTTTTTGTATTTTTAGTAGAGATGGGGTTTCATCGTGTTAGTCAGGATGGTCTCAATCTCCTGACCTTGTGATCCACCCGCCTCGGCCTCCCAAAGTGCTGGGATTACAGGTGTGAGCCACCACGCCCAGCCTGTTTGCTTGTTTTTTAAACATTCATTCCTTCCCGAGCCCTTCAGCAGTGGTTCTCAATTTGAATGTGCATAGGAATATCTTAGTACTTGTTAAAAATGTAGATTTCAGGCCACACTTCCACTAATTTGATAGGGCTGGTATGGGTCCTGGGAATCTACATTTTAAAAAATATTTTTAAAATAATAACTTATCCAAGTCACATGGCACCAAAGTGTGTTAACAGCCAAATTATCTGTTCGGGTTTGCAGCAGCCCCAATTCTTGCCTCCTCAGGAGACAGAAGGAGAGACCGAGACAAGTTTTAGAGCAGGAGTGAAAGTTTATTAAAAAGCTTTAGAGCAGGAAGGAAAGGAAGAAAAGTACACTTGGAAGAGGGCCAAGCAGGTGACTTGAAAGACAGGTGTGCTGGGAATCTGCATTTTAACAAACATCTAGATCAGTATTTCTCAACTCTTTGACCGTGACCCACGGTAAGAAATAGATTTTGTTTTTCCGTTCAATATATTACATACACCACACCCTTAGGACAACAATACCCTATGTATTAGTCCATTTTTACTCTGCTGATAAAGACACACCTGAGACTGGGAAGAAAAAGAAGTTTAATTGGACTTACAATTCCACATGGCTGGGGAGGCCTCAGAATCATGGCGGAGGTGAAAGGTGCTTCTTAGATGGTGGCAGCAAGAGAAAATGAGGAAAATGCAAAAGCGGAAACCCCTGATAAAACCATCATATCTTGTGAGACTTATTCACTACCACGAGAGCAGTATGGGGGAAACCACCCCCATGATTCAAATTATCTCCCCCTGGGTCCCTCCCACAACACATGAGAATTATGGGAGTACAATTCAAGATGAGATTTGGGTGGAGATACAGAGCCAAACCATATCACCCTACTACATGCAGTGTACTCTATTCTATTCTGTACCTTTCCTTTCCCTTCTTTTTCTTTCTCTCTTGTGTTGTTAGTGCTTACCCAGCCCACTAAATTAATTTTACAATCAGTGGTTCCCAAGCTACAATTTGAAAATCTCTATCTGAGATGATCCTGATGCAAGTGATCCACAGAGTATACTTTGAGAAACTTTGATCTGATCTACATGCTGAGTTCAGCTTCTCAAGTATGGCCTTTAAAGCCCTTCATAATCTGGAAGCCTTGCTTTCCATTCTGGCTTTCATTCTGTACCTCAGCTTCCTACCCCCTCCTTCCTCTACCACTGAGTGCACACATGCACTTACTTGTTTTTGCCGTTCTGAACTATCTGCACTGTTAGAAGAGCCATGTTCTTTCTTACCTCTGTGCTTTTATACATGCAGTTCCTTTGCATGAAATACCCTGATCTGCCTGGTGAATTTTTCTTACTCATCCTCCAAGTTTAAGGATCACATCGTCTTTAAAGCCTTCCCTGATCTTCTCTCTGTTTTCCCAAAGTACTTGTGGGTGTGTATATATGTGTGTGTGTGTGTGTGTGTGTGTGTGTGTGTGTGTGTGTATATATATATATATATTTTTTTTTTTTTTTTTTCTGAGACGGAGTTTCGCTCTTGTTGCCCAGGCTGGAGTGCAATGGTGCAATCTTGGCTCACCGCAACCGTCGCCTCCCAGGTTCAAGCGATTCTCCTGCCTCAGCCTCCTGAGTAGCTGGGACTACAGGCATGCACCACCATGCCCGGCTAATTTTTTTTGTATTTTTAGTAGAGATGGGGTTTCACCATGGCCAGGCTGGTCTTGAACTCCTGACCTCAGGTGATCCGCCCACCTCCGCCTCCCAGAGTGCTGGGATTACAGGCGTGAGCCACTGCACCCGGCCAATACCTGTACATATTTCTATTATGGTTTGCTATAACTTTGTTTACATGTTTTTCCTTCACTAAATCGTGAAATTTTGGAGGATGAGGACTGTCTTCCACGTATCTCTGGCACATGAAAGAAGCTTAATTAAAATGTGTTGAAAGGGCCAGGCACGGTGGCTCATGCCTGTAATCCCAGCACTTGGGGAGGCCAAGGTGGGTGGATCACTTGAGTCGAGTTCGAGAACAGCCTGGGCAATGTGCTGAAACCCCGTCTCTACAAAAAATTGGCTGGGCATGGGTGCGTGCTGCAAGTCCCAGCCTGCTCCAGAGGCTGAGGTGGGAGGATCACTTGAGTCCATCAGGCTGGGTTGCAGTGAGCCCAGATTGTGCCGCTGAACTTCAGCCTGGGTGACAGTGAGACCCCGTCTCAAAAAAACAAACAAACAAACTAAAACGGTTGAAAGAATGAATGGATGAACATGTCTTATTTGTACTTTTTTTTTTTTTTTTTTTTTTTACGGAGTCTCGCTCTGTCGCCCAGGCTGGAGTGCAGTGGCGTGATCTCGGCTCACTGCAAGCTCTGTCTCCCAGGTTCACACCATTCTCCTGCCTCAGCCTCCCGAGTAGCTGGGACTACAGGTGCCCGCCACCACGCCCAGCTAATTTTTTTGCATTTTTTAGTAGAGACAGGGTTTCACCGTGTTAGCCAGGATGGCCTCGGTCTCCTGACCTCATGTTCCGTCCACCTCAGCCTCCCAAAGTGCTGGGATTACAGGCTTGAGCCACCATGCCCCACCTTATTTGTACTTTTCTACCAAAAATATCACCAGTTGTTTTCCTTACCTGAGATGCCCTGAAAGCCTTCTCAGTTTCCTTAAGTCTGAGATAACATCTTCCTAATTATACGGTATACTCAGCAATTAATCATTGAAAGTTTTGTGTTATCTGTTAGATCATCTGATTCTTCAGGAATTTTCTTCAAATATTAATTTCATGCTCGTTGTGGACAGGGTCTGTGATGGAATCTTGTTTCCATTTCACTTTGGCACCTAAACAATGTATTTGTTTTACTGTTATCTCTGTCTTCTCAGCTAAGTGCCTTGAGCTGTTGAGTTTCCTACCTGCACACAATAGATTCCCCAACTAGTGTGTTTTAAGGCCAGTCTTTATCTTTCTTGCCATTTGTTCTTTAAAACTAAGCAACAGTCTCTAGCAAACGGGGCATAAAGCAGTTTAATACTGTCAAATTTGAGGCTTCAAGTAAAGGATTATTCAAATTGTCTAATATATGCCAAAGTCTAAATTGGGTGAGGAATTTAATTAAGGACTCCAATATCAGATTTTAACAGTGTGTACTTAGCTAGAACAAGAGTGGCAGTTAGACTTTGTAGAGGACTCTTAACTGCAAAAGCTGAAAAAAAATTTTAATTATATATCATTTTCTAGTTATGTATTTTGGTAATGAAATATTAGGATTTCTAGTATGCGGCAATTAAACTCCGTAGAATATCTAAACTGTATATTAAATTTTGTGCAATAAAATTGATTTTGACAACAAAGAATTTGCCATTAAGTTTTATTAGGTATTTTACTATTTTCCCATGTAGAGAATCTTGAGTTGTTATGAAAGTAAAAGGCTGCTATACAGTTGAGTTGGGAAAACTACATTCCTTAGTAGTCTGAAAGGGAATACAGTTTAATAAGACAAGTAGTCTAACATAGATTATTATCTCTAAAGTCTGGTCTAATACAAGAAAAAGCCTTTCCTTACAACTGAAAACTTAAAGCTTGAAAAAAATGGCTCATATGTACTTCATTGTCCTTTCTTTATTGCAGTCAGAGTTTTCGAAGCCTTTTTTTCATTACCCTAGGCCGAACTTGTGTACTTTCTTGCTTTCAGTATTCCTCGAGCATACTTCCATTATAACATTTTTCATGTTGTATTATATAATTTTAGTTTATGTATCTTTCTCATCCAGATACTTATCTCACTAAGGTCAGGCATTGCCTTTTCATATTTGTATCTAACACTTTACTATGGTAGCACATCATAGATACTCAATGAGTATGTTGAAAGGTTGAGTAAATTAATGATATACTTCTAGCATACTTCTAGCACCTTTACTGTTTGCCTGGCACGTGAACACTTAAATGTCAACTTTTATTATTATACATATGGGATACTTTATATACTTTTTAAGTAACAAAAATGTAAATTAATTATAACTAAATTTTATATTTTTCCTTAAGTGAGACTTAGTTCATTTTTTTTTTCTATTATTTGTAGAGACAGGGTCTCCGTATGTTGCCCAGACTGGTCTTGAACTCCTGGGCTCAAGTGATCCTCCTGCCTCGGTTTCCAAAAGTGCTGAGATTACAGGCATGAGCCACCAAGCCCGACTGAGACATAGTTCTTAAAATTGTTATTCCAGGCCGGGCGCAGTGGCTCATGCCTGTAATCCCAGTACTTTGGGAGGCCGAGATGGGCGGATCATGAGGTCAAGAGATACAGACCATCCTGACCAACATAATGAAACCCTATCCCTACTAAAAATACAAAAATTAGCTGGGCGTGGTGGCGTGCACCTGTAGTCCTAGCTACTTGGGAGGCTGAGGCAGGAGGAGAATCATTTGAACCAGGAGGTGGAGGTTGCAGTCAGCTGAGATGGCTCCACTGCACTCCAGCCTGGCAACAGAGCAAGACTCCGTCTCAAAAAAAAAAAAAAATTATTATTCCATATGCTGTGTATTTTTGCCTTGTTATTTATTTTTATTCAGTAGTGTTTGACAGTATTACAATTTTAGAAATGTTACACTTACAGAGCTAGTAGACATCATAATTGATTTTAAAAATTTAATTCCTGCTTATGAAGGAAATATAGCATGATAATATCTTCTTGGTGAAGAATGAAATTCTCATTACATACCTACTGATTTTAGGGTTAAAGGAGTGATATTTGTTTCTAAAGGTAGATTAAACATTTAACATAAAAAGGAAGGGGCTGGGCACGGTGGCTCACGCCTGTAATCCCAGCACTTTGGGAGGCTGAGGTGCGTGGATCATGAGGTCAGGAGATCAAGACCCTCCTGGCTAACAGATTGAAACTCCGTCTCTACTAAAAATACAAAAAATTAGCCGGGCGTGGTAGTGGGCGCCTGTAGTCCCAGCTACTGGGGAGGCTGAGGCAGGAGAATGGCGTGAACCCAGGAGGCGGAGCTTGCAGTGAGCCAAGCTCACATCACTGCACTCCAGCCTGGGTGACAGAGTGAGACTCCATCTCAAAAAAAAAAAAAAAAAAAAACATAAAAAGGAAGGAGAACAGGAGAACAGTTATTACCTTATATTTTGACTAACTACAAAGTGAAATTTTAAACTAGTTTAAGAGGAATTTGAGAGAATTTGATTGGTCTCATGCTTCCTTCTGTTAGTTTTTGCAAATGTTAAAACTGAGTATCAGGCCAGGCACGGCCTCTCACACCTGTAATCCCAGCACTATGAGGGCCCAAGGTGGGCGGATCACTTGAGGTCAGGAGTTCCAGACCACCCTGGCCAACATGGTGAAACCCCCTCTCTATTAAAAATACAAAAATTAGCCAGGCATGGTGGTGCACGCCTGTAATCCCAGCTACTTGGGAGGCTGAGGCATGAGAATCTCTTGAACCCTGGAGGCAGAGGCTGCAGTGAGCCAAGATCACAACACTGCACTCTAACCTGGGTGACAGAGTGAGACTCCGTCTCAAACAAAACAAAACTGAGTATCAATTTTGACATTACAGAATAAAACACTGCATTTTGTGTTATAGAATGATATGTATCTATTAAAAAGCCTACAGCAAGCATTATCCTAAACAAGAGAAATATCAGAAGCATTCGCTTTGAAGTTAAGAATGAGAAACCAAGGCACACTTTTACCGTTTCTATTCAACATTGTAGTGAAGGTCATAGCCAGAGCAGTGAGCATTGTAGCCAGTGTACAGTGAGACCCCCCAAAAAGTAGAGGCATAGGATTGAAAAATGAGGAAATAAAACTATAATTATTTGAAATTATTATAGTGATAACCCAAAAGATATATAAATGGATTATTCAAATTTAAAAGAGTGAGCTTTGTGCATTGGCAGTATAGCCAAGTGAGGTTTATCTCAGGAGTGGTTATTGTTAATTGAAAACTTTTTCCTAATATCCTGCTGTCATGACTTGCAGTATAGTCAGCATTGGCAATTTTTGACAGTCTTTTTGGAGACTGAATAAAAAACAAAGTTTAAAAGGGTTAGTGGATGTAAAATTAATATATAAAAGTCATATTTCCATATCTCAGCAGCAAATAACTAGAAAACATTAAAACAAATATTGTCAGGAAATATGAAGTATGTAGAAACAAAGAAATGATAAGATTTCTTTAGGGAAAATTATAAAATTTTATTATGCGATCTTAGAGAATACTTAAATAAATGGAGAGGTATTCCGTGTTCTCTAATAGTAATATTGTAAAAATGTCATTTTCCCAGGCCGGGCATGGTAGCTCACACCTGTAATCCCAGCACTTTGGGAGGCCGAGGCGGGCAGATCACGAGGTCAAGAGGTTGAGACCATCCTGGCCAAGATGATGAAAGCCCGTTTCTACTTAAAATATAAAATGAGCTGGGTGTGGTGGCATGGGCCTGTAGTCCCAGCTACTGGGGAGGCTGAGGCAGGAGAATCACTTGAACCCGGGAGGTGGAGGTTGCGGTGAGCTGAGATCGTGCCACTGCACTCCAGCCTGGGCAAAGAGCAAGACTGTCTCAAAAAAAAAAAAAAAAGTCATTTTCCCCCAATTGATAAATGGATTCAATGCAACTCCATATTAAATGTGATAATTCTAAACAGGAACAGAATATAGAAAAAGAACAATGAGGAGAAATTGACCTCATCAGACAGAAGTATTAATACTAATTAAGGCAGTGTCATATTGGGATAAGAATAGACAGATTGACTCACTGGAGTAGAATTGAGAGCCCCGAAGAGATCCAATCACCTGTGACCCTGAACTAGAATAATTGGGTAAATCATTATCTTAACTTGTTTTTATTAATCTTTCTTAAATGTATGTATAGGTCAGATTTATTTCAATATTTAATATTACAAGCGTTTTGGTCTTTACTTATAAATTTAGTGATGTTTTTGTGACCCAAAGTCTGCCGTAGAAGCTTAACTCTTATTTATATTGATTAGCCTATGGTAAAATTGGTTTTATTATGGTGTTGTTTCACTTGAAGTTGCAATTTCCAAGAACCTATAGACATCATCCTAAAAGATATTAAGTGAAGACTTACTGTGTATATAAGCAGATTTGAAATTAAAAATATAAAAGATCTTCTGAAGTTGCAACAGTGCTCAGAAGTATTATAAAATAGAAATAAATCATTTCCAAAAGAGAGATTTCATTTTTGCCCAAAATCTTTCTTTTAAGCTATAAAAGACAAAACTATTCAATACACATTTTTGTAAATTTAAATCTACATATTCACCCAATTTTTATAAGATAAAATAAAAATGTATAATTATTGAAAAAAGAAAAAAGAATTGAGAGCCCAGAAACAGAGCTAAGGAAATATGTGACTTTAGTGTATGACAGAGGTGGCATGTCATATCAAGAGGAAAGGAGGAAATGTTTGAGAAATGAAGCTTGAAAAAAAATAGTTATTTAATTAAGTTGGATTCCCTACCTCACATCATATACAAATATCAGCTGAAGATGGATTAAAGGCTTTTTAAAAGTGAATCAACACTTTAAAAACTTTTGGTAGACTATGTTGGTAAGCATTTTAATCCTTGAGGTATAAAAAGACAAGACAAAGTGTTTTCTATAAAACTTTTGATAAATTTGATTATATTCTTAATTTCAATTTATTATATTTTTCAGTTCTAGAATTTGATTCCTTTTTTTCAGTTTCAAGTTCTCCAGTAAACTCTCAATCTTAATTCCTTGAATATATTAAGTATAGTTACTTTAAATTATATGTCTGAAAACTTCATTATTTGGATCCTTTGTGGTATGTTTTTATTGCCTTTTGCTTTCTTTTTTTTAAAAAAAATCATTTTATTTTGCCTCCTCATATGTCTGGTTATTTAAGATAAAATACCAGTCATTTTCTGTGAAAAAGTGTAAAGATTTTAGGCCTACAGTATTATCTCCCTGCAGAAAATTTTCTTCTGGCTAGTGGCCGGGTACACTAGCAATCCCAGGTCACCTAAAATCAGTGAATGATTTAGGTTATTTGAAGTTGGGCTTTCATCCCTGAAATCTGATATGTTTCCGGTTCACCCTTACTCCTAGGTTATAGCTCTTCCAGACCTCAGATCCCCCAAAGCCTTGGGTATTTATCGGATCCCACATCCTTGGCAAACTCTCAACTCCTTTATTTTTTCCCTATAGTTTATTGAGAGTTCATCTCAGTCTTGTTAACCATCCCTTAGAAAATTGTCAGGCTATATTCAGATAAAAGTGGCCTCTCATTCTGAACTGTGGGTTTTCTTCTCTCATATCTTGGTTGCATGATTTTTCATGACCTTGTTAGCTCTCTAATGTCATTAGAGAAATTTTGTTTCATATTTTGTCCATTTTATTCTCATGGTTGAATTGGTCCCAGTTTACAGATTATCATCTGCCATTACCAAAAGTAGAACTTCTTTTTATTAACGTTTACTTTATGCTTTCTTCAGTAACTTGTAAAAGTATCTAAATGTTTGGTTGTTCAATAGGCCTTTAAGTAATTTTTCAGTCATTTATGTTAATTGAGGAAATATATAATAAATATCACTATGTTCCACGCCTAGTGGAGATACATCAGACATCCCTTCTGACTTCATTTGAAACTTTGTCTAATAGGATAGGAGAGGCATACATAAATGATTATCATGTAAGATTTTAAAACTTTTAAGGGCATAAGAAAGGTATAGGTCAAGTCTTGCACTGATTTAGACAGGAGAAATATTCCTTCCATTGCAGAGGATGAAGTTAGGCTTTATAGAAAAGAAGCTTTGAGCTGGGGTTTCAGCCTTACACTGAATCTTGCATTGGGTAAAAACGGGTATCTGTCATGATTCTTGCCTGTCAGTAGTTTTTAACCATGTTGTGCAGAGATGAAAGTAATTCTGATGCAGTAGTAATTGTATTTCCACACATTGAGAAGATTCAAAGCAAAATCTCATAAACAGTGATTGTTTTTGAGAAGTAAGTAGAATTTCTTCCCTGTAGTAGAACTATTATGTGACTAAATGTTTTGAACTTTGGCTTATTGACCAGTTTGTATATTTTTCTTTTATGTACCATTTAAAAATATTTAAAATAAACTTTTATTGAGATACAATAAAATCTACCCGAATATATCCTGCCACATAACCACAATCAAGCTATGGAACATTTCCATCATCCCCTAAAATTTCCCTGGTCCCATTCCCCCTCAGTTCCCTACCCTGCCTCTGCCTCAGGCAATTACTAATCTGCCTTCTGTCACTGGAGATTAATCTTTTCTAAAACTGCATATAAATGGAAACATACAGTATACTTTTGTATCTGGTTTCTTTTGCTCAACATGGTTTTGAGATACATTCATTTGGGAGTGTATACCCATAGCTTGTTCTTTTTTTTTTTTTTTGAAACGGAGTCTTGCTCTGTCGCCCAGGCTGGAGTGCAGTGGCATGATTTCGGTTCACTGCAAGCTCCGCCTCTCGGGTTCACCATTCTCCTGCCTCAGCCTCCCAAGTAGCTGGGATTATAGGCGCCCGCCACCACGCCTGGCTAATTTTTTGTATTTTTAGTAGAGGTGGGGTTTCACCGTGTTAGCCAGGATGGTCTCGATCTCCCAACCTCATGATCCACCCACCTCGGCCTCCCAAAGTGCTGGGATTACAGGTGTGAGCCACCACGCCTGGCCAGTTTGTTCTCTTTTATTGCTGAGTTTATTCCATTGTAGGACTATACCACACTTTGTTTATCCATTCACGGAGTTCACATAGGTTTGTTTTTAAACTTACCAGGAACATCTAGCTACAAATTTATCTTTTTTGCATATTGATTACTCATCTTTGCCATTGAGAGACACTAATATCTTGAGTGCTACATTTATAATGCTGTAAAAATGGATTTTGAAGAGGTAGCTCTCATATTGCCTACACAATAGTGCCAGTAGAGTATGCTGCTGTAACACAAGTGTTGGTATGATAACATTTTGACCTTTCAGTTGTACAGAGTACAGATGTGTTTTTATGCACGTTTCAAAGATTAGGCATAAGAATGCTAATACTGGGATACTTATAAATGTTGTGATAGTTACGTAGACTGTCAGTGTCATTAAATAAAAACAGTACAAAATACATTATCATTTTTATTAGTTATTGCCTGTAAAATAAGGAATTTGGGCTTAACTATGTTTCTAAATTTAGTGTTTCAAAATATAATACTTTGCAAAGTAAAATTGTTATGTAAATAATGTGCATGTCATGCTTTTTAAAAATATGACTGTTATTGCTATAGCTTATGGCATTTGAAAACGCAATATTTTCTTTTGGAACTGGATTTCTGGTTCAAATACTAATTTAACAAACTATTATACTATATTCTGTCATGAGCTTTTCTAGTTTTATAGAACTGTAAAATTTTTAATTAAAAAATTTTTTAAGTTTGCACATAAAATTTCTTACGGAAACTAGCTATCTTAACATTTTTTTGTTTCTTGGTATTTCATCCTTAAAATGATGATCCACACTTAGTAGATATTCTTGTGTATGTCATTTTTATGTATAACATATATACAATTTTCTAATAGATTTCAATTTTTAAAAGCATAGGCTCTAAATTTAATGACTTGAGTTCACATTTCCACCCTGTCATTGTGAAACTTTGGTCAAGTAATTCATCTCTTTACAATCAGTTCCAGGCCAGGCTCAGTGGCTCACGCCCATAATCCCAACACTTTGGGAGGCCAAGGTGGGTGCATCACTTGAGCCTGGGAGTTTGAGACCACCCTGGGCAACACAGTGAAACCCCATCTCTATAAAAAAAAATAGAAAAATTAGCTGGGCGTGGTGGCATGTGCCTGTAGTCCCAGCTACTCAGGAGGCTGAGATGGGAAGATCACTTGAGTCTGGGAGGCGGAGGTTGAGGTGAGCCAAAATTGCATCACTGCACTCCAGCCTGGGCAACAGGGTGAGACCCCCATGTCAAAAAAACGAATTAAACTCAGTTCCTCATTTGTAAAATGGGGATGAAAGTAATTCTTGTACAGATTTAGGAGATAATTTACAGAGTCCTTAACACAACAACTGGACCAAATACATATTTGTTGAATGAATGGGTAAATGCCATTCTTTGTTGTATACAAACCTGCAACTATTTTGTAAAACTTTGATTTGTTATTAATGTCAACTTGGGATTTTGCTTTAAATCCCAGGTGAGGGGATAGTTACTTCCTGAACATGGCTATAATTTATCAAATACCGTTAGATAGTGACTACTTGATAAGAATGATAAAAGGCATTCTTGAGATTGTATACTGTTCTATTTTTATTCATACAGATTTGGATGCTATTCAAGGTTATTGGCTATAATAGGCAGGGAGGAGGACCTAGAAAGTCTTTAGGTCTGTGTGACTATTACATTCTTAAATTTTTTTTTTTTTTCCTATTCAGTCCCTGAAAAACAGCTGAATGATATTGAAGATTGTGACCTCAATGTGGTGAGACTATGTTTTCAAGTTTTTCTCCCTGATGAACATGGTAATTTGACGACTGCTCTTCCTCCTGTTGTCTCGAACCCAATTTATGACAACCGTAAGTACTTCATTTTCTTATGTTTGTAGTCTTAACTTGTTTTTTGTAATAGTTTAATTCTTAAAAGTATTTTGGTAATTAGAAAAACAATATATTCATGATAGGAAAACTTCCAGACATTACAGAAATACATAACAGAAAGGAAATCTTCTCTAATCTCATCCTCCAGAGATTATCCTTAGGTGCATCACTATCCTTAGGTGCATATTTTACCAGTTTCTTCTTCCTATATATACACAAATACATTGTCATCATCATCATTTTTGACACAGTACAATTTTGGCAACTTAAAATCATAAGTGATGATTGTTTTAAAAACTAACTTTCTTCTTACCATATATCTTGGACATTTTCCTTTCAATCACCTTATTCTTTTCAGTAGCAGCATATTTTATTATGTAGTTATATCATAATTTTATTAATTACCCTCTTATAAGACATTTGGTTTGTTTCTTTTCTCATTTTTTCTTTTTGGCCTAGCAAACTGTACTGCAATACATATTCTTGTATATGTTTTTTTTTAATTGGTTTTTTTTTTTTTGGAGACAGGGTCTCACTCTGTCACCCAGGCTGGAGTGCAATGGTACAGTCATGGCTCACTGCATGGCAAATGCTGGATCAAAGGATATGGATATATCTCATTTTGAAAGATTATGAAACTTTCCCCCAAAATACTGTTTGTGTGTGTGTATGTGTGTGTGTGTGTGTGTGTGTGTGTGTGTACATAGACTTATATATACCTCCACCAATGGTGTATGATATACCTGTTTTATGTGTAGAAGGATAGAGAGATGTAGGGCTATAAAGGTAGATTAGAGTATCCTTATCATGTAGAGCTTTAAATGCCAGGGATAATTATAATAATCTTACGGCCAGATAATAGGAAGCATGAAAGTTATATTGCCATAGGGAGATGTATTGCCATAGGGAAAATTGTATTGCCATGGGGATGTGGTCATGATTTATGAAGATTAATCTGGTGACAGTGGGTAGGATTGATTGGCAGAATCAGAATTTAGAAGCAGGGAGATGTAATTAGAGAATATGTCGTTACCTAGAAATGAAGCCACAAAGTCTAAAGTAAAGCAGTTAGAAAGGAAGTGGACAGATATATAGATGATTAATGTATTTAGTGTCCTTTATCTGTACACTAAAACTTTTATTCTGCGAATGCTTTTCCTCAAATTCTTCCCTGCAAAAAGAAATAAAATATTACTAAGGTAGCAACTCATTTTTTTGAAAATCCTTTAGGTGCTCCAAATACTGCAGAATTAAGGATTTGTCGTGTAAACAAGAATTGTGGAAGTGTCAGAGGAGGAGATGAAATATTTCTACTTTGTGACAAAGTTCAGAAAGGTATTTATTTATTTCATTGAATTTAGAATAAATTTTAGATTAATAGATGCAGTTACTTTGTTTTCCCTTTTTTTTTTTGGTTTCTTATTGACTAGATGACATAGAAGTTCGTTTTGTGTTGAACGATTGGGAAGCAAAAGGCATCTTTTCACAAGCTGATGTACACCGTCAAGTAGCCATTGTTTTCAAAACTCCACCATATTGCAAAGCTATCACAGAACCCGTAACAGTAAAAATGCAGTTGCGGAGACCTTCTGACCAGGAAGTTAGTGAATCTATGGATTTTAGATATCTGCCAGATGAAAAAGGTATGACATTTTGCTGGTAATAATTTATGTATTTCTTGAAGTGGTCCTGCTAATAACATCTTCTTGTAAGATTCATTTGAGTACAGTTATGTATATTCATAATTTATGTTTCTTTTCCTGGAAGCTTTCTGTTGGTTTTTTTCTATATGCTCTTTGCATCTCTTTATTTGTTGGGTTGTTTTTCGTTTTGTTTTGTTTTGTGTTTGAGACAGAGTCTCACTGTCACCCAGGCTAGAGTGCAGTGGCGCAATCTTAGCTCACTGTAACCTCCACCTCCCGGGTTCAAGCGATTCTCCTGCCTCAGCCTCCTGAGTAGCTGGGACTATAGGCACGTGCCACCACGCTGGGCTACTTTTGTATTTTTAGTAGAGACAGGGTTTCACCATGTTGGCTAGGCTGGTCTCTGCATCTCTTTCTTCAAGAAGAGGTTTGATTAGTATGGAATAATTTCAAAGCATCTAAACTGCTTACTAAAATTTCTGTTTTATTTTTGAAGGTCTATTTTAGTCTTTGTGCACTTACCACTCAGAGAGTAGTCTCTATATTGGTTTCTTATCAAACCTTATTGCATTAGTTGACATTATTGACTTGTGTGATAAGAAAACAAGATGAATATTTTAAACAGTTTGTTTTGGGTTTTTTTTGAGACAGGGTCTCACTCTGTCACTCAAGCTGGAGTACAGTGGCATGATCATGGCTCACCAGAGCCTCAGCCTCCTGGGCTCAGGTGATCATCCCACCTCAGCCTCATGAGTACCTGGGACTATAGGTGCGCACCACCACACTTGGCTAATTTTTGTGGGGTTTTTTTGGTTTTTTGTTTTTTTTTTTGAGACGGAGTCTTGCTCTGTCTTGCCCAGGCTGGAGTACAGTGGCGCAATCCTGGCTCACTGCAGCTTCTGCCTCCTGGGTTCAAGAAATTCTCCTGTCTCAGCCTCCCAAGTAGCTGGGACTACAGGCATGTGCCACCACACCCGACTAATTTTGTATTTTTAGTAGAGATGGGGTTTCACCATGTTGGCCAGGCTGGTCTCAAACTCCTGACGTCAGGTGATTCACCTACCTCAGCCTCCCAAAGTGCTGGAATTGCAGGTATGAGCCACTGCGCCTGGCCAATTTTTCTGTTTTTTTATGGAGACAGGGTTTTGCCATGTTGCTCAGGTTGGCCTCAAACTCCTGGGCTCAAGTGATCCACCTGCCTCAGCCTCCCAAAGTGCTGGGGTTACTTTAAACAATTTTTTACTAAGAGAAAAATATCCTTTTCTACTAATACTACTGATTTGGGACATATTCTATAATACTTATTAAATCCAACTTACATACATATTTATTGAAAACATTTTCTATATGTGAATAAAATATTTGTTTATTAAAGGAGAGGATACAATCCTATAATTTTTTATCTGCTTTCCTGGTTTCTTTCTAATCAGATACTTACGGCAATAAAGCAAAGAAACAAAAGACAACTCTGCTTTTCCAGAAACTGTGCCAGGATCACGGTAAGAATATTTTGGATCGATTCATATTTAAATAGGTTTTGTTTTATTTACTTTATTCAGTTTTTCAAATTTTATTATTTTTGTTTTGTTTTGTTTGTTTTTTGAGATAGCATCTCTCTCTGTCACCCAGGCTGGAGTGCAGTAGGGCAATCTCAACTCACTGCAACCTCTGCCCCCCAGGTTCAACAATTCTCCTGCCTCAGCCTCCCGGGTAGCTGAGATTACAGGCATGTGCCACCACACCCGGCTAATTTTTGTATTTTTAGTAGAAACAGGGTTTCGCCATGTTGACCAGGATGGTCTTGAACTCCTGACCTCAGGTGATCCACCCACCTTGGCCTCCCAAAGTGCTGGGATTACAGGTGGGAGCTACCACGCCCGGCCAATTTTTCAGATTTTAACTAACTGATAATGTTATTTTTCAAATGACATTTAATAATGGAAAAACTTTATCCTAACAGTTAATTTTCCTGAGAGACCAAGACCTGGTCTCCTCGGTTCAATTGGAGAAGGAAGATACTTCAAAAAAGGTATTTTATTTCCTATAGCATATTTCTTGTGATCAGAAAGACCAGTACTTTGCACAGTATATTGGAATTCTATTTTTAGGAATGAATAACTGCTTCTTTGAAAATTTTCTCTCCAGATTTTTCATGCTTTCAGTATAGAATGAATTAAGCATGGCTTCTGAAGGTTGTGTTAGAAACCAATTGTGTTTTTGGGATTTATTGTTCAAGAAATTACATGTTGTTCATATGGTAGCGATTTTATTAACTACATTGCATTATGAGAAAAATGTTACTGATTTGGTTAGTTACCTGTTTTTATAAATAAAATTTTACTGGAACACGGCCATGAATATTTGATTAAATATTATCTCTAAACTGCTTTTTTTTTTTTTAACACTATAGCAACAGGGTTGAATAGTTACAAGAGAGGCTGTATATAGCTCACAAAGCCTAAAATATTTACAATCTGACTTTTTACAGAAAAAAAAATTTGCCAATCCCTAGTTTAGATAATTCAACCAAGGGCTAATTAGAAGTCTTTTTTCCCCCACGTACATTCTTAAATCATTGCTTTTTCCTGGTTTAGTTTGTAAAGCATTTGTATAATATGTAAATAAGTACAGAATTAATTTTTTCTGTAATTTTTTCTGTGAATTTTATAGTCTCTTAGGGTTCTGTCGTAATAGATCTTAAAAGTTATGTGTATTTTCTTATCCCTAATGAGTGTTTTCTCCATCATTCCATTTTCTCCTAAAAGTGAAGAGTAAGAGATGATTTTGGCTATTTGGAATCCCATTAATTGTAATTCTAATATTTATCTTTTAGTTTTCAAAAATACCTTTATAGAGCCTCAGAAACTAGATTTTCATATTTAATTGGAGTGAAATTACATATGCCAAAGTAACTTGCCAAAATCATTTTACCTGTGTTTGTAAAACGGTATATATGTTACAGAATTTCATTTTGGATTTGTGTAATAATTTTAGTGCTTTTTACATTTTTTTATTTGAAATGTTACATTGGTTTCCTTGACATTTTTCTTTATATATATTTGTGTGCTTATGCAATTTTAATTTAGAAATACTTTTTATAATTTTGTTCATTTTAATTTTGTAAAATAAATTTTTCCTCCCACAGAACCAAACTTGTTTTCTCATGATGCAGTTGTGAGAGAAATGCCTACAGGGGTTTCAAGTCAAGCAGAATCCTACTATCCCTCACCTGGGCCCATCTCAAGTGGATTGTCACATCATGCCTCAATGGCACCTCTGCCTTCTTCAAGCTGGTCATCAGTGCCCCACCCCACCCCACGTTCAGGCAATACAAACCCACTGAGTAGTTTTTCAACAGGGACACTTCCTTCTAATTCGCAAGGTATCCCACCATTCCTGAGAATACCTGTTGGGAATGATTTAAATGCTTCTAACGCTTGCATTTATAACAATGCCGATGACATAGTCGGAATGGAAGCGTCATCCATGCCATCAGCAGACTTATATGGTATTTCTGATCCCAACATGCTGTCTAATTGTTCTGTGAATATGATGACAACCAGCAATGACAGCATGGGAGAGACTGATAATCCAAGACTTCTGAGCATGAATCTTGAAAACCCCTCATGTAATTCAGTGTTAGACCCAAGAGACTTGAGACAGCTCCATCAGATGTCCTCTTCCAGTATGTCAGCAGGCGCCAATTCCAATACTACTGTTTTTGTTTCACAATCAGATGCATTTGAGGGATCTGACTTCAATTGTGGAGATAACAGCATGATAAATGAGTCGGGACCATCAAACAGTGCTAATCCAAACAGTCATGGTTTTGTTCAAGGTAGTCAGTATTCAGGTATTGGCAGTATGCAAAATGAGCAATTGAGTGACTCCTTTCCATATGAATTTTTTCAAGTATAACTTGCAAGATTTAAATCCTTTTAAATCTTGATACCACCTATATAGATGCAGCATTTTGTATTTGTCTAACCGGGAATATAATACTGTATTTATACTGTATATATATAATACTGACTGAGAATATAATACTGTATTTGAGAATATAAAAAACTTTTTTCAGGGAAGAAGCATACAACTTTGGACATAGCGAATACAAAATTGGAAGCTGTCATAAAAAGACAACTCAGAGGCTGGGCGCAGGGCCTCACACCTGTAATCCTAGCACTTTGGGAGGCCGAGGCGGGTGGATCACTTGAGACCAGGAATTCGAGACCAGCCTGGCCAACATGGTGAAACCCCGTCTCTACTAAAAATACAAAAATTAGCTGAGCATGGTGGTACATGCCTGTACTGTCAGCTACTTGGGAGGCTGAGGCACAATAATTGGCTTGAACCCAGGAAGTAGAGGTTGCAGTGAGCTGAGATCACACCACCGCCCTCCAGCCTGGGTGACAGACTGAGACTCTGTCTCAAAAAAAAAAAAACATGCTTTTTTATATTTCTTTTTATAATGTTTTAATGTATTCTTAAATTTCAAGCAAATTTAAGATAAAACTTGTAATGGCTATGCCATTGAAAAACTTAATTTCTTATTTTTGAGGCCCATGGGCCGAGGTAACCCCTAAGGGGTTTTCTTAGGCTTCTTGGAGCTTAGATTTGTATGTATATCAAAATGTCTTTAAAATGTTAAGTTGGGCAGAAGGCAGTTGAAGTGAGCTTTCAAGATATGGGAGGTTTTCTACATTTTATACTATTTCAATCTGTGCCTTTAAAGTTGCTTATGATTTTAGCTTTACACTCATATTTTTTAAGGGGAAGAAGTTTCCTTGGACCATTCACCTTTCTTAGATGTCCTCACTCCCTGTGATCTCATAAAACTGCCTATTTGACATCTCTATCTAGAAATCTAATTAAAGCTCACTCTCAGCATATCCAAAACTGAATTCTTGGTCTTCCCTCCCAAACTTGCTTCTCCTTCAGTCTTCTCCAACTTAGTAAATGGCAATGCCATACTTCTAGTTGCTCAGGCCAAAAAGCCTGAAGTCATCCTTGATTCTTCTTTTAGCTCCCATATCCAATCCATTAGCAAATCTAGTAGAACCTACCTTCACAATATATCTAAAGCTGACCACCTCTTTTGACCTATTAACGCCCTATTCCAAGCCACCCTATTCCAAGGTGGCTTGGAATACTATTAACGCCCTATTATTAACGCCCTATTCCAAGCCACCATCATCTCTTCCCTGGATTGAAGCTGTCACCTACAAAAATTCTTCTTATATCCTTGCATCCCTACAGTCTGTTCCCTGTAAAGTAGCCAGAATGATTATTTTTAAAACAAGTCAACTCATACCATTCATCTGCTCAAAACAATTCAATGGCTTCTCATCTCACTCAGAGCAGTCAAAGTCCTTAAAAGTTGCAGGCCTAGACTCCCTGTCCTACCTCAGGTACCACCATATCCCACCTCCTCATGCAGCTCCAGGCACCTTGGCCTCAGTGCTCCTCAAAGCATCAAGTATGCACTTGCCTTGGACTCTGTACTTGGTATTCCCTCTGCCTTGAATGTTGTTCTCCCAGAAAAATGCATAGTCCACTCTTTTACATCCTTCAGGTGTCACTCCACTCTTACCTGAGTAGGTCTTCTTGAATATATACATCAGCATTCCCTGTCCCCCCTGCTTTATGTATGTCCATAGCACTCACCACGATCTGACTTTACTAAGTATTTATTCATTTACTGTTTGTTTTCCCATACCAAAATATAAACTTTCTAAGGACAGAAATTTTTGTGCTTTATTGTTGAATCTCCAATTTGTAGAAAAATGCCTACCTTATATTAAACACTCAGTAAATGTTTATTGAACCTTAAAAGTATTACTAATAGAACTTTAGTTTTTGAAAGAAATAATAACTTTAATTATAAGACATATATGATTTTTGCAGTTTTACTTAGTGTGACATTGGGTTTATGAGAATCATGTACATTCAAGTCCAGGAATAATAATGGTCATCCAAATTGTTTGAAAGGAAAATAATCCCAGTGGCAAAATGATGGTAGAATTTGGGTAATCTTTTTTTTCCTTTTATGAAAAGAGATTTTATTGACGGTAAAACATTAGAGGTTCATTGAGAATCTCTAAATCCATGTTTTGACATTGTCAAGCTCATTGCAACTTCCAGATTGAGTAACACTTATAACACATTTCCTTTTCAAAGTACAAGATTTTTAAAAGAGACTTGTTACATATTCATTTGGCTGGTTTCAAATGGTGAGCTGAATGCTGGGTAATCTCTACTAGCTCCTTAATCAGATTTAAAATTCTCAGTGTTTCCTAGTTGTTTCTACATACTTTATCTGAGTTGTTATAGCTGTAACATTACACTTTATTTGCTGTTTGTGTTTCATGACTTTTGGTAATTCTGGCATTTACAAACCTTTCACTTTGCTTCAAAAGGTAGTGATATTTTAGGAGTTTTCATTTGATATATAATTATTTATTGTGCCCTTTTATTTCCCAAAGACATTGTAAGGGTTAATTAGATCATTATATTTTATTATTACAGATTAAAGTTGGGCAATAATCTTAATTATGATGGAATTATCATTATGCTAAGTAATTAACTTATTAAAGACCTAGTTTGTTTTACAACTAGAACCTGCCCTAAATGTTGAATATCTTCCTAGCAAGAAACAGTCTGTCATTTTACTTACACGATGTCTAACCAAACCATAACTTTATATAAACTAGTCGTTTCGGTCAAATTGAGAAATGTGTGAATGCCATAAAAACAAAAATTCTCAGTTAAATGATACTGGGAAATAGGGAAGAGAGCAAGGTAAGACTTGGGCTCAGGATGGTTCAGGAAGGAAAAAAAAAAGAATTAAAGACCCCTGAGTACCATTAATATTCCTCAGAAATTATTATTTCAAAAGGAAATATTTCTGTATTATAAATTTTTCATGAACAGCCATTATGAAATCTCACAAGAATCATAGAATTCAATAAAAAAGGTAGAAAGTAATGTTTTATTTTTTATTTAAAAATATAAATTAAAATAAATTTTTAAAATCATAAGCACATAAATAGAACTTACCAGGGAGAAAGAAAAACCTGAAGGCACAATTTCTTTTCTGTTCAAAATATGAACCCAGGATGTCTCTAGATGATGATGGATAGGTGGGGAGAATTTTTTTTTTTAATACAGAATCTCATAGTTTTGGATTAATTAGCACCAATCAGTTTAAACACTGTTGGAATAGCTACATGAGTTTTTTTCTTTAAACTAAATAAGCGTTGGCTACTTAGTATAAGTAAGTATAAGCAGAATTAAGGTTCTGCTACATCTGTGTTTAGAATATTTTTTTAAAACTAAATAAGCGTTGGCTAGTTTTGCGGTGTAAGCAGAATTAAGGTTCTGCTACCTCTGTGTTTAGAATATTCCCAATGGATTTTTCATTTTTCAGGTGCTATTTTTTGACCATAGACTTTAATTTAAAATGAATTTGGTAACGTTTCTCCTCTATCTCTACATATATTTATGCTTTTCACCTGCTCTTTTAACACCTGCTTTTAGTTTCTGAGGCACTTTTCTGAACTCTACTTGTGCACTGGATCCCTCCTCTTTTCTCTGCCAGGCTGTGTTTACTTTATCCTTACATCACCACTTAGTGATTCCTTTCTTTGTATAAACATGGTAAATGTCTTCATTAGCCTAAAAGGAAAGACCAAATAAAACCTTTCCTACCACTTGGATGCGTTTGCATCCTGACTTCTGAAATGCTTCCAGCCTCCATTTTCTCCCTTCCCAGTTATTCCTTAGCCCAGCCATCTCTATTTTTAGCTCCTACAATTTTCTTAGGATATTCTGGGAAAGATGAGCGGAGACTGCCGGCCTTGTCAAATCTAGTGTCTTTTTATCAGTCCTCACACTGCTTGACCTATTTATAACCTCCTATACTTCCCTCTTTGGATACTCCTCTGGGTTTTCTGTGGTAGACAAGATTCCTCCCTGAGATTTATTTCCCATGAGTCTTGACCCCTCCCCTCAGTTGGTGCTATTTTTCCCCCTGGATGATCTTATCAGAGCCCACAGGTTCAGTTTTCTTTCATGCTACCTGAATGTCCTGATAAACTGGCTCTCTCTCTTCTTTACCTTCCATAATGGCATTACCATTTACCACTCCACCCAAGATACTTACTAGGAACCTCAAAGTATTGTATTCTTTTTCTCCGTCCCACTCATACTTAATCATCAAGTCCTTTTGAGCTTGTCTCCTCTTGCATATGTCCCTTCTTCATTCCTGCTGCCTTCTTAGTAAAGGCCTTCATTCTTTTTTCCCTAGTAATAATCTTTTCCATATATTCCAGTTAAAATACCACTTTCTCCCTATTCCTTATTACATAGTTAGCATTCCTTGAAAAAAAAAAATTCTCTCAGGCCTCCATACCTTTAACATGTTACCCACTCTGCCTCTGCTCTTCTGGAACTAGAACACTCATCCTTGAAGACTGGGCTTCTCTATGAAGGTTGGTCCTGCCTCCTTAGTTGAGGTGAAGTTTTGTACATGCCTGTATTATGGACATCCTCTTATTTAAGTGTTTTTTCGTCATTGGGACTCCAGCACCCAGCATAGTCCCTAGTATACTAGTTGGTGCCGAATAAATAGTAGCTGTTATTAGAAAAGGAAGGGTGAAATTGACATAGGAATTACTAAAATGTATATGGAAACAATTTTTAAAGGGAAAGGTAATGATTTTCTGGCAGGAAAAGCAGCAATGACAAGATTACTTAAGGCTTGTGAAATACACTTCTCTTCCTTGACCTGCTGCTTCCCTTTTTTACCACACATACACACACATACCACAGCCCTTTGAGACTGAAAGCAGCTCTATTGAGAATAGTAGTGTCAACTGTATTATGTAGAAATTCTAAAGTTTTTGGGATTATTTCATAGCCCTGACCTTGCTACTTCTCTCCACTTTATGTGGCAGGTTTAATCTCAGGTCTCCCTCATACACTTCTCAGCCTCAACACCTAACCCTCACACAACACTCCAGTATTGATGCAATCAATCTTGTATAACATTTTTTGAATGTCCAATGTGCAAAGCACCATGTTGGAAATGATACAGAGGTGAATAAGACAAAAACTCTTGCTCTCAAAGATGTCAGTCTTTTTCTTTGCAAGGATAACACATGTAGAGTAAAATGCATAAAGGGGACTAATTTTAAATGTACAGCTTAACTAATTTTTATGTATGTTAACACCCATGTCACCACCATGTTTAGGACATTTCCAACACCCCAGAAATTTCCTTCATGCCCCTTCCCAATCTGCACCTACACCTCTAAATCTATTTTCAATCTTAATGGCCTTTTAAATAACTGGGCCTCTCACAACCATAGTGAACAGCAACAGCTGGGTTGTCAACGTTTAACCTAATACTTCAGGAAAACTCGTGATAGTTTCCATGTTAAGAGAGACATGGAACAGGGCATTGGGCATGGTGGATGGATCACTCCTGTAATCCCAGCACTTTGGGAGGCCGAGGTAGGGGGATTGCTTGAGCCCAGGAGTTCAAGACCAGCCTGGGTAATATAAGGAAAACCTGTCTCTGCAAAAAAAAAAAGAAAAAGAAAAAGCCAGGCATGGTGACATGTGCCTGTGGTCCCAGCTATTAGGGAGGCTGGGGTGGGAGGATCCCTTGAGCCCAGGAGGTTGAGTCTGTAGTGAGCAGTGATTACGCCACTGCACTGCAGCCTGGGCAAGACCCTGTCTCAAAAAAAAAAGACTTGGAATTGGTGATCCAGGCTGCCTAATGGCATCAAATAATTTGTTATATCTTTAATTCATTTATTGAAGGATCACCACATGCTTTTAAATAGCATGGAGAAATGGAAAGAATAGGGACTTTTTACTCAGGTAATACCCAGCCTGCTACCTAACAGGTTGTGTTGTACTAAATAAAATGGTACATAAGAAGAAACACTGTAAATTATATAGTTCGAATCAAATATTGTTAATAAACCAATATATGTATATCCTATGTCCCTGATTAATCTTTAATTTAGATACTCCTTCTAGTTATCTAATACACAGCAGAGTGAGAAAAATCATTATGGATTAGGTTCTTTAGTAAGAAACCTGAGATGGACTTCTCATTAGCATTAACTAGTTATTGTCCAGCTTTGGAGAGCCTTCTTTTGGCCTTGTTTTTCCAGAAACATTTCCTATTGATTAATGAAGGTAAGGCCAATTTTAATGACTTCAATTCTGAAATTTTGTGACTCTTTATTTGTAAAAGTTGATTATGAATTGGGAGTGGTTTGACTTTTCCTAAAAATGAATCTCATAGCTAATGAAGTTGCCACTGAAAGTTTCTCATCTGTTTTGTTTTCAGACGTTGACTATAAAAGGGGAAAAATTGGAATGCTTTTTGTATCATACGTAACAGAAAATGTCATGCCATTTATCATTTATTATAAGCCCAGAAATAGGTGACTAATCAGAGATAAATGTATGGGTTGTCTGTATCTAGTTTTATGCCCTTTTTTGCCTAAGACGTAGTCAAATTAATATTTTAACTAATACATCTTAGCAGAGTTTAGTTAAGCACAAAGTTAACAGTGGGTAAGATTGAATCTTGAAAGTAATCATGTCTGTAATGTTTTTCATGCATGCAAAAAACACAGACAAAACCACTCATGCCCTATTAATAAACAAAATACAGATCAAAGTTTTAAAAAGTAATCACTCTATTTATTCTAAATGTCTGTGGCTTTAGGAAAATACCACCAGCTAGTACTTACCTATTTAAAGATGTAGAATTTATTATCCTCTAATATTCTTATCACTTGTTTCCACAACTTTAGTTTACTATTGGACTTTCAAAAATTTAAAGAATTACAAGTAAAATTCATTAAACACCTGTGTGTGAATATTAATACACAGTAATTAGTACAGAATGTTGCTTCTTCAAATTGAGTTTTCAGGGAAATCAGCAAGTAAATGAAATACAAATTTTTGGTAAAAGTATCAAACATTCATCTTGCCCATTTTTCCTCTTAAACTTTATTATCTAATCAAACATAGTTTTCCATAAGATGTAATAAAATATAGATAAGGTTGGAATATTTGAGGATCCATTTGTGGAATTGAATTTAATGAGACTTCATTGGTGATACACTCGATTTTTACTGGGTAATTAGCTGGTAATGTTGGTCACTGTCTCACAGTTCAAGTAGCTTTAAGATGACGTGGCAAGGAAAACACAAAGCTTTTGGGTAACCAGCGTTCTTAAATGTATGGTTTTTGACCAGGTGAACCCTTTAGAAGTGATTTCTGTTTTAAAAGTATGTACTTAAAATACCTTTGGCTGTGATGAATCTAGATCCCAGCAGAATACCAAAATCCTATTTTTTTGACTGAGTATTTGTATATGCTTAATGACTGAAATGAATTTGGAGGTACTGATGAAAGTCATTTTTTAAAGTTCTCAGGTACTGTTCAATTATTTAATGTTAAGTTTAGTATCAAGATGCAATTGTTTTTAAAATGCCAAAATGCTGTTTATTATACAGAATATTTTATTACATTTGTAATATCTTTGTATACAGTGATGTTTTTCTTGATAATATAATAAATGGAAAAATTCTAAAACACTTGCTGAAATTTTGTTGCTGTTTAACTTTTAAAATAGCAGATTTTCTTCATATTTATAGCATCTTCCTAACAGGAAAAGGTAGTTTTAGTTGCTCGGAAACATTAGACATTTTTTATGGAATGCTGTTGCTGAATATGGTTGCATTTGTAACTGTCCTTTGAAATAATTTTGTAGAGTACTGAAGTGCCTTTTTTCAAGATTTTTTTTCCTTTTTCCTTTTTTGGCTTAACCAACAAAAATCTGTTTTCAGAGTCCTGGAGGCTGAAAGTCCGAGATCAAGGGTACTAGGATGGTTTCTGCTGAGGCTCTCCTTCTGGCTTGCAGATGGCTGCCTTCCCATCATCCTCACATGGTAGAGAGAGAAGGATGGAGATCTAGGGTGTCTCTTCTCTTTTTTGAGACAGAGTCTCACTCTGTCATCAAGGCTGGAGTGCAGTGGCACAATCACAACTCACTGCAACTTCTGCCTCCTGGGCTCAAGAGATCCTCCCGCCTCAGCCTCCCAAGTAGCTGGGACTACAGGCGCATGCCACCATGCCTGGCCACTTTTTGTATTTTTTGTAGAGACAGAGTTTCATCATGTTACCCAGGCTGGTCTCAAACTCCTGGGCTCAAGTGATCCACCCGCCTTGGCCTCCCAAAATGCTGGGATTACAAGCGTGAGTCACCATAGCTGGCCTGGCCTCCTCTTTTCTTAAATCCTTTTTTTCTTAATTGACAAAACTGTATATATTAATATTTATCTTGTTCAACATGATGTTTTGAAATATGCATACGTTGTGGAATGGCTAAACTGAGCTAATGAACATGTATTACTTCACATAGTTATTTTGTAGTAAGAACACTTAAGATCTACTCTTAGCAACTTTCAAGAATATATTTGTTATTAACTATAGTCACCATGTTGTACAGTAGATCTCTTAAACTTATTCCTATCAAGCTGAAATTTTAAATCATTTAACCCACATCTCCCCAACTCTGCAACCCCTATCCCAATCTCACCTCCCCAGTTCTAGTAACAACCATTCTACTCTACTTCTAGGAGTTCAACTATTTTAGATTCCACATATAGGTGAGATCATGCAGTAGTTGTCTTTCTGTGCCTGACTTATTTCACTTAACATAACATTCTTCAGGTTAATCCACATTTCAAATGACAGAATTTCCTTTCTTATGGGTGAATGATAATTCATTGTACATATACACCACATTTTCTTCATTTATCTGTTGATTGATAGATGCATAGGTTGATGCCGTATCTTGGCTATTATGAATAATGCTGCAGAGACCATGGGAGTCAGATATCTCTTCAACATACTGATTTTATTTCCTTGGGATACATATACCTAAATAGTAGGATTGCTGGATCATGTGGTAGTTCTGTTTTAAATTTTGTTTTCTGTTTATATTCCCACCAACAGTGTGCTAAAGGTTCTCTTTACTCCGTATCCTTGCCAACACTTATTATCTTTCATCTTTTTTGGTAATAGCCATTCTAATAGTTTTGAGGCAGTGCCTCACTGTGGTTTTAAATTTGCATTTTCCTGGTAAGTGATGTTGAGCATTTGTATGTCTTAAACCTGTTGGCCATTTGTATGTCTTCTTTTGAGAAATGTCTACTCAGGTCCTTTCCCCATCTTTTAATCAGGCTGTTTGTTTTCTTGGTATTGAGTTGTTGGAGTTCCTTGTATATTTTGGATATTAACCCCTCATTAGATGTATGGCTTATAAATATTTTATTCCATTCCATAAGTTGTCTCTTCACTCTTGATAGTTTCCTTTGCAGTGCAGAAGCTTTTGATATAGTCCCATTTGATTTGTCTATCATTTCTTTTTTGTTGTTAACTGTGCTTTTAGGGTCATATTCAAATAATTGCCCAGACCAGTGTCATGGAGCTTTTTCTCTACGTTTTCTTCTAATAGTTTACAGTTTTGGGTCTTAGATTTAGGTCACTTTGAGTTGAGTTTTCAATATGGTGTGAGATAAGGGTCTAACTTCATTCTTCTGCATGTGGATATCCAGTTTTCCCAGCACAATTTTTTAAAGGGACTGTCTTTTCCCATTATGTTGCTTCACACGTTTGTAAAAAATCAGCTAGCTGTAAATATATAGATTTATTCCTGGGCTCTCTTTCCTGTTCTTTTGGTTTAAGTGTCTGTTTTTATGCCAGTACAAAAATGTTTTGATTACTATGGCTTTGTAGTAATTTTGAAATCAGGTATTGTGATATCTCTAGCTTTGTTCTTTTTGCTCAAGATTGCTTTGGCTATTCAGGGTCTTGGTGGTTCCATATGAATTTTAGGATTGTTTTTTTGATTTCTGTGGAAAATATCATTGGAATTTTGATAAGGATTGCACTGAATCTTTAGAACACTTTGGTTAGTATGGACATTTTAGCAATATTAAGTCTCCCAATCTATGAACGTGGGATATCTTTCCATTTATTTGTGTCTTTAATTTCTTATATCAATGTTTTACAGTTTTCAGTGTAGAGATCTTTTACCTTCTTGGTTAAATTTATTCCTAAGTATTTTATTTTTTGTAACACTACTGCTTGTTGTATATTGATATGCCTGCAACTTTACTGAATTTGTTTATTAGTTCTAACAGTCTTTTTGGTGGATTCTTTCAGTTTTTCTATATATAAGATCATCATTTGCAAACAGGGACAATCTCCTTCCTTTCCAATTTGGAGGCCTTTTACTTCTTTCTCTTGCCTAATAGCTCTGGCTAGGACTTCCAGTTCCAGTACTATGTTAAACAGAAATGAGAGTGGAAGTCCTTGGATTATTCCTGATCTTAGAGGAAAAGCTTTCAGTTTTTCACTGTTGAGTATGGTGTTAGCTGTGGGTTTGTCACATATGGTCTTTACTTTTGAAGTACACTCCTTCTACTCCTAATTTGTTGAGAGCTTTTATCATGAAAGGATGTTAAATTTTGTCAAATGCTTGATCATATGGTTTTTGTCCTTCATTCTGTTAATGTGGTGTATTATATTTATAGATTGGCATATGTTGAACCATCTGTGAATCCCTGACATAAATCTCACTTGGTCATGGTGATTAATCTTTTCAATGTGCTGTTGAATTGGTTTATTAGTATTTTGTTGAAAATTTTTGCATCTTGACCAGGCACCGTGGCTCACGCTTGTAATCCCAGCACTTCAGGAGGTCAAGGCCTGAGGATGGTTTGACCCAGGAGTTCGAGAGCAGCCTGGGCAACATAATGGGACCCTGCCTATACAAATATATATATATTTTTTTTAATTAGCTGGGCATGATGGTGTGCACCTGAAGTCCCAGGGGTGGAAGGATCACCTGAGTCTGAAAGGTCAAGGTGCAGTGAGCCATGATTGTACCACTGCACTCCATCCTGGGTAACAGAGGGAGACCCTGTCTCAAAAACAAAAAAGAAAAAAAAAGAAAAGAATTTTTGCATCTATGGTCATCAGAAATATTGGCCTGTAGCTTTCTTTTTGCTTTTTCTTTTCTTTCTTTTTTGTTTTCCATATCTGCCACAGTCTAAATTGACAAGTTTTCTTCTTTAATAGTGTCTTTGTCTGGCTTTGGTGTCAGGGTAATGCTGGCCTTGTAAAATGAGTTTGGAAGCATTCCTTCCTCTTCAATTTTTTGGAAGCGTTTGAGAAGGGCTGGTATTGGTTCTTCTTCTTTTTTTGAGATGGGGGTCTTGCCCTGTTGCCCAGGCTGGAGTGCAGTGGCACTATCACGGCTCACTGCAGCCTTCACCACCTGGGCTGAATTAATTCTGCCCCCTTAGCCTCCCAAGTAGTTTGGACCGCCGACATGCATCACCACACCCAGCTAATTTTTTATTTTTTGTAGAGACAGATTATCCCTATGTTGCCCAGGCTGGTCTCGAACTCCTGCACTTAAGCAGTCCTCCCACCTAAACCTCCCAAAGTGCTGGGATTACAGATGTGAGCCACCATGTCTGGCCATAGTTCTTTAAATGTTCGATAGCATTCAGCAGTGAAGCCAACTGGTTCTGGTCTTTTCTTTGTGAGGGATTTTTTTTTTTTTTTTTTTTTTTTTTGAGACTGAGTCTCGCTCTCTCACCAGGCTGGAGTGCAGTGGCGCGATCTCGGCTCACTGCAACCTCTGTCTTACAGGTTCAAGTGATTCTCTTGCCTCAGCCTCCTGAGTAGCTGGGACTACAGGCACGTGCCACAACGCCCAGCTAATTTTTGTATTTTTAGTAGAGACGGGGTTTCAACATGTTGGCCAGGATGGTTTCGATCTCTTGACCTCGTGATCTGCCTGCCTTGGCCTCCCAATGTGCTGGGATTACTGATTCGATCTCCTTTTTTTTTTTCAAGGCTTAACATGTATTTTAACAAGTTGATGCTGCATTGCTGCTCCATTTCTCAGAAAAACTTCAAATTTAAAGTATCAGCAACAAATCAAACATAGTACATCAATTAAATATGCACAGCATAACTACTACCTAAGATAGGCAAGGCTAAGAGCTACTCTCAGACCTTCAGCATACAGCAACCCTGTTTCCAAGATTGTACTAGGCCTATCAAGAAAAGTTGTGAACAGCAACATCATAGACACAAAAGGGCCATTCCTGGTTGTCCTTATCCAAGAAAAAGAATGAGGCAAGTTAACACAAGATTTTTTAAAAAGATATACTGAAATGAAAGTCTCTAACAGAAAATGTCTTCCTTAGGACATGAAGGGATGATATATCGGATATAAAAGAACTATATGTACATTGTTTGTGACCTCTGTGGACATTTGCCTGAATTCTCACCTGGGAGTGAATGGAGCAGTGGGGCGAAGGTCACTGGAGGAGGTTGTGTTTTGTGGTGTATGTGGCTTTGTCTCTGGGGTTGGGGAGTGTATGGATTCATTTCACTGTGGTTCCCCTAGGTCTTCAAAAGTCACATTTGAGACCTCAGTAATGCACCACAGAGAACTGATCAGTTAAACAATATACCACACAGAACTGGTTTGTTAAATACCACTCCTCCCTTGCCCTCTTCCTCCAAAATACTCCCTAGAGTAGTATAGGTAGGGTAGACCTAACTATTGGGAGGACTCTCTTAACATTTTTCTAGGGTAGAATTCTGGCTAGTCCATAAAGGGTCTTTTTAAAGGTTTTGAGAAACTAGACACTGCAGCTTGATTAGTATCAGCAACGTGTGTTTGGAGTAAATTCAGCTCCAGGAGTTGCACAATTCAACGCAGGAGGAGTTCCGCCAATTGCCCCAATTCCTTCCATTGCAGCAGCTTGGCCAAAGCATTCTGTTGTTGGTGGGGTCAATCTAGCATCATAGGTTCAGGTTCTGGAGGAGCTGGGCTGCCAGCTGGCACGGAAGCAGGGGGCATGGTGGCTCCGTTATGCCTATAGCACCTCCCACAGCCATCTGGCCCATCTATATCTCCTGCTGTCTCATATCAGAGAAGGTTCCAGTGAATCTTTCCTGCCATTACCAGTGCATCACTTCCTCCTAGTGCCTGCACTCACCTCGCATGGGCTCCAGTTGCCGTCATTTTTGCCTTTCTTGGTTGTTCAGCTCTTCCATCCTCCACAGCTCTTCTTGGCACCTCATCAAATCCTGCCTCATTAGCATGACCTGGCATTGATGAAGGCGAGCAACCTCCATCTCCAGCTCCAGCTTCTCATGAGCCTCCTTGATATTGCAGTCCACTTGGTCCTGCTGCTGCTTCTCCATCTCAATGAGTACCCTCCAGTGCATGGCATACTTATATTCAAAAGCCATGCTGTGCACACTGGGGTGGCTGTTCTCACTCCTTGTGAAGTTGCTGGTTCTTTACAACCAGCTTCTCTGGAAGTCCTTCTTTGTCACCTAATTAGCCTATGGGCTACACAGCAACAGGATGAAGAAACGTGGTTAACAGGAAGAAGCCTTCACTGCATCTGTCCTGAGCTTTCTGAGCAACTGGCTGTCCTGAGAACTCAACAATGCCTTTCCCTGAGGGCCTTCCTTGATCATCCACAATGACTACAGCCCTCTCCACCTGGCCAAAGAAAAGGCTTCTTCCAAAAGTTTGTTAGAAGGTTTCAGACTATAAGAGATGCACTATGGCAGGCAGAGTGCACACAACTGCATACTGTCCAGACCCACTTTGGCAATCTCCACTAGGGTTCATGCTTCCAAGTGCATAAAGCCAAAGCCTTTATTCTTATGAAGGCCTCATCTGCCTTCCCATATTTCTTTTTTGTTGTTGTTTTTAATTTTTTCATTTTTCCTTTTTGTTAATTTATTTAAATTCTCTTTCTGTGAAATTGCCTTCCCATATTTCTCACAGTTTCCTCATTTCCTCCTCAGTGATGTCAGAAGGAACACTGCCCACAAAGAAATATTTGGCTTCATTTGGTGAAGGGCTTCTTTCCTGGTTTCCTTAAAATGCTTCAGGTCAATAGTCAAGCCTTCATTTTGGCTGCTGGCCTTTTTCCCATTTGCAGGTATTGGCAGCAGCCATGGCTGCTGCTGTTGCTGGTGATGGCTAATAATGTTTCCCTAGAGTATGGTTTTGCTCCAAGTTAAAAGTTTTACTGCTTCTCTACCTACTGGCCTCTCCTCAGAGTAACGGTGACCCTTATTTGCTGTTGGTCTGTTTAGATTTTCTGTTTATGACTCATTCTTGGTAGGTTGTATGCATCTGGAAATCTGTCCACTTCTAGGGTAATCCGATTAGTTGGCATATAATTGTTCTTAATAGTCTTTTTTGATCCTTTGTATTTCTGTGGTATCAAAAGATTTTTATTTTCTGCCTTCCTGACTTCTTTCCCGCCTGTCTCCCTCCCTTCCTGAGTAATTCAGGACAAAAGCCATTTGCTTGTTCTGTACAAAGTGCAGGAAGATGTTACCACAGGGGGCAGTGGTAGTGGCCTAGTGTAGGGCTGCAGTGTGGAGCCTGAGGAGAATGTCTGAGGGCAGCAGGGAGGGGACTGTGAATTGAGGCAGCAATAGATTGGTTATTTTTGAGGAGGACTGAGCCAAATTTCTGTGGGGTGTGTGTGTGTGTGTGTGTGTGTGTGTGTGTGTGTGTGTGTGTGTGTGCGCCAAAGGTTTGTTCATTTCTTGCATTTGAAGTACTCTTCAATGACATCCTTGGCCTGAGACTCCTTGCCATAGTTCTTAACTACTACACAACTTCAACCAACCACTTTACGGGGTTTCCCCTTTCTGTCAGTTTTACAGAGGCCTACCCATTCCCCTAGTTTCTTGTCATCAACCTTAATTAGGTTGATTTGGTGTTCAGCACAAAGGGCCTCCACCAACTTGACATACATAGGCTCATCACAGTTGGATGCAAGCACACACAGCACACAAAGATGGGCTTGGCACTTGTCTGAGGCTTTGGCAGCTTTGCAAATTTCACATGCTAAGCCATCATGGATGAGGGCGGTCTTCAGCACCTCCTGTAAAACAGTATTAATGTCCATTACACCTCCAGCAGCACTGCCTTCCTCGGCCATGGCAGTGGGTTACGAGTGAAGCTGAATCTTGAACGCACCCGAGACTCCGCCTCTATACAACTCGGTGGCAGCAGGGAAAGAGCAGGAGCCAGATTTCTTATAGTCAGAGAAGATAATTACAAATTTGGAAAGGGTGAAAACTAGAATAAGGTTGGAATTGGAAGTACTGGTATAAACTCTTACAGCTTTCAGTATGTGTAGATACAGAGATGTATAGGTGTGTGTGTATGAGTGGGGTGTGTGTGTGTGTGTGCATGCACATGCATTCATGTTTGTTCCCTAGCTCTGTTCCATGAGAGGGCTTGGGAACAGCAATGGCACCAAACAATGAGCATATCTACTGCCCAGATCTTGGTTTCTAAATACCATTTTCTGCTAAAAGAGACCAGATCTTAGCAAAAAGCCCCTTGCAGAGTTAGTGCAGAGGAAATACAAAGATGAGCATGGAATGTCTTTTTGTATTAGAAAGAACATGCTCCAAGAATGATGGGGACATACCAAAGGACACAGAAGCCAGCTTGAAGGGGCCACCACTGGCCAAATGAACAAATTACAATTTCTCAAATAAAATAAGCCACAGTCCACATGATATAAATCAATGAATAAATTGGAGAGAAGGGAAAGCTCTACCTTTTAGGGTAATGCCAACCAACAAATGTAAAAGGAATGATGGAATTAGAAAATCTGTATTTGGCAATCATTGTGGTACTGATTGATTCAGGTGAAAATCTTCAATGGATGCTAAAACTAGTGAGTGAAAGTTGGATGATCTCTCTACAAGATACTTATTAATTACAAGGGGAAAAAAAGAACAACCATAAAAGTGGAGAAGCCTAGTGATAATACCTAATCAATTGACCAAAGCCCCAACCAGCAACTGGACAAATCAAAACTGTGTGACACCTGATAAGATGCAAGAAGACAATCTCTCTTTTGTGGTGTTCTTGCCAAAAAAGGTACAATCTGAATCTAATAAAAAGGAAACATCAGACAAACCCAAATTGAGGAACAGTCTACAAAATAACTGACCTGAAGTGTTCAAAAATGTTAAAGTAATTAAAGTTAAGAAAGACAAACTTTTAAGAGGGCTGGAGACTAAAGAGACATAACGAAATGCAATGTGAGCACTTGACTGTGAAGGACATTGACGGGACAACTGGCAACCTGAACGGGGTCTGTGCGTTAGGTGGTAATATATCAGTGTTAATTTCCTGGTTTTGATCACTGTGTTGCGGTTAAGTAAAAGAATGTCCTTGTTTGTAGAAATTACACACTGAAGCCTTTAAGATCATGAGGCATCACTGGCTCCATGGTTCAGGGAAAAAGGTTCTTTGTACTTTTCTTGCAACTTTTCCTGTAAGTTTGGAATTATTTCAAAATTAAAAAATCAGAAAAGCTGATATCAAAGTTCATTCTCTTATGTGGACTTAAAAATCAAAGAATAATTAGCTCCAAAAGAAAAGATGTGCCAAGTAAGATGTTTTTCTCTTACAAAATGGAAATTTAACTTCTAAATTTACTTCACATAACTTGCAAATGTAACCGGTTATCTTACTTGGACATTTTTCATTTTACCAACTTTATTTTCTCTTGGCTTTTCCAGGTGTTCAGAGTTGATGTTTTTCCTAAAATAAACCACAGACTATATTTGGGACAAAGAGATACTAAGAAGTACAAAGGGCTCTTTCTCTAAGTGTTATGAAAAAGACTTTGAATTTAAATAAAGCTTACAAAGAAATCATAAAACTAATTTTAAAATGCTTTTATGTAGGCAAAAGGGAAACCATAGTACTCTCACTACTTAATATTCCCAGTTCTGCCTGAAACAAAGACATACATTAATTTTTAACAATCTTTGTCTCAGAATTCTAGGACCATTTGGAAGAAGTATTTAAAGCTAATGCTTACTCTTTGCTTGAAATTTGGTATAATCTCAGGAATAGAAATTTAAGAAATAGAAGTCTTCTCATTTCAGTTTGCTAAGCACATTCTTCATTCTTACATATTACAGGTCCACTGGATTCAAAGCTAAGCCAAAAATACCATTCAAAAGACTGCCTCCTAAATTATTTAAATCTCTTTTGTAGCAAAATTTTCCCAGAAACTGAGGAACATCCACACAGAAATTCTTACCTTTTTATCAAAAGTTTGTTATCCTTTTCTCATTTTCTGGGCCTTTCAATGCATTGGCATTGACAATAGTGACAAAATTATTTGCTGCTATTCGCATATCAAACACATGGTTTCAACGTGGTATGAAACTATGTTGGTTCCAACGTGGCTGACTCCTTTGTGTCCATTAAAACCATTTTCCTCATATCTAAAGTGAATCTTGGTATCTGTGATTTATGTTTAATATAGAGATGGGAAACAGTGAGTAATCTAATACTAGTCAAGTCACATGTATTCTTAAAAAAAGCTCAAATAGTTGAATTAGGGTGATGGAAATTATACTCAAATCTGAAATTGTAATGAGGCTCCTTTCTGAAACTTAATGACCCATTCATTTTCTTTTAGGTTTAGCTTAATGTTTTTCCTCTTCATAATACCAACTGAGGTTTAACTTAATAACAAATGGTAACTATATAAGATTGTATTAAATAGTCTTGGGCTATTTTTTGGTAAGCTCTTTGATTTGGTAACTACATTCCAAAAGTTAATTATCAGTTACATGAGTTTAAATGGCATCCATAGCTGCCCCTTCACACAAACAGGTGCTCAGTAATAGGGCTTATTAGAAAGACCCTAGAGACCAAGAAACTTCAGTTCTAGTCCTCAATATAGAAGTAGCTAACAATTTTGGATAAGTCATTTAACTTCTAGTCTTTGGTTTCCATATTTATAAAATGGAGACAATATCCTATCTACTTTAATAAGGTATTTTAAAATGTTTATAATTGGATAATATATTGAAGCATTCTGAAATAATATCAGTTCCTCTTTGTTTAGCAATCTCAATTTTTCAAATTCTTAACCCTGGGATTGAAGTTATTAAAGGCACTTGTTTCTCCTTATTTAAAAGATTTATGAAAGGCTCCTACCATGGCATGCCTTGGTTCCTACGGTTTTACTTTCCCTCCACAGGAAACATATATTGACAATTTTAGATTGTCAAAATTCTTTCTTAATGAAAGTATTAATGAGAATTATTTCATTAGTCATAGTTTGGTTAAGATTTATGACAAATCACAGCCAAAAGAACTTCATTGGTAATAGCTTGTTTGAGGCTTCCTGGGAAAAATAATGATGTCAGATTTGCATTTGCAATCTTAGAATATTATAGGATATTATGCTGCATAAATCTAGATATAACTTTTATTCAGATAATTTAAAAAAATTAGAACATGGTTTTAAAGGTGGTATATCTCTTGCGGAGGGAAATCTTACTGAAATTACAGCTTCTTAGGTTAACAGAGAATGTGTCCTGTTTGTGCACCTCTCTAAATGAAAGAATTAAGGAGAATTATTTCATTATTCATAGTTTGGTTTGTGGGGGTGAAAGAGAAAAATCCTAAGACATCCTTGGAACAATTTAACACAAAATATGCACATATATAGATCCTGAGATGTTACAACAAATTAACAATTATATAGATCAACATGATCCAAATGGTTTCCAAGACACCGTTATGGTGGGTAAACAACCATTTTACGGCATGTGCTCCATGGATGTCCACATCATGCCAGGAAAACCATACTCTTTGTCTCCAAATTTGAAAGCTAGTCATCCAGAGCAGGTGGCCAGTCAACATCTACAGACTAGAAGGGAGAAAAGAAGTCATTAAAACAGATATTACTGTTGTGGTAAGCATTTGCTGGTAATGCTGTATAAATTTAATAGTTTTAATATAATGCAACAGAAGAAATCGCATTTGAAGAAAAGAGCTATTGAATACCATAAATTAACCCTCAAGTCTGTTCTAGGGATTCTTGGGCCTGAGGTCTTCTGAATTAATTGAGTAGCAGTATTTGGCTACTCAGTTGGTTATTAACTGTGCTTTTTGACTGATAAGAGAATACATTTAATTTTTTTAAATGGTATTTATGGGGCCAGGTGTGGCTCACACCTTTAATCCCAGCACTTTGGGAGGCCGATCAATTATATAGATCAACATGATCAAGGTGGGCAGATCACTCAAGGTCAAGAGTTCAAGACCAGTCTGGCAAACATGGCAAAACCCCGTCTCCACTAAAAATACAAAATTTAGCCAAGCATGGTGGCACACGCCTGTAGTCCTAGCTACTTGGGAAGCTGAGGCAGGAAGAACAGCTTGAGCACAGGAGGCAGAGGTTGCAGTGAGCCGAAATCACGCCACAGCACTCCAGCCTGGGTGACAGAATGAGAATCTATCTCAAAAAAAAAAAAAAAAAAAAAAATGGAATTTATGGGTAAAAGTAGCAAACAAATTCAAGTGACTACACCAATTTTCCCTCAGAAGTCTCAGAAATTTTATTCTTCTGATCATTTTTATTCTCTCATCTTGCATTTAACAAATATTCAAGTAGTCTATACGCCTATAGTCTTGTTGTAACACAGCAACAAAATGTGAAATAAATGATTACGAAAGATGACCGGGGACTAGAAAAGGATTAAGGATCTTTGTGCTTCAGTTCTGTAGAATTTCTGTTTCTTTAAAATCCAGTTCATCTATCTCTACTTACCTTTATTTTGTTCTTCTAGGACAAAACCCTGATCTTTGAGTCAGAATGAAATTACAGTAAACAGACTATTTGTCTCCACATAAACACATACCAGGTCTATCAAAGGCTAGGGGATCTACTTTAAGGGAAAGTTTTAAAAAAAAACCCCACTGTATCTGTGGCTTTTATTGACATTTAAAGTTTAAAACATAAAATTATTTACTGAAAATTTTTTCATTAATCCATGAGTCACTTCACGTACTGACTTCAAAAAAAATTTTATTAGAAAAGCCTAAATAGCTATGTGTGCGTGTGTCTTTTACAAATCTCAAGAAGATATTTTGGTTCTGTTTCAGAATATAGCCATATACCAAACACCCAAATGTAAATTAATGAGTGTTTTCTCAAGCTGAAAATAAAACATGACTGATCACAATCTTGTGTGTGTGTGTGTGTGTGTGTGTGTGTGGAGAGGAGGCAAGTTGTAGTGCTTAAAAAGCTCCACAAGTGATTCCAGTGGGCAGTCAGTGTTGAGAAACACTGGCCTGTGAGTCTTTGACACTCCTAACTGTTCTGAGAATTAAGGTAAAAAAAGATTAATGCAAGCCTGGGCAACACGGTGAGACCCCATCTCAATAACAACAACAACAAAAAAAGCCAGGTATAGTGGCTCATGCCTGTGGTCCCAGCTACTCGGGAGACTGAGACAGGAGGATCGCTTGAGCCCGGGAGGTCAGGGTTGCAGTGAGCTGTGATCGCACCACTGCACTCCAGCCTGGGTGACAGTGCAAGACCCTGTCTCAAAAAAAAAAAAAAAAAAAAAAAGATGAATGGAGTAGAGATTTTCTTTAACAGAAGGTTGTCTTCCTCCAAATGATAGTTTCACTGAAGAGCCTCCCTGCAACCTTGAGGGCACGTTCACTGGCTGTACTGCGGGAGCCAATCTAATCCCAGAGCACTTGAGAGAATTGCTGGTAAGGAAATAATACTCCAGTGATCATTTGATTACCATAGATGTTTTCACATTGGGCAACTATGCCCACTTCTTTCTATAACTTTGATATTATTCCCAACTGCAAATCCCCAAGTCCTAAGATTCTGGGGAGAGTAGCGGGGGGAGGTACTCTATTCCTAGTCAGATTTGCATGAAGAAACACCACTTGTGACTCAACACCTATTGATACTCAAATGAAATATTTATGGAGACTTGCCCGACAGAACCATTCTTACAATTACTTTAGAATTTAACCTTGTTTCAACTCAGACGGTAAGAGCAGAGAACTTGGACCACATCACAGGGGTCCTTATAGAACTGCTTTTATGAAGAACCATTGGCTCACCTCACTTTCTACCCTTGTGAATCCATGTTTCTGAATACGCTGCTTTAAAGTCTTTATAAAATGCAACAGGTATGGAAATGAATATTTCCTTGCTTGGTTTAAGGGTTTAGATTTGATACTACATGTAAAGCACAGTTAATAAATTAGCTATATATTTGCAAGGAACATAAATGAGACCTCGTATTAAAAAAAAAATATCTAAAGACAGTCCCTCCCTTCAATATAATGTTACTGTGAGATTTTCACCATTCTCAAATACCTATGGAGGTGGGTGGTACTAAAATGGCTTAATGCCAAAGAGCATAACTTTGGTTGAATTCAATTTGCCAATGTGCATTCCACAACAAAATGGTTTACCTCAACATCCAGCTCAAGAATGTCTGCAGTCACATTCATCAGGGACCCAATGTTTGGCTTGGTTCTCCCGAAGTCTCCATGTACAAACTCTTTAATGTAGCTGGGGTTTGTTTAAGGAAAAAATGAAGACAGCATGCTGTACCAACTATTTGGTAAGATATGACAGGCAAAAATAATAATAAGAGCAGAAATGTTACAAAAGAAAGGTTATTTCTGACCTCTGACTTGTGTGTCTTAAAAAATAAGCTTTGAAAAGGTGGTCACTAGTAGCCTGGCAGCCAAAATCACAGCCTGGGAAATGTGTTTACATCAAACTTACCAAAAATCATTACTTTCTTTTTTCTTTATAGCTCATCTCCAAGTGCCAAGGTTTGGATGTGGACTTTAAAAATTAACCATAGCTCAATGCTTTTATTAAAAAACAACTTTGCCACAATTTCTATGTTATTATCTTGTTAGTCCCATTTTTTAATAATGGCAACTGTCACCTGCCAGATGGTAGGTTTCCACAGAGCCACACACAGAGTGATCTCAATGATGGCATTCCTTGTAACATGACCCAGAGGCAATAGGATGGAAGGAATAATGAGACTATTAGTTTAGTCTTAATGATGTCTCTTCGGAAGGATTACCAAAGACCTACCATCTAGTTTGCTAACATGGTTAGCAAAAGAACTAAGTTAATTCTCTCTCTCTTTTTTAAAGGGGCAACTTTGTATTTCCCTCAAAATTGTATTTCAAATTTTGAAATCAATAACTAATTCTAGAATTTGTTTGTAAGATTAACATTCCTTACATAAGACTGTACTGCAGCTTTGATAATATTTATCTAAAAGATTTGTTTTTGCCAGAATTCGGTAAAAATGCAGCATTATGTTTTGTTCTACAAACCAGCATTTAGCAGAAAATAATTAATGGAACTTGAATAGAGAAATAAATTTGTTTCCAGATGATGAAAAATCTATATTATAATACACTGATATTATGTCCTCACTTTCTGAACGTTTACTGACTCTACCTTTGCCAAATGTTTTGACTAAAGCATAAGACATATAATTATCTAGTAACTGTGTTTTTTGATAAACTCACAACTACCCAACAATTGTTATCCATTTTCTCTCATTTTCTTTAAAGAATCCCCTTCTGCGTAGCAATGATGAGGAAAGAAAACCAAATAGCCCCAGAATAACCAGTTAAAACGTCCAGAGAGGTTCTTATTCCTAACCAGAGGGACAAGGTTTAAGTCAAATGAGCTAGCTCAGTGCACTGATCAATGTAAATATATAAGATATATATAAAGTAAATTTAGTAAGTGAAAAATTCATATACTTCTGTGTATAACCATGTGGCATCTAAAGCTTTAACACATAGTCTTTCTTGGCTAATACCTTAAGTACATGTATGTGGCTGGTTCTAAAAATGTTTTAATAGGATTGAAAAGACATCAAATTCTACAAAAGACATTTCTCCTTGGCCCACCAGAACTAAAGGCCAGGATTAGGTAAGAAGACTTTTAAAAATATATACATGATTTGAAATTCCATCCATGATAGGCAAATATGCTCCGAACAACAAAGATACAAAGATCTGTCCACTGGAGTCTAAATTGATCATCCTTTGATCCAAATTACAAAATTTAGAAGATTTTAAGAGTAGATAACCTATACTTGGCTTAGCTGAGTAAATCCAGGTCCTGGGGTGGGGCAGGGGAAGAAGTGAACGCAGGCTGGTGGGGAAAGACAGGCAGACTAGTTACAGCAATATAGTAAGAATGGTATTTGGTGATTAAAACTTGCTTTTTTTCCATATATATATATCTAGTGTGTGTGTGTAATATATATACACACACACACACACACACACAATAGTACATCATTAGTTCTATACCAGTTAGAAGGTATTTTGTCACTTCATGCTATTGGATCACAGAATAATATAAAACCAAGAAACAAACAAAAACTAGGAAGACCTTCAAAAAGTAAACTAAAGCTAAGCCTATTGGAGCTCCCTGATATATTTTAATCAGCAGCTCAGTTCTGATACAAAAATCATACAAGTCAGGGTAGATTACGAACAAATTATCAGCCTTGGACTACAGATATTTTAACTCTGAATCTCAACCTTTCTGTAACACAGTCAAAGCTCTTTGCCGTCTGAAAATGGTGCTAACTAATGATATGTCATCTGAATCGTTTTGTTTTTGTTTTTTTCACAAGGCACGTAGAGAAAGATATTCTCTGTTGTACTAGGCCAATGGCCAAGTAAAGATCATGATGTAAAGTAGTGCTACTCCCATCTACTCCCTGTGTTTAATCATCTGAGGCAAATACTTGAAATGTTGAAAAGACCCAAATATGGTCATAAATACGTGACTTGCAAAAAATGTCAAGACAGCAAATGAATCCATCAAAAGTATTTTCTGAGTACTATGTGCTCAGCATTGTGTAAGACACTGCCATTATAGGAAACATAACTTTAAAGCTGACATTGAACTGACTGCTACCTCAGGGTTTAGAATCATTTTGAAAAACAAATTTAGGCCAGGTGCGGCTCACGCCTGTAATCACAGCACTTTGGGAGGCCGAGGTGGGCGGATCACGAGATCAGGAGATAGACACCATCCTGGCTAACACGGTGAAACTCCGTCTTTACTAAAAATACAAAAAAATTAGCCAGGCTTGGTGGCAGGCGCCTGTAGTCCCAGCTACTCGGGAGGCTGAGGCAGGAGAATGGCGTGAACCCGGGAGGCGGAGCTTGCAGTGAGCTGAGATCGCGCCGCTGCACTCCAGCCTGGGCGACAGAGCGAGACTCTGCCTCAAAAAAAAAAAAAAAAATTTAGTGGGAAAAAACCACATCCAACAAACAAACAAACAAACAAACATATTCTTCTTCAGTATAATCCTTTCCCGAATCCCTCCCAGACCAAGCTGACCCTGTTTTCTAGGGGACCATGAACTTTTCCAACAGGGTTCTGGTTCGATGGCGGCAGTGCGGTAGGTGGAAGGATACGTGCCGGCCTGAGTTTTCAAGTGCAGGCGGAAGTGGTGCTCATCCACATACTGTGTCTCCATGGAGTGAATGACGCGAGCTCGCACAGCCAGGGGCCTTCGGTGAAGGACGCGCAAAGGTGTTTTCTGGTCGATCTTTAAGTCCTAGGGGAGAATATGACACACAGTCCCGGAGTCAGAGCTTTGCCACCCAGTGAATCCTGTTTTAGCCCTTCTCTCACCATCCATAGCTCACCACAGATGTTTTTCCTTTAGAGAACTCCACCTATCACGGGGTGGACACTAATGGTAAAATGAATTGTGTCCTCTTAGGTTCAAACTCTGTGGGACTTCTCATAACCCAGTCTATCATTACTCATTTTCTGGGCCCCAGTAACCTCGCCATTTAAAGAGGGCTTTGAAGTAAATAGGTCTCTTTTACTCTCATATTTAATAAATTGGTGAAGGCCCTGGAGTTCTGGCCTGCCCTTTAGGCCCATCGGGTTGCCCTAAACGACAAGGCCTTTACCTTTGTTTTCTAACGCAACAGAGTGACCTAAGAGTGGGGATTTCAGGCTGGGGTGAGCAATGGCTGGTTGCAGAAGGTGGGACATCAGCATCGCTTGGGTGTATGGCAGTTTGCGTTTGTTTGTTTGAGACAAGGTCTCGCTCTGTTGCCCGGGCTTGAGTGCAGGGGCGCCATCTCGGCTCACTTGCAACCTCCGATTCCTGGGTTCAAGCGATTCTCCTGCCTCAGCCTCCAGAGTAGCCAGAATTACAGGCACACGCCGCCATGCCCGGCTAATTTTTGTATTTTTTTAATAGAGATGCGGTTTCACCATATCGGCCAGGCTAATCTCCAACTCCTGACCTAAGGTGATCTGCCCTCCTCAGCCTCCAAAGTGCTGGGATTACAGGTGTGCGCCACCGCGCCCCGCCGAGTTTGCGTGTTTTAGGGAGAACCACATACCTACTGTCAGGGGTGGGTTGTTTTGGGTTTTTTTTGTGAAGGAAAAGGGTTCTACAAAAGGATACGTCTGGAAAAGTTATTAATACATCTTGTTTAGGGTGACATTTCAATATAATAATTACAAATCGATGTACATAATAAACCGGGACCTTTCAATGTTTGTTAGCCCAGCTTGCAACCAATAATACCGCATGTCTTTTTACGTTTCAGATTTTTTAGGGACACAGGCTTGTTTTTCTCACAAGTCGTTCAAGTTAGAGATTTTCTTTTATGTCACAAGATAAAAATTAAGAAATAGAGGTTAACGCTGTAAAAGGTCAACTAATTCCAAGTTTTAAAAATTGGGCGTAATCAGAAATTCAGATTCATAAGAACTGAATCCTCTGCATTTTCTTGTCGGAACAACTCTTCCTAATTTCCATGGTTCTTGAGTGCTGGAAAGCCTGCTAAGAAAGAAAGGTTTCTGTCTGGTCTTTCCTCTATCAAGTTCTCCACCAAGACAAAAAGAGCAAGTTCTGACAAAGACTGCATTTGAAAGGGTGTGACTGCTTTTACCAAACTGCTGAGTCAATGGCTCCTCCTAACTCTGTGGTTTTTATGATTCTTTGATTTTATTATAGAAACACTTTGTCCTGATGAGATACGCTGTCTCCATAAGATCTGATTTTTCTCTGGTCAAAGAGACAAAAAAAAAAAAAAAATACATAAATAAAGGACAAGGCTGAACTGTGAAGGAATCTATAAAGACATGGCTTCCACTTGAGAGAAACAGCGGGCCTTTAAATTAACAACTATCTATGGAGTCCTCTCCCCTGCTTCCTTTACCTTTAGAGTTATTCCCAGTACTTTGACCATGAGACAGCTGGTCAATGGAAATACCACGAGCCACATGTCTTTTTTGGTTTGTTTGTTTTTAGTTGACAAAAGGAAACCACTTCATTTATTCTAACATTGCACTCTGCTGCTCCCACACTGCTGAGCTTTCAGAAACACACAAACACACACATACGCTTGTTTTTTTTTGTTTTTTTTTTTTTTAGAAATAAGGTGCTCCTGAAGAGGGGATAAGTAGTAAATTTGAAACGACCTTTTCTCAGAATGGGGAATTTAGTCAGTTTTTATAATTTTTATACCAACTGGAATATTTGAAAACTAAAAACATTATTTGAAATCAACTAGTTGCCATCAGTCTACTTAGGCTATAGACCATTAAAAAAGACTCTTTCACCACTTAGTCTGTACCTATGAAAATCATCTTTCAGCCCAGGCTGGAGTGCAATGGCGCAATGATGGCGCGCTGTGGCCTCGACCTCCTGGGCTCAAGCAATCCTCCTGCCTTGGCTTCCCAAAGTGTTGGGATTACAGGCGTGAGCCACTGCACCTGGCTTCAGCATTGTTTCTGAATTATCTCTATGGCTACCCTCAAACTATGAACCTGTTTTTTTAATGAGTTTATTTTTTCCCACGGCATTCTCAATGACTTGTACAACCCATGTGAAAGGCATAAAGAAATTTAAAAATTCATTTTGCAATCTTAAAGATATCTGTCTATATTATAACTACCATCCAAAGAACCTTACATAGTATGGCCAAAAGCCAAAGGGTCTTAGCTATAGAATCACAGATCTAAGAACTGGAGAGGCCATTGGAGATGATCTAGTCCATCTCCTCATTTTATAAATGACATTCTTTAGGCAGGTGAATGATTTGTGTGTTTTTACCAAAATATTCATACTATAAACATTATTCTGCATTTGCTTTTTTTCTCATGTCATAAGTGCTCCTATGAATAACAGATATAGACATACCTCTATCTTTTTTTCCCAGCATTTTTAGGTACATATGTACATACTAACATGTAAATTAAATAGGGTCATATGCTGGGTTTTGTTTTTGCTTTTGTTTTGAGACAGAGTCTCACTCTGTCCCCCAGGCTGGAGTGCTGTGGCGCGATCTCAGCTCAGTGCAACCTCTGACCTCTGGGTTCAAGCTATTCTCATGCCTCATCCTCCCAAGTAGCTGGGACTACAGGCATGTGCCACCACACCTGGCTAATTTTTTGTATTTTCAGTAGAGATGGGGTTTCGCCATGTAGGCCAGGCTGGTCTCAAACTCCTGGCCTCAAGTGATCCACCCACCTCAGCCTCCTAAAGTGCTGGGATTACAGGTGTAAGCCACCATGCCCGGCCTGATTTTGTTTTTTTTAATAGCTGTATAATATCCCAATTTACTCTACCATTTCCTTATTGGGGGATGCTGATTTTGTTCCCAGTCTTTTTGTTGTTGATTTTGCCACTTAAAGCCCTTAAACACCATGTACATATTCTTATGCACGGGCGTTTTATTTCTACAGGACAGTTCAGTATATTTTAAATTTTTGCAGTCATTACCATGTTGTTTTTGAAAAAGGCTGAAACACTACATTTCTACTGAGAACTCTCCTCCACTCCAACTCACTGATAGGTATTATTAGTCTAAGCGGAATAAAGTCATGTCTTATTGTTACATCAACCTTTTCAAATGATTCTTGGCCACTGTTCTTTTTGCAGCTAACTGGTTCATATCCTTTGTCTATTTTTATTTGTTCTGTGTTCATATTTTTCATGATAAGTATAAATCCTATTTATAGTATCTTTTGCCATACAATTTGTTTTCCACACAATCCTCTATATGTGTATACATATACATATATATGTGTTTGTGTGTGCTTAAATCAGCAGTCCCCAACCTTTTTGGCACCAGGGACCAGTTTCTGGGAAGACAATTTTTCCATGAACCGAGGAAGGAGGGGATGGTTTTGGGATGATTCAAGCTCATTACATTTATTGTGCACTTTATTTCTATCATTATTACATTGTAATATATAATGAAACAATTTTACAGCTCACCATAATGTAGATTCAGTGGGAGCCCTGAGCTTGTTTTCCTGCAACTAGAGGGTCCAATCTGGGGATGATGGGAGACCCAGTGACGGATCATCAGGCATTAGATTTTCATGAGGAACATGCAACCTAGATCCCTCACACGTGTCATTTCCAATAGGGTTCATGCTTTTATAAGAATCTAATGCCACCACTGATGGAACAGAAGACAGAGCTCAGGTGGTAATGTGAGTGATAGGGAGCAGCTGTAAATATAGATGAAGCTTTGCTGTCTCATCCGCTGCTCATTTTCTGCTGTGTGGCTAGATTCCTAACAGGTCACCAGCTGGTACCACCAGGGGGTTGGGAACCCCTGGCTTAAATCAAAACATATCATCATCCTCTATAGAGTCTATACTTTTATTTTTTTCCTTAGCACTTACTAGAAACCTTTTCCTGTGTCAATAAATATTTATCTACCACCTAATTTTCAATGGCTGAATAGTAGTAGTCCATTATACAGATAAGCCATTAATATTAAACCAGTTCCTTCTAGTAGGTCATCTAGGTTGTTGCAAAATATTGCCTATTTAAACAATGTGGTAACTATATGCATCTCTGTGTCCATGTATGCTCATTCCTTGCATTTGAAAGTAAACTATTTTTGGCTGGGCACGGTGGCTCATGCCTGTAGTCCCAGCACTTTGGGAGGCTGGGGCAGGCAGATGACAAGGTCAGGAGTTCAAGACCAGCCAGGCTAACATGGCCAAACCCCGTCTCTACTAAAAATACAAAAATTAACCAGGTGTGGTGGTGGGCGCCTATAATCCCAGCTACTCAGGAGGCTGAGGCAGGAGAATCGCTTGAACCCAGGAGGTGGAGGTTGCAGTGAGCTGAGATTGTGCCATTGCACTCCAGCCTGGGTGACAAGAGCAAGACTCTGTCTCAAAAAAAAAAAAAAAGAAAAAGAAAAAAAGAAAGTAAACGATTTTTATAAGAAGAGGTTGGGGCAGGTGGGAAGAAGTATGCATGTGAACAGGCACTCTACCATGACATGCTCAGGTATAGGAAAATGTCACATGTGGCAAAATGCATGTGCTTTACATATATTGTCATGTGTTTTATTCATGTACTTAATCTCAGCATCAGTTCTATTAGATAAGTGCTATTTTATATTTATTTTTGACAAATGACCAAAGATAATAATAGCATTGCCAAGTGTTTCCTATGTGCCAGGTACTGTTCTAAGTGCTTTCTCTAATTAAACTCATTTAATTATTTTAACTAATTTTATAGATGAAGAAATTGAAGCAGAAAGAGGTTAAGTAACTTGTCCAAAGTCACACAGCTCAGAAATGCAGATCCAGCATTTGCACCCAGGCAAACTGTCTTCAGAGTGGGGCTCTTCCCCACTGGCCACGCTGCCGCTCCAGCGGGTTAGATGAACTGCCCAGTCCTTCAGCTAGTCAGTGGCAGAACCAGGCTTGGAACCCAGGTCTTGCTGACCCCAAAGCCCATGCCCTGTGACTTGCTAGTAATAAATTAGAAGACAATGGGATCTTTGATAGGCAACAGAAAAATGAAATAAAAAGAATAAGCACACTTAAACTACCTTTATGTCATTTAGGAATTCAATGTCTTTCTTCTGTATCGCTTTATTTGTCCAAATTAAGGCACTGTAGGTCTTTGTCTTTTCTTCTTCACCTTCTTTCATATGTCCTATTGCCTCTCTAAACAAAAACATTTTTTAAAAGTTTGTCCGAATAAATAAAATACAAACAAACCTTGCCCCAAATTAGCCTTTCTTTAAAAACAGTTCCAATGAGATATAATTTACATATAATTTCCTAGTTTTAACTGTACAATTCAACGATTTTTAGTATGTTTTCAGAGTTGTGCAGCTATTACCACAATCTAGTTTTAGAATACTTTCATCACCCTGAAAAAGAAACTTTGTACCCATTAGTGTCACTTCTCATTATTATTCTCCCCCAGCCCTAGACAACCATTAACTGACTTTCTATCTCTATAGATTTACCTATTCTGAACATTTCATATAATGAAATCATACAGTACGTGGTGCTTGATGACTGGCTCCTTTCATTTCGTAATGTTTTCAAGGCTCACCCAGGTTGCAGCATGTGTCAGTACTTCATTCCTTTTTATTATCAAATAATATTCCATTGCATGGATATATCACATTTTGTTTATTCATAGACACTTGGGTAGTTTTCTACTTCTTTGCTATTGTGAATAATGCTACTATGAATATTCACATACAAGTCTTTGTGTGGATGTTTGTTTTCATTTCTCTTGCATATATAATATCTAGAAGTGGTTCAGATTTGCATTTCCCCAATGACTAATTATTTTGAGCATTTTTTCATATGTTAATTGGCTATTCCTATATCCTCCTTGGAGAAATGTCTACTTAATCATTTCCCCATTTTTAGTTGTGTTGTTAAGAGTTCTTTATATATTCTGGATGCAATTCCCTTATCAAGATATGTGACCTGCAACTAAAACGTCCCTTTTGAAATCATCTCCAGTGAGCCTACTCTTACCTTGTGACAAGCTGCAAGTCACGTACTTGGATTTTGTTAGATGAGTTATTAATTTTCTGTAGTAGCAGAAAAAGAAAAACAATTAGCAAGTCTAGCTCAGTTACAGAATTGCAAAAACATGACAATTTCCATGTCATGAAGTGGTTTACCTGCTGAAGTTCCTTAATTTCTTGTGAAGTGAAATGTACTCTATGAGGATTCACCAGCTCAATTGCAAAGGGCCTTCCTGGCAGCACACACCCCGTCATGAAACAGAAACGTGTTGATGGAGTTAACATTTGGGCTAATGCAAGAGGGTTAGGAGGTGTGAAAAATGGGTTGAGCTCTAGAGGACTGAAAGTTTAGTGACATGACTACATCTGAGGGAGGGAAGAATGTGTGAGAAGAATCGAGGGGCTTTTTGTGGGGGCAGAAGGGCTGCTAAACCCCAGCACAGGCAATATGTGAAAATGACTGCTTCCCCAAAGGCCCATGAACAAGCCTGTGTTAATTACAAAACACAGTTTAAATAACTGCTAATTAACTTAGTTACACTAATGTAAAGTTGTCACATGCAGCAATGCCCTGTTGAAATCCATCCTCCTAGCCTGATCCACTAGTGAAATGGAAAAGCTCTGGTTCCATGAAAGGAAGGAACTGCAAGCCCCAAACAGTTCAGGATTAAATGTCATCATCTTTCTGGTAATGCAATAGGGTAAAATGAGAGACATGAAGGTTAAGACAGCAGAATCACTTTTTAAATGAAGACGTACATTTTGAAAACTGTGCTGGTCCTTCTGAAATGTTATTAAATGAAAAAATTAATAATCAAACTTTTGGAAAAAAAATCAAGCACCTCTTTGTTAATGCACATACAAGTCCCTTATAACCTATAGGTATGCAATCAGGATGGCCTCTGAAGAAATGATTCCTGTTAAGGTGTATTTCATATAATTCATAAAGGGGCCTCCATAATCCACAAAGCTTCCTCCCTTGGAGAAGCTCTGAGCCTTGCTCACTTTGTTTTTCACTGAGTGACTATGCTAAGCCTGCTGTCTAGAAAGGATGATAATCAGAAAGTTAGTTCTAATCAGGTGATGCTGTTGCAGTCTTACCATTTCCTAATGTTCTCACATCTACATCTTCTCTTCCAGAGGATGAAAAATTAAAACCTTTGAAAAGCAGATAAAGAAAAAAAAATTAGAGACATCATAGCCCTAAGATATTGATTCCCAACACTTGGTAGAAACCCAATTGAAGGTCTTGAACAATCTACAGGAGAATCCCCAGGGAGAGTCATCATCCCACCTCTAATGTCAATCTCTACTAAAAATAGTAATGCCAATAGTAAACACCATTTATTGAGAACTTATTATATGCCAGGCATTGGACTAAAAATTTTATATATATAATTTAAATTTTATTTATTTATTTATTTATTTTTAGAAATGAGATCTTACTCTGTCGCCCAGGCTGGAGTGCAGCAGCGTAATCATGGCCCACTGCAGCCTCAAACTCCTGGGCCCAATCAATCCTCTTGTCTCAGCCTCCCAAGTAGCCGGGATCACAAGTGCACACCAGCACACCTGGCTAATTTTTAAATTTTTGTAGAGATGAGGTCTTGCTTTGTTGCCCAGACTGGTCTTTAACTCCTGAATTCAAGCTATTCTCCTGCTTTGGCCCACCAAAGCACCGGGATTATAGGTGTGAGCCACTGCACCTGGACCATGTACTATTTAATCCTTATTATAACCTTATAAAGTAGGTACAAAATAAAAGAACACCAAGCTTCAGAAAAATTAGGTAATGTTCCCAAAGTCACACAAGTAAATGGCAGAGCTAAGTGTTTCTGATGTTAAAATCCAACCTTAACTACCATCCCATGGGAAAGCCAAGGCAGAGTCCTGTTTGGAAGAAGAGCCCACCACCCTTCTGGCCATAAGCCTATGGTGAAAACTCTATAATCTTTCTTTCTTTCCTTAGAACAAAGCAAAAACATTCATTATTTAAGAATTAAACTCCATGAAAGGAAAAGGAGGGAAAAAAAGGTTTGACTCTAAAAAGCAAATTCATTATATATGTCATCAAAGCAAAGCTGGAACCATGATAAAACCAGTGTATGCTCTACAATAAGTTCATCATCACAGACTAAAAGCTGCAAATATTGGAAGGAAAAAATGGTTTAAAAAAAAAAAATGCAAGGGGCTTACACAACAACTTTTTTAGATATAGAACTAGGCCAGGCGGGAAGTAGGAGTCTGTGAACCACTAAGTCCCAAAAAACTCCCCATTCTGTGTTTACACTCCAGTGTGAAGTTACTAATAAATCCATAGCAATATCAGTATCCTCTGATCAGAGTCAACAGACTCAACCTGTGTGCTAACAATAGATGGATGGCCATAGTTCAATGGTGAATTCAAAAAGGGCATCTGGGAAGCTGAAGATGCAGACTCCTTGGGGCTAGGATTTGTCTTACACCTGCCCATCCCTGTCTCCCAGTCAGCCCTGTCAGGAAAACAGGGTGTCCACAGTGACTGAACAAGAACCTGTGACTGGCAGGGGTGAAGGGAATGAACAGGCCTCAAAGAAATAAGTCTACGAGTTACTGAAGGAGCAGAAATCTTAAATTCATAAGTCAGTCATAAAACTTCCCACAAATTCCAGCCCATCAGTAAGAAAGAGGTGTAGAAAGCTAGGCCCTTGAGAAGGCCACAAAAGCATTTGATCCAGACTAAAGGAGAAGGCATATTTACTGATCTTTTAGAAAAATGTTTCAAACCAGGCTGGGCGTGGTGGCTCTCGCCCGTAATCCCAGCACTTTGGGAGGCTGAGGCGGGTGGATCACGAAGTCAGGAGATCAAGACCATCCTGGCTAACTTGATGAAAACTGTCTCTACTAAAAATACAAAAAAATTAGCTGGGTGTGGTGGCACGTGCCTGTAGTCCCAGCTACTTGGGAGGCTGAGGCAGGAGAATGGTGTGAACCCGGGAGGCTGAGCTTGCAGTGAGCCAAGACCGCACCACTGCACTCCAGCCTGGGTGACAGAGTGAGACTCTGTCTCAAAAAAAAAGAAAGAAAGAAAAGAAAAAAAAATGTTTCAAACCTGAAAATTAAGGAAACATCCTTGGACTCCAGGGTGAGAGAAACTTTGGGGATAAACCTGAAAACTTATTAGTGTGCAATTATAAATAGCAGCTGACAAAAAAGGAAAAGAAGCCACTCCCTTAAGTATTAGAAAATACATGCTTAAAACTTAGTTGAGTTTTTTAAAACTCACATTATGCCTTGTCTCATCCCCTTAAAAAACAATATCAAGGGCAAGAATGATCAGGAACTATAAGGGGTTCAGCTAATCTGCAGTGGTCCTCGTGTGCTGATGCCTGGAACACAATGCACAAGCTTTGGACAAAGGATGCTGCAAGACCCATGGCACACTTGCCCCCTGGCTGGCCCATAGCATTTATGATGGGTGGATCTGGCTAGTGGGGGAACATGTAGTACCCCCACCCAGGCACTGTGGTGCACAGAGCAACACTGCGGTAACACCACTGTGGGATGGCTACCTGTCACAGCCTGTGTAAACATAACACAGTGCTGTACCTTTATCACGGATAATCGGCAGAACATAAAAGCAGCCCTGCAAGGGGTCTCATGGGAGATTAAGACAGTCAAGGGCTTTACTGATGACCCCCTGCAGAGATGGTGGGCATCCCTAGGCTCTAGCCTACACTGGGCCCTAATAGACATAAGTAGCATAGCTGGGATCCTAGTGGTGATCTGTTGCTTTCTGTATTGTTGTTGTGAGTTATGGATTCAGGGCTCTGCCCTATGGCCATGTGTCCCTGCCCAGAGGACACCCTCAGCCTAGGGGGTGGAGTATAAGGGGAATGGCTGCACTTTAGTCAGGGGTAGACTGAGGCAGCCTTCCAGCACAGCATGACTCAGTAGGTTTGGTGCACGAGTGCACAACCCCACACATTATGTAACCACACCACGTGAGGCACATTAGGTGATCACTCACATGAACTTGCGCTTGGCTCGGAGCCACTATTGTCTGTAAAAGGTATAACTACCCTGCTGATGCTGTACATATGTCTCGTGCCTGGGCTTTCACCCAGAGAGAGAGAATAAAGCCATGTCCAAAACTCCCTAAGATTCCTTGAGTGTTCTTTCAGCTGCCCACCACTCATCCACCCACTCCTCTCGGTCTTCAGCTTGGGCTGGAAACTGACACTTGGCGTGACAGGTGGCCCCAAAAAGAATCCAAATGAAACTTTTTGTACTAACACTTTATTTTCATCCCTTCATAACTTGCATAAGTCTTATGTGATAATCCATTTGTAAATACCAAATTAAGTGGGCAAAACTCATGGCAAAGCCCAGGGTCTTTACTGCTAAGATTTTGGAAAATATTAGGATGCTGGGATACTCTTTTTTCCGTTCAGTAAACAATTCTTAAAGACCCTTAAAGAAGGGCCACCTATGTGATAGGCAACAAATTATAAGAGGGATGTGGTTTGAAGTGTTTCTCTTTCCTCCTTGCAAGTCAGGGAGCTGGAAGGGTCAGCCATGTCTCATCTAGACCATGTGTTTGTCATTATCAAAGCATGCTTATCTCAAGGTCTTTCAGAGAGAAGGATGGATTTCTAGCTGGTCTGTCAAAAAAAGGTTTTCCGGCTGAGCATGGTGGTTCACGCCTGTAATCTCAGCACTTTGGGAGGCCAAGGCAGATGGATTGCTTGAGCTCGGGAGTTTGAGACTAGCCTCGGCAACATGGCAAAACTCCATCTCCACAAAAAAGACAAAAAAATTAGCCAGGCATGGTGGCACATGCCTGTAGTCCCAGCTACTTGGGAGGCTGAGGCAGGAGGATTGCTTAAGCCCAGGAGCTAAAGGCTGCAGTGAGCCGTCATCACACTACTACACTAGAGCCTGGGCGACAAAGTAAGAGTCTGTCTCAAAAAAAAAAAAAAAGGTTTTCTAATTATGCTAGGAGCCTCATTCCAAAGAGCAATATCATTCATGCCCTGCAGTTTTTCCTGACGTGTAACACAATTTCCTGCAATTGAAATCACAAGACATTATGCTGCCTTTGACCAGACAGGCCTGTTGAGACAAGGAAAACATAAACCTGATGGAACCTGATTCATCCCACGAACCTGGGCTTGTTAATGCCTAAATTCAAAAACATTACAGCTGCCATTCAGTCTTTGTAAAATGACTGCTGTTGATTTACTTTCTCTAGGCCTGAACTTTATTCCAGGACACTTTACAGGTTAAGAGAGGAGCCAAACACTTGCCAGTGATTACTCTTGAAGAAGCACTGGATGTGGAAGATGTGTTTTAATTTCCTCATATTCCCCCAAAGAGGCCAAGGCTGAGGTGTACCAAGGTCAGGGCTTAGGTGCATTCATTTAAAGTAGTTTCAGTTGTTTTGAATTTCCCCAGGAGAGAACAGTCATTTTTTTAAATTTATTTTTTATTTTTTTAGGCAGAGTCTCACTCTTTCGCCCAGGCTGGAGTGCAGTAGTGCGATCTCAGCTCACTGCAACCTCCACCTCCTGGGTTCAAGCGATTCGTGCCTCAGCCTTCCAAGTAGCTGGGACTACAGGTGCGCACCACCATGCCCAGCTAATTTTTGTATTTTTAGTAGATACAGGGTCTCACCATGTTGCCCAAGCTGGTCTTGAATTCCTGGCTGCAAGTGATTCGCCCGCCTCAGCCTCCCAGAGTGCTGGGATTGCAGGTGCGCACCACTGCACCCGGCAGAGCAGTCATCTTGAGAGAGGACAGGCAGATATTCTCGAGTGCCTTGGCTGAAATCCAGCCCAGGCCAGCGGCACCCAGAACATGATGATCCCTGTTCACAGGAAGCCTATGGCCAAGAGGCCCAGACTTGGTAGTGATTAACAAAATATGGAAATCTTTCCTGCCACCCCCAAGAAATCTATTCATGAATGTCAGTGTATTAAATATATGGCCAAGTGCAGTGGCTCATGCCTGTAATCCCAGCACTTTGTGAAGCCCAGGCAGGAGGATCACTTGAGCCCAGGAGTTCGAGACCAGCCTGGGCAACATAGTGAGACCCCCAATCTCTAAAAATATGTTAAAAAATAACCAAGCATGGTGGTACATACCTGTGGTCCCAGCTACTCAGGAGACTGAAATGGGAGGGTTGCTTGAGCCTGGGAGGTTGAGGCTGCACTCCAGCCTGGGTGACAGGGTGAGACCCTCTCTCTCAAAAAAAAAAAAAAAAAAAAAAAGAATAAAATATGAAAATTAGGTCAGGTGGGGTGGCTCATGCCTGTAATCCCAGGACTTTGGGAGGCCAAGGTGGGCAGATTGCTTGAGCCCAGGAGGTCAAGGCTGCCGTGAGCTGTGATCGTGCTACTGCAATCTAGCCTAGTTGACAAAGCAAGCCCCTATCTCAAAAAAAAAAAAAAGAAAGTATGAAGATCGTAACACTTACTCTCTGCTTTGAATACTGCCAACAGATGATCTGAAATTAATTCTTCCACTGAAGATTCCAGCTTCCTTTCTCCATCAATTATCCAAGGAGTTTGTGGTAGATTCCTGGAATATTTATTATATCTCCCTGAGAAAGAAATAATCAGAGAGCCTGGATGGAATGCAGTAATTAACATAATAGGATAAAAAGAGAAGCAACAACTATAAGGGCCAATATCCTAAGTGCTACGATATAAAACAAGGCCTATCCTTTACCTAACTAACAATCCAATTTGGAGACCTGGGACATAGACATGTAGATAATTAAATAAAAAGGTTTAAAGTAACAATAAAATAGATGGGTAAATATATGATATGAATGGTACATCAAATGAGTTTGAAAGGAATGCTCAATATATTTAATTTGACTGGCTGACTAAACAAGTTATATAATATTATGAATGTACCAAGGATAAAAAAAAAAAAAAAAAACCACAACCAAACTTGCTTTTACACCTGATAAGTAAAGCTACAGTAAGGCAGGTAGCTTTCATTGCCCTAGGATAGGATATTATAGTCAAGGCTGAAGAGCAATTTCACTTCAGCTATTACTATAAAACAGTTGTAACTTTCAAACAAAAATTTGTCTGCCAGATTACCTTTTGGGAAAGTCAATGAACAATTTCTTTCCAGTGGAAGCCAAGTGTTTAGTCATTTTGGAGATAATAAATTATTTTTTCAAGTTTGCTTTTATGTTATAAAATAGCCTCTGTCCTGCTGTTTTTCTCCAAACCAGTTTTGGGTCTCTGCGTCTACCCATATTTCTACTTGGCCATCTCTGATGAAAACCTAGGAAGTGTCATTTCCCTTTGGCATAGCATTTAAAATAACTGATCTCCTAAGTGATCCTTTAGAATGCCCACAAAACCTAAAATAAGTTTGGCTATTGATTCTACTTCTCAAGAGAGTAAACTTATTAGAATCTAATAACAGCAATAAGAATAAAATAGAACAGGAGTCAGCTGAGTTTTTAGAAAGGAGAGTACGTTCACAGTGTATGTATATTCTAGACTAAAAATTTTACCAGCCACAAAAACAGCACCATGAGCACATTCAATTTCAAGAACAGCGCATACAGCCTTTGGTGAGTTTGGAGGACAAGGAAACTGCCTGCAAAACAAAATAAATTTTATAGCTATTTTCCAGACAGAATATTGAATCACAAAACTTAGATGAATCAGCATTGTCTGAGACATACACAGAGCCCAAGTCTCTCGCTAACTTTTAGTTTCGGAACAATACAGGTCTTGCGGGCCTGTGGAGTAACAATTTTAACATATGAGAGTGGCAGTAAGTAAATAAGGGCTCTGCTGCTACCTTTCACCTTCGGGAGGACTTATCTTCCTAGGCAAAAACTGCAATTACTTTTGCACCAACCTAATACTTTCCAATAGCCTCAAGATTTGAGGGAAAAATCCATACATAGGAAGTGGAAGCCCCTTCAGGCTCTTTAACCATTTTGCTGTCCATGGTCATATGCAGTTTACTGCTGACTCTACCCCCCTTATCACATCATCGTTTGAAATGTATTGAAGGATCTTCTGGAAAGAAAACTTACAGTAATATTTTATTTAATAAAATGAATGTACCAAGAATTAAAATGTAAGGTTTATTGCATTTATTTTATTTTAGCATATTTTAACAAGTGAGGAAACTCATGAGCCTTCCTCTCCCTTTTCTGGAGATGAACAATACTAGGAAATACAGGGCTAAGGATGTAATGGGCATAGCACTGGGCTAGAATGTCAGGCCATCTGGCTCCAGGTCTACTCTATTACTAGCTTAGGCAAGTCAACTCCCTCTTTGGACACACTACCCTCTTCTAAAAGATCAAGAAGTTAGACTTGATTCGGCCGGGCACGGTGGCTCACGCCTGTAATCCCAGCACTTTGGGAGGCCGAGGCAGGTGGATCACCTGAGGTCAGGAGTTCAAGACCAGCCTGGCCAACATGGTGAAACCCTGTCTCTACTAAAAATACAAAAAATGAGCCGGGCAGTGGTGGTGCATGCCTATAATCCCAGCTACTTGGGAGGCTGAGGCAGGAGAATCACTAGAACCCGAGAGGCAGAGGTTGCAGTGAGCCAAGACTGCTGCACTGCACTCCAGCCTGGGCAACAAAAGTGAAACTCCGTCTCAAAAAAATAAATAAATAAATAAGTATTTTTTTAAAAAAGACATTAGACTTTATATTAATTTGACAGACATTTACTGAACACCACATATGCCAGGTACTGCACCAGGGGTTGGAGAGATAACAATGACTAAGACACAATCCTGGCCCCTGAAATACATCATCTTGTTTCAGAGATAATCCACCTTATCTCTAATATTCCCTTTATTGTAAAATTTCATGATGCTTCTTTGTTTCTAAACTTCTACTTACTTAAGGAAATCCTCTTCCTTTATCTTATTCAAGGCTTTCATAACTGCCATTCTAGTGAATACAGACTATATAGGGTAAAATGAGAAGAAAAGACATTTTATTATCCAGACAAGAAAACATCAGATGTGAAACACAGAACATGGCTGGAGAAACTGTATCATTTCATTATATCATGTCATATACTTAACATGGAGAAATACTTTAGCATTTCAAGAAAATAAATAAAACTTAAGCACTCATGTCAGTTCTGCAACTGGCATACCTCTGTAACCCTTCTCTTCAATCTGGTCTTTTTCTATAATAACAGGCAGATCTAGCAGAACAGGTCTTCTTCACCACACTGTCTCACTTCTCTCAAATTATGGTATAATTCAAATACAAAACATGATGACACTGTAGGAAGTGTGATTTAATTTTTTTTCCCTTGACTTCAACAGGAATTTAGATTGATTCAGCTACCTTTTCTTTCCTACATCCCTTCAGAGGCCACAGTATGTAATTTAGGAGTTGGCTGCCAGGGTAAGGGGTAAAGCAGAGCCAACCTGCCTGCCCTGGCATCTAGCAACTCAGTCTCACTCACCAGCCACAGAGTAAGCAAATCCACTCTACTGAACAGAAGGGCATCTACAACAAATGTTCCACTTGGATTTTTTAAGATAAGAAAAGCCAAACTGCACGGTAGACATACTAGAACTAATTAGTGCATATATACATGGCTTACCATGATAAATCACAATTAGTTCTTCTGTTAGGAGAAATCACATTTGACTGAAAAGGATTACAGTGCAGGCAGCTCAACAGTTTATCACCAAAGGAATAATTTTTTCAAAACCATATTCTAGGGAACACTATGGCATTCTATAAGATACCATAGGGTTACAACTGAAAATTAAGTGCCTGTTTGATAAGATATGAAATCTTAGGCTTGAAAAAAATCTCAAAAGGTCATTCAATTTGCTCCCAGCCATGAGGCAAGAAAACTATACTTGAGACTCTACAACTCCCACTGGCCAATGGTGTGGTGTCTACGATGCTTTAACAAAAATCTCCTTATCCTATTACTTGATGCCTATTATTATATTTCCTTAAGGGTAAATAAAATAAAACTAGGTCTTCAATATAGATACATCTTACAGGTTATTTGGGCAGAGCTTCCCAACTGGCGTGGCAAAGCAGTGGACTATGGTTGTGCCAAGATGTTGATCTCTTTAGTTCAGAAGGGCTGCTGGGCAGGGCCTCAGACAGTGGAAACCCCAGGCCTGTTGCTACCAATCTGAAGCAACTCCATCCTGTTAAGCTCAGGGTGCTGAACAAACATGGAATGTTTTAGATGTGCCATGATATGAGAAAAGTAGGGAGGTGCTGCTTTCAGCTTGGTCTGCATTTCTAATTATTTCTGCACAGGGCATTAGGCAAATGTTACAAATTTTTTTCCCCCAGTTCTAAAAGGCCCAGCAATTAGTCAAAGCAAGAGGCAAAACCAACAGATATACATTTGACAATGAGCTTATGTTCTTTTTAACAATCACAACAACAAAATGAATGTCAGTAAAACTGTAGGAATGCCTATGTCTATGTACCAAACCACCTACGAAACTGATGCATGAAAGATGACCAGTATCGCACCACGTCATTCTATCCTGACATGATACGAGCTAAGAGTGTATGTTAACTAACTTGTCCGTTAACATGAAGATTAGCTAACATTAAGATGATAAAGAAGAGTTTGAATAAAAATGCCCTTTTTGCAAATGTAGCCAGAAAGAGGCCATGTTAATTCAGGACTGTCCTAAATAAAACAACTTACTTTGAATTATATATTCTAAACATCGATTTCTGGAAAATGGATATTAGCTGAAACTTTGGAATGCTACTGATACTTACCATTCATTTTCCCAGATGATGTAATTTGGGGGATTAAAATCTAAACGTCGAATTTAATGAGTAATAGTAACATCACTGAAACACTGATTCTAAATTTAACATCATCAGGGGAACAATCTAGACACTACACAAACATGAGGTTGTTTGTGTGCTACAACTTCCTAGCCAGAGGTGAAGGTTGAAAGAGTTGAAAAAAAAAATTAATGTAGCAAATGGAAATATTTAAAAACTGATTCTTAGTATAATAGAGTTGCCATGTTTCTGATGCATATCCTTTTTGTTGGAAATTTGAATATTCAGCTCAGACAAAACTCACTCAAGAGTAAGAACCGGGAACCTTTCCTTACCTGTTTGTTTTTGGCTGGCTTAAAACAATCTGGGCATATCGCAGCTCTAAAATAAAATTCAAGTTAATATAAAAGGTTAATGAGTTTATTTTGGGGTAGATATAATTCAAATATATTTCATACAAAATGGCTGCTAAACTCAGGACATCAGGAGCAGACAAAATGAGTCCCTGTATGAGCTATATCGGTTTGCCCAGGAACTATGTTCAAGGACACATTTTATTTTATTTTTTTGAGGGCACATTTTAAACCTACTAAGACATAACAAGTTCTTCTCTTCCTTATTAGGAAGAGAAGCAATACTATTTTCATGAAAACCAAACAGCATTAACAATTTTACACCATTGACATTGTTGTTTACATGGCAACTTACAGGAAGTGGCAATCCTCAACTGTTTCTGGGTGAGCAAAGACCACACTCACTTCAAACAAGCTCTAAAAATTATAAAGACAGTTTAAAAATGAGCAAAAGGAAACTAACATCTAACAACTTATGAATGGAAATAGAAATTAATTCTCAAAGATTGGCTCAGAAAAGAATGACCAGAAAAACTGGAAATACTACTGCTCTCAAATCAACTTGTTATCAGGGCAGCTGTAAAGGAAATAGTTTTTTTTTTTTTTTTAAACTTCTAAAACTCAGTCATTAGTGATCCTACCAAAAAAGTTTTAAAATAAATGTGTATACTTTTAAAATAAAAGTTTTAAAAAAATGTGTAAATTAGGTGTAAAGATGAATAAGAATTTACAGAATTGAAAATAAATAATAATGGAGAGAAATGAAGAATTACTCTGCCAATATATGATTTGAATTATTAGCAAGGCAAAAAACATACTATTCAGATCCCTAAAAACCGTATGAAGCTTCTTTTTAAAGTGTTCAAACATCTTAATGGATTTGAGTTTTAAAACCAGATCTTAATTTTTTTTGTTTTATTACAAAAATTATACACATAAATTATAAAATGATCAAATACAAGATAGTTTTTCAATCCCATGCCACTGAAGCAGAACCATTAACAATTTGATGTTTCTTTCTAGGCATTTTTGTAAATATAAATGTATATGTATTATTTTTTAAGACATGCTTTTAGAAAATTGCTTTAATATTATATCATGGAAATCTTTTCAACTCTAGGGACTGTCAGACATTTAAGCTGTAGAAAATTTTTCTGTAACAAAAAAAAAAAATGCTATAATGAACATCCTTGTACACCAAAAAAGCATGATTTTATACTTTTACCTCCATGGAGAATATACAAAATTCCATATGGGGGAGGGGTCGGGGGGAGGAATAGCTAAAAATGCCATACTATGTTGCAATTTTGTCTTTATATTTACTGAGTTCATTGGATAGTTAGTAGACCTGTTAGCTACTCTAGAATCACAATAATGAATAGCTTGTTTTTTTTGCTCCTTATTCTAATCTGTACAGTAATTAAAATGAACAACACATTCCTTTTATTCAGGGAAACTTCACTCAACCCACATCTTTTGTTTTCTATTTTCTGTTCTCACTGATATGACATGTAAAATTATTTGTGCTTCAAAACTGAAATTTGAGGTAAAAATATTTTGCATTAATGACTTCTCTAACTTCCAAAATACTTTCATTACCTCATTTCCTCTTCATGCTATCTGTGAAGTGGTTTTATTCTCTATTCTCTCAATACTCAGTTTACAGAACAGAGCATATTCTTACAGAAGGAAATATTACTGCATAATTCAGAATGGTTTTGAAAAACTGTTTAGCTTCAGTAGACGGTTTTGTGATTTTATTTGAATAGGGGTGTATCTGATATTCAGGGAATTTCCTTCTAGCAAAATGATGAAGCAATGAGGCCATAATATTAAAATCTAATTTAAGATGACCTTCCTGTTTTCACACCTGGAAGCCTGTTGAGTCTTCCCTGAAAGTCAACCCATTTCAGAGACTGAGGTAAGGTCTGCTCTGGAAAAGGGAAATGTTCTGTTTTCAAAGGCAGTTACTGCCTAAAAGTAAACAGGGGGATTTAAGACACCAACAAGGTAGGATTGAGCCCATACTTATTGTAGTTGAATGGGTTCTGTCCATGCATTTGAAAACAATATTAGCCACAGATAAACCAAAATTAAATAGTCCAGAGTTAACTCTATATTTGCTTGCAGTTATTTATATGTTGCTTTGCGTCAAGTCTGTTCCTCCAATTGAACTATAAATACATTAAAGGCAAAGATTCATTTTAACCTTTTAAGGTCAATTAGGGCACCTGGTACCCTCATAAGTGTCTTAGGTCATAAAGAAGTCTTAGGGGGAAAAAAAAAAGAAATGCTTTGACTTCAATTTAAGACTATCAGAATTTAACATTTTAAAAGCTTAAAAATTCTTCACTGGATTATTTAAAAAGAAGTTTTTTTGGCTAACCAAAACCTGCCATATAATTAAGTAAAACTAGTAAAATCAGAGAATAAAATTAACAATGCTGTTGACCCGATACCTTTCCATCAATGGGAACACCCAGTTCCTCTGAAAACAGGGGGTGAGTTATCCATTTGTAGGCTTCTTTTAGCTGAACTATATCATCTCTTCCCAGCGACAGACTCTGCTTTCTGAATAACATAAAAATTAATTCACTGACATGAAAAACTTTACTTTTTCTATTAAAGGCAAGAATTTATGCAATTATTTTTAAAATATTGATTGAGTGCCTAGTATGTACCAGGCACTATTCTACACATTAAATAGAAAGCAGAGAACAAAGCAGACAAAAATTCCTCACCTCATGGACCTTATACTCTAGTGGAATCATGGAATTACTTTTTTTAATGGCATATAACACAATTTTTAAAGCTTCAAAGTCAAAAGCACACTGATGGGTTTTTCTGAGCTAGAATTGCCAGATTCCAGGATTTATACATCAGAAGATAGAAAGATGGGATAGAGATGATTGTTTACTGCTCACAAACTATAAAACTGTGTATTACAATAATCACATCTACATTTTAATGCTTGCTTTTCCCCTCTTGTTGAAAATGGGGCTTACTTTTGGGAAATCAACAAAAAAGTTGTACTTTTTTAAAAACTTGACTGCTGAAGAAGAAATATTAAATCCTAAAGTATCAATGTTCTGAAATGCTCATCAAGGTATTATCAGATAAATAGCTGAATAAAAATTTGACATTCCCCCAAAATATACTCATGAGACAATAAATAGGTTTTGGGAAGTCCCTTTTATAAATTATAGCTTTAGTTTGTAACCTAAAATTGTGATAGAAAGGAACTTGAGATAAAAGGGATGAAAAACATGGTGTAGTATTATTAAAACTCCTCTATTCTGCGGAGAACACTGGGATATTACTAACAAACTAACAAGTCCACGTCATTCAAATAATTAAAACTTCAAACCAGCCTTATGGCTATTTATAGGGCTGCTTTTAATGAAAGAGATGTAAGGGCCAATTTATGCATCATCCCTTTTAATGCCCAATTTTCACTGATAGAAATTACTCCTTATAGGCAACATCCATTGTAATTTAAGACCAAAAGACACTACTAACCACAGGTTAAAAACAAAAAGTAATTAAGCTAATGGCTGAATTTAGTTGATCAGAAAAAAAAAAGAATATGCAGATCACTATTCCTCTAAAAATGCAAAATAAGAAATAGTTGATCCAAAAAAAAAAAAAAGAAAGCAGTAGTTGATCTATCCATTCTGTATCCAGCTGAGAATATAACTTGATACAGAGAGAGCTTTCATATGCTTTGGGATTGTGATTTAACAATGAAATACCCAGATAAACTCTACATCTGACAAATAATCAAATTATTTCTTTACTTTCAAGAACTTATTCAAATACTAACTGTGTGAGCTTCATAAACTGTTCCTAATTCTCTGAATATTAGAAAGATTTTAGGTATTTTAAAAGACTATCCTGATATTGTGTCAACAGTTCAACTATTTAATATTTGCACAAAATAGCATCACAGTTGAAAGTAAATAATATATGAAAATACATTTTAAAGAATAAACATTGAAACAGAAAACACAAGAATGGAAACAATTTTTAAAATTGTTTAGATGCTGGAAAGTCCAAAGGGTTGTTACAAAAGCGAATCCCAAAAATGAGTTAAAACATTATTTAAGAAAACCAGTGTTTTAAATCCTTCACAGTCTTTGACATGTATTTAGTGCATTTGAGTCCAGTTTAAAAACTTCAAGCATAGGTATTTTTTCCCTCCAGATTATAGAGCCAGAGGAAAAGGTTAACAGACAACTTGGAAACCTCATCCTTATATATAAAGCAAATATAATACTTAAAATGCCAGATTTCCAATCCTGAAACTTAAATGCAGCTAATAACTTTCCTAATACAATTTGAGCTAAATATCTTCACAGAGGTCCCTAGCATATACCTGATTGTCCTTTAGAGGGACTAGTACTCATTAAAGTAAATTCAGTCCCCATTTCATACTTAGTAACTACACTTCTCTTTCTCTTCTCTGTCAGATAAGTGCTTATGAGGGTGTCAGTTGCAATCACTTTTGCTGTAGATACAGCACAACAACCATTCTAAAGAAAAGATGAACCAGAATATGCAAGGCAATTAATTTTTTTGGTAAATTCCCTAAATCAATTCTTTAACAGCAATTTCTCCACAATCTTTTCAACCCAGAATGAACTAGGGACACTGAGGGAAAAAAACAAATTACCTGTGTTTTTTTCTGTTCCATTATCCCTATATCAATCAGAATCTTTTGGAAGAACTAAACTTAGTTTAAAATCCTTTGATAAGAAATAAAAAGCCAGGAGCGGTGGCTCCGCCTGTAATCCCAGCACTTTGGGAGGCCGAGGCATGTGGATCGCCTGAGGTCGGGAGTCAAGAGACCAGCCTGGCCAACATGGTGAAACCCTGTGTCTACTAAAAACACAAAAAAATTAACCAGGCATGGTGGTGCACGCCTGTAATCCCAAGCTAGTTGGGAGGCTGAGGCAGGAGAATCGCTTGAAACCGGGAGGCAGAGGTTGCAATTAGCCGAGATTGCACCACTGCCTAGGCAACAAGGGCGAAACTACGTCTAAAAAAAAAAAAAAAAAAAACCCGAAATAAAAACAGTAACTCATTAGCAACATAGATATAAATTGAAAACATTTACAAAAAAGCATGCTCTGACTATGCTAGCAAATTTCTAAAAACATAGGATCAAGTTTTATTACACCAGAATCTAAACCATTTGAGACTAATTTAATAAAATCTAACGAAACCGCCAAACCTTATGTAGTTATTACCTTTTTGAAAATGCAGATATATAACACAAAACAAACAAAAAAGCCAAATTAATTATTTTTCTATAAGTCACTTAACCAAGTATGAGATTCTAAAACAGAAATTTATGCTTCTTCCTGGATTTTTCTCTCCAGAGTACATAGGTACTGCCAACAGTCACATGGCCCTTTTTTTACTGGTATGTTTTAGTTTCAAATGCCAAAATATTCTGGAGAATTAAAAAATTTTTTAAATTCAGTTGAGAATCAAATCCTGATTTGAAGGAGGCGATTTAGAGACTTTATCTAACTTACTATGAATATTCATATGTTTTGTTGCAGAAATATTAATATGTTTGATTATGTAGTACCACCCCAGAGCCTGGGGGGGGGAAGGAAATGATATACATGATCTCTAACATCATATCACATTTTAAAAATCCAAAAAATTTATATTTCAAAACACTTTTGGCCTCCAAGGGTTTCAGATAAAGGATTGTGAATCTATGTTTTCTAAGTCTTACCTATGTGTAAACTCACTGTTGTTCCGCCAGTTATTTACTTTTTATCTTTTATGACATAGTTGTATAGTTTAGTTTCTAAGACCAATATAAAATTTATTTTTAGGCTGCACGCTGTGGCTTATGCCTGTAATCCCACCACTTTCGGAGACCGAGGCGGGTGAATCATCTGAGGTCAGGAGTTCGAGACCAGCCTGGACAACATGGTGAAACTCTATCTCTACTAAAAATACAAAAATTAGCCAGGCATGGTGGCAGGCTCCTGTAATCCCAGTTACTAGGGAGGCTGAGGCAGGAGAATTGCTTGAACCAGCGAGGTGGAGGTTGCAGTGAGCTGAGATCCCACCACTGCACTCCAGCCTGGGTGACAGAGCAAGACTCCATCTCAAAAAAAAAAAAATAATAATAATAAATAAGATTTATTTTTAAAAAATAACTGCCCAAACTGCATTACGTAAGTGCCTAATGCATATAAAACATGTATTTACATTCATATTAAAACATAAAAAAGAATCTGCTTTAATAAACTACTAATATGCTATGCAAATAAACTAATGAAACAAGATTGATACCCTAAATGTATACAATAAAAATTGGTTCTTTGTGCTAATTTCTCTAGTAGCTAGTGAATGCACTATAAAAATAGAGATCGTAGTAGTAAAAGTGCTTTAAGAACCAAGTAGCTTGTATTTGAATGGTAGTAAAAATTCCCTACCTAAATTACTTACCCCATTTCCTGTTTTACCAGCAACCATGCAGCATGCTGTAGGCAATTTAGTCACACCCAGAAAGAGAAAAGGGGGAAACATGTTCAGTGAAATTAAGTCTCAATATCATTACTGAAGTGCTTAACTACTTGCTAATCAAAGGTGACGAGTTAGTATTCAAAAATTTACCAGTGACCTCAGTCTCATTTAAAATCAGAAATGAGGTAAGATTTTATTTTGCAATACTGGTTTACTGTGGCCTAGGAATTCAGCCGGGATATCCCCCTCCTCCTTACAGATTTCTATTTCTCATTAATGAGGTATGAGTGTTTCTTTTTCTTTCTTTCTTTTTTTTTTTTTTTTGAGATGGAGTCTCGCTCTGTCGCCCAGGCTGGAGTGTACTGGCAGGATCTCAGCTCACTGCAACCTCTGCTTCCCAGGTTCAAGATATTCTTCTGCCTCAGTCTTCTGAGTAGCTGGGATTGCAAGTGCCCGCCACCACACTCGGCTAACTTGTATTTTTAGTAGAGACGGGTTTTCGCCATGTTGGCCAGGCTGGTCTCGAACTCCTGACCTCAAGTGATCCACCAGCCTCGGCCTCCCAAAGTGCTGGGATTACAGGCGTGAGCCACCGCGCACAGCCCGCATTTAATCTGGGCCGGGCACGCTGGCTCACTCCTGTAATCCCAGCACTTTGGGAGGCCGAGGTGGGCGGATCACAACGTCAGGAGATCGAGACCATCCTGGCTAACACGGCGAAACCCCATCTCTACTAAAAAAAAAAAATACAAAAAAATTAGCCGGGCGTGGTGGCGGGCGCCCGTAGTCCCAGCTACTTGAGAGGCTGAGGCAGGATAATTGCGTGAACCCGGGAGGCGGAGCTTGCAGTGAGCCGAGATCGCGCCACTGCACTCCAGCCTGGGCGACAGAGCGAGACTTCGTTTCAAGAAAAAAAAGAAAAAAAAGAAAAGAAATTTATGCCAAATGCTTTGCATAGTAAGTGACTGACACTGAGATTTCTGTTTCCTGTTAGACTCCCACAGCTTTCACCTTAAAGAAAGGTAACGATACGTCCCCCACAGCACACAGCATTTTGTAAACATAACGGAAACATTGTATAAGTCAATAAAATACCATACGTAGTCTGCTTCTACGTGTCACAAAAAAAGGCCAACGATTATCATTCACATCCACTTCAAGACACAGCTTAATTTATGGATATGCTGTGGTTCAGATGTAGACCTGTCCTTCTAAACAGGACTTCCTTCAGATGACCAGTAGTGTACTCCATAGACTCCTAAAGACTGATGATCACTTGGAAAGATTAGCTGCATTAATTCTTTCAGACGTGAGCCAAGTAGAATAAATTAATCGCTAACTGGGCACAACCTGTTCCCAGTGATGACAGTGTGGAGAGTCCGGAGTGGCCGCTGCCATCAAGCCTGCTGCAGCGGGGAGGTGTGGGCGGTGGCGGCAGGAGAGGTTGTGGGAGCAGCAGTGGCGGCGGTGGGACCCCTGTGCTCCACATCCCCGAGGCAGCCAACTGTGCCACCTCTGCTCTCGCATGGCCGGTCAGGACCTGTTCTCAGGCCCAAAGCCTCCGTCCTGGCCTCAACCTCGCTCCCTGTCACCATCTCAGGAGCCCACGAGCACCCGGCCAAAGGTGCAGCCAGGACTCGTGGGGCCAGCCCTGACAGCTTCGGGTTAATTTGCACGGGGTTGGCTGGGGCGGCCTCTGCTGTGGGGAAAACGCAAAGAGGCAGGCAGTCCCTGGAGTCCCACCCAACTTGCGGCTGCAGACCTAGGCATCTCTGCACTTTCAGGGACCCGGGAAGGCCCCCCCGTTGCCCCCACAGGCTTGGAGGTGTCTGCTCCCGCTGCCTGACCTCTCCCTGCTCGCAGTGCCTGCGCCAATCTCGGAGAAATGTTGGAGCCGAGCCTGGGCACTGTTGCAGCCCAGCCAGGTGTGTGCACACTCAGGGCAGTGCTGACACGCCAGCCCCATGCTGCCTCAGCCCCCTGTGGACTTTGGGCACCAACAAGCACGGGAGGGAGGCCAAGGAGGGGCTGAGGGCAGTTTGGTGCTGGCCTGCAGGCGCCCCTTGGCAAGAACAGCCAGGGCACCATGAACAGCAGCAGGAGGCAGACAGGTTCCTGGGAAGAAAGCCGCAGGTCCACAGTGAAGCCCCACCATGAAGCCGAGGAGGGCCTGAAGCCTGGGGGCTGGGCTGCCAGTCCCCGGGACAGGAGTAGGAACTTGTGGTCCTTTTTCCAGGCCCACCCATGGCTGCCCATGGACCAATTGGCACACACTTCCTCCCCTCTGAGGCCCATATAAAGCCCTGGATTCAGCCAGACTCAAAGAGATGAGGGGACAACCAGCAGCAGAGAGGAGCTACCCACCCCAGGCTGTCTCTGCTGAGAGCTGAAGAAACGACAGGACGACCTGCCTGCAGAAAGGAGCTTTCCTCTCTGCTCAGAGCTGAAGAAATGACAGACGACCTGCCTGCAGAGAAGAGCTACCCTCTCTGCTGAGAGCTGAAGAAATGACAGGACGACCTGCCTGCAGAGAGGAGCTACTCTCTCTGCTGAGAGCTGAACACTTATCGGGACACCCTGGCTATGCAGAGGAGCTACCCTACCCACTGTGGGTCTTCTCTGAACTGTTCTACCACTTGATAAAGCTCCTTTTTTTTTTTTTTGGAGATGGAGGCTTGCTCTGTCACCAGGCTGGAGTGCAGTGGTGCGATACCAGCTCACTGCAACCTCCGCCTCCCGAGTTCAAGTGTTTCTCCTGCCTCAGCCTCTCAAGTAGCTGGGACTACAGGCACGTGCCACCACGCCCATAAAGTTCCTCTTCATCTTGCTCATCCTCCACTTGTTTGCATACCTCATTCTTCCTAGACGCAAGACAAGAACTCGGGACCTGACAAATGGTGGGGCTAAAAGAGCTGTAAAACAAACAGAGCTGAAACATGCCCCTTGCTCACCACGGGGGACGAGAAGGAGAGAAGAGAGAGGAAGAGAAGAGCTGTGGCCGGGAACCCAGACCTAGGAGCTCCCTGAGCCAGGGCTGTGACACCCTCTTTAGGGCTCTGCGGTTTCTAGCGTCTCCAAAATTCCAGGTGCCACCATATTCCCCGGGGATCAGCTGTGGAACCTGTTTATGGTATGTCTGGTCCAGCCTCAGCTTCACAGGGAGCCATGACTGTGCGTGGAGCTGCCTGCCCCACTGCAGCCAGCGTGCCTGCTGTGTGCGATGGCTGGGCCCCATGCTCACTCACACACCTCTCGCTGCTCCACGCCTGGCTTGCCCTTGGCAGGCATTGGACCCAGGCGTAGCCTGCCAGGCCGAGTGGACAGAACGAGCCTAGCGGGCCAGAGAAAAACTCGGGCAAAGACGCCACTGTCCACAGAGGTTTCCAGCTGGCGAAGCAGCACCCCAAGGATCCCGTAACACCAGTGCCTGAATGTCTCACCAGTACCTTCTGATTTGTTAGTTTACTCTGCTAGCACAACCTAATACATTTATAGTAGTAGTATTACAAGACCCCTTCCTTTTTTCCTTTCATTTATTCGGGCCTTATTTCAAAATGCATGGGCATAGTACCAGGGTTTTTGTTGTTGTTTTTTTTTTTGAGACGGAGTCTTACTCTGTCGCCCAGGCTGGAGTGCTATCGTGTGATCTCGGGTCACTGCAACTTCTACCTCCTGGGTTCAAGCAATCCTCCTGCCTCAGCCTCCCGAGTAGCTGGGACTACAGGTGCACGCCACCACGCCCAGCTAATTTTTGTATTTTTAGTAGAGACAGGGTTTCACCATGTTGGCCAGGATGGTCTCAGTATCTTGACCTCGTGATCTGCCCGCCTTGGCCTCCCAAACTGCTGGGATTACAGGCATGAGCCACTGCACCCAGGCAGTATCATAGTATTATAACACACAAATTACCATGAGTCAGAAAACCTAACTTTAGGTTTTACTTAATTTCTGGGACTCAATTTTCTAATATGTAAAATGAGAGAATTACTAAGATGATTGTAATTTAAACTTTTCTGGATGCCTAAAGGTAATCATTTATAGGCATTGTTATTAAACTGTTTTGTAATAGACGATTGAGACCTATGGGACTTAGGGAGCATTCAAAAAAAAAAAAAAAAAGAATAATGGTCTCCTAAAACTGAAACCTTGTAGTTAATTTTGTCCCACCCTTCCTTCAGCCTCATTCTTTTTCTTTGTTTTTTTTTCTTTTTTTTTTTTGAGACAGAGTCTCACTCTGTCGCCCAGGCTGGAGTGCTGTGGCACGATCTCGGCTCACTGCACTCTCCTCCTCCCCATTTCAAACGATTCTCCTGCCTCAGCCTCCTGAGTACCTGGGAGTACAGGCACCCGCCACCACATCCAGCTAATTTTTATATTTTTAGTAGAGACAGTGTTTCATCATGTTGGCCAGGCTGGTCTCAAACTCCTGACCTTAAGTGATCCGCCTACCTTGGCCTCTCAAAGTGCTGGGATTACAGGCATGAGCCACCTCTCCTGGCCCAGCCTCCTTCTTTAAGAGATCAATAAACATATGTCCTTATATATACAAAAATATTAATACTTCCCTTGCAGGGATATTGTGATGATTTAATGTGTTTGTAAAGACCCAAGTCATACTCCTGGCAAATACTGAATAAATGGTAATTAATACTGTTGTTGAACTGAAACCTTATCTGTACTTTACAAATAATAAAATTCAGATTTATACCTTAAAAGATTTACAGGACTTGATCTCATTCCGTCATATTTCCAAACTGCTTTGCTATAGCTAGTTCTGAAACCTCCCTCTTCAATGAAATCTGAGCTATAGAGAACTATCTGTTTCTTCTTTAAGGGACCTCAGACTCTTCCGTCTTTTCTTAGTGACTTTGTGTCTCTTCTTTTGAAGCAAACTCTGTTCTCTACAAGTCACTTCCAGGTGATGTCATCAAGTCTGCAATGTATCCTGCCATCCTCTAATTATAAAGTAGGGTGGAACTGGAGGTTGCCAAGGGAAACCAGGTAACCATGTGTAACACATGAAATTAAATCAAATGTCTTTAGTATCTGAGACTTGTTAAAGGGTTTTTCCTTCCTAAGCCTCTGCAGGCTCCCTGCTCCAGCATGCCAGCAGATTGGACAGAACTAACCACACAGCAGGGGCTTAAAGGCTGAATCTCAAATAAGTCAGTATTGCTTGATTATTCAATTGTTACCACAAGCTAATAATGCCCTGGACCTGCTTCTGGCAAGGATAAAGAAGTATATTTCTCCCTTTCAAATCACCAAGATAATTTTGATAAATGTTCTGTCCCTTAGTCAATGGAAAAAATCTATTCTCTAGAGTTAACAAATAAATTTTTCCTCCCCAACAGAACCAAATGGCATTAAAGTTATCAGGTTTAATCAAATTTGATACCAGAGGCAGTATGTTACCTCTGGAAAATTCAGAAAATACACAATTTAATCCTGGACTATGTTTAACTTTATTAGAGAATGTTAGGCAAGTCCTAAATGGGGCAGTTGAATAAGTGCTTGCTAAAGTGCTTGTGTACTCTGCTAACACTAACACACACACCATAGACCAGAAGGTCTATGCCCGGGAATGGTGTTTGAGCTTTCTGAGTTAGAGGTTCATCTAGTACCAAATAATGAGAGTGGGTGACAGTAGGAACATGGATTGAAGTTGATTCAAGCAGAGGTGACGGAGAAAGGATAGAGACAGAGAGAGGTGTTAAAAATCGTGTGTTGCAAAACTACAATTTGGTAAAGTTGGACACTTTGGGATATGTTATGTGTCTTCATAAGTGAGGTTAGGGGTTCAGCGATTAAAGGTGAAACTGGAAAGTTCAGAAGGTTTTGATTGCCAAGCTAGGTCATGAACCCAAAGACTGAAACCATAACATGAGATGTGATTCATTTATGTATAGGCCAAGACTTGTGGCAGCACAAAGAAACATTTGATCTTTGAATCTTCTATAATTCATCAAGTTGCAATATAACCATCATTTTCGTACTATTGTTTTTCTTGTGTGGTAGTTTAAGAGGAAAATATGTCTTGTGCTAAAGTATTTCTTTATCATACATGGGAAAGTATAGTGTGAGAAAGTCATATTTTCCAGAAAAATGAGAGAATGTGTCCAGCCCACTTTTCTCATTTTTGTTGTCTATCTGGCTCTTATAGACATCTGAGTCTGTAATTCCTGATGGAGGGAAACAAACACTAGATCAAAAGGCAGGCTCTGCTTCTCTTACATGATCACTAGCAAGGTGGCTTCTCTCTCTGGGTTTCTCAAACCATAAGAGGAAGGTATTCAATTTATTTAGGGGGTACTGCCTATGTGGTGAGATTGCAATTGAGAATGCAGAGATAAAAAACCAGTCTCTGCCCATGAGCAAACCCATGAACTAAGACAAAATGATAATAAACATTAAGCTATTAATAGTAACAGTAATGAAAATAATTAAAATACAGAGTGGTGGGGGCTGAGACAGAGACACACTTAGGAGGGGCATGTAAAGGATCCTCAGCTCAGTCTTGCAGGAGAAGTGACACCTAATCTGAGCTTCGAAGGATCAGCTGCTTAGAATTCACAGGGCAGGCCGGCTTGGTGGCTCACGCCTATAATCCCAGCACTTTGGGAGGCTGAGGAGGGTGGATCACCCGAGACCAGGAGTTCGAGACTACCCTGGCCAACATGGTGAAACCCCATCTCTACTAAAAATACAAAAATTAGCCGAGTGTGGTGGTGTGCACCTGTAATCCCAGCTACTAGGGAAACTGAGGCAGGAGAATCGCTTGAACCTGGGAGGCGGAAGTTGCAGTGAGCTGAGATTGCACCACTGTACTCCAGCCTGGGCAACAGAGTGAAACTCCATCTTAAAAAACAAAAACAAAAAAAAGAATTCACAAGGCAAAAAATGTGGAAAGTATGTTCCAAACAGAGGAAACCCAAAGGTGCAAATGCCAGAGAGCACTGGGAAGGTTCTGAGGACTATGTCAGTGGTCCCTAAAGAACTGAGGATGTGTGGCTGGGAAATGCAAAGGAGGAAGCAGGACTTAGATCACAGAACTACTGGACCCATACTAAGGGGTTTAGATATTCCCCTTAAGGCAATATGGTCCCACAGAAGGATTTTAAGGAATAAAGTAGCATGATCATATTTGTCTTCAGGAATGCCCACTCTGGTTGCATTGTGAATTAGAAGAAAAAGATGGGAATTAAAGAAAAGGAAGATTTGTCATAAACTAAAGCAGTAATTCAAGCAAGAAATAATATATTATAGCAATGCTAGTGATGATAAAGTGTAGGCAACTTTAAGAACTATTGAGAACACAGATTGGCAGGACTTGCTGATTGGCAGTGATGCTGAGGTTTCTAAATCACCACCAATGCCCTTCAAACTATATTCTTTTGAATCTTACACATCTCTTGGACTCATTTATAATAACAAAGATAAAATAAATATAGACTGAGAATAATGACAATAGAAAAATGACAATAGTTGTGTGGGCAGCTGGAGGCATTTAGCAGTACCCCCTGCTCCAAACTCTTCTCCCAACACATACACATATACATACACATATGCATACATACATACAAACATTTATGTAATTTTTTCTTGCACTCTAATAGCCATTTGGAAACTGGGCTCAATAAGGAGGTTAGTGACAAGAGAAATTCTTCTTCCTTCTCTCTATCCAGACCACTGTCTAAGATTTCCTCCTTCTCCTCCTCCCCATCCCCAGCATGCTAGTGCCTTAAACTTCTGCTCCATCAGGGCCTGTGCCTCACCGTGTGTCAGGGTTGTGGCAGCATGCTATAACCTTGAACATCTGCCTCTCCAGGGCCTGCCCCTCACCTTGTGTCTCAGGCGTGGTGGCAGAAAGAGGAAGGTAAGAGAGGAAGGGGGATTATTTTCCTATAACCACTGTTTGATCTACCACTTAGTTGACTCTTGCACCACCACCATCTCCTCACCCCCACCACCTCCCCATCTCAAAACTTTCTTCTTTTCCCCAAAGCCTTGGATGTCAGACCTGTGATTAAATGAATGTAACAGACTGAATCTGGGTGTCTCCTCTGATAAATAAAACTTATGTCGGCCATGTTTAAAAACCCATCAAAATCCTCTTTTCTTTCCCTACACAGTTGAGAAAAAAGAAAATGAAGTGAGATGTAAGAAGAGACCATTTAATTCTAGGTTTTCTCTCTACTTTGGCAATAAGAACTTTTAGATAGCATTGAAAAGGTTGAAGATCTTCTTTTTGGACAAGTCAAGAGGGGAAAAGCAAGGACAGATTAGCAAAGATAGAATGAATCTGTGGGGCCAAATTAGGTTTTACAGCTCTATTACTCCATTTCCTGGAATTGCTATTTTTATGTTGTGAGTTTTAAGGAAATTGCATTGCATCTTCCAACACTGTAGGTGCTGATGTTTGTTTAGCAATGAAGGATTTGATTGGAAATAACAAGAGGAAATTCTGCAAGTGGGGTGGGGTAAGAGTAGAGGCAGGGAGGGGGATTAGAAAAGACAGAACAGTTACAATAAATGAAAGGCTCTGGGATAGGTAAATGAAGACAGATATGGCTCAGTACTGTTCTTTAGTGTCATATGAAAATGAGAGAGAACACACATAGCAACTGAATTTCAGGTAACTCTAGAGTTAATAACCTCAGTGAAGCAAGGATCTCAAAGATCTGTTGGCAGCCGGGTGTGGCTGAGAAGTGCAAATGTACTCCCTCTTTGAATTTGGTTTTAGAGAGCCAGCATCTTCTCTGAAACATTCATAGTGGCCAGGACTTTGTACAGTGAAGCCCCATTCTAAGGATACCTCTGAGTCCCTGCCTTGAGCACAATACAGGTTGCAAGAAATCCAGCACAACCATCAGAGGATAAGGCTGACCTGTGATGGTAGCTTCCCTGGAGGACCACCCATCTCCCACCAACTCTTCCTGCCTGTGGCTACGGAATTCTGTGCCTTTCATCCAAGACTATCATCAGAAATCCACTAGCTCACATACCTAAATCACTTCTAGAAACTTGGCCTGTGGACAAAATCAGCCACAAGAAAGAACCAAAACACGAAGTAGGTCAGTGCTTCCATTCAAGTTGCAGTTCTGCTGACAAACACACATGAACACACAATAAATGTGTAAAAACAAAAATGCATGTAAAATGTAATTATATAGAGAGATGCAGATATATACACATGTACAGTAGACTATTCTATTCAAAGAAGATTTAAAGAATTATAGAAGGTGAGTACAGGCACCTTCAAAAAAATTAAATTGTTATATATAGATCAGTGGTTCTCTAACAGTTTGGTTAAAGGACCCATTACATTCTTTTTTTTATGAGACAGAGTCTCACTCTGTTGCCTAGGCTGGAGTGCAATGACATGATCTCGTCTCACTGCAACCTCCGCCTCCTGGGCTCAAGCGATTCTCCTGCCTCAGCCTCCCAAGTAGCTGGGACTACAGGCACACGCCACCATGCCTGGCTAATTTTTGTATTTTTTTAGTAAGATGGGGTTTCACCATGTTGGCCAGGCTAGTCTCAAACTCCTGACCTCAGGTGATCCACCTGCCTTGGCCTCGCAAAGTGCTGGGATTACAGGTGTGAGCCACCATGCCCAGCCTACATTCTTAAGTTTCTGAGAACCTCAAGTAGCTTTTGTTTATGTTGGTTATAGCTATCAATATTTACCATATTAGCAATTAAAATCATAAATTAAATTATTTTTTTTTTGAGACTGAGTCTCGCTCTGTCACCCAGGCTGGAGTGCAATGGCAAGATCTCGGCTCACTGCAACTTTTGCCTCCCAGGTTCAAGCGGTTCTCCTGCCTCAGCCTCCCGAGTAGCTGGGATTACAGGTGCCTGCCACCACATCTGGCTAATTTTTGTATTTTAGTAGAGATGGGGTTTCACCATGTTGGCCAGGCTGGTCTTGAACTCCTGACCTCAGGTGATCTGCCCGCCTTGGCCTCCCAAAGTGCTGGGATTATTGGCATGAGCCACCGTGCCTGGCCTAAAAAATATTTATTAATTCATTAAAAATTAATGACAAAGTAATAAATCCATTATGTGTTAACATAAATAACTTTTCTTGAAAAATATATTTTTCAAACAATAATTTAGTGAGAAAACTGATGCTGTGGTACATTTTTGCAAATCTCTTTAATATACATCTTAATAGGAGATACCTGGATTTTCATATCTGCCTCTACATTTAATTTGCTGTAATCATATAGCCTCTGGAAAACTCCACCATATACTCTTAAAAGAATGAGAGTGAAAAAAGCAAATTATTATAAACTATAAAAATACTTTTGACCTCATGAACCCCGTGCAAGGACTTCTAGGGGTTGCTAGACCACACTTTGAAACAAACAATTTTGAAGGAAAGTAAACTAACAAATTAATTATTTGGTAATTAAATAGCTAATATTTAATTAATCAAAATTTGACTCAAGAAGAGGGAAAAAACAGATAGACCAATAACTTTTCTTTTTCCATCTCAATTAAAAAAATAAAAATAATAAAAAAATAAAGAGGCCTCTAACTTCCTCCTAGTCACAATGCAGGCATTTGGTCCCAGGACTACAGGACTGCCTGACTCCAGCAGGAACTCCTTATACTTACTTCTCTCCTCTCTCCAGAAAATCTGTCTTTACCTTGATCCCTGGATTTATTTATTTATTTTATTTACTTTTTTTTTTTTTTTGGAGACAGAGTCTTGCTCTGTCACCCAGGCTGGAGTACAGTGGCACAATCTTGGCTCACTGAAACTTATATCTCCTGGGTTCATGCAATTCTTGTGTCTCAGCTTCCCAAGTAGCTGGGATTACAGGTGTGCACCACCACACCCAGCTAATTTTTGTATTTTTAGTAGAGGCAGGGTTTTGCAATGTTGGCGAGGCTGGTCTCAAACTCCTGACCTCAAATGATCCATCTGCCTCAGCCTCCCAAAGTGCTGGGATTACAGGTGTGAGCCACCATGCCTGGCCAGATAGAACAATAACTTTTAATAGAAGAAATTGAAAAAGTAATAAAGACCTACCTTTATAACCATCTAATATCATTTTATAAGTGAATTTAACAACATTTCAAGAAACAAAAACAGATAATTTCTTTGTTAAAATTTTCGAAGCATAAGAAAGCCTCACAGTTCATTCCAAAAGGTTTACATAATCTAATATAAAATCTAATTGCATGATTTAATACCTAAACCAAATATCTATGTATGTAAATATCCTAAATAAAATATTAAGTCGAATTTTTTTTTTTTTGAGACAGGGTCTCTTTCTGACGCCCAGGCTGGAGCTCAGTGGCGCGATCATGACTCACTGCAGCCTCTAACTCCTAGGCTCAAGTGATCCTCCACCTCAGCCAGCTGAACTGTATTCCCTTCAATTCAGCATTTCCAATTCTAAGAATTTATCAGACAAAAATATAGTCTCGAGTAGCTGGGACTACAGGCATGCACCACCACACCTAGCTAATTTTTTTCTTGGTAGAGATGGGGGTCTGGCTATGTTGACCATGCTGGTTTCAAAATCCTGGCCTTAAGCAATCCTCCTGCCTTGGCCTCCCAAAGTGCTGGGATTACAGGCATAAGCCACCACACCCAGCCCTTAAGTCTAATTGTTATTATAATCAGAATGAAAAATGCTTATTTCAAGAAAACAACACAAATTAAACACAAGGAAATTATTAGTTTACTTGACTACAAAATAGATAAAATGAGAAAAATATAATTATTGCAAATATCCATTTATTATTTTTAACACAACATACTATACTTGGAACAGAAGCAAATTTCATTAAATAAAGGATAGGCTGGGTGTGGTGGCTCACGCCTGTAATCCCAGCACTTTGGGAGGCTGAGGCAGGTGGATCACCTGAGGTCAGGAGTTTGAGACCAGCCTGACCAACATGGTGAAACCCCTCTCTACTAAAAAATACAAAAAAATTAGCTGAGCGTGGTAGCGCATGTAATCCCAGCTACTCAGGAAGCTAAGGCAGGAGAATCGCTTGAACCTGGGAGGCGGAGGTTGCAGTGAGCCGAGTTCGCATCATTGCACTTCAGTCTTGGCAACAAGAGCAAAACTGCATCTCAAAAAAAAAAAAAATTAGATAAAGTGTACCTATCAGAATAGAGCTAACAATATACTTAGTATTAAAATATACACATATGATACACCTAAATATGCTGTATATATTTTTAAAATAGTAAAAATGAAATGACAAAAGTATCATTATTTGCAAATAAGGTAACTGCATACCTAGATAATAACTGAAAAACCACTAGGATTAATAAAAGAGACCTACAAGTTAGTCAGTTCCAAGACAAACATTAAATACACACACCTACAAACATGTATACATTACTTTCCTAATAGCCAGAGAAAAAAAATTATGGGAAAAAGAGATTCCACTCAAATTTCAACTAAAATCAAAAATAAAAAACATTTAAAAACACATAGGAATAAACAAATGTGTGAGGAAAAACTATAATATAATTGAAAGATCAAAACAAATATTGAAAAAAGTACAGATAAATTTGTTCCTAGATGAAAAGTTCCATAAAATTAGAAATTTATGTTTGTTAAATGACCACAAACAAAGGTAAATGACAAATGTCAGGCTGGGAGAAACAGAATTGATGAAAGATTAATAGTCACTATGTCCAAAGAACACTTACTAATCAATTTTAAAAAGCCAAATAACCAGATAATAGAAACCCAGATGGCTAGTAAACATATAAAATGATGCAAAAGTTCACTTGAAAATCAAATAGTACAAGTGCGAACTAAAACAAGAAAACTTTTGCATATAGGTTAGAAAATACTGAAGAGTATAACTTCAGGTTTGAAAAAGACATGGGGTTGTAATACACTGCTGTAAACCGGTAACCACCTTTTAGGAGGGCAATTTGGAAATACCTATCACAATTCTAAATGTGTATTCCCATCAATTCAGCAGTTCCAATTCTAAGAATTTATCAGACCAAAATATAGAAATACTAGACTCCATATGCAAGTATGTTCATTGCGAATTCCATTTATAATAATAAAACTGAAAACTGAAGGTAATCTGAATATTCTTCAACCGGATCAATGAATTAATTTAAGAAATTCTGATTTAACCATCTATACGGGAAAGCTCATATATGCATATGTGAGCTCTGTAAGTTCTAACACAGTTGAAGGTTCTTGCAAGATAAAAAGTTTGCAGAACACGTATGTTTCACTAAAGCAAACAAACCCAAACTATGTGCAGTACATGTAGGTATATGTTAATATGTTATATAGCATATAACATACGTTAATATGTATATAGCAAAAGGTCTTAGAAAGAGATTACCAAAATGTTACTCCAGAAAATGGGAAGTAGAAAAGAGGAAGAGAAAGAGAGAGACTAATGTTAACTTTACATACTTCTGAGTTGTTTGTTTGGCACTTTCAGTAAGCATGTGCTGTTTTTATAATTTAAAAAAGAAAAAAATTAAATGTAATACTTGTGAATCTTTTTCAGAAATTTAAAGGTTATTTTATAAACTCACAACTAATTATCTAAGTTATCTTTTGTATAACAGTAAGTTTGCTAAAATGAATTATATCTCAATTTATTATCAAATCAATTTACTAAAAAGAAATTTAAAGTAATATTAGATCACAAAATTTTAAAGTGTTACATAGTATATTTACTTGGGTACAATTAGTTTGAGGAATCCTCATTTAAATATTATCTAATAGGTTGAGGTCTATTTTATTTTAAAATGCACTATATTTTTAGGATCCTTGCTGCTTCACTATTACCTCTCAGCAATGAAAAACAGAGGAACAGTACAAAACAGTTTCTATCTTTGGGCTGAGCATAAATTTTTACTTTTGAAAAATTTATAGGTTTTTTGAAATTTATTATTTCTATGAGGACTGTGCTAAAGATGAAATATTTTTTTCTCTTTTTTTTTTGAAACAGGATCTCACTGTGTTGCTCAAGCTGGAGTGCAGTGGCATGATTTCAGCTCACTACAACCTCTGATTCCTGGATTCAAGTGATTCTCACACCTCAGCCTCCCGAGTAGCTGGAATTACAGGCATGTGCCACCATAGCCAGCTAATTTTTGTATTTTTAGTAGAGATGGGGTTTCGCCATGTTGGCCAAGTTAGTCTTGAACTCCTGGCCTCAAGATCCACCCACCTAGCTTCCTAAAGTTCTGGGACTACAGAGGTGTAAGCCACTGCACCCGGCCTTTTCTCTTTTTTATTCCTCAGTGTCTTACTTGGATGGGGCCGTATCTAATGGGTTTACTCTAGGTTGGGTCTGCAATCCTTCAGAAATATGCTCGTAAGATTAGAACACTTGTTATAGGAGAAACCAGACTTCACCAAAAAAAAAAAAAAAAAGTTACTTCTACTTTTGCATCAGGGAAATCAAAGGAAAATGCATTAAAAGTAGCTACTAATTCAGAATGTGTGATGTTTTTGAATGGGGTGGGGAGGATTTACCTTTCTTTAGCAAGTACTTCCTTCATTGATAGATCAATAACACAAACCAGATTTTCAGGGACAATGCTTTAAATGTTTTAAAAAAACAGTTTTAAAGGGCTCTCACATACATTTTTAAAGACCATATAATTAACATGCTAATTACAAATTTGGTTTTATCTATTCATTAAAACATAACTCCAAGGATTCTTTCAAGCTGAAATTTAATGAATGGACTATGTTGACCTAGTTTAAGTTACCACGTGCATTTGAATGTAATAAAACTACCTGTTTTAAAATTTTCTATATTTTATTTTCATTTCAAAGAGAACAGTTACCCATTTATTTGAAGGTAAACCTCATTCCCCATAAATGCAACAGCTAAACTTTAGAGGTATTATGATATAGAATGAATGCTTTGTAAACTGTGAAATGCACACAAGCCCCATATATCATAATTTTATTTTTAAAGAAACATCTTCCTAAACTTAGTGAATTTTGCACTTTTCTTAAAATTATATGAATTTTGTGAAAAATAGGTTTGGTTATATGTCAAGCTGTTGATATTTAAGTCTTTCTAAATTTATTAAAGCAATACACTAAAAACTTCAAACAAAATCTTTCCAATATAAACAGTTAACTCTTCAATCTGCTAGTTTAGTGTGCCTGCCATCTCCTTTTCTTTCCAGGGACTTGCCTAAGTAGTATCAGAACAGCATAGGAAGGAGGTCATAAAGAATCCCAAACAAAGCAAGGGATTCTGAGACAGAAAGAATTGGGTTCAAGCTCTCTCTCCTACTTAGCCAGCAAGTGATTTACAGCAAGTTCTGTGCCCTTTGGGTGCTTCTTTCCCCATCTAGAAGACAGGAAAAATGAGGTTTCTTGTAAAATTGGAAGTTTAAATGAGATAGTTTATAAGAATGTTAATTGTTGTTTTTATAATACAGGTCTTCTGACTCTCTGTTCAAAAAATTTATTTTTATTCAAAAAATAAATTAAGTTGCTTCTTAAAATCCATTAAATTAAAAAGGATCTCCTCAAGCTTTGATCTTTCCAAATTTTCTAGTTTTAGTCTAAAAGTTTAAAGTAGATGATATGATATTTATCAAAATTTGCCATGAATCTGAGAATGGAACAGTATCTGCAGTGGGTTAATTTCTAGCTATGAATGTTTGTTAACAGGTGTGCAAGACATAATGAATGACCAAGGCAGATATAACCACACACCCAGTGACAAAATGCAATAAGACACTGGGGAAAGGAGAAAGGCAGGGGTCCTTGGACCTTAAGTCCTGTCCAATTTAAATCCTGCCACTATGTTTATTAGGACACCTTGATGTAATATTTGCAAGGAAGAGAGGAAGGGAGGGAGGAAGAAAGAGAAGGAGAAAAATATAGAAAGTGAGAGAGAGAGAAAAAAAAGGAAGAAGAAAAAAGGAACCACAGATTCCTAAAAATAATTTGGTGACAACCTGTCTAAAGGCAAGGTCTAATGACAAAGCTTTGGTGTGTGGGAAATTTCAAGCAAATTTTTGGAGAATAGCAATGTGATGAGCTATTCATATATCACCACTAATTGTGTACAGTATGATATAAACATAGAAGCTAAAATAGCTAAACAGGTCAGTGCAGTGGCTCGTGCCACACTTTGGGAGGCTGAAGTGGGTAGATCACTTGAGGTCAGGAGTTCGAGACAAGCTTGGCCAACATCACGAAACCCCACCTCTACTAAAAACACAAAAATTAGCTGGGCATGCCTGTAATCTCTGCTGCTCATAAGGGTGAGGTAGGAGAAAAGCTTGAGCCCAGGAAGTGGAGGCACACTAAACAGGCAGTGAGCCGAGATCATGTGACTGCACTTCAGCCTGGGCGACACAGAGAGCCTCCGTCTCAAAAAAAAAAAAAAAAAAAAAAAAATTAGCCAGGCATGGTGGCACACGCCTGTAGTCCCAGCTATTTGGGAGGCTGAGGCAGGAGAATCGCTTGAACCTGGGAGGAGGAGGGTGCAGTGAGCTGAGATCGCACTACTGCACTCCAGCCTGGGTGACAGAGCAAGACTCCATCTAAAATAAATAAATAAATTTAATTAAATAACTAAACAAACTTTAAAAGGCCTAGGCTCATGAGATGTCAAAAATGATTATTAAATACACTATGAGAATAACCGGTAATGAATTTTTTCTACCTTTCTCTTTAGCCAACTACTCCTCCATTACATAACCTTAAAATCTGCAAACATTCTAAGGGTCACTGTTAGGTGTAAATTCTAATATTAACTGCCAAAAAGAATATAAACTACTATAAATAAAATTTTGACATGTTTTCTCCTCATAGACCTCCTTGTAATTAGTCTGTAAAATAAAAACTAGATTGGTAGATTTCCATTAGGTTTGCTTTAGTGTAAGAAAGTATTTCTGACCTTACAGATGAAAAAAAACAAGATAGTACACTTTGGTCTTAGTAATTTGCTTAATGCAGTAAATACAAATAATGTAACTATAATACAAATTAAAATTAGACAAGTGCAAAAATTTTATCTTAAAAGTAAACAAATATAACTGGCCTTCTTGGTAAAAAGGGAAGATCGAATTTGAGGATGCGGTTTTTGTTTGTTTGTTTTTTGAGATGGAGTCTTGCTCTGTAGCCCAGGCTGGAGTGCAACGGCGCAATCTCGGCTCACTGCAACCTCTGCCTCCTGGGTTCAGGCGATTCTCCTGCCTCAGCCTCCTGCATAGCTGGGATTACAAGCGCGCGCCACCACACTGGGCTAATTTTTTTTTTTTTTTAGTAGAGACGGGGTTTTGCCAGGTTGGCTAGGCTGGTCTCAAACTCCTGACCTCAGGTGATCCACCCGCCTTGGCTTCCCAAAGTGCTGGGATTACAGGCATGAGCCCCAGCACCTGGCCAGGCATGCGCTTTTGTTAAGCCCCTAAAACAGCAGTACAGAGGTTTGTTAAAACTGCATAAAATCCACTACGATGGGGACAGTAGCAGTGCAAGGAATAGCAACAATTTGGAAGCTAGAAAGCAGATTGAACAGTGGTAAAGGACTTAGCAGACATCCAAAAAGTTGAATCCTAAATTGGCAGCAGAAGAAATGAATACTCCACCATCAAACCAGGAGTTAAGCAGCACCAAGGAATTCTGGAAATAAGCAGCACCAAAGAATTCTGGAAGTGGTGGTGGAAGGTAAAGGGTGGGAATAAAGAAAATTGACTGTTTGCAAAAGAGGCAGATTCTCAGATCCGCTACCCCACTCCATGCAGCCAGGTGAATGTCCCTCTCTAACCCTAATAAAAGACCAGAGTTTTATTTCCTGGAGATGGTAAAATGAAGGTCTTTTGATTGAGTCTTTTGACTCACACTTAAGGGCATTAATACTTCACTGAGTAAACATAGGCAGAAAGATGATGACATACACACATAACCCCAGGCCCCACCCGTTTTTGGACCTTGGCAGATTGCTAGATGGGAGACTGCATCTTCTATAAAGAAATGTCACCTGCCCAAGACCTAAATGAAGACAGATAGCTCAGTATTCGGTAAAGCTCACAGTGAATCTTCCCTCTTTATTCACATACCTAGCTTCCAACTGCTTCTTATTCTTTTTCTTTTTTCTGAGACAGAGTTTCACTCTTGTTGCTCAAGTGCAATCTCAGCTCACTGCAACCTCTGCCTCCTGAGCTCAAGTGATTCTCCTGCCTCAGCCTCCCAAGTAGCTGGGACTACAGGCACCCACCACCATGCCCAGCTAATTTTTAAAAATATATTTTTAGTAGAGATGGGCTTTCACCATGTTCGCCAGGCTGGTCTCGAACTCCTGCCTTCAAGTGATCCATCCGCCTCGGCCTCTCGAAGTGCTAAGATTACAGGCATGAGCCACCACGCCCAGGCTCAACTGCTTCTTATTCTGTACTCTTCAATATGACCAACTCACCAACGATAAGCAGGCTACTTGACATAGAATGTACCAAAATAAACTGAAAAAAGCAACTTTAAGAAACTAGAGACAAAAAAATTACACAATAGCAACACATATTGATATTCTCAGAAAGATAAAATATTGTGTTTATCAAACAAGAATAGGATCCTATTTTTCTAAAACACACACACACATACTCACACACAAGCACAGGAAAAAGACCTAGAAAACAGAAAAGGTCTTGGAATTAAAAACATAGTATTCCTATTTATGAAAAACTAAACAAGATTGGAAAACAAAGTTGAGAAAATTTGTTAATAGTGGATCAACCCTCCTGAGGACAACTAGAAAAGCTGGACAACTAAAAAAAAAATTGCATGAAGACATCAGAAAGTTAACAAGGCAGTGAAGAGTTACAGGGCCAAAATTCAGAAGAAGGAAACCAAAGATGAGCCAGGTGTTTTGAGCAGCTTTTCCCCAAGGGGCATCTGTTGTCAGAAGAGAGAGAGGGAATCCTGATAAGCCCTATGTTTTGGCTGAAACCATGAAGGATGACACCCTAGAAGCAGGGGTAAATGAGGACAAGAACAGTCCTTAAAGGTGCTAAAGATCAACTTCAAATCACTGAAATCCTTGTAGCTGGATTAAGGTAATTGCAATCCCTGTGGCTGGATTAAGGTAATTCAGAATTGCTAATGCCCCTAGCTAGAACTCAGAAGAAAACAAAAATCCTCTCTGGAGGAGAACATTATTTTAGTTTCAAATTATATTTTTCATAATCAATGTCCAAATTTTCTTTTCTTTTCTTTTCTTTTTTTTTTTTTTTTTTGAGACAGGGTCTCGCTCTGTTGCCCAGGCTGGAGTGCAGTGGCATAATCTCAGCTCACTGCAGCCTCCACCTCTGGGTTCAAGAAGCAATCCTCCCACCTCAGCCTCCTGAGTAGCTGGGACTACAGGCGCACACCACCATGCCCAGATAACTTTCTTCATTTTTTGTTGACATGAGGTCTTGTTATGTTGCCCAGGCTGGTCTTGAACTCCTGGGCTCAAACGATCCTGAGTTGGCCCCCTAAAGTGCTGAAATTACAGGTGTGAACAACCACACCTGGCCTAACATTTTATTTTTTTGTAGAGACTGAGTCTCCTTATGTTGCCCAGGCTGGTCTCAAACTCCTGTGCTCAGGCAATCCTCCTGCCTCAGTCTCCTAAAATGCTGGGATTACAGGCATGAGTCCCTGCACCTGGCCTGACCTATACTTTAAAAAACAAAAACTAAACTAAAGGATATTCTTCATGCAGAAGAATATAATCCCAGATGACAGCTGAAATAAAGGGTAATACACAAGATAAATATGTGGGTAAATCTGTGAATATTGACTGATTGTATAGAATATTACTTGTATAAAATAATGTCATATGGGATTTAAATATGTGTCAAATTAAAACACACACAATGAAATGTAAATTAAGAGATACAAGGAATCTATGTATTCCAAGGTCTTTGCATTCTCTGGAAAAGATAAAAGTATTTATTTATTTTTATTTGAGAGAGAGAGTCTCACTCTGTCATCCAGGATGGAGTGCAATGGCTCAATCTTGGCTCACTGCAGCCTCAACTTCCTGGGCTCAAACAATCCTTCTATCTCAGCCTCTTGAGGAGCTGGGACTACAGGCATGCACCACCATGTCCAGCTAATTTTTTATTTTTTGTAGAAATGGGAGTACCAATTTAATTAGTACTTTTAAGAGTAAAGGAAAAACTTTAAATACATAACTTCTAAGATAATGATATGTGTGAGGGGATAGAATTTAAACAGAAAAATAATCCAAAAGAATTATCATTATCCCTAATTCTGTTTAACAATGTACTAGAGATCTTAGCCAATGCAACAAAGCAAGAAAAGGAAATAAATATTACGAAAATTGGAGGGGAAAAGTCATCGTGTACAGACCATATGACCTCCAATTTAACATGGTAGGGGACACCTCCCTGGGGCCAGACCAATAAAGCAGTAACTGAAATACCAGTTGCTGCATGCCACCTAAGAAACAAGTTGCAGATTGAAAGTTATTCAACAGAAGTTCCTTTTTTTTTTTTTTTTTTTTTTTGAGACAGGGTTTTGCTGTGTTACCCAGGCTGGAGTATAGTGGTGCGATCTCAGCTTACTGCAACCTCCACTTCCCGGGCTCAAGCGATTCTCCTGCCTCAGCTTCCGAGTAGCTGGGACTACAGGTGCCTGCCACCACACCCAGCTAATTTTTACATTTTAAGTAGAGACGGGTTTTCGCCATGTTGACCAAGCTGGTCATGAACTTCTGGCCTCAAGTGATTCACCTGTCTTAGCCTCCCAAAGTGCTGGGATTATAGGCATAAGCCACTACACGCAGACAGAAGTACCTTAATACATGTCTACATTTAAAAAAATGTTTTGCAATACAAATTTAGCATTCATGACTAGCTATTGATTTACTCAATAGGGCATGAGTGCACATGCCCACTCCACAACAGGTCATGGATTTCTGTGATGCTTTCAGAATATGAAAGTCTCACTAAAATCACCAACTCATGATTTCTAATACAAATTTCTAGTGATAACACTAAAGGAATATCAGATAATCAATACACATCGTAACACCCCAGCCTCACAGAAAATTTAAATCCTGGATGTGAACTAAATTCTAAATAGAAACCACTTCATACTATGCTTCTTAATATAAGACTAAAAGGGCTATTTGTGTTGATACCTTTGCATCTATTTTATTATTTCATTTCCTTTTATATGGTTCATGACCACATTTAAATAAAATCCATTTTATTTTTTCCCCACACAAGTTAGTTCCCCTCACATTATCTTTACTCAGCTACTGACAACAACATTTTAACAACCAGTTTAGAGAGAAACTTAGATTCCATCAGAAAAAGGAATCAAAGGTTTTGATCATACGCGATACCGCAACATTTACTTACACAAGTAGCTTTCAAATTATAATTTAATGCATACGATATACGACTCTTTAATTCGCCATGTATATAATTTTTAAAGATAAAAAACTAGCCCTCTGCAAGTACGTGCTGAGCACTCTTGCCCTGGCTCTGGAGACTGCCATATATCCAGCTGATCTCTGACGCACTAATTGTGAAACCAAAAGCTACACGCAATAAAAAGGAAGTAGCCCTGTGAAATGGCAATCCAATGCTCAACTAGGGTTTTTTACATCAGAGTTTAATAAATTATCAAAGTGTTCAGGCCAGGCGCAGTGGCTCACACCTGTAATCCGAGGACTTTGGAAGGCTGAGGCAGGCAGACCACAAGGTCAGGAGATTGACACCATCCTGGCCAACACAGTGAAACCCCATCTCTACTAAGAATACAAAAAAATTAGCCAGGTGTGGCGGCACATGCCTGCAGTCCCCGCTGCTTGACAGGCTGAGGCAGGAGAATCTCTTGAACCCGTGAGGTGGACGTTGCAGTGAGCCGAGATCATGTCACTGCACTTCAGCCTGGGTGACAGGGTGAGACTCTGTCTCAAAAAAAAAAAAAAAAAAAAGAAAAAAAGAAAGGTTCAAATTGATTAGAAAATATGTATTACATTAAGAAAAACTGGATAACTTTGCATAATAAACATAATGGCAAGGAGAAAGATACTTAGTTTTTTTAAGACAAAATTCCCAGTTAAACATTTCCACCTGGGGCCTTGAATGGTATCTAGTCTAGAAAATAGATTCCACTAGTATTGATCCTGTATTAATATCAGTGAGGAAAAATAGATTCAGTTTTATTTAAAAGGGAAGATTCGTAAAAATAACTTTCAATATTTGGAGCAGTAAAACCTAATTTTAAAAAGGAGGAGCAGCTGTAGCACTGCAATTGATTGACACTTTTTTTTTTTTGAGATGGAGTCTTGCTCTGTAGCCCAATCTGGAGTGCAGTGGCGCGTTCTCGGCTCACTGCAAGCTCCGCCTCCCGGGTTCACACCATTCTCCTGCCTCAGCCTCCCAAGCAGCTGGGACTACAGGCACCTGCCACTACGCCCGGCTAATTTTTTGTATTTTTAGTAGAGACGGGGTTTCACTGTGTTAGCCAGGATGGTCTCGATCTCCTGACCTCGTGATCCGCTTCTCTTGGCCTCCCAAAGTGCTGGGATTACAGGCGTGAGCCAGCGCACCCAGCCAGATCGACACTTCTTAACTGATAAACCTGGCCAAAGACTATTTTGCTGGTCCTTCCTTTTGCCTGGAGGAAAGAAAGTAGTAGTACTATTTCTTAAGAAAGAGGTTTCTGACAATGAGTTTGGATGTGTCTGACTTCAAGGTAGCACTTGCCACCTAGCCCCCTCTTCTTGGACATTTGGACATATCCATGACAAAGGATGTGGCTGAAAACTTTATTGGGACTTCCACCTCCAATTAAGGGACTTCACCATCATAATTCATCATCACACATACATGCATCAATCTTCCACAGAGCAAAAAAAAAAAGGAAAAGTCAAAAATAGCTCCTCACAAAAATGACTTGAAATTCCTGAATTTTAAGATAGGTGCTGTAATAAAATATTTGACTCAAAACATCTTTGCACCTATTCCAGTCATCTGATAACAAAACCTGAACGTAAATGTGATGGGAAAGTGCTAAAATTGTAATTTAAATTTTATTTCCGGAGTTATCATTTTAGAGAATCACAAAATAAACTGGTGGTTTACCATTACTCTTTTTAAATGATCACACTTGTTAAATAATTATGAGAGTTCTGGTTTCATATTTTTACCAAGAATCTTTTCCCTAAACTTGAAGATACTGGACCATTTGCAGAAAGATAATACTAAAGTCAAAACCGAGACTAAGTCCCACTTATAACACAGAAAGACAATAACCCTTTTGAAATCTGACCAAGGCCGGGTGCAGTGGCTCACGCCTATAATCCCAGCATTTTGGGAGGCCGAAGCGGGCGGATCACCTGAGGTCAGGAGTTTGAGACCAGTCTGACCAACACCTGAGGTCAGGAGTTTGAGACCAGCCTGACCAACAAGGTGAAACCCTGTCTCTACTAAAAATACAAAAAATCAGCTGGGCAAGGTGACGAGTGCCTGTAGTCCCAGCTACTTGGGAGCCTGAGGCAGGAGAATCGCTTGAACCCGAGAGGTGGAAATTGCAGTGAGCCAAGATCGCACCACTGCACTCCAGCCTGGGTGACAGAGTGAAACTCTGTCTCAAAAAAAAAGCATAAACTTTGGAGTTTAATAGATCAGAGTTCAAATCCTAGCTCTGCTATTTATCAGCGATGTGACCTTCAGCTTCAATTTCATCATCTGTAAAATGGAGATGATAACACCACCTACTTTAAGGGGTTGTGATTATTAAATGAAAGAGCACATGCAGCACACTCTGCCATGAAGATTTTCAATAACTGTTGGTGGCTTGTTTTCCTAAGAAAGGGGTTTTTTATCTTGCTGCTCCTAAAAAATAACTACACATTATAGTGGTGTGGCTGTTTTACATATAAATGATTGCTTTATATACATATGCATACATACATATATATTTGTTATTATTATGAATAATTTTTCAAAAACAATCATATCTTAGTAAGCTAGAATTACTAGGTCTAAAACACAGTGGTGGTATCAGAAAAAAGGACAGTTCTACGCAACAAGAAAAACCTAGACCTGAAATAGGCAAGAGTCTGAATTAGAAGTTCCCCTTTTCAGCAATTTAATTTACTAAGCCACACGGTCCTAAAAATTAATGGAGGAAAAATAGTTTAATAAAGATCTCTACAGTTAGAAGGTAGCGATGTGCTAATATGTTCCATTTCACAGGGAAATCATTTTAAAGAAAAAGGACATGTTTCATCTTGTATTCTTTTTTATTCTGTTATATTACCATTTCTTATTGTAAATTTTAAAGATGCCAAATGTGACAATTCACAAGAATAAGACCATACACATTTTTAAAAGAAACTTCAAATCTTTGAGGCTACCTCATGTTCTGAATGCACCTGGTGTCCCTCAATTACCTACACTGCTAGATGAGCCACAGCAACTTCTTTTCTTCCTTGCTTCCTCCTCCATTATACTTAGCTGGGTTCAGGCCAAGGAAAAGGCAATGCCATAAAGAGATGCATCTTTAAGCATTTAAATATATGTCTGAATAACCTGCCAACTGCAATCCTGAATCCAATATACATTACAGTATTGTGGTGGTCTTTAGAATTAGGCTTGCTTCTAGTCCTGCTTGACTGTGGCTTCCTCCTCACAGGAATGTGATTTGTTCTTCCTTGCTGCATGCCACAGTGACCTCGGGGACTGGGTGCTTTATCTGTTGGGCTTCTTGTGCCAGCACCCCAATAACGAGTTATTAGATCTCTTCAATATCTGCTTTGACTCTTTGATAGTTGGACTTCTGATTGTACATGCCAACCAGGGCTTGGGTTCTATATAGACCTTGACTAATCACATGTCACTCATTCTTTCTCCCTTGGAACACATCCTAGTGGTGTATCATGTAACAGAGTCCTAAACCTGCACCCATGTCTAGTTTTATGTTCTCCTTAACACAGCAGCTCTGCCTGGATTGATTACTCTGGTGATCCTCTGACCTTTAGTGATGTTCATGAGTGTATGGCTTAATAAGGGAAGTAGTTAAGAAAAGGTAATACCCACAGAGCCAAGGTAGTCAGGTAAATAAAACATACGAAAATACACAAGATGTAGAGATGGTATGGTTTGAAAAAAAAAAAAACTTAAGAAGCAACAGCAGCATGAAGCAGGGAGGCATATCCAGATTCCAATAAATGGGACACATGGACAAATCACATAACCCCTACGAGCCTTGGAGCCTTGGTTTTCTCCTCTTTAAGTGAGCATGAGTGTGGTGATGACTACTGAAGTGGTCTCAATCTGTGAAGCTGAAAAAAATTACCCAACATAGCATATCTTCTTTCCAGTCTACAGATACTACCCATTAACTGTCAGAGATTAAAAGGGGATCCCTTATACACAAAGGTTGGAAACTCCTGGACTCTCAATCAGACATTCCCAATAGGTATCAGTGGGTTTACACTTGGGTGGTGGCCTGGATAAGACTCTGACAAATCACAACCATATACACATTGACGTTTTTCAATAAGTGCCATAAAAAGCTGGGGAGTCCTGTTCTAGCCAATCACCAAGGTCTCATATAGATATATGTTTCCATGATTCTAATAACACAGACTTTCATACACCAGTGTTACATTCACAGAAGCAAGTTCTTGGCGTTACCTTTGATAAGATAGGGTGGATTGCTGCATGAACACACTCATTTCCTGTGAATGGTTATAAAAGTGGCAGCCTGTGTACCTAAAACTACCAAGGTTACTATACACTCCCCAACCCACTCATGAAAAGTCTATTGAAAGATCTTTAAGGGGCAGTCCCTAAAAGAACTAAGACTCAGAAGCATTTAACTTTTAAAAGGACTTAGTGGGGCCAGGCGTGGTGGCTCACGCCTGTACTCCCAGCACTTTGAGAGGCTGAAGTGGGCAGATCACGAGGTCAAGAGATCGAAACCATCCTGGCTAACACAGTGAAACCCCATCTCTACTAAAAATATAAAAAATTAGCCGGGCGGGGTGGCAGGCGCCTGTGGTCTCAGCTACTCGGGAGACTGAGGCAGGAGAATGGCGTGAACCCGGGAGGCGGGGCTTGCAGTGAGCTGAGATCGCATCACTGCACTCTAGCCTGGGGGACAGAGCAAGACTCCATTTCAAAAAAAAAAAAAAAAAAGGACTCAATGGAATGCTCTCTCTTTTCCCATAAATGGAAGTTTAGCCTAATGTTAGCATATGTCTGGGACATTCATTCTATAATAGTTTTGTGTGGCATTATGCTGTAGAAGTTTAGAGGAATCAGACTTGCTTTGCATGGTTAAGTGGACCATATAGGAACTGAAAGGAGTTCTAAACTAATCTAACCAAAAATAGGGCTATAAATTCTGAAAACTCCTTAGTAAGCTCAGAAAAGGCTTATTGAATGAAGTGGACCTTGGGTTGGTCTTACATGGTGGGTGAGAGAGAACACACACAGATTTAGGAAGAGTGCCTGTCATACAAAATAAAAATCGAGAAGCCATGCACAAATGGACAAAAGGCAGAAAATACACATGCTAAATCAGAAAGCTGAGTTAATGAACAAAGACGCCAGCTCATGCCTGCACACACAATATATATATAGCTCTCTATACTTAAAGTTGAGAATTTTGACACATTCTATTTATGAGCTAAACATAATTAGAAAAAATATAGTCCTTTAGAAAAAGAACATCAATCAATAACAGAAGGGAAATTACCAATTAAAAAAGATTCTAGGACTAATGGCCTGAGAGTTTAAGAGGCCTCTGTAAACACATAAAAAATTTTTAGTACGTGCATTTTTAGGACAAAGGAATTCACTGCTTTCTTCAGATTCTGAATGAGATCAATAATCCTAAATTAGTTATGAATCCACAGATTTAAGTAAAAATCCAAAGCTATTTGAATATCCATTTTTCAGAATTTAAAAAGACAATTTCAGGCTGGGCACAGTGGTCCATGCCTGTAATCCCAGCACTTTGGGAGGCTGAGGCGGACGCATCACCTGTCAGGAGTTCAAGACCAGCCTGGCCAACATGGCAAAACCCCACCTCTACTAAAAATACAAAAATTAGCCGGACGTGGTGGCATGCACCTGTAGTCCCAGCTACTCAGGGAGGCTGAAGCAGGAGAATCGCTTGAACCTGGGAGGCGGAGGTTGCAGTGAGCCCAGATCACGCCACTGCACTCCAATCTGGGTGACAGAGTGAGACTTCATCTTAAAAAAAAAAAAAAAAAGAAAGAAGACAATTTCTTAAATAAAAAAATGCTGCTACAGAAATTGTACTGCTGTCTGTGGCCACACCACCCTGAATGTGCTGATCTCACATGACCTCAAAAGCTAAGCAGGGTCGGGCCTGGTTAGCACTTGGATGGGTAGAAATGGTACTGCTTTTATTCTTAGCTAATTTTCTAGGGTCATGTATAATTTGTAGTACTTACTGCAAAGTATGCAGATATAAAGTATAATAAATGATAGGAAAAAAGTTTTGATTTGACAAAACTCCAACCATATCAAGTTGCATATTGATAAGCAGGTGTTCCATCCAAAGTAACACTTAAAAGACAATATATACATTTAAAGTCAATGGACTAAGCAAACTGTTTCCCATACACTACCCATGAAGAGACAAACCAAACTGATAGTACAATATTGCCCTCTACTGGACTCAACTACTAAAGATGAACCTAAAAACTAAAACTGAAAAGCATTTAGCTTTTAAAAGGACTTAATGGAATACTCTTTTCCCATAAATACAAATTTAGCCAAATATTAGCATATGTCTGGGACATTCATTCTATAGTTTTTGTGTGGCATTATAATGTAGAAGTTTAGAGGAATCAATCATGAATATAAAATAACCACTATAGGGCCGGGTGCAGTAGACTGTAATACTAGCATTTTGGGAGGCCACACTAGGAGGATCACTTGAGCCCAGGAGTTCGAGACCAGCCTTGGCAACATAGGGAGACCTCATCGCTACAAAAAAATAAAAAATAAGTTATCTGGGCATAGTGGCATGCACCTGTGGTCCCAGTTACTCAGGAAGGTGAGGCAGGAGGATCACTTGAGCCTAAGAGGTCAAGTGCTGCAGTGAGGTGTGATCACACCACTGCACTCCGGCCTGGGTGACAGAGTGAGACCCCGTCTCAAATAAATAAACACTATAATAAGTATTTTTCTTAAAATTATATAGAATCTTAGAGTTGAAAAGGCTTAAGATCTCTCGTCTAACCAACTATATAGTACACACTTTCTTTCTATGTATCTTGGCCAAGTACATTGGCACTCTGTATCTGTGGATCTTGCATCTATGGATTCAATCAACCCTGGATAGAAAACATTTAGGGGGGAAAAAAAGGATCTGTACTGAACAGGTACAGGCTTTTTCCTGTGATTATTCCCCAAATAATGTAGCATAACAACTATTTACATAGCACCCACATTGTAGTATATAAGTAATCTTGAGATGATTTAAAGTATACAAGAGGATGTGTGTAAGTTATATGCAAATAGTATACCATTTTATATGAGAAACTTAAGCATCTGTGGATTTTGGTATCTGCGAGGGGCTCGGGGGTCCTGGAACAAACCCCCCACAGATATCAAGGGACAATTGTATTTTCCAGCCTTGGCTTAAACACCCTAGTGATGTGAAATCTCTGGAAACAATCTATCCTGTTCTGGATAATTCTCAATTCTTAATAGCTCTTGATTCTATCCTTGCAGCAATCTAATTCCTCTTTTATAGGGAAGCCCCTCAAATATTTAAGGAAAGCAAACTCATCCCACTGAATCATCTATTCTCAAAATTAAATAACCCAAGCTTCTTCAGCAGTGGTTCCTGTGACCAGGTGTCAGATGGCTCCACCATTCTGAATGCACTAAATTCTCTAAATGTGTATTCATTTTCTATTGCTTCTATAACAAATTATCACAAATTTAGTGGTTTAAAACAACACCAATTTATTATCTTTAGGTCCCAGGTCTGACACAGGTCTCACTGGCTTAAAATCAAGGTGCCAGCAGGGCTGTGTTCCCTTCTGGAGGCTGTAAGTAGTAAATCTGTTTCCTTGCCTTTTCTAGCTTCAAAAGAACATCTGCATTCCTTGGCTCATGGCTCCCTTCCTCCACCTTCAGAATAAACGTTACATCTCTCTTACCATCATGTTATAATCACATCTCCCTCCTACCCTGACCTCTGTGGCCAACTTTCTTCCCCTTTGGAAAATTGCAACTGCCTTTATCTGTCTCCAGTCATTTGTAAAATCTGCTATTTTTAATCCATTTTCCTAGTGTTCCATTATTAGAACGCTAAGCTTGTGGGAGATATTTATATCCTACTGCTCTAGGTCATCGCCAAGGTCTGATTTTTCACCAAAAAAATTTGCAATCTCCAGCATAAATGGGTTAAAAGCCCTCAAAAATCAAGAATAGCTGCAAGTTCTTTCTGAAGCTATACTGGAATGTAATGCACCCAGGTCTAAACACCTGAACCCATTTTGAAAAGCTTCACCATGTGGAGCATTCGTTCTCCCTTACCAATGACCAGTCTACCTCTTTTCGGCAGGAAGATCATTTTCCTCAACATAAAGGACAGAAGCAAAACAGGATTTTTCAGAGCCCTGCTTTGTCTATATCATGCATCAGCAGTATACTATCAGTTCCAAATAGCAGATCTATCCATCCTTTTCATCTATTTCTTGCTCTAAACATAACTTTAAGTACACAAATTCTTCCTTAGCAATTCTTGAAAGCTTCTATTCATTAGTAGCTTTAGTTTTCTGGTTGCTGTTCTTATACACATAAGCTGTAAACCACCTCTTTTTTTTTTTTTTTTTTTTTTTGAGATGTAGTCTCCTCAGGCTGGAGTGCAGTGGCACAATCTTGGCTCACTGCAGCCTCCGCTTCCCAGGTTCAAATGATTCTCCTGCCTCAGCCTCCCAAATAGCTAGGACTACAGATGCACACCACCACATCCATCTAATTTTTGTATTTTTAGCAGAGATGGGATTTTACTATGTTGGCTAGGCTGGTCTCGAACTCCTGACCTCAGGTGATCCACCCACCTCAGCCTCCCAAAGTGCTGGGATTATAGGCATGAGCCAACACCCAGCCAAGCCATCCTCTTTCATTTGCATTAATTTGACTTCACCTTTCCTGTATTTCTTTTGAAACTGATCCTAGGTTGGCAAAAAATTTAACTGCTGAAGTTGGATGACAGGTACACAGGAGTTCATAGGCCAAACTAAAAAGTCAAATAAATATATCTAAATACAAGCATTTGTGTAAAAACAGAGGCAGAGATAGAAAGAGATCCCTACTTCTTCATTCAGATGTATTTTCCCCCACCCTTTTTTTAATTCATTGAAATAGTTTGGTTTGAATTAAAATGTGAATTGCACTTTCTCTGATGCTCTCAGTCCTGTTAATTTATCTTCCAGCACAGTATCTTATGCCATTTTTCTTTGCCTTTTCTTTGTAGTGTTTGAAATCCACTTATCAAAAGTTTAGGATATATTCTACTTATGCCTCTTCCTCCCATCCTTCAGGAATACAAATTTAAAAGGCTATCAATTTTTCTTTTAGGACTAGATTAGTTCCCGCACCATCCTTTAGGAAAATGGTTCTCAAAGTGTTGCTGTTGTAATAGCACCAGCATTACCTATGAGCTTGTTAGAAATGCAAATTCATGAGTCTCACCTGACCTACTGTATTAGCATCTCTGGGAATGGGACCTGGGAAACTCTCCAAGTGAGTCTCATGACTGTTAGAGAACCACTACTTTAGGAAAAGAAACAATTCCAATCCAAAAGTTGTCAGATAACACACTTTTAGTTAAACATGATTTCCATCATGTGCCGAGACACTGGGAGTCCCTCACACTACTGTATTCATTAGCCTTTGTGACTATTTTGTATCTGTAATTAATCAACCCTCCCCTTGCCCAGATATTATACAGAATACTTCTACTACTCTATCCATCCTGTTTTGTTTTGTTTTGTTTTTTGAGACAGGATCTTACTTTGTTCCAGGCTGGAGTGGGAGCGCAGTGGTGCAATCTCAGCTCACTGCAACCTCCGCCTCCTGGGGTACAGTGATCCTCCCACCTCAGTCTCCCCAGGAGCTGGGACCACAGGTACCACCGTGAGATCACTCTCAGGATCTCAAATCTCAGTGCAGTTACATAATTTCTTGCCATATCACACTACTACATCTTTCCTCTTAACAAATCTGAGCCTTATAAGAAGGAATTATCCTTCCATTATTACATTCAAATGATAAGACCAAACCCAGAAAGTCACCATGACAGTTGTAAGGTATTTATTACTCTCTTATAATCTCAAATTTATTATTAAAATGTTGTATGCCATTATAGACTTTGGAGACTCTAAGCATTATGTCCCACAACTTTCCATATTGTTCTCTTGTGAATCCCTGAATACTGCCTTTATTTATTCTACTTACTACGTCTTACTGTAACACTGTTTCACCAGTTAATCTGCTTATGCTTCTCCTCTTTAGCAGTATTAAGTTTAAAGCTGTTCTGATTGATTAGCTAGTTCCTTCTAAGAAAACACATTTAGGAGATATACTCCATCCTGCTTCCATATTCTCCCGAACTCAGTGGAAAATGATTATTATACTAACTGTGAACAAAAATATAGACTTTTCTTTCTAAGCTTTTAAATTAATGCTTTTATAATGATGATAAATAAAAACTACTGGGGCCAGGAGCGGTGGCTCACACCTGTAATCCCAGAACTTTGGGAGGCCAAGGCGGGCTGATCACTTGAGATCAGGAGTTCCAGACCAGCCTGACCAACATGGTGAAACCGCGTCTCTACTAAAAATACAAAAATTAGCTGGGTGTGGTGGCATATGCCTGTAATCCCAGCTACTCGTGAGGCTGAGGCAGGAAAATTGCTTGAACTCAGGAGGCGGAGGCTGCAGTGAGCAGAGACTGCGCCACTGCACTCCAGCCTGGCTGACAGAACAAGACCCTGTCTCAAAAAAAAAAAATATATTGCTGTCATCAGAAAGGGATTGGTAGAACCAGAAATATAGATGCGTTAATGCAAATTTTATTGCCTAATTTTTTTTTTTTTTTGAGACAAGGTCTTGCTCTGTCACCCAGGCTAGAGTACAGTGGTGTAATCATGGCTCACTGCAGCTTCAACCCCCCAGGCCCAAGCAATCCTCCCACCTTGGCCTTCAGGGTAGCTGGGACTACAGATATGCATCACCACACCCAGCTAATTTTTTAATTTTTTTGTAGAGACAGAGTCTCACTGTGTTGCCCAGGCTGGTCTTGAACTGACTCAAGAGATCCTCCCACCTCAGCCTCCCAAAGTGCTGGGATTACAGGCATGAGCTACTGTGACCGGCCATTTAATTTTTAAAAAAACTTTACTTGAGGCCACCCTTTGTTTCTTTTGTAAGCAGGAATATAATAAATACCACCATATTGATAAAGTATTGTTTGCTTTAAATAGATCTGTGATAATCTACTTCTTAGAAGTGGAAAAAATCAAATCATTCAAATGGACTCAGTTGTATATTCTGGTGTGAATTATGAGATAATTGACATCAATCAATTTTATGGATAGTATATTGATGTTTGTTCTACAAACAGATAAAGAAGTTCTAAGGTAGAGATATTTACAAGGTCTAAGTTGAAAGCCACAATGTAGAACATGGCACTAGAGAAATCACAGAATTTATATTCAAAATGCAGAATATTCTGAAGATATGTGTAACTAGCTTAAATTGAGATGTGTAACAAATAAGTGGTTTAAAAAGCAATTTCTATCCAACCTGGCTTGCACAGCATATCTCAACTCCAAAGAAGTAATAAAAGATGACAATAAAAGAAAGTAACACATGGCCAAACATGGTGGCTCACACCTGTAATTTCAGCACTTTGGGAGGCCAAGGCAAACAGATCATGAGGTCAGAAGATCAAGACCATCCTGGCTAACACGGTGAAACCCCATCTCTACTAAAAACTACAAAAAATTAGCCGGGCATGGTGGTGGGTACCTGTAGTTTCTGCTACTCAAGATGCTGAGGCAGGAGAATGGCATGAACCCAGGAGGCGGAGCTTGCAGTGAGCTGAGATCATGCCACTGCACTCCAGCCTGGGTGACAGAGAGAGACTCCGTCTCAAAAAAAAAAAAAAAAAAGAGAAAGTAACATAATAACAGAAAATCACCAAGTGAACCATAAACATAATTTTCTGAAGAAACCTGGGATGTGAAAAGAGTATACTGCATATAAAACTGTAATTTCTTGAATTTTTATTCTTAGGAAATGAATAGGTTAAAATATGTTAGTCATTACTACAAATAAAACAATAAAACATAGCACACTAAACTATGGAAACATATTAATTCTTCAATAATCAGAACAGTCACATATGTCTGCTAAATAGTTTTCTGGCTAAAATTAGTTATAAAAAGTAGAGTTTAAGCAGAATAATTCTATTTTTAAAAACAGTATCTTCTGGCCAGGCATGGTGGCTCACGACTGTAATCCCAGCACTTTGGGAGGCCGAGGTCGACGGATCACCTGAGGTCGGGTGTCCGAGACCAGCCTGACCAACGTGAAGAAACCCCGCCTCTACTAAAAATACAAAAAAAAAATTAGCCGGGCTTGGTGATGCATGCCTGTAAGCCCAGCTACTTGGGAGGCTGAGGCAGGAGAATTGCTTGAACCCGGGAGGCAGAGGTTGCAGTGAGCCGAGATGGCGCCATTGTACTCCAGCCTGGGCAACAAGGACGAAACTCCGTCTCAAAACAAACAAACAAACAAAAAAAACAGTGTCTTCTGTTTCTAATATGGAATATAAATACCTTATAAATAGTAACATTAAGCTAATATTATTAAAATCATCAAATAAGTGATAAAATGGGTAATATGAATCTTAATGTAAAAATATAAACTTTGATTCGCAGGTTCTGATGGTTAGGGAAATATATAAACATAAGCTTTGAGAGGAAGGGTTTGGTGGTAAGATATATAACCACATTCAGAAAATATACTTCTTATTCCTATTTGTTTCTCAAAACTTTCACTAAAGTGACAGTCATTCAGCTTTTGGAAGTCTGTTTTTCTCTACCAAAATTGGACCAGAAGATGACACATCAGTGAGAAATGCTTTAGTGATTAACTAGAAAATGACTCTAAGTGTTTATAAGCCCAGTTATATCATCATCATCATCCCCTTTATTCTTCCATTTGCTCAGTTATCTTGTCAGCAACACAGATACTACATAAAATCATTCCACCCTCTTTCATTTCCCGGCTCTTCTGTATCATCCTATCCAGCTTCAACAATCTGCAGCTTATTTGGGGCTAATAAACATGCTCACCCAAAGAAAGTGAGGGTTTATGATGTAATGTTCTGGTGATACTGCAGGCTTCTTAGGGGAAAGACATCTCATAAATATAAACGAATATGCTTAGAACCCATGGTGGCAATTTGAGATTATAGAAGTTTCTCACTATACTTCATTTAACAGTATTAGCAAAGCTTTATGTTTTCATGTCAGTTTTGACACATAAGAATATTACAGCAATGACTTTTTTTTTTTCACTTAACAAAGAAAACAGTTTTAAAAAATGAGGCCATTTCTCTCCCTTTTCTCATTGACCGGAAGATACGCCATCTTTTTATATTTTACTCCAGAGGGAAGAAGGCTCATCATAATTGAAATGACCCTATTCTAGGACTATTCTAAAATGCACATATCCACCTCAAAAGATCTCTGGAAACCTAGTCAAATCTGTTTCTCTGACCATCATGCCTCACATGGAGCTAATAATGAATGTCTGCAACTGATTGAGGGACTTTAAAAAAGATGGCAGTCCTAGGACAAACTAACTTGCTTTGTTAGGACAAAATTAATTCCTTTTGGCATTCACTCACTCAACAAGTATTTATTAAGCAGCTGTAAATTGCTTCAATCATTCAATAAGTACACAAAAGGTAAAAAATATAATAGAGTAAGGAATATTTCTACATTCCCATTTTTTGAGAAATTCCTAGCATGCACTTCACATATAGTTTTATGCATGCAAATGACCTTACCTCTCTTACAGATAGTTGTGGTGGGAAGGAGACTGAAAATACCAAGCTGGTGAATTCAAACCCAGAGGCCTCAACCTTTTGGCACACCTAAAAAAGCATTACAATTATGTAAATTCCCAGGAATTGCTGAAAATATTACTTACCCTAATCTTAATAACACAAATTTCTGGTCCAGGAGATGACATGGCAAAACTTCCAAATTTTCACATTTGACAGTGGAACACTCACAAATATCTTGAGATTAAATATTGCCTAACTATGACCCTGAAGACTAATACCACAAGGAACCAAAATAGCCAGGAGTAACATCTTCAGAATAAACTGTTAAGTGTCAAAATAGCTTTCTATTAGGTCACCCCCTAACTTCCAAACAAAATAAACCCAAATATAGCACTCTTGACAGAAAAAACAAACAAAAGGCAATCCCACATTCAATCATTTACCTTCTACAAGGCTGTACCACTAGTCTTTTCAGGACAATAATAAGTACGACTAGAAATGAACTTTTCTGTAACTTAGCTATGTTAAATAGCAAAATGAAAACAAACTGCTATATTTTTCTTCAGTTAAATAGCACTTATGACTGAAATACATGAATACACATTTTATTAATTTTCAGATATGTCAATTAAAAAGTAATTTGAGAAGACTAGGCTTTTGGGTTTTTAAAAAAAAAAAAAAGAAAATATTTTAATGATCCAATTGTGTGAAACAAGTTGAAATGAATGGCAGTGTTCCTTTCAATATAAAAATTCTTGGATCTGGGCATGGTGGCGTGCACCTGTAGTCCCAGCTACTTGGGAGGCTAAGGCGTGAGGATCACTTGAGCCCAGAGGTGGAGGCTGCAATAAGCCGATGTCATGCAACTGCACTCCAGCCTGGGTGACAGAGTGGGACCCTGTCTCAAAAAAAACAAAAACAAAAACCAGAAGGTCGGGCATGGTGGCTCATGCCTATAATCACAACACTTTGGGAGGCCAAGTCAGGCAGATCACCTGAGGTCAGGAGTTCGAGACCAGACTGGCCAACATGGTGAAACCCCGTCTCTACTAAAAATACAAAAATTAGCTGGGTGTGGTGGCACATGCCTGTAATCCCAGCTACTCAGGAGGCTGAGGCAAGAGAATCATTTGAACCTGGGAAGCAGAGGTTGTAGTGAGCTGAGATCGCACCACTGCGCTCCAGCCTGGGTGACAACAGCGAAACTCTGTCTCGAAAAAAAAAAGAATTTGGCCGGGCACAGTGGCTCACGCCTGTAATCCCAGCACTTTGGGCCAAGGTGGGTGGATCACGAGGTCAAGATCAAGACCATCCTGGCTAACACGGTGAAACCCCGTCTCTACCAAAAATACAGAAAATTAGCTGGGCGTGGTGGCGGGTGCCTGTAGTCCCAGCTACTCAGGAGGCTGAGGTAGGAGAATGGCATGAACCCGGGAGGCGGAGCTTACAGTGAGCCGAGATTGCGCCACTGCACTCCAGCCTGGACAACAGAGCGAGACTCTGTCTCCAAAAAAAAAAAAAAAAAAAAAATTCTTGGCCTTGGCAGGGTACAGTGACTCACACCTGTAATCTCAGTACTTTAAAGGCCAAGGCAGGATGACTTGAGGCCAGGAGTTCAAGACCAGCACAGTAACATAGGGAGATCCTGCCTCTACAAAAGGATTAAAAAATTAGGGCCGGGTACAGTGGCTCATGTCTGTAATCCCAGCACTTTCGGTGGCCAAGGCAGGCGAATCATCTGAGGTCGGGAGTTCGAGACCAACCTGACCAATATGGAGAAACCCTGTCTCTACTAAAAATACAAAATTAGCCAGGCGTGGTGGTGCATGCCTGTAATCCCAACTGCTCCGGAGGCTGAGGCAGGACAATCGCTTGAACCTGGGAGACGGAGGCTGCGATGAGCCGAGATCGCGCCATTGCACTACAGCCTGGACAACAAGAGCAAAACTCCGTCTCAAAAAGAAGAAAAAAAATTAGGTGGGCATGGTGGTGCATGCCTGTAGTCCTAGCTACTCAGAAGGCTGATGTAGGAGGATTGCTTGAGCCCCAGGAGTTGGAGGCTGCAGTCAGCTGTGATTGTACCACTGCACTTCAGCCTAGGCAATAGAATGAGACCCAAAAAAGAATTGTCTTGTCTCGAAAAAAGGAAAGAAAAAAGAATTCTCGGTTTTAAGACTGAAAATCTCTACATAATTGCACCTATAATGAAAAACAGGTTATTTACCTTTTTAATGAAATCTTTCTCACAGAATTCTTGAAGAATTCCTAGGCATACATTACATACATTTAAATTTGAGTTCTTGGAAGCAATGCTTCCATCTTGACTAACAGAGATCCTTCCCTCTCCATTTTGACTTAGATTATCAATACTATCTTCCAGTTCTTGCAGTCGAATTTTCTTGGGAGGTGGGTTCATAACTTCCAAAATTAATTCATCTTTTTCAGTTTCCAGAAATTTCTGTAGTTCATTGAGCAACTCCTGGAAAGTTAATGAAAGAAAAAGTAATGACCCACTGACAATGTCCTTAAGGCTTTCTAGGTAAGATAAAACAAGAAAATACGAGTGAAAATTAGGACATATCACAAATTTTACAATGTTGACATATCAATTCTGAAGCAATCCAGTTATTTTATTAGCCAGCATTGGCTTTTATGGAGTTTAAAAGAGAATTACCTATCTCTATTATATATGTGTGAATACTTTTTCAAAAGAGTTCCATATATCAGTGAAGCAAAAGTCATAAATCTGAGGAGAAAGGCTCCAATACAAATTTATTAATTTGTAGTTCTGTTGTGAGAGTCATTCATTGCTAATTTCAGTAAAAACAAACTTTAGTTCTAATGATTAACATATAAAAATACAAACTGAATTTCCATCCTTGCTAGGTTATTTAATAACCTCACAATCACTAAAAGCTCACAAGTACAATATTTATTTAATATGAAATCTGATCATTAGGGTAGTCTAACAAGTAAAAATAATTTGGAGAAAATTTACTAAGAAAGGTACACAAATGCTGACAATGCTGAAAGTTAGCATATGATTACAAACCATTTCCGTATATTAATTGAAAGACATGCTCTACTATATTCTAGTTTGCCTAATTTGTCTTGTATTAGAATTTAAAAACCTGCATTTCTTTGAAACTATTCTCATATTTCTCTCATTCAGATATTCCTCTCATCTAAATACTCAGAGGATTTTCCTCTGTTTTGTTTAGACATGTTTTATTATGCCATTGTTGAAAAAGTATATTTTTCAAATTCATTCAGATGACAATTTACTGACTCTAAAGGGAAAAAATCTTTCACTCAAACAAATTTAAATCCATTTTATTGAGAAATTAGCTCTCTTGCTTTAACAGAGAAATATACATACATACATATACAGGTACATTTTGACTCACACAAATATGTTTGTTGTTACCTAAGATCTATAATATAGATATAACATAGTGCATATACAGATGTGCATGTACATACATAGTTACATGAATAGAACAGATCAAAATTTAAGAACATTTCCAAAAAGCTGTCCAAATATTCTTGTATATTTCTTTATATAAAATGAAACAAACAAAAGTTGATAACACTCAGTCTCTTAATATAATATAAATTTAAAATCTAATAACATATAATAGATAATAGGTTACAGTGTGTCTGAAAAAAATGTGTAAGCAGGGTTACACAAAACCCGTCTTATTACTTTACAGTCATATTGTGTATAAATGAATATACACATATTTAAATCATCACAGCACAAGTACCATTTCTGGTTTTTTGTTTTTGTTTTTTTAATTTTCAGACGGAGTCTCACACTGTCGCCCAGGCTAGAGTGCAGTGGCACAATCTCGGCTCACTGCAGCCTCCGCACCCCCACCCCTGGGTTCAAGCAATTCTCCTGCCTCAGCCTCCCAAGTAGCTGGGATCACAGGCGCCTGCCATGGCATCCAGCTAATTTTTGTATTTTTAGTAGAGACAGGGTTTCATCATCTTGGCCAGGCTGGTCTTGAACCCCTGACCTCGTGATCCACCCGCCTCGGCCTCCCAAAGTGCTGGGATTACAGGCGTGAGCCACCGCGCCCAGCCAATTTCTGGTTTTCAAAGTGTTTCCACGTGCTTTGTTAGGTACTGTCCCTTAAAGTCCTGTGAGGTGGGTATTATCATCATTCCCATTTACAGAGGAGTAAACTGAAGCTGGAAAGTGGTGGAACTGGGATTCAAATCCATGTCTTCTAGTTCCAAATCCTAGGTTTTGAATTCAGTCAGACTGTTCAAATCCTAGCTTGCTCACTTAATAGCTGTGTAACTTTGGGCAGGTTGCTTAACCTCTCTGTATCTCAGTTTCTTCATCTGAAAATAGAGACAATCATAGTATGTACTTACCTAATCAGTTATTATGAGAATTATATAAGAGCTTGACATATAGTAATGATAACTGAATATTGTGTATTATTATTGCCAAAATAATAGAAACAACTAATAACATTTTAAAAATAACTGATACTACTAACTCCTGGACAATTTTTTAAATTACAAGAAACTGTGTGTGTATATGTTGTATACATACTGTTTATAATGTATATATTTACATATGTATTATTACTATCTGCCTCTAAAAAGAATATCACTTTTAGAATCAAACATTTCATAAATGTTACATATCTTATGCAAAAAAGTGTTATATTAAACATCAAAGCTCTCTGTATATTACCATAAATGTCAAAGATCTCTGTATATTACTTTTGTCATTAATAACAGTAATAATGATGATAAGCATTTATTTCTAGAGGATTCCAAATACCTATTTATAAATACACCTGGTAATATAGAAAATGGGAAAAACAGAAAAAGGCAACCATACCCACAACGCTTCCACTTAGTAGGACATGTAAGTAGTATTAGCCCCTCCTGGGAGGAAGCAATATTTTGTGATATTCTGTTTAGATATCCTTTAGGAAACATCTATACAAATGTTAAAACGCACCAGGCAGTTCCTCCACAAAGATCCCATTACACTAAATGTTAGATAGCTAGATATAATCACTTAAGAAAGAACTTACATTTCTGAGACTATTCCAAAATTATGAATATCACTCATTTTATTACAGTTTTTTAATTTAAAAAAGAGTTATGAATAGATACGTGCCCTCAAAAGTACAGGCATTCATTGTAAAATACAGAGAACCTTCTCTTAACTTGAAAAAAAAAAAAAAGAAAATACCTTGTATGGAAGTTTGTAAGGTGCATGAAAATCCACACCACAGAATCTGAAGATACATCTTGGACAAGTACCAGTATTGAGCAACAACCGGGCCACATGCTTGTTTTCCTCAGTCAGTGGGAACATACTGAATAATTATAACTAGAAAGAAAAAAAGTAAAACTAATGAGCAGCTTCTGCGTTTTACTGTCACAGACAAGCCATCATGTTTAGGGATAAAAACTAGCTTTCATTTGAAAAACACTACTGTGTACTCTCTAACCAAGCCCCTTTCATTACACACATATTATAAAATACAAACTTTAATGAAGTTCATAAGATGGATCCAGTAAAGGTTTCTAATTGCTAAGGAATTTAGTGTAGCATTCTGGATTATGATAAAATACATCAATATAACTAAGTTGATCAAAAGAAATAAAAATAATCAAGAATGGTTGCTTCTGAGGAGGGTAATGAAAACAGAGGTATGGGGTGAAATTTTGCTTTTTATTTTGTACCATTCAGTATTGTACAAAGTTAATTCATTAAACTCTTCCTGTAAGAAATTAAAAATGAGTTTGCTGGTGGTGGGGCTCAGAAAGCCATACCCCAAAATGAAGGCCTCAGCAGCAGCCTCAGAATCGAGCGTTTTTCTCTGACCTTCTGCCCTCCTGTCTCTCTGTCTCATTCTTCCCCAGACTAGCCATAGAAAAACTACAGTCTCTCTTCCTCAAGGTGAGTCATAGAAACCAGAACCCCCTTTCCCCAAAGCCAGCCATAAAATCTAAAAATATTACTCAAATTTGGTCAGGCACAGTGACTCATGCCTGTAATCCCAGCATTTTGGGAGGCTGAGGTGGGTGGATCACCTGGGGTCAGGAGTTTGAGACCAGCCTAGCTAACATGGTGAAACCTTGTCTCTACTAAAAATACAAAAAAAAAAAAAAAAATTAGCCGGGCATGGTGGCAAGCAACTGTAATCCCGGCTACTTGGGAGGCTGAGGCAGGAGAATCACTTGAACCTGGGAGGCGGAGGTTGCAGTGAGCCGAGATCGCGCCATTGCACTCCAGGCTGGGCAACGAGAGAAATTCTGTCTCAAAAAAGAAAAAATATATATATATAAAATATATTATATATTATATATTATATATAATATATATAATATAATATATTATATATATTATATATTATATAATATATAATATATTAATAATATATTATATATTATATAATATATAATATATATATATAATATATTATATTATATTTATATTATATAAAATATATATTATATAATACATATTATATAATATATATTATATAATATTATATATATAATATATATTATATATATAAAATTATATAATATATATTATATAAAATATAATATATATTATATTATATATATAAAATATAATATATATTATATTATATATATAAAATATAATATATATTATATAATATATATTATATATATTATATAATATATATATGCCTATTACTCAAATTTTCCCTCGACCTTTCTGAGTAAAAACTGACCATGAAAAACTAGGCAAGGTGCAGTGGCTCACATCTATAGTCTCACCACTTTGTGGTTGTGGGGCTGAGGTAGGAGGATCGCTTGAGGCCAGGAGTTTGAGACCAGCCTGGGCAACAACCCACAGGACCCTGTCTCTACAAAAAAATTGAAAAATTAGCTGGGCATGGTGGTTCACACATGTATTCCCAGCTACTCAGAAGACTGAGGTGGGAGGATCGATTGAGCCCAAGAGGTAGAGGTTGTAGTGAATCAAGATTATGCCACTGTACTCCAACCTGGGTGACAGAGCAAGACCTTGTCTCTAAAAAGAAACAGAAAAAAAAAAAAAAAAGACGAAGAAATTATCTAACCTCTCTTGTCTGACTGTAGATCATAAGACTCCCCATTCCATGGCAGGTCCTGCCTCACACCCAGAAGGAAAGAATGCATGCTCTGAGAGGCCAAGAAGAACCTAGACAGGCTTGCTGGGTTTCCCCACTCAGTCGATTACCCTTTTTGTTCAATCATATTTCTATGTGCCGTCCATACTTTGATGAACCTAAGCATAAAAATGGACAATTTCCCCAGTTATGTCTTCATTCTGAAGGCTCCTGTGTATACACATTACATAAACCTGTATGCCTTTTCTCCCATTAATCAATTTGCCTCATGTCAGTGATTTTCAGAAAACCTCTAGGTGGCTAAGGGCCTTGGCATTCAGACTAGACAAAAAAATCCGATCAGTCTACCTTATATAATACTTGACTACCCTTAATGATAGTTTAGCAGCCAACTATTTAAAACAAATTGAGGCCGGGTGCAGTGGCTCACATCTGTAATCCTAGCACTTTGGGAGGCTGAGGTGGGCAGATCACTTTAGGTCAGGAGTTCGAGACCAGCCTGACCAACATGGTGAAACCTCGTCTCTACTAAAAATACAAAAATTAGTTGGGTGTGGTGGCTGGTGCCTGCACTCCAGCCTGGGCAACAGAGTGAGATGCTGTCTCAAAAATACAAACAAACAAACAACAACAACAACAAAGTTGATCAGCAGGTCTAAAGACATCAACTTTACTTTGATTATATGACTAAATGGCAACCACCTGTTAACAAAATTAAAATATGCCCCTTTCATGAGTAAAACCTCCAACAAAAGTCCAGGCGCAGTGGCTCACACCTGTAATCCCAGCACTTTGGGAAGCCGAGGCGGGCGGATCACCTGACATCAGGAGTTTGAGACCAGCCTGGCCAACATGGTAAAACCCCATCTCTACTAAAAATACAAAAAACTATTAGCCAGGCGTGTTGGCATGCGCCTGTAATCCCAGCCACTCAGGAGGCTGAGACAAGAGAGTCACTTGAACCCCGGGAGGCGGAGGTTGCAGTGAGCCGAGATCGTGCTACTTCACTCCAGCCTGGGCAATAAGAGCGAAATTCCATCTCAAACAAACAAACAAACAAAAAAACCTTCAACAAAAACAAATTAAGTACAAAATATTTGAGAGCAACTGTTTGCTTAAATTGCCAATTTTTGCAATTTAAATAAACTCAAAAAAAATACTATATAGAGAATGAAGGCAAATCTGTCTCCTGTTACCAGGAAGGAGGGGGTACTAAAAATTCAAACAACCTAATTTGTTCAGCAAAACTAGATCTTCTAATTAGTGAAACAGTTCATATTACCTTAAAATGATCAACTGCCCATATTTTAGAAAATAATCATTGCATGGGAATTGTATGGCATGCTATAACTGTGGTCACACAGATGAAAGACAGTGGCATATTTTAATTTGTGCAGTTTCATAATTCAAATGAACTTGCTTAAAATTTGTGGAAGGGTGAAGCTCTTCCCAACAGCTTAGTATAAAGATGTGATTCTTCTAGTCTGCGTTTTCTAAACCTCTAAAACTTCCTACTTACTTGCAAGTTGCTAAATGTTTGGGGCCACTTACCAAGATTCTTGCACAAAATAATGAGGAAGACAGGTATATAGTTACATAGAACTCTTCACCAGAAAAGCCAGTTCAGCAGCCAGGAATACTAAAAACAGATTGCTTCTGGCTAAATTCTAATTCAGGGGAATATGTGAGTCAGCAGGGGGAAGAAAATCAGGCTTGTATGGGCACACTATACAAGCTGACAAGGTAACAACTTTGAAACACCAGAATTGAGAAACGCATAGTTAGGGTTGCCTAAGTAAATTTGGGCTCCAGGGTATTTTCAAGAAAGAAAACAGAATATGTGGAAAACAGCCTCTAAATAATGAAGATCTGGCCAGGCCCAGTGGCTCACACCTGTAATCCCAGCACTTTGGGAGGGTGAGGCAGGCGTATCACTTGAGGTCTGGAGTTCAAGACCAGCCTGGCCAACATGGTAAAACTCCATCTCTACTAAAATACAAAAATTAGCCAGGTGTGGAGGTGCGCACCTGTAATCCCTGCTACTCGGGAGGTTGAGGCAGGAGAATCACTTGAACCCAGTAGGCGGAGTTTGCAGTAAGCCCAGCACTTTGGGAGGCTGAGGCAGGAGGATCATGAGGTCAGGAGATCGAGACCATCCTGGCTAACACGATGAAATCCCATCTCTACTAAAAATACCAAAAATTAGCCAGGCATGGTGGCACGCACCTGTAGTCCCAGCTACTTGGGAGGCTGAGGCAGGAGAATGGCCCGAACCCAAGAGGCAGAGGTTGCAGAGAGCCAAGATCACGCCACTGTACTCCAGTCTGGGCAAAAGAGCGAGACTCCATCTCAATAAATAAATAAATAAATAAGATCTGTGTGGTCAAGGTCAAGTCATTACTATTTACTAGTGATCTGTATCCCTTTTCCCAGCCCATTTAATCTACTTTGATGCAGAGAAGAGATCGGATGCTGTGAGGGGCTGAATATAAGTATTTACAATGCATCTCTGACTACCTACACAGAGAAACTGTTTCTGTTTCACCTGTTATTCTAAGTTATTTTTTCTCCATTGGTTAAGGTCAAGAATTTTACTTAATTCAGAAGTAACATTTAACTCAAAAAGAGACACAAATACACCCTCTTCCAATAAATCAATAAGCACTTTAAAAGGACACTTAATGAAGATTTCCCTCGATATTTAAATAGCTATATTAAAATTTATTTTATTTTCCATGGCTATAAGACAATGTTTATTTTTCCACTAAGTTCACAAGAACAAAGGTATCATGCAAAGTGAATAAATGACATATTACAATCTCCTGGCTCTGAGAAGTTCCCAAACCTGATTGATGAGAATTACAAAACTTCCAGTCCTGAGTAATTTGAAGAGGTCTAAAAATAGACCCCAAAAAGACCTCTTTTGAATGTATGTTAATAAACGAGCTATGAATTTACAAACCTCAACATCATTTTCACCTACCAACAATCTATCAACTTCTCAAGAAAGTTAACATTAAAAGGAGAAAATACATTACGTCTTAAATTTGGTTTTTTCATTGTGAGGTAATGAAATGGCAGGATTTCACAAGATATCAGAAATCGGTTGTCCATATTAGATTTATTATGTTTGAAAGCAAGCCCTGAGAAAGGCATTCCACAATGTAAGTTTTCCAGTGTTGGTTATCCTCAAGATGTTTGCTTTTCGTTTATGTGTTTGTTTTATAGAAATAACTCTGTAACAAGTTGCTACAAAGCCGCCTTTCATGTGTCAGGCTCCTTAGGAGGACTGAATCTCTCCTCCCCAAACCAAGGATAACTAGCCCAGTCTCTGGCTTACTGGAGGAGAGGAAGGACTTTATTTTCACCTCTTGGACGATTACAAAAACCAGTCATCGAAAATGAGAAAAGGGGCGGGGTATAAGAAAAACTACCGAAATGACCAGACTAAGTCTCATATTCTAAGATCTTTTAAAACTCATTTCCCTACCGAAGGGTGTCATTCGTAACGCGGCGTGGGGCTGGGGGTGTGGATTCACGGAGAAAGAGATGATCACACTTCACTGGGCTTCTGAAACATTCAGCTATGGAATCTACTGTGGACTCTTGAAAAGTTCATCCCGAGATCTAACCTCAAGCCTCAGTTTTGGCCAAGCAAGCCCTTCCCCCTTCGATCAGGTGCAACAAACTTCCCACTCACCCGTCCTTTGCTAACAAAGCCGCTCCAGCAGGAGAGAAACGACCTCTCTCCCGCCACACCTCTTTTGCACCCAGTCTGCACTCCTTCACCTCTTACCTACCGCCTCACCTTCTCCCCAGACGCCGGAGCCTGAGATTTAACCCCTTCCGGCCCTCGAAGGGAACAGGGAAGACTAAAGACAACGCACCTATTGCGTCTAGCAATTCTGTTCCCCGAGGAAACGTGGGCTTTAGAACGAAAGTACCAGCCCGCTCTCGCTAGGACTAAGTGAGCTTCTCCCTTCTTGTTTGTAGAGGAAATCCGAAAAACTGCCTGGTTTGCCACCTCACCCCACCTCCCCCACGAGCGAAGGAGTGCGTGGGGCTTTACTCCCAGCCCGACTGGTCCACTCCTAGAAAAGCCTCGGTGGGACTCCGACGTCTAGGGAGTCGTAGCCGCTACCAGAAATATCGATGAGACTTTACCCTGAGGTTTAGAACGGTAGCTCTTTCTGGGGCAAATACAAAGAGCGTGTTTCTTCCTACAAATTAGTGGCATCCTCCTGCTGTATGGATTCAGCGGGCAATGTAACTGAAGGCTTGTCCTGACTGCAGGGTTGGGCGGGGTGGACGGCTCGGTGTTCTGCCCGTTGTGCCTTGCGCTCGAGGTGCTGGTCTACGCGGGCCTGGACCGTCCGGGCTAGGAGCTGGAGCCGATCGGAGACGGAGGAGATGGCGTCCCAGCCGCCACCTCCCCCAAAACCCTGGGAGACCCGCCGAATTCCGGGAGCCGGACCGGGACCAGGACCGGGCCCCACTTTCCAGTGAGTGTGGGATTCTTCAGGCTGTGAGTTTGGTGGGCCCGAGCGGGGACTTGGCAGGAGGCGGTTGTAGCGGTTATTAGGGGAGGTATTCCCTTCCCCCCTTTAACCAATACCCAACCTTGGGGGTAGGGGCCGAGGTGGAGCTGGGGCGCTTACCAGTGGGGACTTCAGTGTCTCACAGCTGTTTCTGACCCGGCAGCTCTAATCAGCAACGTTTTTTTCGGGAGCTCCTGGGCGTCTCTCTGGGTCTCTGTGCTTGAAAGAAAGGGGGGCGGCTTCCTACCTACCGCTTCTGTTTTCACTTTGACAGAATGGCTTCTCTATCTTTAAAGCGTAGACTTTGGTCTGTAGCAGTTGAGAGCGGCATTTGTCCAGCCACGGCATCGACAGGGAGCAAAGTCTCTCCTTAAAGGTGTTAACCTCTCGAGAAGTTGCTGAAAGCCCGAAAGGTTTTACGCAACTGGAACTCAAGCCCCGTACACTTTGCATTCTTTTCCAGCAAAACTCAGCCAATGTTTCGGATCGAGATTGGAGAAGCAACTTTAAAGCAGGAGTTCTAGATCTGAGGCCTATGGATGTCCTTTGTGTGCAAAATAGTGTATTTTTCTGAGGCCTGTAGTTTTTTGTTTGGTTTTTAATCAGTATCAGTTGGTTTCTAGGACTTTAAAAAGGCTAAAACATGCAGAGTTGGGAGTGTTTCGTGGCCTCGTGTGGCTTTTGTTTGGTAGTGCTGGACATCTTAATTCAGATACGTGTGACTCAAATGTCAAATCACCTACTATTGTAGGTTTTCCTGAGCGTAAAAACCCCAACATATTGGAATGTATTTCTGCTGTGTTCTGAAATCTTTTATTTAAACACTAAAATGCTTTAACACAGTAACTACTTAGTTTAATAAGGGTATATACGTAACAAGTAATAAATTTAATTAGGCTGGTAAGCCACGGTGACATTATCTGCTACCGTTTTTTTGAGTGGGTTCTTTTTTTCCCCATTTAGACTGCTTGTCGAATGAGAGAGGTTTTATTTTTTGCATCTGTTAAAGTTCTTTTTATGTAAAATTAACCATTTTCCCACTTTATCATGAAATATTTTAAACACGGAGACCAGTAGAGAGTAAGATAATACCTGTGTATTCTCTACTCAACTTTAAACAATGTGAACATTTGCCAGATTTATGTCGAATTTTTCAAAATAAAAGACAGTTAAACTCTCCCATTCTTCTTTCTAGTGGTGACTATTGTCCTTATTTGGTTTTTCGCATACCCAGTAATGTTTTTATATTTTAGTACTTAGGTTTGTGCTATTTATATGCATTTTATATCTAAAACTTAACAATGTAACAATAATATATATTTTATATCTAATTACATGTTACTATTTATATATTATTTTTTGTGTCTTTGTTTTTTCTGTTGCCCAATTTTCTATTGGCTTTATCTTTGCTTACCAATTTGTAAGAGTATTGTTAAACTAATCCTTTTTTGTTACTACATTTTGCTAATATTTTTCACTGTGTAGGTTCTCTTCTTTATGTTCAATTTTTTGTACTGATGTTTTTGATTTTAATATAGCCAAAATTGTCATATTTTATTGTTTATGCTTTTTGTCTTGGTTAAGAAATCCTGTCTACCTAGATCAGGACAGTTTTTCTGTATGTTTTCTTTTAAATCTTCTGGATTTCTCATTTACATATTTAATCCACATGGAACTGACTTTGTATAAAAATCTAATTTTTTTTCCATATAGGTAACTAATTGTCCCAGCACCATTTATTGAGTAGTCCATTCTTAGTTTATAATGCCATCTATGTCATATCAAGGTTTCCTAAATATGTAGTTCTGTTTTGGGCACTTTCTGACTTTCTACTAGCACCACACTATCTTAATTACAGAATTTTATAAGTCTTGATATGTAATATGTCAAGAGTTTCCACACATTGCTGTTCTTTGTAATTGCCCTTGTTACACTTAGTCCTTTATAAAAAGACTTACTGGGATTTTTATTGGAACTGAGCTGAATTTATGGATCAAGTAAGTTTTTACTCCATGAATATTGTATAAGCTACAATTGGTGAGAATTTTATCTTTTTGCCTTAAATATCTTATAATTATCCGCTTTGGGAGGCTGAGGTGGGCAGATCACGAGGTCAGGAGATCGAGACCATCCTGGCTAACTCGGTGAAACCCTGTCTCTACTAAAAATACTAAAAAAAATTAGCTGGGTGTGGTGGTGGGCGCCTGTAGTCCCAGCTAATCAGGAGGCTGAGGCAGGAGAATGGCGTGAACCCAGGAGACGGATCTTGGCAGTGAGCCAAGATCACGCCACTGCACTGCAGCATGGGCAACAGAGGGAGACTCCATCTCAAACAACAACAACAAAAAACTTATAATTATCTCCATGAAATTTTTTTCCATATTTTATTTTTTATTCCTAGATTATTTTTGCTGTAGTAGTTGCAAATGGGCTTTCTTTTTTCCTTTTACATTTTCCAGTTGGTTATTAACTGGTATGGCAGAATGCTATTGATTTTTTTAATGTAAATATTATGTACAGCATAATATTTATCAAACTCTTAATTAGTTCTGATGGTTTGGTTGAAATTCTCTTTAGTTTTGTGTAGCCAGTTCTGTCATTTACAGATAAGCTAGCATCCTTGTATTGGTCCCGACTTCCATTGGAGTGCTTCTGAAGTTTTACTGTTAAATGTGAAGTTTGCTTTTTGTTTTTGATAGATATCTTGTCAAAATTCTCTCTCTCTGCCTTGCTCAGATTTATTTTATTTTATTTTTATTTTATTATTATTTTTGTTTGAGATGGAGTCTCACTGTGTCTCCCAGGCTGGAGTGCAGAGACAGAATCTCTGCTCATAGCAGCCTCTGCCTCCTGGGTTCAAGTGATTCTCCTGCCTCAGTCTACCGGACAGTTGAACTACAGGCGTGTGCCACTCCGCCCAGCTAATTTTTGTATTTTTAGTAGAGATGGGGTTTCACTATGTTGGCCAGGCTGGTCTCGAACTCCTGATCTCAGGTGATCTGCCCACCTAGGCCTCCCAAAGTGCTGAGATTACAGGTGTGAGCCACTATGCCCAGCCCTTACCTTGCTCAGATTTTTATCGTGAAGAAATATTAAATTTTATGAATGGCTTTTCTGCATCTGTTGAGACCATTGTATGTATTTTTGCTTTAATATGAAAATGTGGGAATAGGAACAGCTCTGGTCTGCAGCTCCCAGCATGATTGACGCACAGGATGAGTGATTTCTGCATTTCCAGCTGCGGTACCTTGTTCATCTCACTGGGACTGGTTGGACACTGGGTGCACCCCATGGAGGGTGAGCCGAAGCAAGGCAGGGCATTGCCTCACCCAGGAAGCGCAAGGGATCGGGGATTTCCCTTTCCTAACCAAGGGATGCCGTGACAGACTATACCTGGAAAAACAGGACACGTCCGCCCAAATACTGGGCTTTTCCCACAGTCTTAACAACCAGCAGACCAGGAGATTCTCTCCCATACCTGGCTTGGTGGGTCCCATGCCCACGGAGCCTTGCTCAGTGCTAGCACAGCAGTCTGAGATCAACCTGCGAGGCAGCAGCTTGGCAGGGGGAGGGGCGTCCGCCATTGCTGAGGCTTGAGTAGGTGAACAGAGCCGCCGGGAAGCTCGAACTGGGAGGAGTCCACTGCAGCTCAGCAAGGCCTACTGCCTCTATAGGCTTCACTTCTGTGGGTAGGGCATAGCTGAACAAAAGGCAGCAGAAACTTCTGTGGACTTAAACGTCCCTGTCTGACAGCTCTGAAGAGAGCAGTGGTTCTCCCAGCACGGTGTTTGAGCTCTGAGAACGGACAGACGGCCTCCTCAAGTGGGTCCCTGACCCCCGTGTAGCCTGACTGGGAAACACCTCCCAGTAGGGGCCGACAGACACCTCAAACAGGCAGATGTCCCTCTGGGACAAAGCTTCCAGAGGAAGGATCAGGCAGCAATATTTGCTGTTCTGTAGCCTCTGCTGGTGATACCCAGGCAAACAGGGTCTGGAGTGGACCTGCAGCAAACTCCAACAGACCTGCAGCTGAGGGACGTGACTGTTAGAAGGAAAACTAGTAAACAGAAAGGAATAGCTTCAACATCAACAAAAAGGACATCCACACCAAAACCCCATTTGTAGGTTACCAACATCAAAGACCAAAGGTAGATAAAACCACAAAGATGGGGAGAAACCAGAGCAGAAAAGCTGAAAATTCTAAAAATCAGAGCACCTCATCTCCAAAGGATCGCAGCTCCTTGCCAGCAGCGGAACAAAGCTGGACAGAGAATGACTTTGACGAGTTGACAGAAGTAGGCTTCAGAAGGTCGGCAATAACAAACTTCTCCGAGCTAAAGGAGCATGTTCTAACCCATCGCAAAGAAACTAAAAACCTTGAAAAAAGGTTAGATGAATCGCTAACTAGAATAAACAGTATAGAGAAGACCTTAAATGACTGATGGAGCTGAAAATCATGGCACAAGAACTTCGTGATGCACGCACAAGCTTCAATAGCTGATTTGATCAAGTGGAAGAAAGGATATCAGTAATTGAAGATCAAATTGATGAAATAAAGTGAGAAGACAAGATTAGAGAAAACATTGTTTATTGTATCAATTAACCTTCTATTGTTGAACCATCCTTGCATTTCTAAATGAACTCTGATTAGTCTTGATTTTTTTCTGATATGCAATTCCAAATTCTATTCTAGGCCAGTTGGAGTGGTTCACATTGGTAGTCCCAGCATTTTGGAAGGCCAGGGCAGGAGGATTGCTTGAGGCCGGAAGTTCAAGACTAGCCTGAGCAACGTAGCAAGACTATCTCTATAGAAAATTTTAAAATTGGCTAGGTGTAGTGGTGTGTACCTGTAGTCCTAGCTACTAGGGAGGCTGAGGTGGGAGGATCCCTTTGAGTCCAGGAGTTCAAGGCTGCAGTGAGCTGTCATCATACCACTGCACTCCAGCCTGGGTGACATAGCAAGACCCTGTCTCCAAAAAGAAAAAGAATTCTATTCTAATATTGTAAGACTGTTGCATACATGTTGCTAGGTGAAATTGAAATTTTCTTTCTTTGTACTTTCTTTGTACTATTCTGTACCAGAATAGTACTTTGTATCAACGTTTTATAGCTAGATAAATTTTTCTGTTGAGTCTAATTTTTTTTTTTTTTTTTTAGACAGTGTCTCACTCTGCCACCCAGGCTGGAGTGCAGTAGTGCAGTCATGGCTCACTGCAGCTTCTACATCCTGAGATTAAGTGGTCCTCCTGCGTCAGCCTCCTGAGTAGCTGGGACTACAGGTGCATGCCACCATGCCCAACTAATTTTTATATTTTTAGTAGAGATGAGGTTTTGCCTTGTTGCCCAGGCTGGTCTCGAACTCCTGGGCTCAAGCAATCCTCTCACCTCAGCCTCCCAAAATGCTGGGATTACAGGCATGAGCCACCTCACCTGGCCTAAATCATTTCTTTACTTAGTAGCCTTGATATGGTTGGTCCTCTAGCTTTATTATATTGTATCCAGGGAGGAATGCGCGCGCGCGCGTGCGCGTGCACACACACACACACACACACACACACACACACACACACACATGCTTTATTATATTGTATCCAGGGAGGAATACACACACACACACACACACGCTTTATTATATTGTATCCAGGGAGGAATACACACACACACACACACACACACACACGCTTTATTATATTGTATCCAGGTAGGAATACACACACACACACATACACACACACTTTTTTTTTCTTCCTGCTTAGTACCCACAGTATTCAGTCTGAGGATTCATTTCTTTTTTTAGTTCAGGAAAATTCTCACCAATTATACCTTTAAATATTATTTTAAGTTTTGTTTGAACACTAGTCTTTACTGTCTCTTCTTCTGTTAAGCATTATATCCGGAATAGTGTCTACTATAAGTAAGTGTCTGACTTACTGTGATTTGGACTATAAAGACATTTATTGTTTAGTTAGCAAGAAGTCTAGAGATCTGCCTTCTCAACATTGTCATCAAGGGACCTAAGTTTTTCCAAACTTCCTTTTTTTTTTGTCAGCTTTCTGACTTTTTGGCCATCTCTGTCTTTTGTTTTGTTTGTTTGTTTGTTTTGAAATAAGTTTCACTCTGTCACCAGGCTAGAGTGTGGTGACGCAATCACACCTCACTGCAGCTTTCGCCTCCTGGGGCTCAAGGAGTCCTCCCACCTCAGCCTCCCGAGTGGCTGGGACCACAGGTACATGCCACAACACCCAACTAATTTTTGTATTTTTTGTAGAGATGGGTTTTTGCCATGTTGCCAAGGCCGATCTTGAACTCCTGGGCTCAAGTGATCTTCCCACCTGGGTCTCCCAAAGTGCTGGGATTACAGGCATGAGCCACCACTCCCTCCCCATCTCTGTCTTATTCTTTGCTCCTTTAAAAAGAATCTTACCCCACCCCTCGTCTGGCTGCTTTCAATATTTTTTCTCTGATTTAGTTTCCAGCAATTTGCTTTGTTAGGCCTCAGTGTGGTCTTCTTTGTATTATCCTGGGTGGAATTCATAGGGATACTTGAATCTGACTTTGATGCCTCTCATTAATTCCAGAAAACTTTAAGCCATTATTTCTTTAAATATGGTTTCTATCTATTGTCACTTTACTCCTTTAACTGAACTTGCATATATACCCCATATGTCACTATACTCCCTGTATCTTACTCTCTTTTCTGTATTTGTCCTTCTGTTTCTTATGCTTCATTCTGGGTATTTTCTTCCCATCTCTTTCCTAGTTCGCTGATATTTTTCTTTCACTGTGTCTAATCCGGTATTAAACCAGTCATTGAGGCCGGGTGCAATGGCTCATGCCTGTAATCCCAGCACTTTGGGAGGCTGAGGCGGGCAGATCATGAGGTCAGGAGATCGAGACCATCCTGGCTAATATGGTGAAACCCCGTCTCTACTGAAAATACAAAAAATTAGCGGGGCGTGGTGGTGGACGCCTGTAGTCCCAGCTACTCAGGAGGCTGAGGCCGGAGAATGGTGTGAACCTAGGAGGCGGAGCTTGCAGTGAGCCGAGATCACACCACTGCAGTCCAGCCTGGGCAACAGAGTGAGACTCTGTCTCAAAAAAAAAAAAAAAAAAAAAAACAGTCATTGAGTTCATAATTTCAAGTTTTGTTTTTTTAGTTGTAGAATCTTCATTTGGTCCTGCTTTATATTATAGTTCCTATTTTCTTCTGGAAAATCCCAATCTTGCCTTTTTTATTTGAATATATTCAACATAGTCATTTAAAGTTTCTGCCTAATAAGTCTATAATAACTCTATTATCTAGATCCCCTTTGGAGCTCTTTATTGTCTGAAGTTTCTTTTTTTTTTTTTTTTTTTTTTTTATGAGACAGAGTCTCACTCTGTCACCCAGGCTGGAGTGCAGTGGCATGATCTCAGCTCATTGCAACCTCTGCCATCCAGGTTCAAGCAATTCTCCTGCCTCAGCCTCCGGAGTAGCTGGGATTACAAGCACCAGCCACTGCACCCAGCTAATTTTTTATAGTTTTTAATAGAGACGGGGTTTCACCATCTTGGCCAGGCTGGTCTTGAACTCCTGACCTCATGATCCACCTGTAATTTTGTTATATAAGCACTATCATCGTCATTATTATTATTATTATTATTATTATTGTTATTAAGACAGAGTCTTGCTCTGTTGCCTAGGCTGGAGTGCAGTGGTACAATCTCACCTCACTACAACCCCTGCCTCCCAGGTTCGAGTGATTCTTGTGCTTCAGCCACCTGAGTAGCTGGGATTACCGGCATTCGCCACCACACCTGGCTAATTTTTATATTTTTAATAGAGACACGGTTTCGCCATGCTGGACAGGCTGGTCTCAAACTCTTGGATTCAAGTGACCCACCTGCCTCGGCCTCCCAAAGTGCTGGGATTACAGGAGTGAGCCACCATGCCCAGCCAAGCCCATTTATTTTTTAATGAGAGCTGCACATTGTATATGGACAGTTTAATGTGATTTGAGGCCTAAGGATATCTTTCTCTAAAGGCTTTTCCTTTTGAACAGAATGTTAGGCCACTAACAATCTAGAATCACTTTAATCCAATAAAGGATTGAGCCGATTTAAAACTTGGTTTTCATTCCTCCCAGAGTTAGTCTATTTCCTGTTAACCTTTTCACCCTTTCTACTAGCATATTTCCCTTTTTAAGGTCCCAATCTGAAGTGTGAGGGTTCCCTATGGCCTTCCTCTTTAGGGTTCTGAACTCCAGTTTATGGCTCCTTAGCCCAGGGAGTCTGTTAAAATCTCTGCCCAGCTTCTCATCCTGTCAACCATCTCTTCTGGAATTGGCCCTAGTTTCTAGAGAAATGCCTCAAAAGATCTGCCTCTCTGGGGATTTTTTTCCTCCTTTTGACTCCAGAATTCTTCAGTGCCTTGTTCTCTAATGCTTTAAACAGAATTCTTTTCTATTTCCTTCCCTTCTAGTTCAGTGGGAGGGTTAATCTAATTACCTCAACAACCATTACTTAAAATAGAATTCCCAAGTTCTGTATTTCCACTCTGCTCCTTAGTGTACAGCAGCTAATTTTCTTTTGACCGGTAGTTGAAAATGCTTCCTGTGGCTGTGGCCACCTTTTCTTTCTTTTCTTTTCTTTTTTTTTTTTTTTGAGACGGAGTCTCACTCTGTCGCCCAGGCTGGAGTGCAGTGGTGCTATCTCGGCTCACCTCAACCTCCATCTCCCAGGTTCAAGCAATTCTCTGCCTCAGCCACCTGAGGAGCTGGGATTACAGGCACCCACCACCACGCGTGGCTAATTTTTGTATTTTTAGTAGAGACAGGATTTCACCATCTTGGCCAGGCTGGCCTTGAACTCCTGACCTCGTGATCCACCCACCTCAGACTCCCAAAGTGCTGGGATTACAGACGTGAGCCACCACGCCTGGCCTGTGGCCACCTTTTCTAAGATTTCTGATGGAATTTTTAAAATATTTAAATGTTTTTATTTAATTTCAATTTTTATTTCACAGATATTATTTCATTTCTCTGATAATTTTTAGCATATCTAAAATCATTCCTGAGCTGTTATATAAAATTAGTTTTTTTTAATTGGGTTTTATACTTGCTGATTTTTGTTGGCTTTGTTTCTTAGTGTTTTTATTTCTTCGTGTGTGGCATTTTTGAGATAGTCATTTTGAGTAGTAATTTTGGAGTTCTGTTTTCTCTCCTTTCCCTCTTCCATGTTCCCCTCTCTCTGTCTAATAGGTTTCCTGTTGCCTCTACCTGTTGCCTCTACCTACCACTTAGGTAAGAATCAGGTATAAAAACAGTGTGTCAGACTGGGCATGGTGTCTCACACCTGTAATAGCTCTTTGGGAGGCCAAGGCAGGAGGATTGCTTGAGCCCAGGAGTTGGAAACCAGCCTCTCAAGATGTAGCGAGAACCCATTTCTACAAAAAATACCAAAAAAAAAAAAGGCAGGCATGGTGGTGCACGCCTGTAGTCCCAGCTACTTGGGAAGCTGAGGTGGGAGGGATCGCTTGAGCCTAGGAGTTTGAGGTTGCAGTGAGCCATGATTGCACCACTGAACTCCAGCTTGGGTGACAGAGCGAGACCCTGTCTCCAAACAAACAAACAAACAAAAAACACAAAAACAGTGAGTGAGTTAGATTAAGGATATCACAGATCAAGTCGGTCAGTTGTTTCATTTCCTGAGCTGGAGGCCTTACCACAGTCCTCTCCCTTTCTTAGTTCTGTAACTTTCTCAAGATATTAAACTGTCTTCAGCAAATTTTATAATCTCTTTGTAGGAGCCAAGGTGTCACATCCTCACTCCCGGCCTCAAGCATTGAACTGTTTCCATTTTAATGGAGCACTTTTCGTTTTTGTTACTTCATGGAAGCCTACATCTTGGCTGTCACTGCCTGATTACAGAACCAGAATTGAGTAGGCCCGTAGCTTCAGCCCTCCTCACCATTTTACATTTCTGTTTAGTTTCTCTTCCATAAGTCTGTCTTGTGTTAAATCTAGATAATGTCTGTTTGTTTGTCTCTCTGTTTTCTCTATTATTGCTTGTACTTTGGAGCAGAACTGTTTCATCAAACCCTGAATGCACTGCACTATCTGGCCGTCCACTGGCTCCTTTTAAATTTTGTTCCATCTTTAAATATCAGATCCAGTAAAAGAAAAAAAAATAGAGTTCTAGTAGCTTGGTTATAATATTATGATACAAGTCTAAATTAAAACTTTAGCCTGGATTAGAAAATTACCATTTTGCAGTTCCACATCTAATATTTGTTTCAGGCAAGGATGATGAATGGATTCTAAACTATCAAATGAACAGTTGCTGAGGAATAGAATATTTGTAGTACCAAACTGCCATCTCATAGATTATATACTAATTACAAAGGGAAAGATACATTTTAATGGAAAGATCTAATAGTCACCTCCTTAACCAACTAATCAAACTTAGCTTCACAAATACGCCTCCTAAAGTAATACTGTGTGAAGTAAACAATGTCACTTATGAATTATTCTTGCCAAAAAATATTGAACCTGATTGCAATCAAACTGTTAAATGCAATCTTAATAGGAGGTTAAATAAGAGTACAAGTTAACACTTTGGGGAAACACAAATCTGGGAGTAGGACATTTCTTTCTTCTTTTTTTTCTTTTGAGACAGAGTCTCACTCTGTCACCCAGACTGGAGGGCAGTGACATAATCTTAGCTCACTGCAACCTCCGCCTCCAGGGTTCAAGCGATTCTCCTCCCTCAGCCTCCCGAGTAGCTGGGACTACAGGCGCCCACCACCACGTCCGGCTAACTTTTGTATTTTTAGTAGAGACGGGGTTTCACCATGTTGGCCAGGCTGGTCTTGAACTCCTAACCTCATGGGATCCACCTGCCTCAACCTCCCAAAGTGCTGGGATTACAGGCATGAGCCACCATGCCTGGGCTAGGGGTAGGACATTTCTAGAAAAAAACTGGGTTGACTCTTTAGAAGGTCAGGGATATTTGAAAAAAATTGATTGTTCTAGTTTAGAAAAGAAAGGAAACAAAACAATCAAATGCAGTGTGTGAGCCTTAATTGAATTTTTGTTCAAAAAAAAATTTTTTAAGATATTTTTGACTCATGTAGCACAATAATTTAAAAAGTAGTGATAAAAAGGCTAAGCCAAGTGCAGTGGCTCATGCCTGTAATCCCAGCACTTTGAGAGGCAGAAGTGGAAGGATTGCTTGAACCCAGGTATTTGAGACCAGCCTGGGCAACAAAGTGGGACCCTCATCTCTACCAAAAAATTAGCCAAGAGTGGTGGTCTCACCTACATAGGAAGCTGAGGCAGAAGGATCACTTGAGCCGTGTTTGTGCCACTGCACTCCAACCTCAATGACAGAGGGAGACCCTGTCTCCAAAAAAAAGAAGGCAAACTTAAAAGTGGGGCAAAGTATCTGAATAGATATTTTTCCAAATAAGATTGTAAAACGACCAATAAGCACATGAAAATATGCTCAACATCGTTAGCTGTCAAGAAAATGCAAATTAAAACCACAGTGAAATACCACCTCACGCCCACTAGGATAGCTATAATGAAAAATATAAGAGCAGTTGTGGCCAAGGATGTGGAGAAATTGGAAACCCTCATACATTGGCGAGAATGTAAAATGGTACAGTTGCTTTGGAACACAATCTGGCAGTTCCTCAAAAGGCTAAATGTAGAGTTTCCATATAACCCAGCAAACATGTCCGTACAAAAACTTGTACATAAATGGTCATTGCAGCATTATTTGTAATAGCCAAGAAGTAAAAACAGCTCCAATATACGTCAACTGATGTGTGAATAAATATAATTTGGCAATAAAAATGAATGAAATACAGTTGGCCTTCCACATCTGATCAACCAACTGTGGATCAAAAATATTCAGAAAATAGGCCAGACGTGTTGGCTAACACCTGTAATCCTGACATTTTGGGAGGCCGAGGTGGGAGGATCTCTTGAGGCCAGGAGTTGGAGGCTGCAGTGAGCTATGATCATGCCACAGCACTCTAGCCTGGACAATAGAGTGAGACCCTGTCTCTTAAAAAAAAAAAAAAGTATTCAGAAAAAAAAATTGCATCTGTACTGAACATGTACAGACTTTTTTCCTTGTCATTATTTCCTAAACACTACAGTATAACTAATTACATAACATTTACAGTGTATTAGATACTATAATCTAGAGATGATTTTAAGTATACAGGAGGATGTGCATAGGTTATATGAAAATACTACACTATTTTATATTAGGGACTTGAGCATTCATGGATTTTGGTATCTGAAGGAGATTTTGAAACCACTCCCCCACAGATACCAAGGGCTGCCTGTGCTGATACATGCTATAAAATGGATAAGCCCTGGAAACATTATGCTAAGTGAAAGAAGCCAGTCACAAAATACTACATATTGTATGAGTCCGTTTACCATAGATCCTCATTATTTGTGGATTCTGTATTTTCAAATTGGTCTGCTCACTAAAATTTATTTGTAATCTCAAAATCAATATTCCTGGCACTTACACAGTCATTTGAGGACAAATGTAGATCAGGTACAAATCTGAGTTGTCCCTCAGCTGACAACTGAGGGACAACTGAGAGACAAAAAAGCAACATTCTGGTTTCTTATTTCAGCTCTCATTCTGTAAACAGTTTTCCTTATCAAAGTCTGTTTAGTGCCAGGTTTTTTCACATTTTTTAATGGTGATTTTGCTGTCTAAAATGGCCCCCAAGCATAGTGCTGAAGTGATCTCTAGTGTTCCTAAGCACAGTAAGGCTGTAGTGTGCCTTACAGAGAAAATACAGGTGTTAGATAAGCTTCATTCAGGCATGAGCTATTGTGCTGTTGGCCATGAGTTGTTAATGAGTTAACAATATATCTGGAGTAAAGTGACTTTAAACAGAAACACATATAAAATAAGTATATGTATTGATTGGTTGATAAAAGAAGCAGTGATTTGGTATCTGCTGGTTCAGAGTTCACAGCAACTTTACAGAATATTAACTATCTTAAATTAAATAACAAGAATTAACTATATATGAAATGTCCAGAATAGACAAACCTAGGGACAGAAAGTAGATTCATGGTTGCCAAAGATGGGTGGAGGAGTGGGCAGGAAATGGGGAATAGCTGCTAATGAATATGGGGTTTCTTTTTTGAGGTGATGAAAATCATCTGAATTAGACATGGTGATAGTTACACACCTCTGTGAGTATACTAAAAACTATTAAATTTTAAACTTTAAAGTGATGCCTGGGCACAGTGGCTCACACCTGTAATCCCAGCACTTTAGGAAACCAAGGCAGTGGGATCGTTTGAGCCCAGGAGTTTGAGACCAGCCTGGGCAACATGGCGAAAAATATAAAAAATTAGCCAGGTGTGGTGGCATGCACCTGTAGTCCCAGCTGCTCAGGAGGCTGAGGTGGGAGGATCACTTGAGGCTGGGAGGTTGAGGCTACAGTGAGCTTTTGATTGTGCTTCTACACTCCAGCTTGGGCAACAGAGTGAGACCCTGTCTCTAAATCAATTAATCAGTCTTCAGTAGAATTTGTCATAGCACCAGGTATATAGGAGGTGTTTAATACTTACTTTGAATTGAATTTATTGTATGCTTAAATAACTGTCTTGAATCTTTTTTGGTTTTAGATCTGCTGATTTGGGTCCTACTTTAATGACAAGACCTGGACAACCAGCACTTACCAGAGTGCCCCCACCTATTCTTCCAAGGCCATCACAGCAGACAGGAAGTACCAGTGTGAACACTTTTAGACCTGCTTACAGTTCATTTTCTTCTGGATATGGTGCCTATGGAAATTCATTTTATGGAGGCTATAGTCCTTATAGTTATGGATATAATGGGCTGGGCTACAACCGCCTCCGTGTAGATGATCTTCCACCCAGTAGATTTGTTCAGCAAGCTGAAGAAAGCAGCAGGGGTGCATTTCAGTCCATTGAAAGTATTGTGCATGCATTTGCCTCTGTCAGTATGATGATGGATGCTACCTTTTCAGCTGTCTATAACAGTTTCAGGGCTGTATTGGATGTAGCAAATCACTTTTCCCGATTGAAAATACACTTTACAAAAGTGTTTTCAGCTTTTGCATTAGTTAGGACTATACGGTATCTTTACAGACGGTTACAGCAAATGTTAGGTTTAAGAAGAGGCTCTGAGAATGAAGACCTCTGGGCAGAGAGTGAAGGAACTGTGGCATACCTTGGTGCTGAGGACCAAACAGCTACCTCAGCAAAATCTTGGCCAATATTCTTGTTCTTTGCTGTTATCCTTGGTGGTCCTTACCTCATTTGGAAACTATTGTCTACTCACAGTGATGAAGTAACAGGTAAGAGAACTGTAAGGGAACAGGTTCAGATACCATATAACAATCTCAAATTTCAAGAATAGATTTGTTAGTTTTCTTTATATTGATTTGTATTTACCATTTCCAGTTATATTTTCAGTTAAGAGCTTCAAAACTGGCAGAGGAATATATAGCAAAAATAGGTTTGCTGATTAGTTTATTGTTAGTTCAGTTTAACAGTGCACATTACCTTACTGTTTATAAGGTACTGAAATTGGTGCTATGGAGGATACAAAGATACATAGGGCATAATTCCTATCTTTCTAAAATTTATTGAAAGGGAGGTGGTTTAAGACACATATACAGGTAATTGTAATGAGGCAGAAAGTGTGATAAGAAATATGACAGTTGGGGAGAGACAAGGTTTCTTGAGCCCTTTTTTAATATGCAAGACACTGTGCTAGGTATTTTGTGTGTTTTATCTCATTTAATTATTTCAACAACCCAAAGAGATAGGAATTATCCTCATTTTGCAAGTGATAAAACTGAGATCCAGAGAACTCACTTACCCAGGGTCACATCTTTAATAAGGCAGAGCTATAAACAAAACCAGGACTGGTTGAATGTTAAGCTATATTCTCTCAACTAGTAGAGAGTATTAGCTCACTTTAGAAAAGAGAAGCTAACATTTTTTACTGTGGTATCCAGGAAGAAATGGCATCTAAGTTAGATTTTTGAAAGCTAGGCAACCTTTCAAAAGTTAGATAAAGAAACAAAAACTGTCAAGCTGGTAGACCAGCTTGAACAAAAGTATATGGGCAGAAAATATGAGATTTGTTTGGTGGTTGTCCTATAGTATTGCATTGGATAGTAAGAAATAATGCTGAGAAATTAGGTTGAAAGCTAATAGTAGAAGCTCTTAATTGGCATTATGAGACTTAATCTTTACATAAAGAATGGATGGTTTTTTGGTAGTTTATGTTTGTTTTTGTTTTTAAGCAGACTGTGACATACATGTAAACAAAAAAGTCAGTCTGAAGGGTTTAAGATAAATCAGTAGAAGTCAAAGCACGTTGTAATTAGATGGTAAAGTTCATAAAGGATTTGGGTTGTGTTCACCTTTGTATTCCTGCTGTCTAACCTGCTTGACACATAGAAGGTACTTAATAGATATTTATTAATTTGGGGGCATCAGTTATGGTACTTTTGCATTAGACTGTTTGAGAGATAATGAAGACCCAAAATAGAGTGTGTGAGAAGCAGGATTCATATAATAGATTCAGTGGATGTAGTTACTGACTAAATGAGGTATATAAAGGCAAAGTAGAAATCAAAATGCCCTAGACCTTTAAATTTGGGTTATTAGAAGGATAATGTTTTATTCATTAACTCAGTAAATATTTGTTGGGTGCCAACTACATACCAAAGAATTCTCAGAGCTAGGGATATAGCAATGAATAAAATATATTTTAAAAATCTCTGCCTTTGTGGCAATCTAATAGGGAGAAACAGTAAATAAATAAGTAAAATATATAGTAAGCCAGAAGGTACTGGTAGGTGCTATAGGGGAAAAAACAAAACCGGAAAGAATATTGGGAGTGTCAAGAGGAGGAACAGGGGTTGCAGTGCTACATATAGTCAGGGAACGCCTCCCTGAAGGAGTTAAGGGAATAAATCCTACAGCTCTTTGAAGGAAGAGTGTTTTCAGGCATAGGGAACTGCAAAAATGCAGAGGTGTGTAAGTGGTATATCATGGGAACAGGAAGGAGGCCAGTGTGATTGGAGCAAAGTGTTAGTGGCAGGAGATGAAGGGAGTAGATGGTAGAAGTTGTAGACATGTGTAAGAACATTAGCCTTTATTCCAAAATGGGAAGCCATTGGAGATTTGTGAGCAAAGGAGTAATATGACCTGACTTAGATTTTTTTTTTTTTTCAGGAGACAGTCTTGCTCTGTCCCCCAGGCTGGAGTGCAGTGGCGCGATCTCAGCTCACTGCAACCTCCACCTCCTGGGTTAAAGCAATTCTCCTGCCTCAGCTTCCTGAGTAGCTGGGACTACAGGTGTAGGCCACCACACCCGGCTAATTTTTTGTATTTTAGTAGAGACGGGGTTTCACCATGTTGCCCAGGCTGGTCCAAACTCCTAGGCTCAGGCAGTCTGCCCTCCTCAGCCTCCCAAAGTGCTAGGATTACAGGCATGAGCCACCACGCCCAGCCGACTTAGGTTTTAAAAAGAATACCTTTTTGCGGGCAGTCGCTTCCAAGATAGCCAAATAGGAACAGCTCCGGTCTGCAGCTTCCAGTGAGATCGATGCAGAAGGCAGGTGATATCTGCATCTCCAACTGAGGTACCTAGTTCATCTCATTGGGCCTGGTTGGACAGTGGTTACAGCCCACAGAGGGCAAGCTGAAGCAGGGCAGGGCATCGCTTCACCCAGGAAGCGCAAGGGGTCAGGGGACTTCCCTTTCCTAGCCAAGGGAAGCCATGAGTGACTGTACCTGGAGGAATGGTACACTCCTGCCCAAATACCACGCTTTTCCCATGGTCTTTGCAACTGGCAGACCAGGAGATTCCCTCCTGTGCCTGGCTCGGCGGGTCCCACACCCACGGAGCCTTGCTCACTGCTAGCGCGGCAGTCTGAGATCAACCAGCAATGCGGCAGCTTGATGGGGTAGCGGCAGCATCTGCCATTGCTGAGGCTTGAGTAGCTCACAGTGTAAACAAAGCAGCCGGGAAGCTCAAACTGGGCGGAGCCCACTGCAGCTCAGCAAGGACTATTGCCTCTCTAGATTCCACCTCTGTGGGCAGGGCATAGTTGAACAAAAGGCAGCAGACAGCTTCTTCAGACTTAAACATCCCTGTCTGACAGCTCTGAAGAGAGCAGTGGTTCTCTGAGCACAGTGTTCGAGCTCCGAGAACGCAGACTGCTTCCTCAAGCAGGTCCCTGACCCCTGTGTAGCCTGACTGGGAGACACCTCCCAGTAGGGGCCAACAGACACCTCAAACAGGCAGGTGCCCTTCTGGGACAAAGCTTCCAGAGGAAGGATCAGGCAGCAATACAGCCTCTGCTGGTGATACCCAGGCAAACAGGGTCTGGAGTGGACCTCCAGCAAACTCCAACAGACCTGCAGCTGAGGGGCCTGACTGTTAGAAGGAAAACTGACAACAGAAAGGAATAGCATCAACATCAACAAAAAGGACATCCACACCAAAACCCCATTTGTAGGTCGCCAACATCAAAGACCAAAGGTAGATAAAACTACAAAGATGGGAAGAAACCAGAGCAGAAAAGCTGAAAATTCCAAAAACCAGAGCACCTGATCTCCAAAGGATCGTAGCTGCTTGCCAGCAAGGGGACAAAACTGGATGGAGAATGAGTTTGACAAGTTAACAGAAGTAGGCTTCCAAAGGTTGGTAATAACAAACGTCACCGAGCTAAAGGAGCATGTTCTAACCCATCGCATGGAAGCTAAAAACCTTGAAAAAAGGTTAGATGAACGACTAACTAAAAGAAACAGTGTAGAGAAGACCTTAAATGACCTGATGGAGCTAAAAGCCACAGCACAAGAACTTTGTGATGCACACACAAGCTTCAATAGCCGATTCAATGGCCGGGCATGGTGGCTCACGCCTGTAATCCCAGCACTTTATGAGGCCGAGGGGGGTGGATCACCTGAGGTCGGGAGTTCAAGACCAGCCTGACCAACATGGAGAAACCCCACCTCTACTAAAAATGCAAAAGTAGCCAGACGTGTTGGCACATGCCTGTAATCCCAGCTACTAGGGAGGCTGAGGCAGGAGAATCGCTTGAACCCAGGAGGCGGAGGTTGCAGTGAGCCAAGATCACGCCATTGCACTCCAGGCTGGGCAACAAGAGCGAAACTCCATCTTAAAAAAAAAAAAAAAGCCGATTCAATCAAGTGGAAGAAAGGATATCAGTGATTGAAGATCAAATTAATGAAATAAAATGAGAATACAAGATTAGAGAAAAAAGAGTGAAAAGAAATGAACAAAGCCTCCAAGAAATACGGGACTATGTGAAAACACCAAATCTACGTTTGATTGATGTACCGGAAAGTGATGGGGATAATGAAACCAAGTTAGAAAACACTCTTCAAGATATTATCCAGGAGAACTTCCCTAACTAGCAAGGCAGGCCAACATTCAAATTCAGGAAATACAGAGAATACCACAAAGATACTCCTCAAGAAGAACAACCCCAAGACATGTAATCATCAGACTCACCAAGGTTGAAATGAAGGAAAAAATGTTAAGGGCAGCCAGAGAGACAGGCCGGATTACCCACAAAGGGAAGCCCATCAGACTAACAGCAGCTCTCAGCAGAAACCCTACAAGCCAGAAGACAGTGGGGGCCAATTCAACAGTCTTAAAAGAATTTTCAACCCAGAATCTCATATCCAGCCAAACTAAGCTTCATAAGTGAAGGAGAAATAAATTCCTTACAGACAAGCAAATGCTGAGAGATTTTGTCACCACCAGGCCTGCCTTACAAAAGCTCCTGAAGGAAGCACTAAACATGGAAAGGAACAACTGGTACCAGCCACTGCAAAAACATGCCAAATTGTAAAGACCATCAACACTATGAAGAAACTGCATCAATTAACGGTCAAAATAACCAGTTAACATCATAATGACAGGATCAGATTCACACATAACAGTGTTAACCTTAAATGTAAATGGGCTAAATGCCCCAATTAAAAGACTCAGACTGGTAAATTGGATAAAGGGTCAAGACCCATGGGTATGCTGTATTCAGGAGACCCATCTCTTGTTCAGAGACACACATAGGCTCAAAATAAAGGGATGGAGGAAGATCTACCAAGCTAATGGAAAGCAAAAAAAAGCAGGAGTTGCAATCCTAGTCTCTGATAAAACAGACTTTAAACAAAGATCAAAAGAGACAAGACCATTACATAATGGTAAAGGGATCAATTCGATAAGAAGAGCTAACTATCCTAAGTATATATGCATCCAATACAGGAGCACCCAGATTCATAAAGTAAGTCCTTAGAGACTTACAAAGAGACTTAGACTCCCACACAATCATAATGGGAGACTTTAACACCCCACTGTCAATATTAGATCAATGAGACAGAAGGTTAACAAGGATATCCAGGACTTGAACTCACCTCTGGACCAAGCGGACCTAATAGACATCTACAGAACTCTACACCCCAAATCAACAGAGTATACATTCTTCTCAGCACCACATCGCACATATTCTAAAATTGACCACATAATTGGAAGTAAAACACTCCTCAGCAAATGTAAAAGAACAGAAATCACAACAAACTGTCTCTCAGACCACAGTGCAATCAAACTAGAACTCAGGATTAATAAACTCACTCAAAACCACACAACTACATAGAGACTGAACAACCTGTTACTGAATGACTACTGGGTAAATAATGAAGGCAGAAATATGTTCTTTCAAACCAAGGAAAACAAAGACACAATGTACCAGAATCTCTGGGACACATTTAAAGCAGTGTGTAAAGGAAAATTTGTAGCACTAAATGCCCACAAGAAGCAGGAAAGATCTAAAATCAGCACCCTAACATCACAATTAAAAGAACTAGAGAAGCGAGAGCAAACAAATTCAAAAGCTAGCAGAAGGCAAGAAATAACTAAGATCAGAGCAAAACTGAAGGAGATAGAGACACAAAAAACCCTTCAAAAAATCAATGAATCCAGGAGCTGATTTTTTGAAGATCAACAAAATAGATAGACTGCTAGCAAGACTAATAAAGAAGAAAAAAGAGAAGAATCAAATAGATGCAATAAAAAATGATAAAAGGGGTATCACCACGCATCCCACAGAAGTACAAACTACCATCAGAGAATACTATAAACACCTCTGCATAAGTAAACTAGAAAATCTAGAAGAAATGGATAAATTCCTGGACACATACACCCTCCCAAGACTAAACCAGGAAGAAGTTGAATCTCTGAATAGACCAATAACAGGTTCTGAAATTGAAGCAATAATTAATAACCTATCAACCAAAAAAAGTCCAGGACCAGACAAATTCACAGCCAAATTCTGCCAGAGGTAGAAAGAGGAGCTGGTACCATTCCTTCTGAAACTATTCCAATCAATAGAAAAAGAGGGAATCCTCCCTAACTCATTTTATGAGGCCAGCATCATCCTGATACCAAAGTCTGGCAGAGAAAAACACAAACAAAAGAATTGTAGGCCAGTATCCCTGATGAACATCAATGCAAAAATCCTCAATAAAATGTTGGCCAGCCGAATCCAGCAGCACATGAAAAAGCTTATCCACCATGATCAAGTTGACTTCATACCTGAGATGCAAGGCTGGTTCAACATACGCAAATCAATAAATGTAATCCGTCACATAAACAGAACCAAATACAAAAACCAAATGATTATCTCAATAGATGCAGAAAAGGCCTTCAACAAAATTCAACAGTCCTTCATGCTAAAAAACTCTCAATAAACTAGGTATTGATGGAACATATCTCAAAATAATAAGAGGTATTTATGACAACCCCACAGCCAATATCGTACTGAATGGGCAAAAACTGGAAGCATTCCCTTTGAAAACCGGCATAAGACAGGGATGCCCTCTGTCACCACTCCTATTCAACATGGTGTTAGAAGTTCTGGCTAGGGCAGTCAGGCAAGAGAAAGAAATAAAGGGTATTCAATTAGGAAAAGAGGAACTCAAATTGTCTCTGTTTGCAGATGACATGGTTGTATATTTAGAAAACCCCATCATGTCAGCCCCAAATCTCCTTAAGCTGATAAGCAACCTCAGCAAAGTGTCAGGATACAAAATCAATGTGCAAAAATCACAAGCATTCCTATACACCAGTAATAGCCAAATCATGAGTGAACTCCCATTCACAATTACTACAAAGAGAATAAAATACCTAGGAATCAAACTTACAAGGGATGTGAAGGACCTCTTCAAGGAGAACTACAAACCACTGCTCAATGAAATAAAAAAGGACACAAACAAATGGAAGAACATTCCATGCTCATGGATAGGAAGAATCAATATCGTGAAAATGGCAATACTGCCCAAGGTAATTTATAGATTCAATGCTATCCCCATCAAGCTACCACTGACTTTCTTCACAGAATTGGAAAAAACTACTTTAAAGTTCATATGGAACCAAAAAAAAGCCCACATAACCAAGACAATCCTAAGCAAAAAGACAAAACTGGAGGCATCACACTACCTGACTTCAAACTATACTACAAGGCTACAGTAACCAAAACAGCATGGTACTTGTACCAACACAGATATATAGACCAATGGAACAGAACAGAGGCCTCAGAAATAACACCACATCTACAACCATCTGATCTTTGACAAACCTGACAAAAACAAGAAATGGGGAAAGGATTCCCTATTTAATAAATGGTGCTGGAAAAACTGGCTAGCTGTATGTAGAAAGCTGAAACTGGATTCCTTCCTTACACCATATACAAAAATTAACTCAAGATGGATTAAAAACTTAAGTGTAAGACTTAACACCATAAAAACCCAAGAAGAAAACCTAAGCAACAGCTTCAGGACATAGGCATGGGCAAAGACTTCATGACTAAAACACCAAAAACAATGACGACAAAAGCCAGAATAGACAAATGGGATCTAATTAAACTAAAGAGCTTCTGCACAGCAAAAGAAACTATCATCAGAGTGAACAGGCAACTTACAGAATGGGAGAAAATGTTTGCAATCTACCCATCTGACAAAGGGCTAATGTCCAGAATCTATAAAGAACTTAAACAAATTTACAAGAAAAAAACAACCCCATCAAAAAGTAGGCAAAAGATATGAACAGATACTTCTCAAAAGAATACATTTATGCAGCCAACAGACATATGAAAAAATGCTCATCGTCACTGGTCATCAGAGAAATGCAAATCAAAACCACAATGAGATACCATCTCATGCCAGTTAGAATGATCATTAAAAAGTCAGGAAACAACAGATGCTGGAGAGGATGTGGAGAAATAGGAATGCTTTTACACTGTTGGTGGGAGTGTAAATTAGTTCAACCATTATGGAAGACAGTGTGGCAATTCCTCAAGGATCTAGAACTAGAAATACCGTTTGACCCAGTGATCTCATTACTGGGTATATATCCAAAGGATTATAAATTGTGCTACTATAAAGACACATGCACACGTATGTTTATTGTGGCACTGTTCACAATAGCAAAGACTTGGAACCAACCCACATGTCCATCAATGATAGACTGGATTAAGAAAATGTGGCACATATATACCATGAAATACTATGCAGCCATAAAAAAAGATGAGTTCATGTCCTTTGCAGGGACGTGGATGAAGCTGGAAACCATCATTCTCAGCAAGCTATCACAAGGACAGAAAACCAAACACTGCATGTTCTCACTCATAGGTGGGAGTTGAACAATGAGAACACATGGACACAGGGCAGGGAGCATCACACACTGGGGCCTGTCAGGGGGTGGAGGGGCTTGGAGAGAGATAGCATTAGGAGAAATACCTAATGTAAATGACGAGTTGATGGGTGCAGCAAACTAACATGACACATACATACCTCTGTAACAAACCTGCACATGGTGCACATGTACCCTAGAACTTAAAAAGTATTAAATATAAATAAATATATATAGATATAGATATAGATATATACCATTTTGCTAAGAATGGTTTTTAGGTAGAGCTAGGGCAGAAGAGACCAATCAGGAGAGTCAAGCGGCCATTACCTTAATTGAAGTGAGAAATGATGGTGGCTTGGCTCAGCATGGCAGTGACATGGATCCTGAGATAAAGTCAGATTGGGATTACTCACCCCTGTAATCCCAGCACTGGGAAGATGAGGCCTGCAGATCGCTTAAGCCTGGCAAATCGCTTGAGCCCGGAAGTTTAAGGCCAGCCTGTGCAGCATAGGGAAAACCTGTCTCTACACCAATTACAAAAATTATCCGGGTATGGTGGTGCATGCCTATAGTCCCAGTTACTTGGGAGGCTGAGATGGGAGGGTGGCTTGAGCCTTGGAGGTTGAGCCTGAAGTGAGCTGAGATTGTACCACTGTACTCCAGTTTGGGTGACACAGCAAGACCCCGTCTCAAAATAAATAAATGGAAGAACTAATATAAGTGAATGATACTACTATCATAGAAAGACAGAAAAGAAGACAGAGTAAGATGGAAATCAGGAAGAACAGAAGTAGAACCATATTATTGCTGCATGATGGAGGAAGAGTGGAAGGATGATGAATGATGTAAGGTTCTACAATAAGATCAAGAACTGAGAAAAGATTATTAGATCTGGCAACTGGAAGTCATCAAGCTCCTGCAAGTAGTTTTGGTAGAGTGGAGAAGACAGAAACTGTAGCAGAGGATAAAGGGTGAATAAAGTCAGAAGATGTGAAAAGAAAAGGTTAGCAGTGAATGGAAGGAGGGAGGAAAAGAATGGCCAAATTGAGTGATCAGGTTGTTGTGGGAGATTGTTAGTGTTTTTTTTTTTTTTTGCTTTGTCTTTTCAGAAGTGAGGAGATCTGAGAATGTTTTTAGGCTAAAAGAAAGGAGTCAGTAGAGAAGGAGCAGTTATAAATAAGGGAAAGATAGGAGTTAAATGATGAAGAAGCTACTATAGGAAGTAAGAGAGGGTGTGATCTTACGGAACCTGGTGGGTAAAAAGGAAGGACAGTTTTTTATCTGAGTCAAAAGGAGAGGAAATTGATAATGATACAAAGAGATTTTTGAGGAGAAGCAAAATTGAGGTCCTATTACTTTAGCTCTTAGAGCAGGGGTTGGCAAACCATGGCCTGTGGGCCAAATCTGGCCTGCTCCTTCCTATTTTTGTACAGCTCACAAGCTAAAAATGGTTTTTATACTTTACAGTTGTTGGAAAATTAAAAGAATGTTTTAAAAATTGAAATAATTTGTGATGTGAAAATTATATAGAATTCAAATTTCATTAATAAAGTTGTATTGGAGCACAGCCACACTTATTTCCATACATATTGTTATGGCTGCTTTTCCACTATAACAGTGGAATTGAATAGTTTGCAGAGACTATATGTGAAATTCCGATGGCTTCACTTTTGCTCTGCCCACTACAAATTTCAGTAACTTAGTTATAACTTGATAGCATGATGAGTAATATATACATCGTTATACTACAGTGGGTTTTTTTTGAAATTATGAATGCATACATGGCACACAAGAAAAAAGTGTACTTTGAGTGTCATATTTTCAAGGCACAGTATAGCATGAATTATTTTGTTATTGAATTAGATGGTAAAAAACGGTATTTATTATACAATGACACTATAGCTATGTTAAATGGCTATACTACACATCAACATTACCAGATTGAGCATTCATCTCAGAAAATCAACAGTCAAAAAAATTAGAAAATTTAAAATGGAATTCTCATCACAGCAGAATTTCCTCATCAAAAGAAAAATAAAATAAAATGAGGCTGCAACCAAAATAAGTTCCTGAGAGGTTCATATGTTACCCAAGCAAGGAAACCTGTTTACTCATGGTAATTGCAGCAGCCAAAAAAAATATGTCCAGAGAAAGTAAACTTGTTTAAGATTATTAGCTTCTCAGTGAGAACAGTTTCTTGAAGAGTTGACGGCATTTTGAACAACATGGCCAACTTAAAATAAGACAAATGATTTGAATGTTTTTCCGTGGCTCATCATGACCCAATGGATATTAATACTTGCTAAATCCGTTGGCTAAATGTTGTCATGATGGGAGTGAGTTCATTATCTTGAGAGTGAGTTTGTTATACAAGCTAGTTTGGCCCTCTTACTCTCTCGCATGCACTCTCTTGCCATGTGATGCCTCCTGCCATGTTATGACACAACAAGAAGGCCCTTACTAAATGCCCCTTGATCTCGGATTTCCTAGCCTCCAGGACTGTGAGCAAATAAACTTTCATTGCTTACAAATTACCCAGTCTATAGTATTCTGTTAAAGTAGCATAAAACAAAGACAGGCCGGGTTCAGTGGCTCATGCCTGTAATCCTAGCACTTTGGGAGGCCGAGGTGGGCAGATCATGAGGTCAGGAGATCGAGACCATCCTGGCTAACGTGGTGAAACCCCGTCTCTACTAAAAAAAAAAAAAAAATTCAAAAAAAAGACAGTACTGCTTAGTTGTTTATTTGAGAAGTCAATGATGAATTGGAAATGACTGAAGAATTAGCCTCTGCAAATAGTCATGGTTCAACTACAGACAAGAACATTTTCAAAGAAGGTGAAAACACTGATTCTGTTCAACCTGAATCTGCTAAGATGTGTTGCACCTGATAATGGTGAAAATTATAGGTGGAGCAGGAAAAGGCCTAGTTGGACAAAAGTTACAAAGCTTTTGAAAATACAGTTTTTTTGTTTATGGTTATTCATTGTATTATTCATTAGCAGCCACGTTGCAGAAAATATTTGAATTTATCATGTGTTATTGAACTAGTAGTGTCAAGGTAAAGTTTATTCACTCTTGTGACATAATCATTGTCAGTTTTGTGAATTTTTGTCAGATACAAAAGTTGAAGATCCCTACTTGCCCTACCGCATGGCAATTCAATGGCAGAACAAGGCTTAAGTTTTGTTTTTTTTTTTTTTGAGATTGAGGCCAAGAATGAAATTTTTCTGAACAGAACTCCTTTTCAGCTATTGTTATTAAACCCATTCAACTTTGGAAATCACCTTTTACTGCAGACTTAGTTAAATTCTGAGTTCTTTTTGGAGACAGGGTCTTGCTTTGTCAGCCAGGCTGGAGTGCAGTAGCATGAACATAGCTCACTGCAACCTCACACTCTTGGGCTCACATGATTCTCCCACCTCAGCTTCCCAAGTAGCTAGTACCAGAAGTACACACCACCACACCTGGCCAATTTATTTATTTATTGTGGAGACGAGATCCCACTGTGTTGCTCAGGCTGGTCTTGAACTCCTGGCCTCAAGCAATCCTGCCTCAGCCTCCCAGAGTGCTGAGTGAGATTACAGGCATGAACCACCATGTCCAGCCCAGACTTAGTTATATTCTTTGTTGTTGTTTTCTTTTTGAGACAGGGCCTCGCTCATTTGCCCAGGCTGGAGTGCAGTCTCGGCTCACTGCAACCTCTGCCTCCCAGGTTCAAGCGATTCAAGCTGAGACTACAGGCTCGTGCCACCACATCTGCCTAATTTTGTTAATTTTTTTGTAGAAACAAGGTTTACCTATGTTGCCCAGGTTGGTCTTGAACTCCTGGACTCATGCAATTTCCCCTGTCTCAGCCTCTCAAAGTACTGGGATTATAGGCATGTGCCACCATGCCCGGCTAATTTTGTATTTTCAGTAGTGATGGGGTTTCTCCATGTTGGTCAGGCTGGTCTCAAACTCCCGACCTGAGGTGATCCACCTGCCTCGGCCTCCCAAAGTGCTGAGATTACAGGTGTGAACCACCGCTCCTGGCCTATATTCTTAAGTAATTCAAACTGAAACCACAAAGCAGAACAGTGCTTATATGCAAAACTTATGCTGGAGTAAAGTTTTGACAACACCTAATATAGTTTGACTCACAAGTAATGTCACACTGCTTTATATACCTCTCAGACTGTCAGAAGTTAACACAAGCAGTATCTCCATTCCCACGCAAGTTGGCAGCAGATAGATTTTCCAAGCTTAAGCTATTAATACAATGCCAGAGCGTTTTTTGCACCTCCATGCAAGCACAGAGGAAATTTCCATATTTCAAAATCCATTTAACTGTGCAATTGAGGAACTTCCACTTAATCTTCATTTGGAAGTGATTAATCTGCAATGTAATAACATGGTAAAAGGCAAATATCAAGAGAAGAATTTAACAGAATTATATTCTGGCCTATTACTCTCCCAACTAATAAATATGCTCAATTAAAACCACATACTCATAGACTCATATTAGGATTTGACATTACCTATCTGTGTGAAAAGGCATTTTCAAAAATGCAGTACCTCAAATTTTGTTACAAATTAGAATTAGCAAATGAATATTTATAATTATTTCCAATTAAGTGAAATATGCTTCCCCCAAAATATTTCATTCTTCTAAGTAACTTCCAAATAGACCTGTATTACAAAAAAGAAACATGGTTATTATATTTTTAATCTTGTCAATAAATTTATGGAAATTTTGTTTCCTCTTTTTGTAAAAGTAATTGCCCAATATCCTGTTTTGCCTCTTGGCTTTCAAAGTCTAAAATATTAACTATCTGACCCTTTTCAGAAAAAATTTGCCAACCCCTGGCTCACGGTAAGGGATCGGGAAGTTGGAGCTTAAAGAAAGGAAGAACTTCCTAATAGGTATCTTTAGTGGATCTATTGTTGATTTAACATAGTATTCATTATAAATTTTACTTGGGAGGGGAGGACTTTTCTCTTGGCAAATTTATGCAGTTTGCAAACCATAGCCAGTGAAATATCTGCATTTTTCTTTTGTAAATTTTATTAACCTAATTTTAATTTGGCTTATAGACAGTGTCAACTGGGCAAGTGGTGAGGATGACCATGTAGTTGCCAGAGCAGAATATGATTTTGCTGCCGTATCTGAAGAAGAAATTTCTTTCCGGGCTGGTGATATGCTGAACTTAGCTCTCAAAGGTAATAAATTATGAATAAGTTGGAATTATCTGTAAATTTTGATATTCATAAATGCAGTATTAAAAACTACAACAAAGGATCTTGTTCGTTGTTAGTTAACTTAGAGATAGTTACTAGAACTTCTTTTTCATGTCAATTTAGAGCTTCCAAATCTGGAGGAGTCGGGAAGAAATGCCCCAGCAGAGTTATTCTAATAGTATTTCACTGAAATAAGGAAAGGCTTTGTTTATATAGGCTTTTCTAAACTCAAAATACTTGAATTTCAAACTGTTAATCTCCACACAAAAATGTGATGTCAGTAACTAAACATAACAAATCTAATAAAGCAAAGGAATTATCTAACATCATCTAAGCATTGCTGTTAGTCCTTGATTACTGGGACTGGTGTTGCTTCTTTATTACTTCAGTAGTGTTTACCTCAGAAATTTCATCATGAGTATTTTAGGAAATATTGTCGTGAAGTATTATAGAACCCCAGCAAGAAATTTATATGCATCTCGGGTTTATTTTTGGACCAAGTCACTGATACTTTTTAATGACTTTAGGCAAAATGAATGACCTTTTCCTTCACCCTTCCTGAGTAATGATTTTCAGGATTTTTATGCATTTTTTTTAATACGTGTATTTATGGGGATTCAAGTTTATTGCAAAAAATGATGTTTTGTTGATAAAGGTACTAATAACAATAACATTATTTATTGAGTACTTACTATGTACAAGGTACTATATTTTACATATTTCATTTAAGCCTTACAATAATACTGTGAAGTGGTACTATTATTATCCTGTCCTTGTTTTACACTTGGAGAAACTGAGACTCAGAATAAGTAAATTGTCCAGTATCACAAAGCAAAGGTGCAATAGAACTGGACTATGAATCTAGGTTTGTCTAACTTGAGACCTTATGCTTTTAACAACTCTGGCTGTTTTTTCATGGAAAGATCTATTAATGGAAACTTCACCCTTTTTTTTGGTTTTAGTCATTCTATGCAGGGAAGAAATACCTTCAATGTTCAAATCATTACTATGTAAATAATTGAAAATTTTGGATGAGATTAGTAAATCTTTGCCTCATCCCTTTTACAAAAAACCTAGACTTAAGCGAGGTGCAGTGGTGTGCACCTGTAGTCCCACCTACTCAAGGGGCTGAGGCAGGAGGATCACTTGAGGCCAGGAGTTTGAGGCTGTAGTACACTGTAATCACACCTGTGGAATAGCACCACTGCACTCCAGCCTGGGCAACGTAGTGTAACCTTGTCTCAAGAAAAAATTAAAAAACAAACCTCTAGACTTTTAGGTATTCTATTCGTATTTTTCTTTTTCTTTTTTTTTTTTTTGAAACAGAGTCTCACTCTGTTGCTCAGGCTAGAGTACAGTGGCACGATCTCAGCTCACTGCAACCTCTGCCTCCCGGGTTCAAGTGATTCTCCTGCCTCAGCCTCTTGAGTTGCTGGGACTACAGGCACATGCCACCAAGCCCAGCTAGTTTTTGTATTTTTAGTAGAGACAGGCTTTCACCATGTTGGTCAGGCTGGTCTCGAACTCCTGACCTTGTGATCCGCCCGACTCGGCCTCCCAAAGTGCTGGAATTACAGATATGTGCCACCACGCCTGGCCTATTCATATTTTTCTTATAGGGAAAATAGCAATTTACTATTTTGGATTTCAAACGAATGATTTTTTAAAGATTTGTTGTTAGAGACAGGAACAACACAGATAACTTTAATTAGAGGTCATGTGGTTTCTTTCAGTTATATAACACTTCAGAAAATTTTTATATTTCATTATTCTTCAATGAATAGTGCCTCTTAACACTAGCTTGCTTCTTGGCTTTCCTCCATTGCTCAAGAAAAGTATGTTTGGGCATTTGGAACAAAATCGGTCATAGACATGGTAAATTTGGTTTTTCCTGTTATTGTAGAGCATTAAACATTAAAAAGTCTTATATTGTGCCTAAATTATAATGTTGAACTAAAATTGTAACAGTTAAGCAGCTTTTTAAAGATATAGATAAAATAGGAAAATACAATAGAAAACTGAGTACATTAAATAATCTTTCTTTAAGCTTAGAGTATTGTCTTTATCATATGGCTAGAAATAACAGAGGTCTTCAATTTTTTGCCCATCTTGGATTGAAATTAATATTTACTATCTTCAGGATTGTTTATCACAATCACATGAAATGAATTTTAGACTTTTGCCAAAAGTAGGCTAAGAAAGCTGAGTGCATAAAGGTATATCTTTTCTATACTTATTCCTAACTTACCCAGTTGAGAAGGAATAAGATATTCATTTTTTAGACTCCAATTTAAAATATGAAAGACATCGATGTTAGTTTTCAGTTTTGAGAGAACTAAATCTCCCTACTCTATGAATGGACCAACTGATAATAAACTTTATGTTCTTCAAGGTGGAAGGAAATATTTAGTAAGTATAAAATAAAAATAGAAGAATGGACCCTAGAACTGTTAAGCCTACTCAGCATTTGATTTTGAATATATATGCATGTACTATTTGTTATCTACTATGTAAGTGTAACAGATTTTCCTGAATATGATATTTTACCATTAATATTCTGTTGGACCTCCAAAGTATATTGTAATTACAAGACTGTCTTTTTTTCGCATCAGAACAACAACCCAAAGTGCGTGGTTGGCTTCTGGCTAGCCTTGATGGCCAAACAACAGGACTTATACCTGCGAATTATGTCAAAATTCTTGGTAAAAGAAAAGGTAGGAAAACGGTGGAATCAAGTAAAATTTCCAAGCAGCAACAATCTTTTACCAACCCAACACTAACTAAAGGAGCCACGGTTAATGATTCTTTGGATGAACAGGAAGCTGCCTTTGAATCTGTTTTTGTTGAAACTAACAAGGTTCCAGTTGCACCTGATTCCACTGGGAAAGATGGAGAAAAGCAAGATCTTTGATATCTTTCATGTTTGCCTGCAGTTGAACAATACTTTAGAGTACTTTTTAAAATTATTTCTCACAAAGAAATGAATGTACAATCCAATGAAAACATTTGTTATTGGCTATTCCAGGTGTTTTGCTGCTAGAAATTATTAAAGTTACACACTAGTATGTTGGTCTGGTGACCTGGTTACATTTTATTATACACATTATTGGACCATAAGGACATTTGTTTCACCTAGATTTTAAGATTATGGAGACTGCTGTCATTTTCATCTTATTTAAATCTCTAGGTTTATTGGAAGAGTAAGATTGATGAACTATAGCATGCACAGTTTGGTACAGTAGGGATCATTAATACTTTTAAAAGTTCTACATTAATTGACTTGGAATCCTTAGAAATGGAGTGATAACATATCAGTATGAAAACAGGCAAAAGGTAAATTTTTTTTTTTACAACCTTAAGTAATCTCAATAATAAAATTTTCTGATCTGTATTATATCCAGTGTTGGGTTTATATTTTCACCCACAAACAACTGACACTGCTATCTTTTACTGTATTTTTAAAAATTTATCTTGAAAAGGTCACCCAGAAGCATTCTGAAGGAAATGGTTCTAGAATGATAGAGTATGTAGCCCTAATAGTTTTCCCTCCTAGCAAAAAGTGTGAAATTTATCTTTCTTACAAACTGTTCCATTTCTTCTAAGGATCACTTAATTATTTATCTCTTTAAGCCAGGCGTGGTAGCTCACACCTGTAATCCCAGCACTTTGGGAGGCCGAGGCAGGCGGATCACCTGAGGTCAGGAATTTGAGACCACCCTGACCAACATGGAGAAACCCTGTCTTTACTAAAAATACAAAATTAGTCAGGTGTGGTGGCACATGCCTGTAATCCCAGCTACTCGGGAGGCTGAGGCAGGAGAATCGCTTGAAGCCGGGAGGCGGAGGTTACGCTGAGCCGGAGATCTCACCATTGCGCTTCAGCCTGGGCAACAAAAGTGAAACTCTGTCTCAAAAAAAAAAAAAAAAAAAAAAAATTTATTTCTTTAAAATATGACTAGTTTTCATACTGGGTGAATCAGAAGTATATGAAAGGTATACTTTCTTTTCCTACAACAAATACTTGAGTTCTTTCGAGTTTGCACTTAATGATATAATCAGTTGTAATAGTAATTTTTAATCTTTTCATAGATTGTTTGCTTCTACCTTCTGTAATTTTTTAAATTCCATATTTAGGATGCTCTGTAAATACTGAAAATGTGTCACATTGGATACATTTTTCTTTTAGGTTTAATTTTTACTACTGAGACTTATTTATAGTCTTAGTGCTCTGTTGCCATTTAGAATATGATAATCCTCAAGCCTGTAATCTCAGCACTTTGGGAGGCCAAGGCGGGCGGATCACCTGCGGTCAGGAGTTTGAGACCAGCCTGGCCAACACGGTGAAACCCTGTCTCTACTAAAAATACAAAAATTAGCTGGGTGCAGTGGCATGCACCTGTAGTCCCAGCTACTCAGGAGGCTGAGGCAGGAGAATCACTTGAACCCGGGAGGCAGAGGTTGCAGGGAGCTGAGATCATGCCACTGCACTCCAGCCTACGGGACAGAGCAAGACTCTTTATCAAAACAAAACAAACAAAAAAATAATACGATAATGCTATTTGACGTGTTTTTTGGTTTATAATGATTTTAAATGCAGTTAACTTTCAGTACACTGAATATTTCCCCAGATAATTGAAACTTCATATACTTGCTACGAACATACTACAGAGTAATACTATCAGGAATACAGGTGTATAAGAATACATTTATAGATATTGTTGAAAACTTTCAACTGTTTGATAAAAATTGTGATTTAGTATTTTTTCTTTTTTTTTTTTTCTGAAACAGAGTCTTGCTCTGTCGCCCAGGCTGGAGTCCAGTGGCGCGATCTCGGCCCACTGCAAGCTCCGCCTCCCGGGTTCATGCCATTCTCCTGTCTCAGCCTCTCGAGTAACTGGGACTACAGGCGCCCGCCACCAGGCCCAGCTAATTTTTTTTGTATTTTTAATAGAGACGGGGTTTCACCGTGTTATCCAGGATGGTCTCCATCTCCTGACCTCGTGATGAGCCCGCTTCGGCCTCCCAAAGGGCTGGGATTACAGGCGTGAGCCACCGCACCCGGCGATTTAGTATTTTTTTCTAATAGACTATGTTCAACAAATAAGTAATTCTCAAATAGTTCAGATTAAAACAGACAGGAACCAAGTACATACCCAGCATAGAAGAACTTTACTAAGGCTTCTTGGAAAGCCCTTTTTTGAAATGACAGTATCATAAGTAACATATCATTTAAAATAGAAATCTTGACCCAGTGCAGAAAAATAAATACTTTATAGTAAAATTTATTTATCTTTGGCCAGTTTTCCAACACCCAGGTACTAGCCTTGAAGTTGAAGAGATAAGGTTTCTTGTATATTATTTTTCATTTGTGTTCTATAATTAAAGGTTCTGCTTTGATTTGTCAGGTAATTTATAGAAATTTTGTTCTCAAAACAAATTTTTGATAAATTATTAAATTTGGGGTTGAGATGTCTAAATTGAATGCTAGAAGTAAAGTAGAAGTGACCACTATTAAAGATGTATAGGGAGAAGAGTACAGCACTAAGTGATAAAATAGTGACACTTTTGTAAGGGTGTTTATTGTTTGGTTAAGTCTGCTAAATTACGGTATGCATTATCTGGTGACTTTTTGTGCCTGAAAATTCCTTTTGTATTAAAATTCTGGAGAAGGAATTCAGGACTAGAATAATGAGAAATTTTGTAACTTTTTTTATCATGACAGTTTTAGAATAATTTTTTTAGCTGAGATTAAATGTTCAAGGCTCCAATATTATTTTTAGGAACTTATTTAGGGAGTGCTACTTTACAGAAATTACTAACACACCAAAACATTATTAATTAAATGAAATATAAGTTTACAATAATAAAACATGTTTCTTTTAATTTTTCTGATTATATTTTACGAATTCAGAAAGGAAATGGTAAAAGAACTATACATTTTCATGTTTTAACATTTTATGTACGTACTTGATTCTGTCTGTGTGTCATAATTACACATTTACTTGAACACAGCTATCCTTTATCTTGTGCTTTCTTTAATAGAAAAATGAACAGAAACTGAATGCAGTTAAATTTTTATTTTTAGTAGGTTGTGAAGTTACTTTTACTGGAGAAATAAAAATATGTTAAACTTGATTGACTTTTTTTAAGATAAATTGTTAATGCTTTTGCAGGATTAGAATTAATATGAAGTCTCTCTTTAGCATTATTGTATATATTACCTACTGCAAACCTATCTGTTCTATTTCTTTGTGATTTAAAGAAAAATAGGCCAGGCGTGGTAGCTCACACCTATAATCCCAGCACTTTGGGAGGCCAAGGTGGGCGGATCACAAGGTCAGGAGTTTGAGACCAGCCTGACCAATATGATGAAACCCCATCTCTACTAAAAATACAAAAATTAGCCAGGTGTGGCGGTGGGTGCCTATAGTCCCAGTTACTCGGGAGGCTGAGGCAGGAAAATTGCTTGAACCCGGGAGGCAGAGATTGCAGTGAGCCAAGATCTCACCACTGCACTCCAGTCTGTGCGACAGAGCGAGACTCCATCTAAAAAGAAAAAAACAAAAAAAAGAAAAATAATATATTTATATAGAATTACCTACAGGTGTGTTAAATAAAAAGACTTCATACCTAGATTTTGGGGGATCTAGATTCTAGTTTAGACATCACTGCTTACTGTAAGATTTAAGTCAAAAAAAAAAAAAAAGATTTAAGTCCCATTATTTATTTTTCAGTTTCCTAATTTATAACAATAGGCATAGCTGCTACACCTGCCTCACATGAAAGTGCTTTTTTTTTTTACGTTAATTTTAATTTTTTTTTTGAGGCAGGGTTTTGCTCTTGTCACCCAGGCTGGAGTGCAATGGCGAAATCTCGGCTCACTGCAACCCCCAACTCCTGGGTTCAAGCGATTCTCCTGCTTCAGCTTACCTAGTAGCTGGGATTACAGACACCCGCCACCATGCCCAGCTAATTTTTGTATTTTTAGTAGAGTCGGGGTTTCACCACATTGGCCAGGCTGGTCTTGAACTTCTGACCTCAGGTGATCCGCCTGCCTCAGCCTCCCCACGTGCTGGGATTACCGTCATGAACCACTGCGCCGGGCCTGAAAATGCTTTTTAAAAAATACAGGGGCCAGGTGCGGTGGCTCACCCTGTAATCCTAGCACTTTGGGAGGCCGAGGTGGGCGGATCACCTGAGATCAGGAGTTCGAGACCAGCCTGGACAACATGGTGGGACCCTGTCTCTACTAAAAATGCAAAAAATTAGCCAGGCATGGTGGCACACACCTCTAGTTCCAGCTACTCGGGAGGCTGAGGCAGGAGAATTGCTTGAACCCGGGAGCCGAGATTGCATCACTGCACTCCAGCGTGGGCAACACAGCAAGACTCTATCTCAAAAAAAAAAAATTTCTATATATATATAGAGAGAGAGAGAGAGAGAGAGAGGTGGGTGTGGTGGCTCACCCTGTAATCCCAGCACTTTGGGAGGCTGAGGTGGGTGGATCATCTAAGGTCAGAAGTTCAAGACCAGCCCGGCCAACATGGTGAAACCCCATCTCTCCTAAAAATACAAAAATTAGCCGGGCATAGTAGCGAGCGCCTGTAATCCCAGCTACTCTGGAGGCTGAGGCAGGAGAATCACTTAAACCTGGGAGGCAGAGGTTGCAGTGAGCCAAGATCGTGCCATTGCACTCCAGCCTGGGTGACGAGCGAAACTCCATCTCAAAAAATACAGCTATGCTTGTGTTCTGTTTTACCTTAAGAGTTTTTATTCATCTCCCTCCTGCAATTTCATACTCTACGCTCCCTATTTAATATTTGTCCTTCCAAGCCATCTCTCATGTTTTGGATATAGTTTCTTGAAAACCACATAGTATTTATATGTTTAAATTTTTTACATAAATGATATTGTGGCATAAATTTTATTCTCCTAACCTTCATAAAATATTAGGTTTTTAAGACCTATCCACGTTGCTTATATAATGTGCTTTTTTTTTTTTTTTTTTTTTTTTTTTTTTTTTTTTTTTTTTTGAGACAGCATCCCGCTCTGTCACCAGGCTGGAGTGCAGTGACGCGATCTCAGCTCACTGCAAGCTCCGCCTCCCGGGTTCACGCCATTCTGCCTCAGCCTCCCGAGCAGCTGGGACTACAGGCGCCCGCCACCATGCCCGGCTAATTTTTTGTATTTTTAGTAGAGACGGGGTTTCACCGTGTTAGCCAGGATGGCCTCAATCTCCTGACCTCGTGATCCGCCTGCCTCAGCCTCCCAAAGTGCTGCAATTACAAGCGTGAGCCACCACGCCTGGCCTATAATGTGCTTTTGACTGGTGCATATTATTCTATTGTATTCATATACCAAAGCTTATCTTTTCCTCTAGTCACAAATACTTATATTTTTCCTAGCTATTTCCACTTCTGCAAGCTTGTACATGTCTTCCTATGAAGGAAGAATGCCCTTTCAGGAAGCCTGCCCTTTCATTTCTTTGCTATATATGTCCTAGAGTAGAAAGACTGGAGTTTGAGGTATATGCATATTTAATTTAAGTCATGCTGGATCGTTTTTAGGAATGGTTGTCCCAGTTTTCCTTTCCACAAGCAAGACCTGAGGGTTTCATTTTCTCTTCATTTTCAGTAGCACTTGATATTTTCTGATTTTTCCTAATCTGACGTGTATAAAATTGTATTTTTTTCTTAATCTGTGTTATCTGATTACTGATGAAGGTGAGTATTTGCTTTTTAGTCATTCCGATTTTCCATTCTGTGGATGGTCTGTACTTATAATTTGTCTCTTTTCTGTTAAGTTTTTCTTTCTTGCTGATTACAGTATAGTATATACAGTGTGTGCATGTGTGTATATATATATATATTTTTTTTTTTTTTTTTTTGAGACAAGGTCTGGCTCTATCGCCCAGGCTGGAGTGCAGTGGTGTGATCTCACCTCACTGCAACCTCTACCTCCTGAGCTCAAACCATCCTCCCACCTCAGCCTCCCAAGTTGCTGGGACTAAAGGCGCGTACCACCACGCTTGGCTAATTTTTGTGTTTTTTTTGTAGAGATGGGGTTTCTCCATGTTGCCTAAGCTGGTCTCAAACTCGTGAGCTCAAGAGATCTGCCTGCCTCTCTGCCCCCAAAGTGGTGGGATTACAGGTGTGAGCCACTGCTCCCAGCCAAGAAATTCTTTATATGTAGATACTATTTTCTTGTCAAGTTCAGATGTTGGAAATAACTTGCCATTTGTTCATTCTTGTCTTTGTTGTTTTTCATATAATAGAAATCCCCCCAATGGTTTATGTTTTTTATGTCTTTATTTTGTTTTGTTTTGTTTTTGAGATGGAGTTTCCCTCTTGTTGCCCAGGCTGGAGTGCAGTGGCACAATATTGGCTCACTGTAACCTCCACCTCCCGGGTTCAAGCGATTCTCCTGCCTCAGCCTCCTGAGTAGCTGGAACTATAGGCATATGCCACCATACCCGGCTAAATTTTTTTGTATTTTTAGTAGAGACAGTATTTCACCATGTTGGCCAGGCTGGTCTTGAACTCCTGACCTCAGGTGATCTACCTACCTCGGCCTCCCAAAGTTCTGGGATTACAGGTGTGAACCACCGCGCCCAGCCATGGGTCTTGTTCTTCTATCAGTTTTATAGTTTTACCATTTACATTTAGGTCTTAAATTTAATTGGAATTAATTTTTGGATATAGTATGAGGTATGAATTCAACTTTTTCTCCATCTAGTCATTAAAAGGAAAGGGTTAACATTAAAAGGAAATTAAAATTAAAAGGAAAGGTAAACATTAAAAGGAAAGAGAAGGGTTAACCCCTTCTCTTGCTCTGGGGAAAAATGATCTCGGGTTTACTTCTGTTTAGCACTGTTTCCTTGGTAACCTACAAAGTTAAAATAAATATGGAAAGTCAACTCTTTACCAGGTAGCCTTTTTTGTTTGTTTTAACTGTAAAAAGACAAAACACAGATGTTGATTTATCTGAGTAAGATATGAAACCGGTAACCAAGCTTGTTCCTAGTTGTAGGGACCTGGAACCTACCTTGAGGGTTTTTTACAAGATAGCGCTCCCTATCACACGTGAGGCTTACCTAAAGAGGATGCCTCCTCTACATGCCAGTTGTTTACTGTGCTATATCTTTCTGCCAACCTAAGTGACCTTGGTGCCAAGTTATATTCTTTTGGGTTTTCTGAGTGAATGTCTGCAGAACATGCCAAGTAGGATTGCAGTCAGTTTTTCTAACACCATCTACTACATAATCCGTATCATCTCATTTCATTACATTCCAAGTTCTATAAACATGCAACTGGGGCTCTCTGTTTTGTTGGTATGTGTCAGTTTCTTTTCCAGTACAACATTGTCTTTTTTTTTTTTTTTTTGAGACAGAATCTCGCTCTGTCTCCCAGGCTGGGGTGCAGTGGTGTGATCTTGGCTCACTGCAACCTCTGGCTCACAGGTTGAAGCGATTCTCCTGCTTCAGCCTCCCAAGTAGCTGGGACTACAGGCGAGCGCCACCATGTCTGGCTAAGTTTTGTATTTTTTTAGTAGAGATGGGGTTTCACCATGTTGGCCAGGCTGGTCTCGAACTCCTGACCTCAAATGATCTTCCCACCTCAGCCTCCCAAAGTGCTGAGATTACAGGTGTGAGACATTGCGCCTGTCATGTCCTTCCCTCACAGTCCTTATACTTCTCCCTTGTTGATTTGGCCAAGTTGTCAGTCTATATTTAACACTAACTGTGGTAGCAGGTATTTTTTTTTTACCTTATTTCTGCTTTAGATTCTAAAGTTGCTCTATTAACTTGTGATGTTTGCTGTGAGTTTTACACTAGTCTTTATCGAAAGCTTTTCTCTTTTTTTTTTTCTCTCTCTTTTTTTTGAGACGAGTCTCGCACTGTCGCCCAGGCTGGAGTGCAGTGGCTCAATCTCAGCTCACCACAAGCTCCGCCTCCGAGGTTCACGCCATTCTCCTGCCTCAGCCTCCCGAGTAGCTGGGACTACAGGCGCCCACCACCACATCTGGCTAATTTTTTGTATTTTTTAGTAGAGACAGAGTTTCACGGTGTTAGCCAGGATGGTCTCGATCTCCTGACCTTGTGATCCACCCACCTCGGCCTCTCAAAGTGCTGGGATTACAGGCATGAGCCACCATGCCCGGCCGAAAGCTTTTCTCTTTTGTAGCTAATTTAAATCTTCATTAGCAGGGCCAGGTACAATGGCTCACACATGTAATCCCAGAACTTTGGGAGGCCAAGGCAGGCAGATAATTTCAGCTCAGGAGTTCTAGACCCGCCTGGGCAATGTGGTGAAACCCCATCTCTACAAAAAATAAAATTAACCAGGCATGGTGGCACGTACCTGTGTGGTACGTGCCTGTAGTCCCAGCTACTTGGGAGGCTGAGGAGAGGATTGCTTGAGCCCAGGAAGTTGAGGATGCAGTGAACCATGATCACGCCACTGCACTTCAGCCTGGATGACAGAACGAGACCCTGTCTCAAAAAAATAAAATATGAAAGAAATATTCATTTGTCTAGATGGTTTTTAGTTTCTCGCCTTTAGTAATATGGTAGATGACATTGATTTTTCTGATATTAAACCTTTGTATTCTTACTTAATATAATTTTTAAGGAAATTATTTTATCAAATATTAAAATAAAAAGGATAACATGCAGAAACCTAGCTGTATACAGAAAAGGCAATATTACCACTATTTGGTGAGGTGTGCTACATGACCATAACCTGAAAAGAGGCACTAGGTCATAAGACTGGCTTCAGTTCCTCTGAGAATTTACGAGAGCCTTTTCTGTGGAGGTCACTGGGCAAGGCCCTGAGCAAATTCTGAGAAACATTGGGTTATCCATAATTAGTGTATTTTGAAAGGTGTACTGGTTACTGGAGCACACCTGTCTAGGATTAACTCCACAGAGGACTTGCTTCTGCCTCTGCTGGCAGTGTGGGAGTACCACCATTCTGGAACCACTTCAGTCCTCCCTTAAAGGTTGTATGTAAGGATGGGAAATCATGAACAGCTTTTGCCCACTCTCCTTAGTGGGCCAGTGCTCAATGTCCTGACAGCTAGGCCATTATGGGCATCCACCCTCAGGGCACCCAAACCCCCTCTCTTCTCCCTGTAGTTTCCCAGATCACTGGTTTTGATTGATTTGGGGTCCCCTCTCTCCACTTCTATGAGACCAGCAGTGCTTTAATGTGTCCCAGCCAGGATCTTCCTTGTTCACCAAGAAAGTTTCCCATTTAGCCCACCACACCAGAAGCAGAAGTTCCTCCAGATTCCAGACTCTAATAGCCAGTTATTACAAAGGAAATCAGTAATACCTAGTGGCTTTGTCTCTTTGGGATGTTTGGTTTTTTAACTATTAAGAATATTTACTTTAGGCCGGGCACGGTGGCTCACGCCTGTAATCCCAGCACTTTGGGAGGCCGAGGCGGGCGGATCACGAGGTCAGGAGATCGAGACCATCCTGGCTAACACGGTGAAACCCCATCTCTACTAAAAATACAAAAAAAAAAATTAGCCGGGTGTGGTGGCGGGCGCCTGTAGTCCCACCTACTCGGGAGGCTGAGGCAGGAGAATGGCGTGAACCTGGGAGGCAGAGCTGGCAGTGAGCCGAGATCGCGCCCCTGCACTGCAGCCTGGGCGACAGAGTGAGACTCCGTCTCAAAAAAAAAAAAAAAAGAATACTTTATACAAATTAATCGATAGTTTGAAATTAACTGGGAAATATGTCTTAATGGGATATGAGCAAGGAATGGAGGATATTAGAAAATAGAAAAGCCATAATTTCAGGAAGAAAAATGTTAGCAAACTTAATAACAAGCATGTATATTTCAACAAGTCTGTGTATTTCATCTTATTTTTCTCATTTTGCCACAGATCCTCATAGGGCCTTAAATTGAGATGGGCATTTGGAAACTTCTGCTTTAAAACTTAGGAAGATTCCTAAGTGTCTTCTGACAAAAGCTGATAGATTTATAATAGTGTAGTTTTATGTATTTTTTGTAGTTTATGGTACTCTTATTTGAAATTCGTTGAAAATTGGTCATTCGTGTTGATATACATGGCAACTAAACTCATTAATTGGAAAAGCCCACTCTTTAACCATTGTCTTAATGATTAAATGTTTTTCCATTTGTATGTGCAAATATACAAACTTTTAAAACAATGAAAATGAGTTTTTTAATATGAATGGTAAACACATTTTCCATTTAAAACTTGTTAATATTCATTAAGTTTAAAATGGATCAAAATTTTTCATATATTTCTGAGACTGGAAAATGAAAAGATTAAGTAAGATGACTGGTAAACTAATAAAGGTTATTGTGAACACCAAATTAAGGAGTCTTTGTATTTTCCCTTTTCTAACGGTATTTTCCGGGGCGGAACATTTCACTTCTTACAACATTGTTAAATGTGGGGTGAGACCCCTGTTTGAATTCTAGTTCTGTCACTTTCCAGTTTTTTTTCTTTTTTTAAATTGAGACGGGGTCTGGCTGTGTCGTCTAGGCTGGAGTGCAGTGGTTCACTGCAGCCTCTGCCTCCTGAGCTCAAGCCATCCTCCCACCTCAGCCTCCGAAGTAGCTGGGACTACAGACACACTTCACCACATCTGGCTAATTTTTTTTTTTTTTAATTTTTTGTAGAGATAGGGTTTTACCATGTTGCCAGGCTGGTCTTAAACTCCTGACCTCAAGCAATCCACCCACCTCAGCCTCCTGAAGTGGTGGGATTACAGGTGTGAGCCACCCTGCCCAGCCTCTAGTTTCCTTAGAGAATTTAACCTGTGTGTCTCAGTTTCTTCATCTGTAAAATGGGGATAATAATCATACCTACTTGATTAAGTTGTGGAGAGGAGTAAACAATGCTGTGTATTGTGCACTTAGAGCACTTGGCATATAGTAAGGGCTCAATATAAACTCTTGTTAAAAGTGACAAGCACTTTTTAATAACCATATTAACAAGATGCAGTTTTCAATCAGGAGGTATCTTTAAAGACTAAAGCCCTGCTAAGGGGATCAGGTGGAACAGTGTCTAGGAATAGGGATATTCTTGAATAGCAGCCTGTTAGAAGAATAGGAAAGTCTCTTTGGGAGGCCGAGGCAGGTGGATCACAAGGTCAGGAGATGGAGACCATCCTGGCTAACACAGTGAAACCCCGTCTCTACTAAAAATACAAAAAATTAGCCAGGCATGGTGGTACGTGCCTGTAGTCTCAGCTACTCAGGAGGCTGAGGCAGGAGAATGGCGTGAACCCGGGAGGCGGAGCTTGCAGTGAGCCAATATTGCATCACTGCACTCCAGCCTGGGCAAGAGAGCAAGACTCCATCTCAAAAAAAAAGAAAAAATAGGAGAGTTTCTGTTTCTAGCACAGGTACTGAGAGACAAAGGGGAAAAATATTGTTCAACATTAAGCAGTCAGTAGAAGCTTGATAGGCTTGGGGAAAAAAGTCAGCAGTCAAGATATTGCAGTGTTAGGTATGGAACTGCCACACACATATTCACATAAGGGATGACACCATGTAGGACTTGTAGTCTCAACACTTGGCATCTCAATTTAGGAGAATATTATAAACAGGGACCTCTACTGTTGGTAGCAAAAAGCTCCATGCTGGAACATAACTATCGGAGACACTTGGAACATGAACATGGCCTCTAACACATACCCTTTTAATTTCTTACAGACCTTGAAATAGACAAAAAAAATGTTTATTGATACCTCTTTTCCACATTTTGTTGTTTTGTACAGCCCTATGCCTTGTCATGGAGAAAAAGATGTTTAATTTTAAATCTCGTTCTCAGGTAATATTTGGTAGTAGCTGGAGTCTCAAAGGCATTTAAATTTATTTTTATTGCCTTTTATTCATAAACATTTAACCATATTTTTTTAGTATGAATGGGGTTCCTTTTTAGTTTCACATTTAACTGTAATTTAAAATGTTTCAAAAATGTATTCTAATGAAGTAAGTAATAGAAATCTGGGTAGCACATAATCCTTGAAATTAAGCTGTTGTGTAGAGACTGCTAATTGACCACCAGTATTCACTCCCATAATTTAAAAGTGAAATTCTCCCACATTTTATTTGGCTACACAGCTGCTCAGAGTCTACATTTTCTTTTTCTTTTTTTTTTTGAGACGGAATTTCACTCTTGTTGCCCAGGCTGGAGTGTGTGATCCTGGCTCACTGCAACGTCCGCCTCCCGGGTTCAAGCGATTCTCCCGCCTCAGCTTCCCAAGTAGCTGGGATTACAGGCATGCGCCACCACGCCTGGCTAGTTTTGTATTTTTAGTAGAGACAGGGTTTCTCCATGTTGGTCAGGCTGGTCTCGAACTCCTGACCTCAGGTGATCTGCCTGCCTCGGCCTCTCAAAGTGCTAGGATTACTGGCATGAACCACCGCGCCCAGCCAGAGTCTGCATTTTCTAGCCACCTCATTTGTAGTTAAGTTCTAGCCGACGGGATGTAAGTGAAAGTGATGCATGTGACTTTGAGATCATGTCCTTAAAAGTACTGGGGCTTGCAACAGGTATATGAAAAAATGCTCAACATCACTAATCATCAGGGAAATGCAAATTAAAGCCACAACGAGACATCATCTCATACCTGTTAAAATGGCCATAAAAAAGACAAAAGATAAGCGTTGGCGAGGGTATGGAGAAAAGGGAAGTCTTGCACATTGCTGGTGGGAATGTAAACCAATTCAGCCATCATGGAAAACAGTTATGGAGATTCCTAAAGAAAATAAAAAATAGAACAACCATATCATCCAGCAATCCCATTACTGGCTATAAATCCAAGGGAAATGAAATCAGTAGTCAAAGAGATAGCTACATTCTTGTGTTCATTGCAGGATTATTCACAATAGCCGAGATAAGGAATCAATCTAAGTGTCCATCAATTGGTGAATGGATTAAGAAAATGTGATATATATACATAAGGGAATACTATTCAGCCTTCAAAAAAGAAGGAAATCTTGTCATTTTGGCTACATGAATGAACCTGGAGGATATTATGTTAAGTGAAATAAGCCAGGCACAGAAAGACAAATACCACATGATCTCATGTGGAATCTAAAAAGTTAAAGTCAGAGAGTAGAATGGCAGCTACCAGGAGATGGGGGGTGGGGGGAATTGGGAGTTACTGGTCACAACATACAAAATTTTAGGAATAAAGTTCAACACATCTATTGTAGAACATGTAGACTATAGTTAATAACAGTGCAGTGCCTGTAGTCCCAGCTATTAGGAAGGCTGAGGCAGGAGGATCACTTGAGCCCAGGAGTTCAAGGCTGCAGTGACCCCTGGTCACACCACTGCACTCCAGCCCGGCTACAGAGTGAGACCCTAACTCCAAAAACAAACAACAATGTGTACTTGAAAATTGCTAAGAGAGATTTTAAGTGTTTTCACAAGTATGTGAGGTAATGCATATGTTAATCAACTTGATTTAGCCATTTCACTATACATATTTTGAACAGTATGTTGTACGCCATAAATATATACAATTTTTGTCAATTTTAAAAATAGATTTTTAAAAACTACTGGAGCATGCATTTCCCTTGCCCTGCCTCTCCTTCTGTTGAGGTAGGAGTGAGAATTCTGCAGCCATTTCAGACACTGAGAGACAAGTTGTCTGTCAAGTCTGACAAAGCAGCTGTATCAGCCGTGGACCACTCACCTCTGTAATTTGAGAAATAAACTTTTATTGTGTTTAAGCCACTGTGTTTTGGGTCTTTTTATTAAAACAACTTAGACTGTACTGAAACTAATAGAGGAATAGATGAGCTTCTGAACACAAAATGGTTAGACTTGGTGAAAAGGGGGAATTGGATGAAAGCCTTAGGTGAAATTGCCCATTCTGCATAAAGGGCCTCAAGGAGGAACATCTGTACAATGAGGAAGAAAGATTTTTTCCTTGGCCAAAAGTCATTGAACCTAATGAGTTGGCCATTTGGCCTTGGACAAGTCACTTAAACTTTCTCTGTATTTGAGACCTAAATTTGAAAAAATTGAAGAAGTTGGCCTCTCAAGGATCCTTTCTAGCTATCATTTCATAAATGTATGTTGTTCTAGAAAAGGGAATAATGAGAAAGCTTGAGACAGTAAGTATCCAAATTGATCCTGAGATGCTTACTAGTAAGTGGATCAACAACAGTAGTAGAGCAGATGTTATGGAGTGGGTCCAGTACAGTTTTATTATCCTCAGTCTCTGTTTACAAACTAGTGTTTGTTTGTTGAAACAGGGTCTTGCTCTGTCACTCAGGCTAGATTGCAGTGGCGTAATTGCAGCTCACTGCAGCCCCAACCTCCCAGGCTCAAATGATTCTCCTGCTTCAGCCTCCCGAGTAACCGGGACTACGGGCACACGCCACCACACCTAGTTAATTTTTGTATTTTCTGTAGCGACAGGGTTTCACCACGTTGTCCAGGCTAGCAAACTGGTTAACTGACTTAGTGTCTTTTTGTTGAACCTTGCTAAAAGCAAGGAATGGTAGCCAACACAAACTTACATTCTGGCCTTTTCTAGATGCTTTCCTCAGAGCTATATATGGGCTTGATGATCTGCCTTCCAAGTTAATATGGGTGACATTTTTCCCCAATACATTTGGGAACAGTCACTAGTGTTCTGGCCTGCAATATGTTTCCACCTGCTAACCAATGCCATATATATCTTATATCTTTGTTATGGTAGGTAGCACACCACTTTCAGGGTCCAACTTTCTCTTCTAGGGAACACACTAAGCCACTGTAACAAAGAGACTAAAAAATACAGTAGTTAAGATAAACATTTTTCTCTCATGTAACAGACCAGAGGTACTCTCTGCTTCAGAAGGTAATTCAGGGCCCAGGTTCCTTCTATATTGTGTTCTACAGTCCCTTATGTGTTATTCTTTGTTTGTCGTTTTTGAGATGGAGTCTCGCTTTGTGGCCTAGGCTGGAGTGCAGTGGCACCATCTCGGCTCACTGCAACCTCTGCCTCTCAGGTTCAAGTGATTTTCCCCCATCAGCCTTGGAGTAGCTGGTATTATAGGCACCCGCCACCACACCTGGCTAATATTTGTATTTTTAGTAGACATGAGGTTTCACCAGGCTGGTCTCGAACTCCTGACCTCAAGTGATCCTCCTGCCTCAGCCTCCCAAAGTTCTGGGATTACAGCGTGAGCTAACTATGCCCAGCCCCTTATGCATTATTCTTGTTTTCATGGTTGTAAAGTACCACCATCACAACTAAGTACCAGCCTATATGAAAGAAGAAAGAGGGGAAGTAGAGGGCAAGCAGTTTCTCTTTAAGAATTTACCTGGCTGGGGCTGGGTGTGGTGGCTCACACCTGTAATCCCAGCACTTTGGGAGGCTGAGGCAGGCAGATCACCTGAGGTCAGGAGTTCAAGACCAGCCTGGCTAACATGGTGAAACCCCATTTCTACTAAAAATACAAAAATTGGCCGGGCGTGGTGGCGCACGCCTGTAATCCCAGCTACTCGGGAGGCTGAGGCAGGAGAATCTCTTGAACCAGGGAGGCGGAGGTTGCAGTGAGCCGAGATTGCGCCACTGCACTCCAGCCTGGGTGACAAGACCGAAACTCCGTCTCACAAAAAAAAAAAAAAGAATTTACCTGGCCAGGCGTGGTGGCTCACACCTGTAATCCCAGCACTTTGGGAGGCCGAGGTGGGCAGATCACCTGAGGTCAGGAGTTCAAGACCAACATGGTGAAACCCCATCTCTACTAAAAATACAAAAAATTAGCTGGACGTGGTGGCACGTGCCTGTAATCCCAGCTACTCAGGAGGCTGTGGTAGGAGAATTGCCTTGAAGGGAGGTGGAGGTTGCAGTGAGCCCAGATGGTGCCACTGCACTCCAGCCTGGGCAACAGAGCGAGACTCCGTCTCAAAAAAATAAAAAAAGAATTTACCTAACCTAACCTAACGTCTTATGATACAACACTTGCCTAACTTTATTTTTATTTTTATTTTTTGACAGGGTCTCACTCTGTTGCCCAGCTTGGAGTGCAGTGGTGCAAACATAGCTCATTGGGGCCACCACGCCCAGCTAACTTAAAAAAAAAACAACTTTTTTTTTTGTAGAGACAGGGTCTCACTTTGTTGTTCAGGCTGTGCTCAAGCAATCCTCTCGTCTGGTCTCCCTAAATGCTGGGATTATGGGATTACACGTGTGAGCCACCACACCCAGCCACTTTAATGTCTTTGTGAAACAAAAATCGTAAAAGATCTGCAGAAAGCCACAGGATGATACAATTGGTAAAAACTCCTGACATTCTGTACAGTGAACCACTTAATCTCTACTTAATTATCAGATCTCATAGTAATTATTCATTTGGGTAAGGCTTTACTTTTTCTGTTGTTTCTAATCCTAACGTTTAATTTTGGTTCTCAGAATAGACCAAGTGGAAATTAGATAGAAATGTTGACATGTAGCAGTTACCCTACAATATTGAGCTGTTTGCATTTTACTAGATGCCCAATAGTAGTGTTCCTCACAATAACACACACACACACACACACACACACACACACCCTATTAATGTATGAAAACCGAATTTGTAATCCAGAGCTATTTACATTTTTAAAGAGCTACCTCCTGGTAAAGACACTTCAGGTCCTTACCCAAAGACCTTGGTCTAAAAGATACTTTCGGTGTCCCCCATCATGCGATCTTCTCGCTCTACCTAAGCGTTATACCAAATAATCTGCACCAAGAACAATTTCATCCATTCTTTAATCACGGTTCTTTTATCTCCTATATATCCCCCTTTCTTCTGGACTCAGGGTTGGTCACCTAAGATCAGGCTCCCAGGATCTGGTTGCTAAGAGACAAGACGCTGGGAGGGTGGGGACACTGCACTGCGACAAGCCTGGGAGTGTATGCCAGAGGAGGAAGGAGAAGCAGCAGGCAAGTCAAGGCGACAGTCAGCCGCCCCCGCCCGTCCGGCTCCCTCCGGCCCGGCAGGGGCTCGGCACTCATTGGCTCCGCCGCTGCGGCGCTGGCCCGCGATTGGCCGGACGGCGTCGGTGGGGCGGCTCCCCCACCACTCGGCGCTAGTCTACGCAGCCGCTTGCAAGCGGGCGGGGGCGGCGTGTGAGGCGCAGCGGACGGGGTTGTGGGCTCGGTAGCGGCAGCTTCAGGGCGCGAGCGCGGGCGGTGCCGGCCACTGCAGGTAACAGAGGCGCTGAGAGGGCAGCCGCGGCCCTGTGGAGGTGAGCGAGACGCCGAAGGGGCTCGGGTGCCCACCGCGGGGCGGGAAGTGCGGCAAGGGGCGGTACCGCTCACAGCCAGCCGGCTCCCGCCGCGGCTTCCCACCCTCGGCGGCCCGGGCGGGGTCCCACTAGCCCAAACGCCCCCGAACGCCCCCGTGCACAGCCTTCAGCCGGCCGCGCCTCGAGCAGCTAGCCGGCCCGCGTCCCGTCACCCGCCCGGTCCATGTCCCTGCAGACCGTCCCGCCCGCGCACAGCTTCTGCGCGCCCGGCCGCGCCCCGGGCCTCTGCCCCGCCTCACCCCGCTGCCCGGCGCCTTTGTCCGCTTTGCGCCCCTGGAGTTTCTGTGCCTCCACGAGCGGGAGCGGGGCCCGAAGATCTGGGGGTGCCCCGAGGACGCGCCGCGTAGTGAGCCTCCGGGCCCAACGTTTGACGGGCTTTTACCTCATGCCAGGTCTGGGATGTGATTTTACTTTCTCCTCCAGCTGCCTCCGATCTCCTGTGTGTGCAGAAGTCAGGAAGCCTGGGTACAAGGCTTCTTCCCGATCCGGGATGACTCGGTGTTACCGCCGCCCTCTGTTGGGCCAGAGGCCTTTGACCTGCCTGCCTGCCTGCCCCACGGGTCCCCCTCTCTTCCCATCTTTCCACTGCCTAAGGAAAAACGTCTCTGTCTCCAAGAGCTTTATTTTCTATTTGAAATAAGAAAAAAATATATCAGATTCCTGTTGTAGACCTCTATCTGGTGTGGAAGTGACTTAGACTAGTCTTATTAATACATGTGTGTTAAATACATAAACCAAGAGAAGGGGGTCGGGGAGGGGAGGGGAAGTATGTTCTTAAAAAATGAAGTCTGTTAAACATATTGGATTTTTATTTTTGGTAAATAACGTATTTTACCTTAAATATTGTCAAGATTTTGATATTTTATGAATGCGAGTGGATTTCATAGTAATTTGAACTTTGAGCTTTTTCTTGTCACCGTTTTTGTTAAATTTATACTTTCCAGAATGAGGTGCACTATAACAGCTATTTCGAGATAATTTATGTTTTATTAAGGATTATCCATCAATGCTATATGCCTTTTATACTTAAATTCAGACTCTGATTTCTTGGACATTTATTTAACTAGAAATCATGCTGGGGAGTCTTCCCTTGCCCAGTACAGTTGTATAAAGAGAAGGTCAACAGAAAAACTTTTTTTCACATTTGGATGATTTAAAGTACTCTTAAACATGTATAGCATAAATTAGCATCACATTTGAAATATAAGCTTTTAAGTGTTTGACGTGGGTAATATTTTTGAACTTTTAGATGAATCATTTTGGAAGTGAAGAGAAATGAGCTCTTAGGGAAGATCCTTGTCCTGAATTCCATTTTAGATTGTTTTCTACCAAGGCCCAAACAAATTATAATAAAACGCCCTGGCTGGGTGCAGTGGCTCACGCCTGTAATCCCAGCACTTTGGGAGGCCGAGACAGGCGGATCACGAGGTCAGGAGATCGAGACTATCCTGGCCAACATGGTGAAACCCTGTCTCTACTAAAAATACAAAAATTAGCAGGGCATGGTGGTGCGTGCCTGTAGTCCCAGCTACTCGGGAGGCTGAGGCAGGAGAATCGCTTGAACCCGGGAGGCGGAGGTTGCAGTGAGCCGAGATCGCGCCGCTGCACTCTGGCCTGATGAGAGAGGGAGCGCCACTCCGTCTTAACAACAACAACGCACTATGTGCTCTAACATGCTTCCCAAATTGTGTGGTATGAAAAGTGATGCAAGTACTAGGCAAACAAGTAGAGATCAGTGCTTTGTTCTCTAGAGAGAAACCAAGTCTTTCAAAGATTCAAAACTAAATTGATTAATCCAGCAGGACGTGATCCCCATCCATCTTTGCACATCCCCATCTATATTTAAATGTTTAAATGAGTTGTGAACCTGCAGTTTGGAGTGAGTTCCAAAGGATACATTAAATGTCTGTTAAGGTTTTGTGACCTTCTCATTAATTCAGTAAACATTTTGGCAGTGTCTGCCTTGCTGGTCACACTTTTGGGGAATCAAAGGTAGAAGGCCCAGCCCTTCAAAGAAATCATAATCCAGCGAGTTAAAGAGAGAAATAAACAGAAATTTCTCAGGGCCCTTCCAAGGTTCTTCCAAGACTTTTTTCAAGCCTTCTTTCCCCTTGTTTTCATCAAACTCAGCCTGGGACATGCAAAAGGGCATTACTTTTCAGATTCACTCACTTTTTTCATCTGACTTTGAGATGACCAATTCTTTAAAAAACAATGAAGTTCTGTAAAATCTGTTTTCAACTGGGCACAAGGCAGTGCTTTACAGTTATTAAACTAATTCTTGGAAATTTTTGTGCCAATAATGGCCAAAGTAGAGAGGAGAAAAATAATAGTAATAAATTATTTTACGAGCACCTTTTGTATGCCAGACAGTGTGCGGGTGCTTTATACATAGGATTATTTAATCCTCACCGTAACTCCAAAGGTTAGGTATTATTTTCCTTACAGTATAGCTGAGACCACTGGAGCCATAGGTTGCACTGCTAGAAGTGGTAAAGCTGGGTAAGAATCTGTAGCTGACTCTTTCTACTTATTTTGTTGGTGGCATACTTCACTGGAATGTTACTGTCTCTCCTTTTATCTGTCACATTAATCTTTTTGAATCTGTTTAATCTGAGGATCTCTGGAGTGGTAGTGCTGCTACACACATTATGTAGTCCTCACTCTTTGCCAGGTAGCACTTTCCATATATCCTCACAAGTACGTAAGCTAGCTACTATTATTATCTTTGTTTTACAGATGAGGAAATTGAGGCACAGAGATTAACTAATCTGAACCAGATAATGCCATAAGTAGTAGAACTGGGATGCAAACTTGGACAGTCTGACTCCAGAGTCTGCACACTTAACCACTCCACTATTCTGGCCTTGAACAAGGTACATCTTTGGTTGGTAGGAAGCTGTGATTTTAGTATGCTAAATGTTTTTCTGTTTTTGTTTCCTTTTAATGTTCATTCAAATACATGTAGGATAACTTAATGTTGTCTACCAGCTGATGTCCTCTACTAGTGTCTTACGTAAACAATGACATAGTACTAATTATAATTAACATTTATTGAGAGCGTACCACATTCGCGACCCCTGTGCTGTGTTTTAAATATTTCACGTAACCCTCAGCACAATCTAAATACTATTATTTATGCAGCATCTCATTTGTGAGATACTTTTGTCATTTTAAAAGTGCTTTCACAAAATAATCCCTTTATTTCTTTCCACGCTGTCAGTCAGAGGTATTACCATCACCTACTTTTGTTGCTGCATTTCAGAAAGGTTTGATGACTTGCCTTGGCTAGCAGGTGGTGGAGCCAAAACTCCAATCAGAGCTTCAGACTCCTGTGTACGCTGCCTTTTCCATTGTACTGATCTGTCAGTGAATCTCTGCTTTGTACTCTTGTCCTAAAATAGATCATTTTTGTCCATAGGAACAGTTTATATTTGGAGATTGTATTCCCAACCCAGAATCCAGTGTCATCTGAATCATAGATATAACTAGTCAAAGCTTTTGTCATTATTTTCATCTGTAAATTAATGTTCCAACTTTAGATGCAGTGCCTGGCACATAGTGATGGCTCAGTAAATGTTTGAATAAAGTAAGAAGTATCTCGTACACATTGATGTAAAAAAGTTCCTCAAATGTTTTATGTTTGAATGCATAGTTTCTTTTTCTATTTGATATCATAACCCTCTCCCCACACCTCACAAACAGAAGCTTTCAAAATTACTTAATTGAATCATAACTAACTTCAAAATATATTAGGCTCTGTCCCTACTGACCCTAAACCATTATTTCCAATCTACTGTCTTAGCCCATACTATACCTCTTGTGTGGAATGGAAAGAGCATGGATTTGAGAATCATTTTTACTTGGTTTGAATCCTTGCTCTGCCTCTTCTTAGCTCTGTGATCTTGTAAAAATTACTTAACATCTCTGAACCTCATCTTGTAAAATTGGGGACTCTGTCTCTAAAGAAAAAAAGATAAAAAATATTTTCTGCTTTTTATCGTATATTTATTCATCTCTTCATCTTTTTATACATCCATTTATCAATGCATAATATTCAAATCCTTTTTTGTGAAGAGATTTAGGCTGTACTATGTTTATTTTAGGTCAGTTTTATTTTTCCTTTACATGGTAGCAGATAATTCTTAGGAATGAATTATAACTGATTTGTAATGTTCTGAAAACATTTGGATTTCAGGTTTAAATAAAGCTTTTTGTCTTCCCTATCCCTAGTGCCAAAAGATGAGTCGTGGATATTCAGAAAACAACAATTTCCTGAACAATAATAACCAAATGGTATTGGACATGATCCTTTATCCATTAATTGGAATCCCTCAGACTATCAACTGGGAAACTATAGCAAGGCTCGTGCCTGGATTAACACCGAAAGAGGTAAATAACAGTCCCCCCAGAATATCTCCTGAAAATGTTCAGAAAAGGTCATCAATTTAAAGAAACACCAAGAGAGAGAAAAATATTTGAGTTTTACATATTCAAATGCATGTATTAACACTGAATAGACATCTGTATAATTTGACTAGATGCAAATTACATAAATTTTATATATTGTATATATATAATGTATATAATATGTATATTTTATATATAAATATATATTTTATATTATATATATATTTGTTGTTGTTTTTGTTTTTTTGAGGCAGGATCTCTCACTGTATCATCCCAGGCTGGAGTACAGTGGTGCCATCATGGCTCACTGCAGCCTCGACCTTCGAAGCTTAAGTGATCTTCCCACCTCAGCATCTCACAGTCTCTCTCAGAGTCTCACTACGTTGCCCAGGCTGGTCTTGAACTCCTGGCCTCAAGCCATCTTTCTGCCACTTCCTCCCAAAGTGCTGAGATTACAGGCATGATCCACCATACCCAGCGTGGTCTTCCTTGTTTTACAAGAGCATAAATATATATGCCTTTGAGTTAAAGCACGTTAAAACTCTACCCTGAATTTTAAAATATAAAAATAGAAGTTAGAGGCTTTTGCGTAGTGAAATGTGTACAAATATTCTAGATGTTACTCTACAGGTTAATATTTGGTTACAAAAAGTAATTGTTGAAAAATATCTTCAAATAGAAGGCAAGAAAATATCTTCTCAATTTTTTATTTAAAAAATTCCCAAACCGCTGGGCATGGTGGCTCACGCCTGTAATCCCAGTACTTTGGGAAGCCGAGGCAGGCAGATCACGAGGTCAGGAGTTCAAGACCAGCCTGACCAACATAGTGAAACCCCGTCTCTAGTAAAAATCCAAAAAATTTGCCGGGCGTGGTGGCAGGCACCTGTAATCCCAGCTACTCAGGAGGCTGAGGCAGGAGAATCACTTGAACCCGGGAGGCGGAGGTTGCAGTGAGCCAAGATCACGCCACTGCACTCCAGCTTGGGTGACAATGTGGGACTCCGTCTCAAAAAAAAAAAAAAAAAATTCCCAAACCTCTATTTCTTTCATTTTATATTATGACAGTGTGCAAAAAGGTTTGATGAATTAAAGAGCAGTGGAAGCTCACCTGTTGACAACCAGTATAATTCCCTAATGGCTGCTGGAGAGAGTCCTGTTGAAACTTTAGCCACATATATCAAATCCTCACTTCTTGACATACATGGAGAATTTCAGGAGACTCCAGTTGGACATGATGCAGTTTCCAAAACAGGTAAGGTTTTAAACTAAAATGTAGTACTTGTCCTTATGATAATTCTGCAGAATATTATATATTCCAATCAACTTTTCTTTCTTTGTTTAAAGGCTAATATAAACATTAATAGAGAAATGTATTCATAGTTGTATCTTCCTGAATTTTGTTGTTTTTTCTTCTTGAGACAAGTTCTTGTTCTGTTGCCCAGGCTGGAGTACAGTGGCACCATCTCAGCTCACTGCAACCTCCATCTCCCAGGCTCAAGAGATCCTCCTGCCTCAGCCTCCCGAGTAGCTGGGACTAGAGGCATGCATCACCGTGCTTGGCTAATTTTTGTATTTTTTGTAGAGACAAGGTTTTGCTGTGTTGCCCAGGCTGGTCTGGAACTTCTGAGCTCAGGCCATCCATCCGCCTCAGCTTCCCAAAGTGCTGGGATTACAGACGTGAGCTACTGCACCTGGCCTGAATTTTTAAAATTATGTTTATCTTTGCTATTTTTTAAAAAAAGTTTTAGGGCCAGATGCAGTGGCTCACACCTGTAATCCCAGTACTTTAGGAGGCCAAGGTGGAAGGATCACTTGAGGCCAGGAGTTCAAGACCAACCTGGGCAACATAGCAAGACCCTGTCTCTACAAAAAAATAAAAAATAAAAATTAGCTGGGTGTGATGGTGCACACCTGTGATCCTAGCTACTTGGAAGGCTGAGGTAAGAGGCTTGCTTAAGCCCAGGAGGTCAAGGTTACAGTCAGCTTTGATCAAGCCACTGCATTTCAGCCTAGGTATCTGAGCAAGACACTGTCTATAAAAAATTTAAACATTTTAAAAAATAAATTTTTAAATGTTAAAATATAGGTCAAATACAATCACCAAAAAAACCCACTTTACTGTATGAAAATGTTCTATTCTAATCTACTGGCCTAGTTAATTTCATGTATTTTTTTTTAACTATGAATATTCTTTTACTTTACTTTAGAGGAGTTTGCCCTGTGCCCTTTACTTAATATTCCTTTTTCCTGAGAGACTCTTGCTTGTCTCTCATGTTACTTTTTTTTTTTTTTTTTTTTACAGCTACTCTTTTTTTTTGTTTTTGGAGATGGAGGTTGCGCTGTGTTGCTCAGGCTGGTCTTGAACTCCTGAGCTCAAGCAATCTTCCTGCTGCAGCCTCCTGAGCAGCTGGAACTACACGTACATGCTACTGTGCTGAGCCTACAGCCACTCTTTATTCTAGTCAACAAGAGCTTCAACTGACACAGTAGTGGGGTAAAAGATGTTTTCTGCAATTACATTGGGAATAATAACTGGTTTTAGAAATCCTCTGAGTGTAGCGAGTTATTTTAATCTCAGCAGCAGCAGAGTATTGATGTAAAAATTTGCTTCAGAAAGAGAAAACTATGCTGTTGGCATTTGAACATTTGATCCCTGTTTGTACACACCACATTAGTATTTTTTGAAATCCTTATTCTAACATTAGCAATTTGTGATTCATTTTTTGTACTGTTTCTTCCATATATCTTTAGAAATACTAAAGGAACATGCCACCCTGATAAGTACCATCTTTAGCCTTGGAAACCATGCATTTACAGTATTACCATTCAATAAATAAAAACCCATTCTCAGCTAGAAACACTAACCCCCACCTTTTTTTTTTTTTTTGTATGTGTTTGTTTCTGTATTTAAGGAAGACATAGTATAGCTTCCACAAGGAATTGTTCTTCAGAAAGTGAAAATTGTACTACTCATAATGGTGGAGAAATGACTGAAGAATCTGAAGGGTAGGCGGCTGGTTGTTTGCTAGATAAGATTTAATATTAATATCAACTTCATAAAATATATGATTGGTGGTTACCATAAGGTAGGAATTTCATGTTGCATAATTGCTGAAACTACTGGAATCAGCTTAGTTCATGTGTTGAACTGACCTAAACATGACTTATTCATGTTATTATTTATAAATCGGATTACAGTTTTCTATTTGAAGATTTTTATTTTTATATTTATAAATATTAGAAGTAATATCTCTTAACACAAAACTTTTAAAAGTAAATTTTAATACCCAAGGAAAAAAACTCTATGCCATTAAGTCTCCAACATTACTAAAGAAATTGGATGTGTATATTAGGACTATTTGAACATAATTACTCATTATAGAAAATTTTAAAATTAAAATGTCTTTCAGTGTATTGCAAGTTTTCATAGTTTTGTATTGTTTTGCCTATTTTTACAATAAACTGAATATTGTTAAGTGTTCACTTTGATGAGTTTTGAAAAATGGATATACCATATAACCATCACCCAAATCCAGACACAGAATATTTTTATTATTTCTGAAAGTTCCTTTGTATACTTACTTTTCATGGATTTTTATGAAAATCTTACTTTTTATAGATTTTCAAGAACAGCTTGCTTTATATATAATTTATATATCATAAAATGAACCCTTTGAAAAAGCTCTGCAGGTTGATGATTGTGCTGATTGCACAACAGTGTGAATATACTTAATGCCACTGAACTTAAAAGTGGTTAAAGTGGTAAATTTTACTTTATGTATATTTAACCACAATTTTTAAAATTCACCCTTTTAAAGTGTGTAGTTCAGTTATTTTTAGTTTATTGACACAGTCTTGGAGGTTTTCTTTTGAGACAAAGTCTCACTCTGTCACCCAAGCTGGAGGGCAGTGGTTCCATCTCGGCTCTCTGCAACTTCTGCCTCCTAGGCTTAGGCAATTCTTGTGCCTCAGCCACCTGAGTAACTGGGACTACATGTGTGTGCCACCATGCCCATTTTTGTGTTTTTAGTAGAGGTGGACTTTTGCCATGGTAGCCAGCCTGGTCTTGAACTCCTGGCCTCAAGTGATCCACCTGCCTCAGCCTCCCAAAGTGCTGGGATTACAGGTGTGATCCACCGCGCCTGGCCGTATTCACACAGATTTTTAACTGATTGGTTGGTTTGTGTGACACAAAAATTTGCCAAAAATTTTTTACTGAAATAATCTAATATTTTATACTGTAGTCTAAAAAACTATGGAAAGTTTATGTTTCATTACGTCAATTATTACCTGTTTATACTTTGACCATAATTTCTTTGGAAGAGCAATTTTGTGAAAATTTGTTTAAATTCTTTTGACTTTGATAGAGCATTGATTATAATCCTTTTTCTGGTAGCCCAATTTTATTTAATTCTTTTTTTTTTTTAGAGACGTGATCTCACTGTGTTGCCCAGTCTGGTCCTGAACTCCTGGGCTCAAGCAGTCCTCCCACTTCAGACTCCCAAGGTGCTGGGATTACAGTTGTGAGCCACCATGCCTGGCCCTCCAATAATGTACATTTTTTGTATCAGGAATGTGTGAATTAAACACACAATTCAATTAAATTCATGTTGTAGGACAGTGTGTCTCTATTCTCTTCCTTTTGTAATGACATGAAGACAGATGTAGATCACACTGATGTTTCTTTTTGAGGTGATACAATTTTTTGTTGTTGTTTTTGAGACAGAGTCTCACTCTGTTGCCCAGGATGGTGTGCAGTGATGTTATCACAACTCACTGGAGCTTGACCTCCCTGGGCTCAGGTGATCCTCCCACTTGTGCCTCCTGAGTAGCTGGTACCACGGGCATGCACCACCATGCCGGCTAATTTTTAAAATTTTTCTGTAGAGATAGGGTTTCACCAGGTTACCCAGGCTGGTCTGAAACTCCTGGGCTCAAGCAGTCCTCCTGCCTTGGCCTCCCAAAGTGCTAGGATTGCAGACATCAGCCACCTTGCCCAGCTGACATAATTTTCAAAGAAAGTAAATTCAAGGAGATGATAATTTTTGAAGCAGACTCTCTGATGTGTCATTTAAACTTGTGCTTAAATTATGTTTAAATATGGAAATAAGTACATTGTAGTCTTAGGAATGCTTTTAACTACATTTATTAATTTATATTTAATATATTTATATTTTATGTATGTGAATGCCTAGAAGCAAACTTTTTTGCTGTTAAAAATAACAAAGCCATGCTAGTTTTTCATTTGATTATTTAGTGAAGAATTATAGCTATTTTTCCTTTTTAAAAAAAGTCTGAAAATTTTAGTATTTAATAATAATCTCTCTCCCACACCCATAGCCATGTAAAAGTGCTGTTTTATGTTCCTCACAGGAATTAGAGTGTGTTGCTTCATTTTTCTTTGTGAAATGGTATTATTTTTATAAACTTTATTTATTTATTTATTTATTTATTTAGAGATGGAGTCTCGCTCTGTCGCCCAGTCTGGAGTGCAGTGGAGCCATCTTGGCTCACTGCAACCTCTGCCTCCCGAGTTCACGCCATTCTCCTGCCTCAGCCTCCCAGGTAGCTGGGACTGCAGGTGCGTGCCACCACACCCAGCTAATTTTTTGTATTTTTAGTAGACACAGGGTTTCACCATGTTAGCCAGGATGGTCTCGATCTCCTGACCTCGTGATCCACCTGCCTTGGCCTCCCAAAGTGCTGGGATTACAGGTGTGAGCCACCGCGTGTGGCCATAAACTTTATTTTTAATGTATAACTTGAAAAACAAATTTCAAGGCTGGACGTGGTGGCTCACACCTGTAATCCCAGCACTTTGGGAGGCCGAGGCAGGTGGATCACAAGGTCAGAAGATCGAGACCATCCTGGCTAACATGGTGAAACCCCATCTCTACTAAAAATACAAAAAAAAAAAAAAAAAATTAGCTGAGCGCCATGGCGGGTGCCTGTAGTCCCAGCTACTCTGGAGGCTGAGACAGGAGAATGGCATGAACCCAGGAGGCGGAGCTTGCAGTGAGCCGAGATCGCGCCACTGCAGTCCAGCCTGGGTGACAGAGTGAGACTCCGTCTGAAAAAAAAAGAAAAAAAGAAAAAGAAATTTCAAACTGTGTAAATTATTAGTCCTGTAGTAACAGTATTTTGTTTTATTACATCAGTAATTTGCTAAAATTAGTCATAATCTAAGATATGATCAGGCTAGCAAGACACTTGAAAAATGTCAAGACCCTATAAAACTGATTTGTGGTCAGAATTTTCAAAAACATCTTGTTCTCTTGCCTTCACTAGATGTCAGTATTCTTGGCGCCTTTTCTAAAACTCTAATAATTTCATTTTTGTGTAACATTTTTTATGAAGGCCAAACATGGTGATCCATGTGTGTGATGAAGCAAAGAACTTGAAAGAAGATTTTACTTGCCCGCGAGATCTTTTGATATCAGAAATGAAGTACTTTGCTGAATATTTATCTATGGATGCCCAGCGCTGGGAAGAGGTGGACATTTCAGTTCATTGTGACGTTCACATTTTCAACTGGTTGATAAAATATGTTAAAAGGAACGCTAAGGAGAATAAAGATTGTGAGATGCCCACTTTAGGTAAAAAACAATCTGTTGCTTATTTTGTAGTGAAATTTGTGTGTCACCTGGTAGTTTCTTCAGGCCAAAAGTGAAATGTGGAAAATTGTTTGGACACCGGTGTTTATGCTCATATTAGTAACAGCCTTTTAGGAAACTGATAACTTCATCTTTTTTAGTAAATTATAGTAAATTTATGGCAAATGAACAGATCTCTAGATCAGCAGTTCCCAACATATGGTATATGGACCAGTGGGATACTAGGGACCCTTTTAGAGGGTCTACAAGGTCGAAGCAGTTTGCATAATAATACCAAGATGTCACTTGACTTTCTCACTGTGTTGCTCAGATGGTACAAAAGCAATAGTGGGTAAAACTGTTGAAGCTTTAGACAAGATCAAGGCAGGGGCACCGAACTGTACTAGCAGTACATAATTACATAGTTAATAAGAAAAAAAAAAATCTAGTTTCACTTAAGAATGTCCTTGGTAAAGCAGTAAAAATTACTAATTTTATTAAATCTTGACCATTGAGTATACATATCTTTACTGTGATGAAATGGAAAGTCCACTCCTACTGCACAGCAACACACGATTCTCTTGAGGAAAAGCACTTGTGCGATTGTTTTCAGTCCTGAGGTAAATTAGCTGCTCTTTTAAAAATTGAGAACCATTTTTCCTTGAGAGAACAACTGACAGAGAAATAATGGTAATTCAGACTTAGGTGTTTGGCAGACATTTTCTTGAAAATGAGCTGCTCAGTTAAAGAAAGCTGAAAGCATTTGTCACCTGCTGTCAGTGACAGAATTCAAGGTTTCGAGTGAGAATTACAGTTTTGGAAAACTTACCTGCTTCCGTGTGCTTGACAGAAGGCTTCTCAATACTTGACTTTTCTGATGAGATTGGTGGTCATATTAATGAATGTGATTTTTAAATATATTGCACAATGAAGTATTTCAACATTTGGAATATCTGTATAACTCATTGAGCCAACATTTTCCAAATAACTAATGCATTTTATTTTCAAAAAGTCATGCATGGGTGAAAGATTCATGCAAAGTGCAAGATAAATTAGAGAATTTTGTTGTTAACGGAGTCAGAAAAGTTCACTGATACAGTTCAGATACATTGCAATTAACCTTTAAGAAACTACCATTTGTCAAGTTTGGTGTAGGTTACCCACAAATTGAATGCAGAAACAGATAATGAGAATCCAGTTGTCTTCTATTAAGTCAGACATTGAAGAGATTTGCAAAAAATATCAAACAGTGCTACTCTTCACTCTTATTTTTATTTATTTATTTTTTTTGAGACAGAGTCCGCTCTTGTCACCCAGGCTGGAGTGCAACAGCGCGATCTCAGCTCACTGCAACCTCCGCCTCCCGGGTTCAAGCGATTCTCCTGCCTCAACCTCCCAAGTAGCTGGGATTACAGGCGCATGCCACCACGCCCTGCTAGTTTTTGTATTTTTAGTAGAGACAGGGTTTTGCCTTGTTTGTCAGGCTGGTCTCAAACTCCTGACCTCAGGTGATCCGCCCACCTCAGCCTCCCGAAGTGCTGAGATAACAGGCGTGAGCCACGGCGCCCAGCCTAATATTTTTCATTTTAGAAAAGGTAGTTATTTTAGGCAGGGCATGGTGGCTCACACTGGTAGTCCCAGCACTTTGAGAGGCTGAGGTGGGTGGATCACTTGAGGCCAGGAGTTGGAGACCAGCCTGGCCAACATGGCAAAACCCCGTCTTTACTGAAAATACAAAAATTAGCCGGGTGTGGTGGCATGCACCTGTAATCCCAGCTACTTGGGAGGGTGAGGCATGAGAATTGCTTGAGCCCATGAGGCAGAGGCTGCAGTGAGCCAAAATTGTACCACCACATTCCAGCCTGGGTGACAGAGTGAGACCCTTTCTAAAAAAAAAAAAGAAAAGAAAACATAGTTATTTTAATAAAAATATGTTGACATGTAATAGGTTTTTTGTTCTTTGTAAATGAATTCATATTTTTTGATTTCCTCTATTTTAATTTCTAATGTGATAAATACTGGCAGATACAACCCACATAAAGAAAAACCCTTTAAGATCCTCAGTTTTTAAGACTGTAAAGGGGTCCTGAGATCAAAAGTTCAAGAGCCAGTGTTCTAAATGATAGCATACTACTAGTATTACTAGTAGAATTACTGTAATAAAAATAATTACTGAGTAATATTTCAATGGGCATATACTTGTATGATCACACTTGTGGTTTAATAGTCTTTCTATGCACTAGAATTGCTATTTACAGTAGTATTAAAACAGAACTCTTATTGGAAAATAAATCTATGCTGACAGTGTAAAAGTTTTTGAAAAAACTTAATAATTTATTGTATTCTTTAGTGATCAAATTAATAGGAGAGGTTTCTAGTGGTCCTTAAATAAAAATTACAAGATTGCTAAATCAAAAATTTCAGCCAGAATCCAGAGATTCCAGACTAACCAGCTATAATATGTATGTGTGAAATAAAAATCAAAACATGTAGAGAGAAAAAAAATCATTTGATTCACCATATTTATGTGTGTAGTAAAGGTAAAAGAAATGCAGCAAGCCTGGCCAACATGGTGAAACCCTGTCCCTATTAAAAATTCAAAAAAAATTAGCCTGGTATGGTGGCGTGTGCCTGTAGTCCCAGCTACTCAGGAGGCTGAGGCAGGAGAATCTCTTAAACCCGGGAGGCGGAGGTTGCAGTGAGCAGAGATTGCGCCACTGCATTCCAGCCTGGCAACAGAGCGAGACTCCGTCTCAATTAAAAAACAAAAACAAAAACCCGGCACTCTGGCTCAGGCCTGTAATCCTAGCACACTGGGAGGCCGAGGCGGACGGATCACCTGAGGTCAGGAGGCAAGACTAGCCTGGCCAACATGTTGAAACCCCGTCTCTACTAAAAGTACAAAAATAAGCCAGGCATGGTGGCAGGTGCCTGTAGTCCCAGCTACTCGGGAGGCTGAGGCAGGAGAATCGCTTGAAACCGGAAGGCGGAGGTTGCAGTGAGCCAAGATCGCGCCACTACACTCCAGTCTGGAGGAAGGAGTGAAACTTTGTCTCAAAAAAAAAAAAAAAAAAAAGAAGTGCAGCAAAGCTAGTCATTCTGTTATCTTTGACCTTAAATCAGTGTTTATAAATGTAAACATTTCCCCCCAAAAAAAGTCTTTTTTCTAACCAGGAAAACTACCAAAATGCTTAATTAAATTTCTAATAACCTGCCACTGGTTCCTAACTGGAATGGGGTACATTACCATTTCCTGAAGAGCTTTTTCACCAGCTTTTTCCTCCTGTCACCATTTGTGTTTAAGAGCCTTGACCAGGCGTGGTGGCTCACGCCTGTAATCCCAGCACTTTGGGAGGCCAAGGCAGGCGGATCACGAGGTCAAGATATGGAGACCATCCTGGCCAACATGGTGAAACCCTGTCTCTACTAAAAATACAAAAATTAGCTGCGTGTGGTGGTGAACACCTGTAGTCCCAGCTACTCGGGAGGCTAGTGCAGGAGACTGTCATGAACCCAGGAGGCAGAGGTTGCAGTGAGCAGAGATTGCGCCACTGCACTCCAGCCTGGCAACAGAGTGAGACTCCATCTCAAAAAAAAAAAAAAAAGAGCCTTGAATCTAGAGTTGTTATTTAGAGACAGATTGGGATTACTTATTTTAACCATTGTCTGCTTAGTCATTTATTTAGAATTGTGTTAATACTGAAATGATGCAAAACACAGTTTTCTTTCCTTAAACATACCTCATGGGAGATGACAGGTTTGCTGAACTACAGCGTCAGGCGGCATCCCCCTTCCTCTCTGTATGCCTGAGAGCTCACTCATTATGCCTTTAGGAAGTAAGTTTAGGACTCTGCAGTAGTAAATTTTTTATCTTTCAGAATCTTTTAAAATTAAATATTTGTTCATAACAAGCATTGAACTCTTTTTAAAGTAGCTTTTCTAATAACAAATGCTCTTGTTAATCATTTAAAAAATTTTTCTATTACTTGTATATGCAATGAATTATAGTCTCAATTATCTTTTTCCCTGATTTAGTCAAGGAGAAGATTGCATATGTGATATCTTTAGCTGGAGTCTTTTTACTTTATATGAATCTAACGCCAGGGTAAATTTATTGTGCATTTTCTCCATACCCTAAGTTTTAACATTGAATTTTCCTTATTTTGTGTATCTAACCCATAAGCTATAATAAGGTTGTATTAAATTATTCTTATTCCAGTAATGTCCTCTTTTAAGGTGAGAAGGAGCCTGTTCAGAGGAGATTGGGGTACCCATCAAAAGGGTAATCTAATTTCTTTTTTTTTTTAGAGCCAGGAAATGTCATTTCAATTCTTATTTCTTCGGAGTTTTTAAAAATGGATTCACTAGTAAGTATTGACTTAAAAAAAATCAAAGTGCTTCTGTTCACTTATGCTTTCTTTTCCTTCAAGTATCTAGAAAATTCTGAGACTTTACTAAAATTATTGTTAATTGAAAAAACAATTTAAAAAATTGTTAATTCAAGAATATAATTTCTTTTTTTTGAGACAGAGTCTTGCTCTGTCGCCCAGGCTGGAGTGCAGTGGCATGATCTTAGCTCACTGCAACCTTTGCTTCCCCAGCTCAAGTGATCCTCCCACCTCAGCCTCCCGAGTAGCTGGGACTACAGGCACATGCCACTACGCCCAACTAATTTTTCTATTTTTTATAGAGACGGGGTTTTGCTTTGTTGCCTAGGCTGGTCTCCAACTCCTAATCTCAAGCAATCCACCTGCCTTGGCCTCCCAAAGTGCTGGAATTACAGGTGTGAGCTGCCCCACCCAGCCAGAATACTCCTTTTCTATGTTAGCAAATGTGAAGTTGTTTCTTTGATTCTTTGGGGTTTGTACTAGTCCCCTGTATTCTTTTATTTTTAAAATTAAATGGAGATGGGGTGGGGTGGTCTTGCTATGTTACCCAGGCTGGTCTCAAACTCCTGGGCTCAAGTGATCCTCCTGCCTCAGCCACCCAAAGTGCTGGGATTATAGGTGTGAGCCACTATGCTTGGCCAATTCCCTGTATTCTTTCTGCTCCTTAGCTCTTCCCCATTAAGCCCAGCTGATATCAGTTGCTTCAGGGAAGGGTTACAGAAAAAAAGCAGAGACTAAATGAGTTTTTGAGTTTTGAAATTTTTGAAACCTTTGAATTTTGAAATCTAAGCCCTAAAGGATAATTTTTATGCCATAAGCATAAATATTTGGAAGAATACATGATTATCCTCTCTTTACTTTTAAAGTAAATAAATATACCTCAGGTTGTAGAGAGAGGATGGAAGGAAGAGAGCAAACCCAACACAACTGAGAAGATTCTGAATTGACTGAAATTTTGTTTCTGCCACCCAGGGAAAAGGAGGCTTAAAGTTCTAACTAAGTTTAATTATAAGAAGTTACAGACCAGGCGCGGTGGCTCATGCCTGTAATCCTAGCACTTGGGAGGCCAAGGCAGGTAGATCACAAGGTCAGGAGTTCAAGACCAGCCTAGCCAACATGGTGAAACTCTGTATCTACTAAAAATACAAAAATTAGCCAGGCGTGGTGGCGAGCACCTGTAAGTCCAGCTACTAGTGATGCTGAGGCAGGAGAATCGCTTGAACCCAGGAGGCGGAGGTTGCAGTGAGCTGAGATCATGCCACAGCACTCCAGCCTGGGTGACAGAGCAAGACTCCATCTCAGGAAAAAAAAAAAAACGTTTACATGTTCTGTATACTTGAGTTTATAGACTAAGATTTATACCTGCCACAGTTTTAAAAGATGCATTATTATTATTTGAAATATTCTAAAGAAGGTTGAAAATAATTTTTTAGGTATGTATATATGTTGTTACAAATTTGACCTGCCAGATTGCCTTTGGAACAGTATAGATTAAGTCAAACAGGCAAAACCCAGTTAGTGCCTAGCAATATATGGATTAGACTTTTAATGAATTTTATCTTTGAAAGGTATTGCTATGACATTGTCCTTCATGCTACTATTTTCAACATTTATTTTCTATGATTTTTTAGGTTGAACAGTGTGTTCAGTATTGCCACAAAAATATGAATGCCATAGTAGCTACCCCATGCAACATGAACTGTATTAATGCAAATCTTCTCACACGTATAGCTGATCTGTTCACACACAATGAAGTTGATGATTTAAAGGACAAAAAAGATAAATTTAAAAGGTAATTTCAAAAGTTTAATTTTAAACCTAATACTCCTGTTAAAAGAAATATATTTCTATTTCATGTGAGTGAAATATTCTTTTTTTTTTCTTTTTTCTTTGAGAAAGGTTCTCACTCTGTTGTTCAGGCTCGAGTGCAGTGGTGCAATCTTGGCTCACTGCAGCCTCAACCTCCTGAGCTCAAGTGATCCTCCCACCTTAGCCTCCGAAGTAGCTGGGACTACAGGAATGTACCACCATGCCCAGCTAAATTAAAAAAAAAAAAAAACTTTTTGGCCAGGCACGGTGGCTCACACTTGTAATCCCAGTACTTTGGGAGGCCGAGGCGGGCGGATCACAAGGTCAGGAGATCGAGGCCATCCTGGCTAACATGATGAAACCCCGTCTCTACTAAAAATACAAAAAATTAGCCGGGTGTGGTGGCGGGTGCCTGTAGTCCCAGCTACTCGGGTGGCTGAGGCAGGAGAATGGCATGAACCTGGGAGGCAGAGCTTGCAGTGAGCCGAGATCACGCCACTGCACTCCAGCCTGGGTGACAGAGCGAGACTCCATCTCAAAAAAAAAAAAAAAAAAAAAAAAACTTTTTGTAGAGACAGGGTCTCACTTTGTTGCCCAGTTTTTGAAATTAATTTTTGCTCTCTCTTTTCATTTATAGTTAGCTTATTATTATTATTTTGAGACGGTCTCTGTCTGTCGCCCAGGCTGGAGTGCAGTAGCAAGATACCAGCCACAACCTTCACCTTCAGGCTCAAGCGATCCTTCCACCTCAGCCTTCCAAGTAGCTGGAACCACAGGCACACGCCACCATGCGCAGCTAATTTTTGCATTTTTTGTAGAGATGGGGGTTTGCTGCGTTGCCCAGCCTGGTCTTGAACTCCTGGGCTCAAGTAATCCACTCGCCTCGGCCTCCCAAAGTGCTGGGATTACAGGTGTGAGCCACCATGCCTGGCCAAAATACTCTATTTTTAGAATATATTTAGAAATATATTTCTATTTTATTTTAAATGAAGTAAGTAAGTAAAGTGAAGTAAAATTTATCCAGAGCCAATGGCTCAAGATAAAAATTAGTTACTTTGTATAATGGCCATATGAACATATAGTAATAGTGAATTATGTTAAAAATTATGAAGGTACTACTCAAGAGGTGAATTATGTTAAAAATTATGAAGGTACTACTCAAGAGGCTGAGGTGGGATGATTGCTTGAGGCCAGGTGTTGAAAGCTGTAGGGCACTACTATTATCCCTATGAATAGCCACTGCACTCCAGCCTGGGCAACATAGTGAGACCCATTTCTAAACAAATGAAAATTATTAAAACAGACCTTAGATAAAGGGAAAAGTGGTATGAAATGAGGTCAGCAGTGGTTATATCATTCAGGGGTTGTTTAGGTCATAGCAAGGAGGATATACTTTAGGTGTGAATGGAAGCAGGGGAGTGACGTGATCTGATTTGTTTTTAAGAGACCATTTTTGGTTGCTATGTGGAGAATAGACATTAGGGATTTAAGAAGCAAGGAGACCTGTTAAGAGGCTGGTGCAGTAGTTTGTTGAGAAATGAAAGGGTTTGCACTAGGGTAGAAACAGCAGAGCTGGAAAGAAGTAGATGGACTCAGTTGTTAGATTTGACAGATTTATGAATGTAATGATGTGGGAAGAGAGAGAGGATTCCAGGATAATTATTAGGTTTTCAGTTTGAGTAACTAAGTGGATGGTAGTGCTATTAATGGAGAAAGGAAAGATTGGGAGGGGAAGGAATGGGGTAAGGGAAATCAAGAGATAGATTTAGTTCTTTTTGAGATTATTTAACATGCTTCTTGGACATTCAAGTGGGATAGCAAGTAGATACCTGGATATGTTAGTCTGGAGTTTAGGTCAAAGGTCAGGACTTAAAATAGAAATTTAAGAGTAGATGAGATTTGAAACCATGGAACTGGATGAGACCATACTTTTTTTGTATGTCCTGTTCAATAAATCTTTGCCTCCCTAAAAGTGGTGAAGACGTTGTCCTATGTTTTTCTGTTATTCATCTTGAATTAATTTTTTTGTGTGGTATGAGGTAGGGGTTAAGGTTCATTTTTTTTCCCCCCAAATAGATATCTAGTTGACACAATACCATGTGTTGAAAAGACCATCCTTTCCCCCACTGAATTGCGGTGGTACGTTTACTATATGTGAGGTCTGTTTCCGAATTGTCCTTTTTGTTCTGTTGATTTCTTTGTCTATCCTTGTATCAGTAGCACACTGTCACACTGTCTTTTTTTTTTTTTGAGACAGAGTTTCACTCTTGTCACCTAGGCTGGAGTGCAATCATGAGATCTTGGCTCTCTGCAACCTCCGCCTCCCAGGTTCAAGCAATTCTCCTGCCTCAGCCTCCCAAGTACCTGGGATTATAGGCACCCACCACCACACCCAGCCAATTTTTGTATTTTTAGTAGAGACGGAGTTTCACCATGCTGGCCAGGCTGGTCTTGAACTCCTGACCTCAGGTGATCCGCCCGCCTCGGCCTTCCAACGTGCTGAGATTACAGACGTGAGCCACCACACCCAGCCAACACACTGTCTTAATTTTGATAGCTTTATAATAATTTTTGGTATCTGGTAATTTAAATTCTCAAGTTTTGCCTATCTTCAAGATTGTAGCGTTGTCTATTAAGTTCTTGGCATTTCTATATAAATTTGATAATCAGCTTACCCATTTTCTCTTTCTCACAAACACATAAACCTGCTAGAATTTGGGATTCATGTAATCTGTAGATCAATTTAGGAAGATTTAACCTTTTAATAATACTGTGTCTTTCAATCCATGAATATGGTATAACCTTCCATTAATTTGAATCCTCCTTAATTTATTTCACCAATGTCTTGTAGTTTTCAATGTAGAGATATTTTTCCTTTTTATTTATTTTATTTTATTTTTTGAGACAGGGTCTTGCTCAGTCACCCAAGCTGGAGTGTAGTGGTACAGCCGTGGTTTACTGCGGCCTCAAACTCCTGGGCTCAAGCATCTTCCCACCTTGATCTCCCAAAGTTTTGGAATTAACAGGTGTGAGCCACCATACCCAACCTCTATTTTAAATTAAATTTATTCCTAAAATAAACAAATTTATTTAATAAATTAAATTGTTGGTGCTATTGTAAATGCTACTGTATTTCATTTTTTAATTGTTAGCAAGATAGTATTGATAAAGGCTACCCAATATTTAGAGATGCAACAGAGGAGAAGTAGCCAGTTAAGAGCCTGAGAAGGAGGAGCCAGTGAAGTAGAAAGAAAGGCAGAAGGAAAAAAAGTTTCCAAAGAAAGATAATGCTTAAGTGACCAAATGTGTGGAATGCTGCTATCACATAGAGTAAGATGGGGACAGAAATGTGACCAAGTGGATTTAGAAAACTTTTTTCCAGATGTTTTACTTTGAATGATGGCTGAAAAAATTAGCAGTAGCTATTAGGGATAGGTAGGCTCAAGAGAGGATTTTTTGTTTTTTTAGGAAGAGAGATACTAGATTATGTTTATATGCTGATCAGAATGATCCATTAGGAATAAATTAATAATGCAGGGGATTATTCAAGAATTTAATCCTGAAGGGGAACAAGACAGAGAGGAATTATCCAAGAGCTAAATAATTGAAAACAGGAGTGGAATTCTAAATCCAGATTTGGCTTTTAATAGCAGAAGACATTACACAGGGAAAGATGGAGACAGGTAGGATATACATTTAGAATTAAAGACATACTTAGAAGACTCAAGTTCAGTTATGCATAATAATTAACGTTTATTGAATGCTTAACGTTATATCTAGTACTCTTTAAAATCATCACTTAACCCTCATAAAACTTTATGAGATTGGACATACTAACCACACTTTCTCTAGTTGAGAAAACAAGGTTCAAAGAGGTTAAGTAAGCGGCTAAAGATCATATACCTAGTTATTGGTAGGCCTCGGTTGTTAAATTCTCAAAATCTTTAATGTTGCATATTCCAGTAACAAAGGACTAAAAGAGGCCAGGCAAGGTGGCTCAAGCCTGTAATCTCAGCACTTCGGGAGGCCAAAGCAGGAGGATTACTTGAAGGCCAGGGGTCTGAGGCCAGCCTGGGCAACATAGCCAGCCCCAATCTCTACAGATTTTTTTTTTTTTTTAATTAGCTGAATGTGGTGGCACACAGTAGTCCTAGCTACTTGGGAGGCTGATGTCGGAGATCACCTGAGCCCAGGAGTTTGAGGCCCAAGAGTCTGAGGTGCCACTGCACTCCAGCCTGGGTGATGGAGCAAGACCCTGTCTCTAAAAAAATAAAATAAGGCCAGGTGCAGTGGCTCATGCCTGTAATCCCAGTACTTTGGGAGGCTGAGGTGGGCGGATCATGAGGTCAAGAGATCAAGACCATCCTGGCCAACATGGTGAAACCCTATCTCTACTAAAAATAGAAAAAAATTGCTGGGCATGGTGGTGCACGCCTGTAGTCCCAGCTACTCGGGATGCTCAGGCAAGATAATCGCTTGAACCCAGAAGGCAGAGGTTGCAGTGAGCAGAGATTGCGCCATTGAACTCCAGCCTGGGCGACAGAGTGAGACTGTCTCAAAAAAAGAAGTAAAAATAAAAAATAAAATTTAAAAATGACTGAAAGATAGCTATTTATCAATCTTATTTTTTATGGGAAAATAGATGATTGGTCAAGCAGTTCTCATCAGAACTGCTTAATTTTATTTACTTAGATAATAATAAACTGTTAAGTTTATTCACTTAGAACACTAAAAATGTATTACAAATTCCCAAGAGAGCCACTAAGGATTTATTAATCTTATTTTACAGATGCACAGATTGGTTTGTTTATTTTCACCAGTATAAAGTAATGTAGAAAATTAATATTTTGGTCATTTGTTGTTAATAGCAAACTTTTTTGTAAGAAGATTGAAAGACTGTTTGATCCTGAGTACTTGAATCCAGATTCTCGGAGTAATGCAGCAACATTGTATAGGTATGCTAACATGTTTTTTTCTTTGGTGTGCTTTATAATGCAGCTATATTCTTTAATTTACTACATTTACATTCTTCTTCCTGGATGTTTTTCGTATCTTCTTTGTTTATAGATGCTGTTTGTGTAAGAAACTTTTAACAAAAGAAACAGAAAGAAGAATTCCTTGCATTCCTGGAAAAATCAATGTGGATCGACATGGAAATATTGTCTATATTCACATAAGGTGTCGTGAAGATAAAATACATACATATATTTTTGTATATATATATATGTAGTTGTTGTTGTTGTTGTTGTTTTGGAGACGGAGGCTTACTCTGTCACCCAGGCTGGCGTGCAATGGTGTGGTCTTGGCTAACTGCAACCTCCGCCTCCCAGGTTCAAGCGATTCTCCTGCCTCAGCCTCCCGAGTAGCTGGGACTACAGACATGTGCCACCACACCCAGCTAGTTTTTGTATTTTTAGTAGAGATGGAGTTTCACTATGTTGGCCAGGCTGGTCTCGAACTCCTGACCTCATGATTTGCCCACCTCGGCCTCCCAAAGTACTGGGATTACAGGTGTGAGCCACCACGCCAAGCCCAGATTTTTTTTAAATGTGAATTTCTGGCATATTTATAAAAATATAACTACTTTTATAAGGAATGGGATAACATCTTTTCTGCACGTTATCCAACTTTCATTTAGAAAAATACTTTCTAAACAAGGTAGTTGTTAGTACATTTTATTTACTGGGTAAATGTCATAATGTTTTAAACATTAAAATGATAAAAATTATTGTATATTAATCTTGAAAGGTATTCTGGTTAGTGCCTTTAAAATGCTCTCTTTTCACTAACAGATTTTAGTTATCTGTACAAATGTTATATTGAATTTTACAAGAGAACCAAATTTACTTTCAGGTAAATTTTGGTGAGGAAAATTGTCTTTAGCGTTGGATTTTCTGTCATCTGTTTGTTCTTCATACTTTGTCAGTATTTCATTAATATGTAGGCCGGGCGCGGTGGCTCACACCTGTAATCCCAGCACTTTGGGAGGCCAAGTCAGGTGGATCACCTGAGGTCAGGAGTTTGAGACCAGCCTGACCAACATGGTGAGACCCCGTCTCTACTACAAAAAACTAGTCAAGCGTGGTGGCGGGTGCCTGTAGTCTCAGCTACTTGGGAGGCTGAAGCAGGGGACTCACTTGAACCCAGGAGGCGGAGGTTGCAGTGAGCCGAGATAGTGCCACTGCACTCCAGCCTGGTGACAGAGCAAGATTCCGTCTGAAAACAATAAATAAATAAAATAAAAATTAGCCGGGCATGGTGGTGCACACCTGTAACCCAGCTACTTGGGAGGCCAAGGCAGGAGAATCACTTGAACCCAGGAGGCAGAGGTTGCAGTGAGCCGAGATCACACCATTGCACTCCAGCCTGGACAACAAGAGTGAAACTCCATCTCAAAAAAATAAAATAAATAAATACATAATACATATTTCTCTTCATGTTCAAAACAAGTTCTCATTCTGAGTTGAGGGTGGGTGTTGTAACTTGGTATAATGTCTCAGGAGGCAGAAACCTCAAAATGTGTATTCTTTGACATCCTTCATCCAGTATCATTCAGGCTGAAATGCAGTGGTGTGATCATAGCTCACTGCAGCCTTGAACTCCTGGGCTCAAGAGATCTTGCCTGTGTTCTCAGCATTTTGGGAGGCTGAGGTGAGAGGATTACTTGAGACCAGGAGTTTGAGACCAGCCTGGACAACACAGCCAGACCCCATCTCTACAAAAAAATTAAAAATTAGCTGAGCATGGCAATCCTAGCTAGGAGTCTGAGGCAGGAGGATCATTTGATCCCAGGAGTTTGAGGTTGCAGTGAGCTAGGAGCATGCCACTGAACTGAAGTCTGGACAACAGAGCAAAACAAAGTTATAAAAAAGTGTATGGATACATAAAAGTTATTAGTGGTTAAAAAAATAGGATGTTCACTAAAACATTAATTGTGGTATTACCTTTCAGTGATAGTATTACAGATGATTTTAATTTTCTTTTTGTTGTCCTTTTTTCTATATTACAAATTTATAGCACACACTGTTACGAAAGAAACCCTATGAATGTTAAATTTCGTATATTATATATATATATATATATACCTATTAGAGGTATGTGAAAAAAGTAATTGATACTAACTTCAACATCCATTTTTGTTGTTTTATTCAAAGTATTTTCCTACATGTCAGCAGTTGATGTATACCCTTTTTTTTTTTTTATTTTAGAGACAGTCTTTGTTGCTCAGGCTGGAATGCAGTGGTGCAATCATAGCTCACAGTCTCTCTCTATTGCTGAGGCTGGAATGCAGTGATGGAATGCAGTGGTGCGATCATAGCTCACTGCAGCCTTGAACTCCTGGACTTTCAAGCGGTCCTCCCACATCAGCCTCCTGAGCTAGGACCATGGGTGTGCACCACCATGCCTGGCAACCTGGCAATTGTGTGTGTGTGTGTGGACACAGGGTTTCGGTGTGTGTGTGTGTGTGTGTGTGTGTGTATGTGTAGGCACAGGGTTTCACTGTGTTGCCAAGGCTGGTCTTCAACTCCTGGCCTCAGGCCTCAAGCGATCTTCCCACTTCAGCCTCTCAAAGCGCTAGGATTACAGGTGTGAGCCACCATTCCTGGCAGATGTATACATTTAAAAAATTGTTTTAAAATTACTTTTTTTTTTTTTTTTGAGTTGGAGTCTCGCTCTGTCACCCAGGCTGGAGTGCAATGGCACAATCTTGGATCACTGCAACCTCCACCTCCCGGGTTCAAGCAATTCTTCTGCCTCAGACTCAGCCTCCCAAATAAGCCTCTCTGGCCTAAAATTACTTTTAAGACAAATGTGCCTGTGTAATTTGTAATAACATCATGACATTTTATTTTTGAGCTAAGCACAAAACCAGCAAAATTAGAAAAGACTGAAATAAAGACTTAAAAGAATCAGGCCTATAATCCCAGCAGTTTGGGAGGCTGAGTCAGGAGGATTGCTTGAGGGCAGGAGTTTAAGACCAGCCTGGGCAACATAGTGAGGCCCCCTTCTCTACAAAAATTGTTTTATATTAGCCAGGTGTAGGTTTGGCACGGTGGCTCATGCTTGTAATCCTAGCACTTTGGGAGACTGAGGCGGGTGGATCACCTGAGGTCAAGAGTTTGGGAAAAGCCTGGCCAATGTGGTAAAACCCTATCTCTACTAAAAATACAAAAATTAGCCAGGCATGGTGGCATGCACCTGTAATTCCAGCTACTTGGGAGGCTGAGGCAGGAGAATCGCTTGAACCCAGCAGGGCAGAGGTTGCAGTGAGCCAGGATCGCGCCACTTCACTCCAGCCTGGGCGAAAGAGTGAAACTCCGTCTAAAAAAAAAAAAAAAAAAAATTAGCCAGGTGTGATGACACATACCTGTAATCCCAGGTACTCAGGAGGCTGAGGTGAGAGGATTACTTGAACCAAGGAGTTTGAAGTTGCAATAAGCTATGATGATTGCACCACTGCATTCCAGGCTGGGTAACAGAGTATGACCCTGTCTCAAAAACAAAACAAAAACAAAAACAAAAAACACACTTGAGCTGCATATGACCATAGCAAATATGGTTTTGAGCCTTTGCTATTTTTTAACTTTATATTATTTAATCTAAAAATCTATATTACCAAGACCTGATTATATATTCTGTATCGCTCAATTACTAAAAGGTACTTGAAAATAGTGTAAAATACTAATACATTAATGAAATGTTATTAGTGACATAAAGTACTAATATATTAATGATTGTAATGTTTAGAATCACCAGTAACTAATAACAACTTGTTGTATAACATATGCAGTCAGAATAAAGCTTCCATTTAACATTTGCCTAATTCCCAACTGTTGGCCTGTTCAAACTATATTTAATTTGTAATCCTTTATCTAGCTTTGCAAAATAATTTGGTATTCAAATCATTCATACCTTTTCCCGTTGTCCACCAAATATACAAACCCTGTCTCTACCAAAAATACAAAATTAGCCGGGTGTGGTGGCACACGCCTATAATCCCAGCTACTTGGGAAGCCAAGGCAAGAGAATTGCTTGCATCCTGGAGGTGGTGGTTACAGTGAGCCAAGATCATGCCATTGCACTCCAGCCTGGGCAACAAGAGCGAAACTCCATCTCAAAAAAGATAATAATTAAATAAGACAAATTGTTTATATCACTTGCTTGTAAAATTGAGGCTCTTTCCCCAGAGATAAGACATGGGATGTTCATGAGTATTTGAATAGTCTTTTCGAAGAATTAAAATCTTGGAGAGATGTATACTGGCGATTGTGGGGAACAATCAATTGGCTGACTTGTTCAAGATGTTATCAGGTAAGGTTTTTTTTTTTAAATATCCTGCTCTGCAAATATTGAGAGCAAGACTATTTTGATATCTCCTGTTTAATCAATATGTTTAAACATGTTTGGACAATATCTAACATCTTTTTAAAGAAACTAGTGGCAGCTGGGCATGGTGGCACATTTAGAGGCCAAGGCAGGCGGATCGTTTTAGCCCAGGAGTTCAATACCAGCCTGCGTGACATAGTGAGACTCTATCTCTTAAAGAAATAAAACTAGGCCCAGTATGGTGGCTCATGCCTCTAATCCCAGCACTTTGGGAGGCCGAGGTGGGCGGATCATGAGGTCAGGAGATCAGGACCATCCTATCTAACATGGTGAAACCCCATCTCTAGTAAAAATACGAAAAATTACCCGGGTGTGGTAGCACGCGCCTGTAATCCCAACTATTCGGGAGGCTGAGGCAGGAGAATCACTTCAACCCGGGAGGCAGAGGTTGCAGTGAGCTGAGATCACGCCACTGCACTCCAGCCTGGGTGACAGAGCAAGACTCCATCTCAAAAATAAAATAAAATAAAATAAAGTAAAACAAAACTAGTGGCAAAAGCAATGGTGCTGTTAAACATTTTTTGCATCTGGCTTCGTTTCTCTTGACATTGTTTCTTCTCTTTTTTTATTTCCATTCCTGAAACAATCAAAGACTTGTTGAATTTTTAGAAAAGTAACAGGTTTTGGCCGGGCACGGTGGCTCAAGCCTGTAATCCCAGCACTTTGGGAGGTTGAGGCAGGTGGATCACCTAAGGTCAGGAATTCGAGACCAGCCTGACCAACATGGAGAAACCTCATCTCTGCTAAAAACACAAAATTAGCCAGGCGTGGTGGCGCATGCCTGTAATCCCAGCTACTCAGGGGGCTGAAGTGGGAGAATCACTTGAACCCGGGAGGCAGAGGTTGCGGTGGGCTGAGATTGTGCCATTGCACTCCAGTCTGGTCAAGGAGGGAAACTCCGTCTCAAAAGAGAAAAAAAAAAAAAGGCACTGGTTTTAAGTGATCAAATCCAGTTTTTCAATGAAAACAATTATTAAAAAATCCTTATTGCCTTCACTTGTTTCCAGCCAAACTATTTTCTCTGTTGTTCTATACATTTCTATAGAAATTCAGAAGCACCTTTGCAGATAGGATGCTATTGATATGTGCCTTTGTTGTTATAACAATTTTGTTCCCAAAAAGTTTTTGTTTTTTAATTAATGTTTATAATAAAAGCATAAGAAAACTTGCTATTTGTAGGAACCTATAATAAACCCTTTTGTGGAATAAATAGGTTTTTCTAAGTCACAGTCATTCCTAATTAATCTTATGTATAAACGCAGAGTTTTCGACATATAATTTCTTTTGAATCCCTAAAGTTTTCCTCTCCCCAGTAATTTTCCTCTGTCACTTGCGTAATGATTTTCAATAGAGGGAAGGAAGAACAGCTTGTCAAAATCTTCAGATTGGGATTTTAAACTGTTTAAGTTCCCACTCAATGGGTTCTGTGTTCCCACAATTTTAAAAAGGTTTGTTGAAGTATTACATACAGTAAAATGCATCCTTTTTGTGAGCTTCGATAGTGCGTACAATTGTATAACTACTTCCGCAATCAAAGCATGTAACACTTCCATCACCCTAAAAGAAATTTCTTTGTGCCCCTCTTTAGTCAATTAATTCCCCCACCCTAGCCTCTGGTAACCACTGGTCTGTTTTCTCTATATATAGTTTTGCCTTTTCCAGAACATCATATAAATAGGATCAGATAGCATTTAGCTTTTTGAATCTAGCTTCCTTCACTTCGAAAAATGGATGTAAAATCTATCCACATTGTTTCATAAATTAGTTTGTTCTTTTTTATGGCCAAGTAGTAGTCTCTTGTATGACTATATTACAGTATGTTCAGACATTCACCAGTTGGAGGATGTTTGTAGTGTTCTAGTGTGGGGCCATTATGAAGAAAGCTGCTATAAACAATACAGGTTTTCCTATGAACATAGGTTTTTATTTCTCTTGGATGTATTTATTTCTGTTCTTTTTTTTTTTTTTTTTTTGAGATGGAGTTTTGCTCTTGTTGTCCAACCTGGAGTGCGCTGGCGCCATCTTGGCTCACTGCAACCTCAAACTCCCAGGTTCAAGCGATTCTCCTGTCTCAGCCTCCTGAGTAGCTGGGATTACTGGCGTGCACCACAACACCCGCCTAATTTTTTGTATTTTTAGTAGAAATGGGGTTTCACCAGGTTAGCCAGGCTGGTCTCCAACTCCTGACCTGAGGTGATCCACCTGCCTTGGCCTCCCAAAGTGCTGGGATTATAGGCCTGAGCCACTGCGCCCGGCCTCTCTTCTTTCTTATTACCTAGGAGTAGGATTGCTGGTTTGTGTGGTAATTTAACACTTGCCATGCCTAATAGTTTTCCAAAGTCCCAGAACCATTTTGCATTTCTACCAGCTACATATGAGAGTTCTAGTTGCCCCCCATCTCAGTAGCAATTGATATAGTCAGGTTTGGGTTTTTTGTTAATCTAATAGGTATGTAAAGGTCCTCCTCACAATCGGAGTGTCACTTATAATCAAGGATATCAAGCTTCTAAAATCTGACTTGCTCAACATGTCAGAATGCAGAAACTTTGAGAGATTATTTTCCTCTCCTTTACAGCAAATTGAATATTGATTGATGATATTGAATATTTATTATAGAGCTCATAAACTCATAAAATGGTTTGTATGCAGAATATTGTATATAAGAGAATGTGCACCTTATAGTTTTATAGGTTCTCAAATTTTTAAAATTGAAAACCATTATGTGAACATCACAATTGAAACTAACAACCAAAAATTCTGAATTATAAACTATTCTTTAATGCATTTATGTTAAAGATCATTGCTTATCAAATAGCAACTTCAGTACATCATAATATAAATAGAAAAAAAAGATCAGTGCTTAGATTGTTAATGTTGTGTTTTTATTTGAATTATTTTACTAACTTGTTTTTGTTTTTAACCTGTTCTTGCTCAGAGTCCCTCTCCTCCCCTGACAGGACCCTATTCAGGGTTTCCCCTTCTTAAAGTCTCCCCCAGTGAGGAACTCTCTCAACAAGGGCCCACTCCTGGTGCAGTACTATAGCTTTTCATCCCACCTTAGAGTCCCCCACAAAAAGAAACAAGTGATCAGAGTACCAGTCAGGGTACCTCCTAAAAGCCGAGTGATCTCCTCTCCATCCAGTCCAAGGTATCACTTTTTCACCTTTTATGGTCCTTTCCCCAACAGCTATTAATGGTATTACCCATTCAGGTCTTTCTTCACCCCAGGCCTTGTGAGACCACCCTTAATCATCCAGTGGTACTGCCCCCTCTTAGGATACACTACCACCGCTCACACAGGATCTCCACCCAGAAACAATGACATCTGAGGTCTTTCTCCAGTCCCCCGGCATGGTATTTCTTACAAACTTTCTACCTCCCTCTGGCTAATGGAATTGCCCTCCCAATGGCTCCCGCAACCATGACACAAATACCCAACACCCACTTCCTTCCTTTCTAGATAGAATGGTTTTACCTTCTCAAGATCTCCTGCCTTCAAAGCCCAACATTATCATCACCCACCAATGGTGCCCCCTGCACAGGCCCAAAAGTGTTGTCCCCTCTAGATCTGAGTAAGATATCACCTACTCAAGGATGCTCTCCCTAGCCCACAAGGCTAACAGAATCCAACCTTCAGAGCCCCATAGTATCTCTGAATCCAATAATTTTACCGCTCAGAGCCTCAGTTTCCCTTCTCCAAACCAACTCCTGGGACTCAGGGTCCATCCCAACCAGCCTTTTCTCAGAACTGGTGGCACAACCTCTGTCTAGCCACCAGCCCCCAGCTGCCCAGCCCAGTGGTCTTCCCCATCGCAAGCAGCACCTGTGTCCACTGAAACTCTTAGACAGTGCTTGCACCATGTTCTTTTTTTCTTTTTCTTTTTTCCTGAGATGAGATCTTGCTACATTGCCCAGGCTGGCCTCGAATTCCTAGCTTTAAGCAGTCCTTCTGCCTCAGCCTCCCTAGTAGCTGGAGTGACAGGTGTGTACCATCGCACGTGGTCCTATTTTACTAACTTATAAACAATTGAAACCTGATGTTTAATTTGACGATTAAACCTTGATAAGCTTTTGTCAAAGTTTTCAAAGCCAATGATTCAAAGTTATGTCATAATTTTTATTAATATTGATGCTAAATATTTACCTTAAAAATGCATCAAGGGGCCAGGCATGGTGGCTTATGCCTGTAATCCCAGCACTTTGGGAGGCCGAGGCAGGCGGATCACCTGAGGTCAGAAGTTCAAGACCAGTCTGACCAACATGGCGAAACCCTGTCTCTACTAAAAATAGAAAAACTAGCCAGGTGTGGTTGTGCGCGCCTGTAATCCCAGCTACTCGGGAGGCTGAGGCAGGAGAATCGCTTGAATCTGGGAGGCAGAGGTAGCAGTGAGGCCAGATGGCACCTCTTCACTCCAGCCTGGGCAACAGAGCGAGATTCCATCTCAAAAAAAAAAATATCAAGGAATAACCAAATGAAGCAAAATTTTATTTTTCTTTGGAAAACATTTGAGGTGATTGGCCAGTTGTAAAATTGAATGTATATCAAGATCAGTTTAATTCATCTGAATTTTGCTTAAGGTGATATCATTTTTTGCTGTCTAATAGCTTTATTCAAGTAGAATTACACGCCACAAAATTTACTCATTTTATTTTTTTATTTTTATTAAGTTAGGTTGTGTTCAGAATTTACTCTTTTTAAGTCTGCAATTCACTTTTTTTTTTTGTAAATTTAGAGTTGTACAGTCATCACCATCATCCAATTTTAGCACATTTCCACCACCTCAAAAAGATCCCTCATGCTCATTTGCTGCTATGCCACATTATAACCTTCCACCCCGGGCAACCACTAATCTACTTTGTGTCTGTATAGATTGGCTTTTTCTGCATATTTCATATAAAAATGGAACATATAATATTTGGTCCTAAGTATTTTTGAAATGTATAATTTTGTTGTGGAAATAGTAGTTGATTTTATGTATTTCTTTATCAGGTCTTTCTCTGTATTGAATTTTCACATTGTCAATACCACTCAGAAACAGTGGTTTATCCTACTGCAGCAAGTTCACTGAATACTGTTGGCACTGGAATTTATCCCTGCTGTAACCAAAAGGTTCTTCGGTTTGATCCTACTCAGCTTACAAAGGTGAATTTTGAATATTGCCCTTTGTAGCTACAGTTTTTAAAGTATAACAGTAATACATTAATGTATAAAAGACTTCAAACAATACATAAATGTAGTAAGAAGCAGTTCCTCTTTATAACACTCCCCCATTTTCCTTCTCTTCTTAGAGATAATCACTGTTAATGGTTTCCTTTTAGACCTTCTTTTGTACCTTTGAGGCACAAATTATGTATTTTTTTTGTTTTTTGGAGGTTTTTGTTTTTTGTTTTTTTGGGTTTTTTTGAGATGGGGTCTCGCTCTGTCACCCAGGCTGGAGTGCAGTGGCGCCATCTCGGCTCACTCCAGCCTCTGCCTCCCAGGCTCAAACAATCCTCCCACCTCAGCCTTCTGAGTAGCTGGGACTACAGGCACACGCCATCATACCCGGTAATTTTTTGTGTTTTTGTTAGAGACAGGGTTTCGCCATGTTGCCCAGGCTGGTCTCGAACTCATGAGCTGAAGTAATCTGCCTGCTTTGGCCTCCCAGAGTGCCAGGATTACAGGTGTGAACCGCCACACCCAGCCTTATATATGGTTTTTTATATTGGAAACAAGATCATACTAATAATATTCTGTAATTTGCCTTTTTTACTCAACAACATAACTAGGGTATCTTTCTGTGCCATTTTATTTAACTGCTGTATAATATTCCAAGTTATGTATATATCACAATTTAACCATTCTATTAATGAACATGTAGGTGGTTTCTAGACTGATGGTATTACTGTGTTGCAGTGAATATCCTTGCACATATATGTTGGTGCAATGTGTGAGTATTGCTATAGGTTAGATTCTCTGATCATAAACACTTTTGAAAATGTTATGTACTTAAATGTCATGTGTGAATGAAAGGAACCTAAAGCTCTTTATCATCATCCATACAAAAAATATTTATAAACACCAAAGATGTGCCATACACTGTGCAAGGCAGAGGATAGCCTGTAAAATTGGATCATTTATGCCTTTATGGGACTTACAGCTGAGGCAGTAATAACAAAAGGGAAAAAAGCACCCAAAGAAATGTTTGAAGACATATACAGGGCCATAAATGTCTGTAATAGGCAGGTATGATTCAGCCATAGATGTCAAGGAAATCCTCAAAGGAGTTGGCATTAGGTTGAGATCTGAAGGATTCGTAGGAGTATGTGAGGTGAAGAGGAAGGGAAAGAGCATTCTAGTCAGAACAGCAAGATCAGAAGAAACATAGTGAGTAAAAGAGACTGAAAGCCTGAGGCTGTTGTAGAAAACATGCATAGTTGAAGACAAGGCTGGAGAGGTAGGTAGGTGTCAGTCCATGCAGGAGCAGGACCTCATAAGCCATGTTCAAGTTTTTCTTTTATCTCCATTTTGAAAATATCAGTTGCAATGTGGAAAATGCACACTTGAGGGGTTGTCAGTGGAATCACCTACAAAAGGAAGTTATCATAGAGAGAGATGATGTTAGCTTGGACCAGAGCAGTGAAGATGAAGAGAAGTGGATGAATTTAATATTTAAGAGATAAAACTGAAATTACCTGACAGATTGTATTACAGCGGGAGAGGGGGAAGGATGATTCAGTTTCTTGTTGGTGCTACTGGATAGCTGGTGGTGCCATTCACTGAAGAGGAAGCAGCAGACGGAAATCAGGTTTCGAGGGAGACTTCGTGAGTTCCGTTTTGGACATTTTGAGTTTAAGATGCTTTCTGAGATAACCAGGCAGAGGCCGTTAGATATATGAGTTTGGGAGCTCAGAGAAGTGGCTAGGCTGGACATAATAACTCATAAGTTTTCTTGCAATAGATGATAGTTAAAGCCAGCAGGTATAGGTGAGTATATGAAGAGCAGAGGGAAACTACAGCTATGGCTGGATGAAGCAGCATGAGCCTGCAAAGGAGAATGGTCAGGGGCAGCCAGAATAATGGGAGGAAAATTGAGAATGTTGCCATGAAAGTTGAGGGAGTAATATTAAAGAAAGAGTGGACTGTGGTGCCTAATACTGCTAAGAGGTCAAATAAAATAATGAAAGAACTGTGTCCTTTGGCCTTAGTGACAGGGAATTCATAGGTGTGAAGAGCTGTTTTGGTGGAGTGCTAGATCCAGAAGCCGGGTTTGTATGGATTGAGAAGTGAGTGAGAGATTAACAAATGGGAACAGTATAAATGACATCTCTTTTGGGAAATTTGAGAAAGGGAGGAGATAGATTAGTAATTTAGGTTATGAATATTTGTTTAGTGTTTTGGGGGTTTTTTGTTTGTTTGTTTGTTTGTTTGAGAAGGAGTCTCGCTGTTGCCCAGACTGGAATGCAATGGCACGATCTCAGCTCACTGCAACCTCTGCCTCCCGGGCTCAAGCGATTCTCCTGCCTCAGCCTCCCAAGTAGCTGGGATTACAGGCACGTGCCACCACACCTGGCTAATTTTTGTATTTTTAGTAGAGATGGAGTCTCACCATATTGGCCAGGCTGGTCTTGAACTCCTGACCTCAAATGACCTGCCCATCTGGGCCTCCCAAAGTGCTGGAATACAGGCGTGAGCCACCGTGCCTGGCCTTGTTTCTGTTTTGATACCAGAGAACGGTTTAAAAGTCAGTGGGAAGGATCCAGTTGAGAAGGAGAGGTTGATGGTGTAAGGTGAGAAGGCAGGGTAGGGTGGGATCTTAAGCACATTTAGTGATATTAATTTCGACAAGAGGGAGGACAGCTCCTCTATTATAACAGGAGAGAAGAGTAGAATGGTTGTAGATATTAGTAAAATTCTATTTTTGTCATTTAGATGATAACTTAATTCCAATCCAATGCTTTTTCTGTTCTCTAAAAAGTAGATTAAGCCATCCGCTAGGAATAAGGGGGAAGACAGAAGGTTCCAAGGTTTGAGGGAAGTATGGAAGGTTTGAAATAGTATTTTGAAAAACAGGAGAGTGAATTTTCCAGAGAAAATGTATAGTGCCGGGAAGTTTGAGAGCTCACTGGAGATTAGCAGTCATAAATTCACAATATAATTCAACATGCCTGTTTATATCACTCTCTCCAGTAACCCTTGTCTGCCTGAGTACAGGCAGGGAGAAGATGGGTAGTTGAGTTCATCTAGAGTTAGGATTTTGCCAGATGGGGATGATGAAATTTAGGGGCAAGGAATTTGGGATGTTGGCGTGAATGTTACTGAATGATGGGTCATGGAATTTTAACTGCATTAGTTTTCTTATATTTGCAATCAGTCACCAACTTTGATTACTTAGAAGTTTTATTGGTGAGGTAATAGATTACTTACATAACATTCATACTTAAAGTTTTAGTTATACATTTTACATACAAAGATACTTAAATTGGGCATGAGACGTTAAGCAAAATTAGATTAGCTTTGCTAGACCCAAGATATTTCGTTAATTCATCATTGCTATTATGTTTGTTTCAGTAACATGATTTTTTAGTCTTTACAGTTCTTTCTAACCACATTAATTTCTAACCACATTAATTTCTACATTAATTTGTAACCACAAATTTACATTTGTGGTTAGTTTGTTTCCATTTTAGCTATCACATTTCCACATTGTTTCGAGCAAAATATATTTCTTTGTAGGCATCTTTAAAAGAATATATTGGCTGGGCGCTGTGGCTCACGCCTGTAATTCCAGCACTTTGGGAGGCCGAGGCAGGTGGATCACAAGGTCAGGAGATCGAGACCATCCTGGCTAACACGGTGAAATGCCTTCTCTACTAAAAATACAAAAAATTAGCCGAGCTTGGTGGTGGGCGCCTATAGTTCCAGCTACTCGGGAGGCTGAGGCAGGAGAATGGTGTGAACCTGGGAGGTGGAGCTTACAGTGAGCCGAGATCACTGCACTCCAGCCTGGGCAACAGAGCGAGACTCTGTCTGAAGAAAAAAAAATTATATATATTAATAGGCCAGGCACAGTAGCTCACGCCTGTAATCCCAGCACTTTGGGAGACTGAGATGGGCGGATCACCTGAGGTCAGGAGTTCAAGACCAGCCTGGCCAACGTGGCGAAAACACTGTCTCTACTAAAAATGCAAAAGTTAGCTGGGCATGGTGGTGGGCGCCTGTAATCCCAGCTACTCAGGAGGCCGAGGCAGGAGAATCGCTTGAATCCAGGAGGCGGAGGTTGCAGTGAGCCAAGATTGGACCATTGCACTCCAGCCTGGGTGACAGAGCAAGACTCCATCTCAAAAACACCAAAATATATATATAATGAATCTTTTGTCGATATATATGTTGCTCATATCCCGACTGGGCATGGTGGCTCACGCCTGTAATCCCAGCACTTTGGGAGGCCGAGGCGGTCAGATCATGAGGTCAAGAGATCGAGACCACCCTGACCAACATGGTGAAACCCCGGCTCTACTGAAAATCCAAAAATTAGCTGGGTGTGGTGGTGCGCGCCTGTAGTCCCAGCTACTTGGGAGGCTGAGGCAGGAGAATTGCTTGAACCTGGGAGGCGGAGATTGCAGTGACCAGCGATTGTACCACTGCACTCCAGCCTAGCAACAGAGCAAGACTGTCTCAAAAAAAAAAAAAAAAAAAATTGGAGAAAGACAACCGGCACTTCAGACAAAAAAACAGTTGTCCTGTAAACATGAAAAGGACAGCCTCATTTGTAACTGGAGAAATCCCAGCACAAATTAAAGCCAGAATGAATACCAATACACATTTACCAGAATGAATAAATTTTTTTTTTTTTTTTTTGAGGTGGAGTCTTGCTCTTGCTCTGTTGCCCAGAGTGGAATGTAGTGGCACCATGTTGGCTCACTGCAACCTCCGCCTCCTGGCCTCAAGCAATTCTCATGCCTCAGCCTCCTGAGTAGCTGGATTACAGGTGCGTGCCACCATGCCTGGCTAAATTTTTGTATTTTTATCAGAGATGGGGTTTCACCATGTTGGCCAGGCTGGTCTCGAACTCTTAGCCTCGAGTGATCTGCTTGCCTCGGCCTCCCAAAGTGCTGTGATTACAGGCATGAGCCACCACGCCCAGCCAGAATGACTAAAATTTAAATGTCTGATCAAGTGTTAGCAAGGATGTGGAGTAACAGGAATCCTCATATACTTCTGATGGTAATATAATTTGGTACACATGAGCACTTGTGTACCGAGAAACAGATAAAAGAATGTTCATAGCAATATTATTTTTAGTAGCCCCAAACTAGAAACAAGCCATCAGTGGTAGAAGAGTAAATAAATGGTGTATATTCATGCAGTGAAACACTATACATTAAAGCAAATGTTATTATTACATGAAATAACATCGTTGAATCATAAAAACATAATTTTTCTTTTTTTTTTTTTTTTTTTTTTTGAGACAGGGTTTCACTCTATCGCCCAAGCTGGAATGCAGTGGCATGATCACGGCTAAAGGCAATCTCGACCTCCCTGAGCTGAAGTGATCCTCCCACCTCAGCTTCCTGAGGTAGCTGGGACTGGAGGCATGCACCACCACACCCAGCTAATTTTTTTGTACTCTTTTAGAGACAGGGTTTTGCCATGTTGCCCAGGCTGATCTCAAACTCCTGGGCTTAAGCAATCCACACACCTCGGCCTCCCAAAGTGCTGGGATTATAGGCTTGAGCCACCTCACCCAGTAGAAACATAATGTCAAACAAAACAAGTGAGACAAAACTAACTATAGTATTTAGGAATTGCATCCTTAAGTGGCAGAGGGATAAAGAAAAGCAAGGAAGTAATTACCACAAGCCAGGGTAGAGGTTACCTGTTGGGAGCAGGGAAACCGTTATGATCAGAATTGGGCCTGTGGGGACTCCTGGAGTGCTGGCAATGTTCTAATTCTTAATGTGGATTGTGATTATATGGGTATTCTTGGGTATTTGTTAAGCCATACAGTTATGATTGAATCTCTCTTCTGTATGAGGAATGTTTTTCTTGAGAAAAAGTTGTAAAATATGTATATGACAATATGACTCAGCAAAGAAAAGAAAAACAGTGATCTTTAAAGGAGTGTTCTATAACAAACTAACCTCTAATTTATTGTCTCTTATGTGACAGGGCTGTAAAGTGAGGGACCACATGGTTACACTTCGTGATCAAGGTGAAGGCGGAGATTTGCCGTCCTGTCCCACTGCTAGAATGTTGGACGATTTGCACAAGTACAGAGATGTCATTGTTGTGCCTTTTTCAAAAGATACAGTTAGGTGAGGGGTGGAAAAACCCAACACTGTATTATGGCTTTATTCAGCGGTTCCCATTTCAGAATCCCTTATCCCCAAATCAGCAACGTCAGTCCTCAAGTAGTTTTCATTATTTCAGAAAACTTAACTGAAATTATATGTTAGCTTACAATAAGAGCAGACAAATGTTTATTTGATAGGCAGAACACTTAAAAATACTGGAGGCGGGCGCGGGGGCTCATGCCTGTAATCCCAGCACTTTGGGAGGCCGAGGTGGGCAGATCACGAGGTCAGGAGATTGAGAGCATCCTGGCTAACGCGGTGAAACCCCGTCTCTACTAAAAATACAAAAAATTAGCCGGGTGTGGTGGTGGGCGCCTGTAGTCCCAGCTACTTGGGAGGCTGAGGCGGGAGAATGGCGTGAACCCGGGAGGCGGAGCTGGCAGTGAGCCGAGATCGCGCCACTGCACTCCAGCCTGGGTGACAGAGCAAAAAAAAAGAGCCCTTGGTGATTAAAAAGGTTAAGACCTTAAATCCAATTTGTGGTGGTGACGAGTGAGGGTTCCCAAGTTCCTTGAGGCCCTGTCAACCAATTGATCAACCAATTGATTGTTATCAATCAATGCATGATTGATACAACTAGAAAAAAATGTTGATGGTTGAGTTCATCTCTCCATGAGTATGAACTTCTCGAATTCAGTAATTTCTGAAGTCACATTCATCATTTTGCAATGGCAGCAGGTTGTAAGGTTAGAGGCTGGAGGACTCTTTAAAAGAGGCTGTTCTTAGTCAGCCACAGTGGCTCATGCCTTTAATCCCAGCACTTTGGGAGGCCGAGGCAGGTGGATCACTTGAGGTCAGGAGTTTGAGACCAGTCTGGCCAACATGGTGAAACCCCATGATCATTGATTGTATCAATCAATGCATGATTGATACAACTAGAAAAAAATGTTGATGGTTGAGTTCATCTCTCCATGAGTTTGAACTCCTTGAATTCAGTAATTTCTGAAGTCACTTTCATCATTTTGCAGTGGTAGCAGGTTGTAAGGTTAGAGGCTGGAGGACACTTTAAAAGAGGCTGTTCTTAGCCAGGCGTGGTGGCTCACATTCCCAGCACTTTGAGAGGCCGAGGCAGGCCGATCACTTGAGGTCAAGAGTTTGAGACCAGCCTGGCCAACATGGTGAAACCCCATCTCTACTAACCAGGCATGGTGGCGGGCATCTGTAATCCTAGCTATTTGAGAGGCTGAGGCAGGAGAATTGCTTGAACCAGGGAGGCAGAGGCTACAGTGAGCTGAGATTGTGCCAATGCATTCCAGCCTGGGCAACAGAAGGAGACTCCATCTCAAAAAAAAAAAAAGCATTTCAGTTGGAGTTTCGCTCTTGTTGCCCAAGCTGGAGTGCAGTGGCACGATCTTGGCTCACTGCAAGCTCCGCCTCCCGGGTTCACACCATTCTCCTGCCTCAGCCTCCCAAGTAGCTGGGATTACAGCCACCCGCCACCACACCCAGCTAATTTTTGTATTTTTAGTAGATACAGGGTTTCACCATGTTGGCTAGGTTGGTCTCGAACTCCTGACCTCGTGAGCCTCCTGCCTCAGCCTCCCAAAGTGCTGGGATTACAGGCGTGAGCCACCGTGCCTGGCCCCCACTTTTTTTTGTTTGTTTGTTTTTTGAGATGAGTCTCACTCTGTCACCAGGCTGGAGTGCAGTGGTGCAATCTCAGCTCACTGCAACCTCCGCCTCCCGGGTTCAAGCAGTTGCCCTGCCTCAGCCTTCCAAGTAGCTAGGATTACAGGCATGTGCCACCATGCCTGGCTAATTTTTTGTATTTTAGTAGAGACAGGGTTTCACCATGTTGGCCAATATGGTCTCAATCTCCTGACCTCGTGATCCGCCCGCCTCGGCCTCGCAAAGTGCTGGGATTAGAGGCGTGACCCACTGCGCCCAGCCAAGGCTGTTCTTAAAGCAGTACCAATTATAGCACTGCCCATTCCACCACCTCATAGGTATGATGCTTCAAGTACAATGGTGCTTGCTGAATGGGGTGTCTTTTGCTAGAGGAATCACTAGACGAATTAAGAAATGTCATTGTTGGCCAGGCGCGGTGGCTCACACCTGTAATCCCAGCATTTTGGGAGCCAAGGCGGGTGGATCACCTGAGGTCAAGAGTTCAGGACCAGCCTGGCCAACATGGTGAAACCCTGTTTCTACAAAAATACAAAAATTAGCCAGGCATGATGGCGGGTGCCTGTAATCCCAGCTACTCATGAGGCTAAGGCAGGAGAATCGCTTGTACCCAGGAGGCAAAGGTTGCAGTGAGCCAAGATCATGCCATTGCCCTCCAGCCTGGGTGACAGAGCGAGACTCTATCTCAAAAAAAAAAAAAAAAAAGGAAATGTCATTGTTGAAGTGATATCCTTATACTCAGGAACTGTATTTCTAAAAAGCAATTTATGAAACATTTGTAATAAAAAGATATTCACATTTAAATTTTTAAGAAAGTAAACTCTTCTCCATAAAAATGTCTTTTTCTTTCAAGTGATGTTGGGGTTGGCCCCTGTGATGAAAAGGGTATAGAATGTGATGTTTTACTGGAGCCAAATACACTGTGGGGTCCCAAAACTGGGGAGCTCAATGCTGTGAGTAGTTTTTTTCACTTATTCTTTATTTACATAAATAATTAGTGACATTTAATCTTTGACAGGAACCTGATCAGTTTAAGTCGAAATTGAACTGACTACCTAATCATAAGAATGTATTATGCCTAGTAATAGGACTCTAAGGGTAATAGGACACATTTCTTGCCCTCAAAGAATTAATAATGAATACATTTAAATTTGGGGAAAAAAACAGCATGGGGCCAGCCACGGTGACTCACACCTGTAATTCCAGCACTTTGGGAGGTTGAGGCAGGAAGATGGCTTGAGCCCAGGAGTTTGAGACCAGCCTGGGCAATATAGTGAGACCTCATCTCTACAAAAAAGGTTTAAAACTTACCCAAGTGTGGTGCCTTGTGCCTGTAGTCCAAGTTTTGCTGGGAGGCTGAGGTGGGAAGATTGCTTAAGCCCAGGAGGCAGAGGTTGCAGTGAGCCAAGATCACACTACTACACTCCACCCTGGGTGACAGAGGGAGACTGTGTCTTAAAAAAAAAGAAAAACCGAAAACATAACATGGTCTTTAAGGTTTTTATTATGGACAAATTATGATTTTGAGGAATGAAGATAGCATGAATGGATATTTTGTTTCCTTCTCCTTCTGTAAACTTTTTTTGGCATAAAATTATCCTTTTATTGTAATTAGGAATATATTTAGATTCTTCAAAAGTTCCAGCCTGGAGTCTGGGTGACAGAGTGAGACCCTGTCTCAAAAAACAAACACACAAAAGTTTCAAAACTGAAATATTTTTAAAGTGACCAGAAAACTTGATTCCTTTGATTCCTTTTTATTCATTTGCCTTTGTTACTAAGGACCAGGGAATTATATTTGCCTATGAATGTTCTGTCTTTGTGTTGGTTAAGATAGCTTTTACTTGAGAAAGTGAAATATTCCCTGTGAAGTGCTTTATAAACTTCAGACAGCTATACAAATATTCAGTCATGCCGGGCATGGTGGTTCATGCTTGTAATCCCCACACTTTGGGAGGCTGAGATCAGGAGTTCAAGACCAGCCTGGTCAAGATGGTGAAACCCTGTCTTTACTAAAAATACAAAATTTAGCTGGGCGCAGTGGTGTGCGCCTGTAATCCCAGCTACTCAGGAGGCTAAAGCAGGAGAATCGCTTAAACCCAGAAGGCAGAGGTTGCGGTGAGTGGAGATCATGTCACTGCACTCCAGCCTGGGTGACAGAGTGACACTCTGTCTCAAAAAAAAAAAAAATTCACACATTGACATTTATTTATTAATTATATGTCAGACAACAAACTAGATTTATTGAATGTCCATATGTAGTCTGCTTCCTTAATTTATATTAAAATATAAACATTAAAAAGTGATTGAAATAGTTCTAAAAATAACTAAAATTATTTTAGTAATTTACTTGTACTTGATTTACTTGTCCTTTGGAAATAATACTGGGAAAGTGTCTTTCTTTTAGAAAACATCCACATCCTCCTCTAGCAGAGGATATTAAAGACTGTAACATATCACTTTCAGCCTGAGTTTTAAATTACGTTTCAGCCTGGAAGGGAACTGTATTTGTAACTTTTTTCAACTCTTCTGCAATATCCATATCAAAATAAGGAGCTGCAATCTGGGTAAATGCAGATTTATTAATCTCTTATTCCTGTCTTATAGTTCTTGTCATTGAAAAACTGGACTCTACAACTGGTAAGTGAGCAATTATAGTTAGCATTCATGGATCTCTTTCTTCCTAAATTAAAGTTTAGTTTAATAGAATCTTATCAGTATCTTATTTTACAAATTTTGGTTAAATATACGTCTTCCTTTTCAGATTCTCCTATTTAGCACTTAAGTAAAAATGCCATTAAATTATTTAAGACAGACTCATATTCCATATCTGGCTGCATAATCCATAGATCTAGTAAAATGATTTTTTAAAGTCACTCTTACATCATATTTAGGACATTGAACAAAGCAACAAACCTGCTAAGTTCCAGTTATTTGATTGTTTGAGTAATTGGTTGACTTTTTTTTTTTTTTTACCTGTTTGCCAGTACTATGCTGTCTGCCATCAATATTCATAAGAATGGAATAGGAATTTGGATTAGTGATAACAGACAGTAGGGCACAGAGATGCAGGAAAGTAATGCAGATATGGTTAAATAATCCAGGACCACATTCACCCAGAGAATGTGCATATGTGCTTGTTTATAAGACTACTTTAATATTGGTATTTACTATATTGTAATTTGATCTTAATATCAAGGAATATACGTTTAGTTGAGTGATAGAGGTACAATTCAACAAATACTGAGTACTTGTGTGCCTACTACTGTTCTAGGTTCTGTGAAGGAATTAAAAAATATATGAAGTAATGTAAGCCTGCTCCAAATGTAAAAATTCTTATGTCTGTTTCCTGGATATTGTGCTAGTCAGAGGTTATTTTATCAGCTCTTGATTGACTCATTCATTCAGAAGAAATTTAGGTAAATGTGTTTGAAAGAATTCAATAAAAAATCATAATATTACATTTATAATAGATTTTTTTTTTAACTTAGAAACAACAGTCACTGTTTTCAGAAGAAGAAGAATATACCACTGGATCTGAGGTCACTGAAGATGAAGTTGGAGATGAAGAAGAAGTATCCAAGAAACAAAGTATTGGTTTATAAGTTAAAATCAAATCTCACTGTTTATGAAGGGGTTACATTCTGAAGGCATTAATGCAAGGGATGGGGAATTGGTTTTATATAGAGAGTAGGTTGCAACATAGAAAAAAAATTGAAAGGAGACACCATCAAGATTTCCTAACCCGGGCATGAACACAGAATACTCAAAGCTATAAAGAAAGGGCAGTACACTGAGAAAGAACTCTCCAGATTTTCACTTCAGGTGCAACTAAATGTGTGACTCATTTCAGATGAAATGTGATCTGAGATGTGTACCTGAGATGATTTGGAGTGATACTCAAATGAACCATTAAATAACATTCATAAATGTATGATTTTTTTTTAGTGGAAAGCATGGTTGTTTTGTGTTTTGTTTTTTTTTTTTTGAGACAGAGTCTTACTCTGTCACAGTGGCGCAATCTTGGCTCACTGCAACCTCTGCTTCCTGGGTTCAAGCAATTCTCCTGCCTCAGTCTCCTGAGTAGCTCGGACTACTCAGCTAATTTTTCTGTATTTTTAATAGAGACGGAGTTTCACAATGTTGGTCAGGCTGGTCTTGAACTCCTGACGTCAGATGATCCACCTGCCTCGGCCTCCCAAAGTGCTGGGATTACAGGCGTGAGCCGCTGTGCCCGGCCGAAAGCATGATTATTGTACAACTATAAAATTAACTTGTGTCAAAATTTCTCAACTCATTAGTTCCGAGAAACAGCAAGGAAAATTGGTTCAAAGAGACTTTGAAGACTCAAGTATCTGTAGGCAATTATGAATCTGTTTTGTCACAATAATTTACCTCTTTTAGGATTTCATATGAATAGAATCATGACTAATCTTTTGTCTCTGGCTTCTTTCTCTTAGTATAAGGTTTTTGAGATTCATTCATATTGTTTATTCCTTTTTATTGCAGAGTGGTATTCCATTATACTACTTTTGAAAAAAGAATGTTGGTCTGGGCGCAGTGGCTCATACCTGTAATCCCAGCACTTTGGGAAGCCGAGGCGGGCAGATCACCTGAGGTCAGGTGTTCGAGAGCAGCCTGGCCAACATGGTGAAACCCTGTCGCTACTAAAAATACAAAAATTAGGCCAGGCACGATGGCTCATGCCTGTAATCTCAGCACTTTAGGAGGCCGAGGCAGGCGGATCACCTGAGGTCAGGAGTTCAAGAGCAGCCTGGCCAACATGGTGAAACCCTGTCTCTACAAAAATACAAAAATTAGCCGGGCATAATGACGGGTTCCTGTAATCCCAGCTATTTGGGAGGCCAAGGTGGGAGAACTGCTTGAACCTGCAAGGCGGAGGTTGCAGTGAGCCAAGATCGTGCCATTGCACTCCAGCCTGGGCGACACAGCGAGACTCTGTCTCAAAAAAAAAAAATACAAAAATTAGCTGGGCATGGTGGCAGGTGCGTGTAATCACAGCTACTCAGGAGGCTGAGGCAGGAGAATCACTTGAACCCAGGAAGGGGTGGTTGCAGTGAGCCGAAACCATCCCATTGCACTCCAGCCTGGGCAATCAGAGTGAAACTCCATCTAAAAAAAAAAGTTAAAAGAAGATTGTAAGTTAGATACAAAATTGATCAGTGTCATTCAACTTAGTGAACCTGTAACTCTTAGGTTATCTTTTTAGAAATAATTTGCATTTTTATTAGACACAAAAACCTGAAAGTTAACATGTAACTTTCAGTTGCCATCAGTAGATGGTAGTCAGACATAGGATATTCTTTTAGAGTTAAATGATTCTTGAGTAGGCATGTTAAACAACCCTCCAATATGACATTGAAAAAATACGCTGCAGCCAGGCGCAGTGGCTCACGTCTGTAATCCCAGCACTCTGGGAGGCCGAGGCGGGCGGATCACGAGGTCAGAAGATCGAGACCATCCTGGCTAACACAGTGAAACCCTGTCTCTACTAAAAATACAAAAAATTAGCTGGGCGTGGTGGCGGGCACCTGTAGTCCCAGCTACTCGGGAGGCTGAGGCAGAAGAATGGTGTGAACCTGGGAGGCGGAGCTTGCAGTGAGCCGAGATTGTGCCACTGCACTCCAGCCTGGGTGACAGAGTGAGACTCCGTCTCAAAAAAAAAGAAAAGAAAAAACATGCTGCCTTCCCTTTACTTCTCTCCAAGTTTTACATAATTTTTCTTAACATCTTGAATCCTCCAATGAAAAAGCTGGTTCTTTAGCAATTTTGTGTCCATTTTAATTAGTAAAGGAGAAAATTCTACAATGTTTCTTTTCAACAGTTTGATTGAGGTATAAGTTATATGTTACAAAATTCACCCATTTTTAGTGTACATGTAGATGAGTTTTGGCACACAGATGTGTAACCACCACTAAAATCAAAATCTAGAACATATTTCAAAAAGTTCCTTTGTCCCCCTTTGTACTCAGTTCCCTTTCTCCATTTCTGCCCTCAGGCAACCATGAATCTGTTTTGTCAAAACAATTTACCTTTCTTAGGGTTTCATATGAATGGAATCATGAGTAATTTTTTGTCCCTGGCTTCTTTCACTTAGTATGAGATTTTTTGAGATTCATCCATATTATTGCATGTGTCAGTAGTTTATTCCTTTTTATTGCAGAGTAGTATTCCATTGTATGGCTATACCATACTTTGTTTATCCATTCCCAATTTCATGGGCATATGGGTTGTTTCCTCTTGTTGGCTATTGTGAATAATGCTGCTGTGAACATTTGCATACAAGTCTGTGTGGACATGTGTTTTCATTTTTCTTGAGTAGATACTTAGGAGTAAAGTTACTAGATCATATGGTAAGTGTATGTTTCACTTTGTAAGAAACTGCCAAATTGTTTTGCAAAGTGACCGTTTTGCATCTCCACGAGCAGTGGAGCATTCCCAGCAGTAGTGTATGAGAGTTCCAGTTGCTGCACATTCACATCAGTACTTGGTATTATTGGTCTTTTTAATTTTAGCCATTCTAGTGGGTAGTGTTAAGCAACTTTTCATGTTTTTACTGACCATTTATATATCTTTTTTATGAAGTGTTTGTTTAAATCTTTGGCCCGTTTTTATTGGATCATTTGCCTTATTATTGAATTGTAAGATTTCTTTATATATACTTTAGACCTAAGTCTTTTTTGTCATTCATATGTTTCTCAATATTTCCCCTAATCTGTGCCTTGCCTTTTAATTTTCTTTTTTTTTTCTTTTTTTTTTTTTTTTTGAGATAGAGTCTTGTTCTGTCATCCAGGCTGGAGTGTAGAGGTGCGATCTCTCACTGCAACCTCTGCCTCCTGGGTTCCAGCGATTCTTCTGCCTCAGCCTCCCGAGTAGCTGGGATTACAGGTGTGCACCACCACACTGGGCTACTTTTTGTATTTTTAGTAGAGATGGGGTTTTGCCATGTTGGCCAAGCTGGTCTCGAACTCCTGACCTCAGGTGATCCGCCTGCGTCGGCCTCCCAAGTGCTGGGATTACAGGCATGAGCCACTGCACCAGGCCTAATTTTCTTAATGATGTCTTTTGATGAGCTAAAGTTTTAAATTTTGTGAATTCTGATTTTTTAGTTTTTCCTTTTTATGTTCCATTATTTAATAGCTAAGAAGTATTTGCCTACCTCAAAGTCACAAAGATTTTCTGCTGTGTTTTCTTCTAGAAGTTGTATGATTTTTAGCTTTTTATTTAAGATTATGATCCCATTCAGGTTAATTTTTGTTTATTGTGTGAGTTAAGGGTCAAGCTTCCTTTTTTCCATAGGCATAGCCGGTTGTTCTAGCACCATTTATTGAAAAGAGTATTCTTTTCTAACGTATTGGATTACCTTGGCATGTTAAAAATTGGTTGACCATTTACATATGGCCCCATTTCCAAACTCTGTTTTCTTCCATTGATTCTTATGTCTTTCTTTACATCAGCATATCAATACCACACTGTTAATTTTTGTAGATTTTAGTGAGTCTTGAAACTTGGTGGTGTGAGTCCTCCAAAATTGTTCTTTAATTTTAAATTATTTTGGCCTTTCAAGGTACTTTGCATTTTCTACAAATTTTAGAGTCTGTGTGGATGTTTCTACAAATATCTTTTTGGGATTTTTGTTGGGATTGTGTTGAACCCATATACCAGTTTGGGGTGAATTCCTTTTTTTTCCAATGGCAGTTCTTCCCATCCATGAACATGGAATATCTCTCCATTTATTTAGGACTTCTTTAATGTCTCTCAACAATGTTTTGTAGTTTCAGTGTACAGGTGTTGAACATCTTTTGTTAAATTTATTCCTCCATATTTTTATGCTATTATAAATGGAATTGTTTTTCCGGTTGCTCATTGATGGTAATACTAATGATGGTCAAAATACAATTGATGTTTGTATACTGACTTTGTGTCCTATGACCCTGCTAAATTCAGTTATTTGCTCTTTTCATTTATTAGATTTCATTCCAATCTGTATACCTTTTATTTATATGTCTTGCCTTTTGTGCTGGTTAGGACCTGATATTGAATAGAAGTGGTGAAAACAGACAGACATTCTTACCTTGTCTGATGGGGAAAACATCCAGTCTTTAACCATTAAGTATGTAATGTCAGTTGTCGGCTTCCCATAAATGTCCTTTCTCAGTTGAGAAAGTTCCTTTCTGTTTCTATTTTGCTGAGTTTTTATAGCGAATAGGTGTTGCATTTTATCAAATGCTTTTTCTCCATCTATTGAGAGGATCATATAGATGTTCTCCTTTATTGTATCAATTAGGTACATTGATTGATTTTTCACATGTTACACCAGTATTCTGTTGTAAACTCCACTTGGTCATTTGTTACTCTTTTTATATATCACTGCAGGGGTCTGTCCCTCAGATCCTCACCCAACGACGGATGAATAACGTACACTGACACAGATATTATGCTTGTCTGTCCGGCTGAGAGTCTGGGCCGCTTACAGACTCCCAGGAGAGTGCTGTAAAGAGTTGCAACCGCGACCCAGACTTGCTGGCTTTCCCAGCATTTATTCAGCACACATTAAACGACAAAAGTCTCAAGTAAAAGCCACTAGAATGTAATTACCGTTGCCGACCCACCTAGTAGAGAGCAATCATGCACCCACAGATTGTCAAAGGTTAGTCTTAGGACCACATGAGTAAACAAGCTATTTAGATAGACTCCTCTACATTCCTATGTTAATTACCCTTACTATAGCTCAAAGAGGATTAGGCTGCCTTCAGCCATAACTCTATCCTGAGGCTTCTGCAAAAACCTTCTGGCCTTCTAAGAAAGTTTATTTTACAGTTTTTCCCACCATCCTGACTGAACTCCTACATCTCACTGCATTGGACTTGCATATATATATGCGTGTATCTATGTATATATACATGTACGTGTATACGCGTGTGTGTGTGCATGTACGTGTATACGCGTGTGTGTGTGCGTACATGTATACGCGCGTGCGTGTGCGTACGTGTACACGCGCGTGCGTGTACGTGTACACGCGCGTGTATATATGCACATACATATATTTTTGAGACAGGAGCTCTCTCTGTCGCCCAGGCTTGAATGCAGTGCCGTGATCACAGCTCACTGCAGCCTCGACCTCCCAAAGCTCAAGCAGTTCTCCCACCCAAGCCTCCTGAGTAACTGGGACCACAGGTGTGCACCACCATGCCCAGCTAATCTTTAAGATTTTTTATAGAGACAAGGTCTCCTTATATTGCCCAGGATGTTCTTGAACTCCTAGCCACGAGCAATCCTCCTACCTCGGCCTCCCAAAGTGGTAGGATTACAGGTGTGAGCCACCATGCCTGGGCTTACTTGCTAATATTTTGTTAAGGATTTTTTGTTTCTGTTCATGAGAGATATTTGTAGTTTTCTTGTTATGTATTTTGCAAGTTTTGATATCAGAGTCATGATGACCTTAGAAAATGAGTGACATCACCCCTCTTTTCTGAAAGAGTTTGTGTAGGATTCGTATTGTTTCTCCCTTAAAAGAATAATAAAATTCAGCAGTGAAGCCATATGGGCCTGGAGCTTTTGTTATAGGAAGGCTTTAAATTATGAATTCACTTTCATTAGTTAGTAGATGCTATTCAAGTTTTCTATTGCCTCTTCAATTTGTTTTGATTATTTCTGTCTTTCAAGGAATTTTATCCAATTTGTCAGATTTATTGGCATAAAGTCACTCATAGTATATATATATATATATATTTTTTTTTTTTTTTGGAGACAGAGTCTCGCTCTATCATCAGGCTGAAATGGTACAATCTCGGCTCACTGCAATCTCTACCTCCTGGGTTCAAGTGATTCTTGTGCCTCAGTCTCCCGAGTAGCTGGGAGTACAGGCACGCACCAACATACTTGGCTAATTTTTGTACTTTTAGTATAAATGTAAATGTGCCTAATTATAAAGCCCTAAAATATACAAAGCAAAAACAGACAAATCTGTAAGGAAAAATACACAGATTACCACTTATAGCTAGAGATTTCAATACTTCTTTCTTACAGCTGCTTGGGAGGCCGAGGCACGAGAATCGCTTAAACCCGTGAAGCAGAGATTGCAGTGATCCGAGATCATGCCACTGCACTCCAGTATGGGTGACAGAGCAAGACTCGGTCTCAAAAAAAAAAAAGAAAATGAACCCCTGTAAAGCAATTTCAGCTTTGCTTCATGGTATATTTGCTTTTTATCCAGAGGTTAATTTGTTAGTTTTCTTTAAACAATGTTTTACTTAATAGTCTTATTGTTTAGAAGTAACAAGTGGACTGGAAAAGTATATGGGGCCTAAGCTTATAACATTGTCTTCTCATTATCAGGGAAAAAGGAGAAGCCAAAGAAGTTCACTAGACAACCAAAAAAGCAGATATCTTCACCCTGTGCCCAGAGGAAAGAAAAGGCATTGGAGAAGGTAACTCTGAATTATCTGTTGTTATTTTAAAGTTCATATGGAAAAATAAGCAAGTGAGTATAGCCAGAAAAAAATAAAAAGTTAAGAGTAATGAAGACACATGGAATGCTAGCAATGTAAAAATGAAGTTTTTTATAGACTGAGATTAAAGATCTCTAAGATATATTGACAAATGAGGAAAGGAAGGTGCAGAAATGTATAGTGGTATAGTATGCTACCATTTGTGTAAAGTAGATGGGGGAAATATATAAATGAACTTCCTTGTATATGCATAAAATGTTTCTGGAAGGCTACATAAGAACTTGATAAAATTGGTTGCCTCTCAGGAAGGGAACTGAACATGTAAGGGACAGAAGTGAGACTCTTTTCATTATATGTGCTATTATACCTTTTGAATTTTAAACCAATATTACTTATTCAAAAAATTAAAAATAGTCTTTTAAATTAAAAATAAATTATATTTTATGACATTAAAAAATAATTCTTATTTCTCCATGCCTTTGAAGGAAGGGGTAAAAAAGCCAGGTAGGAATAAGAGAATAGTAATAACCACCATTGGCTAAAAGAAAAACTGTGAATTTCAAAAATGTGTGATAGGTTGAGTCTGGTTTAAGATCCACAGAGTTACTTACATTGGACACATTGTACATTCATCTTTGTGTTAAGTAGCACAGGCATATGAGTGGGTTAATTCTAAAAAAAATTGTATCAGCTGGCTGGGCATGATCGCTCATGCCTGTAATCCTAGCACTTTGGGAGGTCAAAGTGGGTGGATTGCTTGAGCCCAAGAGTTTGAGACCAGCCTGGGCAACATGGCAAAACCCCATTTCTACTAAAAAAAAAATACAAAAGTTAGCCAGGCATGGTGGTGCACACCTGTAGTCCCAGCTACTCAGGAGGCTGAGGTGGGAGGATCACTTGAGACCAGGAAGTTGAGCCTGCAGTGAGCTATAATCATGCCACTGCACTCCAGCCTGGGCAACAGAGTGAGACCCTGTATTCAAAAAAAAAAAATTGCATAAGCTGGGATTCCAAGGTTAACAAATGAAGCTGCATTCAAATTCTAGGTCTGTATCTCTTGGAGAAGTTTCTTAACTTCTCTGAACCCGTTTTATTATGAAGATATTAACAGTGCTTGTCTCATGTGGTTGGTGCAAGGTTTAAATGAAATAGCACTTGTAATGCCCTTGGTACAGTGTCTTCACACTCAGTAAGAGTGAACTCTTTTTATTACTAACTATAGCACTAATCAGTAAACATGTTCTAATTGGGCCTTAATGTTGTCTACTTTTTTTTAGTCAGCTTCTAGAGATGTGTCTCCTTTCGTGTGAGTATTGCTCCTTAATCCAATCGGATATCCACTCTTAAAGAAGCATCAATGCTGATTTTTGTTCAATTTTTTCAATAGTGTGAGTATGCAGAAGAATAAGTGGGATGCCACAAGATCCTTGAGATTCAACCAGGATGCACAAAGAGAAGATGGTAAATTTTATTATTCGGGTAATGTACAAATTGGATGTAAATAGCAATGATTGGTGTGTCTTTCATTTTATACAGTATGCTGAATAGCTCTAGAGGTTCTAGCTAAAGTAAGTCCCCAAATTTGCATATTCCCTTAGGCAACAACCAGAGTTTCATTACTAGACAACCCCACTGAATAATGTATTATTTTATGCATCTGTGGTTTTGAGATCACTCACATTGACCTGTGCCCATTAGTTTCACCGTAAAGGTGACCGAATATGTTTTAGGCTGTTTTATGGTAATCTAAAAAGCAGCACAGTTATCCACAGATGAGTCATTTGCCACTTGCTAACTTAAATTCTTCACAGATATATAGATGTATGTGTCTGTAAAATAGCTTATCAAAAGATATTTTCATAAACCCTAGGTGATTACAGTCTTTTTTGAGAAATAAAAAGTTATATATCATCCTTATGAAAAGTAAAGTTTACTGTTTTTTCCCTTCAGATCAACGGCGAATGTCTGAAATTACAGGGCACCTAATAAAAATGAGATTGGGGGATCTGGACCGAGTCAAGTCAAAGGAAGCAAAAGAAGTAAGAATTGTGTACTAGTGTATTGTACTTGTGTAAAATATGCCTTCCTACTTTTATTTTCAGCTTAGGATTATAAAGATGTTTTAGGCAGAATTTTAAAAGAGTAATTTATGTGTTTGTTTTTTTGTTTTTTTCTTTGAGATGGAGTTTTGCTCTTGTTGCCCAGGCTGGAATGCAGTGGTGCAATCTTGGCTCATTGCAACCTTCGCCTCGTGGGTTCAAGCAGTTCTCCTGCCTCAGCCTCCCAAATAGCTGGGTTACAGGCATGCACCACCAGGCCCAGCTGATTTTTTTGTATTCAGTAGAGATGGGGTTTCACCATGTTGGTCAGGCTGGTCTCGAACTCCTGACCTCACGTGATCCACCCACTTTGGCCTCCCAAAGTGCTGGGATTACAGGCGTGAGCCACCACACCTGGCCAAATATATGTGGGGGTTTTTTGTTGTTTTTTCTTTTTTTGAGATGGAGTCTCGCTCACTGATACTTGCAGTGGTGCCATCTTGGCTCACTGCAACCTCCACCTCCCAGGTTCAAGTGATTCTCCTGCCTCAGCCTCCCAAGTAGCTGGGACTACAGGCATGCACCACCGTGCCTGGCTAATTTTTTCATTTTTAGTAGAGACAGGGTTTCACCATGTTGGCCAGGCTGGTCTTGAGCTTTTGACCTCATGATCCGCCCGCCTCAGCCTCCTAAAGTACTGGGATTACAGGCGTGAGCCACAATGCCTGGCCACATTTATGTATTTTTTTGTATTCTGTACCAGTTAGCCTGTTTATTCACGTAAAAGTTTTCCACCATGTCTTATTATCCATGGTCCATAGGTCATCTATAACACATATAATAAAGTACATCATTGCTGAAAATGTGTCGTCGCACCAAGAGTAGGTTAACTGTGCGTTGTTGACCAAATACTAATTATCCAGAGGGTGACTGTCTGAAAGTACCAATTTTCATCAACTCTGCATGTAGTGCTTAGATGTCATCTCTAAAATAAGATGTCATCTTGCTGAAAATGGTGACAAGAAACACCTATATTCTTGCTAGAATTACATTTTAGTCATGACATTTTTTATTATCATTAGTATTGATGTTATGTAAGTACCATACTCTTGCCCTAATTCTTTTATTTAAAAATTTACTTCTCTATAAAACTTCTAAAAGGAAACATAGGAGAAAATATTTGTGACCTTAGGAAAATATTTCTTAGCCTACAACACCAAAAGCATGATCCATAAATGAAAAATTGGACTTCATCAGCATTTAAAATTTCTACTTTTCAAAAGACACTGTTTAGACAATGAAAAGACAAGCCATAAACTATGAGAAAATGTGTGTAAAACACCTGATAAGGAATGTGTATCCAGAATCTATAAAGAACTCTCAAAACTCAATAATAAAATTTAAAAACCTAATAAAAATAAATGGGCAAAAGAGTAAACAGACACCATGAAAAAAAGGATTTCCATGCCAGATAAGCGTATATCATTAGATGTGCTAAGATACAACATCATTAGTACTTAGGGAAATGTAAATTAAAACCTAAATGAGGCCAGTTACAGTGGCTCACACCTGTAATCTCAGCACTTTGGGAGGCCAAGGTGGAAGGATCACTTGAACCCAGGAGTTTGAGACCAGCCTGGGCAATATGATGAAACCCTATCTCTACAAAAAAAGTAACAACAATTAGCCGGGTATGGTGGTGGATGCCCGTGGTCCCAGCTACGTGCGAGGCTGAAGTAGGAGGATCGCTTGAGCCTGGGAGGCAGAAGTTGCAATGAGCCAAGAGCACGCCACTGCACTCCTGCCTGGGCAACAGAACGAGACCCTTTCTCCAAAGGAAAAAACCCATACCAAGTGCTGATGAGGATGTGGAGCAACTGGAACTCTCATATATAGCTAGTAGAAATGCAAAAAGGAATGGTCACTTTGGAAAATAGTTTGGCAATTTCTTATAGACATTCCCTCACCATACAGATCAATTCACACATTTTTATAATAGCTTTATTCATAATTGCTAAAAACTAGAAATACTATAAATGATGTCCTTTACCTGGTAAATGGGAAAACAAACTGCATATAAAAAGAACATTAGACTGGGTGCAGTGGCTCACACCTGTAATCCCAGCACTTTGGGAGGCCGAGGCGGGCAGATCACAAAGTCAAGAGATCAAGACCATCTGGCCAACATGGTGAAACCCCGTCTCTACTAAAAATTCAAAAATTAGCTGGGTGTGGTGGTGCAGGCCTGTAATCCCATCTACTCAGGAGGCTGAGGCAGGAGAATCGCTTGAACCTGGGAGGTGGAGGTTGCAGTGAGCCAAGATCGTGCCACTGCACTCTAGCCTGGGCAACACAGAGTGAGACTCCATCTCAAAAAGAACATTGAGCCCAGGAATTCAAGACCAGCATGGGCAACATAGGGAGATTCTGTTTCTACAAAAAATAAATTAGTTGAGCGTGGTGGTGCACACCTGTGAGGTCTCAGCTCCTCTGGAGGCTGAGGTAGGAGGATCACCCAGGAGGTCAGGGCTGCAGTAAGCCTTGATCACACCACTGTACTCCAGCCTGGCTGACAGAGTGAGATGCTGTCTCCAAACAAAAGGAACAAACTTCTGATGTACGCATCAATATGGATGAATCTCCTATATGTGAAAGAAGCTAGATTCAAATGGCTACATGTTATATGATTCTACTTATATAATGTTCTGGAAAATGCAAAACTATAGGGATAGAAAACAGACAAATAGTTGCCAGAAATTGGTAGTGGTAGGTAGATCGACTTGACAGGAACAAGGGAATTTTCTTGGGGGTGAAAGGACTATTTTCTGTGTCTTCATCGTGACAGTAGTTATATAACTGTATGCATTTGTCAAAACCCACACCTGTACACTAAAATGGTACATTTTTCTTTATGTAAATTAAACCTCAAAAAGACTGGATTTAAAAAATCAAAATAAAATTACTTCTAAATTAAAAAGTAATCCCATTTTAATAAAGCAGAGCTTCTATTGATTCTATGAAGATAACAGTATTGCTTCTTTATTCTGCAGTTTGCAGGAGGTATTTATTCCAGGCTGGAAGCACAAATCAAGGCCTCAGTGCCAATTAGTGCACGCCAAAGCAGCTCAGAGAAAAACACAAGGTAAATCAGCATAAACTAAACCAGAGTGTCAATGGCTTTGAAGTGAATTTTTTTTTAAGATAAATCATATGAACACTAGAAACATATCATTTGAGTTTGGTTTTATGTTTTGTTTCAATGATTATATTATCAAGGCACTAATTAGAAACAGATTTTAACTTAGATAAAATCTAATGAAAATATAGCTTTGTGGATTTTTTTAAGTTTTCTGCTTGTTGGACTAACTTCATTCTGAGCCAACTCCTGATAAAACTATAATGTAAGCTATAGTGCTACTGGAAGTAGCAGAATTTTTGTACTATTTGTAGATCACATATTAATACTTTATATAAATCACTGTAATCTTTACCACTCCTTGCTTTATATTTTATTTCTCTTAATAAAATCTAACTGGTGGGTCTTATGTCATTTTACATCACAAATTTTCTGTTAGAGATTAACAGTTACTGAGATTTGAACATTAATATTACAGATTCTAATTCCTTATCTATAATTCTGAAATCCAGAAAGTTCAAAAAGCTAAAAGTGCTTTCATACATTTGTAGCAATTCAGACTTGCACTGAGCTGCTATGATACCATTTATATTTTTTATTCATCCCACTTGTATTTGATTATGGGGCACTGCTCCAGATCCATTATACACAATGTACATAACGTATTATCTCTGAGAAGTAACAAATCTGAATTCCAAAAATACATCTCCTTTTAAGAGTTTTAGAAAATGGATTACGGAGCTGCAAGATTTGTTAAACCTTGATGTTGCCAAACCAACATAATCTAGAGGAGCACCAACTTCCTATTGTTTTAGAAGCAATTCTGACCTCCCTTTCTGTTTAAAAAATCTAGGTCTAAAAGTCGTTTTGGTCAAGGGCGTCCTGCATAAAGCACCTTAAAATATAAGTAAAAAGAGAGAAGGCACTCTTCTGGACATCTGAAATTGCTCACTTCTTGAAGATCTTCAGAACAATGACTTCCAACTGTTTTATGTTATTATTATTTTAATCCACATAAATCATAATGCTAAAAGAAATACGTAGTTAGGTTTTATGAAAATCTACTTGTAAATATGAAACTTTTTAAATCTGATTTTCTTTTAATATGATTCTAGGCTATGTAGAAAGCAATTATTTAAAAATTTGCATAGTTGAGACTCCCAGTGTTTTCCTTTATTTATTTGAAAAAGAAGAGGCCTAAACTGTCAGGTAGCCAAGTTTTTTTAAGACCTTAAAATTTAGGGGAACATAACTGGTAGTGTTACCATGCATGTGCACTGATTGTAATGTACTTTGGAGCTGTAAATCTTGAGATAACATTGAGAACTGCAGGTTGTGTGACAAAATTCCCAATGATGCTAATTTTAAGTCTGCATGAATATTAAGGAGTGACAGTTCTCAAGACTGCATTAAATGAAGTTTCAGGGTAAGGTATTTCAGTACTGTGTTGGGCAGAAGGGTTAATTTTTTTCAGCATTATATCATGGAAAGTACAATGTTAATCCAACTTTTTTTTTCTTTCAGTTTTTAATGCTTATCTATTGATCATCTGAGCTGGAATTACTGATTATTACTCTGTCCTCTGTGAAACTAGTGGCATTCTGCATTTGGAAAAATAACCATTGGTAGTTTTAGGATAGTAAATCATTTCTGTTATATGAGGCACCCACTGTATAGTTCTCAGGGCTCTAAAACCCAACCATATTTCTATAACCATTCAAATAACTCCTTAAAACAGTTATACTTGCTAGTTCTGTCTAAAATTTTCCAAATACATTAGATAGGTGAAAGTTTGCATATATTCAAGAAAAATCAAAATAAAATTCTATTTTATAAATCATGTTTAAATTTTTCTAACCAGGCAGAAAGAGTGCTCAGGGAAAATTTGTTCCAAACTATAACCATATAATAAATTATGTGTTTGTAAATTATATGTAGGTCTCTGAAAAACTTTAAGATGCACTGTTTCTATTTTTTTAAGTTTTAATTTGCCTTATAATTGACATTTCTTCAAATTATTCAGAGAACAGACTTTAATAATGTGTGACAAAAGAGCAATTTCCATTGAAATATTGAAGTGTTACACTCAGTTTACACGTACAGAAATCATTCTTTTTAGTGAGTCTTTTAGTTGATAAATGAAGCTAGATGTTATTTGATAACCTTGGCTTTGCCAAGGTTTTTGAACTGCTGTTTAGAAATTTTGTTGCAGTTTATATTTGTTTCAATTGTTTGATACTGTGGAAATAGACTTTTATTTTCTAAAGAAAATGTCTTGCAGTACATATTATATGTAAGTACTCTGTTAAATACCAGAGGTTTTTTTTGTAGTTTACTGTGTTTTCTGATTAAAGGATTTGGGTTTGTACATGTAAACAGTGCTGTAATGGTTACGACTAGATAAGGAAAAAATACATGTGCTCTTTTGATTTTTAACTGATGGTAAAAAGGCAAAGTGCTTCTCCCCTGGGAGGACTGTACCACTGAATTGATTTTTACAAACCAGAATTTATCAGAATTTGATTCTCTTCAGAATGCTTTTGGCCAGGTGCAGTGGCTCATGCCAGTAATCCCAGCACTTTGGGAGGCTGAGGCGGGCAGATCACCTGAGGTCAGGAGTTTGAGACCAGCCTGGCCAACGTGGTGAAACCCCATCTCTACTAAAAATACAAAAAGATTAGCCGGGCATGGTGGCGCACACCTGTAGTCCCAGCTACTCAGGAGGCTGAGGCACAAGAATTGTTTGAACCCGGGCAGCAGAGGTTGCAGTGAGCTGAGATCATGCCACTGCACTCCTAGCCTGGGCGACAGAGCGAGACTCCATCTCAATTTAAAACAAAAAAAGAATGTGTTTTTTATTTTGTTAATGTTTGCCTGTTATACATAGCACCGGTACCGCAAACATTTTACTTAAACTCTTAATAGCATTTCTTTTGCCAGATACTTTAATATTTCACCTTACATTAATCCTGGATTCACATTTCTTTCATTGAAATAAATGTTAATGACAAAAATTGTTTGGAAAGTCTCTTTATCTGAATTATTCCAGCTTCTCAGAAAAAAAGTCTAGAGTAGCTCTAGATTCCACAGGTTTTCATGGAAAATTATCTCTGCTACAAGGTGAAATTTTTGAGTTTTAAGATTATTTTAGGCCAGGCACAGTGGCTTATGTCTGCAATCCCAGCACTTTTGGAGGCCAAGGCAGGAGGATTGCTTGAGCCCAGGAGTTCAAGATCAGCCTGGGCAACATAGTGAGACCTCGTCTCTACAAAAATAAAAATTAAAAAAATTAACCTGGCATGGTGGCACGCACCTGTGGTCCTAGCTATTAGGGAGGCTGAGGTGGAAGAATTGCTTGAGCCTGAGAGTGCAAGGCTTCAGTGAGCCATGATTGTGCCATTGCACTCCAGCCTGTGCAGCAGAACAAGACCCTGTCAAAAAAAAAAAAAAAAAGATTATTTTAAATGAGGTTATGCTGGTAAAGATTTACTAAACATTTAAGGGATAAAATATTTCAGAAAAGATGATCTGATAACAATGCTCATTGTACACAATTGCATTTATTTGTTACTTTCCTTCTTCACAATACTCAGCCAGGTACAGTGAGATGTGCTTATTGCTTTGGAAGCTGAGGCTGAAGCTCTGTCAAGCTTGTCTGCTAAAGGCACGTTATAATATAAAAACAAACCAAAAAATGTATTTTGTCTTTAATTCCTGGAATTAATTCTGCAGCCAACTTTCAGCTATTCACTGAGCAACTGTGTCACACCTCCCAGGATAGGCTAACTCTCTTTAAGATTTTGGGGCAATTAAATAAGTTAATAGATCTAAAACAACTAGCACAGTACTTTCTGGCCTATAGTAAGCCCTCCATAAATGTTTGCTATTATTGTTGCATTGTTACGTTAACATGTGGAAGGTAGCCTGAATTCTTTGAGAGTTTTATATCCCTTTTCCTGTAACTTGAGTTGTGAAGACTGTGTATGTGTGTGCGTATATGTATTTAGTGCAAGAAAGGAGGCACCTAATACTTTTGTGGTTTCTATGGCATCATTTGAAAGTTAAAAGAAAATCATACCAAATGTCTTATCTTATTTAGGCAAAGTGAGTGGCATTTGTAGAAAGAGCTAGGTAAAGAATACTGTTTCCTGATATGTGGTAGGGAACTATGTGGTAGGGAGCTATGCTGTTTTCAAAGAGGCTTCAACTGAAGGACAGTAAGTGAAGGCCATAGCAAAGTCTAATAGCAGCTCTCTTTCTAAGATGTATCTTTCCTTGAGAAAATATAGCCAGTTTGGTTCTTACTATTTGTTTATGAACACAGCCAATTCTTACCAAACTGGAGGTGATGGTCCTAGTAGTTGCTATTTGTTGAATGCTTTGGTTATGCTAAAGATCATGCTCCTGATATATTCCTTATCTCCTTCAGCTTCACGTCACCCACCCCCCACCCCCGCGGCCAAATTGGGCATTATCCCCATTTTACAGGTGGAAGAGAACATTCAGCGAGGCATAGTAAACTACATACTGGGGTTGGAATCTGGGTCTATCAATACATTCCAACACCTTCTTGAAATAGTTTTCCCTTGGGTTGCCTGAAAATTTTCTCTTAGAGGCCTCCTGCCTCACTGGCAGCTTCTTCAGACTGAAAGCAGGTGACTCGAGTGCACTTTCGGTAGTTGCAGCCTTGTTTACTCAACTATCTGCTTAACATTTGTACTTGGAGTACCAGTAGGTATCTCCAACTTAATTAACGTAATCAAAACAGAACTTGTGATATCCCTTCCCATTCCTGCCCCCAAACTCCCTGCTTATTCAAACCCATTCTTTTCCAATTCAGTAAATGGCATTATTGCCTACCGAAGTGCACAAGGCAAATATCTAGAAAGTATTCCTTATTCTCTTTTCTTCACACCTGACATTCAATTTATCAGCAAGTCCCATACGTACTCCACATCCATTTGCTTCCGTCTCCACTGTCACCACCCCCAGTCATTAACATCTTTTGCATGAAGTACTACAAATGCCTCATAACTAATTCTCCAGCTTCCATTTCAACTTCTGTTTAACTTGGTGCACAAAGCGACGTTCATGATTTTTCAGTGTGGCTCAGATCACATCACTCCCCTGCTTAACACTAATAGCATCCCATCAAACCTAGAATTAAATCCAACCTTCAGGCCGGACGCAGTGGCTCACGCCTGTAATCCCAGCACTTTGGGAGGCCAAGGTGGCCAGATCATGAGGTCAAGAGTTTGAGACCAGCCTGACCAACATAGCAAAACCCCATCTCTATTAAAAAATAGAAAAATTTGTTGGATGTGGTGGCAGGTGCTTGCAATCCCAGCTACTTGGGAGGCTGCGGCAGGAGAATCACTTGAACTCGGGAGGTGGAGGTTGCCGTGACCTAAGATCGTGCCACTGTCTCAAAAAAAAAAAAAAAAAATATTCCAACCTACACTAGTCCTACATGGCCTACCCCCTGGCTGCCTCTCAGACTTCATTTTCCATTTTATTTACTACGTTGGAATATAGTAAGTCATTCCCGCCTTTCCGTTCCTTGACATTAGCCATTCCCGCTGTCTAGAAGGCTGTTACAATTCAGGTTTTAATTTAGATGTTACTTCCTCACAGGAGGTATTTCCTATGTGCTTAGTATAAAATATTCATCCAAGTCACTCTCATCACATCCTCATAGTTTATTTCTGTGCATAACTGACATTATTACTCTGATACTTTCCTTCCTTTATTTGTTGGTTTGCAATCTGTATCCCATGATAAAATGTGAACACCAGAGCAGAGACCTGGTCTTCTTGACTACTGCTGTGTCCCCAGTGCCTAGAACAGTGACTGGAGCAGCTGGCACCAAAAACCTTTCCTCTGGAGTTCATATTTTTGGGTGGTATCTCCAATATCTGGACTGTCCTCAGCCTGGCATCATTTTAATCTGCACCTGTTGGAGTTTCAGCAGATAGAGGCCTTGTCACAAATACCTTGTCATGGGTTCTCAAGATCAGTTTGTCTGTCACCCTATAGAAAGATACACTAGATTAGTTTGATGTAGACATGAGTCCAGGTGAATTCTGCTGAAATCTGGGCAGCTTCAAGTTCTGAGCAGATGAGAAAGTTAAATAAGCTGACCTGATGGCCACCCTTTTATCTCAACAGTATATTAAACATGAACACTTGGATAATAAGTAACCACTGCAGCATTTTATGGGGAAGATGCTGTGGAATTATGAGCATCTCATAAGCTCACCAAAGTGATTAGGTAACTGTTTTCCATCCTTATGTTTTTCCCACCTTTTCCCCACTTTTTTCTTTGTCTAAAAATAACATTATAAACAGAAAAAAAGAATGAAGAAAAATGAACAGAGCCTCAGAAAAATATGAGACATCATTAAGCTCGCTAACATACATCTAATGGAAGTTCCAAAAGGAGAGGAGAGAGAGAAAGAAGAGAAAAAAAATATTTAAAGAAATACGGGCTGAAAACTTTCCAAATCTGATGAAAAACTTAACACATCCAAGAAGCTCAACAAACTCTAAGAGGTTAAATGCAAAGAAATCCACAAACACACATTATAGTAAAAAATGCACAAGGACAAGGAGAAAAGCTTGAAGAAGCAAGAGAAAAATCCTTACTTATGGCCTGGCACAGTGGCTCCCACCTGTAATCCCAGCACTTTGGGAGTCCAAGGCGGGCGGATCATGAGGTCAGGAGATTGAGACCATCCTGGCTAACACAGTGAAACCCTATCTCTACTAAAAATACAAAAAATTAGCCGGGCATGGTGGCACGCACCTGTAGTCCCAGCTACTTGGGAGGTCAAGGCAGGAGAATCGCTTGAACCTGGGAGGCGGAGGTTGCAGTGAGCCGAGATCGCACCACTGCACCCCAGCCTGGGTGACACAGCGAGACTCTGTCTCAAAAAAAAAAAAAAAAAAAAAAAAAAAAAAAGAATCCTTACTTACAAGAGAACCCCAGTAAGATCAACAGCTGACTTCTCATCAGACGCAGTGGAGAACAGAAAGCAGTGGATAACAGCCCAGGCACAGTGGCTCATGCCTATAATCCTGGCACTTTGCAAGGCCAAGAAGGGAGGATTGCTTGAGGCTAAGAGTTCAAGACCAGCCTGGCCAACATAGGGAGACCTCATCTCTACAAATAATTTTTTTTTTTGGAGATGGAGTTTTGCTCTTCTTGCCCAGGCTGGAGTGCAGTGGCGCGATCTCAGCTCACTGCAACCTCCACCTCTCAGGTTTAAACAATTCTCCTGCCTCAGCCTCCCAAGTAGCTGGGATTACAGGCACCTGACACTACACCCAGCTAATTTTTTGTATTTTTAGTAGAGACGGGGTTTCGCCATGTTGGTCAGGCTCATCTCGAACTCCTGACCTCAGGAGATCTGTCTGCCTCGGCCCCCCGAAGTGCTGAGATTACAAGTGTGAGCCACCGTGCCTGGCCTTACAAATAAATTTTTTAAATAGCCAGACATAGTGGCACACACCTGTAATTCCAGCTACTTTTGAGGCTTAGATGGGAGGATCACTTGAGCCCAGGAGTTGGAGGCTGTAGTGAGCTATAATCACACCACTGCACTCCAGTGTGGGAGACAGAGGGAGATCCTGTTCCAAAATGAAGGAGGAGAAGGCGGTGGGATAATATTCAAAGTGCTCAAAGAAAAAATCTGTCAACCAAGAATCCTACATTCAGCAAAAATTGTCTTTCAAATATGAAGGCAAAATGAAGAGATTCCCAGATAAACAAAAATTGAGATAATTCATTGCTAGCAGACCCACCTTACAAAAAATACTAAAAGAAAGTTATTGAGGCGGCCGGGCATGGTGGCTCACACCTATAATCCCAGCACTTTGGGAAGCGGAGGCAGGTGGATCACCTGAGGTCAGGAGTTTGAGACCAGCCTGGTCAACGTGGTGAAACCCCATCTCTACTAAAAATACAAAAATTAGCCAGGTGTGGTGGCAGGCACCTGTAATCCCAGCTACTCGGGAGGTTGAGGCAAGAGAATCACTTGAACCTGGGAGGCGGAGGTTGCAGTGAACCGAGATCATGACACTGCACTCCGACATGGGCAACAACAGCGACATTCCATCTAAAAAAAAAAAAAAAAAGTTATTGAGGCTGAAACAAATGACTCTAGACGGTAATACACACACAAAGCATTAGTAAAGATGACATGCATATTTCTTTTCTTAACTAATTTTAAAAAGCAATTGAATATGTATATAATTTTATTGTTGGGACTATACCAAAGAAATGTGATATATTTGCCAATAACAGAACAAAGGAGGTGGATGGGAGCAAAGCTATATTGGACTAAGGAAATGACTCCCAGTGGTAATACAGGAACAAATGAAGAGAACCAGAAATGAGAAATAAATTTGATGCAATAAAAGCTATAAATATATATTTATAGGCTAATGCAATAAAAGCTATAAATATATTTTTTCTCCATTTTCTTCCCTCAGCTTTTTAAAAAGATATAAAAGTAAAGTTATAATTATAACAATGTATTACTGGGTTTGTAACATATGTATGTATAACAATACCGCAAGAGGAAACAGGGAATGGAGCTATATAGGAATAATATTTCTTTATCTCTTTGGAATTTATTATAAATGTGAAGCAGATTCTGATGTTAAGATGTATATATGGTAATATATATAATTTTTGCTTTCTCCATGCCTCCTATCTTTTCTGTTTCTTTATTCCTCTTTTACTTTGTTTTGCATTAAGTAAATATTTTCTGATGTAATATTAATTTTTAAATGATTTTTTACTATATATTTTTTAAATTATTTCCTCAGTTGTTGCTCCAGGCAACAACTGGGATTACAGTTTATAAAGGTGTACTGTGAATAATTGTGTGCCAATAAATTAGATAACTTAGATTAAATGAGCAAATTATTAGAAGGACACGAACTACTGAAACTGACTCAGAAAGAGAGAAAATATGAATAGCTCTATAACAACTAAAGACATTTAACTAACTGTCCAACACTACCTACAAAGAAAAGCCCGGACATCACTAGACAAAGGTATCATAAGAAAAAGAAAACTACAGACCAGTATCTCTTATGAATATAGATGCAAAAATCCTCAACATATGCTAGCACAATCCAGCAACATACAAAAATAATTATACTCTATGACCAAGGGAGATTGATTCCAGGAATGGAAAGTTGACTTAATATCTGAAAATTAATGTAATACAGTGTATCAATATAATTTTTTTTTTAAGTTTCACAATCAGCTGGGCGTGGTGGCTCACGCCTGTAATCCCAGCACTTTGGGAGGCCGAGGTGGGCAAATCATGAGGTCAGGAGTTCGACACCAGCCTGGACAACATGGTGAAACCCTGTCTCTACCAAAAATACAAAAATTAGGAGTGGTGGCATATGCTTGTAATCCCAGCTACTCAGGAGAATTGCTTGAACTTGGGAAGTGGAGGTTGCAGTAAGCTGAGGTCACACCATTGCACTCCAGTCTGGGTGACAGTGAGACTCTGTCTCAAAAAAAAAAAAAAAAAAAAAGTCGCATGATCATCTCAATAGATGCATAAAAAGCAATCGACAAACCCAATATTCTTTCATGATTAAAAAAATTAACAACATAGAAGGGAACTTCCTCAACTTGATAAAGGACATCTACAAAAACCCCACAGCTAACATTACACTTAATGGTGAAGAAATGTATACTTTCCCAGTACGATCAGGAACAAGACAAGCCCATTCTCAACATTTCTATTCAACATTGTACTGGAGGATCTAGCCAGAGCAGTCGGGCCCAAAAAATGACATAAAATGCATCTAAATTGGAAAAGAAGTAAAACTGTATCTATTTAGAGATGACCTGATCCTGTATGCAGGAAGTTCTATGAAATCACTAAAAAAAATTAGATAATTGAGTTCAGCAATACTTCAGGATATAGGATCAATATGACAAAATCAACTTATTTCTGTATAGTAGCAATGAAAAATCTAAAATTGAAATTAAGAAAACAACTTTTAACATCAAAAAATTAAAAGCTTAAGGATAAATTTAACAAAAGAAATAGAAAACATTCTGAAAACATTCAAATAAAATATTGTTGAAAGAAATTAAACATCTAAATGAATGGAAAGACATTCTATGTTCGTGGATCATAAGACTTAATGTTGTTAAGATGGGAATATTCCTCAACTTAATCTACAGATTCACCACAGTCTCTAGCAGAGAGACTTGTGAGAGACTCTCTTCCTTGTAGAAATTAACAAGCTGTTTCTAAAATTTATGTGAAAACTCAAGGGATTCAGAATAGCCAAAACAATTTTGGAAAACAACAAAGTTAGAAGATTTACACTTTCCCATTTCCAATCTTACTACAAAGCTACAATAGTCAAGACAGTGCAGTACTAGCATAAGGATAGACATACAGATCAATGGAACAGGATTGGGAGTCCAGAAATAAACCCACATTTCTATGGTCAACTGATTTTCATCAAGGGTGAAAAAGAATAGTCTTTTCTACAAATGGCACTAGGATAGCTAGACAGGCTAATGCAAAATAATCAAGTTGGATCGTTACATCACACCGTATGTAAAAATTGACCCAAAATTGATCAAAGACCTAAATGTAAGAGTCAAAACTGTAAAACTCTGATAAGAAAGCACAGGGGTAAGTCTTCGTGACCTTGGATTTGGCAAGGATTCTTAGATAAGACAATAAAAGCACAAGCAACAAGCAAACAAATAAATAAATTGGACACCAAAATTAAAAACTTTTGTGCTTCAAAGAACATCAAGAAAGTGAAAAGATAGCTTACAGAATGTGAGAAAATGTTTACAAAGTATGTATCTGATAAGGAAACGTGTATCCAGAATGTACAAAGAATGCCTACAACTCAACATTTAAAAGAAAAATAACCCAATTTTTAAAATGGTGAAAGACTTGAATAGACATTTTTCCAAAGAAGATATACAAATGGTCAGTAAGCGCATGAAAAGTTGCTCAACAGCATTGGCCATCAGGGAAATGCAAATCAAAACCACAGTGAGATATCACTTTAACGCTCAATAGAATGGCTATAAGGAAAAAGCTACATAACAACAAATGTTGCCAAGGATGTGGAGAAATTGGAACCCTCTACACTGCTGATGGGAATGTAAAATAATGCAGCCACTTTGAAAAGCCACCTGTCAATTCTTCAAAAAGTTAAACATATAGAGTTACCATATGACCCAGATATGTACGCAAAAGAATTGAAAACAGGTACTCAAACCAATACTTGTACACAAATGTTCATAGCAACACTATTCACAATAGCCAAAATGTGGAAACAACCCAAATGTCTATTGACTGATAAATGGAGAAAGAAAATGTCGTATGTCTATACTGTGGAATATTAATCAGTCACAAAAAGGATGAACCTTGTAAATATTTTGCTAAGTGAAAGAAGCCAGACACAAAAGATCACACGCTGCATGACTATTTATATAAAATATCCAGAATGGGTAAATCCATAGGAACAGAAAGCAAATTATAAATTGTTAGGGACTGGCCAGGTGCAGTAGCTCACGCCTGTAATCCCAGCACTTTGGGAGGCCAAGGCGGGTGGATCACTTGAGGTCGGGAGTTTGAGACCAGCCTGGTCAACAAGATGAAACCCCGTCTCTACTAAAAGTACAAAAATTAGCTGGGCATGGTGGTGCATTCCTGTAATCCCAGCTACTTGGGAGGCTGAGGCACAAGAATCGCTTGAACCTAGGAGGTGGAGGTTGCAGTGAGCTGAGAACACGTTACTGCACTGCACTCCAGCCTGGGCAACAGAGCAAGACTCTGTCTCAAAAAAAAAAAAAAAAAATTGTTCGGGACTGGAGAGAAGAAAATGTGACTGCATAATTTATGTGTGAATAATGGATGTGTGGTTTTTGTTTGGGGTAATGAAAATGTTTTGGAGCTTGATGAAGGTGGTGGTTGCACAACATTGTGAATGCACTAAATGTCATTAAATTGTACACTTTTGTTAATTTTCTTATGTGAATTTCACTTTCAATAAAAAATGAAGGCTGGGCATGGTGGCTCATGCCTGTGATCCCAGCACTTTGGGAGGCCAAGGAAGGAGGATTGCTTGAGCCCAGGAGTTCAAGACCAGCCTGGCAACATACTGAGACCCTATCTCTACAAAAAAAAATTAATAAAAATTTTTAAAAAGGAATGAAGTAGATATGTGCTACAACATGGATAAACCTTGAAAACATGCTATGTGAAAGAAGACAATCACAAAAAGTCACATATGATTCCATTTTTATAAAATGTCCAGAATGGTCAAATATATAGAGACAGACAAGATTAGTGGTTGCTTAGGGAAGGAGAGAGAAGAATGATATGGGCACCTGGGATGATAGCTAAAGGTTACAGAGTTTCTCTTTGAGGTGATGAAAATGTTCAAAACCGATTGTGGTAATGGTTGCATAACTCTGAGAGTATACTTAAAACCACTGGATTATACCATTTAAATGGGTGAATTGTATGATATGTGGATTATATTGCAAGAAAACTGTTTCAAAAAGGCCAATATTGCATTAAATTGCATTTGGGTAATAGAAATATAACCCAAAATCTCACCAATTTATCCTAACAGCTACATCATTTTGTTTCACCTCTTCTTGTGTTTGCCTGGGTGTGTATATCCATCATGCATAGGGTAGTGTTATTATCTGCCTTTTTACAGACAGACAAACTGAGACCCTGAGACGGCACTGTGTCTAAAAGCAACAGAAAAAGTGGTTTGAGCAGTGTGCTCTTGATGACAGTGTTGCTGTGTTAAACGAATTAATACATGAAAGGACTTGGAATACTGCCTGACATATAGTAAGTGCTCAAAAATGTTAGCTATTATTAGTAGACCACATGAAGGTCTTTTAGAAATAACTGTATTGTGCTTATTCCCATTTTTGGCTTGGCTCACGTTATTCCCCCACCTAGATGGCTGCCTTTTGTTTGCTGCCTATTGAAATTGTTCCCTTGTTCAAGGCTCTGCTCAAATCTCACCTCCTTCATGAAGCTGCTGACCTCTTCTTTCTGTGTGGTATTGTGCTCACAACATTGTCACATTTTAGCAGTCTAATGTTCTCATTGTTTTGTTGTTATTGGTCTTGATGCTGTGACCAGCTCTTCTGCTCTATTAGAAATATTTTGTTGGCCAGGCGCGGTGGCTCATGCCTGTAGTCCCAGCACTTTGGGAGGCCAAGGTGGGCGGATCACAACGTCGGGGGATTGAGACCATCCTGGCCAACATGGTGAAACCCCCATCTCTACTAAAAATACAAAAATTAGCTGGTGGTGTGGTGGCACGTGCCTGTAGTCCCAGCTACTTGGGAGGCTGAGGCAGGAGAATTGCTTGAACCTGGGAGGTGGAGGTTGCAGTGAGCCGAGATCGCGCCACTGCACTCCAGCCTGGCAACAGAGCAAGACTCAAAAATAAATATTGTTTTGGCTGGGAGCAGTGGCTCACGCCTGTAATCCCAGCACTTTGGGAGGCCGAGAAGGTGGGCAGATCACCTGAGGTCAGGAGTTCGAGACCAGCCTGGCCAACATGGTGAAACTCCGTCTCTACTAAAAATACAAAAATTAGCTAGGTGTGGTGGCATGCACCTGTAATCCCAGCTACTCACGAAGCTGAAGCACGAAAATCTCTTGAACTCGGGAAGGCGGAGTTTGCAGACTTTGGTTCATTTTTGAATGGCAGATATAACTGTTGGTTGTTTTAATCACGGAACTTTTATGTTTTTAATATATTTTCCCAAATTTAAAAAAATTAAGAGAAATGTAGGCAACTGTCAGAATTAGTATATATCACAAACAAGTACTTGAAGGGGTCTCTCAAGTGTATTCATTTTTAGCCATAATTAGTCATATGATACCATGAGTATATGTAGTTATATACTAAGGGAAGAAAGCTGACTCTTCCCAGTAAGTGATGGAACTGAGTACTTTTAAATGACATCTGGTTTTGTCCAATGAATAAGAGTTAATGCCTCTCTGACAGTGGCTCTGGATTTGGGCCTAATGACAGCATTTTTTAGAGGTCACCAGGTGACTCTGTTGTGCAGACAGGTTGAAAACTATACTGTTATGTGACATGATAATCGTTAAAAGACCAACACTGTAAGCCACAGCTAGAAATGTGTTCAGGAGCATAAAAAAATCAGGAAAGCATAGATTCTTTATACCAGAGTGCTATCTATCATTAGGTGGCGCTAAAAGTGCAAGAAAACCACATTAAGCTCTAAGTTGGGCCTGCCTTAGCCCACGTGTATATCATTTGTAGAAGGAAACAGAATACTGGGAAATAGCTGATAAGAGAAATTATAGCTAAAATACATAGGGAATTACAGAAAGAAAATATGACAAGGGAAAGAAAGCAGAAAAAGAACAAAGAAAACCACTTACAAGATGAAGTTTAAATCTGATGCTTTTCAGTGCCAGAATTGCCTGTTTTCAGAGTCATGCTTTTGTATATTAATAACACAGGTTCTCTAAGCATTTAGAAGTCTCTCATAGTTTTGAAAATTGAGAAAGGAAAAAAGTTTAAAGAGTCTAAAAAATCAAGGTTGGGCTCATTGCCTCACGCCTGTAATCCCAGCACTTTGGGAGGCCGAGGCGGGCGGATCACCTGAGGTCAGGAGTTCGAGACCAGCCTGGCCAACATGGTGAAACCCCGTCTCTACCAAAACTACAAAAATTAGCTGGGCATGGTGGCACATGCCTGTAGTCCCAGCTACTCGGGAGACTATGGCAGGAGAATCACTTGAACCTGGAAGGCAGAGGTTGCAGTGAGCCAAGATCGCACCACTGCACTCCAGCCTGGGCAACAGAGCGAGACTCGTCTGAAAAAAAAAAAAGAAAAAAGAATCTAAACAAATCAATATAAGTGATGGCAGCCAAGCGCAGTGGCTCACGCCTGTAATCCTAGCAGTTTGGGAGGCCGAGGCGGGTGGACCAAGAGGTCAGGAGTTCAAGACAAGCCTGACCAACATGGTGAAACCCTGTCTCTACTAAAAATACAAAAATTAGCTGGGCATGGTGGCATGCACCTGTAATCCCAGCTACTCAGGAGTCTGAGGCAGAAGAATCACTTGAACCTGGGAGGCAGAGGTTGTAGTGAGCCGAGATGGCGCCACTGAACTCCAGCCTGTGCGACAGAATGAGACTGTCTCAAAAACAACAATAACAACAACAACAACAACAACAATAATAATAATAATGAGGCTCACACCTGTAATCCCAGCACTTTGGGAGACCAAGGTAAGAAGATCGCTTGAGAATGTGAGACAAGCCTAGGAAACATAGTGAGACTCCATTTCTACAAAAAAAAATTAGCAGGGCATGGTGGTGCGTGCCTGTAGTCCCAGCTACTCAGGAGGCTGAGGTGGGAGGCTCACTTAAGCCCAAGAGGTCAAGGCTTCAGTGAGTGATAATCTTGCCACTGTACTCCAGTCTCCAGTCTGGGCAACAGAATGAGACCCTGTCTAAATAATAATAATAATAATAATGAAATGTTTCTCCTTTTAGTAAATATTTTTAACTTGGCAAAACGACATCTCCTAAATATGTAAATTAAGGTATAGAGTACATAGCCTGCTAAACTCTGCACACTGTCTTTACTGTAGTTATCTGAAGAACTACCACCCTTTTTCTTCCTATCCAGGTGAGGCAGAGACACAAAGGTATGGAAGAACGTTGGACAGATTTACATCAATATATTAATTAAGGTGATTTCAGAGTTGGAGCAGGAGAGGAAGACTTATAGATGCTTTTTCTTTTTCTTTTTGCTTGCTTGTATTTTCTTTTTAATTATTATTCAGTATTTCAAGTAGACAGAAAAGTACAGAGGATAATACAACAAATATCCAGGTACCCACCACCCAGCATTTTTACATAGTAGCATTTGATGTTTTGAAATAAGACATAAAACATTCCAAATACCCGATCACTGAGGATCCTGCATCTTCCTCTTCTTTTCCCAGAAGTGAACATTTCTCTGAATTTGATGCTTATTATGCCCATGCATGTTGTTATACTTTTACTACATATTTTATGTAGCTACAGCATAATATGCTATGTATACTTTATATAATGACCTCATACTATACATATCCTCATGCAATTTTTTAGACTCTATTTGTTTGAGAATTATATATTTTGATTCAGGTAGCTTAAGTTTATTTTAGCTACTCAATAGTAATGTATTCTATTAATCTACTAATATATATTTCTTGTCTATGGACACTGAGGTTATTTTCAGTTTTTTCTTTAATGTTGTAGCAAAAACTTCCGCTCATTTTTCTTGTGCCTACATAGGTATACACATTGTCAACTTGACTAAACATTTGCAAAAAGTTTTCTCCAGAGTTGTACCAGCTTAGGCTCACAAGCAGCATATGAATGTCCCAGTTGTTCTGTTTCCTCACCAACAATCGGGGTTATATCAGTCAGAATAACTAAATTATGCTACAGTAACACAATCACAAAAATCTCAGTGTCTTAATTCAACGGTCTATTTCTTCTTCATGAAGTTCTGTTATCATAGTCACTCAGGGACCAGGGCTGATGGAGCTTCCATCCTGACACTTGCTTCAATGAAGTAGGGAAAAAAACTGACTAAAGGGCTCAAATTTGGCTCTTCCCAATTTCTGCACACAAGTGATGATATCAGTTCTGCTCACACTTGTTTTAACAAGTCTTGTGACCACATCTAACTTCAAAGAGTTCCCACTCCTACCTTTAGTATCTGAATGTCTGTGAATGACGACTGCAGGTACTGATAAACTATACTTTTTCTAGTGCAGTGAGTATGAAATAGTCTCTTTATTTTTATTTATATGTCCTGATTATTAATGAGGTTGAACATACATTCATTAAGTTTGTTGGTCACTTATGTTTTCTCTTTTGAAAATTACCTGTTTATATCCTTTGCCCATTGTCGTAGTCCATTTATGGTGCTATAACAGAATACCCCAGAGTGGGTAACTTATAAAGGACAGAAATGTATTTCTCACAGCTCTGGAGGCTGGGAAGTCTAAGCTCAAGTAACTGGCATTTGGTCTGGTGAGGGCCTTCTTGCTGTGTCCTCACAGGGCAAAAGATGGAAAGGCAAGCTAGGTAAATGCTGCATGGAGGCCTTTTCCTTCTTTCCTTCTTTCCTTCCTTCCTTTTTCTTTCTCTTTCTCTCCCTCCTTCCTTCCTTCCTTATTTCTCTCTCCTTCCTTCCTTCCTTCCCTCCTTCCTTCCTTCCTCCTTCCCTCCTTCCTCCCTCCCTTCCTGCTCTCTTTTTCTTTTCTTTCTTTTTCTTTCTTTCTTTTCTTTTTTCCTCTCTTTCTTTCCCTTTCCTTTCCCTTCCTTTCCCTTTCCTTTCCTTTTCCCTTTCCCTTTCCTTTTCTTTCGTTTTTGACAGAGTCGTACTCTATCGCACAGGCTGGAGTGCAGTAATGTGATCATGGCTCACTGCAGCCTTGATCTTACCTGGCTCAGGTGATCCTCCCACCTCAGCCTCCCAAATAGTTGGGACTATAGGTGCACACCACCACATTCAGCTGATTATTATTTTTTATTTTTTTGTAGAGACAAGGTTTTGCAATGTTGTCCAGGCTGGTCTCAAACTCCTGGGCTCAAGTGATCAGTTCACCTCAGCCACTCAAAGTATTGGGATTACAGGTGTGAGCCACCACAGCTAGCCCTTTTGCCTTTTTTTTTTTGAGACGGAGTCTTGCTCTGTCACCCAGGCTGGAGTGTAGTGCAGTGGTGCGATCTCAGCTCACTGCAAGCTCTGCCTCCCGGGTTCACACCATTCTCCTGCCTCAGCCTCCTGAGTAGCTGGGACTACAGGCGCCCACCACCACGCCCGGCTAATTTTTTGTATTTTTAGTAGAGACGGGGTTTCACCATGTTAGCCAGGATGGTCTCGATCTCCTGACCTCGTGATCTGCCCGCCTCGGCCTCCCAAAGTGCTGGGATTGCAGGTGTGAGCCACTGCGCCCGGCCCCTTTTGCCCATTTTTATGTTGGATTTTTAGTGTTTTCTCATCAATTTCTAAGGGTTCTTTATTTAGTAGGGGTACTAGCTTTTTGCCTGGTATGAATAACAAATAATTTCCTATTTTTCATTTGCATTTTTTTTACTTGGTGAATTATGTCTTTTGGCCATTCTGAAAGGTTTTTAAAATTTTTTAGCTACTCGAAATTTACCAATCTAGTCTTCCACAACTTTACATTTGAGTCATATTTAGAAAGACCTTTCACACTTAAAGGCTATAAAGAAATTCATATTTTCTTCTAAAACTTGCATGGTTTTATTTTCCCATGTAATATCTGATCCACCTGAAAGTTTTCACACGGTATAATGTGTGATATAGGCATCCAGCTTTTTTTTCTTTCTGATGGCTATCCAATTTCCAGTGTCCATAAACACACTTATTGAATACAATTTTTTCTTCCACTAGTTTGAAATGCTGCATTTATTACATACTAAATTCTGGTTTAAGGTAATGCTAACTGCAAAAAAATGGTTCCAACACAATAGAAGTTTATCTCTCATTTGAATAAAATCCAAATATGTGTTCCTGATTGGCAGGCAGCTTTCTCAATTGGTAATTCAAGGCTCTTCTCATGTTCTGGTTCCACTCTCTTCAAAACATGGCTTCCACGGTAGCCATGGTTATGTATCTCAAGTCAGGGGACAGAGAGAGAGAGCAGGGTATTGCTTCTGAGGCACTTTTGTGGGACAGGCTGGTAGTGGCATGCATCACTTTTGCTCACATTCAGTTTCCTGAATTCACTCATGTGGCCACACCTATCTACTATTTCCCCATAAAGGAAACTTTTCTTTATTTTATGTATTTATTTTTTGAGACAGAGGGTCTCACTCTGTCACCCAGGCTGAAGTACAGTGGGGTGATCTTGGCTTACTACAACCTCTGCCTCTTAGGCTCAAAAGCAATCCTACCATCTTAGCCTCCCCAGTAGCTGGGACCACAGGCATGTGCTACCACAGCCAGCTAATTTTTGCATTTTTTATAGAGATGGAGTTTTGCCATGTTGCCCAGGCTGGTCTCGAATTCCTAAGCTCCAGCAATCCACCCACCTCGGCCTCCCAAAGTGCAGGGATTACAGGCATGAGTCACTGCACCTAATGAAGGAGACTTTTAATTTCTAATTAGTATTCCCTATTGTCTTCTCTTTTCCTTAATTAATCTTGTCCAAGGCTAATATATTTTAAGGTTTTTCAAATAATCAACTTTTTAAAAAAGTCCTGTTAAGGCCGGGCATGGTGGCTTGCACCTGTAATCCCAGCACTTTGGGAGGCCAAGGTGGGTGGATCACCTGAGGTCAGGAGTTCAAGACCAGCCTGGATAACATGGTGAAACCCCGTCTCTACTAAAAATACAAAAATTAGCTGGGTGTGGTGGCAGGTGCCTATAATCCCAGCTACTCGGGAGGCTGAGGCAAGAGAAGCACTTGAACCGGGAGGCAGAGGTTGCAGTGAGCCAAGATTGCGCCATTGCACTCCAGCCTGGGCGAAAACAGCAAAACTGTCTCAAAAAAAAAAAAGCCAGGCGCAGTGGCTCACGCCTGCAATCCAGCACTTCGGGAGGCCGAGGTAGGCGGTTCATGAGGTCAGGAGATCAAGACCATCCTGGCTAACACGTTGAAACCCCATCTCTACTAAAAATACAAAAAATCAGCTGGTCGTGGTGGTGCGGGCTTGTATTACCAGCTACTCAGGAGGCCGAAGCAGGAGAATGGCGTGAACCCGGGAGGAGGAGCTTGCAGTGAGCCGAGATCGCGCCACTGCACTCCGGCCTAGGTGACAGTGCAAGACTCCATCTAAAAAAAAAAGACATTTTTCTCGTTACTAGCTCATGACACTTCTTTAAATTTAGCCCAGAGGGCACTTTTTAAAAGCCCTGCTGGTAAAACTATATAGTCGTTTGTAAACACACACATTGTCCCAAACTTGCAAACCAGGCTATTTACAAAAGATACTTGTCGGCCGGGCGTGGTGGCTCACGCCTGTAATCCCAGCACTTTGAGAGGCCAAGGTGGGCGGATCACGAGGTCAGGAGTTCGGGACCATCCTGGCTAACGCGGTGAAACCCCGTCTCTCAGGCGGATCACCTGAGGTTGGAAGTTCGAGACCAGCCTGACCAACATGGAGAAATCTCGTCTCTACTAAAAATACAAAATTAGCCGGATGTGGTGGCGCATGCCTGTAGTCCCAGCTATTCAGGAGGCTGAGGCGGGAGAATGGCGTGAACCCGGGAGGCGGAGCTTGCAGTGAGCCGAGATCGTGCCACTGCGCTCTAGCCTGGGCAACAAGAGAGAAACTCTGTCTCAAAAAAAAAAAAAAAAAAAAAAAAAAGGAAAAGAAAAAAAGAAAGGAAAAGAAAAAAGAAACCCTGTATCTACTAAAAATACAAAAAATTAGCCGGGCGTGGTGGCAGGTGCCTGTAGTCCCAGCTACTCGGGAGGGTGAGGCAGGAGAATGGCGTGAACCCAGGAGGCGGAGCTTGTAGTGAGCTGAGAATGCGCCACTGCACTCCAACCTGGGCGACAGTGCGAGACTCCATCTCCAAAAAAAAAAAAAAGATACTTGTCAAAGTTCAGCTAGCCATTAAGCTGAAAGACTATTTCTCCTTTTTTTACTTAAAGAAATGTTGTATGGACTGTAAAATCTTTTAACATTTCACTAACTTATGTAATATAGTAATATGTGACCTTGTGAACCCCATATTGTTATATATACAATTGTGCATTAGTCAGACAGAAGTCAGAGGGCCTAGACAGAGGTAGATTTAACTGGATTGACTATCTCCTGTGATACTTAATGCTACAGTAAGAAGCCTTTACTGTCGGGCATGGTGGCTCACGCTTGTAATCCCAGCACTTTGGGAGGACGAGGTGGGTGGATCATGAGGTCAGGAGTTCGAGCCCAGCCTGGCCAAGATGGTGAAACCCCGTTTCTACTAAAAATACAAAAATTAGCCGGGTGTGGTGGCAGACGCCTGTAATCCTAGCTACTCAGGAGGCTGAGTCAGGGAACTGCTTGAACCCGGGAGGTAGAGGTTGCAGTGAGCCAAGATCACACCACTGCACTCCAGCCTGGGTGACAGGGCGAGACTCTGTCTCCAAAAAAAAAAAAGCCTTTATTTACAGACTAATCACCAGTGTAGACGAGTCATTTCCTGTTAAACTACGATTTTATCTGTTGTATTTTTGCTTCCTATTTCATTAATGTTTGCTTTTTACTTGATCATATAGAACAGTAGTCTTTGGTCATGGATAGGATAAATCAGTATTATAAAGTTGTTCATTTTCCCCAACTAATATACAAATTTAATGTAACCCCAATACAAACACCTTTTATTCTGGAACTAGATCAGTTGATTATAAAGTTCATATGAAAAAATAAATATGAAAGAAGAGCTAGGAAAATCTTTTAAAAGAAAATGCAATCTGGTTCAGAGAGACAGACTAGTCCTACCAGATACAAGAGTATACTATAAAGCCTCTGCAATAAAAACTGAGTGTGTTGGCAGATCAATGTAACACAATAGAAAGTCTAGAAATAGGCTCAAGAAAATAAAGAAGTTTAATATATAGCAAAAGCGGCATCTCAAATCACTAGAGGAGACAGGCTTTTTAATAAATAGCACTGGGACAACTGAATATTTTGAAAAATACAGATTTAGATTATACCTGGCACCACATACAAGGATGAAATCCAAATGAGGGCTATATGTAAAGAAATCATAAAAGTACTAGAAGAAAATATGGATGAATTCCTTTATAAGCAAGGAGCGGGAGAAAGAAATAAGAGGAAGGACTGATAACCTTAACTACTTAAAAAAGAAAACTTCTTCATGGCGAAAAAAAAAAATCAAAGTCAGAAGAGATGGCAAACTGGGAAAAAATACTGCAAGGCTAATATACAAGTTCTTTAAAAATCAGGATGAAAAGGCCGGGTGTGGTGGCTCACGCCTATAATCCCAGCACTTTGGGAGGCCAAGGTGGGTGGATCACAAGGTTAGGAGTTCAAGACCAGCATGACCAACATGGTGAAACCCCGTCTCTACTAAAGAATACAAAAATTAGCCGGGTGTGGTGGCTCGCGCCTGTAATCCCAGCTACTCAGGAGGCTGAGGCAGGAGAATCACTTGAACCCGGGAGGTGGAGGTTGCAGTGAGCCAAGATTGCGCCACTGCACTCCAGACTGGGTGACAGACTGAGACTCTGTCTAAAAAAAAAAACAAAAAAAAAACAGGATGAAAAAGACAAAAAGATACAAACCTATTATGAAAAAGAACAAAAGATATGAACAGACTGTCCACAGAAAAAGACATATGAATGGCCCTTAAATGAAATGCTCAACATGTTCACTATGAGAGAAATGCAAATTTAAAATACGCTGAAATACCAATTCCCATGTATTGTGTTGGCAAAAATCTAAAAGTATAAAATGGTACTACTCCAAGGAGGGGAATTCGGCAATGTCTAGCAAATGCTCTAGCAAATATTCAGTTGTCCCAATGCTATTTATTGAAAAGCCTAGCAAATTTGGCAATGTCTAGCAAATATATATATATATTTTTTTTTTTTTTTTTTTTCTTTTTTTCGAGATGGAATCTCGCTCTGTCGCCCAGGCTGGAGTGCGGTGGCGTGATTTCTGCTCACTGCAAGCACTGCCTCCCAGGTTCACGCCATTCTCCTGCCTCAGCCTCCCGAGTAGCTGGGACTACAGGTGCGTATCACCACATGCAGCTAATTTTTGTATTTTTAGTAGAGACGGGATTTCACCACATTGGCCAGGCTGGTCTCGAACTCCTGACCTCGTGATCCACCCGCCTCGACCTCCCAAAGTGCTGGGATTATAGGCATGAGCCACCGTGCCCAGCCAAATGCTCACATATATTTATCTTTTGGCCCAGTAATGCAACTTCTAGGAATTTTCTATGAAGATACAACTTGACAAATATAAAACAATACAAGCATAAGACTACTCATTGTAGAGTTATTTATACACAATAGCAATAATGTGGAAACAACTCAAATGTCCATCAGCAAGAGACTGGGTTGAATAATAGGACATCAGCACACTGGAGTATTGCACAGCTATTAAAAAAACAAGGACAGGCTTTGCGCAGTGGCTCACTCCTGTCATCCCAGCACTTTGGGAGGCTGAGGTGGGAGGACGGCTTGAGCCCAGGAGTTCAAGACCAGCCTGGGCAACATAGTGAGACGTCATCTCTACAAAATATAAAATTACCTGGGTATGGTGGCACACTGTATGGTCCCAGCTACTTGGGAGGCTGAGGTGGGAGGACTGCTTGAGCCCAGGAGGTTGAGGCTGTAGTGAGGTGAGATCATGCCACTCAACCTGGGTGACAGAACAAGACCCTCTCTCAAAAAAAAAAAAGAACAAGGACAATGATGATTTCTGTGAATTGATATGGAAGGAAAGAACTATATAGAGCAAGATAATTTTGTTCAAGAAATACAAACAAGAATCTAATAGATTCTCTTTAACAGTACAGTACATTTACTATTTCAATTAACAGTATGTCCACATTAGTCCGAAAACAAATATATGTATTTATTTTTGCAAAAAGAAACAGAGATGTAGCTGGGCATGATGGCTCACGCCTGTAATCCCAGCATTTTGGGAGGCCGAAGTGGGCGAATCACGAGGTCAGGAGTTCGAGACCAGCCTGGCCAACATGGTGAAACCCCGTCTCTACTAACAATACAAAAAATTAGCTGGGCATAGTGGTGAGTGACTGTAATCCCAGCTACTCAGGAAGTTGAGGCAGGAGAATCGCTTGAACCTGGGAGGTGGAGGTTGCAGTGAGCTGAGATTGCTCCACTGCACTCCAGCCCAGGCGACAGAGTGAGACTGCATCTGAAAAAAAAAAAAGAAAGAAAGAAACAGAGATGTACCAAAAATAATGAACTAGGTTATCTCTGGGGGACAGAGGAAGGAATAGGTGGAAGGGATAGAGCTGAGGAAGCTAGACTTTTCTAAGCATAACTTTTTACATAGTTTTGACTTAAACAAATTTTAACTTTGAAATTATAGATTCAAACCAGGTATGGTGGCTCATGCCTGTAATCCCAGCACCTTGGGAGGCCGAGGTGGGCAGATAGCTTAACTCAGGAGTTCAAGACCAGCCTAGGCAACATGGCAAAATCCTGTCTCTACAAAGAATACACAAATTAGCCAGGCATGGTGTTGTATGCCTGTAGTCTCAGCTACTTGGGGGGCTGAGGCGGGAGGATCCCTTGAAACAGGGAGGTCAAGGCTGCAATGAGCAGAGATCGTACCACTGCACTCCAGGCTGGGCAACAGAGTGAGACCCTGTCTCAAAACAAAAACAAAAAAATGTGACTTGCAAAATAATGCATTGGAGTTACTGCTCTCTTAATACAAATGCTTTGAATTGTGTCTCTGCTTGTCACCCCTGGCCTTTTTTACACCCTGGGGCAATGTACCATTGTTAGACAAGGAGGAGGAGATGTATACCTTCCTTTTGGAAAAAGGATGACTGTAAAAGCAGAAATGAGAAAAGAGAAGCTGTGCTCACAACACTAACATGCTTTCAGGCAAGTCAATTTTAGGAAAGAGTTTATATGAAACTGAAGATCTGGGAATTGGTCCCTTAAGAAGAAAGTCTGAGTACCCTTTGAAGGCCACTGGTATACCCGTGCCTTTTTGCCTACTCCTTTTTATTCTTACAACCTACTCCAATTGCACCTCTGTCTCCACAACTCAATTGAACATACTTTTACAAAGGCCATCAATGACATGCACATTGCTAAACATACACAAAAAAATCATGAGCAAGTAGTTACAAGCTTTAGGACAGATATAAAAAGAAATTCTAATGTAGAAATTTTATCCAAAGTTTCACCCATTTTATAATCAATATTAGTAAAAAAGACTAAGACACATGGGCCAGGTGTGGTGGCTCACGCCTGTAATTCCAGCACTTTGGGAGGCCGAGGTGGGTGGATCACCTGAGGTCAGGAGTTTGAGACCAGCCTGGCCAACATGGTGAGACCCCCATCTCCATTTAAAATACAAAAATTAGCAGGGCGTGGTGGTGCACACCCGTTGTCCCAGCTACTTGGGAGGCCGAGACAGGAGAATCGCTTGAACCTGGGAGGCGGAGGTTGCAGCAAGCCAAGATCACGCCACTGCACTCCAGCCTGGGTGACAGACTGAGACTCTCTCAAAAACAAAATCTAAACAAAACAAAAAGACTTAAGACATGGAGTATATTAGTTTAGGGACAGGTCTCCTGATCTAGCCGGCTCCAAGCAGGAGTGAGATAGTTGTGCAGGGGTGCATTTAAGCAAACCTGGCTGGTCCATTTTCTGAACTAGCCAGTCCACTAGAATTTTGATGAAGCATCTCATCAGATATGGGCATGTTGACTAAGAGTCAACTCTGTAAAATGTTTGAAGAGATTTATTCTGAGCCAAATATGAGTGATCATGACCTGTGACACAGCCCTCAGGAGGTCCTGAGAACATGTGCCCAAGGTGGTCGGGGCACAGCTTGGTTTTATACATTTTAGGGAGGCATAAGACATCAATGAAATACGTTTAAGAAATAACATTGGTTTGGTTCAGAAAATGGAGTAACTCAAAGCAGGGACTTCCAGGCTATAGGTAAATGTAAACATTTTCATTCTTTTTTTTTTTTTCTGTGACGGAGTCTCACTTTGTTGCCCAAGCTGGAGTGCAGTGGCGCAATCTCTGCTTCTGCAACCTCTGCCCGCCAGGTTCAAGCAATTCTCCTTCCTCAGCTTCCCGAGTAGCTGGGACACAGGTGCATGCCACTACACCCAGCTAATTTTTTGTATTTTAGTAGAGACGGGGTTTCACCATGTTGCCCAAGCTGGTCTTGAACTCCTGAGGTCAGGCAATCTACCCGCCTCGGCCTTCCAAAGTGCTGGGATTAGAGGCATGAGACACTGTGCCCAGCCAATTTAAACATTTTCTAATTGACAAATGGTTGAGTTGACAATTGTCTGAAGACCTGGGATCAATAGGAAGGACATGTTCAGGTTAAAATAAAAGGTTAAGATAAAAGATTATAAGACTTCAAAAGGTTCTTTTGAAGTCTTATAATGGCTGCCCTTAGAGATGACAGATGACAAATGTTTCCTATTCAGACCTTTAAAACAATGCTAGACTCTCAATCTCTTCAGGATTGGGAGGGCCTGGAAGAAAAAGATCTAGCTGTGTTAAAGAAACATGTTCTGGGGTAAAATATGTTGACTTTCTTCTTTGTCACATGTCATGCCAGAGTCAGACTGGAAAGCAAGTCACCATATATAGGGTTAAATAAAACTTATCTGATGAGAATTTATGGTTTGTAGGGCATGACTCCCCAGGCCCCTTAGATAGGAATTTGGGCCAGATTAAAAAAAAAAAAAAATCAAAGCTTAGTCCTGAGGCAGCTTCTGAAATGGTGGGAAAAACTGTGAGTTTTGAGGAAACATTTGGTTCAGCCATTGTTCTTAAGAGATACTGACATTTCAACCTACTATAAAGAGCGAAATTTAAAGTATTAATGTGTTGGTAGGACCTGCTTTTCTTTTTTTTTTTTTTTTTTTAAATTCACTGACCCCGAAAGAAACTTCTCTGTCAGGCCACAATATAACCAGATACCAGACACACGAGATGTTTTGGAGGGAGGGTGGTGGAGCCAAGATTGCAACTCCTTATTGAGGAAAACAGTCCTCAGAGATCGAGTCATTTCTCCCGTGTTCAACTTGAAAACCTTGGGCAACTTCTGGAGATTTCAACGTCTCACAAAGTGCGGAAACGTGACTGGCGCAGCATCCTTTCCGGAATTGGTGATGTCTTTCTGTAAGGGTTGATGTTTCATCTCATCAACCAAATCGGGAAGGCCGGAGCATCCTTTTCTCCAAGAATGACAGGTGGTTTATCTCAGGCTTTTCTGTCCCGGCGCCTTTCTCTCCAATGCAGTCTATGGAATATATATATATATATATAGAGAGAGAGAGAGAGAGAGAGAGAGAGAGAGAGAGACGGAGTCTCGCACTGTCACCCAGGCTGGAGTGCAGTGGCGCGATCTCGGTTCACTGCAAGCTCCGCCTCCTGGGTTCACGCAATTCTCTTGCCTCAGCCTCCCGAGTAGCTGGGACTACAGGCGCCCGCCACCACGCCCGGCTAATTTTTTTGTATTTTTAGTAGAGATGGGGTTTCACCGTGTTAGCCAGGATGGTCTCGATCTCCTGACCTCGTGATCCGCCCGTCTCGGCCTCCCACAGTGCTGGGATTACAGGCATAAGCCACCGCGTCCGGCCTGGAATATTTTAAAATATGTAGATTATTAACCCCTGACACTTTTGAAAGTCCTTTGTAACCAACTTCCTCCTCAATATAAAATATTAATGTAATTTGGCCGGGCGCAGTGGCTCACGCCTGTAATTCTAGCACTTTGGGAGGCCGAGGCGGGTGGACTGCCTGAGCTCAGCAGTTTGAGACCAGCCTGGGCAACACGGTGAAACCCCGTTTCTACTAAAATACAAAAAATTAGCCGGGTGTGGTGGCGCGCGCCTGTAATCCCAGCTACTCAGGAGGCTGAGGCAGGAGAATTGCTGGAATCCGGGAGGCGGAGGTGCAGTGAGCCGAGATCGCGCCACTGCACTCCAGCCTGGGGGACAGGGCGAGAATCCGTCTCTAAAAAAGAGAGAAAAAAATTAATGTAATTTAATTTTTTATTTTTTTCCGCCCCCCGCCGTCCCGCCCCTAACATTAATTTTTAAAACTCGCTTTAGACACCGTTTGGAGGGGGCCAGGTGCTGAATACCTGCTGATGTAATGCAGTGATTTTTTGTTTGAGGGCCACAGGAAGACCCCTTGTGGCTGTTGTACTGGCATTCCCTCTTCATAGCAGGGATGGTGCCTCTGGAAATTTTCCGACAGCAGGGCTCCTTGGGTGAGGTTAGCAGCGCCAGCCTGGGTTAGCGGAAGCAGCCTTCAGGTCTCCTAGGAGAGCAGGTTTATGAGCATGCGCAGCGGATTTTCCGTTAGGGAAGCCGACGGGGCGCGGCTTCTTGGAACATGCGCACACAAACTTTCCGCTAGGAATCAAGCGAGCATGCGCACACAGATGTTGGGGGGGGGGGGTCGGGCGAGCTATTTGGAGCCTGCGCAGTCAGGTCCGAGGACGTTTTGACGTCGTCCGAGAGTCTTAAAATCCTGCTCTGGCCGGATTCCACACTCGTGGGGGAAAGGCTGGTATGTTCGTTTTATAACAGGAGTTTTAGCGTCATCTTTTGTCCTTGGATAAGTTTTTTCAAATATAAATATATTAAATATTCATTTAAAATATCTAAGAATTAACAGGCAGCAGTGCATTAGACAAATGGGCAAAGTACTGGGGTACAAAGTTCACAGAAAAATAGTAGTTAAAAATAGACTTTAAATACATGAAAAGATGCTTAGCTGCGTGTTTTTGTGTTTTTTATTTATTTATTTTTGAGATGGAGTCCTGTGTTGCCCAAGCTGGAGTGCAGTAATGCAATCTCGGCTGACTGCAACCTCCGCTGCTCGGGTTCAAGTGATTCTCCCCCCTCAGCCTCTCGAGTAGCTGGAATTACAGGCAGGTGCCACCACGCCAGGCTAATTTTTATATTTTTAGTAGAGATGGGGTTCACCATGTTGGCCAGGCTGCTCTCGAACTCCTGACCTCAGGTTATCGGCCTGCTTCAGCCTCCCAAAGTGCTGGGATTACAGGCTTGAGCCACCGCGCCCGGCCTGTTTTGTTTTGTATTTTTTTTTTTTTTCTGAGACAGGTGACATGATCACAGCTCACTACAGCCTCCACTTCCCAAGCCCAAGCAATCCTCCCACCTCAGTTTCACCAAGTGCTAGGATTACAGGCCAGCTTCAGTTTTAATAAAAATGCAAGTCATCATGATTGGTAAACATTGAAACGTTTGGTAATATACTCAATTATAGGAGGATGTCAGGGAAACAAGTGCCGTGTTATAGTGCTAGTAGGAGCAGAATGCAGCAATCCTTAGTGATTGTCAAAACCACACTGAATAATATTTGCATTTTGATCCAACAATCCCACTTTGGGGAATTTTGCCTCCAAATACACTTGCTTACATATAAAGTAATATGTGTATGAGATTATTGATTGTAATAGCAAAAGATTGTAAACTACGTGAGTATCCATCAGAGGACTGATATTATAAACTATAGCACATATGCACAATGGAGCATTATGCAGCTATGAAAAAGAGTGAGGAATCAGTTCCCAACATACTAATGTGGAACCATCTCTAGCATATCTTACTAAGCAAAAAAAGCCCAGGTGCCAGTGTATAAATTATACTTTTTGTTTAGAAAAGGATAAATGAGAGTATATGATCCTTATTTCCACATAAATTCTGGCAATGTACTCAATAAACTAATAATCATGGTTTCCTATGAGATGGAGGGTATGACTGAGATAGGGTGAGAGACTTCTCAATGTATTCCTCATTATAATATATTGAATTATCTGAATGCTGTTCATTAAAAACAAAAATAACACTACAGTAACTTTTTTTAAAAAAGCTAGAAACATATAATATTAAAAAAGGGGCCAGGTGCGGTGGCTCATGCTTGTAATCCCAGCATTTTGGGAGGCCGAGAGGGGCAGATCACGAGGTCAGGAGATAGAGACCGTCGTGGCCAATGTGGTGAAACCCCGTCTCTACTAAAAATACAAAAATTAGACTGGCGTGGTGGCGCATGCCTGTGGTCCCAGCTACTCAGGAGGCTGAGGCAGGAGAATTGAATCGCTTGAACCAGGCAGTCGGAGGTTGCAGTGAGCCGAGATGGCGCCAGTGCACTCCAGCATGGCGACAGGGCAAGACTTCGTCTCAAAAAAAACAAAAAACAAAAAAACTGGAGGCTGGGTGTGTGGCTCACACCTCTAATCCCACCACTTTGGAAGACTGAGACAGGAGGATTGCTTGAGCACAGGAGTTTGAGACCAACCGGGGCAACATGGTGAAAACCCACATCTACAAAAAGAACATTAACAACAAAAAAACCCCAAATTAGATGGGAGTGGTGGCGGGCGCCTGTAGTCCCAACTACACGGGAGGCTGAGGTAGGGGGATCGGTTGAGCCCAGGAGACAGAGGTTACAGTGAAATTATGGGGAGATTTTTCCTTTCCTGTACTTTTTTTTTTTTTTTTGACAAGGTTTCCTCTGTTGCCGAGACTGCGCAATGGCGCGATCGCAACTCACTGCCCAGGCTCAAGTGATCTGCCGGCCTCAGCCTCCCAAAGTGTTGGGATTACAGGGGTGAGCCACTGTTCCCAGACAAGAATATTATTTTACATGTTTTTACACACACAAGAGTTTTCTTGGAATAACAAGAGTTCATCCAAAGTGTTTTACCAATTTACATTTCCATCTGCAGTATCGAAAACCTTCCCCTTGCTGCATGTCCTCACCAGTTCTTAAAATTGACAGACTACTTTTTTTGGTCAATCTTGTGGTATAAAATATTACCTGATTTTGTTTTCACTTTGCATTTCTGTGATTATTAGCGAGGTGAGCCTCTTATATTTATTGCCTGTTCATGCTTTGTCCTTTGAGAAGTACCTTTTTTCTATTTTGCCTTTCCCTTTTTTATAGGAGTTTTAAAAGTATTCTATACGTTGATCCTCTAAAGATTATTTGTGTGGCAAATATTTTCTACTAGTCTGTGGGTTGCCTTTTTGTTTGTTTTTTGTTTGTTTTGAGACAGAGCCTTGCTCTGTCGCCCAGGTTGGAGTGCAGTGGTGTGATCTTGGCTCACTGCAACCTCGCGCCTCCTGGGTTCAAGCATTTCTCCTGCCTCACCCTCCCAAGTAGCTGGGACTACAGGCACATGCCACCACGCCTGGCTAATTTTTTGTATTTTTAGTAGAGATGGGGTTTCGCCATGTTGCCCAGGCTAGTCTCGAACTCCTGACCTCAGGTGATGCTCCCGCCTTGGCCTCACAAAGCGCTGGGATTACAGTGTGGGTTGCCTTTTAACATAATTTCTGTTTTGTTTTTAACTTTGGAAAGGAATATATATATATGTGGAATATATATATATGTGGAATATATATATATGTGGAATATATATATATGTGGAATATATATATATGTGGAATATATATATATGTGGAATATATATATGTGGAATATATATGTGGAATATATATGTGGAATATATATATATGTGGAATACATATATATGTGGAATACATATATATGTGGAATACATATATGTGGAATACATATATATGTGGAATACATATATATGTGGAATACATATATATGTGGAATATATATATGTGGAATATATATATGGGATATATATGGAATATATATGAATATATATATATGGAATATACATGAATATATATATATGGAATATATATGGAATATATATGAATATATATGGAATATATATGAATATATATGGAATATATATGAATATATATGGAATATATATGGAATATATATATGGAATATATATGGAATATATATGGAATATATATATGGAATATATATATGGAATATATATGGAATATATATATGGAATATATATATGGAATATATATATGGAATATATATGGAATATATATATGGAATATATATGGAATATATATATGGAATATATATGGAATATATATATGGAATATATATATGGAATATATATGGAATATATATGGAATATATATATGGAATATATATGGAATATATATATGGAATATATATGGAATATATATATGGAATATATATATGGAATATATATATGGAATATATATATGGAATATATATATGGAATATATATATGGAATATATATATGGAATATATATATGGAATATATATATGGAATATATATATGGAATATATATATGGAATATATATATGGAATATATATATGGAATATATATATGGAATATATATATATGGAATATATATGGAATATATATATGGAATATATATGGAATGTATATATGGAATATATATATATGGAATATATATGGAATATATATATGGAATATATGTGTATATATGGAATATATATGGAATGTATATGTGTATATATGGAATATGTATATTTAAATGTATGTATTTTATATATATATAATATATTCAAATATATAATATATATATTTTTTAGATGGAGTTTCGCTCTTGTTGCCCAAGCTGGGGTGCAATGGTGCCATCTCGGCTTACTGCAACCTCCACCCCCTGGCTTCAAGCAATTCTCCTGCCTCAGCCTCCTGAGTAGCTGGGATTACAGGTGCCTGCCACCACACCCAGCAAATTTTTATATTTTTAGTAGAGATGGGGTTTCACCATGTTGGCCAGGCTGGTCTCGAAATCCTGACCTCAGGTGATCTACCTGCCTCAGCCTCCCAAAGTGCTGGGATAACAGGCATCAGCCACTGCACCTGGCCTGGAAAGGAATATTTTAATAAAATTATTTTTATTGTTTTACTTGTTTTGGAAATAGAGGATAGTTTTTTTTAACTAATTTTAAAATCTGACACTAATGTTTATTACTCATTTGGATATCCTCTTGCGTGAAGTGCCTGTTCAAGACTTTTGCCCATTTTCTATTGTCTTATTGATTTACAAGAGTTCTTTATATATTCTGAGTACATGTCCTTTGTATATGAATAGTGTTTAGCTTGTCTTTTTTTTTTTTTGAGACGGAGCCTTGCCTTGTCACCCAGGCTGGAGTGCTAATGGCACAATCTCGGCTCACTGCAACCTCCGTCTTCCAGGTTTAAGCGATTCTCCTGCCTTAGCCTCCTGAGTATCTGGGATTACAGGTGCACAACATCACACCCCGCTAATTTTTGTATTTTCAGTAGAGACGGGGATGTTGATAATCGGGAGGTTATGCCTGTGTTGGGGCAGGAGGTCTATGGGAAAACTCTGTATCTTCTGCTAAATTCTGCTACAAACCTAAAACTGCTCTAGAGAAATAAAGTCTTCAAAACAAACAAGAAGTCCTCCACAATCTGTCTAACCTCCTGGTACAAACATGAGCGCAGATGAGCTTCAAGGGCAGGGTGAAATTCACAAACATTGCTTCAGATATGAAGCCTAACCATGGAGACCAAAAAATATCTCCCCTCTGACATCAAGCATGGCTTGTGTATCTGTATTCAACAAGAATAACTTTTTTGCGGGGGATTAGAGTCGGGAGAGTGAGTGTGGTTTTCTCCGTAGTGGAAGTTAACCAATATGTAGGAGGAAGGGTGTTTCAGGGCCATAGATGTGTCCTGTTATAGCTTCATAGTCTTGGATGCTGTAATAAGGCCTCCTGCAGACCTTAGTTCTATTCCACAGCTGCCCGGGGTGTTTATAAAAGTGCAACGTCAAGGTTTATTCCAGAGCTAAAGTCAGAAAAACTTTTGGCCCTTGTCTGTATCTCAGCACTTGCAAGGCTGTCTTGGTCCAAGGTAGAGAGTGTGCAACTGAAAATAGGGATGCTGTGGACTTTCTGGGCCAAGTTCCCTTTCTAGATGTTGGGTGCCTTTTTTTTTTTTTTTTTTTTTTTTTTTTTTTTTGAGACAGTCTCGCTCTGTTGCCCAGGCTGGAATGCAGTGGCACGATCTTGGCTCACCGCAACCTCTGCCTCCCAGGTTCAAGCGATTCTCCTGCCTCAGCCTCACAAGTAGCTGGGATTACAGGCATGCACCACCACGCCTGGCTAATTTTGTATTTTTTTAGTAAAGATGGGATTCTCCATGTTGGTCAGGCTGGTCTCGAACTCCTGACCTCAGGCGATCCACCCACCTTGGCCTCCCAAAGTGCTGGGATTACAGGCATGAGCCACCGCACCTAGTTGATACCGGGTTTCTTGATGGGGGAGCCCAAAAGAGGCATCTCAAAGTAATTTTCATGAAGGCAGATTTGAGTCAACAGAGGAAAGGCCTTAGTCTAGTTCTTGTCCGTGCGCTGGAAATGGCCTTTCCCGGGACTAGGTAGGTGTTATGGTCATGTTGCGTAATACTGGGTCTGCAAAGATCCCAGAATGGTTGATGGAAGAATACTATAGCAAGTCATGGATATTCTCTGTAGGGCCAGGTGCTGAGGGTTGGTGAAGTTGTCCTTTGGGGTTAGATCTCAGTTCTCCCTTAGGCCAAGAGTCAGTAAACTAAAACTCAGCCACATTCCTCTGATCCAAGTTCTGTGCCCCAGGGATCTAGGACTCCTGGGATGGAGGTGCACCTGGCCTTACATTTTCTTTTAGATTCTAGTGAGGTCTTGGCTATCCAGGATTGCTCCCAACACTAAGAGTACCTCCAGCAAGAGTGTAGGTGGCGTTAAACTGTATAAACTCCCCTTCATGGGAAGCCTAGCTCTTGAAGGTACCTTCTTGATCTTTATAATAAGAGGAGTGAGAGCCACAGTGAGTCCTGCACTAAGAGGATCATCCTGTGATGTTGAGAAGGAAAATGGGCCTCCTGGACAGAAACACTGAGACACCTTGGGGCCTGCTGTAAGATCCACATCGGTCCTCCTCCACATGCTCCTTTATGCCCACGTATAGTCAGTCAGATGCAGCTACAAGAGTAGACATGAGAGGCTCAGGAAAACAAAGCTGACTGTCCTCACAGGCCCTAGAAACAAGAGGCCCTGCACACCACATAGGGCCAGTAGGAAAGCCCCACAGCATGGAGCAGGAGGTAGAGGGGGCAAGAACTAGAGGAGAGAATAGGTCATCGCTTTTGTTGGAGTTTATGAGGAAAAGGCAAGGGAGGGCAAGCTAAACATCTCAGGATGGGCTACTTTGAATAGTTTCAGGACTCTGCTTGGCCTGGGGATGCTGGAGGCAGAGGAATATTGTCTCCTGGGGTGTGCTGGCCAGATGGAGGAGACTTGGCTCTGGATTGGTTAGTTTCATATCAAAGGGATGCCACAGGCTGCACCCTTTGCTTTCACTAAGAATTGGCTGGTCCCAGGAGGGGCAGCCTCAGCTAGAAAGGTTTTTAACATGTCAAAACAGGCTGGGTGCAGTGGCTCACGCCGGTAATCCCAGCACTTTGGGAGGCCGAGGCAGGAGGATCACAAGGTCAGGAGTTCAAGACCAGCCTGGCCAAGATGGTGAAACCCCGTCTCTACTAAAAATACAAAAATTAGCCGGGTGTGATGGCAGGTGCCTGTAATCCCAGCTACTTGGGAGGCTGAGGCAGGAGAATCGCTTGAACCCAGGAGATGGAGGTTGCAGTGAGCTGAGATTGCACCACTGCACTCTAGCCTGGGTGACAGAGCAAGACTCCGTCTCAAAAAAAAAAAAAAAAAAAAAAAGATGTCAAAACATTATAATATACAGAAAATCAAAATATATAAATACAGGCTATACTAGATACCTATTGCTGCATAACAAGTGACTCCAAAACTTAGCAGCTTAATTCAAACATTTATTAACTCTTAGCTTCTGTGAGCTTGGTGATCCTGGCTCAGGGTCTTTCTAGAGGTTGCAGTCAAGATGTTAGTCTACAGTAATCTGAAGACTCATTTGGGGGAGAATCCATTTCCAAGCTTCTTCACATGGTTATTGGCAAGAAGCCCTAGTTCCTCCCTGGCTGTTGGAAGCAGGGAGGGCTCAGTTCTTCAGCATGTGAGTCATTCCATGGGCTGCTTGAGTGTCCTCACAACATGGCAACTGGCTTCTCCCAGAGCAGGTGACCTGAGAGAAAAGGCAAGGAGGAAGCCACATGTGTTTTATGACCCACTCTCGGAACTCACAGACCCTCACTTTTGCTTCATTTCAGTCATTAGAAGAGATTTACTACTATAAATCCAGTCCACGCTCAAGGGAAGGGAGGAATATTAAATAATTAAAACCATCACAAAGTCCAACACCAAATTGATCTCCACAAATTCAGTCCAGGTACATTGTGGCAAAGGCCACACTGCCCTGGTTTGCCGCATATCCAGTGATTTCAGTCTCTTGGAGACAATGGTATTTAAACCATGAAGCTTCTCCCTTTTGTGGATTAGAGGTGTGAGATTTCTGGCGCATCATGGTGAGTCTCATTTGGAGTCTGCACAAGGTTGAGGCTCCCAGGTCTCCCAGGGTCAGGCTTTCAGAAGGCCATACTTTAAAGGCTGGGGGTAGAACAAAGAGTGGGTTAGGAAATGCAGGACGGGGATCCTGCCAACACCGGTTTGTGGAGTGGACTCTCTCCTTAAAGCTACCTGGTAGCCTGACTGTGCTGTTTACTAAATATTACCAAGCATGTCGGGCGCGGTGGCTCATGCCTGTAATCCCAGCAGTTTGGGAGGCCGAGGTGGGCGGATTACCTGAGGTCAGGAGTTCGAGATCAGCCTGGGCAACATGGTGAAACCCCATCTCTACTAAAAATACAAAATTAGCCGGGCGTGGTGACACGTCTGTAATCCCAGCTACTCAGGAGGCTGAGGCAAGAGAATCGCTTGAACCTGGGAGGAGGAGGATGCGGTGACCCGAGATCGTGCCATTGCACTCCAGCCTGGGCAACAAGAGTAAATCTCCTTCTCACCAAAAAAAAAAAAAAAAAAAAAAAAAAAAGCCGGGCACGGTGGCTCATGCCTATAATCCCAGTACTTTGGGAGGCCGAGGTGGGCAGATCACCTGAGGTCAGACATTCGAGACCAGCCTCAACATGGAGAAACCCTGACTCTACTAAAAATACAAAATTAGCCGGGCGTGGTGGTGCACGCCTGTAATCCCAGCTACTTGGGAGGCTGAGGCAGGAGAATTGCTTGAACCTGGGAGGCAGAGGTTGCGGTGAGCCGAGATCGTGCCATTGCATTCCAGCCTGGGCAACAAGAGCGAAACTCCGTCTCCAAAAAAAAAAAAAAAAAAATTACCAAGCATCATTATAAATGAAGGGAAAATAGAAGTGAGGACAGAGAGGAGGAAGACAATTTAAAATGTTTCAGTAAATCAATAGTAGAAGGATAAAGATGTGAAATTTATTTATTTATTTTTTTGAGACGGAGTCTCGCTTAGTCACCCAGGCTGGAGTGCAGTGGTGCGATTTCAGCTCACTGCAAGCTCCTCCTCCCAGGTTCATGCCACTCTCCTGCCTCAGCCTCCTGAGTAGCTGGGACTACAGGCGCCCGCCACCACGCCTGGCTAATTTGTTTTGTATTTTTAGTAGAGACTGGGTTTCACCATGTTAGCCAGGATGGTCTCAATCTCTTGACCTCATGATTCACCCACCTCGAACTCCCAAAGTGCTGGGATTACAGGTGTGAGCCACTGCACCTGGCCAAAGATGTGAAATTTAAAATGTATAAACTGGGCGCGGTGGCTCACGCCTGTAATCGCAGCACTTTGGGAGGCCGAGGTGGGCAGATCACCTGAGGTCAGGAGTTCAAGACCAGCCAGGCCAACATGGTGAAACCCTGTCTCCACTAAAAATATAAAAATTAGCTGGGCATGGTGGTGCACACCTGTAATCCCAGCTACTCAGGAGGCTGCAGGAGAATCTCTTGAACCTGGGAGGCAGAGGTTGCAGTGAGCTGAGATCGTGCCACTACATTCCAGCCTGGCTGACAGAGCAACGCTCCGTCTCAAAAAAAAAAGAAAAAAAAGAAAATATATGTCTTCCTTTACTTCAGATAAAATTTAGTATTTGGCTAGGCGCGGTGGCTCACGCCTGTAATCCCAGCACTTTAGGAGGCCAAGGTGGGTGGATCACTTGAGGTCAGGAGTTCAAGACCATCCTGGCTAACATGGTGAAATCCCGTCTCTACTAATAATACAAAAATTAATTGGGCGTGGTGGCGAGCGCCTGTAATCCACTCGGGAGGCTGAGGCAGGAGAATCGATTGAACCTGGGAGGTGGAGGTTGCAGTGAGCCAAGATCATGCCATTGCACTCCAGCCTGGGCGATAAGAGCGAAATTCTGTCTCAAAAAAAAAAAAAAATTTAGAATTCAAAAGTTCAAATTCCAGTAGTGGATCATCCTACAGTATACTTGATCAGTGCTTTACAAAGCTGTCAAGGTCATCAAAAACAAGGAAAGTTTGAGAAATTGTCACAGCCAAGAGGAGCCTAAGGAGACATGATTTAATTGTAATATAGTGTCCTGAATGGGGTCCTGGACCCAAAAAAGACATTAGGTAAGAACTAAGAGAATCTGAATCAACCATGGGCTTTAGTTAATAATAATTTATCAGTATTGGTTCATAAATCATAACAAATAGATCACACTGATTTAAGATATTAATAATAGGGGAAACTGGGTGTGAGGTATATGAGAACCCTCTGTACTGTCTTCTCAGCTTTCCTGTAAATCCAAAAACATCCTAAAAAATTGTTTTAAGTCTGCTTTTGTGCAACAGTTACCAAAATCTTTACAGAGAGGAAGAGCACTAGGTTACCAATCATGGGCCATGAACATATTTACTGTGTGCTTAAAAAGAAACAGAAAAGGCTGGGCTAGGTGGCTTATGCCTATGATCCCAGTACTTTGGGAGTCCAAGGTAGGCAGATCACTTGAGGTCAGGAGTTCGAGACCAGTCTGACCAACATGGTGAAACCCCATCTCTACTAAAAAAAAAAAAAAAAAAAAATACAAAAATTAGCTGGGTGTGGTCGTGCATGCCTGTAATCTCAGCTACTTGGGAGGCTGAGGCAGGAGAATCGCTTGAACCTGGGAGGCAGAGGTTGCAGTGAGCTGAGATCACACCACTGCACTCCAGCCTGGGCAACACAGTGAGACTGTCTCAAAAAAAAAAAGAAAAAAGAAACAGAAAAGTTTAAAGTGTTTGACTAATCATATTTAAGCAAGTTCCCAATAAAAATAAGTTGCTCAAATGACAAATTTGTGATTCAGGGGTTTCTTTTAATTCAACAAAGAGAAATAAAGACTCCTGTGATTAAGAAAGACTTTGACATCTACAAGAGAAACTAATTTCTAGGCTTGAGAAGATTGCTTTGAGTCAGAAAATATGCTTTATTTCCCATTAATTGTTTATGAAATGTTTCTACTATTTTAACAATTTCAGTCTCATCACCAATGAATTTTTTTTCTCTTTTGATTTTTTTAATCCTCACCTCCACATCCCCCCAAAAAGCCAGAACAGTTGTTGGGCTCTTCAAATAAATGTGATTTATTATATTATCTCCCTTTTGCAAGCTAATTAGATGAATTATAAAGAAATCAAGGTTTTTTTTCCTTTGTTTGTTTTTGAGACGGAGTCTGGCTCTGTCCCCCAGGCTGGAGTGCAGTGGTGCGATCTCACTGCAGTGAGCTTGCTCACTGCAAGCTCCGCCTCCTGCGTTCACGCCATTCTCCTGACTCAGCCTCCCGAGTAGCTGGGACTATAGGCACCCGCCACCACGCCCGGCTGATTTTTTGTATTTTTAGTAGAGATGGGGTTTCACCGTATTAGCCAGGATGGTCTCAATCTCCTGACCTCGTTATCCACCCGCCTCGGCCTCCCAAAATGCTGGGATTACAGGTGTGAGCCACCGTGCCCGGCCCCAGAAATCAAGGTGTTTTTTTTTTAGCAGTTTTTAGACCTAAAGCAGAACATTGCTTTTTTCTTAAAGGTTAAGAGGAGACAGAATTTCAAGAATTAGAAATAAGGCTGGGCGTGGTGGTTCACACCTGTAATCCCAGCACTTTAGGAGGCCAAGTGGGAGGACTGCCTGAGCCCAGGAGTTCGAGACCAGCCAGGGCAACATAACCAGACCGTGTCTCTACAAAAAAATTAAAACATTAGCCAGGCATGGTGGCATGTGCCTGTAGTTCCAGCTACTTGGGAGGCTGAGGTGGGAGGATCACTTGACCCTGGAAGGTTAAGGCTGCAGTGAGCTATGATTGCACTACTGTACTCTAGTCCAGGCAACAGAGCAAGACCCAGTCTCAAGAAATTAAGTAAAAACATATTGAAGAAAAGGGAATGAATAGAAGTTAAAATAATCAGCTGGGTTCTGTGGCTCATGCCTATAATCCTGGCACTTTGGGAGGCTGAGGCAGGCGGATCACTTGAGCCCAGGAGTTCAAGACCACCCTGGGCAACATGGCAAAACCCTGTCTCTTTTAAAAAAGAAAACAAAAATCAAAACATAAGCTATTTGGAGCCAAAAAAACCAATGAAACAAAATGGATGAGATTTAGAATAAAAGATAAAGAGCCAGAGGCAATAAACTTTGAAAATAAAACATTAATATTTTAATATCAGAGTTGTACTCACATGTATATGTACAAATATGTCCATCAATGCTACTAATAAAAGCAGTAAGTTGTCCAACAATAAGAAAATAATTGGCCGGGCATGGTGGCTCATGCCTGTAATCCTAGCACTTTCAGAGGCCAAGGCGGGCAGATCGCTTGAGCTCAGGGGTTTGAGACCAGCATGGGCAACATGGTGAGACCTCGTCTCTACAAAAAAATACAAAAAGTTAATGGGCATGGTGGCATGCACCTGTAATTCTATCTACTTGGGGAGCTAAGGCAGGAGGATTGCTTGAGCCCAGGAGGTAGAGACTGCAATGAACCAAGATCACGCCACTACAGCCTGGGTGACAAAGTGAGACCCTGTCTCAAAAACAACCACAACAACAAAAAGATTCTAGGTATTTAGTCTCCATTTCTCTGCTTTGTTGCAGACCAATGACAATTTAGGGACTACACCAGTCTATAGATCACACTTAGAGTAGCACCAGTTGACCAGATCCCTCAAATATTTGATTGATTGACTGATCGATTGATTTGAGATGAAGTCTCACTCTGTCGCCCAGGCTGGAGTGCAGTGGCGTGATCTTGGCTCACTGCAACCTCCCCTCCGCCTCCTGGGTTCAAGCGAGTCTCCTGCCTCAGCCTCCCAAGTAGCTGGGTTTACAGGCCCATGCCACCACGCCTGGCTAATTTTTGTATTTTTAGTAGAGACGGGGTTTTACCATGTTGGCCAGGCTGGTCTCGAACTCCTGGACTCAAGTGATCCACCTGCCTCAGCCTCCCAAAGTGCTGGGATTAACAGGTGTGAGCCACTGTGCCTGGCCTGGAGGGAACCTATTTAATGCTCAAGAAGTCAGATCAGGAAATGGCAGATGGGTGCTATGCCTCTTGTATCAAGGCTCAGAAAAGGAGGCAGTGTGATGCTCATTGCAACGCTGTGTTGGTCAGGAATCTTGGGGTGCAACATCCATGAACCCCAATTAAACCAGCTTAAGCCAAAAAGGAAAGGCATGGACTCACACAGCTGAAAGTCCAGCTTCCTGTCCACACTGTAAGTCAAGCCTTCAGGCATAGCTAGATCAAGCAGAGCTCTTTTTAATCTGTCTCTCTCCGTACTCTCAGCCCTGCTTTCTTCCATGCTGGAAGTTCCTGCAAATATCTTAACACTGAGGTTAATTAAGCTGATTTAGATCACATGTTGACCCTTGAACTGTGGACTATCCTGATCAGCCAGGCCTGAGTCCTGTGTCCACTGCCCCTAGTTTCCAAATTCAGGCAGCTGTGATGGAGTCCTTTGAGTGTCCTCACTCATCCTGTAATTCCTGGATCATGTTTTTGTCACAGGATTTCAACAGATCACACGGATCAAGGCCTTAGGGAGGTGGTTGGGGATTCACATATGCCCTGGACCATCTGGAGCCCAAGTTGCTGCAGACCCTGTCACCACGAGTGCACACCCTCTGGCCACCATAGCAAGGAAGTCTGCAGGCAGGATGTAGGCAGTAGGGCAGGACTGCTTATTCTGTATGGAAGAGGCAATATCTGACCCCAACATGGCAGATGCCAGGAGCACAAGAAAAGCCCCCCTTGCTCCAAAGAGAACTCCTGCTCCCCCATCTTCTGGGTGGTGCCTGAAATTCTACCCAGACTGTCTTACTTTAACCTTAGGCCCACATTAAGGTCCAGATACCCATGAGAGTGACCATCAGGCATTCTTGTTGTGAAGAGTTAGAAAACAGGTTTTGTTAACGAGGGAATAAAAATCAGTGTAGGATAGGAGGTGAGAAATTACAAAGACTATGAAAGACCTTGGGGGTAGGAGGTGAGAAATTACAAAGACTATGAAAGACCCTGTCACTTCCCAGCATGCCTGGGACTGGAGCTGGATAGGGCAAGGGGTTGGGATATACGTAAGTGACAAGGTGTTTTCTGTATCAAGTGAGAACTCAGAAAAAGCACGATTGGAAGTGTCACTGAAACACCAGGGGTTCTGTCTAGGTCTTGCTGCTGGCTGCTCAGAAAGCCAATCACTGAGACAACGAGTATTGCCAGGGAAGAAGGCTTAGGCTTTAATCTGGTGGTGCAGCTGAGGTGAACAGGAGATGAAGGCTCAAATCTGTCTCCCCAGTCGATTAAGATTGAGGGATTTACATAGTGGGGAACGCGGAAAAACAGGAAGTAGGGAGGGGTAAGGAAGCAGTCAGGATGGGGAGTCTGGTGTCTCATTGTCTGGAGGTAGTGATCTGATGGGTTTCAGTTCCTTGCCTGGGGGTCAGTTTCCTGAGGAAGAAACTCTGATGAGATAGTTTCAAGTTTTAAGACCAGGGGAGAGTCCATTTCTATGTTTATTCAGCAAACTATACATATTAGTTTTATGGGACAATTGGGCTGATTTCAAAAGGAAGCCCAATGGATGGTGATTGCATAATGGAAGAGAATCCCAGAACCAAGTCTTTTTTTTTTTTTTTTTTTTTTTTTGAGACGGGGTCTCACTCTGTTGCCAGGCTGGAGTGCAGTGGTGCAATCTCAGCTCACCGCAACCTCCACCTCCTGGGTTCAAGCAATTCTCCTGCTTCAGCCTCCCAAGTAGCTGGGACTACAGACACATGCCACCACACCCGGCTAATTTTTTGTATTTTTAGTAGAGATGGGGTTTCACCATGTTAGCCAGGATGGCCTCAATCTCCTGACCTTGTGATTCTCCTGCCTCGGCCTCCCAGAGCGCTGGGATTACAGGCGTGAGCCACTGCACCCAGCCTTTTTTTTTTTTCTTTTTTCAAGATGGAGTCTCACTCTGTTGCCTAGGCTGGAGTGCAGTGGCACGATCTCAGCTCACTGCAACTTCTGCCTTCCCAGTTCAAGCAATTCTCCTGTCTCAGCCTCCCAGGTAGCTGGGATTACAGGTACGCACCACCATGCTGGCTAATTTTTGTATTTTTAGTTGAGACGGGGTTTCGCCATGATGGCCAGGCTGGTCTCAAACTCCTGCTCAAATGATGCGCCCACTTTGGCCTCCCAAAGTGCTGGGATTACAGGCGTGAGCCACCACACCCGGCCAAGAACTAAGTCTTAAAAGGATTGAGAGGTGGGACGAGTAAAGGGCTGAGGTAGGGGTAGAACATTTACAGTGGGGAAACAAATTGAACAAAGGGTGGAGATTGAAATAAAATCTGTATATGCTGGTGGTTTTGGTTTTGCAATGCCTGCTGTTTACCTGGCTACTTTACAGACAAATTCCCTTTTCTTTGTTCCATAAATAATTTTTAAAATTGGGATAAAATATACATAACATAACATTTACCATTTCAACCATTTTTAAGTGTGCAGTTCAGTGGTATTAAGTATGTTCACATTATTGTGCTACCATCACCACTGTCCACCTCCAGAACTTTTTCATAATTCTAAATTGAAACTCTACGGCCATTAAACACTGATTTCCCATTTCTTCTTCCCTGCAGTACCTGCTAACCATGATTCTGCTTTCTGTGTCTATGAATTTGACTATTTCAGGTACCTCATAGAAGTGGAATCATACGACATGTGACCTATTGTGTCTGGCTTACTTTACTTAGCATAATGCCTTCAAAATTCTTCCAAGTTTGTAACATGTATCAGAATGTCATTCCTTTTTTTTTTTTGAGATGAAGTCCTGCTCTTGTTCTCCAGGCTGGAGAGTGCTATGGTGCAATCTTGGCTGACTGTGACCTCCGCCTCCCGGGTTCAAGCAATTCTCCTGCCTTGGCCCCCCAAGTAGCTGGGATTACAGGCACCTGCCCCCACGCCTGGCTAATTTTTGTATTTTTAGTAGAGATGGGGTTTCACCATGTTGGCCAGGCTGGTCTAGAACTCCCCTCAGGTGATCCACCCGCCTCAGCCTCCCAAAGTGCTGGGATTAAATAGGCGTGAGCCACTGCCCAGCCCAGAATTTCATTCCTTTTAAAGCTGAATAGTATTCCATTGAGTGTATATACCACTTTTTTTTTTTTTTTTTCAGATGGAGTCCCACTCTGTCACCCAGGCTAGAGTGCAGTGGCACGATCTCGGCTCACTGTAACCTCTGCCTCCCAGGTTCAAGCGATTTTCCTGCCTCAGCCTCCCAAGTAGCTAGGATTACAGGCGCCCGCCACCATGCCCAGCTAGTTTTTGTATTTTTAGTAGAGACCAGGCTGGTCTTGAACTCCTGACCTCAGGTGATCCACCCGCTTTGGCCTCCCAAAGTGCTGGGATTACAGGCGTGAGCCACCACGCCCGGCCACCACATTTTATCTATCCATCCTTCAATGGACATTTTGGGTTTTTCCACCTTTTGGCTATTTTGAGTAATTCTGCCATGAGCAAGGGTGTACAAATATCTGTTTGAATCTCTGCTTGCAATTCTTTGTGTATACACCCAGAAATGGAATTACTGCATCATATAGTAATTCTTTACTTAATTTTCTGAGGAACTGCTATACTGTTTTCTACAGTGACTGTACCCATTTTACATTCCCACCAACAATGCACAAGCGTTCCAATTTCTCCATATCCTCACCAATACTTTTTTTCTTTCTAAAGTAATAACCCCCCTATTGGGTATGAGGTGGTAACACATTGTGATTTTGATTTGCACTTCCCTAATGATTAGTGATGTTGATCTTTTTTTTCATGTGCTTATTGATCATTTGTATATCTTCTTTGGAGAAATGTCTTGAAATCCTTTGCCTGTTTCAAAATTGGGTTTGTTGTTGTTGAGTTGTAGGAGTTCTTTATATATTCTGGATATCAGTCCATTAACAGATTATGTGATTTACAAATATTTTCTCACCATTGAATATGATGATAGTTGTAGGGTTTTCACATATGGCTTTTATTATGTTGAGGTAGTTTACTTCTATTTCTCATTTGTTGAGTGGTTTTAGCATGAAAGTGTGTTAAATTTTGTCAAGTGCTTTTTCTGCATCAGTTGAGATGATAATTTGTTTATTTTTAATCTTCATTCTGTTAATGTGATGTTTTACATTGGTTGATTTTTGTGTACTAAACCATCTTTGCATTCCAGGAATAAGTCCCACTTGGTGATGGTGTATCATCCTTTTAATATGTTGCTGAATTTGGTATCCTAGTACTTTGTTGAAGACTTGTGCATCAATATTCATAAAGGATATTGGTCTATAGCTTTCTTTTTTTGTAGTGGCTTTGGTATCAGGGTAATGCCAGCTACATAGAATGATTAGTAAGTGTTCCCTCTTTAATTTTTTGAAAGGTTTGAGAAAGATTGGTGTTAGTTCTTTGTTAAATGTTTGGTAGAATTCCACAGTGAAGCCCTGAGCTCAGGGCTATAGAGAGGGATTTCATAAGAAGGAAGTAGACCAATTGTTCATGGTCTGTGAAAGAAGCAATAAAAGAAACAGGCTCAGGTTAGGAAAGGAAAGGTGGTGTTTGGAGAGTAGGGAGAAAATTCTTGCCCAAAGAATGGTCAAGACAGTTTCAAATGGCCTCTAACCTGGACCTCTCAGAAGAGGGGGACGAACAGGCAACAGCCTCGTGGTTCTCCAGCCTCCAGGTGATGGACTGGGTTGGATTGGCTCTCTGGTCTCTCTAACTCAAGGGCTCCATGATTCTATGATGTCACTGACGAGAGAAGAATGGGGAGCTGGGCTCAGCTCCAGCTGTTCTGATTCCTCTCTCCTCTGGGTCCTGATAGTTTTTGGGGTGAGGGAGGTGAGCTGTGTGATCACACGTGTCCCAACTCAGTCCCCCCTCTGGCCACCTCAGCCCCCCCTCTGGCCACCTCAGCCCCCACCACAGTTATGGAGAGAAATTAGCCAGTGTGAGTCAACTCCGCAACAAGCAGAGCATCTTTCATGAAGCTGAACTGACCAAAAGAACAACAAAGAAAACAGCTTTTTATTCCTCTGTTTCTAGAAAACTTAAAGAACAAGAGAACTACATTCAAATTGAGCTGGAAAAGAATATTTGGACAGTCTGTGATTGTGAGAGTGGATGAGTCTTCTAGCTAAACCTATAAGCTTCGAAACCACAGCAATCACTTTCTTCATCATCCTTCTAATTTGCCTCATTTGCATCTTCCTTTTATTGGTGGTTTTTTTATGTAAATGGTATAAATCCATGCTGATAATTGGGATCAGATTTCAAGTCACATTAGCAAATGTATCTAGAAATAATGTAAAACAATTTAAAACAGAACAAGTAATGATACCATAATTATCTACTTTTCCATTTCAGCATTTTAGAAATGCTGATATCCTGTTTAAAAGTGAAGTTTCTATACCACACTTTAAAATCAGGGCCATTCTTCCTTTTCTGAATTTGTGGCTTGTTTGTTTTCAGTTTCCAAGGCAGAAAAGGTAAAGAGACAAAGAAAGTGCCTTGTACAGATGCAAACGGAGGTGTAGGCTGTGCAGCTGCCAAAGTGGTGACAAGCAATCCAGAGGACCATGAAAGGCGAGTGTGGTGCAGGATGTGGCAGAGGCCATTTTGTGTGTGATAGTGGGGATGAGAATGCATGAATGTTTAAAACTCTACCGATTAATTTTCTAGGATCTTAATGCAAGTCATGAACTTGAATGTGCCGATGAGGCCTGGCATTCTTGTCCAGAGACAGAGTAAGGAAGTGTTGGCCACACCCTTAGAAAACAGAAGAGACATGGAGGCAGAAGAGGAGAACCAAATAAATGAGAAGCAAGAGACTGAGAATGCTGGAGAAACTGGTCAAGAAGAGGTGATGTGTTTTTCTACTCTCAAAGAGCAGTTTAGAATTTGTTTGATTGAAAAGAAGGTACATTCCTCAGCTAGGTATAATAATAGGAGATGGAGGGCCAGGTGGGTGGCTCACGCCTATAATCCCAGCACTTTGGGAGGCCAAGGAGGGCGGATCACGAGGGCAGATTGAGACCAGCCTGGCCAACATGGTGAAACCCCATCTCTACTAAAAATACAAAAATTAGCTGGGCGTGGTGGCACCCACCTATAGTCCCAGCTACTCGGGAGGCTGAGGCAGAAGAATTGCTTGGACCCGGGAGTCAGAGGTTGCAGTGAGCCAAGATCGCCACTGCGCTCCAGCCTTGTGACAGAGCGAGACTCCGTCTCAAAAAATAATAATAATAATAATAATAATAGGAGATGGAGTTGCATGTAACTTAGGTTTGTAGGTAGAATGAGTCCAATGCCCACAGTCATTTAAGCCATTCTGGTTGCTTATCAGTTCGAGTTACTAAACCATTACATATGCCAAGTCTAGAAACTTGCTTAGTCTTCATTCTTACATTTGTGTTTTTCTTAATAATTCCCCTTCAGTTTGTTTTCTCAAAATCCTAGAATCTTAGAGCTGTTAAGAGACCACCTAGGGATCCAGCCCTCTCCTGTTTCCAATGAGAAAACGAGATGAATTGTTTACCTCTCCACTGTGGCCAAGCTTAGGCCCAGACCGTAGCCGCCTGTGCTAGCTCCAGGGTCCTACAACAGCACACAACACAGCTGGGGCCTTCTTGACTCCCTGCGTCTGGACTCCCTGACAGGAACAACTCACATACCCTCCCACCCCATGGCCATGCCCGGTCGATGACAGAATGATGGTCCTGGTGGCTCTTGGGTTTGACCACTTCATGGAGAGAATTACATGTCACCAAATGTTATTTGAATATGTCAGTGTATGCTTTTATAACCATAAAAATGTGAAAATGTGATCATGATGGATTATTGCTGCTTTTCTATATCATTTAGAAATGCTTTTTCTGTTTCTTATTAACAGTGTACATATAACCTGTAATTTTAAAAGCAGGGCTTGTCATAAATTGATTATTTGTTTATATTGTTTATCCGATTCTCTTGCAGGATGATGGTTTGCAGAAAATACACATATCTGTCACTAGAACTCCTTCAGTTGTTGAAAGCCAAAAAAGACCTTTAAAAGGAGTGACATTTTCTAGGGAGGTAATTGTTGTGGATCTTGGGAATGAATACCCTACACCTCGAAGCTATACTCGAGAACATAAAGAGAGGAAATGAAGCTCAAAAAGGGGTAAGAGTGAAAGAAAATGTAACGTTTGACTAACATTGAAATGACTGAGGGTACAAAATCATGTTGAAACAACAAAACAATGGGGAATTAAGCAAATAAAGATATTATTTTACCTTTGTGCAGAAAGGAGTGGGCCACGTGCAAAATTCTGTAAGTAAAATACTTAGAGCTTGAATATAATTTTTTAAAATTCAAATCTGAGTTCAAGAAATTGATTGTATTTCCCTTAAAACTGTCTACTCAAACACTGTTCTGGCATGTGAATAAAATGATTTTTGTTTGTACAAATGCCTATTAGGTACATCATATTCAAGGGGGATTTTTTGAACTAATACATGTTCTGCATGCTCTGATCATAGGCATTCATGACCAAATAACCCTACAGCTGTCATCATGGAAGCTTCCATAACTGTCATCTTCTACTACATAATCCCCATTGAACTCAGTCCTGAAACGTTTCTTGTACTGCCCACTGCTTTTTAAAAATTGGTACAGGCTGGGCGCGGTGGCTCACACCTGTAATCCCAGCACTTTGGGAGGCTGAGATGGGTGGATCACCTGAGGTCAGGAGTTTGAGACCAGCCTGGCCAACGTGGTGAAACCCCGTCTCTACTCAAAATACAAAAATTAGTCTGGCGTGGTGGCATGCTTCTGTAATCCCAGCTACTCGGGAGGCTGAGGTGGGAGAATTGCTTGAACCAGGGAGGCAGAGGCTGCAGTAAGCCAAGATTGTGCCACTGCACTCCAGCCTGGGCAACAGAGCAAGACCCCATCTCCAAAAAAAAATTGGTACAAAAAACAAACTACAACAGCCTGAGCAATATAGGGAAACTCTGTCTCAACAAAAAATAAAAATAAAATAAGCCTGACATGGTGGTGCATGCCTTTAGTCCCAGCTAGTAGAGAAAAACAGGCCAGACGTGGTGGTTCACACCTGTAATCCCAGCACTTTGGGAGGCTGAGGTGGGCAGATCACCTGAGGCCAGGAGTTCAAGACCCAGCCTGGCCAACATGGTGAAACCCCATCTCTACTAAAAATACAAAAAAATTAGTGGGGTGTGGTGGTGCACTCCTGTAATCCTAGCTACTCAGGAGGCTGAGGCAGGGGAATTGCTTGAACCTGGGAGGCAGAGGTTGCAATGAGCTGAGATTGCGCTACTGCACTCCAGCCTGGGTGACAGAGGGAGATTCCATCTCAAAAAAAAAAACAAAAACACAAACTACTACCAACAACAAAACATCCTATTACTTTAGGCAAGTCCTGAGATTATACTATTCTTGATTTCAGTGGTTTAAAACTTGCTGTCCATGTGTGGAATATGACAGTAGAGACTGCTACAACATCATCCACACAGCTGCAGTATACATTTGTGACATGTTTAAGGGGCTCTGAGAGAGAGAAAAAGCAGATTCATTTGATTCAGAGGCCTAGCCCATTGTCATGTGGATGTTCCATAAATGTCTGTGGAATAATTGGGAGTACAAGTGATCAAATATTTTAGAATGTGGAACTATTGCCAAATGGGGTGTACTGACACTCTCTGCTGGGAGGCATGTCACTGTGGGCTAGGACCATCCCACTGTGAGGAGGAAAAGGGACTTAGACAAATGGAAGGATTAGATAGATAAGACAAGCAGCTGGGGAAGAACATGAGTCAAGGCAAAGAGGTGAGGATGTGTATTGGGTTTGGTTCACACCAGTTGGCTGTTGCTGAATGTGGGTGTAGAGGAGAGTTGAGAGGCAATAGTGAAGTGTGGTGAGAAGTCAAAGTGAGGTTCACTTAGGATCCCAGGCTAAGGGTATAAAGTGGGAAATGGATCCAAGCTATGTGGACTGTTGGGGGAAGGTGCCTGCAGATATATTCAGAGTCTCTTTAAATTTTTTATCTTTCACCTGATGATAATACTAAATTTAAAAAATGTTTCATTTTGGTAAAAGATATATGACATAAAACTTGCCACCTTAACCATTTATTTTATTTTATTTTTTGAGACAGAGTCTCACTCTGTTGCCTAGGCTGGAGTGCAGTGGCGCGATCAGGGCTCATTGCAGCCTTGACCTCCGGGGCTTAAGCAATCCTCCCACCTCAGCCACCAGAGGAACTAGGTCTACAGGCACATGCCACCATGCCCAGCTAACTTTTGTATTTTTTGTTGAGATGGGATTTCACCATGTTGCCCAGGCTGGTCTCGAACTCTGAGCTCAAGAAATCCACCCACCTTGGCCTCCCAAAGTGCTGGGATTACAGGTGTGAGCCACCATGCCTGGCTTCATCTTAGCCATTTTTAGGTGTACAGTTCAATAGTGTTTTAAGTACATTCACATTGCAGTACAACTGTCACCACAGTTTTGTAGAAGTTCCGATAGAGGAAAATGATGGGAAAATTGGCCATCAATACCTATAACCATATAGGCACATGGAATTCCAGAAAGCCATCCGGATCACGACTGTAACGTGAACAGCAGCACAGTCAACAAAGAGCATCTGGCACTAAACGTCCATTTGACTTTTATTGGTTCTGTGCTTTTGTTTGTATTTGATTTGTAAATTTCTTTTCTTTTTTTTTTTTTTTTGAGACAGAGTCTCGCTGTCACCCAGGCTGGAATGCAGTGGCGCAATCTCGGCACACTGCAAGCTCCGCCAGCTGGGTTCACACCATTCTCCTGCCTCAGCCTCCCGAGTAGCTGGGACTACAGGCGCCCGCCACCACGACCAGCTAATTTTTTGTATTTTTAGTAGAGACGGGGTTTCACTGTGTTAGCCAGGATGGTCACGATCTCCTGACCTCGTGATCTGCCCGCCTTGGCCTCCCAAAGTGCTGAGATTACAGGCGTGAGCCACCACGCCTGGCCTGTAAATTTCTTTTAGTTTTAAAGTTGTATGAAAGCTTTTAGGTTAGGGAGTTGATATCCGTCTTTGCGTTTCTACATATTTTTAAGGGACACTATAATATATGTAATCTTAGGCAATAATGGAAGAAGTCCATGAGAGCTTTCCTCCAGGAGTAAGTTATTGAGGATTAGCAACTAGGAGGTGGTAAATGGAGATGGCTCCAGTGATGATTCAGATTTGAAGGATGTGGACCTGGAATAGGAGGTGGCAGAATGTAATGAGAAGACGAAGAAAGATTAAGGCATATCACTTCCTGGTTAGATGTGGGAGGAGCGAGAGGAGGGCGCAAAGTTGGCTCCTGAGTTTGGATACCTGCCAGACAGTCAGGAATAGGAGAGTCCAGGGAAGTAACTAGTTAGGGCAAAAAGATTAGGCAGGTTGACCGGGCGCGGTGGCTCACGCCTGTAATCCTAACACTTTGGGAGGCCGAGGTGGGCAGATCATGAGGTCAGGAGTTCGAGACCAGCCTGGCCAACATGTTGAAACCCCATCTCAACTAAAGATACAAAAAAATTTAGCCAGTCGTGGTGGCACGTGCCTGTAATCCCTGCTACTTGGGAGGCTGAGGCAGGAGAATCACTTGAACCTGGGAGGTGGAGGTTGCAGTGAGCTGAGATCGTGCCATTGCACTCCAGCCTGGGTGACAGGGCGAGACTCTGTCTCAAAAAAAAAAAAAAAAAAAAAAAAAAAAGATTAGGCAGGTTTTAGCTCTGTTAAATTTGAAGTACTGACTACAGATTCAACTGAAGATGCTCCACAGACAGTGAAGCTATAGGGCTCCATGTGTCTATCTCCTAAGCTATGGCTCCAGAGAAAAAGTTGAGCAATTTTTTCTCAATGCCTGTTGGTGTTTCACTTGCAAAGGTAGGATCAAACTTGCCACTTTAACTCTTTAATTAGCTGTTGGTCCAGGGACTTTCTTCAAGTGACTACCTCAAACAGGACACATCACCCAAAAGCCAAAAGGGAAAAGCTTGATAAAGCTTGGACTACTTAAAAATTTTTTTTTGTTGTTTAGAAAAAAAAAAAAAATATGTATATACATATATATACACACATATATATGTATATACATATATATGTATGTATATATATACACATATGTATGTATATATATACATATATGTGTATATATATGTATATATACACATATATGTGTATATATGTATATATGTGTGTGTGTGTGTATATATATATACATATATATATATACACACACATATATATATATATAAAGTCCAAACCCCAACAGTAAACTAGGAAGGCCTATTTTTAAAACAACTTTTTTTTTGAGAAGGAGTCTCACTCTGTCACCCAGGCTGGAGTGCAGTGGCACAGTCTCGACTCACTGCAAGCTTCGCCTCCCAGGTTCACGCCATTCTCCTGCCTCAGCCTCCTGAGTAGCTGGGACTACAGGCGCCCGCCACCTCACCCGGCTAATTTTTGCATTTTTAGTAGAGACGGGGTTTCACCCTGTTAGCCAGGATGGTCTGGATCTCCTGACCTCGTGATCTGCCCACCTCAGCCTCCCAAAGTGCTGGGATTACAGGTGTGAGCCACCGCGCCCGGCCTAAAACAACTTTTACATTGAAATAATTTCAGATTTGTAGAAGGGCTGCAAGAGTAGTACAAAGAACTTCACTCAGATTCCTCAGTTAACAGTTTACCACAATGGTCTTACCATTTTCTCTCTTGATATGTACATATTCACATTTTAAAGCATTTAAGAGTAAGATGCAAACATTATGTATCATTTGCCTCAACACATATTTCTGAAATTCTGTAACATTCTCCCAGAGAACTGCAGGTCAACCATCAATTAAGATTGAGTCACTATTACCACTATCTAATCTACAGTCCCCATTCAAAATTTACCAGTGTCCCAATTTAATATATATATTAAATATATATGTATAGAAGAACATGTATATAGATGCATCCCCTCCATCATGTTCTGGTTGGTGAGAAGCAAGTCACTAAGTCCAGCCCATGTTCAAGGGCAAGGAGATTATACCTTTTGAAGGGGAAAGTTTCAAAAAAGTTGTGGACCACAGTATCCATTTCTGTAGCTATCTATCCTTATACATGACAATGAGCTCATACTAGCACCTCCAGTTCCAATCCAATAGGGCCTATTCTAGCTTTACTCACTCCATATTTGTAACCCCCTTCTCTAATAATGAGAAATCTGGCTTCCATTATGCTCAGCTTACTTACTTACTGCTCAATCCCCTATTTATCATTCCACCAAACACAGGGTCAAGTATCCTCGGCTCCAGCATTATTGACTTTGGTGATTGTTATGCTGGGAAACGTTTCTTTTTTTTTTTTTAATTTATGACCAAAGGTTGATTTCGTTATAAAGAAATGATTAAGAACATTCAGATACATAAGAAATTATTTCATCCATAGGAATAAGAAAATATGAATCACCTAGTTTTAAATTGGCAGAGATAATATGTATAGGCAGAAAAATAAATGGCCAAAAAAATTTTAGATGCTCACCTGACTTCATAAAAATAATCTAAAGTAAAACAATAAATATTTATTAAAAAATTATATATTTTTTTAATCTATCAGAATGTCATATGTTAGAAAGATGGCTGATACTGGTGAAGGGTTAAAGAGGAGGAGGAAAAGAATTCTCATTAGACAAAAGTAACTGACCCTTGAACAACATGTGCCCACTTATATGCAGATTTTTTTCAGTAAAAGTTACTGAGTGTGCGCCTGCCTCTCCTGCCTCCCCTTCTACCTCCTCCACCTCTTCCACCTCTGCCACCCCTGAGACAGTAAGACCAAGCCCTCCTCTTCCTCCTCGTTAGCCTACTCAGCATGAAGACTATCAGGATGAAGAACTTTATGGTGATCCACTTCCACTTAATGAATAGTAAATATATTATCTCTTCCTTATGATTTTTTTTTCTTTTTTTTTGAGACAGAGTCTCACTCTGTGGCCCAGGCTGGAGTGCAGTGGCATGATCTCGACTCACTACAACCTCTGCCTCCCGGGTTAAAGCGATTGTCCTGCCTCAGCCTCCCAAGTAGCTGGGATTACAGGTACCTGCTATCGTGCCCAGCTAATTTTTCTATTTTTGTAGAAGTGGGGTTTCATCATGTTGGCCAGAGTGGTCTTGAACTCCTGACCTCAGGTGATCTGCCTGCCTTGGCCTCCCAAAGTGCTGGGATTACAGGTGTGAGCCACCATGCCCGGCCTTCCTTATGATTTTCTTAATAATACTTTCTTTTCTCTAGCTTACTTTATTGTAAGAATATGGTGAATTTAAGGCCGGGCACGGTGGCTTACATCTGTAATCCCAGCACTTTGGGAGGCCGAGGCGGGCGGATCACGAAGTCAGGAGATCGAGACCATCCTGCCTAACATGGTGAAACCCTGTCTCTACTAAAAAATACAAAAAATTAGCTGGGCGTGGTGGCAGTCGCCTGTAGTCCCAGCTACTCGGGAGGCTGAGGCAGGAGAATGGCGTGAACCCAGGTGGCAGAGCTTGCAGTGAGCCGAGATCGTGCCACTGCACGCCAGCCTGGGCGACAGAGACTCTGTCTCAAAAAAAAAAAAAAAAAAAAGAATATAGTAAATTTAATATATATAATATACAAAATATATGTTAATCAACTCTTCTAGATAAGGCTTCCAGCCAACAGTAGGCTAGTAATAGTTAAGTTTTGGGGAAGCCAAAAGTTACACACAAATTTCTGACTGTGTAGGGGAGTCAGTGCCCCTAAACCTCCCATGTTGTATAGGGGTCAACTGTGTAAGTTGGTAAATCTTTCTGGAGGATAACTGGGCAGTTTCTGTCCAAATTGAAAGTATATGCACCTTTCCATTCTGCATGCCACTGGCTAGAATGTACCCTGTGATAAACTTGCAAAACTTAACTCATACATAAACTTGCTTGTTTCCTCCAAATGAGGCTCAGGAAAAGAGAAAGAGGAAGAGAGAAAGAGGGAGCGAGAGAGGCAGGCAACCCACCAGCAAGAAGATGGGGAGTTTTGGCCGGGTGCAGTTGCTCATGACTATAATCCCAGCACTTTGGGATGCTGAGGTGGGCGGATCACCTGAGGTCAGGAATTTGAGACCAGCCTGGCCAACATGGTGAAACCCCATCTCTACTAAAAATATAAAAATCAGCTTGGTGTGGTGGCAGGCACCTGTAATCCCAGCTACTCGGGAGGCTGAGGCAGGAGAATCACTCGAATCCAGGAGGCGGAGGTTGCAGTGAGCCAAGATCGTGCCACTGCACCCCAGCCTGGTTGACAGAGCAAGACTCTGTCTCAATTAAAAAAAAAAAAAAAGGCCGGGCACGATGGCTCATGCCTGTAATCCCAGCACTTTGGGAGGCTGACGTGGGCAGATCCCAAGGTCAGGAGATCGAGACCATGCTGGCCAACATGGTGAAACCTCATCTCTACTAAAAATACAAAAATTAGCCGGGCATAGTGGCGTGTGCCTGTAATCCCAGCTACTCGGGAGGCTGAGGCAGGAGAATCACTTGAACCTGGGAGGCGGATTTTGCAGTGAGCTGAAATCGTGCCACTGCACTCCAGCCTGGCGACAGAGCGGGACTCCGTCTCAAAAAAAAAAAAAAGGCAGTCTTTTGGTAACCTAATCCTGTAAGGAACATCTCATCACTTTTGCTGTATTCTGTGCATCGGAAACAAGTCACCAGGTCCAGCCCACACTCAAGGGGAGGGGATTACAGAAGGGCACAAATACCAAGAGGGAGGGATAGGTGAGGGTCATCTTAGAGGCTGCCTGCCACAGAGACTCAGGTTGGTACTGCCCCAGGTGATGGGGAAAGCAAATATCAGTCCTCTTGGGAAGTACTTGACTTCAGCAGAGGTGAAGAGCAGTTTTAAGACACTGCCAAGTGAAGGTGCCCCCTGGTTTCAGAGCTATTAAAATGTCTGTGCCTTGTGCGGTGGCTCACACCTAAAATCCCAGTGACTCAGGAGGCTGGGGCAGGAGGATCACTTGAGCCCAGGAGTAAGAGGCTGAAGTGAGCTGTGATCACACCACTGCACTCCAACCTGGGTGACAGAGTGAGATCCTGACTCTAAAAAGTCTATGATATAATTTACTGACAGAGGGGACTCTCTGAGTGGTGAAGGAGACAACAAGGAAGTTTTGCAGAGGAAGAAACTAAATTAAAGACTTGGTACTGGAGGCTTGGGTGGAAAGGGCCCACCAGGCAAAGCATCCTGAAAGTGTAAATGCACAGGTGTACTGGAGAGCCCAGGTAGACTGCTGTGCAGAGTGCAAGCAATGGTGCAATGCAAGATGGGCTGGAAAGGCAGGCGGGGCCAGACCTTCAGTGAGCAGCCTTGCCAAGGGGGTGGGTGTGGGGAGCCACTGACGAATGTTAAGCAGAGCAAGCAGTTATATCAGAGTGCTTGCATGGAGGCAGTGGAGGCTGGACTAGAGGAGAAAGAGACTAGCAGGGACAGAGAGGCCATTAGGAAAACCTTGCAAAGATCCACGCAAAGATCCGTCCGTGCCGGGCTGGCTTCTTAACTGTCTTCAGCTCAACAATCCTTCAAATTTTGGTCTCCCACAGTTACTAGCAGTGGAATCTAATCCTAATGCAGATAGATGGTAACACTATTTCAATTTTACAAACAATGAAGTACACAGAGATTAAGGAACTTGCCTAAGGTCACTCATCTGGTAAGTAGCAGAGCCAAGACTTGGATCCAAGCACAGGGCTTCAGAGCCTGCCAGTGTGGGCAGCCGGTGTGGGCCACTGCTGCTAGAGGAGACACAACTCAGCACACATTTCTTCACTGATGGTATAAAAAGACTTCATGGTGGCTTTCCCTCCCCCTCAAAATGTCCTCACTTTTGTCTTCTCACCCATTCTGCTTTGTGCCCATCCTACTTTCCACTCATTCTTAACTTGCACATCTTTGCTGATGTGATTCTTCTTTGGTCTGGAAGGAACTCTCCCATCTCTCTACCTGTTGAAATTCCATTCATCCATCAAGGCCCAGTTCTTCTTTCATATTCCACCAACAAATGACTTCATCCACTCTTATGAACTAATGTATTTCACAAATATTTATTGAGATCTGCTGTGTGCTGGGCACGAGGGATTCTACAATGTGCAAAACAGAAGAACTGTTAGTTGTAAGCTATTGTACTTGTCTTTGAGTCTGCTACAGCAGTGGCTTTCAAACTTAAAAAACAGTCTAAGCATAATACATCACCACACACACACAGAGCCCCCAATGATTTAAGAAACAATATTTACCTTTACTATATGTAACCACTCTGATCATTTAAACTCAATTCTATTCTATTTCATTAAGAAAAAAAGGATGGTTGGTACCTCCTGTAAAATTTTACCTCTGCTAAAATTAATTTTATAGCCCATTAAGAGCCTATTAATAAGCTGGAACACACAAGTTTGAGAAATATTCATTCCATCATTCACCCAGTCATCTAAACAAAGATTTCCTTGGTGCCCACTATGTGCTGGGCACAGCTCTGGCATCGGGATAAAGAGGAGGAAGCGTGTTTGCCCTCAAGGTGAGCAGGCCAGTGAAGATAACAGAGCTTGAGAGCAAAGGCTACACACAGTGCTATGTGCTATGGTGGCAGAGTGCTTGGAACATGTGCATGCTGGTAACTCAACAAATATTAAAGGAATTAAATCAAACTAAGGGATAGGCACCAAAATTATAAAAAGAAAATGGAATAGTGAATTCCTCAAAAGCAGACCCTTAGCAGCTCATGGGTCTACTGTGATGTGAAACTGGCATCCAACTCCTGATTCTCTAGTGCATTGCTAATAAGAGTCAATCCTGGGCTGGGTGCGGTGGCTCACGCCTATAATCCCAGCACTTTGGGAGGCCAAGGTGGGTGGATCACTTGAGGTCAGGAGTTCAAGACCAGCCTGGCCGATATGGTGAAACCCTGTCTCTACTAAAAATACAAAAATTAGCCGGGAGTGGTGGCACACGCCTGTAATTCCAGCTACTTGGGAAGCTGAGGAAGGGGAATTGCTTGAACCTGGGAGGCGGAAGTTGCAGTGAGCCGAGATCATGCCAGTGCACTCCAGCCTAGGCGACAGAGCGGGACTGTCACAAAAAAACAAAAAAAAGGCAATCCTGGATATGTACATTTCAACCCCTTTCTCTTGAGACAGAGAAAGTGTGGTGGAGTTGTGTTTAGAAAAGGTGAAAATAATCTGGATTTACCCCAGCACAGGTTGGTTATGGGAGAAAGGACATACTTGAGAGGATTTTGCATTTCTTCCCCCAAAGCCTGTCAGTGTTGTCACCCTCACTTTGCTGCAGGTAAGCTGCCACCTGAAGTTGTCCAACTTGCCACCTCCCTTGCATCCTCTCCCACATCAAACCAATCAAAACCAAGGTAGGTAGAGAAACATCCATTCTGATCTTTCTGATCTTAGTAGAGAAATGGGTAGGACAGTGAAAGGGTGGAAGCAGCTGGCTGTTCTCTTCCCCTGTGCCAACCTGTCCTTTGCCTGCAGTCATCCACAAAATACACTCACGAGTGGAGGCATTTTCTCCATTTGCCTACCGGAGCTACCACATTCCAACATTATTTTGGGTTTTCCTATTGCAGGCTGACCCTTTGGACTCATCTCCCATGGCTTCTGGGACTTGGCTGCACCACTTCTCCCTCTTTTCGCCAGCTGATCCCCACCAGCAGACATAAACATTTAAAGGGAAAAGGCAAAAACTCCCTTCATCCACGTACCTATCTCATTACTGTCCAATTGTCTTACCTGTCCTTGCCCAACATTCTGAAAGCACAGTCTCCACCCTCTCACCTCCTATTCACTCGTTACCCGTGACCCAGCTTCTGCCCCATAGTTCACTGAAACTGCTCTCTGCAAAGGGCCCAAGGACCTTCTTTGTTGTTACACCCAATACATAGCTTTATATATCTTTATTATCCGACTCATACTTTTCCACACTTGATGACGGCCACTGCCTCTACCGTGCACCCTGGCTCCCTGATTAAATGCCTTTGTGGTTGCCTTCCTCCTTCTTAGTCGCTCTTTGCAGGCCCCCTCTTCCCTGCCTAACTCTTACCTGCTGATTTTTTCCAGAGTTACAGCCCAAGCCTCATTCCAGCCTCTTTCCATTCTAGCCTCTGAGGGTGCGGCTAGTAACCAACCTGCAAGTCCCAGTTGCGGAACAAAACATATTTCTCTGCTGCACCCCAGTGTCTGACGCACTCAGATTCCACTTCTGAACACCTCTCATCCCTGAATATTTGTCACCCCTTCTCCACCCTGACAAGTCCCCCTCCTTCCAGTTTCCATCTTACCCCTGGTCCATTGTCCAAAAGTCCGTAAGAATGATTTTTTTTTTTTTTTTGAGACGGAGTCTTGCTCTGTGGCCCAGGCTGGAGTGCAGTAGCACTGTCTCGGCTCAATGGAAGCTCCGCCTCCCAGGTTCGCGCCATTCTCCTGCCTCAGCCTCCCCAGTAGCTGGGACTACAGGCGCCCGCCACCACGCCCAGCTAATTTTTTTGTATTTTTAGTAGAGACGGGGTTTCACCGTGTTAGCCATGATAGTCTCGATCTCCTGACCTCGTGATGCGCCCACCTCAGCCTCCCAAAGTGCTGGGATTACAGGCGTGAGCCACAGCGCCAAGACTGATTGTTCTAGAACACCGCCCTGCCAAGACTGATTGTTCTAGAACACATCTGATCGTGTCATTTCTCCATTTAGGTTGCCTCAGTGGTTGCCCATTGCCTGTACGGCCAAGTGCAAGCTCCTTAGCAGGGGAAAAGAGGCTTCTTAAGATCAGGCAACCCCACCCCACTGCTCTTTCATGTGACTCTGTTATAGCTGCTTTAGTGAAGTGTGAAAGGGGAAATCAAAACGTCTTTTTGTTTTGAGGTCAAAACGCCTTGAAGCAGTGTGTTTACATGACTGTTGTAGCTTTCTGGAAGATAATGTTGGAACGTGGTAGCTCCGGTAGCAAATGGAGAAAATGTCTCCACTCGTGAGTGTATTTCGTGGATGACCGCAGGCAAAGGACAGGTCGGCACAGGGGAAGAGAATAGTCAGATGGTTCCACCTTTTCACTGTCCTACCCATTTCTGTGCTAACTACCCACGTAGTTAGCAGAGAACACCCCAGTAACATTGTCCAAATAGTTCGTGCAAAGTTTTAGCTAGAAGCCGAAAATTCGTGAAAGGAATCATTAATACTCCATGATAAAGTGCATTAGTTTGCAGTAATATGCGTTTGCAATCACATTCTTTCGTTCTTTCTAAAGGATTGTTACGTGAATAAAATGGAAATACTCCTGCAGTAACATGGGACTATTTGGAAAGGTGCTGGGAAGGCGGGAGGGCCAGAGACTGCGTCGCGCGCTGGCGAAACCGCAGCGCGCGGCAACTTGGCGCGGACTCGCTGTTAGGCGAAATCCGCAGACGGTGTGACGGGAGCGCGCTGTGGCCCCCAAAGGCCGGTCTCACAGCGACCTGGGCGTTCGAGGTCGTGTCCTCGAGGGCTATAGGGAGCCCGCCGAGGCCACCTGACGGCCGTGTCGCGTCTGCACCGCCGGTTGGATTCTCAGGCACCCGCTACTCAGCGCCCTGCTTCCCGGCGCCGGGAACCACGAGCCCGCCAGCACCGCAGGCCCTGCAGCGGCCTCCGCCCTTCGCAGGTGGCCCAGGCAGCCCCGTCCCGCCCTAGCGCTAGGAGACGCGCAGTGGAACCCCGGCCGCCCCAGCCCCTCCCCGCCCCCGCGTCCCCGCGCGACCCGCCTCCCAGATCCCGGCCGGGGCTCCCGGGCGCGCCGCGGCGGGGCGGGGCCGGGGGCAGGGCCTTCTGGCAGTTTCTGGGCGCTGCGAACGCGCCGCCCCGGGGCTCGGCGGCCGGAAACGCCGGCTTCGGAGCCTTAGGCGCCACGGCCTTTGCTTGTTTTCCGCCCAGTCCGCGCCGCCGTGGCCAAGTGGGGCCGGGGGACCCGCGCTGGATCGTGGAGGAGCGGGAGGAAGGGACCAACGTGAATAACTGGCACTGGTGCGGCCGGCGGGGTGGCGCGGCCGGCGGCGGCCTCCTTCCGGGATCTGGGGAGGGCCGGGCTGCGGGAGCCGGGGCTGCGCTGGGGTCTGTGCGGGGCCGCGGGGCCGCGGGGCCAGGGGGCCAGGGGGGCCAGGGGGGCCAGGGGGCCGCCCCCCCTCCTCAGCTGCTGGACGCAGGGCTCGGCCTCCGCCTCTCGGTTCGGGAGCGTCCTTGAGTACGGAGACCGGCGAGGGCGGCTGCGCCGGACCTGGAGGTTGCAGCTGCCTCTTTTTGAAAATAGGGTTGGGCCCCAAGAATGACTTCCGACAGACCTTTCCACTCCCACCGTCTGTGGCCTTAGGGCCTTCCCTTCTCCCGCCCATCCCTCTGGATGTTTCGGGGAGTTAGAAGGGAGCTGGATTGAGAGACTGTGTTAGGGGCGGGGGTATGGAACGTAGTGGAAAGGGCAGAAATTTGGATCTCAGTTCGCGCCCACCCCGCAGGCGCCTCCCGCGAGCCGGGCCCTCTGTGAGTGAGACAAGCTCCCCTTCCTTTACGAGCCTCACCTGGCGCGTGGGGAGAGGTCGGCAGCCCTCCGCCGCAGAACCTTTGGAAGGGATGTCCTCTGCCCTGCGCCTTTGGCCGGGGCTGTGGTCCCTCCAGGCCGTCGAGGGGTTGCTGAGGCCAGTCCCCAGAGGAGCATGACTTGGCTGCTCCGGAGGAGCTCTGAGGGCATGGGCAATCTTGGCTCGCTGCAACCTCAGCTTCCAGAGTTCAAGCGAGTCTCCTGCCTCAGCCTCCTGAGTAGCTGGGACTACAGGTGCGTGCCACCACGTCCGTCTGATGTTTGTATTTTTAGTAGAGACAGGGTTTCACCATGTTGGTCAGGCTGCTTTCGAACTCCAGACCTCGTGATCCGCCCGCCTGGGCCTCCCAAAGTGCTGGGATTACAGGGGTGAGCTAGAGCTGACTTTCTAGTGTCGTAGCCTTGGCCCCATGGACATGTCAGTCCTCTCAGCTCGTTTCTGTCCCCTAAAGTGAGAATATTATCTGGGAAGATTACATTAGACGATGTATATGCGAAGACACTTGATAGCTGGTATTGTCATGATTCTGATTATTTCACTACTGCTACTTTACATGTGGCCTAGGCTTTGCATATTTCCATTGGGCGAGCTAGCTAGATCCTCCTCCCTTAGATAAGCCAGTGTTTTTAAGACAGAATACTATTTGCATAGTGGACAATAATATCTTAAAAGAACTGAGTAGGATGAAAAGAATTTGGTAGAAAGCAGGTTTGAGGAGCACATTGGAGGTTGGCAGGTTTCGAGGCTGCTTGAGAGGACTTGGGCTGATCTGGGCTGGGCTTGGACGTGACCCTGGCACCCAGGCAGGTGGATCCCAGCTGGGGCTTCCATTCACGACTTTCTGGTCCCTGGCAGGACAGAGCGGGATGCTACCAGCTGGTCCAAAGGGAAGTTCCGGGAGCTCCTGGTGGGCATCGTTGTGGAAAATGACGTTGGCCGCGGCGAGATCAGCGAGTTGAAGCAGGTGGAAGGGGAGGCTTCGTGCAGCAGCCGCAAAGGAAAGCTGATTTTCTTCTATGAGTGGAACATCAAACTGGACTGGAAAGGTAACAGGGGCCTCAGGGTACTAGTGGGGCCGGGGACAAAGTGCGTTCATCATTCAGCGAATGTTTTTACAGCTCCTGCTATGGGCCTGGCACACTGACTGGCTCCTGAATCAGCATTAGTAGATCCTGACACTCTGGCCACACTTGAGTACCATGGGCCAAGAAGGATGGGGGTTTCCTCTCGCAGCACTTGCAGCTGCTTAGAGCTCATTGCTCTCAGCTGGGCCGTCTTCTACCAGGCCCTTGTGAACACGAGTTTCTGGGCGTTGCTGCCTGGAGCACTCTTCCCCCAGGTAGCTGCCTGCCTCCTTCAGGTCTTTGTCCTGAGTGAAGCCATCTCTGTGCATCCTTGGAGACTCCTGCCTTTTGCCATCTTTCTTCCCTACTTTATTTTTCCCCAAGGCACTGAAACTTGCTTTACAAAACTATTTTGCTTACTGTCCTGCTCCATCTTCCTGTCATTCAGTACGGCAGGGATTTTTTTAAAAAACGGCTTTATTGAGACATAATTCACTCAGTGTGTATAATTCATTGGTTTTCGGTATAGTCACAGAGTTGTGCAACCATCACTGCAATCAACTTGGGAACATTTCACCACCCCAAAACAAAACCCTGGACCCATGAGCAGTCACTCTTGTTGCCCTCCTCTTCCCCAGCCCCTGGTGTCCGCTTACCCATTTTCTCTGGATTGGCCTCTGAACATTTCATATAGATGAATCATGTAGGATGTGTTTTTTTGGTGTGTGACTTCTTTTACTTCATAATGTGTTCAAGGGTCATCCGTGTTGTGGCAGGTAGCAGCACTTATTCTTTTTTATAGCTGATGAATATTCCACGGGTGCATATACTGCATTCTGTTTCTCCATTTATCAGTTGCTGGGCATTTTGGGTGTGTCCACTTTTGGGGTCTGTGGGTTCAGTTCTCCAGTGGTGCCTCGATCCTGGCTGGGCAGACAGCGTGTGCACACTCAGTCCTTGTTGAGGGAGCCAAGTCTGTGGAGACGCAGGGAAGGGAAGAGGAGGAGTTAGGGTTTGAGCCTCAGCCCAGGAAGTCAGCTCCTATCTGGAGTTTGTGCCCCAGAGCAGTCCAGTGAGTTGGCCTCGAGCCTCTGCCCTGCTGGCTGCCTTTCTCGCAGACGAGGGTGTTCAGTCCTTCCGCCTCCGCCTCAGAACAGGACCCTCTGGCTGGGAGTTTGCCTCTCTTGCAGCCCCCTGTGTCTGCTGCTGTCTGGATCATAGCAGTCTGGCCCTCTGCCCACTCCCCCAGCACCGAGCCCTAGGGCCTGAGGAACCTTGTGGGCCTTGTGTCTTTTCCATCTCCCTTGGCTCCTTTGCAAGGATAAGACCCAGCCACTGCCAGGCAGCAGCCAGAGGACAGGCTGTTAGGGCTTGTCCTAACACCTCCAGCTGCTCTCCTCCAGCAGCGAGTCTCTAGGGTGGCAGCTGGGACCCACTGGGGAGGAGGCAACACTCTAGTCCTGAGAGAAGTCTACCTGCCTGGTATCCCCACACAATGTCCCCAAGCCAGAGCCTCCCTCCCCTCCATGGTCAGAACGTACTGTCCCTTTCTTTCCTTCCATCGCTTTTGTGACTGCTTCTCCCCTTCAGGGTACTCCTTTATCCTGCTTTGCCCAGGCAAAGAGTACCCTGGGACAAGAAGAGAAATACGGGTGCACTGGCCCCACACTCCTCTCAGGATGGCGGGCTGCTGACTCCTCATGCCCTCTCCTTGGCCATGGCCTGCCTGACCGACCTTCCGTGGCTGCTCAGGGGGCCCTGGAGTGGTGGAACCCTGTGAGGGCAGCTGAGCTATTCAGTGAGGCAGGGCAGTTTTTCATAACATCAATTTTTTTTTCGAGACAAGGCTCACTGCAGCCTTGACCTCCCAGCAATCCTCCCACCTCAGCCTTCCAAGTAACTGGGACCACAGGTGTGTGCCACCATGCCCAGATAATTTTATTTTGTAGAGACGGTGTCTCCCTATGTTGCCCAGCATGGTCTTTAAACTCCTGGGCTCAATCCATCCTCCCACTGTAGCCCTTCAAAGTGCTGAGATTATAGGCATGTGCCACAGTGCCTGGCCCAGTTGTTACTTTGTATTATAATTGAAGAACCCATTTTGCTCATTTTAGGCATTGTTAAAGAATCTGGAGTGTGAAGCACAAGGGATTGATTGAAATACCCAGTCTTTCTGAGGAAAATGAAGTATCTGACACAGAGGTATGTGATCAAGTTTCTATTTCTTTTGTTCTTTTTTCAGTCAAGCTTCTGCTACAGACACTGGGCATTTCAAATAGGGCATTTGATCAGACTGTGTGGTTCCTGTGTGGTAGTTCGGGTGCCTTGTGGAGGGCCTGTTTGCCAAGAAAGATTGCCGTACTGTGGGGGCAGGATGTTGTGTGGAGCTGGAGTGGTACAGGAAAGAAGAGTAAGCCCCAGGAAGCCCTGAGCTCCCCCGAGGACCAGGCAAGGGGCCTGGGCAGCTGACTGCACCCTCCTTAGCCTCCTCATCTGTGAAAAGGTGTTAATTTCTCTTCCAGGGGTGTTGTCCGGTTAGATGTGACAGTGTGTGCACTGTAAACTGCTCAGGCAGCTTGCATGGCTTGATGAATGTGACTTTCTCTCTCTTTTCCTGCACCTTTGCCGTTTCCCTTTAATGGTGAAAAGTCTCAGCCTTTAGCTGCAATCTCTCCCTTGGGTATGCCTCACCGTTTTTTGTAAACTATTCAGTTAGTACATGTTGCTTTTGTGGCTCTCTTGGTTCTCTTGGGAGACAGAGCCTTGTGTAACTCCCATGCTTGGCTTCAAGTTAGTGCCCTCTTTTGGCTGAAAGCTGGGTTTTGGGGGTGAGACCATTTGTACAGCTGCTATATTTTTCAAACCAAGATAGTCTGACAAAGGATTTTTTTTGATTTGTGAACGTATTTAACATGAAGGCTTTCCAAGATGGGCTGACTCCTGCCCAGCCGTATGTCTTATGGCCCGAAGGTTATGCAGTGCCACAGGCCGGGGGCTGTCCCAAACCTCTGTCTTCAGTTATGTGGTTCCTCTGCTCAGGGCCTGAGATTCCACTTTGTTATATTCGGATCCATCAGCTGAGAAATTTTTCAACAGAATGTTTAACTGGTTTTTAAGATTTAATCTCTCAGTAGCATTACAGAACAAACTCTTTAGATTCAAACTGGGGCCCAAGATCAGGCCCACCTCAACTGAAGCATCGGGACACTAAATTTTTTCAAATCGACACCTCTTTTTCTTCTGGGAATACTAGAGACATCCCCAAAGCCCTCTGTTGCTTCCTTCTCCCTTGGGTCTCCCCCTTCTCCCCTCTCTTCTTCCTTCCCTCTGCCTGTCTTCTACTCTTCTCCCTTTCACAATTTTCCTCTCTGCCAAAAAAGTATATAATCCAAGGCTGGGTTATATGGGAACTTGATTTCCCTAATTACAGTGGCTTTTGGGTTCTATACCAGCACTGTTCCATATAAATATAATGCAAGCCACATGTGCAGTGTAAGTTTTACTAGTAGCCGTACTTAAAAAGTTAAAGCTATGGCTGGGCATGGTGGCTCACACTTGTGATCCCAGCACTTTGGGAGGCCAAGGTGCGAGGCTCACTTGAGCCCAGGAGTTTAAGGCTGCAATGAGCCATGGTCATGCTACTGAACTCCAGTCTAGGCAACAGGGAGACCCTTAAAAAAAAATTAAAGCCAGGTGTAGTGGCATATGCCTATAATCCCAGCTGCTTGGGAGGTTGAGGGGAAGGATCGTTTGAGCCCAGGAGTTTGGGTCTAGCCTCTGCAACATAACGAGATGCAAGCTCTTAAAAAAAAAAAAAAAGATAAACAGGTGAAATTAATTTTAATAATATATTTTATTTAACCCAGTATATAAAAAAGATTTTAGCATGTAATTAATATAAAAATTATGAGGTATTTTACATTCTTTTTTGGTACTAAGTCTTTGGAGTCTGGCACATATTATTTCACACAGCACATCTTGACTCAGGCCAGCCACATTTCTGGTTCTCAGTAGCCACATGTGACTAGTGGCTGCCATACTGGACAGTGCATTTCTAGACCCCATGAAAGCCATGGACCACATCAGCAATAGGATTTGTATACATACACATGCACAATTTTGTATGCAAATTAAGGGGTTTACATTTTGTGAAGTCCATGCAAGATTTTGCCCCCAACTCTGTCGTGGACCCTGGATTAAAACCCCTTAAAATCCTGCCCTGTCACATCTCTTACATCCACTTCTTTCCTTCCTCCACTGCCATAGTTCTCTCATCCATACAGCCCAATGTTGTAAGAATACATCAAACCAGATCTTTCTTTGGTTTGTGTTTTTCTGATTTGTAGGTGAACGTGAGTAAAAAGAAAGGAGATGGGGATATACTGAAGGATCTTACGAAAACTGCAGGCACTGCCAAGGTCAGGGAGGCCCTTGGAGATTACCTGAAGGCACTTAAGACAGGTAAAGAAGGCATCCCTTGTGAACCAGAGGGTCCCTTTTCTATTTACCCAAGTTATACTCTATACTGTGGTCAGAGGCTCCAGAAGCAAGTTTATACTTCAGAATAAATTGTAGTCTGGAAGTGGAGAGCTAGTCATGGTTAAGACCATAATTAGTGATCATCAGTATTGTATACAGCATGAACCATTTTGCCTACGGAACTGTTAACTGTAGTTTTCTGGAATGAAAATCAGTTGTTCGTGTAATTACTTGTTTAATGTCTGTCTTCCTTGCTAGACTATAAGCTCCATGAGGGCATGGAAGGTGTCTGTCTTGTTCACTGCTGTATCTCCAGCATCTAGCACAATGCCTGGCACATAGTACGTGCTTAATAATCTTTGTTGGATGAATGAATGAATGGATGAAAGTGACTGCAGGTATTACAGGTGTAATTGAGAAATACCTATATAATATCCACATCGCATGGAAGTGAGGTTATTGTCTTCTTCCCTAAATTAGAGAAGTGAGGCAGGCAAGATGGCCAGCAGTGCCTTATCTCTGTACCTCATTCTTGGACCCTGCTACCTGAGTATCTAGGTGTTGGCATAGATGGGTTTGGGGTTGTCACTTTTCCCATGAGAGCGCACGTGTAGCTGGCTCACAGGCTTTTGAATACTGTGAAGACAAGCTTTGTGAGGCAGTTGTCACCCTCACATGAGAAATTGTCTGTTTTGACAGTAGGTTAGAGCCACAAAGCTATTAGTAGTTAATCATATAAAACTTAGCTGTTTGGAAAAGAACTTTGGAAAATTTTGCTGCTTTAGCAAAAACTTGATGAAAGTGAGGCATTTGAAAAAAAAGGCATTTGTTGCTGTGGAACTCACATGTTAATCATCAGTAGTTTTATATGTAAAAACTTGGAATGGTCTTGAAATTCTCAAAATGTTACAGGAATTATTTTTATAAATGTTTTATTTTCTTACATGCTATTTTGGGTTTTCTACCTTACTCTTTGTGCTTAACAGGAGAAAGGTCCTTATTAAAACCACTTCCCTTGTTTCTTTATAGAATTTACAACGGGAATGATTTTACCAACGAAAGCTATGGCAACCCAGGAATTGACTGTCAAAAGAAAACTGAGTGAGAATACCCTGCAGGTATGAGCTCTGTTGGCCAAAATGCAGGGAAGGGGTAAAGGAAGTGTTTTGAGTCAGGGCTCCGAATAGCCTTGTGTTGATGGAGAACTGAGGACAGCGAGGGCCTTCTTCCATCTTTGAGTCTCCCGTGAGTCCTCTAAGATCTCCCATTTTGTTGTGCAAATGATAAAATGAGACTTTGATTCTTGATGGAAGGGATTGTTACAGACACGCCTTTCTATGGGATAAATATTTGACTCAAGACTGTCCTAAGGGCAGTGTTCTTTGGTAGGCCACAGAACCAGATGACTTTCAAGATTCACATAGCATAATAAAAGAACCTTCTTTGCTCACTTTTGGATTGGGAGATTTTTAGATCCATTCTTGGAACGGATGTTTTGTGTGTAATGGACACCCTTTAGCTTTAGGTGCAGTTGTCTTTCACCTGCTCATGGCTGTATCTGGAAGTCCAGCTAGGATTAGGGGTATTCAGTCATAACTTGGGAATAGAGCTGAAGAGCTATAGGAACAGTGAGCTCTGGTTCCAAAGTAAAGACCAAGACTGGTGGTGCTAAAAAGGCTTTTCATGCTGCTTTTGTGTGTGTCTGGAATAGGCAGTATGGAATTTGGGACATTTGATGTTTTATTGAGAAGACTATTGTAATCCAAGCAGCTTTCTCTCTTGTTATGCTAATCATTCCCTGGAACCTCTTCCCTTCTCCAGGTTCAGGCTTCATCTCCAGTGGCACTGGGTGTAAGGATTCCCACTGTGGCTCTTCACATGATGGAACTGTTTGACACAACTGTAGAGCAGCTCTATAGCATCTTCACTGTAAAGGATGTAAGTAACTCCCTAAGCTAGCATGTTAAATGCTGACATGGGGAGAAAATATATCACAAAGAACAGGAGCTGGTTTTTGGTTTTCCTTGTGGCTGTGTTTTTGATTGAAGGGATGTGGGATGGTGGTGACAGAAGTCTGAGCATAGTTTCTGAATAATTGGAGGGGAGATGGGCATTCTTTGGGACTATGTCCGCATTACATTGAGTTTTCTCCCTCTAGGAAGAGAAAGTTTGTGTTTTATTTTCTGTAAGTAAAAGCTACATGTTTAGGATTTTTAAACTCTAGTAATTGTTATATTTTGTATTTCATAATTAGATTAAAATATGTGTTAGTGTGTACTGGAATAACATGTTTTATTTGGTTAGTTGGTGCAAAAGTTTTCTAAATCTACTGCTGTATTAGAAGCTGAAAAGGGAGGGAAATTCCAGATGTTTGATGGGAACATCACTGGTGAATATCTACAATTGGTAAGTAGACTCAAGGTTGAAGAAGTAAGGTGGGATTAACTTTTACTTAATATTACTTTTTGTATATGCTGTTTTTAGCACCGAAATCACGAGGGTCTGTGTTGCCTCACCCTTAACAGCAGCCCTCTGTTCTGGTTACTATTACTGTACTTAAAACATTATTACATATTCCTGCTGTCCTTGATGTTACTGCTGTTCTGAGACATTTTGGCAATAAAGACAATTATCAATGGTGCTGATGTATAAACTGGAAGAAGGACTGTATGTTGTTGATTCTTCTAGTACTTAGGAGTTTCAATGAAAGGATTTTTCTGTGTTGTATTGTGGGAAGTCTTAAAAGATTTTCAGTGGAATTTCCCCTCTTTTCAGTTAACAAGTAAGATCATCATGAAATGGAGATGCAGGAACTGGCCAGAAGGTATGTTACTAATTAGTGCCCTTCATGTTAAAGGTCCCAAAACACTAAGGCTAGGTTTTTCCTATGGATAAATTTTCCTTTTCATAATGCGGTAATAAGGTTCCTATTTTTTTTTCTTAGAACACTATGCCACGGTTGCACTGAATTTTGTGCCTACTCTAGGGCAAACAGAATTACAATTGGACTGTAAAGGAGTTCCTATCTGTAAAGAAGAGAACATGAAATTCTGTTGGCAGAAGCAGCATTTTGAAGAAATAAAAGGTTTACTGCAGCTGACCCCCCTAAATGGTTGAATTAAAATTTTATAAGGCATTACTTTTTGTAAGCAGAAAAAGTGTCACATTTACCTTTTCCCTATCTTTTTTTAAAAAGGACTGTCATTTTATATTGGATGAAATCTGTGAACGTATACACAATGTAAAGCATTGTTTGACTCTTTATTGTAACTGGACACTGCATTGAGTTAAAAGTAGCAAACAACCTGAAATTAGGTATTAACCTGACCTTCCATAGATATTCCTCTGGAAATAAATAGGTAAGTCAGTCCTGAGTGCAGATAGTTGATGTTTCCCAAGCTGAAGCTTGTCCTATAGCAAGCTTGCTTGCAGCTGTACTTTTAGTTCAAGATGACAAAAAATAAATGGCATGTTGACACTATTCCTTTATTTTACTTTAGGGTTTTTAAGGTGTGTAGATCTTAGGTCGTAAAACAGTGGTATACTGCATTCAAAAGCATGTTGAGGTGAGGGCAAATTGGCTGTGTTTTGCTCCACGTCTCCCTGCTGTGGTTTTGCACTTCGGTGTGGAGAGGATGGAGAAGTCTGTGGGGACACATTAGTTTTGTGGACTGCTGGTAACGCTTCCAGTGAAACAGCATATAATGGATAAATGTTTCCCCTCATTCACGGTTTTCTCACTACTTTCACCTGAGAAGACTGAAGCAACGTATGTAAACAAATGAAAAGTCATCACAATCAGTTTAATTAAGTGCACAGAATAGCAATCAGTCATGTCAATAAAAATAAAACAATTATTTTTACATCAAGTGTGCTTTATTTCCTCCACAGGTATTCTGTTAAATAAAGCACCATTTATATACTGCCAGGCCACAGCTAAAGAGGATTCTTTACAGAATCAAATTTCTTGTGGTTGTTCCGTATACAAGTAAACTTAATTTTGATAATAAGAACCACAGCGATCGGAGGCAATCTGCCTCTATAAGGTACAAAACTGGCACAGAGGACACCATATCATACACAGTAAAAATGCTGTAAGTTTAAATTACATTGTACAGGGCTAGGCAACCCTGTTCTTCCCAGACAGCCATATTAAAGGAAAGCCACTACAGTGAACTCTTAATTACATAAAACATATCCATTATCTGATTGCCCTTTTAGGAAGTATACTGAAGATGCAAGTTTTTTTCATCTGGAGTTCTGCCTGACCAAGAATTAAGCCTATAAATCTATCTTGCCATTCAAGCAGAGAGCACTGGACAAACTGAAGCACAAAAACAAATAAGCAAAACTTATACAAACAGCATGGGGGTTGGGGGTGAGGGACTTAAAAGTAGACATGCTACACCTAATGTCAAGAAGCAGCTTGGTTTCCTTTGCCAGATATCCTTGTGACCACATGGATTGTAGATTCAATGGTCCTACACAGGGTATCTAAAATGTCATGTTGCTGCATATGACTAAAGAGTCCTCTGGAATGGCCACAACTGAGAGATAAAGCAACCTCAGGATCCTGGGAGGGCAAAGCTTGGCCATCACAGCTTCTCAAGTCAGCTAAGTCAGACAGAACTGCAGAGATAGAAGTAGAAGGGAACTCAGATTCTTCCTCAGCTAGGGTAGAATCCTTGGAACAGTGGAGGTCTTTAAATTCTTTACAATCGTCATATCTACCATTGCTGGACTGTTCTTCTGCATGCTGTGACCTGATATTTGACATGTCTTCTGAAAACGAAGATGGAACTTCCATTCGGTATTCTTTAACAGAACTATTTTCAGGGGAAGGAAGATCTTGCTCAGTTCCTGGATCAATAATTGAGGAGTCTCTGGTCTCATTGTCAGAAGTGCTCGTTGGGGTCAGGACCTCCCTGGTTTCTGTTTTCATGTCACTGATGCAGCTGTCTACAGTGTGCTCCTCATCACTGCTAACACGCCGCCTTTTAATGGGAGTTGCTCCTTCATCATCTGTGGAAACACATGCCAAAACGGAAACTTCTCTGAAAGTCATTAAGATCATGTGTGGGGGGGGCGGGATGTGGGAAGTTAATTTTGTTTCTAGCATTTATATTTAGGAGGTTCAGCTGAACACACAACTATTAAACCAGTTACACCAAGTATATTACTCCCTCCTCCCACCCTAAAGGTAATAATGATAGTAGTCCATAAAGCTAACCTTTAGTTTTTCTTTCTTTGGCTTCTTGCTCTTGGAGTGAGCTTCTCTGTTGCAGACAAGTCCTGCATTTGCTTAAAAGCTCTTGCAGAGTTGGAATTAGAGCTGGGTTTAACTGTTTGGGAGTGTGTACTGACAGGAGCAAAGCAAGTGCCCTCAGGTCCTACAAAAACCCAGATAGGAACATTTCAAATTCTAAAGCCAACACTTTGATGAAGTTGTTTACAGTTAATTGCAGATGGTTATTTTCCCAGGAATCCATTCTTTCCTAAGAATACCCTGGATTCTCTGGGATTCTTAGAATGATAAAACCAGAAAGCCAGTGTTAGGATACTACAGCATTTCATTAGTTAGTTGTTTTTTTTTTTTTTTTTGAGATGGAGTTTCGTTCTTTGGCAAGGCTGGAGTGCAGTGATGTAATCTCGGCTCGCTGCAACCTCCACCTCCCGTGTTCAAGCGATTCCCCTCCCTCAGCCTCCCGAGTAGCTGGGACTACAGGCGCCTGCCACCATGCCTGGCTTAATTTTTTGTATTTTAGTAGAGACAGGGTTTCACCATGTTGGCCAGGATGCTCTCAATCTCCTGACCTTGTTATCCACTGGCCTTGGCCTCCCAAAATGCTGGGATTGCAGGCATGAGCCACCGTGCCTGGCCTCATTAGTTCTTAAAGTCACTAAGAGCATTATTTTATGCCCACGAACCAGTAAGTCAGACTAAAGCCTGAAATAGTGTTTTCTGAAAATGGAAAAGGAAATATAAGAATTTTAAAAACACCTTGAAATCATAGTTTCTCAAGTTAAATTCTGATAGATGTCACAAATAGTAAGGTCTTCCTTACTGAGCTCTGTCATCTGTTCTGGCTTTTATGCATACTGTGATTTGGGAGGCTGCTGCTCAACATTCTAGCCCATTTCCAGAGTGTTCCATTATTCTAGGACATGGCTGTCATGGGAGTCTGCACAAGGCAACTAATGCTCTAGATTTAACTGCCTTTTAAAATCAGTAGATCATTCATTGTTTTAGTTACATAGGAGCCATAGGCAGTAACACAAACATCACAAGTAATGTTTCCAAAAATATACCCAAGTAGAGATAAGACCACCAAGATGTTCCCTTTATTACCCTTAGCATTTAATGATATCGGCTTGTAGCTTCCAAGGTGATAGAGTGTGCTGTGTACATACAAGGCATAGTGAACGTGTATTTAAAATTTGTTTTTTGTCATACATGGCTTAGAGTTCGAATCAGTAAGTTAAAGTTACGAGAGTAAAATCATATGAAGGCCACACAGTTAACTGAAGGACAGTTTAAAAGTGTGTGCCGCCGCCTCTGCATAGTTCTTACCCCATTTAAAGAAGCACTTGCTTTGGAAATTTCAACTCGGCTGGAGAAATCAGACTGTAGGTTCTGATACTGACTTATCAAGTTTGTAATAAGAGTGCTGATCAAATTGGCACAGTTTGCTTCAGAAAACACTTGACTTTGAACCTGAAAAAGAAGATTTAAAAAAATCTCCAAAAGACCAGCATAATGAAAACACAAGCATTAACTAATTGGAAATGACACACTGAGTTTCCAAAGTACTACATACCTTTAGAAGGAAATGTGTCATGAACGTGTAGACAATGTTGTTGTTTAAAAAAGTTCTTTCATCCATTAGGATACATTTAATATATTCTGCGAAAACAGGATCTTCACACAAAAGCTTGATGCAATTTTTTGACATAGCAGACTAAAGTGGGGAGAAGATGGTTGAGCACTTATGGTTGAGCACGGAAAAAACTTACACGGAAAAAACATACACTTGTGTATGATGGAATCGGAAGCCACTGAAAATCCTACTTGAAAAGCCATGTCTAACTCACTTATTGAATTTTTAGTTAACAGCAACTATTTTTCATACAATAAAATGTTACTAATTTAGACTATGGGAGTGCTGGGGGAAGACACTGATGCCAAAACTGAACAAATGTTTTAAAAGAAATGCAGGTTTATTATCCAGCACTGACAGAGTTAACAAGGACTGGAAAAATAAGGCTAACAAAGAATAGGATGTGAATGTTTTCAAGGGCCAAATTCTTTCCTAATTATCTCACACAGAATCAGTGGTCCCAATATATGGAAATTTTACTAAAATTTGGTTTTCCTGTTTTCAAATAGTCATGGCTCTTAAACACAAGTAGTATGTCTTTAAGCAGATATACTCTGTAGATTTAAATGTGCATTTTAATAATAGATCATTTATATGGAAAAAAGCAATATATTTTTTAAATAGGACAAAATTTAGATTATATATATATGCATATGTGTATATTTTATTAAGAGTAAGCAGCTGTCATAAGTAAATTACTCAAGGTCAGTCAAGAAATTAATTAGGTTTCAAGTAGGACCAAGACCCAGGTCTTGAGATCCTTAACACTAGGAAAAACCTGCCTTGGTCTACCAGTCACAGCCTCTGCCTCTGTTTCTTGCTCAGGATGGCTGCTTCTATAGGACTGGAAGCTTTGGAGGCCTTATATGGTTCAACTTTAAGGGAAATTTGGGGGCACAGTGAGTTCTGTCTGTGAAAGAAGTCAAGCGAAGGGAGTCCTGCAGTGCAGAAGTAGAGAAGGCAATAGGGAGCAATAGGTAGTGGGAGAGTACAGAAACCAAGAAACTACGCAAATCAGGAAGAATGAAAACAGCAGTAGCAGTGGAGAGGGAAAACGAGATCTCCAATTGACTGAACAGAACACTCAGCTCAAAAATCAATGGATAAAGTCATTTTCTGAATGCCTACTATATGCTAAGTCAAGTGAGCTAAGATCAGTGTATACTAGCCTCTGAATGATTTCTACTGTAGAGAACAAAGTGGCATTTCTTCAGGGAATGGAGATGACTGATAAGGTCTCTACATTTGAGCTCTGTTTTGGAAAAGTAGAGAAACCACCAGTAGAGTACAGGATGACAAACATCTAGGAGAATCCAGAGCACACTACAGCCTGGTAGGAGGCTGAACCAGACTCAAAATACTTCAGAAAGCATGATGTGGGTCAAGGGTTGCACCTAAAGAAGGTGAATAAATTCATCTCTTCCAATGGGGTAGAGCAGACGCAACCAGGCAGTACAATCAACAGTTTTTTCAGGGACTGAAGGTAGTGGGGATCCTTTATGCCTGATCCAAGGAATGAGCCAAACCTTAGTACCTCCTCCTCTTCCCAATTCTCCCTTTGTAACTTAACAAGCATTATTTATGCAGCCACTTAATTTTAAGGAGTTGGCTCTTAGACACTTAAGGTAGGAACGGTAATCTTTCCTGTTTTCAAGGAGATTGTTGTAAGAAAACAAGTGCATCAGACCCTTGAAAAACTACGGATCATGAAAAGCTAAAGGACAGACTGCTGACAGGGTTTCTGCTAGAGGTTTTGGAATGGTGGAAAAGAGGTAGAGACAGGGAGGTGAACGAGAGGAAGAAGTGGCATGTGCCTTTTCCCCCAGTATCTCCCTGTTTTGGATTTTCCCCACAACTGTTGATATATATCTATAAATGAGAAATTCAATTATAACCAGCTTATTTAAAATATCCTCTATGATAGAAATCTACTGAAGTTAAAAAAAAAAAGGGAAACTAGATGCCTAATATGTAATAGCTAGTATTTTCATTCATTCATATTTTACCTATCAAGATTCTAAAATGTCCCCACTTTACAGCAAGTCTTCAACCCATTGTTCCTAAAATTATTGACCACTTGGTCAGATAAGATTAAAGACCAATCATCTAAAACTCATTTTCTTTACCTGAGTCTGGCATAGCTCAGTCCAAAGTTTGGGGAACAGTGCAAGATGAAGTGGCAAACCTTCATAGGCAACTAGGACACCTAATATTTGAAAAGAAATCAGAATAGGTTATAATTATAAATTATACTACTGAGATACTCAACTCTGCAGGTACAGTATTACAGCTATTTCTAGTCATAACTGCATATTTTCTATATTTTAAAGAAAATACGTAAAGGGGAAAAATTCATTCCAATGTTCAGTGAAATATCTTAGAATGTGGTACTTTGAATTTATCTATATCCTATACCTTATTCCTGAAGGATATGGACTTAAACCAACTCTTCTTTTTTGAGTATTAGAACTTCTTCTGGGAAAAGAAAAAGTTACTGCAAGTGGCTCCGAATCTTTCTTGGATTAAGGTACCACTCTGCCTATTAGATAATTTTCATAGACTGGCTAGACTTTAGGAGGGAGGAGGGGAAAGGTAAAAAAAAAAAAAAAAAAGATGTGGAGAATTAAACACATCTTTCCTCTTTTACCTTCTTTCTTCAAAGATAGAATGACCTTTGTGGTACATTTAAGTAAATGTTGCCCTTAGCACCAGTGTCTTGGCTTGTTCCCAGGATCTTCTGAGTGGACCGTATCTGGCACTATGTCAGAGAGTGCTACTTGGAACCTCTATGAATTTACCTCTCCACTTCTTGACTATTCCAGATGTAAAATACGTCACTGAGATGTATGCCCCTATCCTCTGTCATCCTATCTCTGAAAGTACAGAAGCTTCATTACCACAGTCCTACATGAATTTCCCATCTTCCACATCCCCCAGGGTCCCCAGGGCAAGCATAATCATGGAGAAGAAGAAATATAACACAGACCATCCTCCTCCAGTTAAGAAAAGACTGAGTTAGACCAGGAGTCAGCAAACTTGTTCTGGGAAGGGCCAAATAGTATTTGAGGCTTTGTGGCCATGCTCTGTTAACACAGCTCAACCCTGCTGAGGCAGTGTGAAGGCAGCCTTAGACAAGAGTAAGGAAATGGGTGTGGCTGTCTTTCAGTAAAACTTTATGAACACTGAAATTGGAATCTCATAATTTTCATATGTCAGAAAATATTCTATATTTAAAAAAAATTTAAAAATATGAAAACTATTCTTAGCTAGCAGGTAGCCATGGTTATACAAAAACAGGCAGCATGTGGGTTGTAATTTGCCAAACCCTGGGTTAGACCAAGGACTTGAGAACATCCTACACAGGCAAGTCAGGTCACTCACTCAGAACTTACCAAGGATGCCTAGGATCCCTTCCACAGGTAAGCCAATTTATTTTCTGTCAAGATGAGTCCCTTTAGACGCAAGAGGCAAGGAAATGCTACTTCCCCTTTATCCTAACCTAATCTGGTTGGTGTTTGGCAGCATATACCCACCACGGTATCACAATACACATAAGTAAACAAGGACATGTCATCACATCTGTGGCTATAGGGAAGAGAGTTCCTACGTTCCCATGTTCCTGTATCCTAATTACTCATCAAAGTAGAGGACCGGTTAGCAAACTATGGCCCTCAGGCCAAATCTGACCCATGGCCTGTTTTTATATGGACTTGTGAGCTAAGAATGGCTTTTTCTTTGAGACAGACAGTGTCTTCAGTCTGTTGCCCAGGTTGGAGTGCAGTAGCGTGATCACAGATCAGGGGCAGCCTTGAACCCCTGTGCTCAAGTGATCCTCACACCTTAGCCTCCGTAGTAGCTAAGGCTGCAGGCCCGGACAATTTTCTTAAAAAAATGTTTTGGGGCCAGGCACAGTGGCTCATGCCTGTAATCCCAACACTTTGGGAGGCCAAGGTGGGCAGATCACCTGAGGTCAGGAGTTCGCAACCAGCCTGACCAACATGGAGAAACCCTGTCTCTAGTAAAAGTACAAGATTAGCGGGGCGTGGTGGCACATCCCTGTAATCCCAGCTACTTGGGAAGCTGAGGCAGGAGAATCGCTTGAACGCGGGAGGTGGAGGTGGAGGTGGAGGTTGCGGTGAGCCGAGATCGTGCCATTGCACTCCAGCCTGGGCAACAAGAGTGAAACTCTGTCTCAAAAAAAAAAAAAAGTTTTGGGCCAGGTACGGTGACTCACGCTGGTAATCCCAGCACTTTGGGAGGCCGAGGCAGGAGAATAATGAAACCCGTCTCTACTTAAAAATACAAAAATTGGCTGGGTGTGGTGGCACACACTTGTAATCCCAGCTATTCAGGAGGCTGAGGCAGGAGAACTGCTTGAACCCATAAGGCAGAGGTTGCAGTAAGCCGAGATCGCGCAACTGCACTCCAGTCTGGGTGACAGAGCAAACTCTCTCAAAAAGTTTTGTAGAAATGGGGTCTTGCCATGTTGCCCAGGCTGGTCTCAAACTCCTGGCATAATTGATCCTCTTGCATTGGCCTTTGAAAGTGCTGGGAGTACAGGCATGAGTCATCATATCCAGCTGGCTTTTACATTTTTAAAGGATTGTTAAAAAAAAAAAAAAATCAGCCAGTCTGGGCACAGTGGCTCATGCCTGTAACCCCAGCACTTTGGGAGGCCAAGGCAGGCGGATCACGAGGTCAGGAGTTCGAGACCAGCCTGACCAACAAGGTGAAACCCTACCTCTACTAAAAATACAAAAATTAGCCAGGCGTGGTGGCACACGCCTGTAATCCCAGCTACTCAGGAGGCTGAGGCAGGAGAATCACTTGAACCCAGGAGGCAGAAATTGCAATGAGACGAGATTGTGCCACTGCACTCCAGCCTAGGTGACAGAGTGAGACTCTGTCTCAAAAAAAAAAAAAAACAAAACCATTAGCCAAACAAAAAATAGTATGTGACAGAGACCTTGTGGCCTGTGGAGTCTAAAATATTTAGTGTCCACTCTGCAGAAAGAGTCTGCTAACCCGCTAACCTCTGAACTAGAGGCTGCTCTGACATTAACCCTCTTATGGGCAAGCAGACTGTATAATGCAATTTCTCTAGTCATTTCTCCCCTACTATCCCCACAAAGTAAAATAATCTTCAATTTTTTTTTCTTTTTTTGAGACAAGGTCTGGCTCTTATCACCCAGGCTGGAGGACGGTGGCGCGATCTCAGCTCACTGCAACCTCTGCCTCCTGGGCTCAAGCCATTCTCCCAGCTCAGTCTCCTGAGTAGCTGTGACTACAGGTATGCACCACCATGCATGGTTAATTTTTTTTTTTTTTTGAGACGGAGTCTCGCTTTGTTGCACAGGCTGGAGTGCAGTGGCACGATCTCGGCTCACTGCAGCCTCCACCTCCTGGGTTCATGCCATTCTCCTGCCCCAGCCTCCCGAGTAGCTGGGACTACAGGCGCCCGCCACCATGCCCGGCTAATTTTTTTTTTTTTTTTTTTTTGTATTTTTAGTAGAGACGGGGTTTCACTGTGTTAGCCAGGATAGTCTCATCTCCTGACCTCGTGATCCACCCGCCTTGGCCTCCCAAAGTGCTGGGATTACAGGCGTGAGCCATCGCGCCCGGCCAATTTTTGTATTTTTTGTAGAGACGAGGTTTCACCATGTTGCCCAGGCTGATCTCCAATTCGTGAGATCAAGTGATCCGCCTGCCTTGGCCTCCCAAAGCGCTAGGAATATGGGCATGAGCCACGGCACCCAGGCCTAAACAATCTTTGTTTTTTTGTTTCTTTCTGGACAGTCTCACTCTGTTGCCCAAGGCATGTTGCAGTGGCATCATCTTGGCTTACTGCAGCCTCGACTTTCCCAGGCTCAGATGATCCTCCCACCTTAGCCTCTCGAGTAGCTGGGACTACTGGTGTGTGCTTCCAACGCCCAGCTAATTTTTCTATTTTTTGTAGAGACAGGGTTCTGCCGTGTTGCCCAGTCTGGTCTTGAACTCCTGGGCTCAAGTGATTCAGCTGCCTCGGTTTTACGGAGTGCTGGGATTCCAGGTGTGAGTCATCACATCCAGCTAAATATAAAAGCAATCTGTATACTTATTTTCCACAACTACCAAGAAGCCAGCACTACCACGACAAACAAAAAATACCATGGAGGCCTTTTATGATCTCTAATCACTTTGAAGTGGTATTCTAAGTATCTCTATTTTACAAGTAAAGATGGAAATAGGCCAGGCATGGTGGATCACTTGAAGTTAGGAGTTCAAGACCAGCCTGGCCAACATAGTGAAACCCTGACTCTATTAAAAAAAAAAAGATACAAGAATTAGTTGGGCATGTAATCCCAGCTACTCAGGAGGCTGAGGCAGGAGAAATCACTTGAATACTGGAGGCAGAGGTTGCAGTGAGCCGAAACTGTGCCACTGTACTCCAGCCTGGGGGACAGAGTGAGACTCTGTCTCAAAACAACAACAACAATTAAAGAAGGAAATAAACATTTTCTAGGTACGTCAGATCGTTATATTAAATTTTCTCATCAATTTTGAGAGCCAATGTTTTATCCTAATTTTGCACTTCTTTTGGATAAGGAAATTAGGCTCACAGAGATTATATAATCCTCTCAAATTCATTCCAAAGTCAGTATTGATATAGTTAAGACTGTAGTCTACCCCAGATTTATCTGATTCTAAAGCCCATAAGCTTTTCAATGTTTTCCGCAACTTCAGTCCATTTGTTAGCACTTTCATGATTTTCTTCACATCTGCCATCACCTATACTATTGTTTACTTGATACTTACTTTCTCTCTTTTGAGACAGGATTTTGCTCTGTTGCCCAGACTGTAGTGCGGTGGCCCAATCATAGCTCATTGTAACCTTGAACTCCTGGGCTCAAGTGATCCTCCTGCCTCAGCCTCCTGAGTAGCTGGGACTACATGTGTATGCCACCAAGCCCGCCTTTTATTTTGGTGGGGGGAACAGAGTCTCACTCTGTTGCTCAGGCTGGAGTGCAGTGGCTCCATCTCAGCTCACTGCAACCTCCACCTCCCAGGTTCAAACGGTTCTCCTGCCTCAGCCTCCCAAGCAGCTGGGACTATAGGCGCGCGCCACCACGCCAGCTAGATCAAGACCATGTTGACCAGGATGGTCTTGATCTCTTGACCTGGTGATCTGCCTGCCTCAGCCTCCCCAAGTGCTGGGATTACAGGTGTGAGCCACTGTGCTGGGCCGGCACTACCAGTTTTCCATAATATTAAAATAACTTATTAAAATTACAAAACCAGTGCATAATCATTACAATTAATTTAAACTTTACAGATATATTTAACCTAGAAAATGAAAGCACTCTATAATTTCATCCTTATAGAGTAAAATTCTACTTTTTTCTGTACATGTACTAAGAGCGATTTTCCCCTTGTTTATAAGAATGTTTACATTCTGCATATTGTTTTTACATTTTTATGTAATTCAATGAACATTCCTGTCTTATTTGTTTTCATGTCTCAATATAGGTGAACTATGGTTTACTTAACCAAGCTCCTACTGATAGACATTTGGGTTGTTTCCAGTTTTTACCCATTACAACCAAAGTGAAAATAAATATCCTCTGCATATTGGGAGGCCAAATTGCCTCCCAAATGGACTCTTGGACTAGCACTCCATTATAAGATCTCTTCTTTCCCCAAACCATATGGGTATCATCTGAGTTTCACCCTGATAGATTTTTTTTTTTTTTTTTTTTTTTAAGAGAGAGAAATAGGCTGGGTGCAGTGGTTCATGCCTATAATCCCAGCACTTTGGGAGGCAGAGGCACATGGATCACGAGGTCAGGAGGTGGAGACCAGCCTGGCTAATATGGTGAAACCTCATCTGTAATAAAAATACAAAAATTAGCCGGGCGTGGTGGTGGGCACCTGTAGTCCCAGCTACTTGGGAGGCTGAGACAGGAGAATTGCTTGAACCCGGGAGGTGGAGGTTGCAGTGAGCCAAGGTCACACCACTGCACTCCAGCCTGGGTGACAGGGTGACACTCTGTCTCAAATTGTCTGCTTTATTAGTAAGTCTGGGCAACTTCTCATGTGGTTACCAAACATTTTTTTGTGTGTAAACTGCCTATTCATGTCCTTTGCTGATTTTACTTAACATTCTTCATCATCTTAGCAAATCCTAAAAATCTGGTATATATTGGCAGTACTGGGTGTTTATCTGTTAAGTATGCAAACATTTTCCCAATTAGCTGTTTTAATTCAGTTTATGGCATTTTCACCATGCAGTATTTTCAATTTTTATGTAGTCAAAACTTTCAACTTCTTATTGTTTCTGGGTTTTGTGTCCTAGGTAGCATGGCCTTTCAAATCTCATGGCGGTATTAATGTGATGCTATGTTTTCCTTTAATATTTCAATGATGTTTTTCACAATTAAGTCCTTTTTTGTTTTGAGACGGAGTTTCACTCTTGTCGCCCAGACTGGAGTGCAATGGTGCTATCTCGCGTCACTGCAACCTCTGCCTCCCAGGTTCAAGCGATTCTCCTGCCTCAGCCACCCGAGTAGCTGGGATTTCAAGTGCCTGCCACCACACCCAAATTTTTGTATTTTTAATAGAGACAGGGTTTCGCCATGTAGGCTAGGCTGGTCTCGAACTCCTAACCTCAGGTGATCCACCCACCTCGGCCTCCCAAAGTGCTGGGATTATAGGCGCAAGCCACTGTGCCCTGCCCCCAATGAAGTCTTTAATCCTCCTGGTATTAATTTTGGTCTAAAGAGTGACATATTAAAGATTTGCCCCATAGACAGCTAACCAGTTATGTCACTACCACCTATTTCCCACCAATTTGAGATGTCATCTTTATCATCTACCAAGTCCTCATGTATCTTTATGTTTGTTGAGGCTATTTACCCACTGTTTTGCCTATGTATTTCTGAACCTATACTACATGGTTTTAATCATATTTACTGTTGTGAAACACGGGAGAAAAACATCTACATTTGAAAAAAGGACAAATAAAAAATAAAAATGGTGAGGACAGGTCTGTGATATCTTGATATTTATCTTTCTGATATTTTGAACTGTGAACTATGTATTAAATTCTAAAAAATAAAATAAAAACTGCCATAACTTTAGTAAGTATTTTACAAATCAGCAGTGCCAGTCCCTCTTACCATTGCTCTTTTTCAGGAGTTTTTTTAGGCTAAACCCGTGTGTGTGTGTGTGCGCACGCAGAGAGAGAGGGTCTCTCTCTGTTGCGCTGGCTGGAGTATAGTGGTGTGATCACAGCTCACTGCAGCTTTGACTTCCTGGGCTAAAGTGATCCTTCCACCTCAGCCTCCCGAGTAGCTGGGACCACAGGTGTGTGACACCACATGTGGCTAATTTAAAAAAATTTTTTTGTAGAGAAGGGGTCTCCCCATGTTGCCCAGGCTTCTGCTGTTTTTAAGTATCAAAATACTTGCCAACACAATGTTTTTTCAGATGGCAGTTGGCAGCTTTGTTCACCCTTCCTGAATTCTCTTTCCCTTTCTTTCCATTTCCTCCAACCCCATCCCTCACCATCCTCACTTCAAAAACACTCCAACCCTCTTGCTTATTATTTAGTATCTGCAACTCTACTGTTCTCTGCAATTCAAATCTGTAATTATTATATATTTCTCTTTATCCTCTAACCAATCTTAAGATCTGTTCAGTTGCCCATATAAAAATTACCACAAAGACTTTTCCTCATTAACTGGAAATGACTTGCAATCCATTATAATAGGTCTTGAGATGTTCTCACCAATGGTCACAATATTTTAATATTGTGGCCTTTGGACATGTAACCTCAACGTTCAAATGATTAAAGATATAACCAATTTAAACTTACCCTTTTCATTTCTTGTCGCCAAATATAATTTCTTGAAGAAATTATACAAAGTAAAATTCTCTACCAACTCTGTGTGGTCATTAATGTGGACTTTCTTTTCTCAAGCCCTTTCCTGGGCCTCTCCTTGGAAACAGTCATTCTGTCAGCTCTAACTGTGGGACACAACTCTTTCCATTTATAGGAGGCATAACGATAGGATTGTTTTTAGGTCTTAGACAAAGACCTAAGAACTTTGTATCTAAGACAATGTCCAATTTTCTGTATTAACCAAGAAAAATTTTTTTCTTGCTCAATTTGTGAAGGTTTTGATTTATATTTAATGCTGTGCCACCAGTCACATTTGGCTATTTAAATTTATTTTGGTTAAAATTAAAGTAAAAATTCAGTTCCTTAGTCACATTTCAAGTTCTCAACACTCACAAATGATGGGCTACTATTGTGCATGGTGGTACAGTCAAAGAATATTTCCATCCTCATAGAAAGTCCTTTTTTTTTTTTTTTTTGAGACTGAGTCTCGCTCTGTTGCCAGGCTGGAGTGCAGTGGCTCGATCTCAGCTCAAGGCAACCTCCGCCTCCCAGGTTCAAGCGACTCTCTAGCCTCTCAGTCTCCTGAGTAGCTGAAACTACAGGTGCGTACCACCATGCCTAGCTAATTTTTTTATTTTTAGTAGAGACATTTCACCATGTTGGCCAGGATGGTCTCGATCTCTTGACCTCGTGATCCGCTCGCCTTGGCCTCCCAAAGTGCTGGGATTACAAGCGTGAGCCACCACGTCCGGCCCTTATAGAAAGTTCTATAAAATAGTGCTAATATAGAGAACTAAACCCTATGAGGCAGCATTGATAGTGCTTCATGGTTATAAAAGTGATAAAAAATATCATAAAAGTTGATTCAGCTGATGTGATGGCAAGTATTCTTTCCTTTCTTCCATTTTTCCACCATGTTTAATTCCCCTGAACGTGTGCACTTGGGTTGACAAGATAACCCAAAACAGGGTAGAACATTCAATATTTGGTTAAAGCTGTCTGAGTAGCTAGAATAGTTCCTCACATAACTTTTAGTATAAATTATATGAACACAATTACCAAAAATTTTTTTAAAAGTCAGTGTTTTTATAATTCCCCTTCTTTATATGGTAGCAAGGCTGTACTACTAGAACTCCTGGATATTTTCTTACACCTGATTACTGCCAATGATGGGTTTTGGCCTTTTACCAAGTACCATGACCCAGATGCGTAATCCTGAAATGGCCAATCTGAATATATTCTCATCCCCCTACATCTTGGCATTCCAGCCACCCATATATAAAACCAGCTAATAATACCAGGTTACCAGGAACCAGCTTTCAAATCTAAAAATGCTCTAACCACTTGCCAATAAGATGGTTTTGCTGAAGTGGAATTATCCCTGACAGCTGTTAACACTTTCTTCTTCTTGGATAATGAATTCTAAGGTAGGGTCACATCTTCTGCCCTACCTGGAATGGATCAAAACCTTTTCCATAGGAAGGAGAGGGCTATGACTGACAAGGGGACAAAGAAGACTTGCAGGGTATGGCAATATTTTATTACTTGATCTGGGTAGTAGTTCCACAAGTATTTCACGTCCCACTCTGAAAACTACAGAACATTGGAGAGGATCCTGGCCCATCCCTAATGAAGTCAAGAGGGAGGACACAGACGCCTAGAACTCTGGAAGTCCTGAGATAGAGGACCTCTGGAGGAGAGCTGCATGTCTCCGAAAAACTTATCAGCTATAGGAATGTTAGCACCCAAAGGAAGCAGTTCTCTAACAGCTCTTAGGCACATTACTGCAGAGACAATATTACTAAAGATATTCGAGTCCCCCCCACCCCACATAATTCACTGATGGTTTTTCTATTTCTCATCATCTCCGTTTTCAAGTTTCTCTTCTTCTCACTCACCTATGAGACTTACCTCCTAATTACTCATATATGCACCTCTGCTTCACACTGGCAAGCCCACTGTTTGCTCTTGCCATTGCCAGCTCCAAAGCACAGCTGGCACTATAGATCTCGTCGCACCCTCAAGATCAGGGCTGGGGAGTCCACCTCTACGCCTGCCTCCCTAAGCAGAGCAGTTTTGTTTTTTGTTTTCAGAATCTGCTGGGCAGATGGTGGAGGATGTGGGCTTCTATGTACAGAAGTGATCAGCCCTACTCCACATTCCTTTATAGGCCAGCTGAAACTCTGGGCAAAACTATTCAATGGAAACCAGTAAGTTGGTGTTTTCTTAATGAAAATTAAAATGTTCCCAAGAATATTAATATTTTTAAACATTCACTTTAAAAAAAGAAAAAAAGGATTGTCTCATAATTTTTCTCCCCTTCCTGAATGACTGACTAGGGGCTTAAAATAATTCAGTGGAATTTACTGCTCATCTTTTATACTTACTCAGCTTAACTAATGTTTCAGTAAATTTTTCACAGTTGATTGCAACTCGGCATAATAGATGGATGAATTGATGATAAGAAAAGAAGTAGTCTAGCAGCATACGATCATAAACGTCATCTTTGCCCTGAAGGTTAAAGATGATAAAATGGTTGCACTTAAATTGTATAATAAAGAGCATATTTTGTGCAAATGTAATAAGTTTAACTAAAAAGCTGATTCAATATTTATATTCTATAAGAACCTAGTTTTAAAATCCAAATTTCTAGTAATGTTATGATCTTAATTGTCATAAGTTTATTTTCAGTGTGCAAATGCTATGAATTAAAATTACCCATTATTTCTATATACTTTAATAAAGTAAAATTACTATAGGATTTTAAAATGTGACACTTTAGCTCTACAGACATATCAAGAAAAATGAATTAAGTTTGACTTTTGAAATAGATTCCAAGTTATTCCTATAATGTTAGTTATTTTAAATATTTTATCTTATAAGAACTTCTCAAGTATACTGAAAATCCGAAGATGGCAAGCAAGGGAGAGTGTGAATGAAGTGTGGGTAAAGGAAGATAAAGGGAAAAACTATTTTTAAAAAAGTTGAAACTAAGATAAATTATCCTGTATCAATGTACCTTGTCTCTATAATTTAGAATTGGCATTATTTTAGAATACGAGTTAGAAGAAAGGAACCAGACTAAAAATGATGACAAATCTATCAATCAATATTATGCTTAGGTCAAAGGAATATAATTTAAGGGAAGTAGAATAAGTCACTGATTATATGGCCAAATTAAAAAAAAAAAGTTAGTACCTAATGACTTTTCAAATTTAGATATATGACCCAGTTATAATTTAGCCTAGTGACAAATATTAAGACTTACTATTAAGGTAATTTTTGAGGGGGAAAAAAACTTATTACTTGTGCTTATTGTTGATTTTTGCAAATGTTCAACCAACATTTCAGAGCACTAAAAGGAAAAAGTCCAAATGAATCTAATCTTCTTAGGATCCACAAAATTGGTCACTTAAGGCTAACCTACTCATAACTGCCAGGGGAAAAATTTCAAGTTACTTTGTACTATAGCAACATGGATTTTCCTGGCATCCCAACATACCTTACTGGTTTCCACCATTGTGGGCAAGAGGCACATATTGAGTTCAGGGCGCGGAGGCCGAATATTGCTTTTCCCTCCTATTAGCTTGATATTTTCTCGACAAGGGAAATAAGGTCCAAGAGACACTAAGATATTAAAAGTGTACAGTAAGAATAAATGGAAAAAATAAATCTCCATGCTTCAGTGTGCAGAACGATTAAATGCGAACCATATTGAAGTACTGTGCTAGATAAATACGTACTTGGTATATTACTGTGATGGTAAGTACAATGGTTGTGTTGTAGAAAGGGAACCAGAGTATGAAGAAAATCATGGGGACTCAAAAGTACAAGTTCCTTGAGGACATCTGAAAATAAAAACAAAGTTTGGGTAGCAAAAAATTAGAGTTACATCTGCCTGCTACTTTCAATCTTATAAATCCTATGATTGCCTCACTACAACCAGTTTAATGAGTCTAAAACTAAGCTCCTGACACGAGTAGAAATTCTGTCTGATGCTCAATCAAGTTTAGATTAGCAGAGTTATTAACGACAATAGGGCATCATTTCGAAACAAAAGATTAAAACACTGTTTGTTCGTATTTTGTTTAAGTATGAGATATTTTCTGGCAACGTACAGTGAGGGATTTTTTTTTTTGTCTCCCAAGCTGGAGTGCAGTGGTGCAATCAGCTCACTACACAGCCTTGAGCTCCTGGGCGCTAGTGATCCTCCTGCCTCAGGCTCCCAAGTAGCTGAAACTATAGGCATGCACCACCCCACCCAGCTATTTTTTTTGTTTTTGTAGAGATGAGGTCTTGCTATGTTGCCCAGGCTGGTTTTGAAGTCTTGGTCTCGAGCAATCCCCTCCTGCCTAGACCTCTCGAATTGCATGGATTACAGGCATGAGCCAGCCCAGATTATTTAATGTACATTGATTATGTGTCTCATAAAATCAACCAAAACAGCTTAGAAAGAAAACTAAGGTTCAAAATTCTTTTGCTTTGAGGGATGATCCTTAATCTACTTTAAATGTTTTACGACGCTGGCTGGACTGATTCTCATTCTCCAATCACACAGGAAGGAATAAAGCTCATGATGACAGGCTACAGGCAGTTTCTGGTGATCACAGGTTACTGCTTATGTGCCCTTCCCCTCTTGCTAGAGAAGTAATTACACAGAACATCAAGACGGACTGCTTATACATGATAGCCAGTTAGTTATCCACGCTATTTTGAGAAAGTGTAAAACAGTTATGGTCTCTCGAGAAGTTTCTAATGTAGTGAGTGAAAAAAAAAAATCACTATATATTTATAATGGGTGTCTTTTAAAAGCCACAAATTAGCATTTTATTATAAATATGCAATCAATAAAAAGATGCAATACTCAGAGCCTAAGGACAGCTACTGAGAAGTATCTTTAGGCAAAAGAACTCACGGTGAAATAAGTACTCTTATCCTTTAGAATGTCAGTTCTACCTTGTAAACATTTATATGATTCAACCTTGCTTACATAGGATCACAAGATTTTTGAGCTGGAGGAAGCTAGAGATGAACTAAGGTCGGGGAGACTGTATATATTAAGTTACCTGCCCATTATCATGTGGGTAATGTAATTATGAGCCAGTTAAGAAATTTTCTTTATTTTCTTAGGACCTGCTAGCTAATGTGAGTTACACATAAAAAGCACAAGTATCTTTCAAACACTACAGGCTTAACATCACGGAAAAACTCACAATGTTCTTCCACTAGGTTTTTACACAGGTGAATTTTTCAAGTAACTTACCTATACAGGCATTTCTAAGTTCTGGAGGACTATAGGAATTAAGAAGAGTTAACAGTTTATGGGCAAATTCAATTCGCTCCTGCCACTGGATTAATGCTTGTTTCACATCTGCAAATATAAAAGCACACATAAATATGCCATCTGAGATCAAACTTCCTCACAAATGTTTTCTACTGTAAACTACAAAATGCTAATGCTAGAAATTCAGATTAATTATAAAAACATCTTTGGTGAAAGCTAAGTCATTTTCATGAGAAGATTACTACTAATGTTAAACCTGCTAGATTTCTTAAAGAACATATTTCATTGATAATATGTCCCACTTTCTAGGAATGTATATGAAGAAGTTCAGAGTTCACACTATCGTATAGGGACATAAGAGAGGTAGGTTTTATAGTTATCTCACTTGAAACTGGAAATGATCTAATCTAAGCCAAAGAAGTTTCCAGCTGGAGAATCTTTACAAAGTGCCCAGCTTGTTACTGTGTTTGGAAATGTTTTCCAATCTCTGAAATCTTGATACCTGCTTGCGTATTTTTCAGGCAGGTACAAAAACACAGAAGAGCCTTCCAGCTTTACATCAGGAGTTCATGACCAACATTTCCTGATGGTTTGCTAGCTTCAGCCTCATCTTCTGTGCATAAACTAGGATAAAAACAATTTCTCTGGGGCACGATTTTAAAACCTTCTCTCTTTAATAGTAGCACTAACAAAAAATAAGAAGTAGGAATGAGCAAACCTTTTCTCTGAAGATAAGGGCGTGTAGACTTCAAAACCGAAAGAAATATTGACAGAAGTTCTACTAAATCTCCAGTCACATGGCAAGCTGTAGCTTCGTGATACATCATGTGCAAAGTGTTGAAAGACTACAAATGATGTGAAAAAAGTGAAAACTTAATTTCATTTTTACTTACTGAGCCACAAAATGGTAGCACTCGTCCTCTATGACAGATGTTTTCAGACTCGGACTGTGTGTGCACATGTGTGCAAAGCAAATGTATTTGCTTTCTATCCTGAAGTTAAATTCTCTCATTAAGCTCTTTTAAACATTCTTCACCTTCAGAACTCTGCTATTTTGTGTGTATATTCTAGTCTGAAGAAATAGTTTAATCACATTTTTTTTAAAAAGTACTTGCTCTAAGATTGTAAGTCTTCAAAATTACAAAGCAGTAGGTCACAAAAGATTAGGGAGAATAGGCAACTGCTTTAACTAACTTTCCAGGGTCTCTGTCCAAAGACAATGGTAAAGTGACTGTCAGCCATACTCAAAACAGTAGGCCTGAAAGAGGTAAAAAGAGCTGCAAAAGGTAGGAATTCATTTCCTTTATATTGGCTTGTTAAATCTTTTAATTCCTTTAACTGTATTAGCTTAATTAAGCCCTTAGTTTTTTTCCTATTTTACTATACAGCACCCTTCTTTGAATCCTCTTCGACCAGTTCACTACAGCTTACACACTATAATACCCACAGTTCAAAGGTTAAAATTCTTAGCCCAGAACCTGCAGCAGTACCTAATATGAACAATGTACTTGTACAGTATTTAACTTGTAAGCTGTGGGGACAGAAACCAGTATGTCTTGTTCACTGCTGTGTCCCTAGTACCTAGCACAGTGCTTGGCACAGAGGTAGACATTTAAACATCTGTTGCATTAAAAAAATTTTTTTTTTCTAAAAACACAACCAAAGCAGCATAAACATCTGTTGCATTTTAAAGAATGAAATTCTTACTACTCCTCTTCACGTACCTTTTTTTAATACTTAGCCTTCCTCAAACATAACCAATATTTCTTTGCCTCAGTGCTTATTGTCATTTATCTAAATGTTTTCCCCCTTACCTTTGCAAATCCACATTCTTCAAAGTGCAAACCTGTCCTCTGATTTTTTATTATCATTAACTGAAAAAGCATCCTACCTTTGAATTCTTATGGTACTCTTGGCATGTTTATTAGACTAAAGGGCTCAACGTACCTCTGGTGACTGTGTAGCCATCTCATACTTGTGGATGTTCAAGAATTATAGGAAGCATAAACGGCTGATTTTAACCCTGTAATAGTCCTTCTGGTTTCCTCTGAGGATGGTGTGAAAGGAAAATATCTTGGGCCCCTTCAAGCTGGGAACCGCTCAGGGCAAATCGGCCTCCCATACTATTCAACAAAGTCATCCCTCTGCTCACTCAGATAGATGCATATTCTGATTGCCTCCTTTGGAAAGACTTATCAGAAACTCAAAAGAATGCAACCATCTGTCTCTCACATACCTGTGACCAGGAAGGCCCCAGAGGAAGGAGGGGCCTTGCTTTGGGTTGTCTCCGCCTTTCTGGACAGAGCTAATGTACTTCTTACATACAGATTGATGTCTTATATCTCCCTAAAATGTATAAAATCAAGCTGTTTCCCGACCACCTTGGGCACATGTCATCAGGAATTCCTGAGGCTGTGTCACAGGCGCGTCCTCAACTTTGGCAAAATAAACTTTCTAAATTAACTGAGACCTGTCTCAGATTTTCTGGGTTCACAATGGTAACCTCAGTTTCTATACTCTGTCAAATAAGTACGCTTTTGGGAAATTATGTGTGCCCTTAATTAAATCACATGTATTTCATTTTTGTCCCTACAAATGAATAAAACTAGTCTATTTCAAATGGCTGTTCTAAATACAAAATGATGGGAAAGTATGGAATTACTATGGACAAAGAAACAGCACCCTAAAAATTATGACCTAATTATTCTTGGGATATAAATTCAGGTTTACTGATCTATATAATTAAAACCTGGCCACCTGTAAAACAGTTTACCATAAACTCTAAATGTCTATAAAATAAGTCTTGGTGAGAACATTAAAATGAGATATATCCACAGTAAAATGCAATAGAATATTTACCTCTGTCATTAGAATTAATCCTCGATTAAATACAACAAGAAGTCTGTCTTCATCAGATTCTAATAGTATTCTGAAGGCACTAGAAAAAAACATAAAGTTCAGTTTGAGAACTCTGAATAAGAACACAACACTTAGGTGATGAAAAAATAAAAAGAAATAAAATCGTCATTTAAGCTCTCTGCTTTCCTACCTACAGAAAAGAGACTGCTTCATCTGTTTCCTGGAAATGCAGCATAAGGAAATAATATTAAATAAGAAACTCTAACTAAAAAAAAGTCTATTAATATCTAATCAATTCCTAATTATCTACAATGGCAGAAGACATGGGAATACTTTTAAAGTTTCCACATAAACAATGTCGATTTTTATAATGGGCTCATCTTCTGATTGTTAAATTCTGGATAATCATAAAATTCACCCATATTATCTAAACACTCATCAGCTGGTAATTAAGAAAGAGTAACATGAAGGAAAAAAAAAATACTAAAAACGTGTCAACCTTGAAAATAGTTCATAAAATACAGTCATGTGCCACAAAATGAAATTGTGGTAAATGATGGATCACAAACACAATGGTGGTCCCATAAGATTATAATGGAGCTGATAAATTCCTATTAGCCTAGTGACTTCATAGCTATGGTAACATTCACAATGCATTACCCACGTCTCTGATGATGCTGGTATAAACAAACCTGTTGTACTGCCAGTCTTTTAAGTATACCACAATTATGTACAGTACATAATACTTGATAATGTTAATAAATGACTATGTTACTGGTTTATGTATTTACTATAATATAGTATCATTATTTTACTACTTATTTCAAAAAAAGTTAAATGTAAAACAGTCTTAGGCAGGCCCTACAGGAGAGATTCCAGAAGAAGGCATCATTGTCAGAGGGGATGACAGCTTAGTTACTGCCTCTGAAGACCTCCCAAGTGGGACAAGATGTGGAGGTGGGAGACAGAGATACTGATGATCTTGACCATGGTAGGCCTAGCCTAATTGTGTTTATGTCTTAGTTTTTAACAAAAACGTTTAAAAAGAAAAAAAATTTAAATATGAAAAGCTTATAAAGATATAAATACTTTTGTTCAGCTATAAAATGTGTTTTAAGTGTTACGATAGAAGAATCAAGAAGTTAAAATTTATAAAGTAAAAAAAGTTCAGTACATTAATATCGAAGAAAAAATATTTTTAAATAAATTTAGTGTAGCTTAAGTGTACAGCGTTTATAAAGTCTACAGTAGGGTATGGTAATGTCCCAGGCCTTCACATTCCCTCACCACTCATTCACTGGCTCACCCAATGCAATTTCCAGTCTTGCAAGCACCATTCATGGTAAGTGCCCTATACAAGTGTACCATTTTCTGTCTTTTATTCCGTATTTTTACTGTACCTTTTCTATGTTTAAATACGTTTAGATACACAAATACTTACCTTTCTGTTATAATTGCCTACAGTATTCAGTGTAGTAACATGCTATGCAGATTTAGAGCCTAGGAGCAGTTGGCTATACTATATATCCCAGGTGTGTAGCAGGCGCTACTATCTAGTTGTGTGTGAGTAGTCATTCTGATGTTTGCACAATGATGAAATAGGCTAAAAATGTATTTCTCAGAATATAACCCTGTTGTTATGCAACACATGACTGTAATTACTCACACAGCTATATTACTGTTAACAGGTCTTATTTCATTAGACACCAGAAAAATGTTGTTATAGACTACAACTGGAAATCCTTCTACTTTATTCCTTTCCTTTTTCAAGAAGAGTTAAGAAAGCTCCAAATCTTTTTTTTCTTTTTTTGAGACTCGCTCTGTCACCCAGGCTGGAGTACAATGGCACAATCATGGCTCACTGCAGCTTCCACCTTTTGGGCTCAAGGATCTTCCCACCTCAGCCCCCCAAGGAGCTGGGACTACAGGTGCATGCCATCACACCCTAATTTATTTGCTAATTTATTTATTTATATAGAGATGGTGTTTTACTACGTTGCCCAGGCTGCTCTAAATCTTTTTTGAAATAAAGCTTTAAGTAGTAAACTTTGGGAAAACAATTGTATTCAAAATTAATCCAAAATTTAAAAATAATCCCTTTAAGAAATCCGGCAAAGGCGTAGTTAATTTCCCTGTTTACTAATGAAGACTCACATTTGAAAGCTTTCCAAAGAAGACAATCTGAAATAACCTCATCTTAGATTGAGTAGCTTAAGATATTACAGTGAAGTCTTCAGTAAAGTACCATTTAAAAAAATGTGCCTAATAAAAAACAACATTTCCAAGTCTTAGATGAAATACATAGAAAAATTTTAAGAAATTAGCCTGAACTTTATTTCTCTAGGTAAGGGGAATTAAGGGTAATTTGTAGTAGTTCCTGTAACCATTCAATAACTTCTGTAGCTCTGAAAATTATAAAGACTATAATTTTGGCCAAGTCATATAGATCAGAAAGCCAGACAGATATATTTGGGCTAAACAGAATGCAAAATATTAACAGACTCATCCAAAGGTGCAGAAAACTTTCTGGAGGCCTCTAGAACTGAACTATCAAGCCTGAGTTAGGATAAATTGCCATAAACAAGACAATTCAAGCTTTGGGTAGAAGGCTGTACATTAAGGTTCCCTTCAACCCTAAAATGATAAAACATACACAAATAAAAACCAAAGTCAGACCAAAAACTGTTTAAAAGTAGTTCATGAACCAATGATTTATCTTTAAACATCAAAAGGATGGTCCTCATCTCACTTGAAAAAAACAAGACAAAACTAAAAACATCTTTTTACCTTATTAAAGTAGTCCAGCAGGAGCGGCCATCTAAGCAACGTAAGTAACAACTTATGGTTGTTTTCTTGAACTGTTTAATATCTTCTAATTCTTCTTCTCTCATATCTGGCCTCTGAGCTATAAACAGCTGCATCAGGTTAAATAGCTCTTCTACTGCCTAAAAAAGCCAAATAAGCCATATGATCTTTTAACCCTATAGCATTTTAGAAAGTCAGTTTCTAATTTCTACGTTCATTAATCAACTCTTAAAATTATACAAATAAGCTAGATTATACTTCCATTCAGAAAGTTATAAAATTAGTAACAAATTCTATTTAAAAAAATTTGGCCGGGCGCAGTGGCTCATGCCTAGCACTTTGGGAGGCAGAGGCGGGCAGATTGCCTGAACTCAGGAGTTCGAGACCAGCCAGGGCAACATGATGAAACTCTGTCTCTACTAAAATACAAATAAAAATAATAATAATAATAAACACTAAAAGAACTCAACAAATCTTAAAATACAAGTTTAGAAAGAGTAAAAACTATAAGTGAATACAATTCATTTTTAGTCTTACTACTGCTTAACGCACTACTTTTGTAACTTCAAATGTAAACCCAGAGGCATGCCACACCATCTCCTATCCACTTTTTCTTTAATTAATGAGAAATCATTACTTTGTCACGAAGATTTTAAATGCCTAAATAACCCTTAAATTAATAGTGCATATGAGGTAATCCTTTGTTCCAACATTTAAAATGCTTTTCTAGAATGATGTTCAGTTCAAGTTCCTGATGAATAAAAAGTAAAAACAAATATTTTAGTAAAATCACTAGCTGTGATTTTATACACTCATATGCACATGTCAGAAGAGCATTGCTCTTCTAACACATACTTGTCAATGAACTGAAACCCCCAGCTTCTTATTTTTCAAAGCAAAAAACTGACTTAGGTACCATTTTCATGAAAATTTCTAATAGATAAGGACATTCTACAATAAAAGACATTACATTTCACTGATGTCTAGGGCAAGAAATAATACGGAGGGATAAATTCTAACTCATCTAGTACTTGTCAAAAGTATATTTAATTCTGGACATCACATCTAGTAACTAGATCAAATATTATTTATGTGAATATGATAGAGACAAATTTACTGAAACTTAATAAATCCTATCCCGAACCCTTTGAAGTCAGAAAGATTGATATTCTGTATTCTTATGGCATTGGTTTTCAATTTCTTGGTACTTGTACACTCACTTTCTTTCCTGCATTGTAGGGATTCTGATTTTTTCTTTTGAGACAGAGTCTTGCTTTGTTGCCCAGGGTGCAGTACAATGTCTCAATGCAGCCGCAACCTCCTGGGCTCAAGCGATCCTCCCACCTCAGCCTCCCAAGTAGCTGGGACTATAGGTGCACACCACTACTCCCAGCTAATTTTGTATTTTTTGTAGAGATGGAGTTTCGCCATGTTGCCCAGGCTGGTCTTGAACTCCTGGGCTCAAGTGATCCACCTGCCTCCAAAGTGCTGAAATTACAGGTGTGAGCCACTGTGCCAGCCTGGGATTCGAATTTTCTCTGACTAGAAATTAGGTTATTCTTCCCAGGTGTGAGATTCTATACAACTCATTACATCATCTAGAAAAAACAATCTGATCTATAAACGACAGTCTATCTTTAAAGTACAGTTTACAACAGAGAATAAGAGGCAAAAGTGAAAAGTTATTATCCAGGTTTGACAGCTTTACATCGAGGGGAGGAAACTTAATATAAAACCTACAAATAAGTGTGCAGAGTAAAAGGGACCCAATTTAGACTGCATATATATGTATCTTGATTGATCTCTTAAGCATTTCATTTGTTTGGATGCAGCTTGAGAAAAAATACTGGGGAATACTACTAGCTTTAGATATAAAATTGTCTAGCGCACAGTTTAGCACAGCATGTAGATTTTGCTAACGAGTATCTGATTTTTAAACAGCAAAGTACTCAATTCCTTAAAACTGTACCATAAAGCTGACTTTTTTCATTAGGCACACATGAAGAATACATTTACAAAACCACAAATTAAAAAACAGGTAAGTTTTACTAGATATGAAACTTTAACTTCACCCTAAGAAAAGTTATCTACACAGTTATCAATTTTATAACAACATAGCATTTTATGTATGTATTTAAGAAAACAAATATACATTAAGTTCTTAAGAAAGAATGGTGAGACTATTCTATATTCTGCCACCACTTCCCACCAGGGGAAAAACAGGTATTTCCAAACTATTTGAGGATACAGATAAAAGAGTATCAATTTTACTCACTCCAGGGTATTGGCTGGCATGTGGTGTAAGATTCTTAAAGGCCCACTGGATGTTCTGGTGAGAAGCCAGTTGTCGTGTGAATGCAGGAGACTGCTCACAGCAGAGCCTCAGAATGCCATAGTAGGCAGGCAGCATCCCACGGTTAAAAAGCACCACATCCTGATCATCATGGTCAGCAAGGATGTAATTGAAGGCAATGTTCTTGGTTACCACTGGGTTCTGAACAATAAGGCGGATATTCTCGGGACAGTCAGCACAGACATTGTACCAAAATGAAAGCAAAGCCTGTTTATTGTGATTTGTAGCTATTGCTGGCTCAGAAAGTTTAGGCTGGAAAAGGTTCCACAAATCCATGAAATATGTGGAAAACATCAGCTTCTCAGTTTTGGAAATTAAACAGTAAGTCATAAAGCTAAAATAGGGCACTAGCTTTGTAGTGCCATGAACAGCAGCATCAACATAAAGTTTGGCTCTTGAGAGCAAACCAAGGAGCACGTTGTAGACCTGATGTAGGACTACTGTCGTGTCTGGACTGAGTGGAAGGTCACGGGTTGGGATGTGCAAAGACCTTGTTGACCGGAACATCTGACGGAATGAATTGCTTGGTATAAGGGACACCAGAAGATAAGCTGCAGCTATAAAATGTAAAACAAAACTGTCAGATCCTTGTAAGATATAAAATAGACTGAACAGCAGTCATTAATCACAAAGCCACTGTTCCCTTTAATAATTAAAATGAATAAAAAGAGACATGAACATCTCTTTTAATATCTTTCTGCTTTCCCCTTGGCCCCACAAAAAGATCCCAAGAGGTGATAAAAATAGATACCTTCTATTCTGCCATTGTTATTTTTGAAGTGGCAATAATTTTTAAACCACTTTTCTTTAGCTTGCCTAAGATGCAGAATTTTCCCACTTTAATTTCTTCTCAGGAAGTAGTATGATTTAACAGAAGGAACCCTGCATTTGCAGTCAGAAGACCTACCAAAAGGTACCTGAGAAGGTCAAATCATTCAATGTTCTACAGTCTTAGTTTTCTTAATTGAAAAATAATGATAATTTACTTTGTAATAACTTACAGATATGGTAAAATATACTTAAGTTATAAAGACAGAAATAGATATACATAAAAGTTCAATATATAAGATTACATATATGCTAATTATAGAACATTAATTTTGGAAAATCTTTAAAAGTCTTCTAAGGCTAACCTTACACCAAAGGAAAGAATTGGGTGTTAAATTGTAACCAGATAATATATATTTAAGTTATAAAGAAAGAATGAGATATACATAAAAGTCCTATTTGATTACATATATGCTAATTACAGAACATTAACTTGGGAAAATCTTTAAAAGTCTTTTAAGGCTAAACTTACACCCAAGGAAAGAACTAGGTGTTAAACTTATTAAGCCTATGCTATAATGCTGAGAAGTTAATGACTTATTAGTTGCGCTAACCTGTAAAAGCAGTTACTATCAACAAACCATTGACCTAGGTGCTGTATAAACTTCTCATTTAATCCTCACAATCACCCTGGATGGAGGTAACAGTGCTCTGGAAAATCTCAATCTTGGAGAAGCAAAGACCAAGGTCACACAGATAAAGAGGTAGAGCCTAGATTTTGCCTTGACAAACAATGATGATGATAATGATAATGGTAAAACAATAATAGTAATAACTATAGTAAGAATTGTGAGCCTTTACTGAATGTATACTATTTGACATCATAACTTTATGTGGCAGGCATTGCATTTATTATCCCCACTTTCACTCAGGCTTACAACAATGGGACTATCTCAGCTTACACAGCTAGTGGCCAGAGCTGGGATTCAAATCCAGCCTATCAGATTGACAGGCTAATAATGCTCCTAACATTCACTACAGAACCTCCTCAAGACTCTCTAATGTCTGAGTTTGGGTTCTTTTCAGTACAACCATTACTTGTCTCCCCCTATTCTAACTATAATTTGATAATTTCCATTGTATTGTCAAAGCAAACAAAGTTAGGGTTTCTAAAATTAATTTTAGTTTATTTTACAAATTTATTTCCAAATTAAACTTTGTGCACAATACTCCATTTTCTAGAGATTTCTTTACCTATATACTAGTCTGCTTAGTCAGAATTTTTAAGGCTCAGTTTGTTATGTGTTTCAAATATAAAAACCTGGCATGTAGGTATCATCCTGATCAATTTTTGCATAAAACTTCAATCAAGAAAAGTCATTTACGATTTAAAAAAGCCATTTGGCGGCTGGGCATGTTGGCTCACGCCTGTAATCCTAGCACTTTGGGAGGCCAAGGCAGGCGGATCACAAGGTCAGGAGATCGAGACCATCCTGGCTAACACAGTGAAACCCCGTCTCTAATAAAAATACAAAAATTAGCTGGGTATGGCGGCGGGCACCTGTAGTCCCAGCTACTCGGGAGGCTGAGGCAGGAGAATGGTGTGAACCCGGGAGGCGGAGCTTGCAGTGAGCCGAGATTGCGCCACTGCACTCCAGCCTGGGCAACAAAGCGACACTCTGTCTCAAAAAAGAAAAAAAAAAAAAAAAAACCATTTGGCTGGGTGCGGTGACTCATGCCTGTAATCCCAGCACTTTGAGAGGCCGAGGTGGGCAGATCATCTGAGGTCAGGAGTTCAAGACCAGCCTGGCCAACATGGTGAAACCCATCTCTACTAAGAATACAAAAATTAGCTGGGTGTGGTGGCGGGTGCCTGTAATCCCAGCTACTCGGGAGGCTGAGGCACAAGAATCACTTTAACTCCGGAGGTGGAGGCTGCAGTGAGCTGAGATTGCAGCACTACATCCCAGCCTGGGCGATGGGGCAAGACTCCATCTCAAAAAAAAAAAAAAAAAAAAAAAGTCATTTGGTGTGAGTTATATACTTTCACCTCAACATTTCTTTGAGTTATTTTTTGGACACATTATAAGGTTGGAAAAAACTCTACTAAGACCACAGACCTACCAGTGAGATTCTACAATTAACATTTCATTTTGCTTTATCACATACCTAACCACCTCTTCTTTTCCTATAAAAGCTACTTGCTTTTAAATAAAAAGGAAGTTCTGCTTCAGAAAAAAACACGACTTTTAAATTATGTTTTTCTTTAAGAACAGACAGAAGGGTTAATTTGGAAGAACAGGCCATCTTGCCATTTGGTTAACTGCCTTCCTATAACTTAAGAGTCCTGGATCTAGTTGTATGCTACAAAAAACATTAAGTCTACTTCCATGTCTATATGGCAACTCTAAGACACTAATGTCTCAATTTTTCTTTTCTCTATATTAAAAGTTCTCATTTATTTTGCTGTATTTAGAAGTATTTCTATGAAGCTTTTCTTTTATACATGTTATTTTAATTCTTATTCTAAGTTATACTAATTCTATTCAAGTAGTATAATTGAATAGTGCAAATTAGTATAATATGAAAAGTGCAAAAGCACTTTTTCATATTACTACATAGTTTTCACTACTATAATTTTAACATGATGCATTATAACAATGTTTCCCAACTGAAGAGTTTAAAATTTTTCACTACTATAAATCATGCTGTTGGGCATCCATATACTTACACTATAATCCCTAAAATAGTATTACTGAGATTAAAAGGGCAAACCAGCCGGGCACAGTGGCTCACGCCTATAATCCAGCACTTTGGGAGGCTGAGGTGGGTGGATCACAAGGTCAGGAGTTTGAGACCAGCCTGACCAATATGGTGAAACCCCGTCTCTACTAAAAATACAAAAAAATTAGCCAGGCATGGTGGTGGGTGCCTGTAATCCCAGCTGCTCAGGAAGCTGAGACAGGAGAACTGCTTGAACCCAGGAGGCAGAGGTTGCAGTGAGCCGAGATCACGCCACTACACTCTGGCCTGGGCCACAGAGCAAGACTCCATCTCGAAAAAAAAAATAAATAAGAAAATAAAAATAAATAAATAAAAGGGTATACAATTTTTAAGAATCTTGGTAAAGATCTGTTAAATTGCCTTTCATAAGGGTAATATTAAACAATGCCACTGCAATGTCCAAGAATGCCATTTCCTCAGCACTGTCATCAGTATTAGGCATAATAGCTGGCTGAAAAACCTTTTTGGGGGTTCAGCATAGCGTTTTTTTTTGGTTGGTTTTATGGTCAGGGGTCAAGACATGAATGCCAACTGGCACACATCTCTTTGTAAGAGTGCACAGCTCTCACATAGCTCTTGGCTGTGTGCTCTTACAAAGATCCTATTATGGCAGGGTTAACTAAACTTCCAGGAAAAAAAAAAAAAAGGCCCATGAGCAGAGTGCCCATGCCAATCCATGTGTTCATGCCACTGAAAGCTGTTTCTCTCAAATAAACCTTTTATTTTAAAATAAGCACAACAATTTCGATACACCCCCCTCACCTAGTTTCCCCCACAGTTATTATTATGATGGTACATTTGTCGTGACTAAGGAAGCAACACAGGTACATTACTACTAACCAAACTCTCCACTTTAGATTTCACTTGTTTTGCCCTAATGTCCTTTTTTTGTTCCAGGATCCCATCTAGTATACATTACAGTTAGTCATTATGTCTTCTTAACTTCCTCTTGGCTGTGACAGTTTCTTAGATTTTCCTTCTTTCTAATGACCTTTACAGTTTCAAGGAATACTGGTTGGGTATTTCATAGAATGTCTCTCAATCTGAGTTAGTCTGATGTGTGTCATGGTTAGATTCAGGTTATAGGTTTTTGGAAGGAGGACCACAAGAGATGAAGTGCCCTCTGCCATCACACCATATCAAGGGTACACACTATCAACCTCATTGATTACCAATGATGTTAACCTTTATCACCCGGCTGAGCTGTAAACTTTCTTCACTGTAAAGTTACTTCCCCCACACCCCACTCCTTGGAAGAAAGTCACTAAGCTCATACTCAAGGAGTGAGGAATTAAGCTCCACCTCCTGGGGAGATGTGTACATAAATTATATGGAATTCTTTTGTATGGAGATTTGTTTATTCTCCATTTATTTATTCAATCATTTATTTCTACTAAGTATGGACTCATGAATATTTATTTTATCCTTGGGGTTATAATCCAGTGCTATGTTATTTTGTTACTCAAACTGTTCTGGCTTTGGCCATTGGGAGTTCTTTCAGGTTAGCTCTGTGTTTCTCTGACATACACCCACCATTTTGATTTTTGAGTACTTTCACCTTCTGGCACTATAGGATATTCCACACACATCTTATATATTCCCTGCCCCGGGCCTAAAATCAGTGATTTCTCCTAGGAGCCATGAATTCTTTTACTGGAGAATGGTGTTCAGAATCCAACATCTGGGCTGGATGCAGTGGCTCACACCTGTAATCCCAACACTTTGGGAGGCAGAGGCGGGCGGATCACTTGAGGTCAGGAGATCAAGACCAGCCTGGCCAACATGGTGAAACCCTGTCTCTACTAAAAATACAAAAATTAGCTGAGTGTGGTAGCATGCACCTGTTATCTGAGCTACTCAGGAGGCTGAGGTGAGAGAATCAGTTGAACTCAACAGGCAGAGGTTGCAGTGTGCTGAGACTGCACCACTGCACTCCAGCCTGAGCAACAGAGTGAGACTCTGTCTCAAAAAAAAAAAAGAATTCAACATCTGGGTACCAGATGTGTTTATTGCTACTTAAGTATCAATGACTGTAGGGCCTTCTCAGCAAATAGATAGAAAATATTTATAAGAAATTTAAAAATTAAATTTTCATTTTTTTGAACTATCAAAATAACATTTTCTATGTTTATTTCCAAGCAACTTTCTATTTTGTGAAATATTTTTGATATTTGTCTACCTAAGATCTTTTTTACTGGCTTGTGTACAACTTAAAGTGTTTATATAACCTCTCATAATTTCAGCTAATATTTTCTCTCAGCTTATGTCTTTATTACCATTTTATCCTTCATCTTCTCAAAAGTTACTTTTAAGACAGGATTTTCAAACCTTTTATTCCCTTCATTAATGCTGATTATGCCTTATCACTCTTATCAATCAAGGAAACAAAAATGATAGTAGTGATGATGTTTCCCAAGAAATACCATGGTTTCCTATCCTAAAAAAAAAAAAAAAAGGAAATAACATCTCCAAGAATTTCGTAGTATACAACAACGGGCATGTCGTAGTTGCCTAAAAACAAAACGAAACATAACTTTGAACAATAAATAAAGGGTTTATGAAATTCTAAATATTTGACTTACAAGTCCTCACTCTAGGATAATTGTGAGCCAAAAGAAACCGCTCGACCCAGTTTTCCATATTCTGTAAGACCCAGCTGTGTGCCAGTTTATTTCGGGGTGTCTGCACTGCCAACCAATCTAGACACTGAGAAGGATTGTATTCAATCACCTACAAATAACATGACAAGAACAGAATATAAGGCCAACCGAATGAGCAATTACTTTTACTTACTTTTTGTATATGCTATTAGACACAAAGCTAAAGTACTTTTTTGACAATTAGAGATTAAAAAGGTTTCACCCTATTTTTTTCCCATTTTTAAAGCTACTTACTTTTATCAACAGGAAGTGTTCAGAAAAATGTGTCACTGGTTTACAAAATAAATTTAAAATAACCAAGTACCATAAGACAAATATGAGAACTCCATGACTTCTAGGTCTTGCTAAATTTAGAAATTTATTTAAAAGTATTTTTATTTCTCTAAGGTTTCTCATCTTTACTTTTCTGATTACATGCCCAACCTGTACTAAGTGAGAATACAAGAAGCTCACTGTACTGCTGTGGAGAGTTTTTTCATGAGAAAGGTGAATCCTAGGAATCTAGAGTAGGGGTTGGCAAACTATGGCCAGCAGGTCAAATTCTGTGGCTGCCCGTTTTTGTTGTTTCATTGAAACACACCCATACCCCCTCATTTCTTGTCCATGATTGCTTATATGCTACCACAGCAAAGTTGAGTAGTTTCAACAGACACTGTACGGCACACAAAGTCTAAAATATTTGCTCTCTGACCCTTTTGGGAAAAGATTTGCTGTCCCCTGGTCTTGAGCTTTTCCAATATTCAAACAAGGAGAAATTTTGTGACCTCAGCAGTAACTCTGGAAGCAAAAAGGTGGCTGGTGCTTCCTCTACCATTTCTGTCAATTCTTGAAAACACCTGGTTTGTATTTCTAGGACTTCTAGTTGCTTTATGGAACTTTGGAGGGTAGGGGAATGAAAACTTCAAATTGGCTAAAGCTGTTTATGACGCTACAAGAATGTCTTTAATACAACTAGGAGACCAGCTAAGAACTCTTTTCTTCCCCAAACCTGTGACTTACTAAGACCATCTTGAGGTAATAAGAAACTGGTACTTAAAATGGTACTGACTATATTATAAAAATAAAATCCTCAGTAAAATAAACATTGAAAACACCTGCTGCAAGACTTACCTCCCATATCCTCTGCAGAATGTAAGATGCAAAGGGAGGCATTCCTGGAGGTCCACCAGCAAACTCCATTAGCATAGTCAACAACTTAAAGAAAGGATTGGCTGCCTGTAAAACACATACATGACTGTGTATTTAGATCAATCTGAACCCATCTCTTTCAGCAGAGAAGAAACATATATTCTACTACACACTACATTTAAATCTGTGTTAGGGAAGGAGACCTCAGCCAGTACTTCTGCATGTGAACCTGAACTACCATAAAGCAGCAGGATCAGCGAGGGGTACAAAGTCAACCGGGAACCACGTATGATAGATTTTTCTGGATGTCAAGTGCATTTTGGAAAAGATAATTATAAAAATATTCTCTAAACTGACAAACACTGCAAATATTTATGATGTACAACGTTTTGAAATATGTATACATTGTAGAATGGTGAAATCAAGCTAATCACATATGCATTACCTCACACACTTATTTTTTGTCAGAACACTTAAATCTACTCAATGATTTTCAAGTATAATCAACTACAGTTGCTACATTGCACAACAGATCTCTGGAACTTATTCATGAAAATTTGTATCCTTTAAGCAACATGTCCCCAACCCCAAAAATAAATTGTTAATGAGACAACTGTGTTCTATTGAAAAATTTAGATTAAAAGCTTCCTATAGCAACCTGAGGGGTAATTTATAGTAACGTTTGACATCGATTGTTAAAATAGCTATAACATTTCCATTTTACAAAAATACTTTCATATAACACTGTATTCTATTTTCTACACACTTTTACACACATGCTGAGTCCTGGTTGCTCTACTTTTTCTTTGGGCACAATTACAATATATGCTCCAAATCAAACAACTTTAAAGCCTGGCATCCAGGTGGCACTCTGATACAATGAGTCTATACACATATATACATTTAGTTGGGAAAATTATATTCGTAATAAGACATGATTAGTAGTTCATTTTATTCACATTATACACTTAAAAATAGGTTATTATGTTATGGGAGAAACCCTGATAAATTTGTTCTCAAGAACAATTAGGCTCATTTGAAAGCATTAGCAGGGCTGAAAATTGTTTTAAAAACATAAATTAACAAATGTTTACATACCTCAGGAGTCAACTTTGCTATTGATGTGAAAAGCATAGATACAATCTAAAACAGAAAGAGGAGGATTTCAGGATATTCTTGTTTTGTTTTTGAGACAGGGTTTCGCTATGTCACCCAGGCTGGGATGCAGTGGCGAGATCACAGCTCACTGCAGCCTCCACTTCTCAGGCTCAAGCGATCCTCCTGCCTCAGCCTCCGAGTGGTTGGGACTACAGGCATGTGCCACTACACCCGGCTAGATTTTTCTATTTTGTGTAGAGACGGGTTCTCACTATGTTGCCTAGGCTGGTCTCAAACTCCTAGGCTCAAGCGATCCTCCCGCCTTGGCCTCCCAAAGTGCTGGGATTACAGGCATGAGCCACAGCACCCGGCCAGATTTCAGGGTATTCTTTTTAAAAATTTCCAAAAATCTTTAAGACTGTTCCTTAGCACTTACATGTTCTGCAAGTCGATTATTGTATCGACACAGGCTGAAAATCAGATTACAAGTTTGTCTTATATTGATGCCATCACGAATATGTTGAAACAAGAAGGGAAATCCCTGTCAAAAGCAAAAGTTGTTCATTTAAGAACCATTATTATTTTTGTGATGATCAAATTGTCTAATATTAGAGAATGTACTACCTTTCCTCCTGTTAATGCTGCCATGTCAGTCTGTGATAATGTCAAATGCCTGAAAGAAAATATTAGTGGAAATAAGTTTTTCTTCCTTCTGTATTACTTTACAGAGATTTACAACATGTATCAAAAATTGTTGATTCAATTATAATTGTATTAACCTGCCATCATAAAATGATTTTTTGCTAGCTACACTTGCTTGCTAAATGTCTTTTAGGCAACTTTTCAACATTCCAGGATTGGTAAATGAAAGCCCAAATGTACTTCATTTTCATTTAATTAACTTACTATTTTAGTATATAAAACAGTAGGATGGGTCTTATTTTACTTACTTTTGTTTTTTTGACATGAGACCCTTCAAAACCAAATGGACTTCTAGAAATTAGCATTTCATCTCCCAGTTTAAAATTACTGTATATTTCTTCCTTTTTTTCTTTCCTTCTTTTTAGAGATGGAGTCTACTTCTGTTGCCCAGGCGGGAGTGCAGTGATGTGATCGCAGCTCACTGCAGCCTCGAATTACTAGGCTCAGGGGATCCTTCTATGTAACCAGGATTCAGGCACAAGCCACTACACCTAGATTGCATATTTCTTTTATAACTTATAAAAATTTCAGCTATATTAAAAAATAGAATAACACAAGTATTCCATCAGTCAGCTTCAAATTTACCAAAATCATAGCCAGTCTTGTTTCATTTGAACCCCCATCCACTCAATATGAATTATTCTGAAGGACACTCTAGGTATTTTATCATTTAATCCATAAATCATAGTATCTTTAACAGATAGGTTTCAAAAACAACCACAGTATCATTATTCATGCCTAAATGAATAATTCCGCACTATCATACAAGATCCAGCATACACATTTCCTGAAGTTTCTAAAAAGATTTTTAAAATTAATTTGTTTGAATCAGGATTCAAATAAAGCCTTTTGCCATAATTAGTTGAAAAGTCTCTTAAATATTTTAATCTGTTGGTTTCCCCACCAGCTTTGTGTTTGCAATTTATCTGTTGAAAGTCAATTGTCCTGTAGTTTCTCTCACATTTACACTTTGCTGATTGTATCCTTATGGTGCTGTCTTAACATGTTACTCTGTCCCTACACTTTCTATAAACTGGTAGTCAGATCCAGACTTGATGAGATCTAGGTTTGACTTTTTAATTAATAGTATCTTGTAGAAGGCACACAATGAAGGGTTAGTCTTTTTGTAAGGTTTTCAGTGATGATAACTGCCTAGATCCATCATTTCATCTGGGATTCCAAAACAGTGATATTCTAATTCCAATTGTCCTTGCTCATTAATTAGCTTGAAAACATATAAGAACACAAACTTCCCCTCAATCACCATTTGGTTGCCATGAAGCATACTTGCAAGTAGAATAAATGCTTGATACTGTTTCCATTATTTATCAGTTTCAAAAATAATGATTTGATTTCCTAATATACTCCAAAAGTTGCCAGTAAACTAAAAAAAAATTTCTTTTTAGGTATTATGAACTCATGGATTTAAACATCTTTGATGTGATTCACAGTCCACTGCAGTTATTACCGATGCTCAAAGCTGTTCAATCTATGACCAGTAGAAACCCCCATAAGTTGGCTCTTGAGTTTCTTTACCATGACCTCAGTAGTCTTAGACTGCCTCCTTGCTTTCCAAAATGACAAGACATTCCAAGCTTCTCATTCATTTCTTTCCCAAGAACTGGAACTGGCCGTTTTTCCAAGGAACCCCAATTCTTTCAGTGGGAAATGAAACCTAGAGACTATACCCTAGATGCCAAGGGTACTCATTGATTCTGGGTTGTACAGGGTTTCCAGGTCTTTTCAAAAACAGTGGTAGGTAAAACAGTTTCTGTAATAGATTTTCTGTTTGCAAATACACCATAAACTGCTACAAATATTTCCAATTCAAATTTAGTTTTAAATAAGTTATGCAAAACCTTACAATATTTTTATCTTTCTTTTGCTGAAAATCTTGGTTTCCAATGACATTAACAGTTACTTGTTTCATCCTGTAATGTACATTAATACTTTCAGAATAATATTTTTATTACAAATAATATAATTACTATTACAGTTTAGGAAAATTTTGCAATTCTTTTTGTCCTTCATATACATCCCACTAGAAATTTACCTATTTAATATATAGTTAGGTTCATTTATTTCACTGTGCTTTTGATTTTTAGAGATTACTTCTTATTCATTTATTTATAATTATACATTTATATGATACCAAAGCTAAATTTGTCAAGAATCCATTCCTGTCCCCTTCACCCTGTTTTTCTTCCTCTATGCACTGGAAACCATTAAAAAAAAGTTTTTGATTTACAGTCAATTCTTGTATTTGAGGTAGTTGTGTTCTATAAAGTGTGGCAAATACTGAATTAGCAAATACCAAATTATTACTACTAGGGAAAATACACGATTAAGTTTCTGTGAGCATCTGGTAATATTTTTGTCAACCAATCAAAGTATTTACTTTGTTTTATGAGTGTTTGTGTTTAAAGATACCTTATTTAGTATATATTGTTGATTCATTAACGTTTAACTCACTGCCAATAGTATTAAAACTGATATGAATGAAATGTATCTAACACATATTTTCTCTATAAGTCATATCACGGCCTTCTTGAGCTTAAGAACACTAGAGAGCACTTCAGCACTACACTTGAGGGCCATTTTATTTACTTATTTTTACAGATGGATCTTGCTATATTGCCCAAACTGGACTGTAATGGCTATTCACAGGTGCCAAAGTAGCATACTGCAGACTCAAACTCCTGGCCTCAAGCCATCCACCTCATCCTCCCAAGTAGTTGGGACTACAGGCGTGTGCCACCACACCTGGCTGAGGGCCATTTTAAACAGCAAAATCACGAACAAAAAATATAAATATACTAAAAATTTTCACAGCATACACCGTGAAAAGTACATTTGTTTACAATATGGAAACTGAAACAAAAAGGCAAATTGTTGCCTTGTTTGACCTTACCTAGAAAGGCATGTCAGGCAACTCAAGTTTTTTGCCACTCTGCATATGCACACATCTGTGAGTGACTGCAAAAGCTCCCTGAGTGCCAATTTTGGCATTACAAATGCATTTTAGCAAATGGGTGAATTTGCAAATAGGAAATCCATAAATAATGAGGTTTGGTTGTACATACACATACACATACACACACACACACACACTCTCTCTCTCTCTCTCTGTCATCATAGCATTCCCTTAAAAAGTAGGATATCATATACACTTTTTCCCACCTTTTTTTACTTAGTAATAGATCCTAAAGATTTCTCTGTGGTAGTACAGATAAATTCCATACTTCCTTTTTCAGCTATAGAGTATTCTTTTGAATGGATGCTGTTTTTTCAACTAGTTCCCTTTTGATGGACATTCAGCTGATTCTAGTCTTTTGCTATCAGAAGCATGGTTTCAATAAACAGATTTGCATATACATCTTTCTGTATTTTGGACACAGATTCCTAGAAATGAAGTTGCTAAGGTTAAAGAACGAATGCACGCTCTATTTTGCTAGATATTTTACTGTATATTTTTTCAATGACTATTTCTAACATGACTCATAGATAAAGTAAAAGTTTGGTAGAAAAAACTGAAATTCTTATGCCACAAGAGTTGATGAATAGTAGTATTATTTAAAAGGAATTATATAATAAAAGCTAGTGAATAACAATTACATAATTAAACATATATAATAAAAAGCTAGTGGAAAAACTAGTGGTAAACAACTATGTAAAAATAATAAAACCAAACATGCTTTAAACATTTTAAATTCGAAACATTTCACCTTTCTGATCGAGACTGTTCAACCAAAAGAGCAACTAAAGCTATCATCTTTTCAAGGGCAGCTGGCCTGTACTTTTCTTCTGCCAGAGAGAGGATATCTTCTTCCTCCTCTTCTTCTTCCCCTTCTTCCTCTGATAACACTTCAACTTGAGGCTAAGTTGGAATAAAATTCAATTTTAATATGGTAGTAGTTTTAATATCATTTTGAGAACAAATGACTTGTTTTATGTAACAGTGTAGATGGTGGCAGGAGCTTGTAACATGAAAAACAACTGCACAAAGACCTAAACCTAACGAAAAACACTCTAAACCACATTCAGGACAACCTTAGATTAAATTGCCTGAACTGTAAAGAATAACCATTCTCTGCCGGGCATGGTAGCTCACGTAATCCCAGCATTTTGGAAGGCTGAGGCGGGTGGATCATTTGAGGTCAGGAGTTCGAGACCAGCCTGGCCGACATGGTGAAACTCCATTTCTACTAAAAATACAAAAATTAGCAGGCGTGGTGGCACACACTTGTAATTCCAGCTACTTGGGAGGCTGAGGCAGGAAAATCGCCTGAACCCGGGAGGCGGGGGTTACAGTGAGCCGAGATAGCACCACTGCACTAGAGCCTGGGTGACAGAGTGAGACTCTGTCTCAAAACAAAACAAAATAAACAAAAAAAACCCTCAACACTGACTACTTACCTTACCTATAAATCCTTGAATAACTTTTTTCTTATAAGCAAGCTCATTGGAAGACAAGTCAGGAGAAAAAATTACAAGTATGATAAAACAGTATTTCCTATTTAATAAAAATGCCAGTTATACAAAATAAGAAATTCTTATTTATAGTTTCCTGATAATCCAAATAGTGGGTATTTCAAAGAGACATTCATTTGGGCTTCTAAATGCAGAGACTCAAAAGATTTTATGATCTACTAGTGTATATTCTGTGAAGCATTACAAAACAGTGTTTAAGAGTTTTAGCTCAGTAGTCTGACCAAGGATCAAAGCACAACAACTCACTGTGATCTAAAACAAATTAACTTCTCTAAGTTTCAATTGTCTCATCTGTTAAATGGAGATATAAAGGGTACTTATCTCTTATGGTTAAGAAAAGGACTGAATAAGAGTGCAAGTAGATCATACAACCTAATGCATTTGTTATGAACAACACAAAACTGATGTAATACTTTAATATTATTAATAGAACAGCTACTTAAATTTTGGAAAGACTCTCATAAACTTAATAGCAAAAAACTTAAAAATGTGACCAGCAAAATGTTCACAAAAAAAATTCATTGTTGATAAGACCCCAAAGTAGGTGACCACTTTGCCTAAGTTTATTTGCTTTGTTCCAGACCTTACCAATGAATGAACTTCATTACCTAGTTGTTTCTTTCTTGCTATATCTATTAAAATTACATTAAAAACATCAACCAATCTTAGACCCTTCACATTATCTAACATCAGGTTCCAGAAGGGACTTTAAAGGTTTCTAACATCTTAGGACTTCGCACGATGCAAACTATGAAAACCATGGCCTCTAATTCCTAATGTACGATAGAATTGTACTTACATTTTCAGGTCCTTTTGTTCCCATGTAAAAATGTACCATTGTAGATATAGCTTGCAATGAAAGCAAAAATTGGCTCTAAACAAACAAACAAAATTTAAAAATATAAAAGCAGTTAAGTTGCAAATAGTGAAAAAAGGTAGATAATCCAAAAAATAGCCAAGATATAGCCTCACCTCTTCTTCACCCATTTTTGCAAATTCGTAAAGGAAGGCAAAATATTCTGTAAGATGTTTACTGTGAGGTTTCACACCATGTTCCATAATTAATAACAGGGTTCTCACAAAGCGAGTGACACATGAACGACCGCCAATATCTTCTACTGAGGTATCCATATCATCTGACCTAAGAGACAATTATATAGATCTTAGAGAATGTATGAGGCCTGGAAATACTGTTCAAGAGAAAAAGTACTTTTTAAACTCTGAATTTCTTTTATCTTTGAGATAATGAATTTCAACCGCAATAACATAAGTAGTTATTGTGACTGGCTAAATCAATGCAAACAAAAAGACTAAGCCATAAAGTAATTTGTAGAGGATTTTGCAGATGCACAATCTAAATAAAACAAAAACAGTTTTACTTTCTTGAATGTATTATTACAGATTACTTTTAAACAGAACAAATATTTCAGTGTGGATTTTAAAAAATATTTTGTAGGCAGGTCGTCAAGAAACTTAAAAATTAGGGCCAAGCATGGTGGTTCATGCCTGTAATCCTAGCAATTTGGGAGGCTGAGGTGGGCAGATCATTTGAACTTACGAGTTTGAGACCAGCCTGGGCAACATGAAGAAACCCTATCTCTTTAAAACAACAACAACAACAACAACAACAACAAAAAACACCAAAAACACCACACACACACAACGCAGACACACAAACTTGTTCAAAAAGTACTTCTCACCCATCTTCCATTCCTGGCTGCAAATAGAGATGAGCATGCACAGGTCTCAGCCTCTGAATCACATGGATACACAAACGCTGAAACATCTGTGAAGAAAAAGATAAAACAAGAGCCAACTGAACAGGTAACAAAGATTTGAAAAATTAACATGATTCAAAATTCTCTGCCACCCGTTTATAGTTTGCACAAGATTATCTTGGTATCCTGGAGCTCTTCTGGAGTCTCAACAATGGACTAAGGAAATAAGGCAAAGGTAGCATTAAAAATATTCAGTTTTATGATAAAGAGAAAAAAACTCAACAAACTGTACGTTTCAGTAATACAGATGATCAAAAGCAAAGCTTCAAAAAATCCTTTTAGCTAATGGAGATACAGAGAAAAGAAAATCTAGTATCCAATTCCTTAAGAAGAATGGAATGGGGAAGGGCCGCTGCTCATCATGGGGTCAGCAGCTAGGAGAAGGAAATGTGAGGATTCTTTAAAGATACACAAGTGACCCACAATCACATGAAAAAATGTGTAACCATTTTCAGGAAAATGCATACCAAAACCGCAATAAGATACCACTTCATACCTTCTAGGATGGCTACAATAAAAGACAGTATCAGCTGCTAAAGATTATGGTGAAACTGGAACTCTTATATATCACTGGCAAGAATGTCAAACACTGCAGTCACTATAAAAAAACAGTTTACCAGCTGGGTGCGGTGGCTCAAGCCTATAATCCCAGCACTTTGGGAGGCTGTGGTGGATCACCTGAGGTCAGGAGTTCGAGATCAGCCTAGCCAACATGGCAAAACCCCACTTCTACTAAAAATACAAAAATTAGCCAGGCGTGGTGGTGGGCACCTGTAATCTCAGCTAAGGAAGCTGAGGCAGGGAGAACTGTGTGAATCCGGGAGGTGGAGGTTGCAGTGAGACGTGATCACGCCATTGCACTCCAGCCTGGTTGACAGAGCGAGACTCCATCTCAAAAACAACAACAACCAACCAACCAAACAAAAAACACCAGTTTACCGCCGGTGCAGTGGCTGTAGTAACAGCACATTGGGAGGCCAAGGCGGGCAGATCACCAGAGGTCAGGAGTTTGAGACCAGCCTGGCCAAAATGGTGAAACCCCATCTCCACTAAAAATACAAAAAATTAGCTGGGCACGGTGGTATGCGCCTGTAATCCCAGCTACTTGGAAAGCTGAGGCAGGAGAATCACTTGAACCCTGGAGGCAGAAGTTGCAGTGAGACGAGACCACGGCATTGCACTCTAGCCTGGGCCACAAGAGTGAAACTCTGTCTCAAAAAAAACACAAAAACAAAAAACAGTTTACCAGTTCTAAAAACGTACACAAAGAAGTGACAATGTATGTCCAAACAAAAACTTGTACTAAAAGTTCCTAACAGCATTACTAAAAATAGCCAAAAAGTAGAAACATCTCAAATATTCAGCTGATGAAGAGATAACACAAAATGCAGGCTATATACATTTGACAAACTATTTGGCAAAAAAAGAAAATGTAATATGGATACATGCTGTAACATGAATAAATCCTGAAAAGATTGTTAAATCAAAGCAGTAGGTCACAAAAGACTAATAGTGTATGAGTCCATTTATATGAAATGGTCAAAATAGGCAAATCTATAAAGATAGAAAGTAGACTAGTAGTTGTCAGGGATTGAGGAGAAAGGACAGGATAAAATAGGAACTGACTGCTAATGGGTATAGGGGTTTTTTTTTGGTGGGGGGTGGGGGTGGCAAATGTTCCAAAATTAGGTAGTAGTGATGGCTGCACAACTTTGTGACTATACTAAAAACCACTAAATTTTACATTTTGAAAGGTCTGGGTAAATTTTATGGTATAAGAATTGTATCTTAGGCCAGGCTCAGTAGCTCACAACTATAATCCCAGAACTCTGGGAGGCTAAGGTGGGAGGACTGCCTGATCCCAGGAATTTGAGACCAGCCTAGGCAACAGGGGAGAAACACTCTCTCTACAAAAAAATACAAAAATTAACCAGGTGTGGTGGTGTGTGCCTGTAGTTCCAGCTACTCAGGAGGCTGAGGTGGGAGAATTGCTTGAGCCCAGGAGGTGGAAGCTGCAGTGAGCCATGTAGCACCACCACACTACAGCCATGGTGACAGAACAAGACTCTGTCTAAAAACAAAACAAAACAAAATTAGCCAGGTGTGGTGGTGTGTGTGTGTAGTCCCAGCTGCTGAGGCAAGAGGACTGCTTGTGACACAGCAAAACCCTCTAAAAAAAATATATATATATATATATGTTCTATATAAATTTATAAATGTTATATATAACATATATGTAATATATACACAAGAATATATATCTCAATAGTAACTGAAAAGTGGCATATGTCAACTAAGTTTTTGATTTTGTGAAAAGTGACTATAAAGTAATATTTAAATTTCATTGTCTATTTTACCCAACAATTTAAAGAAAACAAACTGTTTTGTATGACAGTTCAGACCCAATCACAGAAATAAGTTACAGTCTTTTCATTAGCTTTCGAGTTCACTACAGTACCCTACCATGGTTAGAATGTCTAAGGATTTTAAAAGAATCAGTACAACTCATAAAGCATCTAATAATGATGCTTTAAGAGCAGGATCTAATAATAAAAGAACAGGAAGTTACAGTCAATCTTCCTATATCCAGGAAATGTGCATAATTTTAATCACCTTATTAGAGTTAGAGCTGATGTTAAAAGAGCCTGGTGCAACCAACAATAAAATGACTTTTATGATAGGAGGCAGATCTTTTCAAACTATTATCAATATTAGGTTAAGATACACTTATAAGCAAATTTAGAATAATTAAATTGAAAGTAACTTCTTTTCCAAATAATTTTTTTCAAACATATTTTTCCCTTACCTGTCTCACAATTTGATTAGGGCACTTAATTAGTATCTGCATTGGCCACCAGTCGTCATCAGCCATGCGATCTAAAAACCACTGTTAAAAAAAAACACAGCATGACTTTAACATTCAACAAATATTTGTTAATGGGATAACAGTCACATAAGAATTTTATTTCTAGTCAATGTTTTAATTCTTTTAAGTTCTTACCAGAAAAGTTTCTCTAATTGTCATAAAAGTCCAACTCTAAAATCATAAGGGTTACCTCATTACACAACTCCATGGAATGCCATTTACATTATAGTACACAATGTGCATGACAATCTGTGGTCCTTTATCGTAATAAAATATCATTCTCTTAGCCCTCATAAATGTCACACTATAGAATCCTTAGTTCTTATTAGTTGTATATATGTATATATGTATATATGTGTATATATGTGTATATGTGTATATATGTATATATATGTGTATATATGTATATATGTGTATATATGTATATATATGTGTATATATATGTGTGTATATATATGTGTGTGTGTGTATATATATATATATATATATATTTTTTTTTTTTGAGACAGATCTTGCTCTGTTGCCCAGGCTGGAGTGCAGTGGCATGATCTCGGCTCACTGAAACCTCTGCCTCCCAGGTTCAAGTGATTCTCCTCCCGAGTAACTGGGATTACAGGCACGCACCACAATGCCTGGCTGATTTTTGTATTTTTAGTAGAAATGGGGTTTCACTATGTTGGCCAGGTGGTCTTGAACTCCTGACCTCAGGTGATCCGGCTGCCTCGGCTTCCTAAAGTGCTGGTATTATAGGCGTGAGCCACCTCACCTGGCCACCTATTAATAGTATGTGATATGAGCATGATTCATTTTCTTTCTGTTTAAAAACAAATTATGATCTAATTAGCACTTGAGAAACTCTGTATCTATCAAACAGCCACGAGAAGAGAAGGAAACAGAGGAACATGTTAAACACCACCAGGAAAATGCAGTTAGTCAAAGAAAGCATGTGGGAAATCCTATAGCACAAATGACAAAAAATGGCATGGAGAAAAAAAAGTAACTTTTATAGATTAAGGAAGACTTAAGAGACAGATGAAAGCAAAATGTGGAACTTGTTTGAACCACTCATTTAAACCAATCAACTGAAAATTTTTTTTTGAGATAGAGAAAACTGAACATAGGATGGGTATTAGATGACAAGAATAAATCACTTCTGGCTAGGTGTAATGGCTCATGCCTGTAATCTCAGCACTTTGGGAGGCAGAGGCAGGACAGCTTGAAGCTTGCAGTTTGAGACCAGCTGGGCAACAAAGAGACTCCGTCTCTATAAAAAAAAGAAAAAAAATTAGCTGAGTGTGTTGCTGTGTGCCTGTGGTCCCAGCTACTCAGGAGGAGGATTGCTCAAGCCCAGGATTTCGAGGTTGCAGCGAGCTATGACTGTGCACCACTGCATTCAACAGCCTGGGTGACAGAGTGACACCCTCTCCAGGGGTAAAAAAAAGAAGTTATGAAGATGAGAAGTCAATTCTAATATTACTGGGAGTGAATGAAATTGTGGTTGCATATGTTTTTGAAGTTTTCTTATGTCAGAAATATATACTGGGTGTTTATGGATGCATGATCTATTTAGGTTTCCTTTAAAATTCTTCCATTATGAAAAAAAAAAGGAATAGGGGATAGATGAAACAAGAATAAAAGAGTATTATTATTTATTGAAGTTGAGGAACAGGTATGTGACAGCTTATTATCCCTTTCTACTTTTGTCCATGTTTCCAAATTCTCATTACAAAGTTTCAAAAAGTTACACTTTAGGGTTTGAAATTTCTGAGGAATAGATTCCCTTACTCTGTTTCTATAAGGTATAATCAGATGAACTTCTAAATATGCAAAAAACCTTTAACTATAATTCATCTATTATATACTAGACTGCTATTTCCCACTTCTGTTAATTCATAAGACTTGCATTCCTATGGAGATTTACAAGTCTTTGGATGCTAATCTAGAAGTTAAGATGGCAATATCATTAAGCTGTCATTACGTGTGAGCAGGTTATCCTTAGGGATGCACCTCTTAAAATAGGGGATGGAGAGATAAAACCAGGCATAAACTGATCTACTGAGATAGGTGGATAGGTGAATTTTTTTTTGGCGGGGAGAGTGGGGAAGGAGAAAGTGACAGATGATGTTAAGCATTTTCTAACAACATACAAAAGTAGTTAAGAGAGGGATGGAAGAAATAGGAAGATGATGTTGGCCAAAGAGTACAAAGTTTCAGGTTTTTTATTTTTATTTTGTTAAATTGAGACAGAGTCTCACTCTGTCGCCCAGGCTGGAGTGCAGTGGCGTGATCTCAGCTCACTGCTTCTCTGCCTCCAGTGTTCAAGCGATTCTCCTGCCTCAGCCTCCCCAGTAGTTGGGATTACAAGTGCACACCACCATGACGAGTTAATTTTTTTTATTTTTAGTAGAGACGTGGTTTTGCAAGTGGGCCGGGCTGGTCTCTGACTCCTGACCTCAAGTGATCCGCCCGCCTCAGCCTCCCAAAGTGCTGGGATTACAGGCATGAGCCACCACGCACAGTCCCAAGTTTCCGTTTTAAATAAAATCTGGGGATCTTATGTACAACATCATGACACTAGTTATAATACTGTATTGTTTTGAGACAAAACTGACTAAAAAAAAGACTAAAAAATTTTGCAGTTTGAGATTTGCTAAGGGAGGAGATCTTGTGTCCTGACAACTCGCACATACACATAACTACATGGTGATAGATGTGTTAATTAATTTCAATGTGGTAATAATTTCAAAATGTATACATACATCAAATCATTTTGTATACCTTGAATATCTAAAATTTTTGTCATTTATACTTTAATAAAGCTGGTTAAGAAATATTTGGAAGAGTCTTGAATTTTCTACACATAGTTTTTCCTTCTGGTAGATGAAGGGGGGGAAAAATTTTTTTTTTTTTTTTTTTTTTTTTGAGATCAAGTCTCGCTGTGTCGTCAGGCTGGAGTGCAGTGGCACAATCTCAGCTCACTCCGTCTCCCAGGTTCAAGCGATTCTCCTGCCTCTGCCTCCCGAGGCGCTGGGACTACAGGCATGCGCCACCACACCCAGCTAATTTTTGTATTTTTAGTAGAGACAGTGTTTCACCATGTTGGCCAGGATAGGTTCGATCTCTTGATCTCGTAATCCACCCGCCTCAGCCTCCTAAGGTGCTGGGGTTACAGGCGTGAGCCACCACACCTGGCCAAAACATGAATTTTTAAGTGACTTAATAATCAATTATTTAACCAGTGTAATGGATGTGATACATAAATTGTAACTTTCTCAGCTACCAAATGATTTTAGGAATGACTTACATTTGGCTCCTTGTGACAGATAAAACAACTTTGCTGTAGCATCTTAGATAAGGGGGGAAAAAAAAAGAATCTTAAACTATGCATTAGTTGTTGAATTATCACCTTACCTCACAAGCTGCCTGACTATTATTAAACTGTTTGGTCAACAGTTCAATCCACTGAAGCATTGTGGGCTAGAAAAGAAAAAAGTCAGTCAAAGCATATGAACTTCTGAGCCAACAATAACAAAAACCAAAAGATATCTGATAAAAACATAAATGGCAAAAAAATCCACAGTATAAAACACATACCTTTTCTTTAGAATGAATAAATGTCTCTAGGACAAAGGAAGTGCTTAACTGTAAGAAAAGATAAAGCAAAAAAGCTTCAATCATTTTAAAGTAGTAAATTTTGACAGAATTATTTAAAGTTCATATATTTATTACCTTTGCTGTCATTAAGGACACAGCTTTAGGATCTGGTAATGTACTGGGAATACAACTACACAATTGCCACATAAATCTAGAATTTAAAAATAATCATTTAAAATTCACACATAAGATTTTTAAAAAATGTGTAAAATATCTATGAAATTTACCAAACTTACCCAAAATACGTATGTTCAAAAATGTTTTTGTCTTGAAGAAACTGCATGTTATCATGCCAAATCCACTGAAAATAAAAATGTTAACATTAGTGATAAAGCAATTTACTTCATTATATTTTACCAATATTTTTATTAGGCAAAAAAAGTCTCTTCTAAAAAACCGCAAAATAAAATAAAATCCATGCACTTAAAGTTCATTTTGATTTTTTCCCAAGTATATTCATATAAATGGTTGCTACTAATATTTTGTAATTATTAATACTCATCTGGCTACCTCAAGCAATTGTGAGGTTTTTATTGTATTTATAAAAATGATCCAAGAATTCTGAAATCCTATTTGAAGAGCAAGTATATAAATAAATAAAATATAAGTCATGTTACATTCTGATAAGGTTATAAAAGAGAGGTTTACATCTAAAAGTTGGCACAATACTTAACTCTGGTTGGCAGACCTAAATCAGATGTGATTTGTTTATAAAAATCATGAAAAATTATTTCTGACATTAGGATTGTAGGATCACTGCTGTTTTTGTCTTCATCTGTCTGAATATCTTAAATATGACTTACATTTTTGTCAGTTCCATAAAACTATTTTTATCTAGATGTTCTGACTATTGATATTACTAGCTGTCTTTTGTAGGGTTATACTTCTGATTTTATTTTGGAATTTTGGTTGGTTGGTTCATTTTGAGCTGAAAGTCCCAACTTTATCTTTAATAATCCATTGAAGATTTTCAACTATCCCTCTTTGCCTCCCCAGCCCACTACACTAATTTAGAACTTAACTGGGTTCCTGCTCTACAGTGATATTCCAGAAATCACAGTCTAATCAGTGAATAGCCTGCTTCAGGGTTCTTGAGCATTTCCAGGCACAAAAACTTTCTATTAAGCTGTAGCCCCTGTATCACACTCTGTATCAGGCAGAGTCTGATAGCATTCTGCCCATCTCATTCAGTACTTTTCATAATAAGGGAGCCCCATTCTAAACTCTGGATTCCAGCCATGAGCTCAGTTGTAGATTCTGTGTCACAATTTTTGTCCCTTCAACCCCATAATGGGCTAACTACTGGTCAACGTGATCTCCTGGACCTAAAGGCTGGTAATACTGTGGTTTCTATCATATAAGTGCTTTTGGTTCTGCTCTATTTTTGTTTTACAGAAACACTCATCTGTTTGATAGTCCTTTTTATACTGTATCTATGTATGTGTATAGCTATTTTCTGTGGATTTTTTTTCTTTTTTTTTTTAAGACAGGGTCTCACTCTGTTACCTGGGCTGGAGTGCAGCAGCATGATCACAGCTCACTGCAGCCTTGACCTCCCTGGTCTCAGGTGATCCTCCCACCTCAGCCTCCTGAGTAGCTGGGACCACAGGTGCGTGCCACCATGCCCAGCTAATATTTTTTATTTATTTATTTATTTTTTTGTAGAGATGGGGTTTTGCCATGTTGCCCAGGCTGGTCTTGAACTCCTGGGGTCAAGCAATCCACCAACCTCCCAAAGTGCTGAGATTACAGGTGTAATCTCATCCTGCCCACCCTGCCCAACCACCCTAGCTATTTTCTTTTTTCTTTTCTTTTCTTTTTTTTGAGACAGAGTTTCGTTCTTGTTGCCCAGGCTGGAGTGCAATGGCGCGATCTCGGCTCACAGCAATCTCCACCTCCAGGTTCAAGTGATTCTCTTGCCTCAGCCTCCCAAGTAGCTGGGATTACAGGTGCCCGCCACCACACCCAGTTAATTTTTGTATTTTTAGTAGAGAGGGGGTTTCATCACGTTGGTCAGGCTGGTCTCAAACTGCTGACCTCAGGTGATCCACCTGCCTCAGCCTCCCAAAGTGCTGGGATTACAGGTGTGAGGCAACGTGCCCAGCCTTACCCTAGCTATTTTCTACATAACTGTCCATCCTCATCTTGGGCCACTTTTCCTTGAACTTCCATCACAGCCATACAGGTCATCTTTTGGCTTCCAAAACATGCCAATAAGCTCTGTCCTTCCTAGGCAATTTGTACATAATGTTTTCTTTGCCTGGCCCAGAGCATTCTTCACATGATTACCTCTTCTCTAACTCTCAAGTTTCAGTTTAAGGTTAACTTCCTGAAGCATTTCCTGACCCTTTTCTAGCAATCACTATCAACTACACTTTCTGAGAACTCTTACCTTCTATTATCTGTAAGAATCATTACAATTTATAATTAGTTTGCTTAATCTCTTTTATGCTTCTAAAATGTTTTATGTTATCTTCTGGGATTAATAACTATGCTTTATATGTACAAATCTAAAAAACCACATTCTGGTTTATATCTACAACCATATTAATGTTCATGTACACAGTATTTTACATTTTTAATTTAATTTTAAGAAAACACGTAGGCACACCCATTTAAAAATAGTAAGCTGGAACAATTATAGAAAAAATTGTTGGCTTAGGTCTGCAATGAGGAATTTTCTAATGTACAGGCATATCTCATTTTATTGTGCTTCACTTTACTGCACTTTGCAGATGCAGTATTTTTAAACAAATTGAAGGGCTGTGGCAGCCCTGCAATCAAGCAAGTCTATTGGCACCATTTTTCTAATAGCATGTGCTCACTTTCTGTCTCTGTCACATTTTGGTAATTCCTGAAATATTTCAAACATTTTCGTCATTATTATATATTGTTACATTATATATTATTATATATTATATTATTATGGTGATCAATAATCAGTGTGATTTTTGACGTTACTGTTGTAATTGTTTCAGGGTACCACGAACTACACCCATATAAGACGGCAAACTTAATACATGTTGTGTGTGTTCTGACTGCTCCACCGACTAGCTGTTCACTTTCTCCCACTCCTCAGTCCTCCATATTCTCTGAGACAATAGTGGAATTAGGCCAATTAACAACCCTACAATGGCCTCTCTGTATCAAGTAAAAGGAGGAGTCACACATCTTTCACCTTAAATCAAAAGCTAGAAATGATTAAGCTTCCTCACTTTAAACGAGGGCCCTGTCACACACACACACACACACACGTTTGAGAACCACTGATGTAAATAAAATACATCATCATTGTAAAGGTTTTATTTAAAATTTCATTTTACTTCACAAGTGGGCTAGTTGTCATTAAATACTGTTGGGTACTTATATAAAGCAAGGTCTAGATTTGTCTAATATCTTTAGGGCAAAAGGCTGTTGCACAAAAATGATTAAAATTAATTGTGGTTATGAGGACGGTTGAGATAAATTTTTATACAAATAGGTAAGTTTAGTAGCTTCAAATCTAATGAAGCCATTTATAATGAATACCATCTAATTCAGCTGCTAAATCCAATTCATGGAATTGAAAAAAGACAACATTCCTTGCTTTTTACCATTAACACATGTGCAGGCAAGATACTAGTTAAAAGCATTTGAGAACAATCCTGTAATCCCAGCACTTTGGGAGGCCGAGACGGGCGGATCAGGAGGTCAGGAGATTGAGACCATCCTGGCTAACACAGTGAAACCCCTCTCTACTAAAAATACAAAAAAGAAAACCCCTCTCTACTAAAAATACAAAAAAGAAATTAGCCGGGCGTGGTGGCGGGTGCCTGTAGTCCCAGCTCCTGGGGAGGCTGAGGCAGGAGAATGGCATGAACCCAGGAGGCGGAGACTGCAGTGAGCTGAGATCACGCCACTGCACTCCAGCCTGGGCGACACAGCAAGACTCCATCTCAAAAAAAAAAAAAAAAAAAAGACTTGATCCCAATATTACAAAAAAAATTTTTTTTAATACAGATAGTAAAAGCTGAATTGTCTAGATGAATGCATACAATTTAATCAGGCGTGCATTTCTGGAGAGAATTTGCTTTTTTGTGTTTTTGGCTGACTGAATTTCTAACACCAAACCAAGACACATTCAGTTATGTACTCAATAATGTACTATTACTACTTAAAACATTATGAAATGAAGAAAGCCTCATAACTACAAATGAACACATTTGTATTCCTTAATATGTAAAATACATTTTTTTTTTGAGACGGAATCTCACTCTGTTGCCCAGGATGGAGTGTAGTGGCGCGATGTCGGCTCCGCCTCCCAGGTTCACGCCATTCTCCTGCCTCAGCCTCCCGAGTAGCTGGGACTACAGGTGCCCGCCACCATGCCCAGCTAATTCTTTGTATTTTTAGTAGAGATGGGGTTTTACCATGTTAGGCAGGATGGTCTCAAGCTCTGGACCTCATGATCCGCCCGCCTCAGCCTCCCAAAGTGCTGGGATTACAGGCATGAGTCACTGTGCCCAGCCCAGTTTTTTTTTTTTTTTTTTTTTTTTTTTTTTTTGAGACAGAGTTTTGCTCTGTTGCCCAGGCTGAAATGCAGTGGTGTGATCTCGGCTCACTATAACCTCCGCCTCTCGGGTTCAAGGGATTCTCTCGCCTAGGCCTCCTGTGTAGCTGGGATTACAGGTGCCCACCAACACACCCTGCTAATCTTTGTATTTTTAGTACAGCTGCAGTTTTGCCATGTTGGCCAGGTTGGTCTCAAACTCCTGGCCTCAAGTGATCCACCTGTCTGAGCTTCCCAAAGTGCTAGGATTATAGGCATGAGCCACTGCGCCCGGGTGTAAAATACATTTTAATGGCATTTCAATTACAGCGCATGCTTGAGGGCATGTGTCTATATCATGAGACACAACAGAAGGAACACTTACAAACCCATCATCCAATCTAAAAAGCAAAACATTACTAACCTCACAAATTGTTAAGTCACTGATTTCCTCAACCTTTTTGGCCCCCCGCCCCTTTTTTTTTTTTGAGATGGAGTCTTGCTCTGTCACCCAGGCTGGAGTGCAGTGGTGTGATCTCCATTCACTGCAACCTCCGCCTCCCAGGTTCAAGCAATTCTCTGCCTCAGCCTCCCAAGCAGCTGGGATTACAGGTGCCCACCACCATGCCCGGCTAATTTTTGTATTTTCAGTAGAAACAGAGTTTCATCATTTGGCCAGGCTGGTCTTGAACCCCTGACCTCGTGATCTACCCGCCTCGGCCTCCCAAAGTGCTGACATTACAGGCATGAGTCACCACACCCAGCCGCCTACTCTCTTTTAGTGATATTTTCTACTCCATTTAATCTCATTCATTTTCATTTACCGGTCTTATGTCAGTATTACCAAGACTATTTGTAAATACTCTTAAGATCTACTCAGAATTACAGATATCAACTTGTAGAACCTGTTCTTACACTACAGTATTCCTTGCATAAACACTTAATATATTTTTAAAATGTCGCTCAAGTGAAATTAACTTATACCTCCAGTAACTCTGACGAAACATCAAATTTGTATTCTCTGCCATTTTCTTCCTCTGGTTCCATGCGTTTGTAAAACAGCATATATGCACTGTGTGTCTTTAAGAGGCAAGAAAAAAATTTATTTTCATTTTGACAAAGTATTACTCTAAAAGTAGACAATGCAGAAGAAAAAACAATATAAAATTATACATGAAAAAAATGGTTACCTTTTCAAAAGAGAAATCCATAAATTTATCTGTAACAGAATCATAGGTCTTGGTCTGTTTAAAAATACAAAAGTTTTACTTCTTTGAAAAAATGGGTATACTTAGCTATATTTATATATAAATTATTTCATAAACAGCTATTTTATACTTAATAGTAACTTTGTAAGTAGTTTTCAAACACCACCGCCTTCATAAAAATTCTACGTACTTCACAATTTGGCCAATATATCCTAATATCTTTTTTTTGGTTTTTATTATTTTTATTATTTTTAGATAGAGAACACTATAAAGTTGAGACTGAGAAAATTTACTATAACAAAAGAAAATAAATGAAGACAGTGAGGCAAGGAAACAGTTGGCCTTGTCCTAATTTTGGTAAATGCAATAAATAAGCGGAAATAAAAACTGAATTTAAATAGTTCTTTCTCAGCAACATTATAAATGAGAAAAGCATATTATTAAAATATCTCATTGGCTGTAATTTATTCTGACATCTCAAAACATCTACCTCCACCAATCCTTCACAAACATAATTTTGAACCTCAAAGTTGTAAGTAACTTTATGCAGATGAAATGGATTTGTCAGTACACACTTTAAGCAATCCAACTGATGGGAGACAGCAAAGGAAGCAACAAAAAAAAGGTAAGAGTCAACCAAAGATCACATACACACACACACACACACGATGCAAAGGAAAGAAAAGGGACGGACACACACACACACACACACACACACACACTCACGATGCAAAGGAAAGAAAAGGGACCATGAAGTAATAAGAAGCAATCAGTAAAGATCTAGAATTTGAATAAGAAACAAAGATCATAGGACAAAAGGAGGCTGAACAAAGGATCACAGAGAGGTAAGTGAACATACGGAATATTACGAGAATTTAGTGGTGGGGCTTCTGAGAACTTAAAGACTGTTTCCTAATAAGTAAGGAGATGAGGATTCTACTGGTAATGCTGGAGAACTTCAGGTGTGCTGTGACAGAAAAAATTTAAAAAGCCAAGGGAAGCAGACAAGCAGCAGGGACAGAGGCAGACATTTTAAAACACAAAGACTGAAAACATTTTTTTTCCTTTGAGACGGAGTTTTGCTCATCTCCCAGGCTGGAGCGAAATGGCTCGATCTCAGCTCACTGCAACCTCCGCCTGGTTCAAGGGGTTCTCCTGCCTCAGCCTCCTGAGTAGCTGGGATTACAGGCGCCCACTATCACACCTGGCTAATTTTTTGCGTGTTTTAGTAGACACGGGGTTTCACCATGTTGGCCAGGATGGTCTCGAACTCCTGACCTCAAGCAATCTGCCTGCCTTGGCCTCCCAAAGTGCTGAGATTACAGGCCTGAGCCACCATGGCCCAGCGTACATTTTATTTTTTTTGAGATGGAGTTTTGCTCTTGTTACCCAGGCTGGAGTGCAATGGCGCGATGTCGGCTCACTGCAACCTCCATCTCCCGGGTTCAAGCGATTCTTCTGCCTCAGCCTCCTGAGTAGCTGGGACCACAGGCACCCGCCACCACGCCCGGCTAATTTTTATATTTTTAGTGGAGGCGGGGTTTCCCCACATTGGCCATGCTGGTGTCGAACTCCTGACCTCAGGTGATCCACCCACTTCGGCCTCACAATGTGCTGGGATTACAGGTGTGAGCCACCATGCCCGGCCTCAAAACATTTTTTAAAGATACTTTACCATAAAATATGTAAAAGAAAAAAAAAAGTGGACCTGCAATTTTAAAAACTACTTTTTAAGAGAAGAGCCTTGCTCTTCTTCCTTCATTTTTTTTTTTTTAAAGGAAACATTCAGCTGAGTACGGTGGCTCATGCCTGTAATCCCAGCACTTTGGGAGCCCAAGGTGGGCGATCACAAGGTCAGGAGATCCAGACCATCCTAGCCAACATGGTGAAACCCCGTCTCCACTTAAAACACAAAAATTAGCTGGGCATGGTGGCACATGCCTGTAATCCCAGCTATTCAGGAGGCCGACGCAGGAGAATCACTTGAACCAGGAGTTGGAGGCTGCAGTGAGCCAAGATCACGCCACTGTACCCCAGCTTGGTGACAGAGTGAGACTGTCTCAAAAAAAAAAGGAAACATTCTAGGCTAACATCTACAGATGCAATTGGTTTAGTGGTGGCTTTAGCAGTAACTCAATGTTTACTTCCCTATTCTACCCATTTCTAAATTGTTAGCAAGTGGATCGCTTTTCTTTTTCCATTCAGCAGAGTAGACAAGAACACCGAGAAGCAATAAGGAAGCCCTTCATTAAAATCTGGGATGTGTATCATTTCTCAACTTTTGGCTAAGATCAACTATAAAATCCAGACTGTAAATGGTCAATTCATAACAAATATGGTTAAGTCAAAAAACAACTTTATTTGGGCTAATCTATGAAACGGAAATGACTAATATTTGTCTTGTGAGAATCAAGAGAATATTTTAAAACAGTTCTCAGAAAATTGATACTAGGATAAACTGCCTACAGAGAAGTGAAATTATTACAATACTCCAACCTAAATGTCTTTTAAATATCTATTGTTGGCTAGGTGCTGTGGCTCACGTCTGTAATCCCAGCACTTCAGAGGCTGCGGTAGGTGGATCACCTGGGTTCAGGGGTTTGAGACCAGCCTGGCCAACATGGTGAAACTCCATCTCTACTAAAAATACAAAAATTGGCTGGGGATGGTGGCAGGCACCTGTAATCCCAGCTACTCCCGAGGCTAAGACTTGAGAATAGCTGGAACCCAGGAGGTGGAGGTTGCAGTGAGCCGAGATCGTGCCACTGCACTCCAGTCTGGGCAACACAGCAAGATTCCGACTCGGGGGCGAAAAACAAAGAAGTCTTTTCTCAGTTATGTCACAGAGAAGATGTCCTTTTTCTATCCAGTATCTAGTGTTATCCAGGTTGCTGCTGGTGTTATAAAAAGCACTGAAAGAACAATCCTTTAAAACTTAGCTCAAGCCAACTTCCCTGCCAAACATTTTTTAAATTTTTTCTTATTGTGAATCAGGTAGCCTCTTGAGCCACAGTAAGCTAAGAGAGACTCCCTTGTCAAAGATTTTTCAGATTAAGTTAGTAAACAGTAATTTCTTTTTGCTCTGATCCCACAGAATTCACTGAGTAAACAATTTACTCAATCTTTATTCTCATGGCACTGTAATTCAACTCCCATACTACTAAGCTTTTATTTGTCTTACCTTCTTAATTGGGCTGTTGTGGAAAGCAGAAATAGCACTTTAAAAATATTTCTGAGAACATATTAAACTTCCAATTAATATCAATTGAATAAATTTTTGATTTAATCATAGCAATTAAAAGAAAGTTAAGCGACTCTGCTACTGGATTTTACGGTATGACAAAGCACTTGGAAAGACACAAACCATTTATAATTTCTGAATAAAACTTACCGTCATCTCTCCACCAAAACATTCAGATGCAAGTTGAGCAGAATCAAAAGGTTTTACCTCAGCATCATTAAAAAGATACCTAAAATAGAGCATATAGTATTAATCCAGTATGCATATAATGAGTATCTTCATATTATGTCTACTATTTTTTGAATAACCAATGTTACAAGTGTCAAATTATTATTTCATGAGGTAAATTCTAAGTTCTTATTTTTACAATTCTAATCTACTAGAAATTGGAAATATAATTTTATAACATACTCTTAAGCACCTTATAATCAGATAGATCCATTTATGACCTAGGATTAACAAAAGAATTCATAAAAGAAATAAAAAAGTTTGTTTAAATATAACATGTAACACTATTAGGAAAAATTAAGAGATTGGGAGAACTTTCAAAGGTACCATTTCAAAATTTATGATCAAAAAAAGATCCAAAATATACTTATGGAAACATTCAAATGGATAAAAAAAGGAAAAGGCACCATGGACATGATGGGTGAAGGAGTGAAAAATAATTCAATGAAACTATTCTGCTAACTGAAAATCAATTAACAATTGTACATTTTCTTCAAAGCAATATCCCCAGCACTTAGAACAGTGCCTATAGCACACATATAGTACCTATAGGCCAGACCCTACCTAACAATATCTGAAGACCAAAAAACAGGTACTGGGGACTGGTTTAATGACTTCCAACCATTAACTCGATAAAAGGATAAAAAGAAAGTGTGTGTGGTCCTCCCAATAGAAGGAGAAACAAGCAGAGCATGCAGGTAACTTCTAATGGCACACATAAAGCTACCCTGTAGAAGATATTCAATAAACAGCTCTTGAATGAATAGAGAAGAGTTGAAATGTTGTCTATAAATCTCCTAAAGTTGTCTGCAAAACTGTGTGTTCATTTCTCCAAGGAAAAGATTCAAATTCTCAAGAGTTAAAAGATCCGTATGTTTAAGAACTGATTTACACTGTCTGTTGAAAGTTATCCTTCATTTAAAAATTCTGTCTGCCTCGTTTCCAACTTTCGTGGGAAGTTTTTAGAAAACTAAGCACTGAAAACATATCAGAAAACTACCATAAATTCTTAAAGGAAAAAAGTTTTGAAATATTTAAAACTCACCATTTATTGTTTTTATAAGCATGCGGATTTACTATATCTCTGATAAAGCTATAATAGTGTCCACCATCTGCCGTTCCTGTGTGAACAGTTACTCCTATCAAGTCATATTCATAGCTCTCTGAGTCTTTTGAATGATCACTGACTTCTTTAAAACCTGAAATGATTTACATAGAATGGAAATAATTTTCCAAACTTCACAACAGTTACTTAGAAACACTTTTTAAAATAAACTTTATTAATTACAATATTTTATTAAAGTCATTTTAATAAAATAAAAATAATTTTCCCAATGTCACAACAGTTACTTAGAATCACTTTTTATAATAAACTTTATTTACAGAAATAGGCACAAATAGTTTATATGTTAAATAGGTACAAAAACAACTATTTGCTAGTCATTCACCATCCTTAGCCTACTACCATAAAGGACATATTATACAAACCACTAGAAAAACAACCATGTGTTAGTACATAATTATGGACAACTTCAATATAAGGTATAAATATAAAATATTTTTGTTTAATCTGACTAGTCTTTTGAAATAGGTAATATAAAATGCTCCATTCTATTTAATCTTTACTAGGAGCAGACAAACGTAAGACCTAAAAAGGAATTAGCATACTTCTTTTATTCTCATGTTAAGAAAAGTGGTTTAAACATGGTTTCCTTTTAAAAAAAAAAAGGAAAACGAACCAATGTACTGGCAGCTTCCAAATATACATCAGTTAATAAAAAACACTATGTATTAAGAGATTTGTGTAGACAGAAACAAAATAAAGAAAAAGGTACACTTCCTATCCCCAAAGATTTAAAATCTAAAGGTAATAAAAGATACTGAGGAAAAAAAATGTAGAGTGGTCTAATAACTTTGAAGACGATGTATGATCTATGATCTGTATTCCCACTACCACACAGAAAGGAAAAAGTAGAATACGGAATAAGGAAATGATGAGATTTGGCTGACTTGAGGGTACAGTCTGAACTGGAACATGAAGAGATAATTAGGTCAGTAAGAGAAGGGTATGACTCAAGGTGTCAAGGCAGTGGCTGAGGAGTGTAGATATGCTTACAGAGGCAGTGCCAGCATCTGACTGCATCACTTGTGGCCTAACAAATTCCTTTATCCTGGCATAAATTCTGCTATCTCCACAAGTGGAGACATCACAAGAAATATAACAAAGCACAGCTGTGAGGAGGTTCTGCTCTACTTTTCCAGAAAAAAAATGTTTTTCAAATAGATGGAGTCTTGCTCTACCATCCAGGCGGGAATGCAGTGGCATAATCATAGCTTACTGCAGCCCTGGACTCCTGGGCTCAAGTGATCCTCCCATCTCAGCCTCCCAATAGCTGTGACCATAGGCATGTGTCACTGCACCTGTCTAATTTTTCAAATGGTTTAATAATAGGTCTAAAAAGTAGGATGTATACATACAATGCCCACTTCTTAACTTCGCCTGTCATCTCTACTGGTCCATGTTCTACAACTTATTTTTATTTTTTTGAGACAGAGTCTCGCTCTGTCGCCCAGGCTGGAGTGCAGTGGCGCGATCTCAGCTCGCTGCACCCTTCCTAAAGAAGGATAAATGAGCAAGAGGCCAGGCACAGTGGCTCACACCTGTAATCCAAGCACTTGAGGAGGCCGAGGCAGGTGGATCGCCTGAGGTCAGGAGTTCGAGACCAGCCTAGCCAACACGGTGAAACCTTGTCTCTACTAAAAATACAAAAATTAGCTGGGCCTGGTGGTGCGTGCCTATGGTCCCAGCTTCTTGGGAGGCTGAGGCACAAGAATTACTTGAACCTGGGAGGTGGAGTGAGCCAAGATCGTGCCACTGCATTCCAGCCTGGGAGACAGAATAAGACTGTCTCAGGAGACAAAAAAAAACACACACACACACACAAAAACAACATAAAAAGACTTACCCCACGAGATTTAAGCTCCACAAGAGCAACAACTGTGCTTATCCTGTTCACCACTGTGTCTCCAGTATACAGAAGAGTGCCTAGGAACATAGTCCTAGTAGATACTAAATATTTACTGGTTAACTGACTGAATGCATGACATTGTCTTAACCTTCTCCCTTCTAAGATTCAATTTTTGTTAACTGTGTAGTTGATGACAACTTTATAATTATGCCTACCTTGTTATGGAGATTGACAATAATCATAGACAAGAGAAAGAAATGGAAAAATCACCTTCTTTCCTCTCACTCTTTCCCATAAGAAAATCTTCTGTATAGGGCGTCATGTCCAAACGTAATGGGAAGGAAAAGTGTGTATTCACTTTCTCTTTCATCATCGTGACCATATTAAATGTATATCTCATAGTATTGAAACTCAAAATGCGAGGCAGTTTCTTAAAACATGCCCTGAGAGACAAGAAAAAAATTAATAAAGATTATTTTTCACAAATATTTCAGTTGGTTTGAGTTCTGTTATGCTATATCCATTTCAATTTTCAACTCAGAGTTAAGAAGTATATTAGTCCCCCTTATCCGCAGGGGATACCTTCTGAGACTCCCCTGACTGCCTGAAACCGAGGACAGTACCGAACTCTATATACACTATGGTTTCTCCTAAACAGACATACCTATGACAAAGCAAATTTAGAAATTAGGCACAGCAAGAGATTAACAAGTATTAATAAAATAGAACAATTATAACAATATACTGTTCACAATTTCACAGATTTTAGCAACGTCATCGTATGTTTTCTTTCCATATTCCAGATAAAGTTTAATTTATAAATTAGGCACAGCAAGAGATTAACAAGTATTAATAAAATAGAACATTCTAACAATATACTGTTCACAATTTTACAGATTTTAGCAACCTCATCATATGATTTTTTTCTTTTCATATTAAGTTGAGAACTTTAAGGCATTTTACGGCTTCTCTTTGGCAAAGCCCAACTGTTATGATCACTACTCTTGCACTTTGGTGCCATTAAGTAAAATAAAGGTTTCTTGAATACAAGCAGTGCAATACTGCAAAGGTAACCAAAAGGGCTACTAAGTGACTAATGAACAAGTAGTGTATACACCATGGACATGCTGGACAAAGGGATGGTTTACATCCCAGGTGGGGACTGTACCAGATTTTATCATGCTACTCAGTCCAGTGGGCAATTTAAAACTTAAGAATTATTTTTGAAATTTTCTATGTAATATTCTCAGACCTTGCCTGTCTGCAGGTAACAAACTGCAGAAAGCAAAACCACAGAGAAGGGAGACTATAGAAGTATTCTAAATCACATTATTATTAAAACTATACAGTCAGTCCCTGAGCACTAGGCAGCAGCACTCCTGCTCGCCCTTTTCCCACCGCCCACCACTGAAGGGCAGCCTGATGCCTGGCAGCCACCCTCTAGCACCATGTCACAGAGCAGAGTCCCCACGATGCAGAAGAAGAGTCTGCAGGGCTCCTGGTAGAATTACACTTTAGCAATAACAGGAATGGGGGCAATGTTCCAGCCTCAGTTTCTGTTTCTACCAGTGACATGGAAAAAGTACTGCTAGATGCCCAGCATGAGTCTGGACAGAATATCTCCAGGAGTTCTCACTGTGACAGGATACCTCGCTCTCAGACATCAGAAGATACTAACAGAGCTGCTGAAACAGCCAGCCATAGCATTGGAGAGAAAAACAGCTCTCAGGCTAGGCGCGGTGGCTCATGCCTGTAATACCAGCACTTTGGAGGGCTAAAGTGGGCAGACTGCTTGAGGCCAGGAGTTCGAGATCATTCTGGCCAACATGGCGAAACCATGTCTCTACTAAAAATATAAAAATTAGCTGGGTGCGGTAGTGTGCAAGCCTGTAACCCCAACTACTTGGGAGGCTGAGGTTGCAGGGAGCCAAGATCACACCACCGCACTCCAGCCTGGACAACAGAGCAAGACTCAAAAAAGAAAAAAGAAAAACAGCTCTCAGTCTGAGGAAGGTTATATTGAGAGAAGGAAAGAAGTTGAAAGCATTTTGAAAAAAAAACCTCAGATTGGACATGGGATTGGTTGAGTTAACCAGAAAATATTCCCCCCAAGGAGTTCCTCTCATAAGGGCTTGCTGTACATTAATGCATATAATTTTTACAACAATCCTATAAGGAAAGTACTGTTACTCTCTCCTGTTTATAGATTAAACACCTCACGTGCATGGCCACTCTCAGCATGAGAAACATAAGCATCATGAAGAAAGAGGGCATATTCTCTGCAAAATTTCTGAAGGTTTTTCTTACATCTCTGCTGTTCTCTCATTTACTGGCCACTGGATTGGGAATGTCTATTAAAAGGTGGCTGACAACCTCCACCAGCACCTTTTCATGAAGAATTGGAATCTGGCTGTTCATTAGTGGGATTGTATTTGAGCTTGCACATAGTTAATTGAAGAGCTGTTATGATCCTTGTATGGCTGCATCACTTGTGTTTACTTGTTCTATAACTCCTGCATTCCTAATTTAGTAAAATCAAAGAATAGACACTAAAATCAGGCTGATCTACAATTATACTTAAGGGATCAATAGGCAAGTCAGACTGATTAATATCTACTGTAGGCTGGGTGCGGTGGCTCACGCCTGTAATCCCAGCACTTTGGGAGACCGGAGCAGGTGGATCACGAGATCAGGAGATCGAGACCATCCTGGCTAACACGGTGAAACCCCGTGTCTACTAAAAACACAAAAAATTAGCCGGGTGTGGTGGCGGATGCCTGTAGTCCCAGCTACCCAGGAGGCTGAGGCAGGTGAATGGCGTGGACCTGGGAGGCGGAGCTGGCAGTGAACCGAGATTGTGCCACTGCACTCTAGCCTGGGCGACCAAGCGAGACTCCATCTCAAACAAATAAATAAATAAATAAATAAATAAATCTACTGTAAAAACTTGGTAGTAAATTTTCACTGGATATTAGATATAAATATCTGAATATGAACAATTTCACTAGTCTTGATGTATGTAGTACTTTAAAAATTATCTATAACCTTAATTCAGTTAAAAAACTATATTTCAAAAGAATGAATAACACTGATATTAAAATCACTACTTTAAAGAGTTTGTCCAAAATAAATATTGTGGCCTTATATTACACTACTGTAGAAAGTATTATTTAATTTAAATGAATGCAGGTTGTCTACTAAAGATTACACACAACTATGCTAATTTTTCTTAATAGAAGCCAAGCTATAACTACAAACTCAGCTGTATCGTTTACATATGAAACTACTCTTGCTTTTGCAGTATAAGGTCTTCAGCCTCTGATTATTAGGTAATCACCTTGGATGATGAGTCAGCTGCTCAGTATCTTTTTACTCTTCATCACTCTGCATTTGTGAATTTATTCCTATCCTCTGTCCTCAACTTTCGTGTGCTCTTAAATATCAGCTTTATTCTAAGCAAATTTGTGTCTACTTTAAAAGACTGGAAATGAAAAAATCTTTGCCAAATCCATCAGATTACTGTATTTACATAAGGTTTAACATCAAATGTCATAAAAGCTTCTTGATGAAACCAGGACTGCTCCCCATTTGGACATTTTTTTCTTTCTACAGCATCCTTGTTAGAAAGGCTGCCCCCTTGACATACTGTATATACGTGACTGTGCATTTGTTTCATCTTTCCATACTTAATTCGATTGTTAAACATTTTAATTTGTTTTTAAAAAAACAGCAAACACACCCACAACTTTTTCCATTCTGACAAGATTTTCCTATGTCGAGATAAGAAAAATAAAATGTTATGGTAGACTATGATAAACACCATGATAAAGATACAAAAGGGTGCTATGGAAGCATGAAAAGGAGTTCCATCATTATCCAGGGCCAAGGAGGTCTTGGTTCAGAGTTTTCTTTTCTTCCCTAAATAAAAGGAATCAAAATACTTATTTTTGTGAACCAGAATTGCAAAGTCTGGCTGTAATCCCTCACTGGATGAATGACCATATATAAGTTACTTAACCTCTCTGAGCTTAATTGCTGGGTTGTAAAATGGAGATTACCTACCCCATACTATCTTTGAAACACTGCCTGGCAAACAGCATTCACTTAAGTGTCAATTGCTGCTACTACAATAACAATAGCAGCAGCAGCAGCAACAGCAGAAAATCAACTGGTCACCTAAATCCTATACCATAACATATTGCTAGTTCAAGTTCAATTTAAGCAGACAAAAATATACAAACTCTGATTTACAAAAAAATGAATTTTAGGGAATAATTTTCCACTGCACATAAATATCAAAAGAGAATTTATTTAAGCCAAGAACACAGTCAAAAATAAAAAAAGTATGAATTTAGGGAAAGAAGGAATGAAAGATGTTACAGGCAGAGGGAATGAAAATTTCAAAAATTCACTATTTTAGATTATTTGGGAGACTGGCAAATGAAGTATAACAGAGTCAAATGTATGTAATGATAGAGTGTGAACTTCATCCTAACAATTTTGAAGAATAACTAATGAACTTGTGGCATGGGCTGAAACCATGCATTGTGTCAATAAATAAAAGAGATGAGCAGATCCGGAAAGACTGGAGAACAGGTGACAGAGCACAGCAAAGCATTCTAAACTAGGATGACAAAAATAAACAAAACACATCACTAAACTACCTTCTGGAAAAACCCAATGCTTTTATTCAGCTGTCATTTTCTTAGTTCAGAATGCTTTGTCAGTAGCATATTAGTAAAAAATTGGTATTATGGTGATTGATAAGTTACTCAGGTAAAATGAATAGATTGAGAAAACCAGAGGTCTGAAAACAGAGCAGTATATGATCCTACTGAAGATAATAAGCACTTTGTTCACTTCCTCAATTGGCCCATTTCTGTTGAATATTATGTTAGTACAGAGATATAAAAGTATGGTAAGAACAAAAATGACTGACTACCTGGGAGAGATGTGACAGGTATTTCAGAAAAACAGCAGAATCCTATCAGTCAAAAGAAGGGGGTTATCAAGAACGACAGATTTAATCATTACATTTATTCCAATTAGAATTCTCCAAAGAACTTGACTCAGACCCTTGATGATCTTTTAGTGACTCATTTATTATATTCCTCTACAGCAGTTAACTTTTGACTGACTCCATTTTATGTATGTCCCTAACTCTTATCCTAACCCAACTCTCATCAGATGAGTTTGTCTTCTTCGTGTAATCACCTGCATAGCTATGCTTTCATTTGACTATGTCCACCTAACAACTTGCCCAACTACACCTCTTGAAATTGGAAAAATGAATACCATCCCTTTCAAATAAACACTGACCTGGAAAACCTCCTCTTAAGCAATTTTAGTATCTTATTGTATAATGACTTTTTATTCTCTGCCTTCAAACATGCTCTGATATCTTTCATCTAGAAAAATCCTTTGTTTGAGACCCAAAACTCTTTCTGGCTACTATTTTCCTTGCTGTTTTTGTTGCCCTTTTTTTTTTTTTTTTTTTTTTTTTGAGACATAGTCTTGCTCTGTCACCCAGGTTGGAGTGAAGGGGCATGATCTTGGCTCACTGCAACCTCCGCCTCCCAGGTTCAAGCGATTCTCCTGCCCCACCCTCCCAAGCAGCTGGGACTACAGGTGTGAGCCACCACAACCAGCTAATTTTTGTATTTTTAGTAGAGACAGGGTTTCACCATGTTGGCCAGGCTGGTCTCGAACTCCTGACCTCAGGCAATCCACCTGCCTTGGCCTCCCAAAGTGCTGGGATTACAGGCATGCACCACCGTCCCCGGCCTGTTGCCAAACTTTAAAAATCAATGATTTATGCTTGATTCCATGTGTCCCGACAATGTTGCTTCTATTCCTATAACCTGACAAAACACATCACTAAACTACCTTCTGGAAAAACCCAATGCTTTTATTCAGCTGTCATTTTCTTTCGTCTCTGTGAATTATGTTAATTTATTAGTTTCTTCTTGAGATTCTCTTCCCAGTTTGGGGGTTACCATTTTATCCTAATCTTCTTTCTTTCCTTGTCTCTCTTCAGTCACTTTGTCCTCTGTACTTTTAGGTTGGCTTAGCTCTTAGTCTTTTCCAACAATTACATTATTTCTCAGGCAGATATTCTGATAGATTCAATCACACAGATAAACCTAAAACTTGGATGGCAATAATGTGACGCCATCGTGTTACCAATCTTATTTTCCACTACTGCTCCATGTGAATACATTACTTAAAAATGCAGGCTGGCCTAATCCTAGAATTTTTGCACATTCAAGGTCATTTCTATTTCTCTGCATTCGTTCTTAGTAACTAACTGCATAAGATGCTCTTTTCAATCCAATTTCTATTTGTCTTTCAATATAAAATTAAAATGTTTACTCAACTACTCTGTCCTAAACTTGCCATTTTATGGCTCTTAAGAGCCTTTTGGCCAGGTGCAGTGGCTTCATGCCTGTAATCTCAGCATTTTTGGAGGCTGAGGTGGGCGGACTGTTTGAGCCCAAGAGTTCAAGACCAGCCTGGAGAACATGTGAATCATGAAAGAATAATAATAAAGGGAAAAAAATGTATAATATTTGGCATGCATTAGTAGAACAAGTATAGCATTTTTTTTTTCTTTTTTGAGACAGGTTCTCAATTTTTCACCGAGGCTGGAGTGCAATGGCACAATCATGGCTCACTGTAAGCTACCTTCCGGCCTCAAGTGATCCTCCCGATTCAGCCTCCCGAGTAGCTGAGACTGTAAGCGCATGCCACGTCTGGCTAATTTCTAAAATTTTTTGTAGCAACAGTGTTTCCCTATGTTGCCCTCAAACTCCTGGGCTCAAGTGAACATCCCTGAACTCCCAAAGTGCTGGGATTACAGATGGGACCCACTGTATGTGTAAGGCAATTTTTATTTGAAGACCACTAAATTATTATTTTCCAAGAAATTCTACTAAAAATCAAAGCTGAGGAAGAATATTTTTGATCAATGTATCAAAATATACATATCCAAAAATAACAACAATACACTGGAAGGGAACCAGCTTGAATGTATTATAGTATAAACACTTATTTAACACTCTTAACAGTTACTAACTCTCAAATCTACCTCTACTCTAGACCTCTCACCAAGCTCTAACCGTAACAGCCAACTGCCTGCAGGACCTTTCTAGCCGGATGCCCCAATGAGAACTCAAATTCAACTTGATTATCTCCCTGAAATTTGCTTATTTGTATCTTAGGAATCAGCATTGGGAAAGTTTCTTTATTCTGTGACTCCATGTCTTCACATGTAAAATGGGGATAATAACAGCATCTACTGCAAAGAAATATTGTGAGGATTAACTGAATTAAAGTTCTCAGAACAGTGCTTGCTAAATAAAAATACTATGGAAAGGCTAGCTAGTACAAAAAGTCCCTAGTTAGCTACTACAGAAAATTCCAAAAATAAACAATTCATAAGTGGTGTGATGTTCTGAGTATCATGATAAAATCTTGTACCATCCTGCTTAAGATATGAATCATCCCTTTGTCCAGCTTATCTGTGCTGCAGACACTACCCACTTATTGGTCACTTAATAGCTCTCTTATTACATGGGCTGTCATAGTATTGCAATGCTTCTGTTCAAGTAACCCTTATTTGACTTAATAATGGCCCCAAAGGGCAAGAATACTGAGCTTCATTTGTAATTTAAACTTTATCATAGGTATGTTATGCACAGCAAAAAGCAGTATATATAGGGTTCAGTACAATCTGAGGTTTCAGACATCTATTGTGGGGTCTTGCAACATTTCCCGAGGATAAGGGGTTCCACTGTATTACCTGAGAAAACGCCACAAAAGCTAGACATCTGAGACTCGATACAGATAATGATGAAAATGATCAATGTACTTAATGTCCATGTATCTGCTCCCCAAAATCTACATTGTTTCAAGTTGAGTGATTACCACTTTCATACAGCTCAGTATATGTCAAAATATAATGGTAATTCACTGAATAACTAGATGAAAAGTTGCTCCATGAGACTGAGCTCCATGCAGCTGATTTTTACCTTCATCATATAATTTCCATCAAAGTTTAATCTTAGTTTACCCTTAGTTTGTCTTTCACTTCTACGGTGAACATAATAAAAATCACATTTGAAAAAGCATACCTTTTTTCAGCTCGTACTTTCTTCCCACAATGAGAACAAGTATACATGTTATCACCTTCCAAAGTGTCTTTTATAGTAACTTCATCAAGAGATTCCTGTGTATAAAACCATATTTAAAAGTTTCACATTACTGTTTATAGCATGCAAATATACAAAAGGTGGCAATTACAATTTTTGACAGAATGCTCAGCAAAAAATTTTTTTTTTTTAAAGTGAATTCTTAAATTTTAGTAAAAAACTGTTTTTCCTCATATTAAGATATTCTACAAATCTTAGTAACTTTTTTGAAGGGTTAATTAAAAATTTAAATTTTGATTGGGCAAAAAAAGCTTTATGGTTGATGTTTAATTCGTATTTGAATTAACAGTAAGAAGAAAATACATAGAAACATGAAAAAAGTTTAAAAATATCAAGATGACAAACATAAACCCGCTATACACAATCAGTTAAAAGCATAAAGTAAAAAAATTATGTGCATTATTACTCACATAAATGTTCTTCATATCAGCCACTTGGCACCTCACAGTATAAAACTCTTCAGCAGTTTGACTAACATGTTCACAATCCTAATCAATAGACATAAAAAAATTAGTAAAAACTAGTAAATTATAATATAAATGAAAATATATTAAGATCTCCAAAAAGTAAAAACCAGGTATAATACTTACCAAGGATACAACATTGTTTGTAATTACACCTCCAAATAAACTTTTGACAGTATTTTTCTTTAATATAAAACAAACAAAATATGAAACTAGTTAAAACGCAGGAAAATTTGTTCAAATTTCAAAGAAACTTTTCAGTATTCTGATACTAACCAGTTCTGGAGACATTTCTTCGATTTTGGTAATCAGATCAGTAAAAAACTCTGTCATATCTTTCTGTTCCCCAGTATTCAGTGGCTGCTTATCCATGGTGTATGTTTTACAGAAAGGTCTAGGATTATATGCTTTGCATTCACTCTCCTGCAAATAAAAAAAAAGGGGAACATTCTAAGTGTCAGATAAAAATAAGAAAATTATAGGTTCTTCAATGAACACATAACAAAAACAAAAGAACAGGTAGTAAATCTACAAAGTTAGTTTTAAAATGGTTGCTTCTATTTCTTTCTGTTTAATTTTCATAGTATTTTTAATTTAATGGTCTTGGTGCTAGAAGATTCTTAAATTACCTAGGATATTTGTATTTTCAAGTCAAGGAATTTCTAGGAAAAAATCTGAGACTCAAATGACTCACAGCCGGGCACAGTGGCTCACGCCTGTAACCCCAGCACTTTGGGAGGCCGAAGCAGGAGGATTATGAGGTCAAGAGATTGAGACCATCCTGGCCATCCTTTACCAACATGGTAAAACCCCATCTCTACTAAAAATACAAAAATTAGCTGGGTGCAGTTGCGCATGCCTGTAGTCCCAGCTACTCAGGAGGCAGAGGTTGCAGTGAGCCGAGATCGTGCCACTGCACTCCAGCCTGGCGACAGAGCGAGACTCCATCTCCAAACAAAACAAAACAAAACAAAACAAGAAAACACTGACATCTATATTGCAAAGCATAAAATATACAACCTTTACAGGCTGAATAAACTTTCCCAGAGACTGAACTTTGTTTTAATAGCTTTTAAAATAGTCATTTAAACCAGCAATTTTCTATTTGTCAATTCAAATGGCACTTTCAGCTTTGTTAAAAGGAGATTAAAGGCCAGGTGTGATGGCTCATGCCTGTAATCCCAGCACTTTGGGAGGGTACGGCAAGTTGATTGCTTGAGCCCAGGAGTTCAACACCAGCTGGGGGAACATAGTGAGACTCTGTCTCTACAAAAAATAAAGAAGATAGCCAGGCATGGTGGTACATGCCTGTGGTCCCAGGCAGTGGGGCGGTGTCGAGGTTGCCATGAGACGAGATGGTGCCACTGAACTCTAGCCTGGGTGACAGAGTGAGACCCTGCCTCAAAAAATAAAAATAGTCAAAAATACAGAAAAAAGTATGACACAATCCCTGTCCTCACGATTTAACAGGTGAGAAAAGTAACATATATACAAGGTAGAAATAACAAAGAGGCATGGTGACTTGGAATACTCCGGTTAATCTGTGGAACAGATGGTCTCTTACAGAGTTTGAAACCAAGCTGACTCTTGAAAAATGAACATCAGAAGAAAATGGAGAAGAGTGACACAGGTAGGAAACAATGGCATAAATAAACCCACAAGCAATGAAGCAGCAAGGTGATGGGCTCCAAATGGAGTGGGACAAGATAGGAGGTTGAAGGGTAGGGGCAAAAAACCCAGAGGGTGTGTGCCATGGTGATGAGCTCAAATACCATTCTGTTCGTAATGAAGAAGCACTCAAGAGTTTTAAGTAGGGGAATAATATTGTAAGATTTACTATCTTTTTAAAAGATTGATCACTTTTATAGTTTTAGGCATTGTAATTAAGGGATACAAAGATAAATCAGCTAGAAAGCTGCAAGCATAAAAGGGGAAGACCTTGTGACAGAAAAAGGATAAGACACAACAGATTCTTCAAAGGACAAATTAACAGAATGTAGACAACTGAGATAACTTTTAAAAGTTATTATGACAAATAACAGAGATAACTGACATACACCTCCGGGCACGGTGGCTCACGCCTGTAATCCCAACACTTTGGGAGGCTGAGGCAGGCAGATCACTTGAGATCAGGTGTTCGAGACCAGCCTGGCCAACATGGTGAAAGCTGTCTCTACTAAAAATACAAAATTTAGCCAGGCGTGGTGGTGTGCGCCTGTAGTCCCAGCTACTTGGAAGGTTGAGGAAGGAGAATCACTTGAACCTGGGAGGTGGAGGCTGCAGTGAACTGATATCACACCACTGCACTCCAGCCTGAGTAACAGAGCAAGACTCTGTCTCAAAACAAATAAATAAATAAATAAATAAATAAAATAAAAAGAAAAAGAAAGATACATAGTTATGACAAAGCCAGTTCAAACGAGCTCCATTTAACGTTTTTAGGTTTTGTCATAGGGTACACCTAATTTGTTTCCCTCCATGTTTCTTTTTTTTTTGAGACAGAGTCTCACTCTGTCACCTAGACTTGAGTGCAGTAGTGAGATCTCAGCTTCCTGCAACCTCTGCCTCCTGGGCTCAAGCGATCCTCCCTTTTCAGCCTCCCAAGCAGCTGGGACTACAGGCATGCACCACCATGCCTGGCTAATTTTTTTTTAGTAGAGATGGGGTTTCACCATGTTGCCCAGGCTGGTCTCAAGCTCTCGAACTCAAGCCATCCACCCACCTTGGCCTCCCCAAATGCTATAATTACAGACATGAGCCACAGTGCCTGGCCTAGCCTCCATGATTCTTGAACATACCATTAAATATGTAAACATTTTCTGAAGCTCCAGAAGAGTGGTCTTGTGCTTCATATCCTCTGAATACTGAAAATCAAGAGAAAACGCCATTAAAAACACAGACATGATGGTAGTAAATTAGGCATTCTAGCAAAGGAAGTCTTGCAATGTACACTGTATCTGTCTTCATTCTTTTGGCTATATAAAAGAAAAACACCGACACATTCAATTCTTTAGTAATTATAGCATTAAAAATTGTAATACTTTGTTACATAAATACAGCTATTACTATCCTATAAGGAAACCAAAGAGAGAATTTTAAAAATCACTTTCTAGGTTAACACTTATTTGGTACAATGCTGATGATTTCCAAGAATGCAAGAATGAAAAACACTTCAGGTGCAATCAAAGTTGTCTTCCACAAGTAAACCTACACATTAAAAAAAATACATTTGAAATATTAACCAATGACATATCATCATCATTTATTCATATCTTTACTCTTTCTGGAACAGTATATTCTTCACACTGAAGAGGAATACCGGCCAGGATCTTTGAAAACTGTCTAAATATTCAACTATCAATAAGTCAAATTCAGGAATCTGGCTAGACTCACACATTAGAGACTTAGTATTGAATACCAAGCCTTATAGGAAAGATCCATATTCATGCAAGGTACTTATTTCACATATTCTACCTCACTCAAGTATTAAAATGAATCTATAAAGTAGGTATTATCCTTATTACAAATTATTACCTCGCGTAACTTTGAAAGTCTTGTGGAATAATAGGCGTCCACAAGCTAAGAGTATACATTAGTTATTTTTGCCAGCTTTATGGAAGTAAGACTGTAAGTAATATAGCTCTTCTGTTTAGCAGCTTATAATCAAATCGAAGTCAAGATATGGACTAAAACAGAGATCTATTCAGCATATAATTACTGTAAAATTATATATTAAATTCAACAGGAATTGAACAAAGGGAATCAACAAAATTGGCAAAATAATTCCAGTGTACTCCTGTTATATGAGAGGCTTAATATTCCATATTATGAAAAAAGTCACACAAAATGAAATTTTCCAACGTATCAAAGTATTGATTCAGAATAGAAAAAAGTTCAGGAATAAAGACCTGGATTTATATTTTTAATATTAGAGAGTAAAGTATGAGTGGCTAAAGAAAAGAGCTGCCTAAATTTATTAAAGTCAAGCAACAACGAGGGAATTTTACTTAATGTGCAATTTTTAAATAAATACATAGCCTGCATCTATATGTATTTACTTAAAAAATTGTGTTCATATCCATTAGGATGACTATTATTAAAACAAACAGAAAATGTCAAGTGTGAGCAAGGACGTCGAGAAATTAAACCCTTATGCATGCAAAACGGTGTAAGCCCTGTGGAAAAGGTAAGGCTATTCCTCAAAAAATTAAACACAAAATTCCCATATGATCCAACAATTCCACTTCTGGGTATACACCCAAAAATAGTAAAAGCAGGAACTCAAACATGTTTGTACACCCATGTCCATAACAGCATTATTCAGAACAGCCAAAAGGTGAAAGCAACCCAAGTATCCACTGACAAGTGAAAGAATAAATAAAATGTGGTAAATACAATAAATTATAATTCAGCCTTAAAAAGGAAAGAACTTCTGACACATACAACAGCATGGGTAACCCTTGAAGATATCCTAAGTGAAATAAGCCACTCACAGCCAGTCACAAAAAGACAAATCTGACTCCACTTATATGAGGTACCTGAAACAGGTGAATTCATAGAGATGGAAAGTAGAATAGTGGTTGCAAGGGGGGTTGGGAGGGAGAATGGAGAGTTAAGTGTTTAACGAGTTTCTGCTGGGAAGGTGAAAAAGTTCGAGATGGATTGGTGGTGATGGCTGCAAAATAATGTGAATGTATTTAATCCCCCAACTGTATATATGTATAAATGGTTAAAATGATGAATTTAATGTTGCATATATTTTACCACAATTACAATATATGTAACTTTCTTTAAACTTTCTGTGAGCATCAGAATAGGGAACAATATAATTAACTGAAGTGTTCATCTTAAGAATAAAGTGCCCACTTGACTAGAGTACCTGCCAGAATCATAGCAAATTCTGTTAAGAATTTTCGGCTGGGCGTCGTGGCTCACATCTGTAATCCCAGCACTTTGGGAGGCCGAGGTGGGGGGATCACGAGGTCAGGAATTTAAGATCAGCCTGGCCAAGATGCTTAAACCCTGTCTCTGCTAAAAATACAAAAATTTGCCAGGTGCCTGTAATCCCAGCTATTCGGGAGGCTGAGGCAGGAGAACGGCCTGAACCCAGGAGGCAGAGGTTGCAGTTAGCCGAGATTGTGCCACTGCACTCTAGCTTGGGTCACAAAGCAAGACTTTGTCAAAAAAAAAAAAATTATATGTACATAGGTCTACTTTTTTTTTTTTTTTTTTTTTTTTTTTTTTTACTGTTTACTCTTATTTTAGGTTCAGGGGTACATATGCAGTTTTGTTATATAGGTAAACCGTGTGTCACGGAAGTTTGGTATATAGATTGTTCTATCACCCAGGTAATAATAGTACCAATAGGTAGTTTTTCAATCCTGTTCCTCTTCCCACACTCCACCCTCAGGTAGGACACAATGTCCATTGTCCCTGTGTGTCCATATGTACTCAATATTTAGCTCCCACTTATAAGTGAGAACATATGGTATTTGGTTCCCTGTTGCTATGTTAGTTCACTTAGGATAATGGCCTCCAGCTCCATACATGTTTTTGCAAAAGACATGGTCTTGTTCTTTTTTTATGGCTGCATAGTGTTCTATGCTGTATATGTACATTTTCTTTATCTAGTCCACTGCTGATGGGCATGTAGGTTGATTCCATGTTTTTGCTATCGTGAACAGTGCTGTGGTAAACATGCTTGTGGATGTGTCTTCATGGTAGGATGATTTATATTCCTTTGGGTATATACCCAATGGGATAGCTGAGCCGAATAGTAATTGTTTAAAGTTCTTTCAGAAATTGCCAAGCTGCTTCTCACAATGGCTGAACTAATTTACATTTCCACCAGCATGCATTCCCAGTGTATATGCATTCCCTTTTCTTTGCAACATTGCCAGCATCTGTTACTTTTTGACTTTTTATTAACAGCTATTCTGACTGGTTTGAGATGGTATCTCACTGTGGTTTAGTTTTGTATTTCTCTAATGATGAGTAATACTGAGCATTTTTTCATATGCTTATTGGCCACATGTATGTCTTCTTTTGAAAAGTGTCTGTTCATGTCCTTTGCACACTTCTTTTTTTTTTTTTTTTTTTTTAAGAGAGTCTCGCTCTGTCACCCAGACTGGAATGCAGTGGCACAAACTCAGCTCACTGCAACCTCCGCCTCCTGGGTTCAAGTGATTCTCCTGGCCCAGCGTCCTGAGTAGCTGGGACTACAGGCACACATTACCACACATGGATTTTTTTTTTTTTTTGAGAGAAGTCTCGCTCTTGTCCCCAGAGTTTGAGTGCAATGGCTCGATCTCAGCTCACTGCAAACTCTGCCTCCCGGGTTCAAACAATTCTCCTGCCGCTGCCTCCCAAGTAGCTGGGATTAAGTCACCTGCCATCATGCCTGGCTAATTTTCGTATTTTTTAGTAGAGACATGGTTTCACTATGTTGGCCAGGCTGGTCTCAAACTCCTGACCTCAGGTGATCCGCCCACTTCGGCCTTCCAAAGTGCTGGGATTACAGGTGTGAGCTACTGTGCCTGGCCAAAGGCTTTTTTTTTTTTTTTTTTGAGACAAAGTCTCGCTCTGTCGCCTAGGCTGCAGTGCATTGGCGCCATCTTGGCTCACTGCAACCTCTGCCTCCTGGGTTCAAGGGATTCTCCTGCCTCAGCCTCCCAAATAGCTGGGATTAGAGGCACCCGCCACCACGCCCAGCTATTTTTTTTTGTATTTTTAGTAGAGATGGGGTTTCACCATGTTGGCCAGCATGGTCTTGATCTCCTAAATTTCCTAACCTCGTGATCCGCCAACCTCTGCCTCCCAAAGTGCTGGGATTATAGGCGTGAGTCACCACACCCCACGCGTGGCTAATTTTTGTACATTTGGTAGAGAGAGGGTTTCACCATACTGGCCAAGCTGCTTTGTCCACTTTTTAATGGGGTTGTTTCTGCTTGTAAATGTAGTTTTTAACTAAAAATAACATTTATGAGATCTACTCATAATCAGCACATCTGAGTGTTCCTTCTGTTTCTACTAATTCCTAGAAGTGTTAATAGCTTTAAAGGTGGTTATCAATATGAAGAAGAAAAACCAAGAAGCATGACCAAGTTGCCAACTAGAAAGAAAACCAATGAAAATATGCTTCTTTAATAACAACTGCTTTTATAAGACCATGCAGATGGGTATACCAAATTTATTCAGAAATATTTCCATAAGCTAAATGAACTAATCATTCAACTATTTTTAGTCATAATGTACAGAGATAAATTTTAAAATCTCAATAACTAAAGCCAAAAAACCCAGAACCACTTGGGTAAACTATAAACTGGAGACTTTAAAGACTAACTTAAACATAATAAAGAATTCAGAGAAAGTATATAAAGCACTGCAATACTTAACAGGGAAAAAGAAATCAAGACAAAAGATAACATGATGAGGCCAGGCTTGGCAGCTTTACACCAATAATCCCAGTACTTTGGAAGGTCAAGGTAGAAGCATCTCATAAGCCCAGGATTTGAGACCAGCCTGGGCAACACAGTGAGACCCTGTCTCTACAAAAAGTAAAAGTAAAAAACTTAGCCAGGCATGGTGGCATATGCCTGTAGTCCCAGTTACTCAGGAGGCTGAGGTGGGAGGATCACTTGAACCCAGGAGGTCAACACTGCAGTGAGCTGTGCTCACACCACTGCACTCCAGTCAGGGTGATAGACACTGAGGCCTGCCTCAAAAAAAAAAAAAATAAAAAAATCCAAGAGCAAGTATAAAGGAAGTTCATCAAAAAACTCTAAAAGCAGTACAAAAGGTAAACTAAAAAATAGCCCATGGTTGGCCGGGCATGGTGGCTCACACCTGTAATCCCAGCACTTTGGGAAGCTGAAATGGGAGGACTGCTTGAGGCCAGGAGCTGGAGACCAGCCTGGTCAACACAGAGAGACCCCATCTCTATTTATTATTTTAAAAAACAAGCAAACAAAAATAGCCCACGGTAAAAAAGAATGAAAACTAGAAAGTGAATAAAAATAACATGGAGCAGAGCTTACACAAACAAATTAGGTCCACAATCCAATTCACTTTGGGATAAATATAAAAGAAACAAGCTAAGTGATTCTGGTAACACTTCTCTACTTGGATTCAGGGTTTCCTTATTTTCTCTGTAATAAAAATATGTATTTATTTATCTTTGTTTTTTATTCTCATATGTTCTCCCAGTGAATGCGTTTTTACTGACAACATGATATTCATTGTATACACTGAGCATGCATATTCCATAACTGTGCTTTCCTTTGAGAACTAAATTGTACTACAGCATTATGAGTAATCTACTAAAATGTAAAACTATGTAAAATACACATTAGCTAGTTACTATAATCAAATTTACTTTTATTCATAAATTATTTTTTCAAACAACATTTACTACACTGAAATAAAAATTTATCAACAAAATATTAAAATCTGGTTTATAATTTTGATTTTTAAAGTGAGGAAAATTCTACCTTGGCAGTGAAGACAGCCTGTCTTGCCTCAGGTATCATATAAAGTTGCTGAATAGTAGAAGCTAAGTAACAAGTAGCTCCAAGGTTAGTAAGGCCAACAAATCTACATTCAGCACGGACATCTTCATGAGGCCAGTAATCCCATTTATAAGGTGCATGGGCTGCTGAAGAAAGAGGGAGGAAAAGATCCCCCCCAAACAAACTATGAAACATAAGGTATTTTGCTTACATTAACAGCCTCTACCTCCATTAGTTACCTCATTAATATATATAGAACATTATATACAATTTTTTAAATAAAGAATACACATGGAAACTTATTTATTCTCTAAAAATTCAAGACTTTTAAAACTTGATTTTACTTAGCCCCAAATTAGTTTTACAGAAAGAGCCAAAGTATTTAAAATGCATATAAAAAGGTCCTTCACATCAATGTTTACTTTTTAACTTTAATAACACCCTACCAATAATCATTTATAATGTTAAAGTATGTGAAGAGCAGATTCTTTTGTTAAACAGTGCCCTCAAAATCTTATTTCTGAATTAAAAATTTATAAAGATTAAAGGAAAAGAAGAATGCTTACACTGCATGTGTTGTGCCATAACCCAGTTGTGTATTAGCCTGTAGTTCTCAACAGACCCCTTTACCATCTCTACTAACAAATCGTAAGCAGCAGCTCTTGAAGAATGTGATTTGCACTTTGGCTGTTGTCGGTCCTTCAGACTTGGCAACAAAAACAAGAGATTGAAGATATCTCTCAAAAATTCCTGGGGAGTAAAAGCAAACATGTTATCTAAACTGAGATATTAATTACATTCCAAATATAGTTAACATATAAACAGGATGACAGGCTACAATTAAGCTACTCAAAAACGTGTAGCAGCATGATATACCATCATCTGAAAGTCCTATGTTCATTTCTCTTAGAGAAAACGAAGGCAGCGATCATCTTTTACTCTTCTCTCCTTTTTGATACCTAATAAGCTCATTCTTAGACTCTTCACATACAATGTTGTTATTTTCTATTCCATTAAGTGATGTAAAGTTTTTGTTAAGGCCTCATTACTCCCTTGACAAGTCTGACTGGCGCTTCTGCATTAACTTTCCCCTTACTTCACTCTACTAATAAATAATAGCAACAATAACAGTGGCAAAATCAACAGTTTACTTATATGGTTGAAAGGTAGTACTGTTGTACTTTTTCCAAAATTTAGTCTGTCTGAGAAAGGGGGTGCTGGGTTATCTTTTCCACTTGTTTTTTTCTAATTGGTCCTTTGCTATTTTACCAAGTTATTACCCTCACACATCCCAAATAGTACTATGGTACATTGTTCTACAGTATAAAACCTCCTGGAGTACTGTGCAGAAAAGAGATACCACAGTAAGACTGAGGATACCCACAGAAAGGCTAACCTTTGCCTACAGTCTGCAAACGTCACTGGTAAGTAAACAGTTCCCGACAATGATAAAAAACTCTCCAAGTGAAAACAGTGGCTCACTGTGCCTAACAGGTTTATGCTAAAGACCTGTTTTCCTTTCAGGAGTCTGGAGTCTGGGCAACTATGGTCAGTTATCCAGTCACTATGTGCCTACATGAGCCACCCTGTGATAAAACCAAGGACTCCTAGGCTCAAGAGAACGTTCTTGGTAGACAATACATCACATGTGTTGTCATGCTCACTGAACACATCCTGTGGAACTCCAATGGAAGACAACTCTTGGAAAGTTGCAACTGGCTTCCTCCAGACTTCGCCTTGACACCTTTTTCTTTTCATGATTTTGCTTTGTATCATTTTGCTGTAATAAATCTTAGCCATGAGTATAACTATATGCTGAGTCCTGTGAGTTAGTGAATCAACAAACCTGGGGGTGGTCAGGGAAACTCTTGAAAGACGTATCAAAAAAAGAAATTTTTGAAATATTTTTCCATAATAACTTCACCTCTTTCATCTATTGTTAAAGAATGTGTAATTCATAGTTCTTAGCAAAGAAAAGTAAGTTTAGCTAGGAAACATGGAAAGTGGTTAGGAGGTTTTTTTTTCTTTTTGAGACAGAATCTCACTCTGTCACCTGGGATGGAATGCAGTGGCACAATCTCGGCTCACTGTAACCACCGCCGCCCAGGTTCAAGCGATTCTCCTGCCTCAGCCTCCCGAGTAGCTGGGATTACAGGCACCTGCCACTACATCCAGCTAATTTTCTGTTTTTTTTTTTTTTGTTTGAGTCTTGCTCTGTTGCCCAGGTTGGAGTGCAGTGGCGCCATCTCAGCTCACCCCAAGCTCCGCCTCCCGGGTTCACGCCATTCTCCTGCCTCAGCTTCCCAATTAGTTGGGACTACAGGTGCCCGCCACCACATCCGGTCTTAATTTTTTGTATTGTTTAGTAGAGACGGGGTTTCACCGTGTTAGCCAGGATGGTCTCTATCTCCCGACTTCGTGATCCATCTGCCCGCCTAGGCCTCCCAAAGTGCTGGGATTACAGGCGTGAGCCACTGCACCCAGCTTATTTTTTGTATTTTTAGTAGAGATGGGGTTTCACGATGTTGGCCAGGCTGGTCTCGACCTCCTGACCTCGTGATTTGCCCGCCTCAGCCTCCCAAAGCGCTGGGATTACAGGTGTGAGCCACTGCACCTGGCAAAGGGCTTATTTTTATAAGCCTTTCACAGAAAGAACCTACTCATATACCTCACAGAAAGAAGAACCTGCTCAAACTATGACCTGAGAGAATATTAAAAATAGTTTTTCGTGATTGATATGGTTTGGGTATTTGTCCAATAAAAGAATTATTGTCTTAGTCTGTTTAGGCTGCTGTAATAAAATATTGTCAACTGGGCCGGGTGCAGTGGCTTACGTCTGTAATCCCATTTCACCACATCTAATGGTGAAATGTGCTCCCCAGTGTTGGAGGTTAGGTCTAGTGAGAGGTGTTCGAGTCATCAGGGTGTATCCCTGAAGAGCTTGGTTCCTACCACACAGGAATGAGTGAGTTCTCACTCTTTGAGTTCATGCAAGAGCTGTTGTTTAAAAAAAAAAAAAAAAAAAAAGTGTTGCACCTCCCACCTCCCTTTCTCACCATGTGACACAGCTATTCTCTCATGGCCCTCTGCCGTGAGTAAAAGGCTCCTGAGGCCTCAACAAATAAACCTCTTTTTTTATACCCAGCATCAGGTATTCCCTTATAACACCGCAAAATGGACTAATACAGCAATAGATCATAGGGTAATTTTTGACTTATAATTCAGAAGAAATTCACTTTAAAAAGTTATCAAAAACTTCCATGTGCACTAAAAACATTATGTAAATAAGGTTTTTCAGAATTCACATATATAAAAATAGAAAATAGGAAGAGAGAATTAATGAACACTATCATTCTAGCTTAATATTCACCTACAACTCTATTAATAAGGCCCATCCTTCTCACTAATGCATATTTTCAGTAGAATTTCATTTTTTAATGTTTCATACTAGTTTGGCAAAACAAAATATATTTATGCTCCTTTAATTGCCATGTCCCAATAATAAATGTAATGTAATAACTAAATATAGAAGAAATTTAAGACAATACCATGTACACAGGAAGTATTTTTATTAACTTACATATATTTTGTTGTAGAGAAGTATGACAGGCAAATAATAAAAGATGTTCAAAGATACTAATAAATACATTACAATTACATTCTGTGGGGGAATCAAGTGGAAATACTGTGGAGGAATTAGGAAAAAATTTAGCTAAGTAAAATTTCAGAAAGGAGAGTTTGGAGACGATCTCACTCCATCACCCAGGCTAGCGTACAGTGGTGGGATCATGGCTCACTGCAGCCTCGATCTCCCAGGCTCAGTCAATCCTCCCAGCTCAGCCTGCTGCGTAGCTTGGACTATAGATGCTCACCACACCTGGCTAATTTTTTTTTTTTTTTTTAATAGAGACGGGGTTTCACCAGGTTGCCCAGGCTGGTCTCCAACTCCTGGGCTCAAGCAATCCTTTTGCCTCCACCTCACAAAGTGCTGGGATTACAGTTGAGAGTTTAGAAATTTTAAGAGAGATGAATAAAAGTTGCTACAGCACTTACATTTCATTAATCTAAAAGAGGACCATAATTTTGTCTTTGAAAACATCAATTTCAATAATTTCCCGAATGTATACTGTCTACAAAGACTTAAAATTCAAAAATTTACAAATTTAAAAAATCTGTGAGGAGACATCTAGGTTTTTCAAGATTAAGAAATATGTAAACAATAAAAGTTTAAAGACTAGTGCACTCTGCTGGTTTTCAATCCATTACCAGATTTATTTTGTTAATGCACATCCTTGACATTATTTGATCAAAACCTTAAAAGGCTCCTGTTTTTACAATTATCTACTGATACATAATAATTATATATATTAATGGAATATATTATATTTTGACACAAATACAATGTGTAATGACGAAATCAGGGTACTTGGAATACCTATCATTTCAAGCATTTATCATTTCTTTTATTGGGAATATTTCAAATCCTCCCTTTTAGCTATTTTGAAATACACGAAAAAATTTTTTAACAATAGTCATCCTACTGTGCTACTGAGCACTAGAATTTATTACTCCAAGTGTATGTTTGTATTCATTAGCCAATCTCTCTTCATCCCATCCCTTCCCAGCCTAAAATTACAAAAGTAATTGCCATGGCCTAAAAGTTTTTGTCACTCTGAAATTTGTATGTTGAAACCTAACCACCAATGTGATGGTATTAGAAGGTGGGACCTTTGGAAGGTTATTAAGCCATGAGGACTCTGCCCTTATGAAAGAAGCAGTAGAGAGACCTCCTACCCGTCCCATCATCTAAGGGCTCCATGAGAAGGTGCTATCCGTGAATCAAAAAGTAAGCCTTCACAAGACACCGTGAATCTGCCAGAGTTTTGATCTTGTACTACTCCCAGCCTCCAGAATTGTGAAAAGTAAATTTCTGTTGTTATAAGCTACCCAGTATACAATATTTTATTTTATTTATTTTTGAGACAGAGTCTTGCTTTGTTGCCAGGCTGGAGTGTAGTGGCACAATCTCGGCTCACTGCAGCTTCCACCTCCCTGGTTCAAGGGATTCTCGTGCCTCAGCCTCCCGAGTAGCTGTGATTACAGGTACGCACCACCATGCCTCGCTAATTTTTGTATTTTTAGTAGAGACCAGGTTTCACCACATTGGCCAGGCTGGTCTCAAACTCCTGAGCTCAAGCAATACGGCTGCCTTGGCCTCCCAATGTGCTGGGATTACAGAGTAAGCCACTGCGCCTGGCCCAGTTTACAATATTTTATTACAGCAGCCTGAACAGACTAAGACAATAATGCTTTTATTTTATATATAAAAATAATTTCCTGTGCCCACAATAGATGGCCACCAAGTTTGCCCTATACTGCCTAAAACATTGGCTAAACTGAACCAACCAATTTTCTGCATGAAACCAGTGCTTTCCTATGACTTAATTTTTACTCATATTCTTTCCTATGACTTAAATGTTTCCCTTACTTTTCTACAAAAGATATCCATTAAAAAAGCTGTATCTGGCCAGGCGCTGTGGCTCATGCCTGTAATCCCAGCACACTGGGAGGCTAAGGTGGGCGGATCACCTGAGGTCGGGAATTCGAGACCAGCATGGCCAACATGGTGAAAACCCACCTCTACAAAAACAAAACAAAACAACAACAACAAAAAATTAGCTGGGTGTGGTGACACACGCCTGTTAATCCCAGCTACTCGGGAGGCTGAGGCAGGGGAATCACTTGAACCTGGAAGGCAGAGGTTGCAGTGGACCGAGATCACACCACTGCACTCCAACCTGGGCGAAGCTTTATCTTCTTCAAAGCCTTTCCTAATCATGTCAATGCAATCTGATCTTCTAAATCTCTGATGATTCTCTTTTTAATAACTATTATTTATTTCCATGAAGTATAAATATCATGAGCAGCCATAATTTGTAAGGGTACACGCAAATTTTGCATAAGACAAATGTACTGTTTGACTGTCCGTTCTAAGAATCAGGTCTGAGTTGCAATCATCCATTTGCTCAACATAGTTTTTAGACACTATGCAAAGCAATAGAGATAGGAATGATACTCATACTTTAAAAGGAGAAGAAAGGAGGAATGGAGAAGGAGGAAAAAAGGAAGAAAAAGGAAGGGAGGAGGAGAAAGAAAGGAAGAATGAAGATTAGTACCACTGGAAAGGTAAAAGAAAGAAGAACGGAGAAAAGAGGGGAAGAAGGGGGAAGGAGGAGGAAGCAGTAGTAGTGATAGTGGTGGTGTTGCTGATGACAGATTATTATGCAGCTGCAAAGTGTAAAATATTTATCATGTTTCTTTATAGAAAAAATTTACCAAATCCTGCATGAAAGTAAGTTCTAGAAATATATTTTTAAATACTTAAGGAAAAAAGTAAAAATCATTAGAGTAGAAGAGATTTTAAATATCTTGGAGTTAAGGCATATTTTCCTTAATATTACAAGAAAACCAACTGCCTTCAATACCTCTACTCGGATATCTAACTGACATTTCAAATTTAATATTTCCAAAACAGAACTCTTGGTTTTACCGCCCATTACCCTCTCCCATTTCTGAGTTTTCCTTTTCTTAATAATTGGCATTATCATTCCCTTAGCTTCTCACGCTTAAAATTCAGGAGTCATTCTTGGCCGGGCATGGTGGCTCACGCCTGTAATCACAGCACTTTGGGAGGCCAAGGCAGGCGTATCATGAGGTCAGGAGATCGAGACCATCCTGGCTAACATGGTGAAACCCTGTGTCTACTAAAAATACAAAAAATTAGCCGGGCATGGTGGCGGGCACCTGTAGTCCCAGCTACTTGGGAGGCTGAGGCGGGAGAATGGTGTGAACCTGGGAGGCAGAGCTTGCAGTGAGCTGAGATCACGCCACTGCACTCCAGCCTGGGTGACAGAGGGAGACCTCATCTCAAAAAAAAAAAAAAAAAAAAAAATTAGGAGTCATTCTTTATTAACCTCTCTCAAATCCAACATATCTATCCAAATCTGAGACCTGTGAGCTCTACCTTCAATAAATATTCCACATGAAAGCACTTTTCACCATTGTCCCTCTCTGGAACCATCTAAAAACTTCCTAACTGGATCCCTTGACTCATACATTTGCCCTCTGAGTTTGCCCATAGACTAATTTTCCAACTAGAGTACGAGTAAACCTTTTAAAATGTTAATTCAGATCACATCTCTCCTGTATGAAATCTTCTAAAATTTTCCCTTAACATCGAAACCAAGGGGAAATTATAATTTGACTACATGAACATGAAGACCTTTTCAATAAAGAATGCTAAAAACAACTAACTTAACATTATTCTGAATGTTTGAGAAAAAATTTGGTGAAGAAATGGAAAGAGTTAAACTTGTAAAAGAGGAAGTAATAGAATTACTTGCAGATGATTGTGACATGAGTCTGCTTAGGGAAAATAAAAGAAAAACAAGAATTACCTGCACATAATAAACCAAAAACAAATGAAGAACCAAAGAACACTAACAGCTGAAGATAACTGAAAACAGTCTAGCAACAATAAGTCAATTTCAGATGGCCTGCAACAATTGTATACACAAATTCTTACTATACATAAATGACAAGTTAAAAAACATAAGCAATGATTCCTTATCAACATATCAACAAAGGACAAAACTCCTAAGAATAAACTTACTAAGAAATACTTAAAACCTAAATTTTGTAGGAAAAAAACTTTAAAATAAAAAACATAAAACGATTGGCTTTGCATAAATACAACAAATCATACTCTTCCACAGGCAAAGTGAGTATCATAAAGTTAATTCTGCATCAATCTGGAAATATAATACAATCTCAACCAAAAAAGTAACACAATTTTATTTTTTTAAAGAACTAGATGAACTGATTCTAAAGTTTATGTGGAAAAATAAATACCCAGGAAAATACTGAAAAGAAATAATAATGAAAATGGACTACTTCGGTCAGGCGTGGTGGCTCATGCTTGTAATCCCAGCACTTTGGGAGGCCAAGGCAGGCGGATCACCTGAGGTCAGGAGTTTGAGACCAGCCTGACCAACATGGTGAAACCCTTCTCTATCAAAGATACAAAAATTTGCTGGGCGTGGTGGCAGGTGCCTGTAGTCCCAGCTACTCAGGAGGCTGAGGCAGGAGAATCGCTTGAACCTGGAGGGCAGAGGTTATAGTGAGCCACTGCACCACTGCACTCCAGCCTGGGTGACAGAGTGAGACACTGTCTCAAAAAACAAACAAAGGGACTATCTCTACAGGATATTAAGTTTAAATCTACATAATTAAGACATGATATTTGTGAATGAACAAACAAATCAATAAGATGAAACAGAAAGTCCAGAAATACATATGGTAGTTTATTTGAAAAAGGAAGCATTTGTAATCAGTAGAAAAAAAATAAATTAGTTAATTATTAGGATAACTGGGTACATATCTGAAAAAAAGTTATCCATTTCATTCCTTTCACCTAAATAATTTCCTGATAGAAAAACTTAAATGTAAAATATTAAGTTATGAAAGCATGAAAAAACAGGAGTTTTTAAAAGTATAACACAACATCTAGTAGCTGTAAAAGATCAATAAACCTGACTACATGAAAAAAAAATTCTGCTTGGAAAATAAGCAGGCCAGGTGAGGTGGTTCACGCCTGTAATGCCAGCACTTTGGGAGGCCAAGGTGGGCGGGTCATCTGACATCAGGAGTTCAAGACCAGCCTGGCCAAAATGGTGAAATCCGGTCTCCACTAAAAATACAAAATTTAGCCAGGCATGGTGGTGCATGCCTGTAATCCCAGCTAGGAGGGAGGCTGAGGCAGGAGAATTGCTTGAACCTGGGAGGTGGAAGCTGAGGTAAGCTGAGATAATGCCACTGCACTCCAGCCTAGGCAACAGAGCAAGACTCTGTCTCAAATAAATAAATAAATAAATAAGAAACAAGCATAACAAAAACCATGAAGTCAAGACAGAAAAAAAAAAAATCTTGCAATTCATATTACAATGAGATAGTTTCCTTAATATAAAATATTTTACAAATTAGTTAAGGACTGTAACATACATAACAGGGATAAAGGAAAAGGATCTGAGCAGTCAGAGAAAAGATAACACAAATGGCTTTCAAACACTTGAAGGGAAGTTCAGCCTTACTAATAAAAGTAATAGAAAATAAAACCAAGAGAATCTTTTTGCACCTATCAGACTGGTAGAAATTATCTAAACGTATAGTATGTTGGCAGAAATGTTGGAAAATTGGAAATTAATCTCAGGTTGTAGGTACAAACATAAATTGGCTCAGCCTCCACAGTTACCTTGGTTTTCGTTTTTAACATAACCAAAACCATAAATGTATACTCCATGAACTAGCAGTTCTAACTTTTAGAATGTCTTCCTACATTTCCTAAATCTATGTGTTAAATGTAAAAAGATCTCTGTAATATCACTAGAAATAGTTTAAGACAATGTTGATCATTACGAAGCTAAATATATTACATACATGCAGATAAAATAATATTCTGGGCCAGGCATGGTGGCTCATGCCTGTAATCCTGGCACATTAAGAGGCCGAGGCAGAAGGATTGCTTGAGCCCAGGAATTTGAGACCAGCCAGGGCAACATGGCGAAATCCCGTCTCTACGAAAGATTTTAAAAAATTAACCGGGTATGGTGGTGCCTGCCTATAGTCCCAGCTGCTTGGGAGGCTGAGGTGGGAGGACTGCTTGAGCCTGGGAGGTGGAGGTTGCAGTGAGCTGAGATCATGCCACTGAAGTCCAGCCTGGGTGACAGAGCCAGACCCCATCTCAAAGATAATAACAATAATAATATTTTGAAGTTACTTTTACAAAATGAATAGCCAAGCACGGAGGTGTGCACTGGCTCACATCGGTAATCCCAACAGTTTGGGAGGCCAAGACAGGAGGATCACTTAAGGGCAGGAGTTTAAGAACAGCCTGGGCAACACAGCAAAACCCCATCTCTACAAAAATAAATAAATAAATAAATTAGCTGGGCGTGATGGCGTATGCCTATAATCCTAGATACCTGGGAGGTTAGGGCAGGTGAATCACTTGATCTAGTAGTTCAAGGCTGCAATGAGCTATGATTGTGCCACTGCACTCCAGCTTGAATAAGGAGACCCTGTCCCTTTTTTTTTTTTTTAAATGAACTGTTTATATACTGAATTTGAAAATCTCTAAGATAGGTGAAAAAAAAGCAAAGCATAGAACACTATGTTTAATGTGTTATCATGTGTAGACAGTATTGCATAATGGTTAACCAATGGTTAAAAGTAGACAGTATTGCATAATGGTTAACCAATGGTTAAAAGTGAAGAGTAAGTGACTCAGTCATGCACTACTCGTTTAACCTGTCTATGCCTCAGTTTCATCATCTGTCAAAACTGGGTCTAATAATATCCACCTTTTAAAGCCTCAAAAATTTGTCCCAGGATAACAACTTGTATAAATCAATGAACAGCAGAGAAGTAAAAAAATAGTAATAATAAAGAGAAATAAGACTTTGGAAAAAATACATGCAGCAAATACGACAGAAAGAGCTGACATATTCAAAATAAATAACTTTTACAAATGAATGGGAAACCATATACTGACTGAACAAATAAATATCAAATACAAACAATAAGTAAATGGAAAGAAACTCATTCACCAATTAACAAAGAAATAAAATTAAAGCAACATCAAAATTGGCAAATATCTCAGTGACATAAGAATCTGCAGATGCTTGAGAAAGGCATTCTCATACAGTGTGGCTACAAGTGTAAACTGATGTATCCTTTTGTATACCGATATAAACCACGGATTAAAATCAACCTATTTTACTTTTAAGAGTTCTTGAGTAAATAATGGGACAAGTATGCAAAGATGCTGCCTTTACAGTTTTTTCTATAACTTCATAAATGTCAAAGATTTAAATTATTGCCTCTTAGTCAATTTTTAAAAATACATTTTCTTTTTGAATGTACTCATTTTTTAGTGAAAATCGATCACAGAATACTATTTATAAACTGTAAAATTTCTATAAATATGAATTTTATGCGTATTTACTGTATCCATGAAAAGTCCTGGAAGGCCATCACCATCGCGTGACAGGAAATCAAACCAAATGGGAATATTCTTTTTTTGTACTATCTAAAATTACTTTTTCTTAACAATGACTTTCGCTTTACAACGTTATCAGAAAAACCAATTAATATATTTATATTTGGGGATAAAAGTTTTATACTAGTTTATATGTAAGAGAAGACTTCAATCAACAAGGCTGTAAATCTATCAAATCATTTCCAGTGAGTGTCATGGAAAAGGCAAAAAACCTGAAAGAAATAGCACAAGAAGGAGTTTTGTGCATTAGGGGAAGCAGCAAAGATTTCAAACAGATAAGACTGTAATCTTAAGTTGATCTCAAGAATCCTTTAGTCTATGCCTATGAGGACAATCTTCTATCCTTTTGGTTGCTATTTCCTAACACATTCAGTAACTTTAAGATAACAGCTCTCCAGACCATAACAAATTCCTACAATGACCAGGACAAATGCACCAATGGTAAGATAAGATGAACTATTTAATCAAGAGACAATCAAAATGAGACATTTGTTGGTACAGAGTCATGAAGTGTTTCCAATATTCAGAGATAGATTTCATGTCACACAGGTCTTTAAAATATGAAACGAGTACCAAATAATGACTACTTACTAATTCCACTGTATTAGGATATGATTCACAGTTTAGGACAGTAATTCAAAATATACAATTCTATAGAAAGCACACTAATAAAATATAGGTTACTTTTTTTTTTTTTTTTGAGACAAGGTCTCCTTCTGTCACCTAGGCTACAGTGCAGTGGTGTGTGATCATGGCTCACTGAAGCCTCGATCTCCTGAGCTCAAGCAATCCTCCCACCTCAGCCTCCTGAGTAGCTGAGACTACAGGTGTGCACCACCACACCCAGCAAATTTTTATATTTTCTGTAGGGATGAGGTTTCACCATGTTGCCTTGGCTGGTCTCAAACTCCTGGTTTCAAGCAATCCACCTACCTCAGCCATTCAAAGTGCTACGACTATAGGCATGAGCCACCGTGCCCAGCCTTAGGTTACCTTTCTATATTCAGTCAGTCACAGGAATTAACATCTGATTTTGCATTCTAAAAACAAGCCCGTTTTATATTTCCAGAATTCAATTTATTCAAAATTTGCTTTTCTTGCCAGTAATTAAGTTCTAGCAATTTTTATGTCTGTATGTTTAAAAAAATTAACATATCCACATACAATGTGACATAGTTTGGCCATGTCGCCACCCAAATCTCATCTTGAATTATATTGCGTATAATTCCCATTGTTGTGGGAGGGACCTGGTGGGAGATGACTGAATCATGGCGGCGGTTTCCCCCATACTGTTCCTGTGATAAGTGAGTAAGTCTTTTGAGATCTGATGGTTTTATAAGGAGAAACCGCTTTTGCTTGGTTCTCATTCTTTTTCTGCCTGCCGCCATCCACATAAGATGCAACTTGCTCTGACTTGCCTTCCGGCATGATTGTGAGGCCTCCCCAGCCATGTGGAACTCTTGAGTCGAATTAAACCCTTTTCTTTTGTAAACTGCCCAGTCTCGGGTATGTCTTTATCAGCAGTGTAAAAACGGACTAATACACAATGTAACAACAAAAAATTTCAATCACATTTCATAGAAACATTTGATTATCTTAACACTTACCTGTCCTTCCCTTGAAAATTTAAAGGGTGGTTTGTGTTTAATAACACTTGTTGCAAGCCTTAGGAGTCCTGTAAGCCCATCATCTTCTACATTACCATCCTGATGATCAAGGATCTCCCTACTACAAAAAAAAAAAAAATACACACAAGCAAGACAGTTCACATAATTATGTCTTTTATCTTTCCTCAACAATATAAATGTCAATTTCACGTCAAATTTTACCTTCGAATACAGTCAGCCAAATGTCTTGCCAAGGCATCTAAGTCGAGGAGCGTTGTCTTAATACAAAAAGAAAACAAAAATTCAAATATAAATTTTTTATGTTTTACCAAACATAAAATTATTAAAATCATTTCCTTATAGGTAACAATAATTTAGTTCTCCCAAATTCAGTAAGTTATAAACATAATACACCTAACTCTTTACTTATACATTATGTCAATTAATCAAATTAGTCTTAAACATCACTGATCATTCTACAAAAAAGAATCAATGGAATGTTGATAATAAATTAAGTCAATGACGATTTAATGGGTACAGCACACCAACACGGCTCATGTATACATATGTAACAAACCTTCACGTTGTGCACATGTACCCTAAAACTTAAAGTATAATTAAAAAAACAAATAAAGTCATAGTAATCTATTGAGAAGACACTAAAGTTTGTTTTTTTTTTTAATGACTTTATTGAGATGTAATTCACACAGTTCACCAAGGTTTGTTTTTAACAGTACCTTTAAATTAGACTTTTAACAATAAACTAAATTCTACAGTTCGTTCTAAAAAAAACTTGACTTCTCATTATAACTAAGCAACAACATTAAAACAGACTTCACAAAATCTAACTTGAGTCCCCTCAAAGAAACCCAAATCTGTAAAAAGGAAAATTACTTTACAAGCAAGCAAGGTCAGATTCCTATTTTAGCTCAAATCGGCAAGCCCAGGTTTTTTTTTTTTTTTAAAGCACAATGTTTATTTGGCATCAATATTTTAATTAACAATAAGTATATTAAAACTTGCTCAATACTAATTTTTGTAATTATTTCTCAAATGAAAAGTAGATTTTAAGAATTCAGATGTTAACTAAAAAGCAAAAAGTATAAACACCACAGAACTTTTAAATGTAAAGTGAACATACTGAACTTTGATTTAAATACATTTAAAAGTTTAAGAAAAACGTGTCCTAAATATTTCAAAGGATCTTCTTTATGTGTTTCTCATTTTCTTCTGAATTGACAACTTAGACACATTTTAGTTGACTAAATTTATGTACACTGGAAAAAACGGAAGTCTTTATGTGGCAAGATTTGCTTTGAAATTTACTTTTTTTTTTTTGAGACAGAGTTTCACTCTGTCACCAGGCTAGAGTGCAGTAGCATGATCTCAGCTCACTGACTGCAACCTCCGCCTCCCGGGTTCAAGCGATTCTGCCTCAGCCCTCCTGAGCAGCTGGAACTACAGGCGCCTGTGACCATGCCCAGCTAATTTTTGCATTTTTAGTAGAGATGGGGTTTCACCATGTTGGCCAGGATGGTCTCCATCTTTTGACCTTGTGATCCGCCCGCCTTGGCCTCCCAAAGTGCTGGGATTACAGGCGTGAGCCACTGCACCTCGCCTGAAATTTACTTGTTCTAAACATTACTTTGTTTGAATGGAAATGTCATTTTAGTCCAGTATAAGAAAATTAGATATGCAAAAACTGACAGTGTTTCTTTAAAGTAACTTCTATTTGAACTGCAATTTTATTTTACATATTTGGGACTCCAAACTACACGCTATTATAGAAAGCTGTATTTTTAAATTTAAAATCTACATTTCTCTTTCCAAATAAGATATTACATCCACATATCTTATTGAGAAGAGACAGGAAATTATGGATAGATACCAGATGAAGACATTTCAAGTAAAGTCAGAGTAACAACACAAAAGGAATTAGAATAAGGTGGAAAAGCAAAAATATAGTAGAAAAAGGACATCACCACCAAGTTATAGATTAATAAAGTATACTTAATAACCAATAAAGTCATGAACATGTCATAATTCATATTAACAAGAATAGAATACATAGAATAGTATATAATTTTCTGCACATACCTGACTAGCGTCCTTTATATGTATGTTGTCAACTAATTTGCATAACAACCAAAAATACTCTTTACATCCTGGTTTTAATATTGGTTCTTCCTCATAATCATCTATCTATTAAAAAAATTTTATACTTTGTGAAAACATTTTAAAAATAAATAAAATTATAATACATTTAAGAAACTAGAGGCTTTATGAAATAAATTCCTATATTCACTAAACAGTATTCAAAATCTTTTTAAAAATGGAGAGTACACGCTTAGTTTCTGTAAAATCAGAATAACCAGGCATAAAAATGACAAACATAAGAACTTTTAGGAAAATATTAGTCTCAAATTACTGACATTAAAAAAGATACGAATAAGGAGGAAAATAATGTAAATCCAACAACACACTGAATTTCTGGGATTAGTAAAAAGTGGGCTCTAAATTTATTATGTAGTAGAAGCCTTTTAAAGACTAGTATATGCACTAGGGTAGGAATAAAATTTAAAATTCTGAATATCATAAAGATAAAAAAAAAAAAAACTGTGACTTACTAGAGAAGAAAGCTCCATTTATGATTTTTTAATCAGTCAACTTATTAACACAAGGCCCAGAACCGAGTGAGAATAAATGCTATTTCTAAAATAGAGTATCCATGAGAGACCACAGAGCTGAAATCAGTCTCTTCCTAGTAGTAACATGGACACAATGTGTCACAATGCTGTCACCTTAAGTAGTATATAACTACTATCCTCTTGGTAAAAAATCACATACAGTAGTCAAATTATCAAGATTTTAAGGATATATTACAATGGTAAACTTGAGGCAAAGGAAATTTCAAAAATAGAAACTGCTTCTAAACACAGTAAAATCTTACCCTAATAGGTTTGAGTGCTTGAGCATCAGGAAGAAATTTCAGTAATGTTGAGGCAGCCAATAGCAGAAAAGAACGATTGATTGAGTCTCCTCCATCCAGCCCTGACAGGGATAACTTATAGAGACCATTGCATGATTCATGACGAACTGCAGTCTAGATGAAGAAGAAAGTTCCACAAACAGTGTGAGTTAGTATTACAAAGTTAATATGTTAGCAGAAATAATTTTAGGTGATTTTAAATACAATGTTCTGCCGGGCGAGCCTGTAATCCCAGCACTTTGGGAGGCCCAGGCAGGAGGATAACCTGCGGCCAGGTGTCTGAGACCAGCCTGGCCAACATGGCAAAACCCCGTCACCATAAAAAAGACAAAAATTAACCGGGTGTGGTGGCTTGTGCCTGTAGTCTCAGCTACTCCGGAGACAGGCACAAGAATTGCTTGAACCAAGGAGGCAGAGTCTGCAGTGAGCTGATATGCCACTGCTCTCCAGACTGGGTGGCAGACCAAGATTATGCCCCATAAAAATAATAAATGCAATGTTCTAATCCCATACATACATACATGTAAATTACACATGATCAAATAAGGTATCTCAAGGTATACCATAATATATAAATACAGTATTTTAGAAATCCTAAAGCATGGCCATAAAAACAGAAACAAAACAAAATAAGAACAACAGGTAAATACAAAGAATAATTGAGTACGGACATTTAGAATCATTTAAGTTATTTACAAGACAGTAAGAGGATAAAATATTTTCAGAACTAGTAGCAACACAGAAGCAACTTCAATTGGAATATTCTATAGATTGTAAGGAAACTGTCCAAATGTCAAAATGGTTACCTGAGACAGGACAAGAACACAAATGGCATTATATCCAGAACTAATTTTTTTTTTTTTTTTTTTTTTAAGACAGAGTCTTGCTCTGTCTTCCAGGCTGGAGTGCAGTGGCGTGATTTTGGCTCATTGCAACCTCTGCCTCCTGGGTTCAAGCGATTCTCCTACCTCAGCCTCCCGAGTAACTGGGATTACAGGTGCCTGCCACCACACCCAGCTAATTTTTTGTATTTCTAGTAGCGACAGGGTTTCACCATGCTGGCCAGGCTGGTCTTGCACTCCTGACCTCATGTGATCCACCCACCTCGGCCTCCCAAAGTGCTGGGATTACAGGCGTGAGCCACAGGGCCCAGCCAGAGCTAATATTATTAGACAATGTAGATTTAAAAAATAAGTGACTTTGGAGCTAAATATATTATTGTGTGTTTCTATTATTTCACATAGGAACATGAGGTGAGTAATGCTAAGATATGGCTAATAAAAATTATATTGGCCTCAGTGTCAACATGGGAAGCAAAACATATTTCTTTTATTTATTTGTAGTCTCTCTAGCCTCTATTTCTACTTAAATAGAAAATGCAGGCTCGGTGCAGTGGCTCATGACTATAATCCCAAGCAGTTTGGGAGGCCGAGGCAGGAGCATTACATGACACCAGGAGTTCAAGACCAACCTGGACAACACAGCGAGACCTCGTCTCTACAAAAAAGTTAAAAAACTAGCCGGGCATGGTGATGTGCACCTATGGTCCCAGCTACTCGGGAGGCTGAAGCCAGAGGATCACTTGTTCCTAGGAGGCTGAGGCTGCAGGGAGCCATGATTGCACCACTACACTCTAGCCTGGGTGATACAGGGAACAGGGAGATTCTGTCTCAAAGAAAGAAAAAAAAAAAGGCCACAGAACTTTTCTAAAACATAAATTACCAAAATAAATTCTCAAGCCCTTCCTACTACCCGGAAAAACTTTTTTTTATTAATCCAAAGCAAAATAATCATTCTATAAACATTTCAGAAAAATATAAATGCTACATAATATATAATAGTCAAAAGTTCTTAAACATTGTACATAGTTCAAAACACTCTAGACCTTAAAGGATTAAGCAGACAATGTGATATATTTATGGACTCATGCATAATTGTTTCCATTAGCTCTTTTATTATTGATGCTAATAACATGAAAACATATAAAAAGTAACAGTACTAACCTTCAATCTTTATCTTACCTCAGGAATAAGGAGAGTCAATTTCTTTAGCCAATCTTGTAAATGATCACTATCAGCAAGGCTAGATTTCACTAAAGAACAGCAATGAGCCCAACTCACCAAGAGCCACATTGAATAATGTGAAACTAAAGAAAAATTAGAAAACAGTTCACTATAAAGGTTTGTGCTAAAATGAAAACACAATGTTCATTATTAAAGGTAAAATATATCAATATATTATTCAAGTTTTTATTTATTAAAAGTTAACTTCGTGGAACCCTTACCTTCATGTCTAGACCTGTGATCAGACTGAGCTTTTAAAACTCTGTAAAGTAAAAACACCACCACCACCAATTAAATTCAGCAATGAATTAAAAATAATTCAATTTATTAACATATATCCTTTAAGGTTATCACTTCCCCCCCAAAAGTGAGAGAGAGAGAGAGAGAGAGAGAGAGAGAGAGAGAGAGAGAGAGAGAGAGAGAGAGAGTGTGTGTGTGTGTGTGTGTGGTTTTTTTTTTTTTTTAAAGACAGGAGACAGGGTCTCACTCTGTTGCCCAGGCTGGAGTGCAGTGGCGTGATCATGGCTCACTGCAGCTTTGACCTTCCAGGTTCAAGCAACCCTCCCACCTCAGCCTCCCAATAGCTGGGACTACAGGCATGTGCCACTACAGCCAGCTAATTTTTGCAAAAGATTAAGAGAGCTCCATTATTTATTTGTTTTATATTCTTTATCATTTAATTAAAGACTCACTGAAGAAGAGTCAAACTCACTGAAGAAGAGAGTAGAATAATGGTTACCAGAGGCTGGAGGGTGGGGTAGGCTAGGGTGGGGTGGGGCAGAGGGTATAAGTCTAAGGGTATGAAGTTCCAGATAGAGCAGGAAGTTTTGAGATCTATTACACAGCAGGGTGTCTAGTCAATAAAAATATATTGTATGTTTCAAAATAAAAAAACAAACCAAATAAAAGAATCACTGCTAAAATCTTATTACAGCAAATATGAAATGACTTCAGATTTAATAAACAAAATTTGAATGAATAAAACATTGACTGAAATAAGTAAACCCTCAAGAAGTGCTCATGATTTAGTTACTAAAGAGATGTGTGTGACAAACACATAGGTTATAATGATTTAGAGTCTAAACTTAAGACTCCTTTAAAAAATATATAATCTGAATCTAATCATGAAGGCTAATCATGAAAACCCAAACTGAAAAGTACTCTATAAAATAACTGGCTTGTATTACTTGAAAATGTATCATGAGAGAAAGGCTGAGAAAGTTATCTCTGATAAAAAGAAACAGAAAAACTGACAACTAAATGCAATACATTTAGTGGATCCTGAAGCCAAGAAAAATACTGTTATAAAGGATACCAATAGAATTATTTTAATATGAACTACATGTTAGATAACATATCAATGTTAAATTCTATAAATTTAAAAATTTTACTCTAGCTATTAAGAAAATCTCCTTGGTCTTAGGAGATACATAACAAAGTACTGGTAAACAGTCATGATATCTGCAATTCAGTCTTACAAGATTCAGGAAAATATGTAAACACACAGAAAACAGGTGACTCATAAATACAAGACACACTTTAGCAAGAGGTTAATAATATGTAAATTTGGATGAAAGGTATGAGAGAGTTCATCATAATATCCCCCAAATTTTTCTATTAAGTTTAAAATTTTTCAAAATAAAGTTTTAAAACATTATATTCCTGCTATACATACACACATAAAATATATTTTAAAATGCATACCTAGGAGCCAGATTATCATACGTATAAGCAACAGACATAAGTCGCTGAATCAAACTGGTTCCTTGGACAAGAACAAGAAATACCTTTAAAACAAAAACATTTTAAAAGATATTTAAATACAGCAAAAGGAAAACCCTCAAAAAGAACTCATGATTTAGTTACTAAAGAGATGTGTATTACAAAATTTTAACCCAAAATTCCAAATTATTTTGATATTTATCTATAACACAATAAAGAATGTCCTAAGAATTCTTTGAAAATACTGTAAAAATGCCAAGAATTGGAAAACCAGAATTTTATAATCACACTTAAGAGCAGCAACTGTAGGCTGGGTATGGTGGCTCACTGTAATTGCTGTAATCCCAGCAATTAGGGAGGCTCAGGTGGGTGGATTGCTTGAGCCCAGAAATCCGACACTAGCCTGGCCAATGTGGTAAAACTCCGTTTCCACTAAAAATACAAAAATTAGCTGGGTGTGTGGTGCATGTCTATAGTTGCATCTACTTTGGAGTCTGAGAAGGGAGGAACACCTGAGTCTGGGAGGCAGTGGCTGCAGTGAGCTGAGATTGTGCCACTGCACTCCAGCCTGAACAACAAAATGAGAATCTGTCTCAAAAAAAAAAAAAAAAAAAAAGAAAGAAAGAAAAGAAATTACTAAGAATTTAGAAATAGGAGCAAAAATAGTCTTTATGTTCGATTCATAGATTCTCTGCATACCACTGAATTGGGGGAAAGAAATATATACATGTCAGTGGTTTCTTGGGAAGGGGTTGGTGAATAATTAAACATGTTTTTACTTTTGAAGAAAATATATTTAAAAAAACCCCAAGTAGTAATAGATTCCTCAACCATCTTGCAATAAAAATAAAAAAGCAATATAATATACCACAGGTAGAGAGCATGAATTCTAGGTTCAACATTCAGCTTCAGGCTACATGATTCTAATATATATGGAATTCCTCAGTTCTAGTTCTTCCTCATATAAGGGGAGAAAATAATTCACTAACTTAATGAATTATTAAATTTACTCTGCAGGTTGGAAGACTCTGTGCACATACTTCATAAGGCACTGTTTCTGCACTGGGGCAGGCAGCCACAGAAAACATGGTGACACAAGTATATACAATGTGCAAATAAGCAAAAGAAGGAAGGGAGCAGCAACTAAACCAGTCCCTGGCAGAAGTGAGAAAGCTTCCAGAAAAATTGATGTTTAGGCTAAATTTTGCAAATAACTTTTTAAAATGCTATTAAAAAGATCACACGGAAAAATGATGGTAAACTCTTAAATAAGTTAGTGTTCTTCTTATTACCTACAGTATATCAACATTAGATGACTCTGTCTTCGGTATTAACGCAACAAAAATTTTTATTTCCATAGATCTGAGATATACATACTAAGCTGTAATTATTTTGGGAAATAAACTCATGCAAAAACTATATAATATACACCTTTTCTAAAATAAAAAAAAATAACATTGGCCAGGCGTGGTGGCTCACACCTATAATCCCAGCACTTTGGGAGGCCGAGGCACTTGAGGTCAGGAGTTTGAGATCAGCCTGTCCAAGATGGCAAAACCCCGTCTCTACTAAAAATACAAAAATCAGCCAGATATGGTGGTGTGTGCCTGTAATCCCAGCTACCTGGAGGCTGAGGTAGGAAAATCGCTTGAACACGGGAGGCAGAGGTTGCAGTGAGGCGAGATGGTGCCAGTGCACTTCAGCTTGGGCAACAGAGCTAGGCTCCGTCTCAAAAAAAAAAAAACCCCAAACCACTGGCATGTGCCTAGAAAAAAATCTCTGAAAAGATAACACGAAAAGATATTAAGAGTAGTCACCTATGACTAGGGAAAAAGTTCGTTTGTATATTATGAATTTTCAATAAGCTTGTAGTTGCGTATTATTTTTAAACACAAACCAATAACCTATAAACCTCCATAAATGTGCATATGTATTTTACACACTTATGTATATTTATATTATTAAAATCTCAAAAGGAAATCGCCAATAAAGGTCAATAAATGTTGAAATTATTTAGTGAGTTGATGGAAAGAATCACAATTAGAGCATTATTATAACCTGGAAAGTTTATTCTGAAAAAAAACATGACCAAAACATTATAGTAACGTAAGGTTACTAAAGTGGTAGTTCACAACACAGTACATTGTAGAATACATTCAGATTATATTGTTCTCTGCATATATTTCATTTTATTAGATGTAAATGATTTGGAATACTGACAGAGATCACTTTTCCCATTTAACCCCCAAAATTCCTAAAAGGAAATCTGCTTCAGGTTTCCATTTATACCAGTACTTTCTAACCTTATGTCCATCACAATCTATCAATAACAATTCACTACTTTGATGTTTCTTCGGTAGACATGAGGTGAGGTTCTCAAAAGGTTACAAAATGAGATCTCCCTAAAATCTCACCTTGATCACTCCCTACTTCCCGGCTCACTGATGGAGATGTTGGAAAGGCAAATATTTGATTACAGAACCCACAATCAAAAAGATTCTATTTTTATTGCTGGATGTCCTGGTTAATACAGTTGACCCTGTATTACAGGGTCTGAACTGCACAGATCCACTTATATCTGGGTTTTCTCCCAACTGTGGCACTCCTAAGGCAGCAAGACCAACCACTCACCTTCCTCCTCCCTCTTCTACTTCCTGATCAATGTGAAGACCATGAGGATGAAGACCTTTATGATGACCTATTTCCACTTGAAGAATAGTAAATATATTTTCTCTTACGATTTTCTTAACACTTTCTTTTCTCTAGCTTACTTTAAGAATACAGTATATAATAGTATTAACATACAAAATATGCATTCATTAACTGTTACTGGTAAGGCTTCTGGTTAATAGCAGGCTATCAGTAGTTAAGTTCTAGGGGAGTCAAAAGTTATACACAGATTTTTGACTGTATGGAGGGTCAGCATCCTTAACTCCTCTATTTTTCAAGGGCCAACTATATTTTCCTTCATCTCCAAATCCACCCTTTTATACACTTGTTCTATTATGCTAGGGCTAATATATCAAAAACCAAATTCCTCCTTTGCCAGTTGGCTTCCTATTAGGTTCTGCCAGTCTAGGATACTTGAGAGACTCCTCCTTTCTTTTTTGTGTCAGCATTTATCTAAAAGTATTTACCTAGAAGAGACAGTTTGTTTCAGCCTTCAGCTTTTTTAGGCACTCCTAGCACCAGCTTTATCAGGTCCCCTCTGAGAATCTTATAGCAGATGAGCATAAGAGTGTAAAACTGCTTTCTCAGAGGCCTAAACCCCAGTTTAACAGGATCCCTCCTGCAAGCTTCTAAGTTCCTGATAACCCAACCACTTCCCTCATGTTCCACAATATCTAGGGGTGGTAAACGGCTCCTTATCTGGGTTACCTCACAACTCCCTTTTGCTTTCAAAGCCTTGTAACACATACGTGTAAAACCCATTCCCTATTTTAAATTTCCTATGTTGAAATACCAACTATGGCTTCTGTTTTCATAAATGCATCCTCAAAGTATATAAATTACTGAGTTCAAATAATAAATTCAGTCTCACAGATATTAAAATGGCACGATTCATTTCTGCATTCTGGATGATGAAATGAAAATCAATACTGCTTCATAAATCACTACTGCTTTAAAACAATGCCATCAGTTCAGCTGTCAGGTTAAGTCACAGTAATCTAGAATACATTTCTTAAGCATTAGCATATTTCTTCAGTTTATAAGAATAAATGGAATTCATCATTAAACATTAATTTCTGCACTTTACCTCTGTTAATCGTGGTATATGAAGACCCTTAGCATGATCACCAGCAGCCTTCCTTGATTTGCCAGGCCAGGTTCTTTTCCTATGGCTTTCTGCTATACCAGACCAGGCAAAGACATCATGATAAGCTAAATCCAAATCAGATGGATCTACTGCAAACTGGCATATTAACTTCAGCAAGCAAGCAAGACAGTCTAGCTGCCACTGTAAATGAGAAGAAATGGTCAATTCCCTATTTTCATTAATTTAGAATGGCCACAATACAATTTTGAAATTAAAAGACCAGAAAATAAAAATAATTATAGCTAGTACTTAATCATGTAGTATAAAAATTTTGCTGCTCAAATATTATGGTCAGTATCAATTCAATCTTATAAAAATGAAGAAAAAGTATCTAGAAATAAAGAGGGTATACAAGATGTATTTAATGAAATGGAAATGACACTTTCATTTCTTTAATGAAGGCAATATAAAAATACATGTAATAGACAGCTATGAGACTTTTGAAAAAACATACTGCTCATAATTTATAATTTTTTAAAAAATTAAAATGACAAGGATATTACTTATCAATAAAATTAACTGAGAAACAAAGTATTATATGCTGTTTCTCCAAACAAGTGGCACAAACTCTTAATATTTAGGGACCAAAGCAATTGCTAGTAATTCTAGAAAATAATTCAACTGAAACTCTTGCACTTTCCATAACCACATTAAAAATAAACATTTATTTTATTTAAAAAATTGTTTTAAACATTGTTTAGTACATATAAAAAATAAAATTTACAGCTGACTGGAAGCTCAATTTTAATAACAGTTCACTTTCTTTAATTAGAATGTCACTTATGTACAAGATGAGAGTTTCACAGCTTTTTCTTCAAAAGTTCTTAACCTCCTGCTCTCCTGATTCCACTGCCAAATATATTCCTACACAAATATACCAGAAAGAAATGGTACTTTCTTCCTGCAATAATAGCAATACTATAGTACTGAACTGAAAGAAAGATAGCAAGATAATTCAGAGAGAAAAAAAGTCTTTTCAACAAATTGGTGCTATAAAAACCAAATAGCCGTATGAAGAAGGAAAAAAATTCAATATTGCATACACAAAACTCAAAACGTATTGTTACAGATCTAAATGTAAAAGGAAAGACTATAAAACTTACAGAAAGCAGAGGAGAAAAGTCTTTGTGACCTTGGAACAAATATTTGTAGACTGGATACAAATTTCCTTAAAATTAAAACCTCTCCCCTAAAAGATACTGTCAGTATAATGCAAAAGTAAGCCACAGCATGTGTGGGGGGCTTGTCCCCATACACACATCAGAGAAAGACTTCTCCATAATGTTTAAGGGAAAAAACCATCTCACAACTATATACTACTAAGACATTTCACAAAAGAAGATAAACACACAATCAACAAACACACAACATAATGCTAAACATCATTAGGAATGAGGGAAGGACAAGTGAAGCCACTGTGAGATAACACTACTATACCCACTAGAATAGCTCAAATTTTAAAACCCTGGCCATATCAACTTCTGGCAAGGATGTGGAGTAAATGAAATTCTCGTATGTTGCATAGTACAACTGTTTTGGAAAACAGTTTGGCATCTTCTTATAAGGTTAATCTTACACTCACCATATTATTTAGCAATTTCATTACTTGGTATTAATCCAAGAGATTAAAACACACATATACCAAATGACCTGTATGTGAATGTTTACAGAAGCTTTATTTTAATAACCCAAAACTATAAACCACTCAAATGTCAATAGGTGAGTAGATAAATGAATTGTGGTATACCTATACAACAAACATATTACTCAGCAATGAAAACGAACCAACTACTGATAAGACATTTAACAACCTCAAAAATCATTCTGAATAAAAGAAGCCTGATACAAAATGGTACATATTGCACTGATCCAATTACATGAAATTTTCTAAAATGAAAATCTCATCTATAGTAAACAGAAAGTGGAGGAAGAAAAATTAATAGCAAAACTGCAGGACGGAACTTCTTAAGTAATGGAAATATTCTTTGTTTGGATGTTAGAGCGTTACATAAACATTTTTCAAAACTCAACCTTTAAAATTAGTGCATTATTTATTACATGAAAACTATACTGCAACCTCACATCATATGCAAAAATTAACTTAAAATGCACCAAAGACCTAAAAACGTAAGACCTAAAACCAGAAACCTCTTAACAGAAAACATAGTCATCAATCTCTGTGTAAGGGGCTGAGGCAACGGTTTTGTAGATACAACACCAAAAGGACAAGCACAAAGGAAAACAGAGACACTAGACTTCATCAAATTTACAAATTTTTGTAAATCACAGGGTGCTCTCAAGAAAGGGAAAAGGCAACCCATAGAATGGGAGAAAATATTTGTAAATCACATGCACTGTAAGGAATCAGTATCTGAAATACATAAGGAATTCTAACAAATCAACAAAAAGACAACCCAATTAAAAGTGGGCAATGTATGTGAACTGACATTACTCCAAAGATAAACAAGTGGCCAATAAGCACATGGAAAGATGTTCAACCTCATTAGTCACCAAGGAAATGCAAATCAAAACCACAACTAGGTACCACTTTACACACTAGGATAGCTAAAATAAAAGAGACACTAACAAGTCTTGGAAAGGATGTGGAGAAACTGGAACCCTCACACATCGCTGGTAGAAATGTAAAATGTTGCAGCTTTGGTAAACTGTTTGGAAATTCCTCAAAAAGTTAGAAGTTACCACAGGACCCAGAAACTGCACTCTATACCCAAGGCACAACTGTTTATAACAACATTATTGATAACAGCCCCAAACTGGAAACAATGCAGATGTTCACCAACTGATCAATCTTCTACTCCCTGGATTCAGCTGTGACTGAACAAACATTTCACCAAAGATGTATGAATGAATGTGTGTGTGTATATATATGTGTACACACACACATACATGCATACATGCTTATGAATGGTCAACAGACACATGAAAAGCTGCTCAAGATCCTTAGCATTGGGAAAATGTAAATGTTAGAAATCACAATAAAATACCACTTAAGTATTGGCAAGGTATACCACTCCTAAGCATATGCCAAAAAGAAGTGAAAATGCATTATCTACGCATAAACTCATAAACAAATGCTCACAATAGTCACAGTGTAGAAATAACCCAAATGCTTCTCAAATGGTGAATGGATTAAACATGTAATATAATTATAAAAAAATGAATTATTGATACTTGCTATTTCCAAGGATGAATCTTGAAAATAGGCTAAGTGAAAGAAACCAGTCACAATGGACCATATATTGTATGGTTCCATTTATAGGAAATGTCCAGAATGGGCAAATCCACAGAAACAGAAAGCAGACTATAATGGTGGTTGCCTATGGCTAAAGCATTTGGGGGGAGGTTTCTTTTGAGGGGATACAACTGTTCTGGAATTACATGCTGGTCATAGTCCCAAAACTTTGTGAATATAGTAAAAACAGTACATTTTGGAGGAGTACATTGATTGCATGTTAACTATATTTCAAAAAAAATTTTAAAGGTATACTTCAACTAAACTCATTTGAAAAGGAAAAAAAAAAAAGAAACAAGAACAATCCGGAACTTAGAAATATTTCATAATATTAAGAGAGATGCATTATAAACAGGAAATACCAGTTGACCTGAAAGCAATTTCTATCTTAGACATGCTTTGCATCTTGGGCATTATAAAGCTACAATAAGCCACATACTGGCAATAAAATGTTACTAGTAATACTTCAGGAAAGTATTCATAATTTCAAGAAAAACAAACAGAGAAAACCTTTAGTATGGGGGTGTCCAATCTTTTGGCTTCCCTGGGCCACACTGGAAGAACAACAACTGTCTTAGCCCACATATAAAATACACTAACACTGACGACAGCTGATGAGCTAAAAAATGTAGACATAAGATTACTTGATGTCAAATCATTACACCTGACTCCTAAGTTCGAAGGCAATTCAAAAAAAGCAAAACAAAACAAAACAAAAAACCACAGGAACTAAGAAAATACTTGAATTCAATGTTTGATAATGCTGAACTGCTTTGATGGAAGAAAATGGAATGTCCTTTACAATGAGCTTGAAACTGGCCTGTGCAGTTTTGTATATCATTATTAAGATTTAAATATTCAACAAGCAATTTTATTTTCATATAGTACTTCTTCAAATCATGGTGGTAAAGTTAACATTTTTAAAAATTTCCATTTTTTTATGCAAGTTCACAGAAAAAAAAATTCCATTTTGTTGAGGACCAATACTTTTGTAAAGTATTATAAAAATACAGCAATAATGTCTAATTGCTATAAAAATTTCTAGAGGCTTACTTTCAATTTCTGTATCCATCTCAACGTAAGCCAGTCAACATGGTCTGGAAACACATTTTTTATTATTACTACTATAAAGGAAGAAATGATCAAAACAAAATAAAACAAAAGTTTTTTAAAAAACCTAAGATGTAAACCAAATTTTTAAAAAGCAACCAAACTTTACATAAATATTAATATATAATTTATCAACCTAAAGGAAACATGTTTAAGAACTGGCCAGAGTTTAGAGTAATTAATTTTATCAGAAGAATTTTTTAATACCAATAACATGAAAAACTTATTTCTAATTAGTTTATCAAACTCTGTATTTTTAAATTCATTTCTGCTATATTCCATACTTTATTGTAAGGAACTATATGGCAAAAGCTATACTTGCTGATGAAATGGAAGTGTTTCAAATGGGATAACTACTGTAACTAGTTGAAACCGTAAATTTGCACTTACCACAGTCCATGATTCCTGCGATTTAGGCTCTAGAATTCCAGAATTAAAAATTTCTAGTAACTGTTGAAGCCCTCCAGCAGCAACAAACTGTAGGCAATTGTGAAAGTAATAGTAAGAGAAAAGCAGATATATAATGCAATAATGCTTGTTGATTCAGTAACTGGATATGTAAAATATTACGTATCTTTTATTTACACAATTACTCATTTAAATTACCAAACTAATTTCTAGACAAAATAATAAGATAAAGCCTACTTTCAAGAATTTAAGGGTGGGTGCAATGGTTCATGCCTATAATCCTAGAACTTTGGGAGGCCAAAGCCAGAGGATGGCTTGAGGTTAGGACTTTGAGACCAGCCTAGACAACATAGGAAGACCTCATCTCTACAAAAAATAAAAAAATTGGCCGGGTATGGTGGCTTGTGCCTATAGTTTCAGCTACTAGGGAGGCTGAGGCAGGAGGATCACTCGAACCCAGGAGGTCAAGGCTGCAGTGAGCCATGATCATGCCACTGCAATCCAGCCTGGGTGACAAGGTGAGACCCTGTCCTAAACAGAACAAAATAAAACAAACAAGAATTTAAAAAAATATACACTTGAGGCCGGGCGCGGTGGCTCACACCTGTAATCCCAGCACTTGGGGAGGCCGAGGTGGGCTGATCACGAGGTCAGGAGATCGAGACCATCCTGGCTAACATGGTGAAACCCCGTCTCTACTAAAAATACAAAAAAATTAGCTGGGTGTGGTGGTGGGCGCCTGTAGTACCATCTACTCGGGAGGCTGAGGCAGGAGAATGGCGTGAACCTGGGAGGCGGAGCTTGCAGCAAGCAGAGATCACGCCACTGCAATCCAGCCTGGGTGACAGAGCGAGACTCCATCTCAAAAAAAAAAAAAAAAAAAAATTTATACACACACACACACACACACACTTGAAAAGGCCTATAAACATCTTTCTATTCCATTAGCCATTTAGTCCTAGACACTGGTATATCCTCACAGTATCTTTTTTTGCTGCCCAGGCTGGAGTGCTGTGGTGCCATCTCAGCTCACTGCAACCTCCACCTCCTGGGTTCCAGTGATTCTCCTGCCTCAGCCACCTGGGTAGCTGGGAATATGGGCGGCGTGCTACCACACCCAGCTCATTTTTGCATTTTTTGTAGAGAAACGGGTTTTACCATGTTGGCCAGGCTGGTCTCAAACTCCTGACCTCAAGTGATCCATCCGTCTCAGCCTCCCAAAGGGCTGGATCACAGGCGTGAGCCACCATGCCAGGCCTCTCACAGTATTTCAATAGAGGGAAAATCAGAGCTAAAAACAGGAGCACCAAGGCATTAAATAATCTCAGTTTACATTATTGCAACTTAAAGTAATACATGATTTTTAAACTATGCTTTATTTTAATAGTATATTAGTTTAAAATCAATGAAAAATTATGGTACCCACTTTTGAAAAACTGGAGATAAATTATTTTTATCAATACATTGAAAAACACGTATGATCAAACCTTGCAACTCCAGGAATTTTTACTATTTTCCACTTGATCCTCACTTGAATCATCTGAATCTGGATAAAGATCACTGTAACTTCCCTACGAGAAAAGGCAAAAAAAGTAAGGCAGAATGGCGGAAGAAAGAATTATTCTAGAATGGAAAAGACAATACATTATAGAATTTTGCTCCAGAAAGAATGCAAACATTTAATGATAATAATGGAAATGCAATTACCGTAGACTCCCTCCTTATTCTTCTATTAGGTTTTCCCAGTGCTTCAATAATTTCCAGAGCATACAATAGCTTGTGGGCGCTCTTAATTTTGAGAAGTTCTTTCCAATTAAATCCATCATTACTCTTAAATTAGAAAAACATGTTTCTCAAGCCAACTTACTCAGGGAACACAAAAAAGAAAAACTTTAAACAAATTGACACTACATAAAAACTCAAAATATTATATATACTTTGAAACAAAACATATGAAGACTAGTTATATAATTGGTACAAATGGTATGCTTAAAGCATCAATTATTCATTAAATTTTTGAAAATAAAACCAATAAAATTAATATACAAACAGCAGCATGCGAAAATAATTAACTGCTAATCTTCCCAATTAAAAGAAGAAACAACATTGTAACCTAGTTGAGTGGGTAAACTTCTAAAGATGGTGATGAATTAAATGTCTGTACTTAATAGTTACAACTATATATTTAAAAGTCATACAAATACATGAACTCAGGAACACTGCTGTTTTCTACTGTCAATTCATGAAATAATGTAATTCACACTTAATGTGCATCTTTGAAATGCTATTACTAGCGCTAGTGTAAGTCATCATTTGGCATTTTGAAGAGCCCATCTTCTTAACTTCCAAGTCTTGTGAGATACTGGAGCTCCCAAAATCACATGATAATGTTCCAAATCCTAGAATTAGTATAACATTAGGACATTTATTTTTTCATTCATCCTATAGGAGTTCTTTCGGAGATCTCCTCAAATAAACTACTTATTATACAAATTTTAAAAACAATCTTTAAGCCAGGAGCAGTGGCTCATGCCTATAATCCCAGCATTTTGGGAGGCTGAGGTGGGCAGATCTTTTGAAGTCAGGAGTTATAGTTCAACTTGGCCAAAACGGTGAAACCCTGTCTCTACTAAAAATACAAAAATGAGCCAGGCATGGTGCACACGCCTATGGTCTCAGCTACTGGGGAAGGTCGGGGGAGGAAGGATCACTTGAGCCCTCGTGGTTGTGGTTGCAGTGAGCTGAGACCACACCACTGTACTCAAGCCTGGGTAACAGAGTAAGACCTTATCTCAAAAATAAATAAATAAATAAATAAAAACAGTCTTTAAAGACTTTACAAAGATACCCAACACACATATGAGATGGTGTCCATGTGGAAAAAAAATTACCACACAGATACTAAATTTATTTGCCTCATTTTCTCCAATTCCGTCAGTTAATTTGTATAAGCATACAAAACAAACACTGATGCACATCATTTCACCTCTGTGTATTTTCTCTAAACATTACTTTTTGTTACTAAGAACAAAAAATATTAAAAGCATACTGTAATATGAAAAAACACTAATATAAAATGTCAATAATTTTAGAAAACATCTTCATCTTACATTTAGCCTCTGATATATTATTCACCCATTATTCACCCTCACTAAATAAACAAATGAACATTAAAATGCAGTGGTACTTTTTACCTATTATATGGGTAAAAACTATATTCAGATTTACTGAGGGTACATCAACAGGCAATCTTCTACACTGTCAACAGGAATGTAAACTGGTAACAGCCTCTAGGAGAGTAAAGAGATTTTGTGGGCTCACCTGCTCATCTGAGATATTCTGGAATGCCATCAACATATTAGGACATGTAGGAAGAAGCATCAGTAGCTCCCAGACCCGCCTAGACAGATTTTCTGCATGAAGATGAAGTTCTTCACATCGTAAGCTCTACACAAATAAGAACAACTGCTTTATCAAAACAGATCAGAAAAGTTTTAAGTTCAAATTTTTGCCTAAAATAATTATCAAATTTGCTAATAGTTTTTAGCCTCACTTTTTGAAAAGTGAGAAATGAAACATTTGTTATATGATACGTAATATTTGAGAAAATTAATAGCCAAGCAGTGTTTTTTCAACTTCTTACTGAACATTTTTCTAGAAAAGCTTTCCTCTAAGACTGATCATGTTCCTCAGGAAACTTTTGAAATAAAAGTGAAAACATCTGTTTGAAGGCCATTCGAACAAATTTCAATATGACTATCATCTATTTCCATTTTGCAGGTCACTATTCTAAGCATAATAAAGACTTGGTGAATTAAATCCTTGAACTGCCATTTAGGAAAAGAGCCTGTTTCTCTTATTTTGCTAATCTAAACCTCATTTTCCAGTCTCAGATGAGCAGACATTAAGAAGAAAGCAAACAATTTTAAAGACCTATTTTCTTCCATTATCATTTGTTAAATCTGAGTTCCAAAACTTGCTAAGGCAAGAGTAAGCTAAACAACGTTTCAAAAACCATTTAGGAAATAGGCAATTAAAAAAAAATTAAAGTACCACCCTGAGAGGTAAAAAGAGTAAAAACTAAATTGACAGTTTTGGTATTTTCCACGGAGTATAAATTTATTACTACTGCTACTATCATAGTGATTCTTTGGTATAACATGGTCTAGGGATATTCTATAAGCCCATAAAAAGAAACTTAGTTCTTTTGGTATAATGGCAGAAAGATGGTGCACTTTGGTGGCAAGGAAATCTTTATTTTTGGAGTTTCGCTCTTGTTGCCCAGGCTGGAGTGCAATGGCACGATTTCAGCTCACTGCAACCTCCGCCTCCCGGGTTCAAGCAATTCTCCAATGTCAAGGAAATCTTAGAAAGTTTCAAGGTAAATTTGTTCTTTCACAGGCTTGATGAACAAAGAGAAGCAACCCTCGAGTAACACTTGTGCTATAATTGAGGAAATGGCACTCAGTTCTTCAATAAAACAACTCATCATTCCTTTGTAAATAATCATTAAAACGAGAGAAATATTGAACTCTATGCAAAAAAGGATTAGAAGGAAAAATATCTTCAAAGTGTGCATAAGTATGTTCTGCTATGACTGAAAGTCTCATGAGACATACACAGTAAAGATACTTTTACTTTTTTGTGTAACTCTCATCAGGGCCAAACCTATCTTATTCAGCAAAGAATCCCTGTTATCAACCTGCCAAAAATAACATTCAATAAAATATCTGCAGCTGGGTGCAGTGACTCCCACCTGTAATCCCAGCACTTTGGGAGGCAGAGGCGGGCGGATCACAAGGTCAGGAGATCAAGACCATCCTGGCTAACAGAGTGAAACCCCGTCTCTACAAAAATACAAAAAAAAAACTAGTTGGGTGTGGTGGCGTGCGCCTGTAGTCCCAGCTACTCAGGAGGCTGAGGCAGGAGAATCACTTGAACCTGGGAGGCGGAGGTTGCAGTGAGCAGATAACACGCTACTGCACTCCAGCCTGGAGGACAGAGTGAGACTCTGTCTCAAAAAAAAAAAAGAAAAAAAAAGAAATCTGCTGAAACAATGAAATGCTTTCCCTTTGGTTTAAGTCTCACTACTCAGACTAACATAACAGCCTATTAACCTAACAGCCCAGGATCTCTTATCACTGGTCCTGGTTTTCTCTACTACATCCTCCACACAAACATCTAAATTTTGTTTCTAAAAGCCCAGAAAAGAGCTTATTTTGCTGCTTAAAACCCGCCATAATGATGGATTAAAAAAAAAAAATCATTTAGGTCCTTTTGCGATACAGGTTACAGTCTACCTTTCTGTCCTAGTATTTAAATTACACTATGCTTGTATTCCCAGTTCCTCAAACATGTCATTTGCTTTCTTAATGAAGAAAATCTATAATGTTTTTCTGTTCACTCTTAACAGTAGTTGGACCCAATTTGAACAACTCCTCTTTTGAAAAAACCTTCTCCAAATTTTTGTCCCCCTCCTCACATTATTCCCCTAATACATGGAACAGAACACCAGGACTAGGTGAGAAAACGGAGGTTTCATGGGCACCTATTAATGATTATTCTGCTTGAAAAAACAATGGAGATTTCTTGGGAATTTAAGAATGTACCATCACGTGAGAAACTGAGGTATAAGAAACAGAAGGCTCAATGGCAGCCCACTGCATCCATTATCAAACACATCATGGAAACAGGAAGCAGTCACTTAATCTTGGGGAAGAAAGAAAAGCATACTAGCCTAACACAGAGAAAACCATCAAAATACCACCATTTTACCTACCTCTCAGTCTCAAAATTGTGATTCACTGCATAAGCTACATGAATACATGAAAAGGTCTTAGAATAAGCCCATTTAAAGGCATTGTTTTAAAAGTTAGTGGATTGGATACGGCTCCTTTAGGTGATATCATACATACTCTTGCCTCTGAATGCCATCTTCAGGCTGGGCACAGCAGCTTATGCCTATGATCCCAGCACTTTGGGAGGCTGAGGTGGGAGGATCGCTTGAAGCCAGGAGTTTGAAACCAACCTGGGCAACATAGAGAGACCATGTCTACAAAAAAATTAAAAAATTAGCCAGGCACACTGGCATGCGCCTGGAGTTCCACCTATTCAGGAGGCTGAGGCAGCAGGATCACTTGAACGTGAGAGATCAAGGCTACACTGAGCTACGATCATACCACTGCACTACAGCCTGGGCGACACACTGAGACCGTGTCTCACAAAAATAAAAATAATAATAAATGGCATCTTTATAGTGATAACCCACAAACCATTTTTCTAGACTATACCTTTTTTCTCTGAGCTCCATTCTTATATATCCAAGTGATTACCTGACATCTCTATTTGATGTTCCTCAGGCATCCATCTATCCTCCAGCTCAAATGGAACCCACCCAGGTGCACTGGCCAGAAACCCAACGCCATTTTTGTCTTCCTTCTCCTCTTCATTCCCTACTCCTAAAACCCAAACCACCACCAAGTGATGTTGTTTTGACCTGTTGTCGATTTATTTCCACTGCTGCCATCCTATTCCAGGGCAACTCGTTCCTGGACTCGTACATCAAATGCTTTACTGACTTTGTTACTTTTGCCAAAGAAACTTATTAGGTACAAAACACAAACCAGAACATCTGTTTATTCTCTGTTTAAAATCTTTTAATGATGTCCACTTTCAGTAAAATGGAAATGACTCAAAACGACGCAAAAGGTTTACATTATTTCGCTCTGCCTAGCTTTCCAATTTCATTCCTCCCATTCTACTCTCCCATCCTCTTCCACATTCTCTTCTCTAGCTCTAACAATTCCTAAACTTGCCTAACGCTTTATATCAAGCATTTCTCCAGAAACCCTTCGTCCAGATTACTCTATCTAAACCATTTCTCATCTTTCTAACTAGCTTTTCATCCTTCTAGCTCAGATTATATATAGTCTCCCTCAGAGAGCCCTTTCTAGACCAAAGTATTAAAAACAGTAATTTTTTTTTTTTTTTTTAGACGGAGTCTCGCTCAGTCACCCAGGCTGGAGTGCAGTGGTGCAATCTCGGCTCACTGCAACCTCTGCCTGCTGGATTCAAGCGATTCTCCTGCCTCAGCCTCCTGAGTAGCTGCGATTACAGGCACACGGCACCATACCCAGCTGATTTTTGTATTTTTAGTAGAGACGGGGTTTCACCATGTTGGTCAGGCTGGTCTTGAACTCCTGACCTCATGATCTGCCCATCTCAGCCTCCCAAAGTGCTGGGATCACAGGCGTGAGCCACCGCCCCCACCCAATTTTACTTCTCTTAAAAGATTACTGAGGGCCAGGCACGGTGGCTCATGCCTGTAATCCCAGCACTTTGGGAGGCCGACGCGGGTGGATCATGAGGACAGGAGTTCAAGACCAGCCTGACCAACATAGTGAAACCCCATCTCTATTATAAATGTAAAAATTAGCTGGGCGTGGTGGCATACACCTGTAATCCCAGCTACTTGGGAGGCTGAGGCAGGAGAATGGCATGAACCCGGGAGCTGGAGCTTGCAGTGAGCTGAGATTGTGCCACTGCACTCCAGCCTGGTCAACAGAGTGAGATGCCGTCTCAAACAAAACAAAACAAAACAAAACAAAAAAAAGGAGAGAAAATTATTACATACTTTATAACGTTTTATAAACTATAGTTTTATTAAAGTTACTATATCCTCTCAACAGAGACACAAAACAAGATTTGTGAAAATGAAACATAGTCACCTCACTATCATCCACTGCCACTTTTCCTGAGGGTGGTTTAAATGATGCAAGCATCTCTAATAAATCAAAAAGAGTAGTTAAATGAGGTTCTTGTAAAAGCAAAAGCATTGGAATGTTGTCCTTCTGAGGGGGTGGGAGGCAAGATGCTGGCAGCTGAACACCTTCCCCTTTCCGTTCTCTCCTTGGTGCACCCAAAGACACAAATACCATCTATAAAAAACAGGAAAAAAAATTTATGCATATCAAGCTTTTAGTTTAATAAAACAGTAAATTTCATGTATAGAATCACTTAAAATTTTAATATAACAAAGCAATAAGAGCTGTTTTTAAACTACATCTGCGACTATTCAACTGATGATTATAAACAGATCATTAAAACTCAAACCACGTTTTATATATGTACCTGCATATCCTTAAAACCGAGCTCATGAAGTGCTTTTTCATCATAATCTGTTGTTAACTCATGTCCAGATGAAATCATCCTGACAGGTCCCATGAGGCCTCCTTAAAAACAGCAAAACATGGAAATGAATTTATTTTTTAAGAATTAACTTATGTACTGATAAGAATATGTAGTTGTAGCAATTAAACACACTACATGTTAAGTTTAAATGTAATTCCAACCCTCCAGATCTAAGGTAAAGACAGAAAACTCAATAGATTGAGGATAGTTATTTCTAGAATACATTAAGTCCTTTTTGCTGCCTACACCTTCAACTTCATTTCCCACCATCTTCCCCACCTCACACTATGTTCAGCCAACTGGCCTCCTTGCCCTTTCTTGAAAATAACAAGTATATTACCAACTCAAGGACTAAGATTCCTCTCCAGGAATTCAAGATACTTATTTTCTCACCTCTTTCAAGTCTCTCATCCAATGGGGGCTTTTTCCTTACCGCCCAATCTAAAAGCTTCATTTCACCATTAACCCTTTACTCTGCTTTATCTTTCTTTAAAGCACTTGTTAATGCCTCATATTTGTTATCTGGGAAGGGAAGGGAGGGTGAGGAGAAAAAAGAGAGGGAAGGGAAGGGAAGGAAAAAGAAAGAAAGAAAGAAAGAAAAAAAAAAGGAAAGGGAAAAGGAAAGGAAGAATGACAAATTCCCAGTTCCACAAGGGCAGAGGTGTTTTATTCACACATGCATGCCAGGCACTAAAATGGAGAAGACATTCAAATTAAGTATTGTACAATGTACAACTTTCTGGGGAAAAAAAATGATTAGAGCAGGAAAATTAAGCAAAATTAAACGTCTGATGAATAATTTAAACTTTAAAAATATTGCTAAATTTCATTCAATATAGAAAAACTCCACTGAACAGACACTAAACAATTACTTTCAAGTAAAATGAGTGGGGTAAGGCTATTGCTTTTCATAATGACACATAACATTTTAAAATTACCTTTCCCTTCACATAAATAAAAAAGGTCTGTGGAAAAGTATTTCAGACACAGAAGGAATATGTTTTTCTTCCAAGACGAGTCATATTGGCAATTTGCCTTAAGCACAATTTTTTAATAACTAAATTGCTAATCATTGTGTAGCTAAATCTATGATTCTTTCCCTTTCTCATTATTTCTAGCCCTCAACCTTCGCCCTCAAAATGGTTTGACAAACATTCAATCCTATTTTCTTCTAAATTTTCCTACCATTTGTTAATACAGATACAACATTTTAAACATATCCTAAATATTAGAAAAAGAAGGGGTTTTTCTTTCCCCAAACTAAACAATACATATGACTAATTTTCAGTATCCATTCTGTATCATTTAACTAACAATTCCCACACCAAAATCATATTATGGTTTAATGTTTATATAGCTAGTACAGAAGTTCAACTTTCTATTATCCTTTTGAATCTTTCTCCCAGAACTTTTTTGTTCTTTTTCTTTTTTTGTAAAGTGCCAATTTACTGACCTTCCAGAACTTGTAATATTGCTTAGTTTATTCATACAGATAACTTCACAGTAATTTCATCAAATTTTAAACAAAAATTACATTGGAATTATTGATAGAACATTTTAAAAAATAAATTTACCTAATATCTTTATAATATTCTATACAGAGACATGCTATTTCAATTTACTCAGCTGTTCACTTATCTCCAAAAGTTTTATTCTCACATTTTACAAAGACATCATATTATTGTAATTTTTTTTTTTTTTTTTTGAGATGGAGTGTCACTCTGTCACCCAGGCTGGAGTGCAGTGGCTCAATATCAGCTCACTGCATCCTACGCCTCCTGGGTTCAAGCAATTCTCCAGTCTCGGCCTCCTGAATAGCTGGGACTACAGACGTGCACCATCACACTTAACTAATTTTTGTATTTTTAGTAGAGACAGGTTTCTCCATGTTGGCCAGGCTGGTCTTGAACTCTTGACCTCCGGTGATCCACCTGCCTTGGCCCCACAAAGTGCTAGGATTACAGGCATGAGCCACCACGGCCCAGCCAGAATATCATAACATCTTAAAATTGCTATTGTGTACTTGATTTCTTTAGTGTCCTATTCATCATGTTGCTCACAAATTATAACTGAGTAATCTAATAGCTATACCATTTTATAGTGTATTTTACTTTATTCAAATCATTTTGTATTATACAAAACTAGAAGTAAATGCTTATAAAGCAGCGTATTCATTAAGAAAAGCTTTGGCTACTGGATGGACAGAAATTCTGTATTAAACTTTTTTTTTTGAGACGGAGTCTCCAGAGTCTCGCTCTGTCGCCCAGGCTGGAGTGCAGTGGCGCAATCTCAGCTCACTGCAAGCTCCGCCACCTGGGTTCACGCCATTCTCCTGCCTCAGCCTCCCGAGTAGCTGGGACTACAGGCGCCTGCCACCACGCCTGGCTAATTTTTTGTATTTTTAGTAGAGATGGGGTTTCACCATGTTAGCCAGGATGGTCTTATCTCCTGACCTCATGATCTGCCCACTTCGGCCTCCCAAAGTGCTCGGATTACAGGCGTCAGCCATTAATACTTTGGTAGTTTTTTTGTTTTGTTTTGTTTTGAGGAGTCTTGCTCTGTCGTCCAGGCTGGAGTGCAATGGCATGATCTCAGCTCACTGCAACCTCCACCTCCTGGGCTTAAGCGATTCTCATGCCTCAGCCTTCCAAGTAGCTGGGATTACAGGTGCACACCACCAGGCCCAGCTAATTTTTGTACTTTTAGTAGAGACAGGGTTTTGTCATGTTGGCCAGGCTGGTCTCGACCTCCTGACCGCAAATGATCCGCCCGCCTTGGCCTCAAAGCCTTGGGATTACAGGCATGAGCTACTGTGCCTGGCAATACTTTGGTAGATTTTTATTAAATGTCTAACTTGATGAGACAATTAAATGTAATGATTGATATTTACAATATTAAAACACTCTTAGTCACGATTAATTGCTACTCTAATAAAGCATGCATAACTTTGTTCCAAAAGAGAACTGCAATGACTAGCATTTTATTTAGCATACTGGCCTGTATTTGATGTGAGATAGGCCAATATTCTATGTGTTAATGACAAGTGTTATAGTTTGAATATATGTGTTCCCCAAATTTGTATGTCAAATCCTAATTACCAAGGTGATGATATTGGCAGGTGGGATCTTTTGGAGGTTATTAGATATTAGGCAGAGTCCTCCATCAATGGGAGTGGTGTCTCTACAAAAGAGGCTAAAAGGAGCTTGCTTGACCCTTCTACCAAATGAAGAAACAGCAATAAAGCACCATCTATGAGAAAGCTGTCACTTGACACTGAATCTGCTGGCAACTTGATCTTGGAATTCCCAGGTTCCAGACCATGAGAAATAAATTTCTTTTGTTTATAAGCTACCCCGTTTATGGTACTTTTATATAGCACGCTGGATGGACAATGACAACACATTAATGTTGACTATTATGGCTGAACTGGATTTTATAATATATTGAGCTGCTTTCTATCTTTTACTACTTTTGAGAAGATCTTTTTAACATAAGGACTGCTTATTCCTTATCAGTTCTAAATAGAATTTCTACCTTTTAAAAAAAATACTGTTTCAAGACAAAATGAAATCTTAAAAACTCTTGATTTATAATTGAATACTGAAAACACACATGTAATTTTTCCCCTTTACAACACCAATAAAATAAATTTTAAAAATTTTACAGATGTAGGACAGGTGTGGTGGCTCACGCCTGTAAATCCCAGCACTTTGGGAAGCCAAGGCAGGCCAATCATGAGGTCAGGAGTTCGAGACCAGCCTAGCCAATATGATGAAACCCTGTCTCTACTAAAAATACAACAATTAGCCAGGCGTGGTGCAGCGCGCCTGTAGTCGCGGCTACTTGGGAGGCTGAGGCAGAAAAATTGCTTGAACCCAAAGGCGGAGGTTGCAGTGAGCCAAGACTGCGCCACTGCACTCCAGCCTGGGCAAGAGTGCGAGACTCAAGAAAAAAAAAAATCACAGACATAAACTGACAAGGAGAAAAAAAGAAGAGATCATACCAACAAAGTTTGAAAGATGACCACAAAATAAACTTGTGATGAACAGCAAGCCCCGAAAAAAGATAAATCGCAAAATGATTTAGCATAAGAGTAAGATCAACATCTAACCCTCACACACAAAAAATAAAAGGAAGAAAGAAAAGGAACAGTGCCTCAGAAATCAGCAACACCTTAACCAATAGCCTAGAAACATTATAGGCTCAGAAATTAAAAGGTTAAGGAGAGAAGAAAAAGAGAAAAAAATGAAGCACTATATAATTACTAACCTTTTCTAAGTTTGATAAAAGTTATAATCTCACAGATCTAAGAAGGTAAACTAAACCCAGATCTCAAACAGAAAGAAAGGCACACTCATAATCAAAATGCTGAAAATCAATGTTAAAGAAAAATCTTTATATCCTTTTTTTCCCCCATTGTTGGCTGTAAAGGACAAAAGATAAGGAAAACCACCAACTCAGGTCACAAACTTTGCAAGCCAAATAATAACAGAACAACAATTTTAAAGTTCTGAAACAGAAGTGTCTGTTCATATCCTTCACCCACTTTTTGATGGGGTTGTTTTTTTCTTGTAAATTTGAGTTCTTTGTAGATTCTGGGTATTAGCCCTTTGTCAGATGAGCAGATTGCAAAAATTTTCTCCCATTCTGTAGGTTGCCTGTTCACTCGGATGGTAGTTTCTTTTGCTGTGCAGAAGCTCTTTAGTTTAAATAGATCCCGTTTGTCTATTTTGGCTTTTGTTGCCATTGCTTTTTATGTTTTAGACATGAAGTCCTTGCCCATGCCTATGTCCTGAATGGTACTGCCTAGGTTTTCTTCTAGGGTTTTTATGGTTTTAGGTGTTAAGTCTTTAATCCATCTTTAATTATTTTTTGTATAAGGTGTAAGGAAGGGATCCAGTTTCAGCTTTCTACATATGGCTGGCCAGTTTTCCCAGCACCATTTATTAAATAGGGAATCGTTTCCCCATTTTTTGTTTTTGTCAGGTTTGTCAAAGAACAGATGGTTGTAGATGTCTGGTATTATTTCTGAGGGCTCTGTTCTGTTCCATTGGTCTATATCTCTGTTTTGGTACCAGTACCATGCTGTTTTGGTTACTATAGCCTTGTAGTATAGTTTGAAGTCAGGTAGCATGATGCCTCCAGCTTTGTTCTTTTGGCTTAGGATGGTCTTGGCAATGCGGGCCCTTTTTTGGTTCCATATGAACTTTAAAGTAGTCCAATTCTGTGAAGAAAGTCATTAGTAGCTTGATGGGGATGGCACTGCATCTATCAATTACCTTGAGCAGTATGGCCAGACACTTCTCAAAAGAAGACATTTATGCAGCTAACAGACACATGAAAAAATGCTCATCATCGCTTGCCATCAGAGAAATGTAAATCCAAACCACAATGAGATACCATCTCACACCAGTTAGAATGGCGATCATTAAAAAGTCAGGAAACAACAGCTGCTGGAGAGGATGTGGAGAAATAGGAACACTTTTACACAGTTGGTGGGACTGTAAACTAGTTCAACCATTGTGGAAGACAGTGTGGCGATTCCTCAAGGATCTAGAACTAGAAATACCATTTGACCCAGCCATCCCATTACTAGGTATATACCCAAAGGATTACAAATCATGCTGCTATAAAGACACATGCACACATATGTTTATTGCGGCACTATTCACAATAGCAAAGACTTGGAACCAACCCAAATGTCCATCAATGACAGACTGGATTAAGAAAATGTGGCACATATACACCATGGAATACTATGCAGCCATAAAAAAGGATGAGTTCATGTCCTTTGTACGGACATGGATGAAGCTGGAAACCATCATTCTCAGCAAACTATCGCAAGGACAAAAATCCAAACACCACATGTTCCCACTCATAGGTGGGAACTGAACAATGAAAACACTTGGACACAAGAAGGGGAACATGACACACCGGGGCCTGTCATGGGGTGGGGGGAGTCGTGAGGCATAGCATTAGGAGATATACCTAATGTAAATGACAAGTTAATGGGTGCAGGACACCAACATGGTGCATGTATACATATGTAAGAAACCTGGGTGTTGTGCTCATGTACCCTAGAACTTAAATTTAAAAAAAAAAAGAGTTTATAAGACTTGGATGTTAATAAGGACTCAATCTCATGATTTCCTTTTTAATAAATAAGAGTTTATAAGACTTGGATGTTAATTAAAAAAAATAAATACAGTTCTGAAGAGGATAAAAAAACCTCATGACCTAGTATTTGATGTCCAGTGAAAATATCCATCAACAATGAAGGCAAAATAAACATTTTTAGAGAAACTTTTTTCTAGACAAAAAAAGCTTGAGAAAATTTGTCACCAGAAGACCTAGAGTACAAAGCTTTAAAGGAAGTTTATTAGAAAGAAGGGTCTGAAAAGGCTGGGCGCAGTGGGTCATCCCTGTAATCCAAGGACTTTGGGCGGCCAAGGCGGGAGGACCACTTGAGTCCAGGAGTTAAAAAACCAGCCTGGGCAACATGGCAAAACCCTGTCTCTACAAAAAATACAAAAATCAGCTGGGCATGATGGCCAGCACCAGTAGTCCCAGCTACTCCAGAGACTCAGGTGGGAGGATCACCTGAGAACGGGAGGTTAAGGCTGTGGTGAACTGTGATTATGCCACTTCACTCTAGCCTGGGTGACAGAGTGAGACCCTGTCTCAAAAAAACAAATAAATAAAAACAAAATAACAGAAAGAAAGGGGGAAAAGAAACAAAATAGAAACTTAGATCTATGCACAGCAATGAAAAGTGTCAGAAGTGCTAAATATGTGCTAAAAGAGAAAATGAAGAGATGGGACAAACAGAAAATATTTACATTGAATGCAAATAATCTAAACACTAAAATGTAGACACCAACAGAATGAAAAAAAAATCAAAATTCTTAAGAAAAATGTTAATCTCAAAAAGATATTTCAACTTTAAAAATAGGCATATTTTTTCAGAGAAAAAAGAGCTCTTAGATATTAAAAGCATGACAGTAGAAATGAAAAACTCAGTAGAAAGACTGCAAAATAACGTTGAGAACATCTCTCAGGAACTTGAGTTAAAACTTAAAAAGAAAAAAGAAACATAGAAAAGATAAATTAGGAAGAGTCTTACAGGCAAAACATCTAGATAATGGATATGTTCCATAAGGAGAGAAAATAATAAAATAGAAGACAAGAAATCTATGAACCATTTCAAGAAAATTTCTCCAGATTGAAAAATATAATGTGCCAAACTGAAAGGGTCCCGTGCTAAATAACTAAACATGTAAATACTGAAGCACCAATCACAATCATTGAAAAAAGACCTATACTCAGGCCCAGAACACTAAGACAAAAGTGAAGACTGATTAATGTCTGTAAGAAAAAATACTACATGTTGGCTGCACGTGGTGGCTCATGCCTGTAATACCAGCACTTTGGGAGGCCCAAGTGGGCAGAAAGCTTGAGCTCAAGAGTTTGAGACGAGCCTAGGCAACATGGTGAAACCCTGTCTCTACTAAAAATACAAAAAAATTACCCAGGGATGGTGGCACCTGCCTGTAGCCCCAGCTACTCAGGAGGCTGAGGTGGGAGAATCACTTGAACATGGACGTTGCAGTAAGCCAAGATCCTGCCACTGCACTCCAGCATGGGTGACAGAGGGAGACTATCTCAAAACAAAAAAAAACAAACAAAAAAAAGATACACTGTATGTAAAAAATATCAGAATTCAGAATTCAACAGCAATGATGAAAGCAAGAAACAATGGAGAAGTACCTCTAAAATTCTGCAACAAAATTATTTCCAACTTAGAATTCTATACCCAGCTAATTTATCATTTGGGTATGAAAACATGAGATACATATTTTTAATGACGCAAGGAATAAAAAACGTTACTCTGTCAATTTTCTCACAAGAAACCACTGAATAGAACACTCCCTGTACTCCAGAAACACACACACAAAGACAACCAATAATGAGAAAGGTATGGATCATGGAAACAGAATATCCAACACAGGAGAGAAGAGACTTACCAGAAGGATGATAAAAGATATCACACAATCACTGCTGTGCACCAAATTTGGAGGACAATTAGTAAGATCAGTGAGACTTTGGAAAAATGCATTGAGGGTTATCATGACCAAGACCCCTGCTGCCACTGTATTATCTTCTCTATATTACAAAAGAATGGACAAGGAACCTGGCCCAGATTCTTATCTGTACTTGGACTGTCTTTACCAAGTGCTAGTGAGATTCCTGCTCTCACCTCCATGTCCTACTGCTTGAATCAGTAGAGAACATTCATTTCATCCTAAAGAAGAAATTCTGCTTTGATCTACTCCTGAGAGTTATGGTAGAACATGAAGAGCTTAGAAAAAGAAAATACAAATTCTATGAAGATATTTCTGTTGGATATTCCAGTATTTTTATCAACATTTTAGCAACAGGATATGTCTTAACTGTGCTGAGACGTATACTTGAGAACTTTCCCACTGATATCCCCAAATTAGGCTATATACATCTCTAGGGAAGGTTTATAACTTGTCATCTTCTGCAATCCTTTATCTAATAGTAGCCACATGTCCCTTTTTCTTTATCCACTAGGTTTGTGGTTGCTAAACTGTTTCACAAAACTAAATAAAAACATACATGGAGGTAAGACTATAAACAACACTAAAAAAAAAAAATTCAGAAATCAAGACAGTGTTAAGGAGAAGTGGAAATGATGTTATTGGGTAGGACACAATAGTAGCTTCTACTAATGTTCTAGTTCTTAATCTGGATGGTAGGTACATGTATTTTCACTTTATTATTTTCATACACTCTATGCACAATATATTTCAACCTAACGAAAGTAGATACATTTGGATCCAGAAATTCCATGAGTTATTTATCCAACATACATGAAATAATGTAGAGACAAAGATATTCTCTGTCACATTGTTTGTAATGGCAAAATAATGAAAACAATCTAAATGTCCATTAATAGAGAATAGGAAAAATGAATCAAGTTATTACTATATAGTGAACTATGCAGATCTCAAAAAGAATGAGGTAACTTTCTACATGAACTAACATGAAATGTTTTCTAAGATAATGATATGCCCTACAAGCAAACAGAATAGTAAAAATAGAATTCTACCATTTGTGCTTTAAATATATATATACATATACATATATATAGCACATATATATGTATATATATTCTTACATTATATCTTGGTATCTCTGGAAAGAGATCAGAAACAATATATATTAAATATCAGATATATACCTATAAAAGGTATCAAATATATATATATATATATTAGGCCTATGTGAAAAATTTCTTAAGATACTTTTGGTAGGCAAGGAGAGATGCACAGGTGAAACATGAAGGTGTGTTATTTTTATATACTCAGAAAAAATGAAAATGTAATATACGAAAAAAACTATTGGGTTAAAGTGGATGAGTAGTATATGGAAATTTAAATTTATCAAAAATTCCCAAATTGCTTATGAAATAAATTTCAGGAAGTTTTTTATGGTCACATCAAAAGTCTAAAATAGAATTTTTTGAGAAACAAATGAAGAATTTTTGCAAACAGCATCTGAAGCAACTCTCAGCATCTTCTTACCTAAGAATCATTGGTACCAAAGGGAGGGGAGGGTGAAGGGAGCCATGAACATGGATGGTGGACCTTCAAAGTAAAGGTTCCAAGTTGCTGCTATGGTTTGAATTTTTTTGTTCTCTCTGAAAATTCATGTTGAACATTAATCTCCAATGCAACAGGTTTTAGACGTGGGGCCTTTGGAGAGGCCATGAATGAATTAATGCCATTATAAAAGGGTCTGATGGAGGGAGTCTGTTCATTTTTTACCCTTCCACCCTCTGCCTGTGAAGAGGCAGCATTCAAGGTGCCACTTTGAAAGCAGAGAGGAACCCTCACCAGATGCTGGTACCCTGCTCTTGGACTTCCCAAATTCGGTTCTTTACCTAGTCTGTAGTATTGTTACAGCAACAGAAGACAAACCAAGACAGTTGCTATATGATACAACCAAGAAAGAAAAGAAAACAAAAGAAAAGGAAAGGAGAAAAGAGAAAGAAAAAAAAAAAGAAAAAGAGAAAGAGAAAGAAAGAGACAAAGAAAGAGAGAAAGAGAAAGAGAAAATTTGAATTGAAAGGCTTACCAGGAAACTCTCCTTTTCGGTTGCTTTGACCAAACTCCTGAAGCTGAGCTTGTTGATTTATTTGTTCTTTCTGTAAATTTTCATACCAATGAGTTACTTCAGCCCTAAGATCTGCTACCTGGTCACTAGGATACATTTCAATAGTCATCTGAAATGTGAGATGCAACCAATTTAAAAATACAAAAAGAACAGATATTTGACCTGGGAAATGTTATCAACTTCAAAATTAAAACTATATAAGTACCTTGTCAGGAAGTCCAGCTGGCTGGCATACAACCCTTAGTGGCAGGGACTGTTTGTCACTCAGTGCTTTCAAATGACTACTAATACCAGTGCCTTCAATTTGCCACTGTCTCAGATGATATGCAAACCTAAAACATGACAAAAACAACACACAGAAAGGATACCATTTTAAACCATTTTAATGTTATGCAAATTTTTATCATCTTACAGACTGGAAAAGTCCAAAAGAAGTTCTAAGTTCATTCCAATGTATTCTACAGCAACAAACTTAAGTTCAGATTCATCACACTGAATCAAACCTAACTGCATAATAACACCTAAGAGCTCCTAACAAAATAGTCACCACGAGAAACTACTGAGGAAAAAAAAATCTCCTTAAGGCCAGTTTTTTTGTTTTTTTTTTTTTAAATAAAGAGAGTAGAAATATTAATAGGAGAGACAGGAGGAATCAAAAAAAAAAAACTATTCCAGCAAATGAAATAGCAAATTGTGATTCCTGCATTCAGAAGGAAAAAAGATATTAAGAAAAAATTTTCGGGGACAGAAACATTCTAGTAAATATATACTAACCAGCCTAATAGAATTTGAGAGTCAATTCATGGCTGCTAAAATTATAAAGTGAATTACAAAGACTTGTATTTCAAAGGAAACAGGCACCTAGCATGATGATCACTAAACACGTGTCAATTTTCTAATTTTCAGATGCGGAAGACAGGATCCAAGGTACCTGCATTTAGTTAAAAAAAAAAAAAAAAAAAGTCTAAAACTAATTAGCAAATTTGGAATAGAAGGATAAAAAGTGAGGGAATGAATGAACTTGTCTAATTTCCACATGATCCGATGTATGAGCAAAAGAGTAACCTTAAAACAATGTTTTCTGTTACATATTCAAGACCAGAGTTTCTCCACAGTGGCATTACTGACATTTTAAGCCCAATTAATAATTTGTTGTTATCAGAAGGCAGAAAAATAGGGGTGAAGGAGGCTGTATCTCATGCTCTGATATTCTGCAGCATCTCACCAGATACCAATAACATGCTCCCTTGCTGTGATAATCAGAAGTGTCTCCAGGGATTACATACTATGTCTTGGGAAACAAAAACACTTCTGGCTGAGAACTACTGTTTAAGATTATAACTTTATCTCTTTTTAAAAAGAAAACAAATTAAGACATTATTGTTTATTCCCTTAATACACAGAAAACAAAGAACAATTAATTATATTTTCAATCTACAGATGTTAGGCAATTTTCAATTAATAATAGCACTAAGCACATCAAGAACAAAATTTTGCTTGAAAAATACCTAAGTAAATTTTTTTAAACTACTGCTTAGTTTTCTGACTATTCAATTTTATCCATATCCTAGTTATTCTACTAGTAACAAAAAATTTTTATGTAAACTATTTAACATCAACATTAACTTTTAGCATAAAACATGAACAAATAAAAAGATATCAAGGACATAACAATTTTTTTTTCACAACTGAGAAAAAAATTTGTACATCTGAGAAGGAATTTTTGGACTTAAATTCATTAAATGTATAAAACCACCACTGAATGCTCAAAAAACAAATACATTTTTAAATACTTAAAATAAGCACTTATTTTAGACACTGGTAATGTTGTGCAAGGACTAAGGGTGTGAATCAACAGGACCTTATTGGTTTGTCACAGATCCCACAACATAGAAAAAATTTTAGAAGTATGGGTATCATTAACAGTAACTATCTCCACGAGGAAGACAGCAATTATAGCAGACTTTTGTTTTCTACATCACAGTGTAATATCTGAATTTTATAATATGTATTTATTAATTCGAATAAGTTACACCACCACATTTGCTCTTTTTAAAATTTTATTTTTTAAGTGGTTAAAGTTATAAGGCAGTATGAAGTTTCTGCGTAAAAAAATGAGTTCCCTTCCACATTCATTAAAAACACAAGGAATTCTTTAAGCAGAATTTCCATGAATTGCAATCTTAATCAAAATAAAGATATTTTGTAATGTCCAAATGTTTCAAATCATGGAAGCATGTTATTTATAAGGAATGTATAAAATATCTTTACTATGCAATATTTCTTGATATTTTAAAATGTCAATAAATATCACTTGTATCACTTCAATATCAAACTAAGATCTGAAGTTGAAAAAAGTTACTAACTTTAACAATTTTTTTCAACACAGTTCTTAGTGCTTTTACATTTGCTCATAATGATTTTTAACAAATAGAATTTCTTAAAACTATCTACTCACCTTTCATTTCAGTCGATATATTCATAAATATTAATTTGCTTTATTTCTGTATTACACAGGTTATGTCTAAATTAATTATACAGATATTCATTAACAGAATTTTTTGGTCATGTTTCCATGGTAAATGGAAATTCAAAATTAAAATACTGTCTCCTAGTCCAGGAAGAAAAAAAAAACAGCAAATGAAACATATGACTCAACTTGATTCAACTATGAGATTATCTGATGTTCTTGGTAAGAGTTTTAGAGAAACTTTTTTTAGTAGTGGTGTTCTGCCTTTTTAATCAAAGTCAATACTTTCTCAGAGATGGAATTCTAACAATTCTTATTCATGCATATCTGCTCAAGCTCTATTATTAAAGGTGTGCAATATTTATGAGGAACCCGTATTGCCTATTCCAAGGCAAAATGGTATATATTCTTAATAAAAATTACTTATATTATTGACCCTTCACTTTGGTAAATTATGCTTTCTACCTGACCCCAATAAAAACTTTAGATTCACTTTAAGAATATTTCTGGATATGTCAGGAATAAAAATGAAATTCATTCTAACAGTGTGATATTTAAAAAATTACCTTCTCCTAAACGCTTCCAGATGTGTCTTCAGCATAAGGAGTCCTCTTTCTATAACCATGAGACTTGAGTGTGATTCCTGCTCAAGACTGCTAGAAGCTATCATAAGACTCTCCATGCACTTACTAATAAATTCTTGCTCCTTCTCCAAACCCGTTTTACCTGAAAGCCAAATGTTTAGACACATATATTAGCCTTATATTCTTGTTTAGCTATATCAAAGAAAAATTTTAGTTTAACAAAACACCCTCATATAGAAATCACCTATTAGACAATATTTCAAATCACTTACCATTAATATAATAGGAGTTAATATACTGGATAGCTGCTCGACTGACATCACCAGATTGTGCTCTTAAAGCAATGCCCCAAAATTGGTCCATACCACACAGCTAAGAAAGAAAAATATGGTATCTCTAAATTTTGTTTGTCAAACTATGTAACTCATAAGACTGAAGTATCAAAAGTAAAAATCATAGGCAACTCCTATTATTCAGCTATTAAATAATAAAAATAAATGATTTAAAAATTTCCTCAATTGATGAAATACACCTGTACTAGTTCTAAAAAATATTTATACAGCAGCTAACGATATATACATATTTAACTCACAGGCTGTGACTACATAGTAGGAAAATTCTAGTCCTGAAAAACACACTATAAAGGAATAAAACCAACACAATACAATAACGAGCACAATGCTTCAATGAATCCATCCAACTTAAACTGATAACACCACTGCTTTCTTGTATTCACAGAAAATTAACAAGATACGCTAACTCAAGTTCTCACTCAATTTTTTTTTTTTTTTGAGAATAGAGTCTCACTCACTTGCCCAGGCTGGAGTGCAGTGGCGCAATCTTGGCTCACTGCAACCTCTGCCTCCCAGGTTTCCAGAGATTCTGATGCCTTAGCCTCCTAAGTAGCTGGGATTACAGGCATGCGCCACAACATCTGGCTATTTTTTTTGTATTTTAGTAGAGACAGGGTTTCACCATGTTGGCCAGGCTAGTCTCGAACTCCCGACCTCAGCTGATCCACCCGCCTCAGCCTCCCAAAGAGGTGGAATTACAGGTGTGGGCCACTGCGTCCAGCCTCATTCAAATTTATGATGTCAACCATGAAATGACAAAAAAAAAATGTTTTCACTAAAAACTACAGAAAAAGTGGGAAGTGGAAGCTTCAAAAACTTGGGCAGAGTAAAGAAAGATTTCCTTCTAAAGTGGCATCTGAACAACTTTAGTGTTAATGTCACCTACTTTAAAAAGGTAATCTTATTTCATAATAGAGCGTAATAGAGCACGACTTCTTCAGTTGTCTGAAATTACCAAATTGAAAATTATCATAGTGGGCCGGGTGCAGTGGCTCACGCCTCTAATCCCAGCACTTTCGGAGGCTGAGGCAGGGAGACTGCCTGAGCTCAGGAGTTCGAGACCAGCCTGGCCAACACGGTGAAACCCTGTCTCTACTTTAAAAAAAAAAAAAAAAAAATTAGCCAGGCATGAAGACATGTGCCTGTAATCCCAGCTACTCGGGAGGTTGAAGCAAGAGAATTGGTTGAACCTGGGAGGCGGAGGTTGCAGTGAGCCAAGATTGCGTCACTGCACTCCAGCAGTTTTAAGAGTGATACTGAAGCAAGGGTTAGGACTAAAAAAACTGAAAAAACCTATTCAGACAAGAAAAGGCAGTAGGAAAATAAAATAAAAGCATTTTAGAAACAATTAAAATTATTCTGGCCAGGTGTGGTGGCTCATACCTATAATCCCAGCACTTTAGGAGGCCGAGGGGGGTGGAAAACTTGAGGTCAGGAGTTCGAGACTAGTCTGGCCAACGTGGTGAAAACCCAACTCTATTAAAAATACAAAAATTAGCTGGGCGGGGTGGCGCATGCCTGTTGTCCCAGCTACTCAAGAGGCTGAGGCATGAGAATTGCTTGAACCTGCGAGGTGGAGATTGCAGTGAGCTGAGAGTGTGCCAGTGTACTCCAGCCTGAGCGACAGAGCAAGGCACCATCTCAAAAAAAATAATCGTAATGGCCTGGTGCAGTGGCTCATGCGGGTAATCCCAGCACTTCGGGAGGCCAAGGTGGGTGGATCACCTGAGGTCAGGAGTTCAAGACCAGCCCCGCCAACATGGTGAAACCCCGCCTATACTAAAAATACAAAAATTAGCCAGGCATGGTGGTGCACCCCTGTAATCCCAGCTACTTCGGGAAGCTGGGGCATGAGAATTGCTAGAACCCGGGAGGTGGAGGTTGCAGTGAGCTGAGATCACACCACTGCACTCCAGCCTGGGTGACAGAGCCAGACTCCATCTCGAAAAATAATAATAATAAAAATTTTTTAAAGTTATTCTTTTTTCTTTTTAAAAAAATTTCCCCAAACTTGCTAAGAGATAAAATTATTCTTTTTTTTTCTTCAAATGGAGTCTTGCTCTGTTGCCCAGGCTGAACCAAATGGCATAAAAATCATATTTGAGACAAATCAATCTTTTATTTGAAGTAAAATATTTGGCTGTATTATCTAGGAATGTCTAGGAGACTCAAAGCACACTGACATGCCCACTTCTTTATAAATCAAGAAACATGTAACAGATTTTCATTAAGCACACCCAATGTTATCTTTGGTACTGAAAAATAAATTTGCTTTATAAAACTTTTGAAACCAGAGAACAGAATTGGGCTGAGCACGTTGGCTCATGTCTGTAATCCCAGCATTTTGGGAGGCCAAGGCAGGCAGATCACTTAAGGTCAGGAGTGCAAGACCAGCCTGAGTAACATGGTAAAACCCTGTCTCTAACAAAAATACAAAAATTAGCCAAGCATGGTGGCAAATGTCTGTAATCCCAGCTACTTGGGGGGCTGAGGCTGGAGAATCTCTTGAATCTGGGAGGTGGAGGTTGCAGTGAGCTGAGATCACACCACTGCACTACAGCCTGAGCAACAGAGCTAGACTCCATCCCAAAACAAACCAACCAACCCAACTGCACTGCACAGGTAGTAAATTCTATGCTTTGTATAAAAATAATTTGGAAACTGAATTTGATAATCTAATTTGAGGAATAAAGTTGCCTAATAAAGTAAGTCTAAATCCATACCTCAGAATTTGAACAACCATCATAGGCACTGGTAGCCAATCGAGCCAAGTTACAGAGATGCTGAAACAGGTTTAAGCCAGTCATGCTAATTGTTTCAGGTTTTAGCTGGGGCATCTTTGGAAGGGTAGGGGGAAACACAAAGCTAATTTAGTGTGGTAATTCACAGATTTTATTAAATTTAAATAAACTTTACTGAAAACATTGTAGGAGGAAACAGATCAGTTTGAATTTTTAGTGATAATTTAAAAAAATAAAAATATACAATAATTTGGCTGGGCACGGTGGCTCAGTACTTTGGAAAGCCGAGGCAGGCAGATTGCTTGAGCTCAGGAGTTTTGAGACCAGCCTGGGCAACATGGCGAAATCCCATCTCTATGAAAACTACAAAAATCAGCTGGGCATGGTGGTGTGTGGCTGTAGTCCCAACTACTCAGGAGGCTGTAGTGGGAGAATTGCTTGAGCCTGGGAGGTCAAGTCTACAGTGAGACGTGATCACACTACTGCACTCCAGCCTTGGAGACAGAGCAAGCCCATCTCAAAAAAAATAAAATGAAAATATATATGTGATTTAATGAACATTTTATTCAGGTAATAACTGAAATGTGTCTGATAAAGGCTTCAATTTTGAAGATGTACATAGACCCAAATCAGAGGACATAAATAAAAACATCTATCATGCATTGTATACCTATACCATACAAACTTATGAGAGGTATAGCTACAAGTACAGTTTTTGTTAAAGTCAGAGGTTGAAATTTAAGATGGCAAAAGTTATATTTGTAGCTCTGTCTTGGGTCTATTAAGTGATTTAGTTTATACACACTAAAACTCATTCATACATATACTCAGTTCCAACATGGAGATAATGTCACACTTTGCAGAGAGCCTTCATAATCTCAAAAATAAGCATAAAAAAGTCTTACTGCATTATTTTCACTGAGTTTCAAAATTCAATTGGGAATAGTTCATTCAGAAAAATGTCACCTGAACTGTGGCATGTGGTAAAGAAGAACAAAAACTGGAACATCTTTACGATAATGACAACACTTCCTAATATGCCTTCCCGCAATCTACACATCTGGAGAATGGCTTATCTTTGCCAAAAAGACTGACTGCAATGACAGTCATTTAAATAATGAAGAGTCACAGAAAACAGCTCTCACACTTGTGGGTGTGGGCACCACCCCTGAAAATTGGACTACAATATTACTGATGATTTTAAAAAAACAAACACTAAGAAAATTAGTGCTGCCTTCAAAAGTTATTCTAATTGTTAAATTATTGTAGCTAATAGAACATTTTTATAAACATAAACTATTAATTTAGAGGTAAACAGTGTAAACAACAAAATTAGAGCACAATCTGACCAAAAATTATATTAGGACTGCTAAAATTCATTACATTTGGCTACTTAAAAAAACTGTCAAAAAAAAAAAAAAAAAGGCATTACAGAATTTGTATTTCAAGAGATGAAAAAGGGAACATGGAAAAATAATAACAATTAAACTGTGAGAAATGTAATTACCTTCTCCAGGAAAAGATGTTTGTAGGTTTCCATACCCATAGCATGTTGATCTTTACTTCGAACTTGATTTAAAAACCAATGTAGTGCATCATCATAACATTCAGAATCTTCTACTAAACAATGCCATAAGATGTCAACTTGCTCTAAACTTAACCCTAGATAAAAATTATAAATTTCATACTTTATTAACTACATACAAAAAAATTACACTTCTCTTAGGTATGTGTACGTACAGTAAGTCCTCACTTAACACAGATAGGTTCTTAGAAATTGCAATTTTAATTGAAATGATGCATAATGAAACTAACTTTACCATATGCTAATTGATACAAAGAAGAGTTATGTTCCTACAGCATATTTATGATTTCAAAAAAAAAAAAAAAAAGAAACAAAAGAATCACAGCAGTCGGGTGAAGTGGCTCACATCTGTAATCCTAGCACTTTGGGAGGCCGAGGTGGGTGGATTGCCTGAGCTTGGGAGATTGAGACCAGCCTGGCCAACATGGTGAAACGCTGCCTCTATTAAAATACAAAAAAATTAGCTGGGCATGGTGGCGTGTGCCTGTAATCTCAGTTACTCAGGAGGCTGAGACAGGAGAATTGCTTGAACCTGGGAGGTGAAGGTTGCAGTGAGCCAAGATCACGCCACTGCACTCCAGCCTGGGCAACAGCGTGAGATTCCATCTCAAAAAAACCAAAAAAAAAAAATCACTAAACTTTCTTATTTAGAAGTTAACACTTTGAATATTAAACTCTGGAATAAATGTGAGCTATATATACATTTAAGAAAGATTAATACAAACCACTAAGACAGTTAGTTATCCAGTTTTTGGTGAATCAGTGGTGGTAGTAGATGAAATCAAGGACTAAATGGTTACAAATTAAACACTGTAAGGAGCACTTCCTACCACCAGGCAGTTCAAACACAAACAATCACAAATTTAGTAGGTTCGCTTTTGTACCACATCATTTATGGCTATGCATTTCTATGAATATCAGAGCTTACAAATTTCTATGTTACAATTTGTATTCATTCATTTGCTCATTTTCCAACTCGCTTATTCCAGTTCAGGGTTGTGGGTGGCCAAATTGTATCCCAGCATCTCAGGGACTAGCATCTCAAAGACAAGGCAGTAACTAACCTTGACCAGGAAGCCATTCCATTGCAGATTGCCCTCATACACACACCCACACTCATTCAGATTGGGATCATTTAGACATACCAATGAATCCACAGTGCATGTCTTTGGGATGTGGGAGGAAACCAGGGTACCCAGAGAAAATCCATGCAGACATGGGGATAATGTGTAAACTCTGCACAGGCAGTGGCCCTGGCCGGGAATCAGTTTTTTTCCTACTATAGTTTATTTATTAAAAGTGTATAAAATATTTACTATCTCATCCAGGCGCAGTGGCTTACACATGTAATCCAGCACTTTGGGAGGCCGAGGTGGGAGAATCACTTGTGGCCATGAGTTTGAGACCGGTCTGGGCAATATAGGAAGACACCATCTTTACAAAAAATTAAAAAACAAAAATTTGTAGGCTGGGCGTGGTGGCTCACGCCTGTAATCCCAGCCCATTGGGAGGACGAGGTGGGTGGATCACCTGAGGTCAGGAGTTCAGACCAGCCTAGTCAACATGGTGAAACCCCGTCTCTACTAAAAATACAAAAATTAGCCAGGTGTGGTGGTGGGTGCCTCTAATCCCATCTACTTGGGAGGATGAGGCACAAGAATCGCTGGAACCCGGGAGGTGGAGGTTGCAGTGAGCTGAGGCCTCGCCATTACACTCCAGCCTGTGCGACAAGAGCAAGACTCCGTGTCAAAAACAAACAAAAAAGTAGCTGGGCAGGGTGGCATGCACCTTTAGTCCTAACTAATTGGGAGGTTGAGGTGGGAAGGCACTTCGAACCCAGGAGTTCAAGGCTGCAGTGACCTATGATCATGCACTTCAGCCTGGATGACAGCGTGAGACTGTCTCTTTAAAAAAACAAAAAACAAAAAACAAAAAAACAAAATATGGCCGGGCGCGATGGCTCACGCCTGTAATCCCAGCACTTTGGGAGGCTGAAGTGGGCAGATCACGAGGTCAGGAGATCAAGACCATCCTGGCCAACATGGTGAAACCCTGTCTGTACTAAAAATACAAAAATCAGCTGGGTGTGGTGGCGCATGCCTGTAGTCCCAGCTGCTCGGGAGGCTGAGGCAAGAGAATTGCTTGAACCTGGGAGGCGGAGGTTGCAGTGAGCCAAGATTTGTGCCACTGCTCTCCAGCCTGGTGACAGAGTGAGACTCCGTCTCAAAACAAAACAGAACAATCTCAATAACTATTTCTTATGTCATCCTATTTGTAAAATTTAAAATCATATTCATACAACATTTTGGTACTAAATGAATGTACCAGAAACACTAATATAGCCAGAAACACAAAGGAGATATCTTACATCCCTTTACAAGTATTTAATAAGAATTTTCACATAATTTATGTTTCTAAAATGTAGTTTAAGATAACCCATATGTAAATCACCTAAAAATACACAACTTATGAAGTATTCTCAAAGAACCCATTTAGGAAGAAAATTCTTCTCCCCTAAAATAGGAGCACATCTGTGTAATAGTAAAAATGATTGGGGGAGGTAATCCTAAAAATTGAGGAATCAGTGGTTAAGGTCTGAGTATTATAAATAGAGTGTATACCATGTTCAAAAGTCATTCTCTGTATATAGGAGATAAATAAGTAAGCATTATTTTTGTAAAATATGAAAAAAGGAGGCCAGGCACGGTGGCTCACACCTGTAATCCCAGCACTTTGGGAGGCCGAGGCAGGCGGATCACCTGAGGTCGGGAGTTCGAGACCAGCCTGACCAACATGGAGAAACCCCATCTCTACTAAAAATACAAAAAATTAGCTGGGCGTGGTGGCGCATGCCTATAATACTAGCTACTCGGGAGGCTGAGGCAGGAGAATCACTTGAACCAGGGAGGTGGAGGTTGTGGTGAGCCAAGATCACACCAATGTACTCCAGCCTGTGTGACAACAGCAAGACTCCGTCTCAAAACAAAACAAAGAAAAAGAAAAAAAGAAAAAAAGGACCCTTATGATGAAGAGAGCAAAAGGAAACAGCCTAAAACAGACAACAGCAACATATCGGAGGACATAATCAGCTAGAGAGTCAGGCTAATGAGAGAAAATCTGTATTGTACCCAAGTATTATTAAAGGATGCACAAGTGTGGCAGAAGACAGACGAACTATTCAGAACAAAAGGGAAGGCATTATAGGCAATCAAGTATGAATATGAAAAAAATTAGACAGTCCAAAAGGTTAGAACAAAGCATCCCAGGGATTTCTGAAGTACATTTTAAGAGATTCCAAACCCTGGGGTGGTGCCCTAGAACCAGAAGGGGCATGATGGTATGGTACCATCAAAAGAAATTTCTTTTATTGGGAAAACCAGATGAAATGACAAAATAAAGAAAAATTCCTCAGAAATACTCACCCTAGGAGCAGTATCAGTCTAAAGAGTTTTATCAGAAAAAAGTTATCCTATCAGTTTCTCACTGAAACAGTTAATGTGTAGATTACTTGTTCTGAGAAATTGTGCCCACAGGAGCAAATATAAATAAACCCAAAACAATTTTAGTATATATCAGAACTTAAACACGTTAATTAAGGAGAACAAGATAAAGAGTATCCAGGTTAATCATAGTCAACTAAATAAAAAAACAGAAGTATATCCATAATTGGCTGAATCACCAGTCCACATTCAATGGGCAACTTAAACACTTTTGTTACTGTTTTTTTAAAAGACTATAGTTATTGTCATATTGAAAATCAGTATTAAAATATTGGATGTAATTACATATAACTTCGGAGTAACTTCATTATGGGTAATAGGAACTCTGCCAATAAGAGAAGTACAACCAGCCATGCACAGTGGTCTGAGGCCTGTAATCCTAGCATTTTGGGAAGCTAAGGCAGGAGGATCGCTTGAGCCCAGGAGTTTCAGACCAGGCTGGGCAACATAATGAAACTCTGTACAAATAATTTAAAAATTAGGCTGGGCGTGGTGGCTCATGCCTGTAATCCCAGCACTTTGGGGGCCGAGGCGGGCGGATCACGAGGTCAGGAGATCGAGACCATCCTGGCTAACACGGTGAAACCCGGTCTCTACTAAAAATACAAAAAAAAGTTAGCTGGGCGTGGTGGCGGGCGCCTATAGTCCCAGCTACTTGGGAGGCTGAGGCAAGAGAATGGCATAAATCCAGGAGGCGGAGCTTGCAGGGAGCTGAGATCGCGCCACTGCACTCCAGCCTGGGCAACAGAGCGAGACTCCGCCTCAAAAAAAAAAAAAAAAAAAAAATATTAGCCAGGTATGGTGATGTGCACCTATGGTCCCAGCTACTCTGGAGACTGAGGTGGGAGGATCACTTGGAGGGCAGGTGAAGTGGTCGGGAGAACAGCCATGATGTGGGAGAAGAAAAATTTTAGATTTGATACTGTCTGGACAGGAGCTACTGTCTATTATAAATTCACAGAGAATCTATACTGTATATAATAAATATGAAACTTAAATGTTCATAGTATCTACGTTGACTATATGTGTTTTAGTTTGACTTCTCCCTATAGATTGGTTTTGCTGTATTTTACTTATTTCTTGAATTTTATCAGTCATAATGGGTCAATAAATGACATAATAACACGAAAGAGAAATTTCCTACCAAAATCAGGTAGCTTATTTTTGAAATCTGTTATCCCAGTGTTGGTGGCATTTGTTACAAATAGTTTGAAAAGAAAAAAGAAATAACAGACTTTAATAAGATAAACACAGTATATCTCAAGCATAGGTATGGACTTGAAAAGAGTCATGACAACTCCTAGCAAGACACCCATCAGGCTGACGATATACTAACCACAGTTAAAGACACAATGTCTTTCTAAAAAATAAGGTTTGACATTGACACACAGAAAAAGAAGAATGTAGAGAGTAAAGGATGACAGTATATGAAGGAAAAAGGAGCTTTGGCTAACAGAAATCAAGCTCGTTCCTCTCGTGAGACTATCTATAACTACATGGATTTGGACATGGTACACAATCTGAATATAACAGACCAAGCTCTACTTTTAAAAAATTAACTGTTAACGAAACTGAGTTTAAAGTCAAACTAAATAAAACTGGGGCCTCTAAATGTCTCCATCACCCATAAAGCCAAGTAATTTTCAAAAGATTAGCCCTGATAATAATACATAAATAATACCTATCTCTAACCAAAGGGAAAGCAAGATTCTATAAGAAAAAATAACGAAAGATGCAGTCAGCCAGGTGCAGTGACTCATGCTAGTAATCCTAGCACTTTGGGAGGCCCAGGCAGGAAGACTGTTTGGGCCCATGAGTTTGAGACCAGCCTGGGCAACACAGTGAAACCCTATCTCTATGCAAATTTTAAAAAAATTAGCTGGCTATGGTGGTGCGTAGTCCCACGTTACTGAGGAGGCTAAGGTGGGATGACTGCTTGAGCCAGGGAGGTCAACAGCTGCAATGAGCTGTGATCGCCCCACTGCACTCCAACCTGGGAGACAGTGTGAGACCATGTCTCAAAAAAGAAAGAGAAAAGGTCTTATAGAACTAAAAATTTTTTTTAATTTATTTAAAATGCAAACAATCTCAATTACTTTAATAAATTATCTGAATGTTGGTATAATTTATAAATGTATTAAGAATAATCACGGCAGCAGCCATAAAAAAAGAATGAAATCATGTACTTTGCAGCAACATAAATGGAACTGAAGGCCATTATTCTAAGTGAACTAACTCAGAAACAGAAAACCAAATACTGTACATTCTCGCTTGTAAGCAGGAGCTAAACAATGGGTACACATGGACACATAGATGAAACTAACAGACACTGGAGTCTCCAAAAGGGGATATGGCAGGAACAGGACAAGGGTTGAAAAATAAAATATCAGGTACAATGTTCACTATTTGAGTAATGGGTACACAAGAAGCCCAATCCCTACCAGTATGCAATATACCCCTGTAACAAACATACATGCGTCCACTAACTCTAAAATTAAATTCAACTAAAAAAAAAAAACACCTGCAGAAATCAGAATCAAGAGTAAATTTAGTTCTTCTAATAGTCAAAACAGATTTTAAAAAAGTACTGATTAAAAAACTTACTGAAATGATCAGGTGATCCCAGAGTTGAAAATACACAAGTCAAGAATTGAAGGCGAACTTGAACTTCAGCACTATGGGTGTACCTATAATTTAAAAGTCATTAAAATAATTAAATATCCTATTTCTTAATTACTTTAAAAAATTTAGTGGTCCTATGCATAACTTATACCAAAAATTGTTTTAATAATTCATAATTATTTTAACTAAGTATCTTTGGTTACACAAAAGAAGTTCATAAAGGCAAAACAAAAAACAAATTTATACTACTTAATAAATTACGCAAATCTCGAAACTATAACAAAGTTTACTTTCAAATTACATAAGAAAGCACACAAAAATTCAACAGTGAAGCAGAGGAAGTATGTCATTTTAAAAGTATGTAGTATACACATAAGTTAGAATAGGCAACAAGTAAAAAACACCATCTGTATCTAAAAAGTACATACTTCATATCATGGTCCCTTTAGTGATAATATATTCTGTACCCAAGAAACACTAATAAAATAATATTTCCATAAATCTAGTTCATGAAAAATAGAGCTGATAAAAAATCTGCATTTTTGAATGTTATTTCAAATCTAAATAATTATAATTCACATGCATAAAATTTGATGCTTAATAAAAAAGTTGCTTTTGAAACTTTTAAAGAAGCAACTTTTAGTGAGGTAGGGTAGGAGATGAGTCTGAATAGATCAACAAGAGACAGACTGTGGTCGGCCCCAACATCAGAAAGAAGAGATGGAAAAGGAAGTCAGGGAAGAGTGCTGGTGAGTGGGGGTGAGGGGACCATGTTTGGGGTGGAGGTAATCATCAGGTTTGCTTTTTTAAAAATTTGTGTGTTTGGGGCTGGGAGGGGGCAGAGTCTCACTCTGTTGTCTAGTCTGGAGTGCAGTGACAGAATCACTGCTCACTGCAACCTCTGCCTTCCAGGTTCAAGTGATTCTCGTGCCTTAGCCTCCAGAGTAGCTGGGATTACAGGCGTGCGTCACCACACCCGGCTAATTTTTGTTATTTTTATTATAGTAGAGATGGGGTTTCACCATGTTGGCCACGCTGTCTCAAACTCCTGACCTCAAGTGATCTGCCTGCCTTGGCCTCGCAAAGTGCTGGGATTACAGGTGTCAGCACGCCTGGCCCAGGTTTGCATTTTAAAACGATTCCTTTCCTTTAGCAATCCCAGTGAACTGCATATTTAACTGTGTCTATAATATTACATTCTAGTTCAAGTACTTGAGCACTCAATGAAACTAAGTCAATAATAAGCTATTATCGCTGTTTTACAGATCAAAAGGCAGATTGTGGATCAACTGCCCAAACTGCTTTGCCAACATAAAACAGTGGCTGGTCTATGCTATGATCTATAACCTAGCATGCAGAAGGTCAACGGGCATTTTTTTTTTTTTTTTTTGCGAAAATGGAGTTTCATACTCGCCCAGGTTGGAATGCAGTAGCGTGATCTCAGCTCGCTGCAACCTCCGCCTCCTGGGTTTAAGCGATTCTCCTGCCTCAGCCTCCCGAGGAGGTGGGATTACAGATGCAGGCCTCCACGCCCAGCTAATTTTTTTTTTTATTTTTAGTAGAAATATGGTGTCACCACATTAGCCAGCTGGTCTCCAACTCCTTACCTCAGGTGACCCACCCACCTTGGCCTCCCAAAGTGCTGGGATTACAGGCATGAGCCACTGTGCACAGCCTGGGCATATTAATTCAATGTCCTGTAATCCACAAGTAAGAGCAAAATTTTAACAGCATCCCAAAATTAGCTTCCCAAAATCACACTAAATTCATTATTGAAATTTTATAGCTTAAGTTTTCTGAAGATTGAGTTCACTGGACATGCCTTTGCTGCTCTTTAGGGTCTCTTATTAACGTTGGCAAAGAAAAGATTAACTTTTGCCTCATTAATGCTGCACTGACCTTTGTGAAGGTGAAAATACATATGACAAGATGTAGGGGAGACGAAATCTGATAAGCAACTCTCAGACTACAAGGCAACCCAGATAAAATTCAAGAACAGCTAGCTCTTAAGGGCTTCTAGGCTTTTTAAGTTAAAGAACAAGAGATTTTGTAGCACAGGCCTTCAGTACAAATTCAAAAACGAGTTGTATGACCCATCAGTTCTGTGGTTTTATGTTACTGTATCCTCTTGCCTTGTCTAGGGGACATCAATCAAACATAAAAGGAGAATAAAGTCTTGCCCTTTACTAAGTGCCTTTACATCTGAAATAATTCTTCCCCTATACTTGCATCTCGGAATAAGGGACTCATAACCCTGAAGGCATGGGTCTAGTCCCTTTGTACTCCCATAGTATAGCCCCTGATGCTGCACTTCAAAGATCTCTGTGGGCTCCATCAGGGTCCTATGGGCTGCTGAAACTACCAGTGAGAAAAATTTCTTGGGATGTCAGACAAAGATGGTATCAATACTGACAAATTCTCATGGACTTGTCCATGGCTTCTGACATCACAGGAAATACAGGACAAAAATAGTCTCCCCAAAGATATGAAACTTTAGTAACAGATTACTGCCTTAAAAGAAAATCTATTTGTAGTCTCCGCAGACAAGATTTTCTCTAGAGGGCACTGGATTCAAGAAACAAGTAATATGTCCTTTTAAGAACATACTACGGGCACACTGGCTCATGCCTGTAATCCTAGCACTTTGGGAGGCAGAGGCAGGTGGATCGCCTGAGGTGAAGAGTTCGAGACCAGCCTGGCCAACATGGTGAAAACTTGTCTCTACTAAAAAGCAAAAATTAGCCGGGTGCAGTGGCAGGCACCTGGAATCTCAGCTACTTGGGAGGCTGACGCACGAGAATCACTTGAACCCAGGAGGTGGAGGTTACAGTGAGCTGAGATCACAACATTGAACTCCAGCCTGGGCAAAAGAGCAAAAACTCCATCAAAAAATAAAATAAAGTTAAAAAAATAATAATATAAAAGCAAAAAACAAAAATTACAGAATGAAAAAATAAAAATATTATCTTTCATGCTACAAGAATCTTTTTCCCCCCTCGGTGAAAAATTTCAGAACTTTCCTATTATAATCTCCACTGGAAAAAAAATACTGAAATAAGTATGCATGAACAAAGAGTAGCAAATGTACACGTGTTTTACACCCTGAAGGAATAGGGAAATTATATCAAAATAGTCCAGATGACATCTCTCTGTTCTAAGAGTTTTATTCTCCTAGGATGGCAGCCAACAAGGCAGACTGAAAGGTTGGAAAGATTATTCTAGTATACCCTAAAAACACATAAAACACATCTCCAAGGAGCCCTACTCCTTTTTCACCACAGAAGCAATGCTTTGCTCACCTCTGATTCCACTAACAACGTGAGTAACTTCACTGTTGTCAATGCAGTGAACAACTAAGTCTCAGACCTATGTTCCTTTTTGATACTTAATGTGGGACTTTATGAGGATGATTCACTTTATGACTTCCATTCCCCTTTCACCACTATGCCTCTCAAGTCCTGCTCTTCAAGTCCACAGGCTTACAGCTGTGGTGGGAGCTCTTTTATAACCTAGGGTTTATTTCTTTGCTGACAAGTAATTAACTCCCCATCTCCTAATAAAAATGTGGGCCATGTGTGGTTTTATTTCTGCTCTTTGTTGATCCTATGATTTTTGTTTGTTTTGTTTTTGAGACGGCGTTTCGCTCTTGTTGCCCAGGCTGGAGTGCAGTGGTGAGATCTTGGCTCACTGCAACCTCCACCTCCTGGGTTCAAGTGGTTCTCCTGCCTCAGCCTCCTGAGTAGCTGGGATAACAGGCATGCGCCACCATGCCTGGCTATTTTTTTTTTGTATTTTTAGTAGAGACAAGGTTTCTCCATGTTGGTCAGGCTGGTTCTGAACTCCCCACCTCAGGTGATCCGCCTGCCTCGGCCTCCCAAAGTGTTGGGATTACAGCCGTGAGCCACCATGCCTGGTGATCCTATGATTTTTATAGAGCATAAACATAATGTTTGGATTCAAGAGGCCACCATTATCCTCAAACTCTGCTTCAATTGGAATAAAGAAGGATACTGACTTGGAATAACAGAATTTTAATATAATTTTAAAATAATACATCCTGTATAGAGAGAACTTTGTAAGCAAAGCTATGGAATACAGTAAACAGAAATACCCCCAGAAATAATTTGATAAGCTTGTAGAATAAACTGTCAAAAAAAAAATTAAACTATAAAACTGGAAAGGTTGAGTTTAGTTCACAGACAGCCCAGAATACTAAGCTGAAGAGATTGGTATTTTATTTTTTATGCCATGAAGAATCTCTGGATGGGGTTAAGAGACAGAATTCTTGTATATTTCATATGCTATATTATTTGTTTTAACCAGGTAACTACAATTTGTAGATAACCTATGTGCCAGGTACAATTCACTATATCATTTCATTAAATTCTTATAAACACTTATAAGGTAAATAATTGGAATTAGAGGAGTAAATAATTGAAATAAGGTTAAAATAATAGATTAATAACCTAGAGCTAGGTCTGCATGATTCTCAAGCCCATGGACTTCCCACCAGTACCATACTGCCTTGCTAATTTGACAGAAGGAATGAACCAGCATATGGGAAGACTGAGGCAAGGAGACTAAACTAGAGGTAGTTATAAGGACAAAAGTAGTGTTTGTGGAAATGTCAACTTGCGAAAAGACATGGGGTATATTTTAACAAAAAGGCAGAGATTAATGGCAGTATAATGTAGCATTTACAAATACAAATTCTATAACAGAAACAGACTGTCAGTACAGAAGCTCGCTCTATTCTTTATGTGTGACGTTGGACAAGTTGTCATACAGCTTCAGTATACTCATTTGTAAAGTAAGACTGTCTCAAATGGGTTGTTGTATATCTTAAAATAGTTGATATCTGACACATTGGTAAATATCAATGAACACTGGCTTTTTTTGTCATTGTCATCATTATTCATGTTTGGAAATAAGAGTACAAAAATGCCTCAAGTCTCAAGTTTTAGGCAAGTGGGAGGATAGCTGCGCCCTAAAGGACACAGTAAAAATAAAATCTAGAGAAGTAACTGATTTGTGCAGGGAAATAAGTAAATTTATTTTTAGAAGTATGCATGCCTTAAAGGTCTATGACTTTTCTGAACACTTCTACAGTCTGCTTAGTTTCCATCTTTGTGGAAGTTTTCTATGTGAGTTTTTTCAATCACAGTGTGACTCCTCCTCTTCTTAATGTGCCAGTAGTGGCACTGAACTGGCTTCCTCAACATGGACATCAGTCTGTAACAATCAGCTCACCAGCAGAAATCTTCTGAATCTCCTATGCGTCTCCTTAAAGAAGCTTCAAATACAGCTATACCACCACCAATCCATTTCTACCAATTCTTGTCCCAAATCACTTGAATATATCCAGAGAAGATTTTGATGTAATGAGAAAATACTAATGATATACCACCAGTTTTAAAACCTTCCACACATCCTAAACTTTCTAATACTAGCATGCAATTATAATAAGATGGTTTAAATTAACTGTTAAATATATTATTTTTGAAGTAAATATTTACACATTTTAGAATCAATGCTCTAAAATGTTAAAACAAGCATATCCATGGTTTCTGAAAAAATGTATTATTTTTGATTCCTAAAAACAGTTATTTTTGAACAAATCTCAATAGTGAAGGTTAACCAACCCCTAAAAGTGAGTCAGCTACATTTACCTAAGAATTTAAGAGTAACCTCCTGAATCTTTCAGCTTAAAAAGTTCTAGCAGCCTTTTTATAATTTTATACAAATAAAGTTTTCTGTTACATTACTTATTATATGAAAAAAAAGTTAAAACACCGGAAAATCATCTTTCAAAGGAAAGACAATCCACACAAATGTATTTTACCCAGTTGAGAGGTACTTACAGTGCATGTTTTTGTCTTCCTTCTCTCACAGTTTGAATGTAGTATACCAAATTATCAAAGAAAAGCTTCATCATGTTCAGTTCTTTTTCTGCCCACCTGGCCCAAATAAAAGAAAAAATAATTTTAAAGTGGGCAGGGTAAGAGAATAAATCTATGCTATGACAGTAAATATGCAAGTTAAAAAAAATCTTCAAATGTAAAATTTTAGTTACCAAAAATATACACATTTTATTTATATTTGAATGGTGAAAAGATATAAAGCAACATTCCTTCATCTTTATGAATTTAAAGTACCTTTGTAAGTTTTTAATCTCAAAATGCCTGTGAAAGCGCTATTATCAATGACTAATTTGAATTAATATTAAAAGTAATATGATACCATTTCATATAAGGATATACTATGTGCTTTGGTCATCACTTAGCACAATATCTGGCATACAGAAGGTATACAATAAACTTACTGCATGTATCTTTTGTCATTAATTTGCTTATACTTTTGAACAAAATTTTTTTAAAAAAATCAAAGAAATACCCAGCACTGAGTTCCAAAATAATGTAGAAATACTAAAATGAAAACACAAATAATGGCATATATATTCAGAGATCCCAGGGTCCATAACTTCCATAATTAATGTAATGTATTTCATATAACACCTATTAGCAATTTATCTGCTGAAATGTACAGATGTAGAGGTATTAAAATTCTGTTAAGTTCCATGTAATTTACATCGTGTTTCTGTTATAGCCATATTTTAAATAGAAGTTACTTTCACCTTGCTAATCACTAAATAAAGGTCAAGTGGTAGAAAGAAGAAAGACTTTGGGTTTGAAGCCAGCTCCAATACACTCGCTACAACACGGCTTCAGGCAAGTAAGCTTCTTCTGGAAGTCTGTTTGCTTGAAGGTTTCTTAAAAGAGTCAAGGATAAGTTTCCAATTTTAAACTATGGGCCATTAGAATGAGTTTAAGAGATAATATGTGCTAAATATTAAGTGCTGCTATACATACTAGATTCACAATAAATGACAGCTTTTGTTGTTATTGATGTCAAATAACCACAGGAGCTTAGAGTTCTTTTAAGTGATGTAGTTTATGAGATTTAGGATACCAATCTCTTGTGGTAATGGAAACCCTGTGAATTTTCCTTAATTAAGCTTATTTACATTTAATTTAAGGAACAAGCTAAAAGGGTTTCAACTCAATATATTTAGGTTCAGGTACTTGATTAAGTAACTGAATATTCGGAGACTGCCCCTTCTATACAAGAAAGTTACTCCTTAACATGAACCACCTCCACTGACTATAATGACACCTGCTCGCCCGTGTTGGCACCAAATGACTGCCTTTACTGCATTAGAATTTTGAAATTCAGCCACTTAAAAATTATAGAAAGAGGCAATGAAAAATGGCTCACACTATTCTTGTTCTTCAGTGATGTTAAATGCTTTCTCCTACCCCTCCTTTTGGAAGCTGAGGGACCTTCCTTGCAAAAATACAACCTTCACTGGATTCTTACTGTAGTATTAACCAAAGAAAGAGACTAAGATACTTCTAAATAATAATAAAGGTTCAGATTAAACATATTCTCTTTAAAAGAACAATAAGAAGCAAGGTATATGACTCAGAAGAACTAACTTCATCCAATCTGGAATTATAGTGCAGACTTCCAAGAACTGTAAAAGTGATACTCCATTGTGAAAGCAAACAAGTGTTCTTACTACCTAAGCTTAGAATTGAGAACTTGATCTCGCAAATGAATCCTTCAACAAGTCGAATTTTCCCTAAAATTCAAATGTCTCTGAAATCTCTCCAAAAGCTTATTTAGAATAAAGTATACAACACATCTTCTTAATGTATTGTTTGTGGTAGACAACTTTCTCTACACTTACCAAAACATGGGGTCGATTTCACATAAAAGTTCTACCTTTGGAAGAATTATTTTAAAATTCATTAATCATAAATTCTCCATAAATGTAAAGGAGTACAAGTTGAATATCCCTTATCCGAAATGCCGGGGACCAGAAGTGTTTCAGATTTTTTCAGATTCCGTAATATTCGCAGAATGCATAGCAGCTGAACATAACTAATCCAAAAATTCAAATTCCAAAATGCTCCAATGAATATTTCCTTTGAGTGTCATACTGATGCTCCAAAAATGTTGGATTATGGAGCATTTCAGATTTTAGATTTTTCAGATTAGGCATACTCAACCTGTAATAGGGTAGTGTCAAGATTACCCCAAACATGACGTTAGGTCTACACAGCCAATTCCTAGAAATGAGAAAAATTAAAGGCACGCCAGAGTTTACTTTAGTGTGGCTCTTCTTCAAAAGTACTCTGCCGTAGCTGCATACACTAAAAATCCCCCTAAAATTAGAGTATTAATTGCTAAAGTACCGTTCTCAAACTCCAAAGAAAACAAAACACAGATTTTCCTACTGATCAGGATATAATCTCCACAGGGGTAAGTGGCAGAGAAATCTAAGAAAACAAACCACATGAAACTCAAATTTTCCCGGTACAGAGTAAAAGCTTGTAGGTTAGTCAAAACCTTTAGATAACTATAATTAAAAAAAATCTTTAAAATAAATACTTTCCTTTCTTTTATTTACTTACATTGTTATCCAGTGTGTATCATAACTGCTCCCAAACTGCTGAAAAGTACCAAATAGTTTTGGAAGAAGACGAAGTGAAATTACTACTGATCTGAAACAGCAGAAACATTCACAAAATAATTTTAGTAATTCTTTTTATAGAAATTCAGCCATTTAAAATTTTGAATGCTAAAAGATTTAATGAATTTTATACAGAGATATATTATTATACAAACATTAAACTTTTTTTCTCAAAAGTATAAATTCATTTTACATATTAGGGCAAGAACTCCAAGTTTAAAAAATTCCAATCCAAGAACTTTAAGGTAAAACACACTATAAATATCTGGGTAAAAAAGCAAGTAAAGAGCATTTAAAGATGTTTCTTAAATGAAACTATTTCTTCACAAGTCATTACCATTTTCTCCTAAATTCTCAATATGATTTGCATTCAAATTGAGAATCACGACTTTGTGAACCATGTCACTAATGGAAGCACACCACATACCTCAGAAGTATAAGGAGCAGAAAGGGGAAAGGAAATTATTTTAAAACTTCAAGTAGATCTGAGTCTGCCTATCCTCTGAAAGGAACAGGTGTAGGACAGATACTGACATAGAAATCCTGGAAGTAGGAAAGGAGGTTGGCTGCATGAGCCTTAAAAGAGGCAAAACATGGATGAAATTGGAAATCATCATTTTCAGTAAACTGTCGCAAGAACAAAAAACCAAACACCGCATATTCTCACTCACAGGTGGGAATTGAACAATGAGAACACATGGACACAGGAAGGGGAACATCACACTCTGGGGACTGTTGTGGGGCGGGGGGAGGGGGGAGGGATAGCACTGGGAGATATACCTAATGCTAGATGACGAGTTAATGGGTGCAGCACACCAGCATGGCACATGTATACATATGTAAGTAACCTGCACATTGTGCACATGTACCCTAAAACTTGAAGTATAATAATAAATTTAAAAAAAAAAGAGGCAAAACAAATTCTAATGAAGAACTAAACTTATTTTAATCTTATAAGCCAATATTGCTTCATGAAAAAATTTTTCACGAATTTAGGAAGTAAATTTTATTTACTTCCTGAATTTTCTTCAATAAACATGTTTTCATTTATAAAATGCAATGTGGAAGCAAGTATATGTTTGACATTAGAGAAATAGGATGCCAGGCATTAAGTGGTTACTGATTGAGTTCAGTGAATAATGGTGTGGTTCATGTAAGACACAAATCAAAAGTAGGAATGTAGACATAAGACTTATCTTCCTTCTACTCCTACCCTGAAGGAATGCTTTTCTCCAGAATTTATAAGTGCTGAATTATTGAGGAATAATTACATTATACATGGCTAAAAGATTTTTAAGAGTTTTTCCTAAGATTATCTAAAAACTTCCAACTTTTCTCCCATTTAAAAGAATCAAATTCCAAAGAACAAAGACACACATTTTAAGTGCTATAATGACCAAAGACAGAGTCAAAGTCATCCCAAACCACTAAAACATTTTATTAAAACTGATAAAATTTGCTTTTAAATAATAGAAAGTACTGCTTTTAGACTAAAAATTAATAAAACACAGAATGGGAAAGATAATTTTGGCTTGGTGATAATAATTTATGTTTCAATGAAAAAGGAAACTTTACAAAATCAAATATACAACTCGTTCCAATAAAGATTAAATTGTAGAATTTCTCCTATAATGACTATGAGATGTTATAATGACTTATCAACTTTTTTGCCCAAGTAATTCTGACTACTCATATGCTTACAAAACTAACAAAAGCATAAAAGGGAAGTCTTATAGTCAAACTTACATCTCACAAATTCTTTCAAGACTGAAAATTTCAAATACCAAAACACATAATCCTAGGCAACAATGTGGTTAAGATAAAAAGATTCAATGGCCAACCACAAAGGCTCAACGGCCAACGCATAATGGTTCATGCCTGTAATCCCAACACTTTGGGAAGTCAAGGTGAGCAGATTGAGCCCAGGATTTTGAGAACAGCTAGGGAAACACAGGGAGACCCGGTCTCCACAAAAAAATACAAAAAATTAGCCACCCATGATGGCACATGCCTGTAGTCCCACCTCCTCAGGAGGCTGAGGTGGGAGACTCGCTTGAGCCGGGGAGGCGGAGGTTGCAGTGAGCTGAGACTGCACCACTGCACTTGGGCCCGGGTGACACAGTGAGAGTGTCTCAAAGAGAAGATAAAGGTTCAATGATCCAGAGTAGTAATACACTAATTTTAGACTCAAGAATAATCCTATTATACTGAATTGCACTAGTTGTTTGATTTATTCCAAGAGTTTGTGTTGTAACCAAAAGCTTATGACTATGCAACAGCGTGGTAGTCCTATTAGAATTACTAACGCAGCTTTTTGTTATCTTAGAACAGAGACATTCACTGTTGGTCTTCACAGCTGAAGTTACATATGGATGATTTTGCCTAATCTAGGACTCCATATTTTAAAGAAGTATATTCTACAAAACAGTCATTTAAAATTACAGTGTATATCAAAAGTTGACGTGAAATGCCATATATAATATAGTCTCTAGGGAAGCAAAACAAATTGTGTGTGTGTCTCCGCACATTTTTTTTTTTTTTTTTGAGACAAGGTCTCACTGTGTTGCCCATGCTGGAGGGCAGTGGTGCAATCTTGGCTCACTGCAGCCTTGACTTTCCACCTCAGCCTCCCAAGCAGCTGTAACTACCGGTACGGGCCACCATGCCCAGCTAATTTTAAAGTTTTTCTGTAGAGATGGGGTCTTCCTATGTTTCCAAGGCTGGTCTCAAACTACTGGGCTCAATAGATACCCCGCCTCAGCCTCTCAAAGTGTTGGAATTGCAGGCGTGAGACACTGTACCTGGTCCCTTTTGGATCTTTTTAATTTTCCTATCTATAAAAGAAGTATGTACTCATTTTAGGAAAACTGAGTAACAACAAGGCACAATGAAACAAAAAAAAAAACTCAAGCTCGGTGCAGTGGCTCATGCCTATAATCCCAGCACTTTGAGAGGTCAAGGCAAGCAGATCACTTGAGGTCGGGAGTTCAAGACCAGCCTGGCCAACATGACAAAACCCCATCTCACCTAAAAATACAAATAACGTTAGCTGGGCGTGGTGGTGCACACCTATATTTCCAGCTACTTGGGAGGCTGAGGCAGGAGAATCACTTGAACCCGGGAGGCAGAGGTTGTGGTGAGCCAAGATCATGTCACTGCACTCCAGCCTGAGCAACTGACTGAGACTCCATCTCAAAAAAAAAAAAAAAAAAAAAAAAAGGCAAAACAAAAAACCTCAATCCTCCGAAAAATAACTGCATTGTAGAGATTACACTCTGGACTTATTTCTTACAATCTTTTCTTTTTAATGGTTAGACCTGTAATTATTTGCCTAAATCATTATAGGACCCTTAATGGCTGCATGATATTTAATCTTTCATACAGTTTTCTCTTTTTATTGAAGTGTAATAAACATACATAGAAAAGAGGGCACAGATCTAAGGGCACAGCTCAAAATTCTGAGGTAAACACATCTATGCAACCAGCAACCAAATCAAGAAACAAATCAGTATCAGCATTCCAGGAGCCTCTACTGTGTCCCATTCCAACCACTAGTCACCTCAGGGTAGCAATTACCCAGTCTACTAAATACAAGAACTCACCTGTTTTTACATGATATAAATAAAATGATAGAGATACATAATGTTTCTGTGTCTGGCTTCTTTCTTGCAACATTGTGTTTGTGAAATTCAACCAAGTTGTTCCATGTAGTTGTTCACTGTTCATTCAATGTTACTGCTATACAGTATTTCAATGAATAGTCCACAATTATCCTACTTTTTTTTGCATTTGAATAGCTATGCAAAGAATATGTAGTTATGTTATGTTATTTATTTATTTATTTAGAGACAAGGTCTCACTCAGTTGCTCAGGGCTGGAGTGCAGTGACGTGATCACGACTCACTGCAGCCTGAACCTCCCCAGGCACAAGCAATCCTCCTACCTCAGCCTCCAGTAGCTGGGACTACAGGCACACACCACCACATCTGGATACTTACATTTGTATTTTTTGTAGAGGCGAGGTTTTACCACATTGCCCATGCTGCTCTCAGTCCTGGGCTCATGCAATCCACCTACCTTAGCCTCCCAAAGTGCTGGGATTACAGCCATTAGCTACCGCACCTGGCCTAGTTATTTTCAATAGGGCTGCTGTTAGCATTCTTGACTCTGCCTTTGGGTGATCACCAGGGTATATTTTGTTAGGCATATACTTAGAAGAGGAATTACTGGGTCATAGGGTGTGCAGATGTACATATGGAGAGTACAAATTATTGAACCACTTATTAAAATTTGTGTTTTCACAAAGACTTTTAAAAGAAAATTAACATTTTACAATTAACTGTTATAAAACCTATGTAAATGATAACATATCATCCAGCCATTAAAAGAATTCTTTTCAAAGAATATATACCGGGCAGGCACGGTGACTCACGCCTGTAATCCCAGCACTTTGAGAAGCCGAGGCAGAAGGATCACCTGAAGTGAGGAGTTGAAGACCAGCCTGGCCAACATGGTGCAACTCCACCTCTGGGAAAGTACAAAAATTAGCCAGCCGTGATGGCAGGTGCCTGTAATCCCAGCTACTCAGGAGGCTGAGGTGGGAGAATCACTTGAATGCGGGAGGCAGCGGTTGCAGGAAGCCAAGGTCATGCCATTGCACTCCAGCCTGGGCGATGGAGCAAGACTCCATGTCCAAAAAAACAAAGAGTGAATACCAAAGGAGGCAACTGATACATTTACAAAGTTCTATTACTGGTTTCTTATATGTGCATGAACAAGGAATTTTTCTACTGTAACTGTTCAAAGTATTGCCTTTAAAGAACCAAAAAAAGAAAATAAAATATAGCGTGTACTTTTAAAATCCAATTGGGGAAAAAATATTTTCAAGCACTTATTGGTAAAATTAGACAATCATAGCAGGCCTACACAGATGTGAGTGGCAAACAATATATTAATAACTGAACTGTCAACATACACACCAGAATCATATTTTCACTACATTAGAGAATGGAACACTATCAAAGCAGTATAGGTCAAGGGAAACATGAAACTGTATCCATGGAAGAACACTGAAAATCAAGTAATGTATAATCAACTGAGTCCCAATGAGAAGTACATAAATATGAGGCAGAATTCAAACAAGAGAAAAACCACTAACCTGTTAAAAAAAAAAAAAAAATGCTTTGAGGTATGACAAAGAACTGTACATATCTAATATATACAACTTGATGAGTTACTAACCTCGTCTTTTATGTACTATAAATGCTGAGACATTAAAAGATACACCTAAATGGAAGAACAATACTAATATCAAAGTGTTTATACTGTAGCTTAAGTAAAATTTCACTTAACTTATTTAGCATCCTTTATGAGACAGTTCAAGAACATTTAACTGCAATTTGAAAACAGAGTAATCACCAAGGTGTTTCCAGAATCAAAAAGATAGCATTGTTATTTTTTGTTTCTGTTGGGTGGATCTAACAAAGAATGGTGAAAGGTGCTAAAAAGAGCAACACTGAGTGCTAAAATATGAACCATGTCAGGAAGAAGCCTCTAAATTTCATATGAAAACTATAATTACTAAAAAACAGATTAATACAGGTATATGAAACAGTATAAAAACATCACACCTAGTCAACAAGAATGTCCCCCCACACCCAAATACTTTGACTACTGCATTAAAAATTTTTAAATTCCTCTTTACCTGTTGTTTCCCAAGTTTTCAAGGCAACCTTCAATGAATCTCATTCGAATCTGTCTATCTGTAAACCAACACACTAACGAACAAAGAAGTTTCTCTGCTTCATTTATTAATCCTTCAGAAAGATTAACCTATAAAAAATGTATATAAAATTACTATTTATCCTAATTGCATCTTGCTGAAATTTCTTAGTCTTCTGGCTCTATTAAATAACTTACTGCATCTTCATCTTGGACTATATCCCACAACAAAGTATTTCCTTTCTTGCAAACATTATCCAAATTAATGTCTGTAACAGCATTACTGTTGAATTGATGTTTATGAACTACAGGTCCTGAAGAGGAAAAAAAAAAAAAAAACAGCACACTATAGCGAAATGCAGCTGACTGATTATAGCATTCATATGGTTAGCAAATCCAAAGGAAAGTATACGATATTTTTCTCAGATCATAAAATAATAACATTAGCACAATATTTTGTTTTGTTTTGTTTATGAGACTTGAGTCTCACTATGTTGGCCAGGCTGGTCTTGAACTTGTGGCCTCCAGTAATCTCCTTCCTCAGCCTACCAACGTGTTGGGATTACAAGTGTAAGCCACTGCACTAGCACGGCACAATACTTATGAGGAGAAAAGAATAGTGCCATTTAGATTTGATAAGGCTAAAGTGAAATCGTTTCCTTTCTACAGTCTCTTTGCTATTTATAATGATTAATATTTTCACGTCAAGAGAACTGTACATAAATACTTGAAACTAAGTGTGAATAAGACAACACATTTGAAATATTTAACCAGACATTCCTCTAAATGACCTATATAATCTTTTATAATCCCTATACTTAAAAAAAAAAAACAACACTATTTTTATTGGAGATAATTTACCCGAAACATTCAAATTAAAAGACTCTATTATAGAAATACTACATTTTGTTTAGACATTCACCAGTTACAGGACATTTGGATAGTTTCTAGTTTTACGCTATTATTAACAAAACTACCATAAACATCTGTGTAACAAGTTTTGCGTAATTTCCTTTCCTTTCTCTTGGGTAAATACTGAGGATTGACATCACTGAGTCATAAGGTATTATGTATGTTTAAAAGAAAACTGCTGAAAAGATTTCCAAAGAGCCTGTGCCATTTTACATTCCCATCAGCAGTGTATGAGTGCATCAGTCCCTTTCTTCCATATTCTCCCTAACACCGTAGGACTGTCACTCTTTTTAATTTCAGCCATTCTAACAGGTATGTGGTGGATCTCATTGAGGTTTTTAATTTCCATTTCCCTAATGACTAATGATGAGAATCTTTTCATATGCTTATTAGCCATGTGTATACCTCTTTGGTGAAATAAGTAATTTGCCACTCTTTTAATTGGGTTGTCTTACTATCGAGTTATGAAATTATTTTATATTCCAAATACAATCCATTTCTTAGATATATAATTTTCAAATATTTCTTCTAGTCTGTGGCTTGTCTTTTTTTTTTTTTTGGATGGGTGGGGGGATTGTTTTGGTATTTCGCTTTCATAATTTTATTAAAATACATATATAATCAAGATGGAGAACATTTCTATCACCCTAGAAAGTTCCCTTGTGATCAATCCCCACCCTCAAGCCCTAAGCAATGATTGAGGAGCTTTCTTTCCTTACAAATTACTTTTGACTGTTCTAGAACTGCACATAAGTAATACATAGTATGTACTTTCTTCTATTTCTAGCTGCTTTTGCTCAGAATAGTTTTTCAATATTCATCCATGATGTTGGATGTGTCTGTAGTTCTCTCCTTTCTACTGATCAGCGAAATTCCACTATGTGAATATATCAGTTAATTCCAGTTGGAAGGCCTTCTGAATAAAGCAGCACCCATGAACAAATCTTTTGGCAGACATGTTTTCATTTCTTGGGTAAAAACCTAGGGCAAAAAAACTGCTGGGTCATATGGTAGGTATATATTTAACTTTGTGATAAAGCAGTTTGATACAGTTTGAATGTTCTGTCCCCTCCAAATCTCATGTTGAAATGTGACCTCCAGTGTTGGAGGTGAGCCTAGTAGGAGGTGTTTGGGTCAAGAAAGCAGATCCCTCATGAATGTTTTCATACTGTCCTCACCATAGTGTGAATTCTCACATTGAGTTCAGATGAGATCTGGTTGTTTAGAAGAGAGTGGCACCCCTCCAATCCCCCATTTCCACTTTTGCCATGAGACCCCTGCTCCCCCTTTACATTCTGCCATGATTGTAAGCTTCCTGTGGCCCTCACCAGAAGCACATGCTGGCACTACGCTTTGCACAACTGTGAGCCAAAATAAACCACTTTTGTTTATAAACTACTCAGACTCAGGACTCAGGTCTTTTTTTTTTTTGAGATGCAGTCTCGCTCTGTTGCCCAGGCTGGAGTGGAGTGGTATGATCTTGGCTCACTGCAACCTCCGCCTCTCAGGTTCAAGTGATTTTCCTGCCTCAGCATCCCAAGTAGCTGGGAGGACAGCTGCCCACCACCACACCCAGCTAATTTTTGTATTTTTAGTACCCATGGGGTTTCACCATGTTGGCCAGGCTGGCCTCGAGATGCTGACCTCAGGTGATCCACCTGTCTCGGCCTCCCAAAGTGCTGGGATTACAGATGTGAGCCACTGCACCAGGCCATTTCTTCATAGCAACACAATAATGGACTAACACACAGTTCTCCAAAGTGATTATATTTTATGTTCAACAGCAAGATATGACAGTTCCAGCTCCACATTCTAATGTCAATCCTTGATAGTATCAGTCCTTAATTTTACTCATTTCAATAGGTATGTAGTAGTACCTCACTGTGGTTTTAACTTACATTTACCAGATGACAAGAGACACTGAGAGTGTACTTACTGGCCATTTCCTTTTTTTTTTAGATGGAGTCTCACTCTGTCATCCAGGCTGGAGTGCAGTGGCGTGATCTCGGCTCACTGCAACCTCCACTGCCTGGGTTCAAGCGATTCTCCTGCTTCAGCCTCCCAAGTAGCTGGGACTACAAGTGAGCACCACCATACGCAGCTAATTTTTTTTTTGTGTGTGTGTATTTTTAGTAGGGATGGGGTTTCACCACGTTGGCTAGGCTAGTCTCAAACTCCTGACCTCAAGTGATCTGCCCACCTCAGCCTTCCAAAGTGCTGGGATTATAGGTGTGAGACACCGTGCCCAGCCCTTATTGACCATTTCTATATATCATCTTTTATGTAGTATCTGATCGACACTTTTGCCCATTTTTAAATTGACTGTCTTACTGTGTTAGAGGAGGTCTTCTAGTACTAAAAACATTGTAAAACAAGGTAGATTTGGAAAGCATTAACATATACTATCATTTTATTCTGTCTACAATGGGTTGTGAAAAGAAAACCATTTTGGTTCAATTTCTAACTCCATGCAGTAAAAAACAGGTAAAATATTGATTAAAGGAAAATTTGAGAAAAGAATGGTAACAATTTACAAATATGGCACCACATTCAGTCAGATGACCTCAATCTAACCTATTCCTTTCTCAACAACCACAACAGCACAACAATAAGTCAAAGTAACTTAACCTACACAGACCATGTACAAAATACATGTACGAATCAGTAAATTGTTGCCAAGGTCCACAAGTGGTGTTTCTAAGTGTGTTTATGGCCTCTTAGCAGAAACGTAATCCATCAGGTTTACTTATAATGTACTGGCATTCCAAAACCCATTTACTAGGCCAGCATATGTTGATGATACCAACCAAACAAGAGGTTAAAGGCCTTTAAACTGCCAATTCTAAAACTGTTTTTCACTTTCTTATTTTTTCTTGCTTTACTCATTAATTTCCTACTACTCTTTACCTTCCTCCATCCTCCATTCTTTCAAGTCTGGTCATGTCCTATCACTTTAAGATTGATTTAGACTTGAACGATCATTTCTCAAACTCGCCCCTCCTTATTCCCTCCTACCCTTCCCTAACCCCAAGCAACCACTAACCTTCTGCCTGCAGATTTGCCGATTCTAGACATATCATATAAATGGAATCATATAACTTTATCTTTTGTGATTTCCTATTACTTTTAGGTCCTAGGATTTCTGAATATAAATTCTAATACAACCATATATTTTCTAAAATATAGAGCTTTAATTATTACATATTATTGCTATATATTTTCTTTCCCCGCTGAATATCTCGACAGAACTGCAGGACTTATTTATATTCATGATGGACTATTTACAATAATTTAATTCCCTTGGGAGGGGGGGGAAAAAACTACCATATGGAAGTTATTTTGACAAAAACATTTAAGTACCATAACCTTAACTATTGAGTCCTTTCAACAAAGTAAGATAAATTATTCCTGTTGTGAAGAAGGTAATGTATTTTACTTACTGTAGAGTCTTACCTTGACTAAGATGTTCATGGTAAATGGAAGCTAAATTGGGAAGATGTTGTTGGAGGTGAGATGTCAGTTCCGCATGTGAATTAATCTGAACTAGCTCCTCTTCACATCCAGATTCTTCACCATCAAAATCAGCCATATTTTTTTCTGATTTTGCACTAACCTGGGAGCTACTACAACTGACATCATCTGCACTTAGCATATCATCAACCATATGCCTACAAAACAGAAAAAAGCACAAAGTTAGTAATTACAAATGTAATTCTAATTTGTGAACCACAAACAATACCTCTCTTAAACTTACAAATACACTTAGAAACAGACCGACATCTGCTTATTAACAATATGGAATGTTGAGAGCTTTACGAAACTGAAAACTTCACACTGTCAGAATTATTAAATAATTTTACAATATACACTCATATTACCAGGCCTATTAAGACACCTCATTAGAACAAATTCAAAGAACAATTTTAGGCAAGATCACTAATACTCACTATTTACATATTATTTTATACTCAAAGTCTATAAAATGTGAAACAATAAAAAGTGTGGTTTTTTACAACTGTAGAATCAAACCAAAAAAATATTTCAATTTAAGGCTACAGCCTTGATGGACTTAATATTAATTGGGGACCTTCTAACTAAACAAACCCAAATTAAGTATTCATTTCTAAAACACACTGTTACCGGATATAAAGACAAAATGATTAAAAAAAAATCAAAAAATAACATGAAGTTCAGGGTTGATTTAGAGACTCACAAGTAGTACCATTAAAACACAGAATATGAAAAGAGCTAAAATGAAAAATTAAATCATTAGGTCTTGTGAGGTATGGAATCAGTATAGGTGTCAAAACTAAGATTTGCAGTCTACCAAACTGAATATATTGTACCTCAGTTTTGTAACAAACTAACTGCTTTGTCTTCATCATGAGCTGTGCTGGGGACAACTGTGAATGTTTGTATCTATAATGTAAGATAGTAACCCAGTGGTTCTCAATCAGGGGTGAATTTAGGCCCCTGGGGGAAATCTGGAAATATCTAGAGATATTTTTGGTTGTCAAAACTGAGGAGATGCTAGTGGAATCTAGACATAAGGCTCAGTACACTGGCAAACATTCTGCAATGCACAGGGCAACATTAGCATTGCTATAAATTCAAATAAAAAAAAATGTTCTGGCCCAAGGCTGGGCATGGTGGCTCACACCTGTAATCCCGGCACTTTGAGAGGCCGAGGCAGGTGGATCATTTGAGGTCAGCAGCTCGAGACCAGCCTGGCCAACATGGTGAAACCCCATCTCTAGTAAAAACACAAAAATTAGCTGGGGCATGGTGGCAGATGCCTATAATTCCAGCTACTCGGGAGGCTGAGGCAAGAGAATCACTTGAACCCAGGAGGTGGAGGCTGCAGTGAGCCAAGATCGTGCCACTGCACTCCAGCATGAACAACAGAGTGTGACTGTGTTTAAAAAATATATATATTTTTTAATTATCTGGCCCAAAATGCCAATCTTGAAAAACACTTCCTTAATCTCAGATGCATCAGTGATAAGAATTAAAAAGCAAAGGAAATAAAGAAGTAATATGTATAGGTATGTAGTTCACCCTAACAACTTAATTGAATTCTGGAAGATCTGGCAAATTGTCGAGTATAGCAAAACTCAATCTGATAAAGGGCATACCCATGATTCACCATAAACTCACATACTATCACTCGTAACGACAATAATAAATATGCAGCTAAAACTTATCAAGCACTTCTTGTGTACCAATCACATTAGCTGGCCCAGGAAATCCTCACAATAAAACCATGAGATAGATACTACTGTGCCCATTTTACTTTTAGAGACAGGGTCTCATTCTATTGCCCAGGCTGAAGTGTAGTGGTGCAATCACAGCTCACTGCAGTCTTGATCTCCTGGACTCAAGCGATCCTTCCACCTCAGCCTCCCAATTATCTAGAACTACAGGTGTGCGATACCATGCCTGGCTAGTGTTTTTAATATTTTTGTAGAGACGGGGCCCCACTATGTTGCTCAGGCTGATCTCAAACTCCTGGCCTCAAACGATCCTCCTGCCTTAGCCTCCAAAGCGCTAGGATTATTGTTTCCATTTTATAGACGAAAAAAATGAAGAAAAATTAATTATTTTGCCCATCATAATACCATCAGTAAGTGACAGAATCACATATTTGGTATATTTCACAGATAACCAAAAAGTTTTATCCTGCAGCTTACCCTTTTAAATACCCTAAAATTAGGAGGTGTGTAAAATTTCCCTTTCTTAATCACAATTTAGGGAAGTTTCCATAAGCACTCATATCTTTTTTAGGCATTTATTACAAGAAGTTGAAAATCTAACCCTGTGTTATCCAATGTAATACCAACTAGCCATATGTGACCATTACACACATAAAACATGGCAGGTCTAGGCTGGGTATAAGTAGCTCACGCCTGTAATCCCAGAGCTTTGGGAGGCTGAGGCAAAAGGACTGAGGTCTGGGGTTCAAAACCAGCCTGGGCTACATAGCAATACCCTGTCTCTATAAAAAAAAAAATTGAGAATTAGCTAGGAGTGGCAACACACACCTTAAGTCTCAAGTACTCAGAAAGCTGAGGCAGGAGGAGCCCAAGAGTTTGAGGCTATGATGAGCTATGATCACATCACTGCACTACAGCCTAGGTGACAAAGTGAGACCCTATTTCTTAAAAAAAAAAAAAAAAAAAAAGGCCAGGCACAGTGGCTCACGCCTGTAATCCTAGCATTTTGGCAAACAAACAAAAAAAAAGGCGAGGCGCAGTGACTCACGCCTGTAATCTTAGCACTTTGGCAGGCCAAATCTTAAGGTCAGGAGTTCAAGACCAGCCTGGCCAATATGGTGAAACCCCATCCTACTAAAAATACAAAAATTAGCCAGGCATGGGCGGGGGGTGGAAGGCACCTGTAGTCCCAGCTGCTCGGTAGGCTGAGGCAGCTGGGAATCGATTGATCCTGGGAGACGGAGGTTGCAGTGAGCCGAGATTGTGCCACTGCACTCCAGCCTGGGCGACAGAGCGAGATTCCAACTCAAAAAAAAAAAAAAAAAAAAAAAAGGCCGGGCCTGGTGGCTCACATCTGTGATCCCAGCACTTTGGGAGGCCGAGGCGGGCAGATCATCTGAGGTCAGGAGTTCAAGATCAGCTTGGTCAACATGGTGAAACCCCATCTCTACTAAAAATACAAAAAAGTAGCCAGGCATGGTGGTGGGTGCCTGTAATTCCAGCTACTCAGCAGGCTGAGGCACGAGAATTGTTTGAGTCTGGGAAGTGGAGGTTCCAGTGAGCCTAGATTGTGCCATTGCACTCCGGCCTGGGCAACAGAACGAGACCGTCTCAAAGAAAAAAAGAAGGAGAAGAAAATAAATAAATGAATAAATAAATATTTTAAAGAATTAAAGGGTGGCTGGTCTAAATTGAGAAGTGCTGTAAGTATAAAATATGCACTAAATATTGAAGACTTGGTAAGAAAAAAAGGAAGGAAATACCTTACTAATTTTTATACTTATTACATGTGGAAATGGCATTGTGGATATTATTGGTTTAACATGATTAAAATTAACAACTTGGTTTTTTATTGTTGTTGTTGTTTTGAGTCTCACTGTTGCCCAGGCTGGAGTGCAGTGGTGTGATCTCGGCTCACTGCAACCTCCACCTTCCAGGTTCAAGTGATTCTCCTGCCTCAGCCTCCCAAGTAGCTGGGATTACAGGAGTGCACCACCATGCCCGGCTAATTTTTCTATTTTTAGGAGAGATGGGGTTTTGCCATGTTATTCAGGCTGGTCTCAAACTCCTGACCTCAAGTGATCCACCTGCCTCGGCCTCCCAAAGTGCTGGGATTACAGGTGTGAGCCACCGTGCATGGCCAACAACCTGCTTCATTTTGTGTTTCTAAATGTGCCCAGTAGAAAACTTGAAATTATCTATTTGTAGCTTACATTTATAGTTTGCACTATACTACTAATGAATAGCACTAATACAGAATAAATTGCAAACTGAATGAATATAGGATATAATACTTCCCAAATGGAAATATGAACAGAATATTTATTTTGAAGTAGGCTTACCCATCGTGGTGGTGGTGATGGTGGTGGTGGTGGTGGTGATGCTGTGGACCAATAAATTGTCGACAATTAAATAATTCATTCCCAATAGTCTCCCCAAGGAAGTCCCCAGTTCGTGTGATACAAGACTCCTGAGACCCTTGAGCTATATGAGTAGCATTCATTTCCCCTGAAATATCATGTTCTGGGTCTTCGGAGTGTGAACAAGCATCCAGCATTCGCATTCGATTATCTACTGATGGCAATGATTCAGTGTTAAAAACCAGGTCCTTTCCTGTTCCGCTGCTTGTCCCATTTCTTTCTGACGTGCCTTGGGAGTCCCCCAGGCAAATGCCTGCTTGACTCTCTAACTTTCTATTCCGAAGATCTGTACCACAACTGCTTTTGGGAGGATTATGACCATGATCATCGTCTTCATCTTCCTCTTTGAGGGCTTCAATATCTGCAATGTCTTCTGACTGTACCTCACTGCCAGGGCTCCCAGCTGACTGGCTTGCATGGCTAGAATTGACCTCATTGCTAGATCCATCACTATGCCCACTACTGCTACCAGGACCACTGCTTCCATCTTCACCACTGTTGGCAGTTTCGTCAGAACTTCCCTGCATGGATTCCTGTATTTTGAAACAAACAGATTTAAATAAATATTTAAGCCAATAAGAAAAAAGGTAACCAACATTAATAAACTGTACTTTTTAAAAATTTTAGGCTGCCAGTCTTGTTATACTCCTTTGAACAATACAAAATGGAATTAAAAACTCAAAGGACGTCAAAAATATTATGTAAAGGAGAGGACAAGCCCAAACATGAATTATGTATGTATACCCAATTCAAATGATAAACACGCCAGAAAGCCAAAAATGCCTTTAAAAGAAGAAAAACCTATTTTCGTACCTCTGTGTCTGAAAGTCGTTGTTGCACATGTTTGGTTCTATTAATAAGTTGCTCATCCATTTCAATGTCACTACCTCCACTTTGATGTGTATCGCTATTATCACTGCTTTGAGGACTAGCTGCAGGTGACCCTATATAAAATATATTTTTTGTTTTTACTTCTAATTTATATTAACATCGACTTAACAGAATGACATTAACATTTGATTCCTTGACCCAGTTACCAAAGCTTTATGCTAAGTAGCCAAAAATAAAATCTCTAAACATGTTAACATTTGCTCATGATTTCTAAAGAAGATGTAACAGATTCAATTAAAAGTCAAGATGTTTATGACTTTAAGAAAAATGGGTAACACGAATATGTTAAAGGTTTACATCTCCTCAAAATGAACTTTATGACTGATACAAATATATTATTATGTAAAATCAATGAACTCTAGAAAATCACTATACAAAACTAAGTCACGTTGCCATGAATTTCTAAGGCTCAACTTACAAGGTGATGGAGCTGTTCTTCTAAGCTCTTCTTCCTCTGAAGGAAAAGGAAAAAAGAGGAGAAAAACATTCTAAGTGACTGAGCTTCTTTGAGACAGCGTATCAGTTGTTCATATTACATAATCAACAAGATACAGGTGGAGAAACCTGCAATAAGGTTAAGTCCCCACCACCTACAGTAGTTGTTGGGGGTGCCTGCACAGAAAAGCCTAAGAGAGGGGTAGTATACGTTGTCAGGAGACAAAAACTGAGTTCAAGTAATGTTTCAGAAAGCCCTTGAAAGCTATATATGCTAAAAAAAATACCCACTGGCCGGGCGCAGTGGCTCAAGCCTATAACCCCAGCACTTTAGGAGGCCGGGCGAACGGATGACAAGGTCAGGAGATCGAGACCATCCTGGCTAACACAGTGAAACCCCATCTCTACTCAAAATATAAAAAATTAGCTGGGCGTGGTGGCGGGCGCCTGTAGTCCCAGCTACTCGTGAGGCTGAGGCAGGAGAATGGCGTGAACCTGGGAGATGCAGCTTGCATTGAGCCGAGATCGCACCACTGCACTCCAGCTTGGGCGACAGACCGAGGCTCCGTCTCAAAAAAAAAAAAAAAAACAACCCCACAAAGCACCTGACATGGCAGAAAACTTTGAAGCAGAAAACACAAAAAGATAACTGAATCATTATGTTCTACTCTTAAAATTATTTCTGAAACAAAACTTGTTTGTTTACAAAATGAAATCTCCAAAGCTTTTGTTTTTAAAAAAAGATAACCAAAGCTGAGAAAATCCAGTAACTACAAAGACTTTATCACTATCCTTCACTTAAAAGGTAAACCAAAACACGAACTAATCACAGTATTAATCCTTTTATATGCACTCTTCTACCCATCCCACACTTATTTTAAAATATACATTGAACTGAATGTATTAGCAGAAAATACTTCAAATCTGGGTGAGAAGCTCCCAACAATTTACTTCAAAATACATGACACTACTAACCTTTCTTATTTCCAATGGGAATATTAGTATTTAATAAAGATGCAAAAGAACTCTGTTTAGATAACTGAGCCTTAGCTGCTAGTGCATTATTCCACAGTGCTTTAATTAACATGGATGCCAAGTACAGTGTCTAAAAAAAGAGAGGGAGAGATTTCAGTTCGAGAATTCCAGGCAACACTAACAAATTTAATATCCTTTTTGTCAAACTGAAATGCCAAGACAATAAAATGAAAGTTAAATTATCTGAATCACAAAGAAATTTTTACTTCATGGGAAAAAAAAAAACTATCATGTTTTGAATGTATTACCTGTTCAGTATGAACACTTGGCTCAAGAGCTGAGACCAGATTAAGTAGATGTCTAAGTGGTACGGGATCCAAATTCTTGATGAGTGAAGGAAATAAGTCATGTATATACCGACTACAATGTTTCAACTAGAAAATCAAGTTAGAGAGAATGGTCAAAAATAATTGCCCAACACATGTAGATTACCTGATATAAAAACAGTCTGAAAGTCAAAAAGTTGGCCAGTACACTAATATTTTTTAATATGATGGTAAAATGCTAATTATCCAAGACGATGAATGGCAGTGCATAAAATAGTAAAAATAAATTCACCTAAACAGAAATGAAACTTAACCAAACAAATGACAAGCTGAATTTCCTAATTATAAGAGGGAAGGCTGGGCGTGGTGGCTGATGCCTGTAATTCCAATACTTTGGGAGGCTGAGTTGACAGGACAGCTTGAGCCCAGGAGTTTCAGCTCAGCCTGGGCAACGTAGCGAGACCTCATCTCTGTAAAAAATACATTTTAAAATTAGGTGGGTGCTGAGGTGCACACCTGTGGTCCCAGCTACATAGGCGGCTATGGTGGGAAGATCTCTTGATTCCAATGGAATTAATTTACATGTCATAATACAAAAATAAGTTAAATAGTAAATTAAAATACAAATAAGACAATAAATTACACTTAGGAGAAAAAAGTAAATTATCACAGGTGTGCCAGATTTGTTATTAAATCTTTATAAAGTATTTATATAATGCTTTTATTTTACTAGAGTACACAACAGAAACCCTTATAAAGATCTATAAAATAATAAACCATGAGATACAAAGACTTCTTTGTTATAATAAACACAAACATGTAAATTCATGAGGGACAATATTTATGAAGATATAAACACTAAATATTATGTCATGTAAAATAAAAGCATTTTACAGCCATGAAGCTGCTAACTACTAAATCAAGATAAGGTAATCAACAGAAGATTAGACAAGTAATTCCCAATTTGAGGGCTGTCAAATGTAAAGTTTCCTACTTTTAATACATAAAAAATCTATTAAAATATAAATTTTACTCAAAAACACTGATTTTTATATTTTGTAGGCATACACATATGACTTCTCTTCTGCTGCTTCTCTTTCAGGGTAAATATGCACAACCTAATACTGAAATATAAGGCGAAATACATGTAAGAAAACATAATACTGCAGGAATTCTTCTATCTTGGTGAGGCTTCTTATAAATTACACTATGTGCTTCTACTGCTATTTACTTTAACACCACTAAGTATCCATTTAAAAAACAATGGCAGTACTTCAATACTACAAACAGTCTTTGATTTTAAGGAGAAGTGAATACTCAGTAAGTTTACCACTTTTATAGGTCTTGACTAAGAATGTTAATTTAAATATAGTATTAAATAACATTACAGATTAAAATATACAGGTTAAGTATCCCCTATCTGAAATGCTTGGAAGCAGAAGTGTTTCAGATTTTGGATTTTTCCACACTTTGGAGTATCTGCATTATATACTTACCAGTTGAAGATCTCTAATTCAATAATCCAAAATCTGAAATATTCCAATGAGTACTTCTTTGAGCACCATGTTGGCACTCAGATCTCAAACTTTGTAGCAGTTCAAATTTTAGAGTTTTGGATTAGGAATTCTCAATTTGTACTAACAGTTTTCTCTACTTTTTGCCAACAAGTAACTCTTACGTGCTTTTTCTACTTAAAATATGATAAAAACACATATATACGTTTATATATATAGTATATGTATATAATAAACTATATTATACACTATATGTAATATATAATAAACTTCTGATTTTCTGCCAATTTAACCATTAATATAATGAAATTTCCATAATATACTTAATTTTGATAATCAAATGCCTTGTTGGGGTTTCAAGGGTATTAATCTGCCACTTGGTTATTTTTGTTTTGTTTTATAGAGATGAAGTCTTATGATATTGCCCAGTCTAATTTTAAAACGCCTAAGCTCAAGTGATCCTCTTGCCTCAGCCTCGCAAAGTGCTGAAATTACAGGAATGAGCCACTGAGCTTATTTTTAAGTAACAAGACCTTTGAGAAAAAAAATCATAAAATCCTGTAACTGAGGTCAAAAAAAAAAAACAACCCCACTCTTTCAAATGTGTATATTATTTAATTCCACAGTACACAAAAAATATTATTAAGAATGCGTGGTGGTGGCAGCAGCAGAGAAGGAGGAAGAGGACAAAGAGGAGGAGGACAAGGAGGATGAAGAAACAAAGATGACGAAGAGGACAAAGAAGAAAGGCGAAAACAAAGATGATGAAGATGAAAAAGAAAAGGGTATCAGGGAAGATAGGAGAATAGAAAACGCCAGGAATCCATTTCTATACCAAGACAAAAAATGTACTAGCCGAATCAGATGTAAGTATCTTGGTACTCTAGAGTCAATCTGAACTTCTACACTTAACAATTTCAGCCTCCAATGCCATAGCTGCTACTGCTACCCATTTCTGACACGCACACTCCCAACCTGCCCATGCAATGACAGGCAGTTATGGAGACAGCAATACAGGTTTCTGGTACAGCTTCTTGAGAAAGGTGGACAATAAGGACCACGTCCCCCAACATCAAGATTCTCTGTTCTGACAGCTAGCTGATTGCTAATTCTGACTGGTGAGGTACAGGCACAGAGGCTGGCTGCCATTGTTTCAACACAAACCATCTGAACTGATTACTAGAAGTCTTAGAGTTGCACTTGCTTTTTGGGGAACAAAACAAAAAAGAAAAGAACAAAAAGTCCACAGAAAATATACCTGAAGTCCACCTGTTGCACTTCCTAGACGAACTGTTGTTTGTTTTTTTGTTTTTTTTTTTTTTTGAGACAGTCTTGCTCTGTCACCCAGGCTGGAGTGCAGTGGTGCGATCTCAGCTCACTGCAACGTGTGCCTCCCAGGTTCCAGTGATTCTCATGCCTCAGCCTCCCAAGTAGCTGGGACCACAGGTGTGTCCCACCACACCAAGCTAGCTTTGTTTTTTTTTTGTTGTTGTTTGGTTGGGTTTTTTTTTTTGTATTTTTAGTGAAGACAGGGTTTTGCCATGTTGGCCAGGCTGGTCTTGAACTTCTGACCTCAAGTGATCCACCTGCCTCAGCCTCCCAAAGTGCTGGGATTACAGGTGTGAGTCACCACACCCAGCCACTAGACAAAGATTTTAAAAAACTTTATCTCCAAGATAATAAGAGTAAAGACAGGAGAACAATGCATGAACAAAATGAGAGTATCAGCAAAGGGACAGAAATTATAAAAAGGAACCAAAAAGAAATTATGGAAATGAAAAGTACAACAACTGAAATGAACAATACACTACACGAGGATTCAAAAGCAGCTCTGAGCAAGCAGAAAAAAGAATCAGCATACCCGAAAGTAGGACAACGGAAATTATCAAGTCTGAGGAAAAGAAGAAAAATGAATAGCCTAAGGGACCTGTGGCATACCATGAAGCAGAGCAACACATTCATTTTGGAAATCCCAGAATGCAAAGAAAAATGGAAAGACAGAATACTTAAATAACTAAATAAATAAATAACCAATTTCACGAAAGACATGAATCTACAAATCCAAGATGTTCAACAAACTCCAAGAAAGATACACTCAAAAAGACCCCTATCAATACACAATGCAATCAGAATGTAGGAAGCCAAAGATGAAAATCTCAAAAACCACAAGTAACTTGTCACATATAAGAGATCCTCAATAAGAATATCAGCAAATTTCTCATCCAAAACCTTAGAGGCCAGAAGGCAATGAGCTGATATATTCAAGGGGCTAAAAGAAAAATCTTGCAATAAGAATTCTAAATTCAGCAAAATTGTCCTTCAAAAATTAGGGTTGAAATTAAGACATTCGCAGAAAAAAGCTGAAGGAGTTTGTGACACTTATACCTGCCCCATAAAAATTGCGAAAAGGCAGTTTCCCAGTGTGCTTCTAGACACTAAATGGGAGAAGGGGACAAAAGATGGTAGCAGCCACAAACTCTAGTTCCAGCCTCCTGCCGCTCAATGACCTGGTTAGCACTGGGGCAGCCAGGGCCGAAATGACCTGGCCTGAGCTAGCCTGAGCTGAAAAGAGTAGCTCTTTTTTCACAGCCAGCCAAATGACTCAGAAAACCTAGAATGTTTGAGGAAAAAGTGTTCACTATGTTGGGGTGGGAAACATGTGGAGGAACTGAAAGCCTGGAGCCTGGGCCCAGGAATTGAGGAAATGTGAAGCTGGGGCTCAGAGGTGCTCACACTGAGGCAGACCCTTGGGCGATCAGCTAGTTGCCAGAATGCTTCAATGCTCACCTCCAACTCCTGATTGAGTACTTGGTACTCTTGCGGTGCACCGTACCAGACCCCATGCTATATAAGCTTACTGGGACCAGCCCAATCTCAGAGCCCCACATCCCTCTGTTGTCGCTGTATCCCCCATGAGGCACTTGTCTGTATCCTGCAAGACAGGCACTCCCCGAGGAGAGGGACAGCAGCAATGAATTATCCCTGTGTTCTCAGTGACCAGCATGAAACCCAGCACAAATAGGCATTAATAATTGTTGGAATGAACCCTTTTCATGTCTTCAAAAGTTCCGGAGAATAATGGAATGATTTAATTTGGTCTTTGAGTAGGGTACAAGATGAATAAATATGAATTGTCTTGCAAAGAGAAAAAAAATGAGACAAATGCTAAAAAGAGTCCTTCCAGTTGAAATGAAATAAATAAGAAAGATCTCTGATAAATACATAGGCAATTATTACAGATAATATTGAAATTTTAGTTTGTAACTCCACTTTTTATTTTCCACATGATTTAAAAAACAAATACAAAGAATAATTATTAACCTGCCTTACTAGGCACACAATATACCAAGTTGCAATTTGTGACAGCAGTAATAAAAATGGAGGGATGGAGTTATTACAAGCAGAGTTTTTACATGGCATTGAAGTTAAGCTGGTATAAATTGAAATTAGCTTGTTATACCTTTAGGAAGTTAAATGTAATCTCCATATTAAATACAGAAGAAAATTAAAAGGAAATCAAACTGTTTCACTACAAAAACAACAACAACAAACAAACACACACACACCACCAAAACAATTAAACATACAAAAAAGCCAGTAATAGAAGAAATGAGGCAGAAAAACACTATAAGACATAGAGAAAAGAAAAGGCAAAATAACACAAGTTTGTCCCTCTTTATGAGTAATTATTTTAAATGTAAATGGTTTAACTCTCCAATCAAAAGAAAAAGATAGAATTGATATTTTTTAAAAACTTGATCCAATTGTCTATAAGAGGTTTGCTTTATATCCAAAGACACAAAAAGGTTTAATGTGAAAGGACAGAAAAAGATACTCCACGCAAATAGCAAGCAAAAGCTAGCTGGGTTGGCTATACTAATATGAAATAAGATACAATTTAAATTTTAAAAAGGTAACCACAAAAAACAAATGGAATTACCATTTAATCCAGCAATCTGACTCCTAGGTATATGTCTAAAAGAATTCAAAGCAAGATCTCAAAGAGGTATCTGTACTCCCATGATCACTACAGCATTATTCTTAACAGCCAGGATGTAAAAGCAGCCCAAATGTCCATCAACAGATGAATGAATTAAAAAAAAAAAAAAAAAAAAAAAGTGCTACAGGCCAGGCACAGTGGCTCATGCCTGTAATCCCAGCACTTTGGGAGGCCAAGGCAGGTGGATCACTTGAGCCCAGGAAATCAAGACTAGCCGGGTCAACATGGCAAAACCCTGTCTCTACTAAAAAATACAAAACTTAGTCAGGCATGGTGGGCATGTGCCCATAGTCCCAGCTACTTCAGAGGCTGAAGTGGGAGGATGGCTTAATTCTGGAAGGTCAAGGTTGCAGTGAGCCATAATTGTGCCACAGCACTCCAGCCTGGGTGAAAGCGCTCACGCGCACACACACACACACACACACACACTGCAATACTATTCATCCTTAAAAAGGAAGAAAATGCTGACACATGCCACAACACAGATGAATGTTGAAGAGATTAGGCTGAGTGAAATAAGCCAGTCACAAAAGGACAAATATTTAATGATTCCACTTATATCAGAAACCTAGAGTACTCAAAATCATGGAAACAGAAAGTAGAACAGAGGTTACCCAAGGTTGATGAGAGGGGAAAATGAGGAGAGTTGTTGTTCAATGGGCACAGGGTTTCAGTTTTGCAATATAAATAAGTTCTAGAGATCTATTACACAATGCGAATAGACAACACTCGCAAATTACACACTTAAAAATGACTAAAGGGGATAAACTGCATTTTTTTCAAACCACAGTTTAAAGTGTTTTCATAAGTTTACTAAAGATAAAGAAAAACTTTAGTAATAAAAGATTCAAAATACCAAGAAGATATGACCATAAACATTATGAAAGACTGGAAGAAATAGAGAAATAAAAAGTTACACAATAATAGTTGGAGACTTCAATATCCAATTTTCAATAAAGAGAATAACCATAAACAAGGAAATAGAGAATCTGAACAACACAATAAGCCAAATAGACCTAGGAGGCATATACAGAACATTCCAACGGCAGCAGAAAACACATTTTTCTCAAGTACATGTGGAACATCTTCCAAGACAGACTGGATGCTAGACCACAAGTCTCAAAAGATATTAAAATACAGATAATCATACTAAAATGTTTCTCTACCCACAGCAGGAAGAAGCTGAAAATCAGTACCAGAAGGAAAACTGGACAACTCACAAATATGTAGAAATTAACACATTCAAACAGCCAAAGGATCAAAAATGGAATCACAAGGGAAATTTAAAAATATTTACAGATAACATACAACAAAAAATAGAACGCAGAAAGAACAATGTTCAGAGGAAAATTTTATTTATGCATGAAAACTTATGTTTACAAATGTAAATATGAATTTAAAAAAAATCTCAATTCAACAAACAAACTTTACAACTTAGGAAAGGAACTACAAGAGAAACGAATAAACCTAAAGCTAGTAGAAGGAAGAAAATGATTAGAGATAAATAAAATAAAGAATAGGAAAATAGTACAGAAAGCTGGTCAGATGCAGTTCATGCCTGGTGTAATACTCTCACTTTGAGAGGCCAAGGGGGAAAGACTGCTTTACATCAGAAGTTCAATATCAACCTGAGCAACACGGTGAAATCCTTTCTCTACAAAAAGTATCTAAAAATTAGCCAGGAGTGGTGGCACAAGCCTGTAGTCCTAGCTACTTGAGAGGCTAAGGCAGAAGGACTGCCTGAGCCCAGAAGGTTAAGATTACAGCACTGCACTCCAGCTTGGGCAACAGAGCAAGAAATTCTCTCTTTACAAAACAGCAAGAATGGGCCGGGCATGGTGGCTCACGTATGTAATCCCAGCACTTTGGGAGGCCAAGCCAGGTGGATCACATGAGGTCTTAAGTTTGAGACCAGCCTGGCCGACATGGCGAAATCCCGTCTCTACTAAAAATACAAAAAATTTGCTGGGTGTGGTGGCACATGCCTGTAGTCACAGCTACTCAGGAGGCTGAGACAGGAGAATCACTTGAACCTGGGAGGCGGAGGCTGCAGTGAACCAAGATCACACTGCGGCACTCCAGCCTGGGCAAGACAGAGCGGGATTCCATCTAAAATAAATAAATAAATAAATAAATAAAAAAGAATGTTAATAGAGAAAACTAACAAAACCAAAGGACGGTTTGTTAAAGGATTTTATAAATGACAACCCTTTAGCTAGACTATGGGGAAAAAAAGACAAAGAACTAAAAGCTGCAATGAAAATGAGGGCATTCATACTAAACTTATAGTTCTAAAAAAACTATGAGATATTATAATTGTACACGAGAAAATACAGACAACCTGGAAGATTCCTTTCATGATAAAAATTCTCAGAAAACTAAAAGAGAAAAAAAATCCTCAATATGATAAAGGGTACTTATCAAAAACCCACAGGCAATATCAAACTCAATGATGAATAACATATTTCCCCCTAAGATCAGAACAAGACAAGGATGCCCATATTTACCACTGCTACTCAACACTGTAATGAACTACTAGCCAGAGCTATTAGACAAAAATATGAAACGCATCCAATTGAGAAAGGAAGATGTAAAACTATCTCTAATTGCAAATGACATAATCATATATATAGAAAATCCTAAAGAATCCACAGGAGAACTACTAAGCTGAGAAGCAAATTCACCAAGTTGCAAGCAACAAGATCAAAATGCAAAAATCAGCTATATTTCTATACACTAGAAATGAACAATCCGAAAAGAAAATTAAGAAAGTAACAGAATTTTCAATAGCATGTAAAAGAATACTTAGGAACAAATCTAACCAAAGAGGGTAAAGTTTTGTATACTGAAAACTACAAAACATTGCTAAAATAAATTAAAAACCTAAATAAAGAGAAAGACATTCACGTTAATGGATAGGAAGACTTATATTGTTAAGATATTATTATTGCCTCCAAAGTGATCCACAGAGTCAATGCAATACCTATCCTTTTTTACAAAACTGGAAAAGCTGATCTTCAAATTCATACAGAATTGCAAGGGACTCTAAATAGCCAAAACAGTGCGAAAAAGATGACTTTGAAACTTGCAAAAAGAAAAAAAAAAAAAAACAAAAAGCAACAGTAGTAATTAAATAGTATGGTATTGACGTAAGGACACACATGTAGGCCAGTGGAGAAGAATGCAGATCCCAAAAATAAACCTTCATATGAAAAAGGTCAACTGACTTTCAACCAAGGTTGCCAAGACCATTTAATGGGGGAAAGGACAGTTTTTTCAACAAATGGTGTTAGGAAAACTGAATATTTACATGTAAAAAGAATAAAGTTTAATCTTTACCTTACACCACATATAACAACTCAAAACACATCAAATACTTAAAAGAAAAACCTTTTTAAAAACCCTTAGAAGAAAAAGATAAGGATTGTAATCTTCATGACATTGGATTTGAAAATTATTTCATGGGTATGACGCCAAAAATAGTCAACAACAACAAAGATATGTTAGACTTCATCAAAATTAAAAACTTTTGTGCATCAAAGGACACTAAAAGAATGAAAATAAACCATAGATCACATGGCAAAAAATAAAACATCTGACAAAATTCAACATCCATTCACGATAAAAACACTCAAAAGAACAGGCATAGAAGGAACTTACCTCAACATAAGAGGCCATATATGAAAAGCCCACAGTTGTTTTGTTTTGTTTTTTTTTTTTTTGAGACAGAGTCTCACTCTGTCACTCAGCCTAAAGTGCAGTGGCACGATCTCAGCACACTGCAACCTCTGCCTCCCAGGTTCAAGCAATTCTCCTGTCTCAGCCTCCCAAGTAGCTGGGACTACAGGCGCCCACCACCACACCAGGCTAACTTTTGTATTTTTAGTAGATACGGGGTTTCACTATGTTGGCCAGGCTGGTCTTGAACTCCTGACCTCGCGATCCACCCGCCTCGGCTTCCCAAAATGCTGGGATGCCTGGCCAGCTTTTTTTCATATATAAAGCACACAAATAATAGCATAAATCAACAGGGAAAAACTGAAAGCTTTTCCTCTAAGATCCGGGACAGGCAAGGATGCCCCAGTATTACCACTCCTATTCAATTTAATACTGAAATTCCAAGCGAGAGTACTTAAGGAATAAAAGGACTGCAAATAGAAAACAGGAAAGAAAAATTACCTTTTTACAAATGATCATATATATGCAGAAAAACCTTACAACTCCACAACAACAAAAAACTGTTAGAACTAATAAATGAATACAGTAGAGCTGCTGGATCCAAGTTAATATAAAAAAATCAGTGGCATTTCTAAGTACAAGCAGGCTATCTGAAAAGGCAATTGAGAAAACAGTCCCATTTACCACAGCAACAAAAGTATTTTACAATATGTAGAAATAAACTTAGCCAAAGAAGTAAAAGACTTGTACACTGAAAATCATAAAACACTGAAGGAAATTAAAGAAGAAACAGATAAATAAAAAGACATTCCATATTCATGCACTGAAGGAAAAATACCATTAAAAGTCCATACCACCCAAAATCTACAGTCAACGCAATCCCTATCAAAATCTCAATGGCAGTCTTTTGTTTTGAGACAGGATCTCATTTTGTCAGCCAAACTGGAGTACAGTGGTGCGATCTCGGCTCACTGCAGCCTCGACATCCTTGGCTCAAACAATCCTCCACTCCGCCTCCCAAGTAGCTGGGACTACAGGGACGTACCACCATGTCCAACTAGTTTTTTGTATTTTTGGTACAGACAGGGTTTCAGCATGTTGCTCAGACTAGTCTCAAACTTCTGAGCTCAAGCTATCAGAAGTTAGCTCCTTGGCCTCCCCAAAGTGCTGGGATTAACAGGCGTGCGCCACCACACCCAGCCTCAATGGCATTCCTTACAAAAATAGAAAAAACAGTCCTAAAATTCATACAGAACCACAAAAGGCCCCAAATAGCAAAAAACAATCTTAAGAACAGAGTTGGAGGTATCACACTTTTTAATTCCAAAATACATTACATGACTACAGTAATCAAAACAGTATGAGCCAGGTGCAGTGGCTCACACATGTAATCTCAACATTCTGGGAGGCTGAGGAAGGAGGATTGCTTGAGGCCAGGAGTTTGAGACCTGCCTGGGCAACACAGCAAGACCTAGTGTCTACAAAACAATTAAAAAAAATTAAAAGTTAGCTGGACATGGTGGCATGCTCTTGTAGTCCTAGCTATTTTGAGAGGCTGAGGCAGGAAGGTCACCTCATTTCAGGAAGTCGAGGCTGCAACAAGCTGTGACTAAACCACTGCACTCCAACCTGGAGAACAGAGCAAGACCCTGTCCATTAAAAATACATATTATATATGGTACTGGCATAAAAACAGACATATAGACCCACAGAACGAATAAAAACCCCAGAAACAAATCCATGCATCTACAATCAACTGATCTTCCAGAAAGATGCCAAGAACATATGATAGGGAAAGGACAGTCTCTTCAACAAAAGGTGATGGGAAAACCCGATAACCACATACAGGATGAAACTGGATCCTTATCTTATACCACATACAAAAATCAACTCAAAATGGATTAAAAACTTCAAAGTACATTTAAGACCTGAAATTGTAAAACTACTAGAAGGTGACATAGGTTAAAAAGCTTCTTGACAATGGTCTAGGAAATAATTTTTTTGACAGGAATATTAGCATAGGCAACATAAGCCAAAATATACAATTGAGATTTCATCAAACCAACAAGCTTCTGCACAGCAAAGGAAACAAAAAACAGAGTGAAAAAGCAACCTACAAAATGGAAGAAAATATTTACAAACCATGTATTTGATTAGGGGTTAATATCCAGAATATTTAAGAAACTCATACAACTCAATAGCAAAAAAACAAATAAATAAATAAATAAATAAATACCCCTATGTAGGGCAAAGAAAAGAGACATTTCTCAAAAAAAGACATACAAATAGCCAATAGGTATAAAAGCTGCTCAATATTACTAATCATCAGAGAATCGCAAATCAAAAGCATATCTCACACCTATGTTGTAACAACTATCAGCAAAAGGACAAAAGATAAATGTTACCAAGAAACGTGGAGAAATGGGAATCCTTATACACTGTTGGTGGGAATGAAAACTGGAACAGTCATTTTTGAAAGCAATATGGACGTACCTCAAAAAATTAAACAGAACTATCTTATGTTATGATCCACAATCCCACTTTGGATACATATCCAAAGGAAATGAAATCACTATCTCAGAGATATCTTCACTCTCACATTCACTGCAGTATTATTCCCAAGAGCCAAGATATGGAAAAAAACTAAACATCTTTCCACAGATGAATAAACAAAATGTGGTGTACATATACATACACACATAGCGATATTATTCAGCTTTTAAAAAGGAGGAAATCCTTCCATTTTTGACAACATGACTGATCCTAGAAAACATTATGCTAGGTGAAATAAACCAGACAAAGAAAGATAAATGCTGCATAGTCTCACTTACATGATGAATTTAAAGTAGTCAAAGAAGCAGAGAGTACAGGAGGAGAGAGAAATAAGCTGACATCAGTAAAAGGGTATAAAGTTTAAGTTCTCCAAAATGAGTAAATTCTGGAGATCTCATGTACAGCAATGTGACTACAGTTAACAATACTGTATTGCATACTTGAAAGAAAATGGTAACTATGTGAGGTAATAGATATGTGAATTAGCTTGACTGTAGTGATTATTTCACATCATGCACATTAAAACATCAAGTTGTACACCTTAAATACATAATTTTTATATTTGTATAGTATTTCTCAATATTTGCCTATTATATCTCAATTTAAAAAGAAAAACAGACTTAGAGAAATTATATGCAAATTATATACCTGATTTAAAAAATTAACATCTAGAATATTTTTTGTAAAACTCAAAAGAAAACCAAACAAAACCCAATCAAAAATGGGCAAAAGACATGAACAGACATTTCTCCAAAGCAAATATGCAAATAGCCAATGAGCACAGGAAAGCATGTTCAATATAATTAATCATCACGAAAATGCAAATAAAAAACACAATGAGACACAAATTCACACCTACTAGGATAGCTGAATTTTTTTTCCCAAAATGGGAGTAACAAGTATTGGCAAGGATGTGGAGAAACCAGAACCCTCTGGTATCACTGGTGAGAATGTAAAATGGTGCAGCTGCTGTGCAAAACAATTTGGTGCCTTCTCAAAAAGTTTAACACAGAATTACCATGTGATCCAGACATCCTACTCCTAGGTACACGGTCCTGTGTGGCTTAAGGATAGGGATACGCTCTGAGAAATGCCCTCTTGTGAACATCAGAGCATACTTACACAAAAGATGGTAGAGTCTACTACACACCTAGGCTATATGCTATAGTTTACTGCTTCTGTATAGCATGTTACTGTACTGAATACTGTAGGGGCAACTGTAACTCAATGGTAAATAACAGAAAAAGTAATTTGTTGCATTATACTAGGACAGCTATCACAATGTCACGAGGTGATACGAATTATAATAAGCTCCATTATAATCTTATGGGAACACTGTTGTATATGTATGTGGTGTGTTGTTGACTGAAACATGGTTATACAACGCATGACTGTATACACAAAATAACTGAAAGCAGGAAATTGAACAGATATTTGTAAACCCATGTTCACAGCAGCATTACTCATAATATCCAAAAGGTAGAAACAACCCAAATGTCCACTGATGGATGAATAAAATGCAGTATATACATACAGTGGAATATGAGTCATAAAAGGAATGAAATTTTAATGTATGCTATGACAGACTATCACCACTATCTGTACGCAAAACATTTTCATCATCACCAATAACAACTTTGTACCTATAAAACAACTTTGGAAACATTATGTTAGTAAAGTAAGCCACACAGAGAAGGACAAATATTATGATTCCACTTATATGAGGTACCTAGAATAGGTAAACTCATGGAGACAGAAGACGACAAAATGTAAAACAGCTGAGCGTGGTGGCTCACACCTATAATCCCTGCACTTTGGGAGACCGAGGCAGGTGAATGGCTTGAGCCCAAACACCGGAGACCAGCCTAAGCAATACAACAAGACACCATCTCTACAAAAAATACAAAAATTAGGTAGGCATGCTTTAGTCCCAGCTACTCAGGACTCTGAGGCCGGAGGGTCACTTGAGCCCAGGAGTTTTGAGTCTGCAGCAGTGAGCTGTAATCCCGCTGCTGCATCCAGCACGAGTGATACAGCAAGACGCTGTCTCCAAAAAAGGAATGTGAAATAGAAGAAACCAGGGGCTGAAAGGAAGAAGGAAATTAAGAGTTATTATTTTATAGGTACAAAGTTGTTACTGGTGATGATGAAAATGTTTTGTGTACAGATAGTGGTGATAGTTACACAACATTATGAATATCTTTAATCCCACTAACTTGTACACATATAAATGGTGAAAATGCTAAGTTTTGTTATACATATTTTGCGACAATATAAAATAAAAGGAAAATACAAGAAAAAGTACATATATATTAAAAGCCTTCAACCAAGGCTAGGCGCAGTGGCTCATGTCTATTATCCCAGCACTTTGGGAGGTCGAGACAGGCAGATCACTTCAGGTCAGGAGTTTGAGACCAGCCTAGTTGACATGATGAAACCCCATTGCTATTAAAAATACAAAAATTAGACAATGTGGTGGTGCATGTCTGTAATCCCAGCTACTAGGGAGGCTAAGGTACAAGTATTGCTTGAGCTCGGGAGATGGAGGTTGCAGTGAGCCAAGATCGCACCACTGCACTCCAGCCTGGGCAACAGAGCAAGACTCTGTCTCAAAAAAATAATTTAAAAATATAAATAAATAAATAAATAGGCTGGGCGTGGTGGCTCATGCCTATAATTTCAGCAATTTGGGAGATCAAGGCAGGCAGATCACAAGGTTAGGAGTTTGAGACCAGCCTGACCAACATGGTGAAACCCCGTCTCTACTAAAACTACAAAAATTAGCAAGGCATGGAGGTGTGTGCCTGTAATCCCAGCTACTCAAGAGGCTGAGGTAGAATTGCTTGAACCAGGGAGGGAGAGGTTGCAGTGAGCTGAGACTGCCCCATTGCACTCCAGCCTGGGCAACAGAGCAAGACTCCATTTCAAAATACAAACACACACACACACAAACGTGTGTTTATTTATAAATGTGTGTGTATATTTATGTATATATATGTATGTATGTATATATGCCTTCAAAAACTCAGAACAAAACAGAACACAAAAACCCTCATGGGATCAATGAGCACTTTAAAAAAAGACAAACCACATGAGAGAAAAATCTTGTCAGCAGGAAATGAGGAGAACATTCACTCAAACTCTTCTTTAAGAATAAACAAAAGAGACATTTCAAGTGTGTACAACTCCGGAATATAACATCCACAAATTTCTCTTCAGGAAAAACAAAAGCCTACTCTGTGAAATCCATAAGAAGAATAAATACAATTAATTCTGGAGTAAGGAAGAAAGGAATGAGAAAAACAGGAGTTGAGGAAAAAGGATTTGTCAGAGTCACATACCTAAATATAGCATAATACTAAACAACTGTGGGAATTACGGTTATAGTATATAATCTAAATGTTATAATATTTGATAAAATACAAGTAACAATAAAAACTGGGAGGTGGAAAATGAGAAAGTAGGAGAAAATTGTTGAATTTCATCATCCTCTAGAGAAGAAAATCATTACTGTACTTTATAATAAAAAGAACAAACCCACAAAGAAAATTAAAGTTCCCATCAAACACAAAACTTACACATTTCTGAAAGATTAAAATGACTGGGAATACCTATTTATTTATTTATTTATATATTTATTTGATACAGAGTCTCACTCTGTTGCCCAGGCTGGGGTACAATGGCGTGATCTCAGCTTACTGCAACCTCTGCCTCAGCCTCCTCAGTAGCTGGGATTACAGGCATGCGCCGCCATGCCTGGCTAATTTTTGTACTTTTAGTAGAGATAGTGTTTCATCATGTTGGTCAGGCTGGTCTTGAACTGCTGACTTTGTGATCCACCCACGTTGGCCTCCCAAGGTGCTGGGATTACAGGCGTGAGCCACCACGCCCAGACAGGGAATACCTTTTTAAAATGTAATAGGTAAAGAAAGTCGTAGCTCAGAGTAAGTTGTAAGAAAGCTATAGAGGAGGTAGGTGAGACGATCTTTCCAACCTAACTGAGAAAGATTCTGGGCTCAGAATAACAGATTTGATGGACAGAAGGAAGACATGGAGATGGAGACGGGACTTAAATGAAGTTTTCTATAAAGTATGATTCTTTCTGTCAGCCATCCATCAGTCAGAAAAACACAAGCAGCCAACATACAGGTAACCCATCCACCAGATATCTTCCCTGGGAGAGAAAACTACATAAAGTAATTGCACGTAAATACAGATACTGGTACCACTGTACATTCTCTCATTTAGAGTCCTACAACCTGAAATGAAAGCTTGATGAGACAAATGAGAAAATTATGAGTAGTTATGCCTCCAATACTATTCCCCGAGAAGTTGCCAGACAAGAGTTCCATTTGAGAGACAGCAGTATTACAAAAGTATATGAAACTCCAAAGTATGTACAACATTTATCTAGTTGTCTCTTAGAAATATGAAAGTGGCCAGGTGTGGTGGCTCACAGCTATAATCCCTGCACTTTGGGAGTGCAAGGCAGGAGGATCGCTTGAGCTCAGGAGTTCGAGACCAGTCTGGGCAACAAGGCAAAGCCTCGTCTCTGCAAAAAAACACAAAAATTAGCCAGGCATGGTGGTGTGCATCTGTAGTCCCAGCTACTTAGGAGGCTGAGGTGGGAACAATAACTTGAGCCCAGGAGGCAGAAGCTGCAGCAAGTCAAGACTCCACCACCGTACTCTAGCCTTGGCAACAGAACAAACAGCAAAGGCATATCAAGAGACCCACAACATAAAAAATCCAGTACAGACAAGAGATATGAATATGTAATAGAGGAAGAAATAATCCCTCCTAGTTACAGTTCCTGAAAGGGCAAGAAGGACTAAGATTCAAATTATGAAACGTAATATAGAAAGGGCTATTGCAGTGGCCAGACTACAACTCAAGTATAGTTATGACTTCACATGCTAGCAGTATGCAACAATGTCTTATAAGGCAATTTAAATATGTTTAGAAGCACAAGCGCGCGCGTGCAATCTGCCAGGTGGTGGCTCGTGTCTGTAGTTTCAGCTACTTGAGCCCAGAAGTTCAAGGCTGCAATGAGCTAATTACACCACTGCACTCCAGCCTAGGTGAGGGCTGGAGACTCCATCTCAAACAAACAAGCACACAATGTTAGACACGGGAAGTCAAAGACAATACACTGAAAATCTACCACAACCAACCTAAGAATTCAGTGAAGGCTCAAGGCACACAATCATTAGTAATGAAAAATATTTTAATTTTATATATATCTCTATATCTCCATCACTAAATACAATAAAAGAAATAGCAACATAACGGAAGAAATATAACTGAAGAAATCACAATTTATAATAGCAATAAAAAACAAATTCCTTAGATTAAGCATAGCACGAAATAAAAATCTATATACAAATAACTTTGAGACTGTGAATAATGCAAAAGAAAAAAGAAAAAGAGTATCATACTTTGGACAGGAAGACAGAACTTCAGTTCTCAAATTAATCATCATTAACATAATGAAAATATTTTACTTCAATGCTAAAATTCATATGAAGAAATAAATAAGAAAAGTTATGACAATAATGAGGAAGGACTAGTCGTCTCAAGCATTTAAAAATATTACAAAGATGCAAGTAAAAAAGAAAAAAATTAGTATAAACTCAATGAACACGTTCTTAAAGGACTGGAAAGTAAATATTTTAGGATTAGGGGTGACAGTGTCTCTGTTATGATTACTGAACTCTGCTGTTGTGCTGTGGAAGCCACCATAGACAATATGTAAAAGAATGGGCATATCAGGCCGGGCGCATTGGCTTACGCCTGTAATACCAGCACTTTGGGAGGCCAAGGCGGAGGATTATGAGGTTAAGAGACTGAGACCATCCTGGCCAACATGGTGAAACCCCGTCTCTACTAAAAATACAAAAATTAGCTGGGCGTGGTGGTCCGTGCCTGTAATCCCAGCTACTCAGGAGGCTGAGGCAGGAGAATCCCTTGAACCCAGGAGGCAGAGGTTGCAGTGAGCCAAGATCGCACCACTGCACTCCAGTCTGGGTGACAGAGCAAGACTCCATCTCAAAAAAAAAAAAAAAAAAAAAGGGCATGTCTGTGTAGCAAAAATTTCCAAAAACACATAGCTGGCCCACAGACTATAAGTTTACCAATCCCTGGTATAGATCATAATTATACATACAAATAGGTCAGTCTAGAAAGTTCAAAAAATGACCCAGTCAAGACAAAATTGGTATCTCAAGTCAGAAAGAAGAGTTAGTAAACAAATGGAATTGGAAAAACTGCACAACAAAAAAGGGAGGAAAGTTGGACACACACATGACACTTTAAGCCAACATAAATGCCAGCTGGATCAAAGATTAAGATATATAATTGCAATAGAAAATGCATAGGAAGAAACTAAAGGAGAATTCTCTTATAATGTTGTGAATGGAGAAGGCATTTCAAACCAAGATACAAAATCCACAGACCATAAAAACTACAACCACAAATATGAAACTGAACAGTAAAAACCACCTTAAGCAAATCAAAAGGCATCAAACCAGGATACAGTAATAAGTTGTAATCACAAACAAAAGATCAACTTCAGTGACACATAAAGAGCTCCTACAAATTAAAAAATAAGAAAAACAATTGATAAATAGCAAAAAATATGAACAATTCCAGAAAAAGCAACAAAATGGCTCTTAAACACAAGATTTGCAAACTCACTCGTAATAAAAGAAACGCAAATTTAAAATACCAATGATATCACTTTTCACCCATCAGGTTGGCAAAGATCATGAAATTTAATGTGCTGACGAAATTAAGCGGAAAGTGAAACTGCCGTACCAGTATCTACCACAAGTAAACCACACATATTCTTTAACCTAGTAATTCTAATTCTACTTGTAAGTAAGAATTTATCATAGCTACACAAAAGTTTTACACAAGGATGAAATGAACATGTTAGAAGTTACTTATTACAGCCTTGTTTGTAACAGAAAAGACTCGGGGGGCTGGGAGTGGTGGCTCATGCCTGTAATTCCAGCACACTGGGAGGCTGAGGTGGGCGGATCACGAGGTCAGGAGTTCGAGACCAGCCTGACCAACATGGTGAAACCCTATCTCTACTAAAAATACAAAAATTAGCTGGGCATGGCGGCGCGTACCTATAGTCCTAGCTATTCAGGAGGCTGAGGCAGGAGAATCACTTGAACCGGGGAGGCGGAGGTTGCAGTAAGCCAGGACTGCACCATGGCATTCCAGCCTGGGCTACGAAGCAAGACTCCGTCTCAAAAAAAAAAAAAAAAAAAAAGACTGGGGAAAAAAATAATTAAACACTATACAGTTTTACAAGAAGATAAAAAGCACTTCATATATTGATGAGAAATCTCCAGAACAAATTAAGAAAGGAAGGAAAAAAAAAAAAAAAAAAGCCAAAGCCAAGTCTGGTTGGCATGCTACATTTGTGAAAAAGAAAGAGGAAGAAAAATGTATACAGTTCGCTATTTATACAAAAAAATCCGATATACCTGAGAGGACAATAACTGCATGCCTGAGAGATAGGGCAGAAAGGAAAAACATGTAATATATTTTTTATATTTACTTTTGGAATTTTGAATCATGTGGATATATGCCTATTTAAAAAAAAAAACAAAAAAAACAAAAACAGTACAACAGACAAGAAACATACCAATACAATAATTCAGGATAGAAGGGTAGACTGTATAAATGAGAATAACAGGAAAATGTCTCTTTATTAAACCAGGATGATTTCATGAAGAAGCTCCAACTGACTGACTCTGATTTCCTTCCATTCTACCAGTAACATAGTAAGACATGGACTCGGAAGCCAGATTTCAGTCCCAGCTTGTCCATGTCTTGGTCTCCTTAGCTATAAAACAGGATAATAGAATTTACCTCACAGAGAAGCACTTACAACATATGATAAGCAAAGCACTCAATAAATGTGAGCTGTTAATATTACCTGTGCTGCAGCCCAAATACAGTCAATATGTTGAGTACTCAGTCGCCCTTCTGCTGCCAAAAAATTCAAAATCACTTGGCACTGTTTGATAATCTGGAAAAGAAAAACTTAATATCAATTTTTAAAAATATTCTTCTCTATCAATAGAACAGAGAAGTCATGTAATCATCCACAAACCTCAATATGTAAATTTGGTCCAAATATATGCTCCACCACATTGTTGCTAATAAGCCAGTCTGCAAGTTCTTTTGCAATGGACCTAAAGTCAAGCAATAAAAATTGTACATTAAAAAAAATTGTCATCTTTTCTCATGTCTAAAAGGTAGATTCAATTGAAAGCCTAAATTTGTTCCCATAGGAATTACAAAGAATTAGATACAATCAGTTTTATAGAATACTACAAAGCATAACTAGAATGAAATATGATGCTGAATTTATAAATTCAAATTCCCTGAGTTTATAAACAAGCAACAAATAACTGAAAAGGTAACGAGTAACACCAAGTACACAAGTGCAACACTGATTTAGTGAAGTATTATCCTACTCGAGGTCTTTGCCTTCCCACTTTTTAATTTCCACAGTATGTATGGAAGCACTCAGGAAAGGTTTCCCAGTATGCCCTTTATAATGAGATAATATCAGGAAAATAGGTTACCAAAAGGATGAACAACAAAAGAATTATCCCCAAGCCAAACTGTAAGTCTCCTGGGCTGATACTATTGAAGATTCAATAGATGAAAAGTGAAGTAACAGTCATGTACTGCATAATAATGATTTGGTCAATGGCAGACCAAAGGATGGACCAAATATACAACAGTGGTCCCATAAGATTAAAATTGACCTGAACAATTCCTATCACCTAATGTCACTGTGGCCACCATGTCATAGAGCAATGCATTACTCACAGGTTTATGGTGATGCTGATGTAAACAAATCTACTGCACTGCCAGTCATATAAAAATATAGCATGTACATACAGTATATAATAAATGACTGTTGCTGGTTTATGTATTTACTATACTTTTTATCTTTAAAGGATACTCTTTCTAGTTTTTTAAAAAAAAGGCACTGTCAGCATGGGAGATGACAGCTCCATGTGTATTATTAAAAAGTAAAAAAAAAAAAAAAAAAAGAAAAAGAAAAAAGCTTACAGAATAAGGATATAAAGAAAAAATACTTTTGTATAGCCATACAACGTGTCTGTGTTTTAAATGTTATTATAAGAGTCAAAACGTTAAAAAATTTTAAGTTGATAAAATTAAATAAAAGTTTTCCTCAGAGTAACCTAAGGTTAATTTAATAGTGAAGAAAAAAACAATTTTAAATAATTTGAGTAGCCTAAGTGTACAGTGCTTACAAAGTCTACAGTAGTGTAGAGTCACATCCTAGGGCTTCACATCTTCTCAGCGCTCACTCACCAACTCACCCAGAGCAACTTCCAGTCCTGCAAGCTCCATTCTTGGTAAACGTCCTATACAGGCAATACCCTATTTTATCTTTTTTGCAGGTTTTCTACATTATTTTTTCTACAGTTAGATATGTTTACAAATTATGTTTACAAATATGTTTACAGTTAGATATGTTTACAAATGCCCACAGAATTAAGTACAGTAAGAGGCTGTACAGGCTTGGAGTCAAGCAGCAACAGGTTATACCACCTAGGTTTGTGTAACTTTGTACAATGAAGTCACCTCATGATGCATTTCTCAGAATGTATCCCTGTCATTAAGTACCATATGACTATATTATAAAATGGGTGGAAGAAAATAAGTTTCAAAATAAACTGTATAATAAAACGTCCCCAATTTTTTCAACTATATTATATACAGATAAACTGGAAGGATTAAGTAACTTTCTTTCTTATTGCATATCCAATGAAGAATTTACATCCTATAATAGAATTTTATGTTAACAATTTTTATTTATTAAAAAAAAAACACTAGGAATTAGACATATGGACCTCAAAGGGTAAAATATTAAAAATAAAACTAGGTATATTTTACCTATTTCTGAGTAGCCCTACTGAAGTTATGATCCATAAGATTCAACTCTCTGATTTACATAATAGTTCAAGAAACAAAATTAATTTCTAAAAAAAATTCCACTATTATTTAAGTCTATTAAAGGACATTAATAGAAGACCCAGGCTGGTGCTGTGGTTCACACCTGTAATCCTAGCACTTTGGGAGACTGAGGTCGGGGGGGACTGCTTGAGCCTAGGAGTTCCAGGCCAGGCTGGGCAACGTAATAAAAGCCTGTTTCCGCCAGGCATGGTGGCTCATGCCTGTGGTCTCAGTTACTATGGAGGTTGAGGTGGGAGGATCATTTGAGTCCAGGTGAGAGCTGTAGTAAGGCATAATCACGCTGTTGCTGCACTCCAGCTTGGGCAACACAGCAAGACACTGTCTCAAAAATTTAAAGGGGAGACCCAGGGACTTTTGTAATAACGATGTGACTATAAAATTGGACAGTACTATTAATAACCACTATTCAGAGGTCTGAAAACGTACATGCAATGGGGGTCAAAGTTGGAAGAGGTGCCAGAAAAAAATATTTCAATACCCCAGACTTCCCAAAGTTGATGAAACACATTCATCTACACATCCAAGTAGCAGAACAAACTCCAGGATAAACACAAAGAAATCCACATCTACACATATTGTAGTCAAATGATTTAAAGGAGTAAGAGAAAAACAACTAAGCATACACAAGGGAACCAGAATAAGATTAATAGCTAACTTCTTATCCCAAACAGTAATGGAGCTACGTAGGAGCAATGTTGTTTATCTTATTTGATTAGAGTTAAATCAGTATGAATGTCATGAAGTTAAATGCATATTTAACCCATAAAACCGCTAAGAAAATTAAGATATTTTTTAAATCAATGGAATTAAAATGACACACTAGAATCTATATATATACTATAAAAATAGATAGTAAAGGAGAAATAGAGAAAAGATATGAGAAACACAGAAAACCAACAGCAAAATGACAGATGTAAAACAAGCTATATAAAATAATTAGTGAATTAAGAACTCTAATCAAGGCAGAGATTATATGACTAGATTTTTTTTTAAAGATCCAACTATATGCTACCCCTAAGACATACTTTAGCTTCAAAACAAGCAGACTGAAATAAAAGAATGGAAAAAGATAAGCCATGCCAACAATAAGCTTAAGAAAGGTTCAGTGGTTATACCAATATCAAATAAAATAGACTAAGCCAAAAAATGTCTCAAAGAGACAAAGAAGGACATTTAAAATGAAAAAAAGGATCAAGTTATCAGGAATACATATGGACCTAACAAAAGAATTCCTGAAATACATGAAGCAAAAACTGATGACAGAATTAAAAGGAGAAATAGACAATTCAACAATACAGCTGATTCTTGTTACTCGCATTAGTTATATTCTACAGAGTCACTGCAAACACTGAATTAGTTAATACTGAACCCTTGGCCCTACAGGAAATATGTACATAATATAGATATCATACACAGATCTTGAATCTGAAAAACCTCTCATTCTGGTTGACTCTATTTTCTCTATTTTACAAAAGAGAAAACGGCGTGGCCAAGTACGGTGGCTCACACCTGCAGTCCCAGCACTTTGGGAGGCCAAGGCGGGTGGACTGCTCAAGGTCAGGAGCTTAAGACCAGCCTGACCAACATGGTGAAACCCTGTCTCTAATGAAAAATACAAAAATTAGCCAGGCGTGGTGGCAGGCGCCTGTAATCCCAGTTACTCAGGAGGCTGAGGCAGCACAATCGCTTGAAGCCAGGAGACAGAGGTTGCAGTGAGCCGAGATCGTGCCATTGCCCTCCAGCCTGGGCAACACAGCGAGACTCCATCTCAGGAAAAAAAAAAAAGAGAGAGAGAAAATGAGGTTCAGAAGTGTTTAGATGCCTTGCCTGAGGCCAACCCCTATGCCTAAACAAGTGCTAGGGTTGGGATTCAAACCGCATCCAAGTGGTGCCAGGGCTTCTTACACTCCACCACACTGCCCCTCAGCACCTCCATCTCCATATTCCATATTTGTGAAGAAAGAAAAATACTTTTTCTTCTCTTCCAAGGTTTCTATATTTGTGAACTCATCCATTTGCTGCAATTTATTTGCAACTCCAAAATCAATACTTGTGGCATCTTCATAGGCACTCACAGACATGCACATAGCAGTGAAAGATTAGAATTTTCCAATATGCACATTCCCAGCTAAAGTCAAACAAGGTGGCACTCTGTCATCTTGCTTCAGAGCTCATACAGAGATGACCAAATCTGCAAACACTCAGGATCAAATGTATTTGGAGACTCCAATACTTTTTTTTTTTTTTTTTGAGAGACTCTTGCTCTGTTGCCCAGGCCAAAGTGCAGTGGGCGCAACCTCGGCTCACTGCAAACTCCACCTCTCAGGTTCAAGTGATTCACCACCAGGCCCAGCTAATTTTTGTATTTTAGAGACGGGGTTTCACCATGTTGCCCAGGCTGGTCTTGAACTCCTGACCTCAGGTGGTCCACCAGCCTCAGCCTCCCAAAGTGCTGGGATTACAGGCATGAGCCACTGCACTCGGTCTCCTACTTTCAATAATAGAGAAGAACTAGGCAGAAAATGCAACAAGAATATACGAGACAGACAACAACGCTACAAACCAATTTGACCTAATAGACATCTATAGAACACCCCATAGAAAATCCCATACGACAACAGCAGAATGTAGTCTTCTTAGGCACACACAGAACAGTCTATATAGTACAGACCACATTAAGCCATAAAACACAACCAAGAATCCAATTAAAAACTGGGCAATATTGTGAACGAAGAAACATTATGGCAAATAACCACATAAAAAGGTGTTCTACACATCATTAATAATTAGGGAAATGCAAATTAAAACCATGATGAAATGCTACTTTATACCCCCTAAATGGCAATAATAAATCTAGATAATAACAACTGCTGGCAAGAACGGGGAGAAACTGGAAACCTCCTACAATGCTAGTGGGGATGTAAAATAATGCAGGTATACTGGAAAACAGTTTGACAGCTCCTATAAAAGTTAAAGGTAAACTAATCATATAAGCAACAATTCTAATCCTAAATATCTACCATGAAAAATGAAAACATATGATCACAAAAGGACTTTACATAAATGTTTATATGGCATTATGTATACTAATCAAAAAGTAGAAACAGGCCAGGTGCGGTGGCTCACGCCTGTAATCCCAGCACTTTGGGAGGCCAAGGCGGGCAGATCACAAGGTCAGGAGATCGAGTCCATCCTGGCTAACACGGTGAAACCCCGTCTCTACTAAAAATACAAAAAATTAACCAGAAGTGGTGGCGGGTGCCTGTAGTCCCAGCTACTTGGGAGGCTGAGGCAGGAGAATGGCGTGAACCCGGGAGACGGAGCTTGCAGTGAGCCAAGATTGCGCCACTACACTCCAGCCTGGGCGACAGAGCAAGACTGTGTCTCAAAAAAAAAGTAGAAACAAACCAAATATCCATCAACTGGTAATTGATCAAGTGTGGTATATCTATACAATGTGATACTATTAAGCAATAAAAAGGAATAAAGTACAAAGACAAACTGCAATCTCAATGAACCTCAAACAAACGAACAAGAGTATACTAAATGAAAAGAAGCCAGAAGAAAAAGACTACTATCATTTGATTCCTTTTAAATGAAATATCCCCAAATGGGTAAATCTACAGAGACAGAAAGTAGATTAGTGAGGCTGGAAATAATAGGTACTGGCTACAAATGGGCAAAAGACATCTTTTTTAAGTGATGGAAATGTTCTAGAATTGGACTATGGTGACAGCTGCACAACTCTAAAAATTTACTATTATAAAATTCATTGACTTGTATATTTTAAAAAGTGAATTTTATATGTATTTATATGTTAATAAAACTGCTTAAAAACACCCAATTCACAGCCGCCAACATTATTTATCACATGCTTTTTCTCTTTACTCCAATTTTCTCACACTGTATACATACTCTCCCTTCCCATCTTGAACTCTTTACCACCAGTCCTCAATACTTTTGTTCTCCTCCCTATTCTCTTAAACATGTCTTTAGGATGCATATTCCTTGCATTCGTTATTGGAATTCCTTCTTATTCCCCTATTCACTGTTTTCACACAACACCTAGCCTGAGTGTGTTATTACTGCAGTGAACATTCCAAATTTTTATCCTTTTCACAGGGGATGAGAGGAGTATGAATATCACATTAGCAATTACATAAGGTTCTCTTTAAGCGGTCTCGCGGAGGTGGAAGGGTGAGGGGACACAGGATGAAAATGAAAATCCAGAGATGTAGGTTTATTTTGTTTGTTTTGGTTTTTTTCTGAGACACACTCTCACTCTGTCGCCCAGGTTGGAGAGAAAATGGCACGATCTTGGGTCACTGCAATCTCTGTCTCCAGGTTTAAGTGATTCTCATGCCTCAGCTACCCAAATAGCTGGAATCACAGGCATGCGCCACCACACCTAATTTTTGTATTTATAGTAGAGATGGAATTTCACCATGTTGGCCAGGCGGGCCTTGAACTCCTGGCCTCAAGTGATCTGCCCGCCTCAGCCTCCCAAAGTGCTGGGATACAGGCGTGAGCCACTGTGCCTGGCACAGAGCTGTAGCTTTATAAATACACTGGATATCGTCTACATAATGTCTTGACAGTGTGAAATAACACTTCTAATATAATCCAGAATTTATAAAGCAATGAAAAATTCTAGGCAACACATTTTAAGGGGACCACTGACAAAGAATATTGCCAGAGACGAATAACTCATATAGTGATAAATCCAAAAACCATACCATATAAAGAACTGGGAGAATAAGAACTCTTTAGTCTGAAGGGAAAAAAGAGTCAAGAGACAGTCTGCTTTCCAAATTCATGAAGACCTAGGTTCAACTGGGATTAGCGCCTTAGAGCAGTAGTAAGATCAAGTTACACTAAAGTATGACTCACATGTATAATTAAGAATTTTCTAACAAACCAATCCAACTCTGTTCCAGAAGATATTCTATCCTACTGTTTGAGATTTTAAAAACTGATTTCTATACTAGATGAACAATTAAATGGAATACATATATTTCTCAGAACCAAAGAAGTTTAAGCTATAAAAACTACTTTTTTAACTCCCAATGTGATGTTATTGGAAATGGGGCCTTTGGGAGATAATTAGGTCATGAGGGTGGAGCCTTCATGAATGGGATTAGTGGCCTAATAAAAGGGACCCCAGAGACCTGCCTCTTTCCACCATGCGAAAATAAAAGAAAATGGCCATCTATGGTCCAGAAGAAGGACCCCACCAGAACTTCACAATGCTGGCAACAACCTGATCTTGGACTTCCAGCCTCCAGAACTATGGGAAATAAATTTCTGTTGTTTATAAGTCATCCAATCTACGGTACTTTGTTACAGCAGCCTGGACTAAGACAGTGTACTTTCTGAAAACTATCAGTACCATATTTTTCAAGACTAAATTCTCCAGTATAAACAGTATGCTTTCATACTGTGACAAATAGTACTATATGTTGGCAGACGCTTTTAAAAGAGAGAAATGTGGCCAGACGCAGTGGCTCATGCCCGTAATCCCAACACTTTGGGAGGCTGAGGCAAGCGGATGGCTTGAGTCTACAAGACCAGACTGAGCAACATGGCAAAACTCTGCCTCTACAAAAATCACAAAAATTAGCCAGGCATGCTAGCATACGCCTGTGGTCCCAGCTATCCGGGAGGCTGAGGTGGGAGGATCACCTGACCCTGGGAACTTGAGGCTGTAGTGAGCCATGGTCCCAGCACTATATTCCACCCTGGGCAACAGAGCAAGACCCTGTCTCAAAAAAAAGAGGGAGAGAGAGTTATGTTACAGGCAGCATAATGTTCTGAAAGCTTGATGAAGAACTGTACAAACTGTCACAGGGCAAAGAATTTCTAGTAAAAATTTTAAATCTAAAAATTAGAATTTACCATATAAACAACTGTACACTAAAATCATATATATATAAATGCTCCCACTTACGTTTCTGTGTCCGATACTAATGATTCATTATTGCACACATCATTGAAGGTATGGAGTTGATTCTATGATTAAAGACAAGAAATTAAGGGTTTTTATTTCCAAAATTATTCTTGCATATGTCAGCAAATACTAAGAAACATGGTAAACTGATTGACGTATGTAGATCACAATAACTAGATTAACATTATAAAATCTAAGACATAATCAGAGACACATGCTTCCCAATTAGTAAAACTATTTCTGTTATATTAAAATACTAAATAACGGCCAGGCGCAGTGGCTCACACCTGTAATCCCAGCACTTTAGGAGGCCGAGGCAGGTGGATCACCTGAGGTCAGGAGTTCCGAGATCAGCCTTGCCAACACAGTAAATCTCCATCTCTATTAAAAATACAAAATTAGCTGGGTATGGTGGCATGCGCCTAAAACGCAAGCTACTCAGGAGGCTGAGGCACAAGAATCACTTGAACCCAGGAGGCAGAGGTTACAGTGAGCCAAGATCGCGCCACTGCACTCCAGCCTGGGTGACAGAGTAAGAGTCCATCTCAAAAGAAGGAAAAAAAAAAAACAACTACATTCATTCCACAAATAGTATTCTTTATTACACTAAGCACACTGGAGAAAACAAAGCTGAGTAAGTAAAAAAACACAACAATCTAACGCAAGAGAGCAAGTAATATGTCATTATAGACAAAGTTTCAGGAAAGACTCCCTAGATAAATCCACTCAAGATTTAATTTATCTGGGACAATATCAACAAGTATCTTTCATATTTATGAAACCCGGTACACAAGTAAACTCTAGCTACTTCGGATTTTCAGTGTGACTACACTACCAAAACAAAACAACAACAACAAAAACCAGTAATGTGGCCGGGTGGGGTGGCTCACGCCTGTAATCCCAACACTTTGGGAGGATGAGGCAGGTGGATCACCTGAGGTCAGGAATTCCAGACCAGCGTGGCCAACACGGTGAAAATCCATCTCTACTAAAAATACAAAAAATTAGCCGGACGTTGTGGCGCACATCTGTAGTCCCAGCTACTCAGGAGGCTGAGGCAAGAGAATCACTTGAACCCAGCAGGTGGAGGTTGCAGTAAGCCAAGATCATGCCACTGCGCAACAGAATGGGACTCCATCTCCAAGAAAAACAAAAAAACAAAAACAAAAACAAAAAAACAGAAATGCAAAGGAGTAAAGCAAATGGGGACTGTAACAAACCAGAGAAAGCATATTCATTCTGAAGGATAAAGTTAATTACTGAGTTCTAACAGACTGTTGTTATGCAAGAATACAGACCCAAGGATACCAGGCCTTCTTCCAACCCCCTCACCAAGAGAAGCCAAGAATACAGATTTTTATGTTATTTTGTCCTATTTAAAAACAGTATTTAAGACTATTCAAAACAAACATTTAGTAAAATTTGGCCTACGGTCCAATAATCTATGGTTTCTGCCTGGAAAATTAATTAACTGCTTATAAAGCCCTCCAATTATTCCTCTTTCTCAAAACATCTAAAAACATAAAAACCTAAATAGTTTAAAAAGACAAAAACAAAATGATGAAAGAGTTGGACCCGGAAATCAAATGGACCCACAGTATAAATCCATATAAATCTAAGCTTCAGACTTCTTATTTAAAATAAGAGAAACACAGAAATTTTTTGTGAAGACCATACAAAGTAATCCATGTAAAATACTTAGCACAATGCCTAGTATGAAGTGCTCCATAAATAGTGGGTAGTATTATTATGATAGACCAGAAAGCAAATAAACAATGACCAAAAATAAAGCAAATATAGCTTACCGTTATCTGACTCAATCCAGCCAACCTCATAGTCAAAGTAGGTGACATAAAGTACTTAAATGCAAGATCTAGGCTTTCTTTATCAAAGCATAATGTTGTATCCAATGGCTCTTTGACTGTGCTCCACATTAAGTCAGCCATGTTACGAGCTGCACTCTGTCGTAACTCCTGATCAGAGAGCTTGCATAAATACCTGAAATGATTCAGAAATAGAAAATACATAAAAATTCATAAAGCATTTTTAAAGACCACTCAATAACTTAAAATGTACACTGTAAGCATTAACTTTTTTTGTGTCCAAAACCCACAAACCTCTGGTTTTCCTCTCAGGCCCTGCCTAATCTGTTTGGCAGATTCCTTCTCTGCTGTCCGACCTTTCAGCATTAGTGTTCCTCAAGGCCTGTAACGGATTACAAAATGACCACAAATTCCTCCCATCATTATACGTACAAGAATTTGCAATGTGACTTTGCTATTCCTCTCATCAAAAGGTGTAATCTATTTCTACACCTTAAATCTGGGCCTTGCCATGTAACTTGCATTGGCCAATGAGATATTAATAGACATGACATAAGGGGAAGCTAGAAAAGCCTTTGAGCTTGCCTTCTCTTGCTGGGAACTCTAATCACCAACAAAACAAGGAACCAAGGTTAGCCTGCTGGATGGAAGAGAAGTGTCTGATGCTCCAACTGACATGAAGCCAACTGCAAGACATATATGAGATTCCCCCTCACCCCACAAGACCAATCAGCATGGCAATCACAGAATGTGGGAACAAGGTTAACCTAGACCATCCAGTTTCAGCCAAGTCAATACAGATCAACAAAACTGCCTAGCTAACCAGAGAATTGTGAGAAATAATAAATGGCTGTTGTTTTATTTTTTATGTTGTTTTATTTTATGTTTTTTTAATGAAACAAAGTCTTGCTTTGTCACTCACGCTGGAGTGCAACTGCTCAATCAGAGCTCACTGCAGCCTCGACCTCCTGGGCTCAAGTGATCCTTCCACCTCAGCTTCCCTGGTAGCTGGGACTATAGAAGCGTGCCACCACGACCAGCTAATTTTCTTCCCCTGCACGGAGATGGAGTCTCGCTATGTTGCCCAGACTGGTCTTGAACTCCTGGGCTCAGGTGATCCTCCCGCCTCTGCCTCCCGAAGTGCTGGGATTATAGGCATGAGCCACCATGCCTGGCTGGCTATTGTTTTAAGCCACTAAGTTTTGAGGGATGTTTTCTTACACAGCCAAACCAACCGATACAGAGCTCTATCTTAGACTCCACCTCTACTCTTTTCCTGTATGCTCTCCTCAGGTGACTCCTGTGGTTTTTAAATACCATCTTTACACTCACAACTCTGAAATTAATGAAACTGTTCTGAACTACAAGTTCATACTCCCAATTTGCCCGTGCCACTTAAAAGTCCCACAGCCTCTCAAAGTCTTGTCTTTAAGTTCTCCCAGATTTTCGCATCTCAGTAATGATATCCACAGTACAAATAAAAAATTGAGGAGGGGGGGTGCTTAATGTCATCCACATCCACAATACTACCCTTTTCTTTATACCCTATAATGACCAGAATTATTGATTTTATTTTCACTTACATTCATCCAATTTTCAAAATCATCATTAACAATCCTACTACAAGTAATCGTCATTTTCCTTCCAGGACTAATACATAAACCTTTCAATTGGTCTCCTCCTAGCTTCTATTCCAGCCACCCTATATTTATGATATACTTAAAAGCCAAAGAAAACTTTTCAAAAAATCATGAAACATCTGCTAAAAACCCTTCAATAGATTCCCATTGAAAAAATTAAATCCATACTCCTTACAGTGGCCTACAAGGTCCTGAATAATCTGCCCCCGCTTATCTCTCCACCTTCATAATTATATCCCCTTACACATTATTGTCCACACCAATCTGCTTCTAGTTTGTGTCATACGCCACCTTCAAAGCCTATACTGACATGTTCCTTCTACGTCTTTCTAATAATCACTTGAACAGCTGACTCACGTCCATCAGATATCACCTTTCAGAAAGACCCCATACTCCCTCTGTATCACACTAACTTACTTGCACAGCATTCATTACTATCTGATTCTTTGCCTGATACTGTCTCCCAAAAGTTGAGTAGTGCTGTGAAAAAGGGAGACACTCAAACCTTTGCAAATGAGAAAAAAAGTACAATACTCTCATAAATGTTATCAAGAAATAAAATATGCAGAATCCTGACAGTTCATACTTTAATTCTAATCAGTACAACCCTTTCTCCATCTTCTTAGGCTTCCTTTTTAGGTTGAGACTTATAAAATTCAAATGTCACCTCTCGTTCAATGAGACATTCCCTGTCCCCATAAACTGTAACCCACCCCCTAGAACTCTCAATCCACCTTTGCTGCTATTTATCCTATAATACTTATCACTTTCTGATGTAGTATTATCATTTACTTCTTTTGTAAACAGACTGCACAAGAGCAGAGATTTTTGCAATTTGTTTTCTTCTGCTATATCCTCAGTGCCTAGAACGTAAGACACTTACTGTGTATTTGCTGACTGACTAAATACAGTGAAATAACCATTATTAATGTCTTTAATTCTTTACATACTCATGTAAAAAAAAGTCCAACATAATTTGCTAAAAAGTAAACATTAAATATAAATCCATATATGTGCATAAAAAACACTATATACCGAACTGTTACTTGAAATTTTCTCTAGAGAATATGACTACAGGGGACTTTCAAACAATATAATTCTATATTATAAATTGTTTAAATATATTACACTGATAATCAGGGGTAAAGAGATTTTATAAACTTACCTAATAACATAGGTCCTAAAAGGTATAATGTGCTGCATGACAGCAGGAATATGTAGCCATATTCTAATCTATATAAGAAACATAAAAACAACATTAATGCCTAACAAATATGTGAAATACATATATCTTTCACTAAACTAATGAAAAACAAGAGCATTGGCCAGGCGTGGTCATTCACGCCTGTAATCCCAGCACTTTGGGAGGCTGAGGCGGGCAGATCACGAAGGTCAGGAGTTTGAGATCAGCCTGGCCAACAGAGTAAAACCCCGTATCTACTAAAAACACAAAAATTAGCCGGGCATGGTGGCGTGCACCTGTAGTCCCAGCTACTTGAGAGGCTGAGGCAGGAGAATCGCTTGAATCCCCACCCCCGGGGGCGGGGGGGAAGAGGATGTGGTGAGCCGAGACTGCGCCACTGCACTCCAGCCTGGGCAACGGAGCGAGACTCCATCTCAAATAAAAAACAAAACAAAAACCAGGATCATTTAGTATTTTGCTGCCTCTAAAATTACACGTTATCAATTATGAAAAAAGTATAGTACAAAACAGAATTACACATGTATCAGGAAATTTAACCTATATATATTATATATCTTATTTTACATGAAGTCTGTCTGAAAAATTAATCTTAGCTTCTTGCTGAAAAGAAAAAACCATCTCTCAAAGTAATATTTTCTTACCAAATAATTCTCTATACCTCTTTGTATGGTAGCATCCCCAATACAAGGCACTATATTAGTTTTTTAATAAACCACATTAGTTTTTTAACTAATCATCTCATCATTCCTTCCTAAAATATTTCAAATTACCCATAATTTCCAGTCATTTCAGTATCTGAAGCAAATATATTTTACAGTCACACACTGATTACAACATCAACAAGTACTTACTGAAATAAGCTCTTACTATAAGTAACTTACAACTCGACTGAGTTATAATAAAATTTACGATAAATATATCCTTATTTTTTCTACACAATATTTTAACATTTATAAATCAAATGTGAATACATTATAATAGTTTTATTTTCAAAAATAGTAAGAATAAAAATCCTAACCCAACCATCAAACAAAAACTCTGATACTGAGTCTTGACACTGGCAGGAGATACAAATTAAAAACGAATCTGGACAGGCGCGGTGGCTCATGCCTATAATCCCAGCACTCTGGGAGATCATGGCAGGTGGATCACTTGAGGTCAGGAGTTCAAGACCAGCCTGGGTAACATGGCTGAAACCCCGTCTCTATCAAAAAATATAAAAATAAGCCAGGCATGGTGTCACATTTCTGTAGTCCCAGCACTCTGCGAGGTTGAGGTGGGAGATTCGCTTGAACCCAGGAGGTGGAAGCCTCAGTGAGCCAAGATCGCGTCACCGTACTCCACCCTGGACAACACAGGAAGACCTTGCCTCAAAACAAAAAAAATTAAAAAATAAAATACATGAATTTGGGAATTCAGAATGTAGTGATTCACTATAATCAAAGACGTCTATAAAAACCCTGTAGTAAATACTACGTTAATGATGAAATGTTAAAAACTTTGCCTCCTGAGACTAGGAACAAGACAAGGAAGCCGTAATTCCACTTGAACTGAAGGACCTAGACAGTATAATAAGTTAAGAAACTAAATAAAAGGCAAAGGACTAGAAAGAAGGATTTAAAATAATACTCTGAGATAATATAATTATATAACTAGAAAACCCAAAATAATTATCAGATAAACACTGAAACTAAAGAGTTTAGCAAAACTGTTGCTTAGGTTAATATAAACAAATATGCACACACCTATATATACATACACACAACACCCTATATATGTTCTTTTCTTATTATTTGTTCTCAGGAACAAATAATACAGTTTTCAAAAAGATTCCCTTAAGAACAGTACCAAAAATATCATGTGTCTAGGAGTAATCTAACAAGATATACAACTCTACATAAAAAGTTGGAAAATAATCCATTAAAGAACATGTAAATAAGGAGACATTTGCCATATTTATTGTGAAGATAATAGTTCTCCCAAAATTCATCTATAGATTCAGTGCAATCCAAAAAGGTTTAAGTGCAGAACTTATGAAAATCATTCAAAGCACAAAAGCCCAAGAAGAGCCAAAACTCTCTAAGAAATACAACAAGGAGGCCGGGCGTGGTGGCTCACATCTCACTTTGGGAGGCCGAAGCAGGCAGATCACGAGGTCAGGAGATCGAGACCATCCTGGCTAACATGGTGAAACCCCATCTCTACTAAAAATACAAAAAACTTAGCCGGGCATGGTGGCGGGTGCCTGTAGTCCCAGCTACTTAGGAGGCTGAGGCAGGAGAATGGCGTGAACCTGGGAGGCGGAGCTTGCAGTGAGCCAAGATCATGCCACTGCACTCCAGCCTGGGCAACAGAGCAAGACTCTGTCTCAAAAAAAAGAAAAGAAATACAACAAGGAGAAGCTGGGTGCAGTGGCTCAGGCCTGTAATACCAGCACTCTAGGAGACCCAGGTGGGGAGATCACCTGAGGTCAGGAGTTCGAGACCAGCTTGGCCAACACGGTGAAACTGTTTCTACTGAAAATACAAAAACAAATGAGCTGGGTGTGGTGACGCACACCTGTAATCCCAGCTACTTGGGATGCTGAGACAGGAAAATCACTTGAACCCCAAGAGGTGGACGTTGCAGTAAGCCGAGATCATCCCACTGCACTCCAGCCTAGGTGACAAAGTGAGACTGTGTCTCCAAAAAAAAAAAAAAAAAAGAGAAAAGAAAAGAAAAGAAAAACGACAGGGAGGTAGTACTTGCTTTCCCAGAGAGCAAGACTTCTTGTAAAGCTTCAGTAATTAAGGCAGTAGGCAAAACAGCACAAAATTAAGAAAATAGAATGGTGTACTATGCCAAAGAGCCCAAACCCATGCACATAAAAACATCCGATTTGGCTCACTGTAGTGATGAGGCGTGAGTCACCTGTAACCAATACTTTTGGAGGCCGAGATGGAAGGATCACTTCAGGCCACTTCAGGCCAGGAGTTCAAGACTAACCTGTGCAACAAAAGTAGTACTACAGAACAAAGAAGAAATGACTGTCTTTGTGACAGTGTTAGGAACACTGGATATCTGTATGGAAAAGAAAATGAACCTTAATCCCTCCTGAAACTATAAATAAAAATGTATTGCAGTTGAATAGATCAAAATATGAAAGGTAAAGCAATAATACTTGTTTCCTGATCAAGGTAAGCAAGAAAAAATTTTTCAAAAAAAAAAACACAAACTTTGGCCGGGCATTGTGGCTCACACCTGTAATCCCAGCACTTTGGGGAGCCGAGGTAGGTGGATCACAAGGTCAGGAGATCGAGACCATCCTGGCCAACATGGTGAAACCCCATCTATACTAAAAATACAAAAATTAGCTGGGTGTGGTGGCAAGTGCCTGTAGTCTCAGCTACTTAGGAGACTGAGGCAGGAGAACCGCTTGAACCCAGGAGGTGGAGGTTGCAGTGAGCTGAGATCAAGCCACTGCACTCCAGCCTGGCAACAGAGCGAGACTCCATCTAAAAAGAAACAAACAAAAAAAAACTTTGTAAGTATCTTCATGGCCTTAGAGTGAAAAATGACTTTTTCAACCAAAAATGAAAACCTTAACCATAAAGAAAAACAATGACAAATTATACAATATGAAGCTTGATGAATAACATTTCTTCAACACAAGAGTGAAAAGCAACACAAGAGTGGAAGATACTGGCAATACATATATCAAACAAAAGACTTCTACCAAAAAAGATGTCTATCTAAAACACACAAGGAAATTCTAAACATCAGCAAGAAAGACAATCCAATTTTGCAAATGGGCAAAAGATTTAAACAGGTACTTCGCAAAAAAAATCCAAATAAGTAATATGCCTACGAAAAAGCGCTGATTCTCATTAGTCATTACAAATATATAACAGGCCAGGTGCAGTGGCTCACACCTGTAATCCCAGCACTTTGGGAGGCTGAGGCAGTCGGATCACTTTGAGGTCAGGAGTTCGAGACCAAGCTGGCCAACATAGTGAAACCCCATCTCTACTAAAAGTACAAAAAATTTAGCCAGGCTTGGTGGTAGGTTCCTCTAATCCTAGCTACTTGGAAAGCTGAGACAGGAGAATCGCTTGAACCCAGGAGGTGGAGACTGCAGTGAGCCAAGATCGCACCACTGCACTACATCCTGGGCAAGAGAGCAAGACTCCATCTCAAAAAAACAACAACAAAAAGTGTGTGTGTGTGTGTATATATATACGTATGTATGTATACATATATTTATATATACACATATATATTTACACACACACACACATATATATACATATAAAAATATAAAACAAAGGCCAGGTGGAGTGGCTCATGCCTATAATCCCAGGACTTTGGGAGGCCAAGGATGGAGGATTGCTTGAGCTCAGGAGTTTGAGACCAGCCAAGACAACATGGCAAAACCCCACATCTGCTTAGCGGGGCATGGTGGCACATACCAGCTATGCAAGAGGCTGAGGTGGGAAGATCGCCTGAGCCCAGGAAGTGGAGAATTGAGATCACCCCAATGCACTCTGGCCTGGGTGACAAGAGTAAGACCCTGTCTCAAAAAATAATAAAATCACAATGAGCTACTACTATAAATCCATTAGAAATCTATAAAAAACCAAGTCAACACTTGGCAAGGATATGCAGCTAGGGGAACTCTCACAGACCTGACAGAAGTATAAATTAATACAACCACCTAAGGAAACCATAGGTTTAACACCTAAGTTTGAAAATATGCATACTCGACGGAATGTGGGGGTAAAGGGGAGTTTAAAAAAAAAAAAAAGGCTGGGTATGGTGGCTCACACCTGTAATCTCAGCACTTTGGGAGGCCGATGCAGGCGGATCACGAGGTCAGGAGATCGAGACCATCCTAGCTAACACGGTGAAACCCTGCCTCTACTAAAAATACAAAAAATTAGCCAGGCATGGTGGTGGGAGCCTGTAGTCCCAGCTACTCAGGAGGCTGAGGCAGGAGAATGGTGTGAACCCGTGAGGCGGAGCTTGCAGTGAGCTGAGATCACGCCACTGCACTCCAGCCTGGGCGACAGAGCAAGACTCCATCTCAGAAAAATAATATATATATATATATGTATATATACATACACACACACACACACAAACACCCTGATAAGAAATTTACTTTTAGATATATATCCAAATTAAATGCACATACGTTCACCAAAACACACACAGAATGCTGACACCCATATGAACTGTAACAACCTAAATGTCCATCACCAGTAAAATAAATTGGTATATTTTAAAAGATAATTCAACAATAAAAATGAACATACATGCAATATAAATTTCGGCATTTAAAAAAAGCAACCAGGCATTAAAGAATGCATAGTATGTGATTCCATCTGCATGGTGAAAAGACACAAAACCAAATTATAGTGTTTAGGGATATAAGATTAGGTGATACACCTTTTTTTAAAAAAAGCAGGAGAATAATCAGCATTAAAGTATGAACTGTGTTTATTTTTAAAGGAGAAGAGATGGAATAGTTAGTGGCCTGAGGACTCATAAGGTAGGCTTCTGGGGAGTTGACAATGTTCTGTTTCTTGGTTTGAGTGATGGTTAAACGAATATTTGCTTTGATAAATCACTGAGCCACATGTTATCACTTTGTGTATGTTTCTTTATGAATGTTATTTTTCAAATTTTAACAAAAGGTTAAAAATCCTATTTTATACAAGATACATTGGAGGGCATAGTTATATCTTTTATTTTAGAATACACAGACACAAGTGAGTAAAAATTTCAATTAAAAAACAGCAAATGAAGAAAAATGTCAATACAAGAAAAAATTTTAATACAAGAAAGAGCTACCATTTACTAAGTCCTTAACATTCCCATTGTGATAAATGAGAAAAGCAATGCTTATAAAAGTAATGAAAACAAAATTACATACTAAGCAACAGAGGTACAATTCAAACCTAGGATTATATCGCCATAAAAATCAGCATTCTTTAACACTACTATAGATCCCAACATCATAAAAACCAAATTCCATATGCTATTAATCCTACAGTGTGTCCTTTATCATTTTTTAAGTTTTGAGCTTTTCAGGTTTCCTTCTCCCCACTCCCTGCTTCGTGCTAATGGAATTCTAGCAGCCCTCCTAACCTTTTAACCTAGGTTAAAACTCTCAGAAATAGGGAAAAAAAGAAAAAAAAAGGTCCCTGCTCCCTGTAACTGCAGAAAAACAGCGTTCTGCATCAAACCTAGTTCTGACAAAGTGGCATCATGAAAACTTAATTTCCTATTCTCCTATCTAGTAGAGAGATATCAAAAAATATGTAATCCTACCCTAGTTTCTGATATTAAACAGTCTTTGCTAGTATATTTGTAAAAAGCAGTCTTAGGACATTGAACATTCAGAAATTGCTACTGTGTTCCCCTATACGTTACTTAAGCCCTACAAGCTTGTACCTTTGACTAAAGCGTATTTTGTATGAAGTTCTTTTTATTAATCCTCATTTGCACTTCTTTCTACTCCATAATAAAATAAACCCATCGTCTCTATTGGATTCTTTATAAATTAATAAAAGGTGTTATGTATGAGATGACAAACTCAGGCAAAGAGCTGAGGGCTGAGGAAGGATACTGTAAGCTAAAACCAAGTGTAACTCAACAAAAGTGAGATTAAGATTAACTTCCATTTGGGTCTCAGTGGAGAAACTTAGATGCCTCCATGTTCTATTTCTCTAAGCTGTGTTAAATGTTAGTAAGCTGCATTTGCAAAATCAGAAAACTACATAAAAAACCGCATTTGCAAAGTAAGAAAACTACATAAAAATCTTTGTTGTTTTCTTGTGGGTGCAGCTGTTATTAAAGAACGGATCCATATAATAGGTGGAATAATATTTGTGCAAACTGAGAAATCTCCTAAAACTCAGAGCTAGTTAAGAACTGCTAAAGTACTGGTTAAGAATCTGCTAAAGTTTTTGAGATTGAAATAAATGTATGGGCTTGATGTTATCAGATTTGAACCTTAATCTGATAAGGTAAGAATTTCCTTTCTTTGTTGATAATTCAAACCCAGAGCAGTGAGTTTTCCTGAGATGCAATTTCAGGATTCTAGATTCAGGTTCTGAAAAAAAAAAAACACTCACTAGCCAGGCGTGGTGGTTCACACCTGTAATCCCAGCACTCTGGGAGGCTGAGGTGAGGGCATCACAAGGTCAAGAGATTGAGACCATCCTGGCCAACATGGTGAAACCCCACCTGTACTAAAAATACAAAAGTTAGCTGGGCATGGTGGCGCGTGCCTGTAGTCCCAGCTACTTGGGAAGCTGAGGCAGGAGAATCACTTGAACCTGGGAGGTGGAGGCTGCGGTGAGCAGGGATCATACCACTGCACTCCAGCCTGGTGACAGAGCGAGACTCCATCTCAAAACAGAAAAACAAAAAAAAACACTCACCATCTGACAAAGTTACCCTGCCTCAGTAAGAGTGAGGAAATCAGCCAGGTGCAACGGCACACACCTGTAATCCCAGCACTTTAGGAGGCCAAGGCAGGCGGATCATTTGAGCCCAGGAGTTCAAGACCAGCCTGGGGAACATGGTGAAACACTGTCTCTACCAAAAACACAAAAATTAGCCAGTCTCAAAATAAATATATAGCTTTTTCTTTAAGTGAGGAGGAAATCATCCTAGAAAATAAACAGAATGGGATCATTTCCTGAGTCCCAGGAAATGCTACAAACATGTTCTCTTCTGAATGTGTGATTTAGTATAATAAACTGAGAAATAGAGGTATTCAGTAACGTCAGTCCGTATCTTTCCTGCCACAAAAGTTATTTATGAGTTATTTTCTTTTCTTTACAAAGGGCTGCCCTAAAATCTAATACTATTTTTTTCATTGTTAAATATAGTTCTACTCATTCCTGTGAAATTCAGAGATTCCCAAATAGAGACCTCACCCCATTGAAGCCAAAACACCATGGCTAAACAAGCTGCCCACTTCGCAAGAAAAGGAATGGATATACAAAAATGATCAGGGTTTATGCAATGACCCACTAGAGGAAATTACTATGAAATAAATAAATAAAGCACAGCTTCTGTAGTAAGCCTGATTACAAAAAGAACTCTAAGCTCTTAATGTACACTAAAATATTAACCATATAGAAGAAATTAGCTTGCAGAGAGCCAATCTACAATATTTTTTATAAGGAAAAGATGACAATTAAAGATTTACTCCATTGAGTTATTATTCTCAGAAAATTAACAAACACAGATTATATAGTATTATAGTATTACGGTGTTCAAAAAATACATTAATTTAAATAGTATAACTTTGCTTTAATGGCCTCAGTTGAGTTGCAAGATAAAGAAAACTATGCAGATTGACAACAGCCCACCAATTAGCAGTCATAAAAGGGCTGAAGAGAAAGATAAAACAGAATCTAAGCCTAAACCTTTCTATTTAGTAAAGGATAACTTCACAGGTTGGGCAACAGTGTAACCCCATCTCTACAAAAACAATTTTTAATTTAGCCAGGCGTGGTGACGTGCACCTTTAGTCCCAGGTACTTGGGAGGCTGACATGGGAGATCTGCTTGAGCCTGGGAGGTCAAGGCTGCAGTGAGCTGCTATTATGCTACCGCACAGCAGACCTCTCTCTCAAAACAAAAACAAAACAAAACAAAGGCCGGGTGCGGTGGCTCAAGCCTGTAATCCCAGTACTTTGGGAGGCCGAGGTGGGTGGATCATGGGAGGTCAGGAGTTCGAGACCAACCTGGACAACATGGCGAAACCCCGGGTCTACTAAAAATACAAGAATTAGCTGGGTGTGGTAGCGTGCACTAGTTATCCCAGCTACTAGGGAGGCTGAGGCAGGACAACTGCTTGAACCCAGGAGGTGGATGCTGCAGTGAGCCAAGATGGTGCCACTGCACTCTAGCCTGGGTGACGGAGTGAGACTCTGTCTCAAAAAAACGGATAAAATAAGGAAGAAAAAACCCTGTAAACAATAACTTTTAAAGATATAGTAATAAAGTCTTTAACAAGCTTTCCATACTAGACTGTTAAACGAGAATTAGTACAAATAAATTCAATAAACAGTTTAATCCAGGTTTATGTAATATTCCTGATTAAGTAAACCCTTTGATAATTTGGTGTTTCAAAATTATATGCCCTCTCCAAAATTAACACAATGTAAAATAAAAATGTTATCCCAGCATTTCAGTTAACTAAATTGAGATATTTTCTCTCAAAGAATGCCAAAGTACATAAAACTTCCTATCAAACAAATAAGTTCAATCAGAATAACAGGATCACTTAAGTATTTAGTAACAACCGAAGCTAATAAAAGCCACCAGTAAAAGCCACATACTTTATATGTCAAGTGCTACATTATGAGCATAAAATCTTTCTTTCTCATTTTAAACCTCACAACAATCCTCTAAAGTAGATGGATACCATCATCATTCCCATTTTGCAAATTAAAAAAATTAAGGCTCAGATCACGCACAGTGGCTCACGCCTGTAATCCCAGCACTTTAGGAGGCTGAGGCAGGAGGATCACCTGAAGTTAGGAGTTTGAGACCAGCCTAGCCAACATGGTGAAACCCAATCTCTACTAAAAATACAAAAATTAACCAGGAATGGTGGCATACGCCTGTAGTCCCAACTACTCGGGAGGCTGAGGCAGGAGAATCGCTTAAATCTGGGAGACGGAGGTTGCAGTGAGCCAAGATTGTGCCACTGCACTCCAGACTGGGCAATAGAGCCAGACTCCGTCTAAAAAAAAAAAGACTACATTATTAACCTACATGCTACACTACTACTATATGTAATATTTTCAACCTATCAGAAAGGGTGGAATTTTTTAACTGAAAATGACCTTGACAAAAATCATTTATTACCAGTTTTAGTAATGTCAGTGCTGTTTCCAATGTACCACATCACTGCTAAGCACACAGCATTGGAAACAATGCAACAAAATATTTGGTTGAGTCACTTTTCACCCAATTTTTTTTATAGATAATTTGAATATCTGATATTAGCTATTAATTAAGGTAATTCCATCACACAAGATTTCAGGGTTTGGTAAAGGTACACTGAACTTTCACTTTACCAGTTTTTTAAATTATGACCAGAATAGGTTATTAAAGGATGAATTTTAATCTACAGGTATTTAAAAGTATCTTTCTTTCCGGGCCGGGCGCAGTGGCTCACGCCTGTAATCTCAGCACTTTGGGAGGCCAAGGTGGGTGGATCATGAGGTCAGGAGTTTGAGACCAGCCTGGCCAACATGTACTAAAAATACAGAAATTAGCTGGACATGGTGGCTCGTGCCTGTAGTCCCAGCTACTCGGGAGGCTGAGGCAGAAGAATCGCTTGAACCCAGGAGGCAGAGGGTGCAGTGAGCTGAGACTGCACCACTGCACTCCAGCCTGGCGGACAGTGCAAGACTCCGTCTCAAAAAAATAAATAAATAAAAGTATCTTTCTTTCCATATCCACTGTGCTTCACAGTAAACTGACATTCACAGGATACAGAAGAATTACCTTATTTTCAAAGGCAAGAAATGTTACATCTTCATGTGTAAGATAATTCAGGCATACTATAATAGTAACCTAGGCAAGCATCATTTAAAGTAACCAATAACCCAAAAAGTCAAAAATTTCCCAGGACAGAATCCCAGGCAGAGCAAGTTTAAAATGGCCTGGGCAACATGGTAAAACTCTGTCTCTAAAAAAAGTACAAAAATTCAGCCAGGCATGGTGCTGCACACCTCTAGTCCCAGCTACTCAGGAGTGTGACGTGGGAGGATCACCTGAGCCCAGGAGGTCGAAGCTACAGTCTAGACAACAGAGTGAGACCCTCTCTCTCAAAAAAAAAAAAATAATAAAAGTTAAACAATGAAAATTAGTAAAAGTTTTATGCAGTCACCTATTTTAGATAAAATAGATAATTATAGCCATGACCCCTTTTTGGTTTTAAAACAGGTAACTTTTAATTTTATTCAAATTCTAATCTTAATAATAAAGATCGTTAAAACGTTTCTGTACTCATTTTGTCAAACTCAAAAACAATTATACATGCAAATCATTCAAAACCTTCCTTTTCAGAGCATAAAATTCATGTTACTGATATGCTAGACATTGCTCCCAAAATTAAGATCAATTCAAAACAATACTTACATTAGACACAACTGTAATAAACGCATGTGCTATAAGAAATGGCAAAGTTTCAGGAGTTCCATATTCAAAGCAATCCTTCATGAGAGAAAGGCCATTTTTCCCACAAAACAAACATACATAACGAAGCAAATGCAATGGTACTTCTACATCCTGGGAAAATAAAGAAAACATGTCATTATTTGAAAATGTACGAATAATTTTTATCTTATCAGCAATACTGGAAAGATACTGATGAGAAACTCAAAAGACATATATAAATAATAAAACATATGGATGAGGCTTTGTTAAAAAAATAAAAATAAAATTTTCCATAAAAGAATAAAAAAGGTAAACACTTACATTCATATCACAGAATGCCCCTAATATGTTACTTTCTTGAGTTGATATATCCTAATTAAAAAAAAAAGCAAGTAAAATTAGGTTACAACTACTAATCTTTAAAAAATACAATTCTATAAAAGACTGATTTTATAAAAACTGAATAAACAGATTATTTTGCAATTACTCCTGATAAGCAGTGATACTCCTAACTGAAGCTAATATGATTCGGCTCTAAGGTGTATTTTAGTCCTTCTTTAAATAGAAACCATTCCACAGTACATACTACACACTATTTTGCCTTATTAAACATTAAATAATCTTGCCTTAAAAAAATCAATGTTTAAAATCCCAGCACTATGGGAGGCCGAGGCAGGTGGATCACCTGAGGTCAGGAGTTCGAGCTCAGCCTGACCAACATGGTAAAACCTTGTCTCTACTAAAAATAAAAAAATTGACAGTGTGGTGGCAGGCACCTGTAATACTCAGGAGGCTGAGGCATGAGAATGGCTTGAACCTGGGAGGCAGAGGTTGCAGTGAGCTGAAATCACGCCATTGCACTCCATCCTCGGTGACAGAGCAAAACTGTCTCAAAAAAAAGAAAAAAAAAAGGTTTAAAATAAAACTCAAGGTAATTCTGATAAAAAAAATACATTACAGTTAAGTAGTTTTTGAGTTTTGAAAAGTTTCTCAACAAACTTTTTCATGATTTTTGAAACTGCTCTGGAATTCCCTAGAGGTATACTGAAGAGTTACACAACGTGCTTTCATTGCATAAGATTTAAACTGCCTAAAAGCACAGTTATCCATTGTTGGTGACTGTAAGTTCGTATGAACTTTTTGGAAGGCTATTTGGCAATATTCATCAATATTTAAAATACACATTGTCTTTGACCCAGCAATTCTTCTAGCTTTTTGTCCTAAGGAACTAATCATAGTAGTACTGGAAAATATACGCATAACGATACTGATTAACCCACAATTAGAAACAACTGACATCCATCAATTTGACGGCTAAATGAATGGCATAACCATTCCAGCTAATTTTTTTTTTTTTTTTCCAGACGGAGTCTCGCACTGTCGCCCAGGCTGGAGTGCAGTAGCACGATCTCAGATCACTGCAAGCTCTGCCTCCTGGGTTCACGCCATTCTCCTGCCTCAGCCTCCAGAGTAGCTGGGACTACAGGCGCCCGCCACCACGCCCGGCTAATTTTTTGTATTTTTAGTAGAGACGGGGTTTCACCGTGTTAGCCAGGATAGTCTCCATCTCCTGACCTCGTGATCCGCCCGCCTCGGCCTCCCAAAGTGCTGGGATTACAGGCATGAGCCACCTCGCCCAGTCCTAACTCTTAAAAATAATAAGGTGAAACAGGCATGAGGGATCTTTGGAGGATGATGGAAATACTCTAAAATTAGAATGTGATGATGGCTGCACAACTCTGTAAATCTACTGAAAATAAACTCTATACTTTAATCAAGTGATTTTGATGGTTACACCTTTAAAATGCTGTCTGAAAATAAGGTAAAATCTTACATACAGACAAAACACCTGTTACATTTCTGAAAGAAAATTTATGATCATGATCTGATGTTCATAATTTTTACGTTTGGAAATATCTGAACTTTTTTGAGAAGAGAATGAAGAAAAAAGAGAAGTTCAAAGGCCTTTCAAAGTCTGTATTTTATATATTCTGTATTTAATTTTTCACACTGAGGCGGGGCATGGTGGCTCACGTATGTAATCCCAGCACTTTGGGAGGCCAAGGTGGGCAGATCACTTGAGGTCAGGAGTTCTTGACCAGTCTGGCCAACATACTGAAACCCTGTCTTTACTAAAAATACAAAAATTAGCCAGGTGTGATGGCAGGCACCTGTAATCCCAGCTACTTGGGAGGCTGAGGCAGGAGAATTGCTTGAACCCAGGAGGTAGAGGTTACAGTGAGCCACGATTGCACCACTGCACTCCAGCCTGGGAGACAAAATGAGGCTCCATCCAAAAAAAAAAAAAAAAAAAAACCACACTGAAAAGACTGCTTTTGGCCAGGCCTGGTGGCTCACACTTAGAATCCCAGAACTTTGGGAGGCCAAGGCCGGCAAATCACTTGAGGTCAGGAGTTCATAACCAGCCTGGCCAACATGGTGAAACCGCATCTCTACTAAAAATACAAAAACTGGCTGTGTGCAATGGCTCACGCCTGTAATCCCAGCACTTTCGGAGGCCGAGGTGGGCGGATCATGACGTCAGAAAATCAAGATCATCCTGGACAACATGGTGAAACCCCATATCTATTAAAAATACAAAAATTAGCTGGGTGTGGTGGTGCACACCTGCAGTCCCAGCTCCTCGTGAGGCTGAGGCAGTAGAACTGCTTGAACCCAGGAGATGGAGGCTGCAGTGAGCTGAGATTGTGCCACTGAACTCCAGTCTGGGTGACAAAGCAAGACTCCATCTCAAAGAAAAAAAAGAGAAATTAACCAGGGGTGATGGCGCATGCCTGTAATCCCAGCTGCTCAGCAGGCTGAGGCACAAGAATCACTTGAACCCGGGGGAGGGGGGTTGCAGTGAGCCGAGACTGCACCAATGTACTCTAGCTTGGGCAACAGAGCGAGACTCCGTCTCCAAAAAAAAGATTGCTTTTAGGTTGGGTGCAGTGGCTCACACCTATAATCCCAGCACTGCAGGAGGCTGATTGCTTGAACCTAGGAGTTCAAGACTAGCCTGGTACTCACAGGCGAGACCCAATCTCTATTAAAAATTTTTAAAAATTAGCCAGGCATGGCGGTGTGTGTCTGTCGTCCCAGATACTCAGGAGGCTGAGGTGGGAGGATTGCATGAACTTGGGAGGTCTAGGCTACAGTGAGCCATGTTCATGCCACTGCACTCTATCATGAGTGACAGAGTGAGACCTCGCAAAAGACAAAGAGGAGAGAGGTGGAGGAGGACAGAAAGAGAGGGAGAGAAGTGGGGTGAAAGGGGAAGGGAGAAGGAGGGGAAAGTGGGGGAAGGAGGGGAAAGTGGGGGAAGGAGGGGAAAGTGAGGGAAGGAGGGGAAAGTGGGGGAAGGAGGGGAAAGTGGGGGAAGGAGGGGAAAGTGGGGGAAAGAGGGGGGAGGGGAAAGTAGGGGAAGGAAGGAGAAGGAGTGGGAAGGAGGGAAAAGTGAGGGAAGGGGGAAAAGTGGGAGAAGGAGGGGAAGGGGGGGAAGGAGGGGGAAGGGGGGAAGGGGGGAAGGGGGGAAGGGGGGAAGGAGGGGGAAGGGGGGAAGGGGGAAGGAGGGGGAAGGGGGAAGGAGGGGGAAGGGGGGAAGGGGGAAGGAGGGAGAAGGGGGAAGGAGGGGGAAGGGGGGGAAGGGGGAAGGAGGGGGAAGGGGGGGAAGGGGGAAGGAGGGGGAAGGGGGGGAAGGGGGAAGGAGGGGGAAGGGGGGGAAGGGGGAAGGAGGGGGAAGGGGGAAGGGGGGGGAAGGGGGAAGGAGGGGGAAGGAGGCGGAAGGGGGGGGAAGGGGGGGGAAGGGGGAAGGGGGAAGGGGGAAGGGGGGGAAGGGGGAAGGAGGGGGAAGGGGGAAGGAGGGGGAAGGGGGAAGGAGGGGGAAGGAGGGGGAAGGGGGAAGGAGGGGGAAGGAGGGGGAAGGGGGAAGGAGGGGGAAGGAGGGGGAAGGGGGAAGGAGGGGGAAGGGGGAAGGAGGGGAAGGAGGGGGAAGGGGGGGAAGGGGGGAAGTAGGGAAGGGGGGGAAGGGGGGAAGTGGGGAAGGGGGGAAGGAGGGGGAAGGGGGAAGGGGGGAAGGAGGGGGAAGGGGGAAGGGGGGAAGGAGGGGGAAGGGGGAAGGGGGGAAGGAGGGGGAAGGGGGAAGGGGGGAAGGAGGGGGAAGGGGGAAGGGGGGAAGGAGGGGGAAGGGGGAAGGGGGGAAGGAGGGAAGGAGGGGGAAGGGGGGAAGGAGGGAAGGAGGGGGAAGGGGGAAGGGGGAAGGAGGGGGAAGGGGGGAAGGGGGGAAGGAGGGGGAAGGGGGGAAGGGGGGAAGGAGGGGGAAGGGGGGAAGGGGGGAAGGAGGGGGAAGGGGGGAAGGGGGGAAGGAGGGGGAAGGGGGGAAGGGGGGAAGGAGGGGGAAGGGGGGAAGGGGGAAAGGAGGGGGAAGTGGGGGAAGGGGGGAAGGAGGGGGAAGGAGAGGGAAGTGGGGGAAGGGGGGAAGTGGGGAAAGAGGCGGAAGTGGGGGAAGGGGCGGAAGTGGGGGAAGGGGCGGAAGTGGGGGAAGGAGGCGGAAGTGGGGGAAGGAGGCGGAAGTGGGGGAAGGAGGCGGAAGTGGGGGAAGGGGCGGAAGTGGGGGAAGGAGGCGGAAGTGGGGGAAGGGGCGGAAGTGGGGGAAGGGGCGGAAGTGGGGAAGGGGCGGAAGTGGGGAAGGGGCGGAAGTGGGGAAGGGGCGGAAGTGGGGGAAGGAGGCGGAAGTGGGGGAAGGGGCGGAAGTGGGGGAAGGGGCAGAAGTGGGGGAAGGGGCGGAAGTGGGGGAAGGAGGCGGAAGTGGGGGAAGGAGGCGGAAGTGGGGGAAGGAGGCGGAAGTGGGGGAAGGGGCGGAAGTGGGGGAAGGGGCGGAAGTGGGGGAAGGGGCGGAAGTGGGGGAAGGGGCGGAAGTGGGGGAAGGGGCGGAAGTGGGGGAAGGGGCGGAAGTGGGGGAAGGAGGCGGAAGTGGGGGAAGGAGGCGGAAGTGGGGGAAGGAGGCGGAAGTGGGGGAAGGAGGCGGAAGTGGGGGAAGGAGGCGGAAGTGGGGGAAGGAGGCGGAAGTGGGGGAAGGAGGCGGAAGTGGGGGAAGGAGGCGGAAGTGGGGGGAGGGAGAAAAGGGAAGAAGAAAGAGGGAGGAGAGAGAAAATAACTGCTTTTATGATCAGAAAGCTAGCTAGAAACTTTCATCTGAAAAAAGCTACCAAAGAAACCCATTCATCATTGCTATCACCTATTTTAGATATTTAAGTTACACTGCTGAAATAAAGTCTGAAAACCATTGATTGAAAGCAATCATACAGAACTCAGAACATTTCAAAATAAACAAAAAACGTCCTTAGAGAAATCAATTCTCAAAGTAAGTGTACTAAACCTCCTAAATCCACTCCTGGCTATGACAACTGGGGCCAGAGATGAAGCTTTATGTTAGTCTCAACGAACTTTTTCATGGTCTTCAAAAAGTCCAGAATTTAAGACCTCCTGTGGTATTGTTAAATACGGAATCATGGACCAGGTGAACCATGCTAGAATCTTAGAGCCAAGATTTCTAGTGCCTAACATGGACACAGTTAAAAAATCTCCTAACGGCCGATGCAGTGGCTCATGCCTGTCATCCCAACACTTTGGGAGGCCTAGGTGGGTGGATCACGAGGTCAGGAGTTCAAGACCAGCCTAACATGGTCTCTACTAAAACTACAAAAATTAGCTGGGTGTGGTGGCGCACACATGTAATCCCAGCTAGTCAGGAGGCTGAAGCCTCCTGAGAATTGCTTGAATCCCGGGAGGCGAAGGTTGCAGTGAGCTGTTATCATGCCACCATACTCCAGCCTGGGCAACAGGATCGAAACTCCGTCTCAAAAAAAAAAAAAAAAACAAAACCGAGTTCTATCCTGGTATGCAGTGTTACTCAGATTTGATTACCTCTATTTTGGTGATTCAGGGGAACTGTTTTGCCACTCTATTTCTAATTTGAATACATAAAGCTAGTATCCTAAAATGTTATAATCTCATTTTTTTAGTAGTATATAAAAATTAACACAGATCTATAGGTTAAAAAAACACTAAGAATAACACTAGGAAGTCTCATTAAAAGACGAGTTAACGGTCCCGGGCGCAGTGGCTCACGCCTGTAATTCCAGCACTTTCGGAGGCTGAGGCAGACAGATCACGAGGCCAGGAGTTGGAGACCACCCTGGTCAACACAGTGAAACCCCGTCTCTACTAAAAACACAAAAAAATTAGCCAGACGTGGTGGCGGGCGCCTGTAATCCCAACTACTTGGGAGGCTAAGGCCGGTGAATAGCTTGAACCTTGGAGGCAGAGGTTGCAGTGAGCCGAGATCACGCCACTGCACTCCAGCCTCGGCAACAGTGTGAGACACTGTCTCCAAAAAAGTTCTTATTTTAGGTAATCGCTGAGAAAGGCCTTAATAAACTTATCAATGATTTTTAAAGTCTTGCATTTTTTTTCCTCAAAAACCTCCCATTTACTACATGAGCTGATTCCAACCTATTTATAGCAGAGGAATTTGGTTATTTTAAAAGAGAAAACAGAGAGAAATAAATGAGTAACTATAGAGGAAAGGCAATTTTTTTATTTTTATTTTTTTGGAGATGGAGTCTCACTCTGTTGCCCAGGCTGGAGTGCAGTGGTGCCATCTCGGCTCACTACAAGCTCTGCCTCCCGGGTTCACGCCATTCTCCCGCCTCAGCCTCATGGAGAAAGTGCTGCTCCATGATCAAACCATGAAGAACTCAATGTCTCAAAATTTTTGCTTAAAAGGAACTCAGTGATGTTGGAATTAGTAGTGATAATTGTACAACGTTGGTATTATTCAAAAAAATACTGAATTGACTGGGCGTGGTGGCTCATCTTATAATCCCAGCAGTACTTTGGGCGGCTCAGGCAGGAGGATTGCCCAAAGCCAGTTCAAAGCCAGCCCAGGCAACAGAGCAAGACCCTGCCTCCTCAAAAAAATTGAAAAACTAGCTAGGCATGGTGGCATGCACCTGTACTCCCAGCTACTTAGGACACTGAAGCTGAAGGGTTACTTGAGTCCAGGAGTTCAAGGCTACAGTAAATCATAATTGTGCCAGTGTACTCCTCCAGCCTGAGTGACAGAGGAAGACCGTGATTCAAAAATTAAAAAATAAGGCCAGGTGCAGTAGCTTACGCCTGTAATCCCAGCACTTTGGGAGGCCGAGACTGGCAGGTCACAAGATCAAGAGATCGAGACCATCCTGGCCAACATGGTGAAACCCTGTCTCTACTAAAAATACAAAAATTAGCTGGGCGTTGTGGGTGCGCACCTGTAGTACCAGCTACTTGGGAGGCTAAGGCAGGAGAATCACTTGAACCCAGGAGGCAGAAGTTGCAGTGAGCCGAGATCACGCCATTGCACTCTAGCCTGGTGACCGAGCAAGACTCTGTCTCAAAAAAAAAAATAAAATAAAAAATAAAACCTTCATGTATATATTTAATCTGTCTGATTATACCATACGTATATTTAACATAAATGCAGTGGTTTCTCTCCTTTCTACTTTTTTAAAGATAGGGTCCCACTCTGTCATGCACAGGCATGATCATAGCTCACTGCAGCCTTGAACTCCTGGCTCAAGTGATCCTTCTGCCTCAGCCTCCCAAGTAGCTGGGACTACAGGCATGTACCACTACGCCCAGTTAATTTTTTTTTCTTTTGTAAAGATGAGCTCTTGCTATGTTGCCCAGCCTAGACTTGAACTCCTGGCCTCAAGTGGTCCTCCTGCCTTGGCTTCCAAAAATGCTGGGATTACAGGTGTGAGCCACTGTACCTGGCCCCCTTTTTTTTTTTTTTTTTTTTTGAGACAGAGTCTCACTCTGTCACCTAGGCTAGAGTGCAGTGGCGCGATCTCAGTTCACTGCAAGCTCCGCCTCCCGGGTTCATGCCATTCTCCTGCCTCAGCCTCCAGAGTAGCTGGGACTACAGGCACCCGCCCCCACACCCCGCTAATTTTTTTTCTTTTTGGTATTTTTAGTAGAGACGGGGTTTCACCGTGTTAGCCAGGATGCTCTTGATCTCCTGACCTTGTGATCCACCTGCCTCGGCCTCCCAAAGTGCTGGGATTACAGGTATGAGCCACCGCGCCCAGCCCATTTTTATAATCTTTTTCCCTATACTTAGAAAAAAACTTACAACACTAGAGTAATTATCTCATTTCACAGAATTACACATAATTATTCAGGATAATGAATGCAACTAGCATGGCAAGGCACTGTGGCTCATGCCTGTAATCCCAGCACTTTGGAGGCCAAGGCAGGAGGATCAGCTGAGGTCACGAGTTCGAGACCAGCCTGGTCTCAATAAACCCCATAAACACAGATAAACTCCATCTCTTAAAAAAGTAATAATAAAATAAAAATAAACTTAGCCAGGCACTGTGGTGAATGCCTAGTGTCCAAGCTACTCAGGAGGCTGAGGTGGGTGGATCGTTTGAGCCCAGGAATTCAAGGTTATGGTGACCTATGATCACACCACCGCACTCCAGCCTGGGAGACAGAGCAAGACCCTGTCTCTTAAGGGGAAAAAAAAACTAGGCCGTTCCCCCTTTTGATCCTGAATAGTATTATTTATGTCCAATTACCGAACCTTTTAAAATATCAGCTTTGATGGGGACAATAGGAAAGACAAGAAGGACGGGAGACAGAAGGAGGGGCTCCAAGTTCCCATATTATTTAGAATACAGTAATTAGTTCAAAATGATTTAGAAGTAGTGCAGTAGAGTAAGACCCGGATTCTAGGACTCTTCTCAGCAATATGCCCAATCAAATCTTTTAACCTCTGTAGGCCAGTTGCTTCTTCTATAAAATAAAAGTGTTGAGTAGGTTTCTAAAGACACAGTTATCAAAATACTAACACATGAGTTTTGAATCTTATCCTTCTAAGAATTTTGGCTAAGTTGTGCCTCTTTAAAAAATATTAACTAAAAATCAAAATCAAAGGCTTAAGAAAGGATAGCACAGCAGTACAAAGAAAAGACTAGATGGACAATTTCCTCAAAGAAAAGTGGGATAAAAATCTCTAGTAAGCTGTATTACATTTTATAATAATTTGTTTGCTTTAAAATAATTGTGTGTATATACATACAAATTTATACATATATATAATTTTATAACATGTATGCTACCAAGTCTTTGATCTAAGACCATTTGAAACAGTTGACCCTTACTGCATTTAATTAAATGGCCATTGGGATAGAAACTAGAAATTTTAGAGCACTTGTAAAAGATCATTATTAAGATAATAAAAACCTCGGAAACAATTATTACGAAAAAAAATTAAAGAGGCACATATCTAATACATTAATAGACTTTGGTATAAGGAGTTAACTCCTTTATTATCTCTATGGGTATTTTCTGTTAGAATTTTCCTCGAAGACCTCACAAAACCACTGCTTTCAACCAAGTAGTAACATAAAATACTCAAGAAGAGTAATAACAAAGTACTTTAAAACAAAGTACAGGACTGTAACTATGCCTACATTGAGAGATTACTATTTTTGAAAATAGGAAAGAAAAAACACTGATGAGCAAGTTTGTTTTAAAAGCAGCAGACTCAGTATTACTTATAGTTCTATATCGTTAAGAAATTTTTAACTGGAAAAAATTTCTGTGAATTTCACATATCTAAGTCCCTAACGAAACTATTTTCAGCATCTTTCAATTACCAAGATATTAAAGCACTATGTAGATGGTGTTTATGTAGATTAAATATTTCAAATTTGCCTGATGGGAGACTCTTTTGTTGAAAAAAGATTACTTTTTCAGAATATTTAATATATTTTATATCATGTTAAGAGATAATATTTAAGTTTCTATACTGGAAGATCATAGGCTAAGATTTTTAGAAGACAGAGCACAATCTGCTTTTAAATACTCTTTCCCCCCCACCCAGAGCAGGAGTGAGTGAAAGTTTATCAAAAAGCTTGAGAGGCTGGGCGCAGTGGCTCACGCCTGTAATCCCAGCACTTTGGGAGGCAGAAGCGGGTGGATCGCGAGGCCAGGAGATCGAGACCATCCTGGGCTAACAGGGTGAAACCCCATCTCTACTAAAAAATACAAAGAAAAAAATTAGCTGGGCATGGTGGCAGGCACCTGTACTCCCAGCTACTCGGGAGGCTGAGGCAGGAGAATGATGTGAACCCAGGAGGCGGAGCTTGCAGTGAGCCGAGATCACGCCACTGCACTCCAGCCTGGGTGACAGAGCAAGACTCTACCTCAAAAAAAAAAAAAAAAAAAAGCTTTAGAACAGTAAGGAAAAAAGGACAGAAAGTACAACTTGGAAGAGGGCCAAGTAGGTGACTTGTGTGCCTGATTTAAAATATTCTTACAAAGAATTCTAACAGGGAAAAATCTGCCCTCAAGCTATGTTTTCAAATAAGTCTCTATTCGACGTGAAAATATCCCAGTAAAGGACTATTATTTCCCAGATGAAGAAAGAGAGGTATAAAGGTTACAGAACAAATAAGCTAGAGAAAAGAGGCAGATTAAAAACAAACAAAAAAAAGTCATAGATTCTCTAAGGGCCATAGTTCTTCATATTCCAGGATGCACAGGAAACAGAATGTATCAGATATAAAATACATTCTCCTCCCCCGAGAAATGGAGTCTACTTCACTACCCCTTTGAATCTGGGCTGCCCTTGTGAACTGCTTCAAGTAACAGAAAGCAGCACAATAGAATATGGCAAAATTATACTGTGACGTTTCAAAGGCTGTACCATAAGAAGTCTTACAGCTTCTACTTTTGCCTTTCTGGAGCACTGCTAAGACTGCTATTTAAGGAAGCCAATCTACCCTAGTGGAAAATAAGCCATGTGGAGAAAATACAAGGAGCCCCAGATAACAGCCACTACCAACTGCCACACACACAAGTGAGACCCAGACCTTACCCATCCAGTTCTCAAAGTAAATTCACCTGCATAACTCAGCCCACACAAAACTAGCTAAGGAACTGCCTGTGAGAATCATGAGGAATAATAAACCACTGTTAAGTCATTAATATATTACCACATAATTGTCTCAATTCCCACTATGCCTAGAAAGAAATCATATTATCTGAGTAAGTCTAAGGTAGGTTACTACATACTCAGAAATGCTTGCAAAAACATCACTAATAGAGTCAAGCATCTTAACTTACAAAAGAAAATACTATTATTTAGCCAGGCGTGGTGTCTCACGTCTGTAATCCCAGCACTTTGGGAGGCCGAGGTGGGCAGATCACGAGGTCAGGAGATCGAGACCATCGTGGCTAACACGGTGAAACCCCGTCTCTACTAAAAAAAATTTTTTTTAAACTTAGCCAGGCGTGGTGGCAGGCACTTGTAGTCCCAGCTACTTGGGAGGCTGAGGCAGAAGAATAGCATGAACCCGGGAGGCGGAGCTTGCCAGTGAACCGAGATCACACCACTGCATTCCAGCCTGGGCAACAGAGAGAGACTCCATCTCAAAAAAAAAAAAAAAGAAAGAAAGAAAGAAAGAAAAGAAAATACTATTATTTGAAACTACTAATCACAGATAATTTGCTAAGCTTTTTTTCTTGATAAAAGCAAATTCTGATCTGTAGACTGTTTCTAAGAATGAAATTTAAAATTCCATGTGTTTCTTTTCCCTCAACTATTATTTATTGAGTCATAAAATAAGCATAGATCTATACCAGTAAAATGTTTAGATCACTACCAGTTTAATTTCTGAGTTCAATGTACATATCTTTCCTTGATAGGATGAACTATGCCGAGCAAATTTTCAGCACAAACTGCTAAAGAAATGCTCTGGAGAAACATTAAATAATTCTGGTGACAATAATGATTTTCCACCAGCAAAAAACTGTCTTCATATTTATCAGTAAGAAACAGACTGCCAAGTTAAGACTTGGTATTACTTAAAATTCACACCACCTATTTTTACATACCTCAATAGTAGGGTGAGTATTATGCTTGTAAGCAGTATATAAGGGAAACTGAATTTGAAAAATTTTTGCCACACATAGCAAGAGTTTTTCCTTCTCATCTGTACTCCATAAACTAAAAGGATCAGAACTCTTTGAAGATTCCTCCTCAGTCAGATTACAAATTCTTGTAGAGTTTGATATTTTTTCTATTGATTTTTGTTTTTCTGTACTTCCTTCATTACACTCTCTATCTATATTCAGTGGTTCTTCTGCTTGATTACTCTCATCTTGCCACGTGGAATCTATGTTAATGGTAGTACAATGTTTACAAAGCTGGTCCCGGAGCACTTGAACTTGGGCAATCACTAAGTTAATAAGTGCACACACTACTTGATTAAAAATCTCCAAATGCTTATATTCCTTGAAGCAGCATAGACATTGCCTATAAGAGAAAAAAAATTGAATAAATTAGTAATAGAGCAGCAGCTGTATTTTTTAATAATATAAAAAAACAAGTAAGCAAATACTAAGTTATTTCTAGACTTGTTTTTATTTTTTCCTTCCTGCTGGGGTACACCTTAATAACATAAAGATAGCATCGCAACAACAACTGATATTTTAGTTAGTGTAAAGTCATCATGTTAGGTTTACAGCTATTATCTTCAGTTTTACATATGGATTTGTCTGTCCTTCTACACAGGGAACTATTTAAAAACAAGAATTGTGACATTTTGTTTCTCCAGTGTCAAGTACTCAATACATGTTTAGCAAGTTATTAGGAAACTTATAAGAAAATATCTTATTAGTAAAGCTAGTTGGTTATTTAATATGAGGAATTTTGTAGTCAACTAATAAAACAGCCACATTTTTAAAATAATGTCCTTGAAAGCTACTTGGGAGGGGTGCTCTGATGCTATCTGGCAAATCAAAAGTGTTTAGGAAACACACACACACACACACACTTTCTCTCTCTCTCTACACACACACACACACACACACACACACACACACACACACACACACACACACACACACACACACACACACACACACACACACACACACACACACACACACACACACACACACACACACACACACACACACACACACTCTCTTTCTCTCTCTCTCTCCCCCAAGCTCCTGTAAAATATATTTAAAAAAAAAAAAAAAAAAAGATTGGCCGGGCGCAGTGGCTCATGCCTGTAATCCCAGCACTTTGGGAGGCCGAGGCAGGTGGATCATTTGAGGTTGGGAGTTCGAAACCAGCCTGACCAACATGGTGAAACCCTGTCTCTACTAAAAATACAAAAAAAAAAAAAAAATAGCCAGGTATGGTGGTGGGCACCTGTAATCCTGGCTACTTGGGAGGCTGAGGTAGGAGAATCACTTGAACCTGGGAGGCAGAGGCTGTAGTGAGCTGAGATTACACCACTGCACTCCAGCCTGGGCAACAAGACCAAAACGCAGTCTCAAAAAAAAAGTATTACAAACAAATCCAGTTCTCCTTAGACATGTTCAGTTAGTAACAAAATGCCTGGCATATGTAGATAATTAAAAGGATCAGGTGCAGTGGCTCACACCTGTAATCCCAACACTTTGGGAGACCAAGGTGGCAGGATCGCTTAAGTCCAGGAGCTCAAGACAAGCCAGGGCAACATAATGACGCCCATCTCTACAAAAAAATAAAAATAAAAGAATTAGCTAGGCATCGTGGCTTGTGCCTGTAGTCCCAGCTATTCGAGAGGCTTGAGCCCAGGAGGCTGAGACAGCAGTGAACCCTGATCATGCCTGAGTGACAGAGCGAAACCATGTCTCAAAAAAAGGCAGGGAACGGTCTGGTGAATCAATAGGCAATTAATACATACACAAGTACCTGGTTCTAATAATACTTGTATCCAATGACAGATGACAGCTAAGCAACTATAATTTATAATCTGCACCTAGTAATAGCATCAGATCAAAACATCTATATTGTAGTCTGAATAGATCACCAACGCCCTGTGTGATCATGTGGAAATAATTTTATTTCTCCAAGTGTGAATTTGAAGTACAGCCACAAATTACTTGATATTCTTCTGTGTACATGGAACTCACTTCTAGTGAATAGAAAGTGGTGGAAGTGACAATGTGTGACATCTGAGGCTAGGCCATAAAAGACATTGTCACTTCTGCCTTGCTCTTTTTTGGATCACTCACCCTAGATGAAGCCACCTATCACTGAAAAACACTCAAGCAGCCTAAAGAGGAGTCCATATGAGAAAGTACCAAGACCTCTCATTAACAACCAGCACTGAGGCCGGGTGCGGTGGCTCACGCCTATAATCCCAGCACTTCGGAAGGCCGAGGTGGGTGGATCACCTGAAGTCAGGAGTTCGAGATCAGCCTGGTCAACATGATGAAACCCCATCTCTACTAAAAATACAAAAATTAGCCAGGCGTAGTGGTGGGCACCTGTAATCCCAGATACTTGGGATGCTGAGGCAGGAGAATCACTTGAACTGGGGAAACAGAGATTGCAGTGAGCCAAGATTGTGCCACTGCACTGCCGCCTGGGTGACAAAGCAAGATTCTGTCACACAAAAAAAATAAGTAAATAAAATAAACAACCAGCACTAACTTGATCACTATCTAAAGCAAACCAACTTGGAAGTATATCCTCCAGCCCCACATGAGCTTTTACATGGCTATCACCTGGCCAACACCTTGACTAAAACATTATAAGAAACCAGACCCAGAACCAAACAGCTAAAGGACTCCCAAATTCCTGTCCCATTGAAACTTTGAGGATAATAAATGTTTACTGCTGTTTTAAGATACAGTACTACTTTTGGAGTATTTTTGTCACACAGAAATATGTAATTATAAATATATATAAATAATGCATCACATCTTTTTTATCTGTGGCAAAATGAAAGGGTTTTAACTTTTACCTCTAAGGCCCCCTCCAGCTTTATAATTCTGTAGTATCACAACTCCCACAAGAAGAAAAATAAACACATTTCTCCTACAATTCTTCTGATTAACAGCTTCTTCCTTTGATGTTTAGGAAAAATCAGGTTTAAAGTAAGAGGTCAGGCTGAGTGTGGTGGCTCACGCCTGTAATCACAGCACTTTGGGAGGCTGAGGCAAGCAGATCACTTAAGGTCAGGGGTTTGAGACCAGCCTGGCCAACATGGTGAAACCTCATCTCTACTAAAAATAAAAAATTAGACGGGCTTGGTGGTCTACCTGTAATCCCAGATACTGAGGAGGCTGAGGCACGAGAGTCACTTGAACTTGGGAGGCGGAGGTTGCAGTGAGCCGAGATCACGCCCCTGCACTCCAGCCTGGGTGACAGAGTGAGACACTCCCTCTCAAAAAACAAACAAAAACAAAGTGAGGTCATAAACTTGAGTGTTGGGGGGGTGCGCTGTCTCAGCCTGTAATCCCAGCACTTTGGGAGGCCGAAGTGGGCAGATGACTAGAGGCCAGGAGTTCAAGACCAGCCTGGCCAATATAGCAAAACCTCATCTCTACTAAAAATACAAAAATTAGCTGGGCATGGTGGCACACATCTGTAATACCACCTACTCAGGAGGATGAGGCACAAGAATTACTTGAACCCGGGAGGCGGAAGTTGCATTGAGCCAAGATTGCATCACTGCACTCTAGCCTGGGTGATAGAGGGAGACTGTCTCAAAAAACATAAAAAAGTTAGAAAAATCAGGTTCAAAGTAAGAGGTCAGGCCAAGTGTGGTGGCTCACGCCTGTAATCCCAGCACTTTGGGAGGCTGAGGCAGGCAGATCATTTACTAAAAATGGAATCCGAAATCCCAGAAAATGATCTTGAAGTCAAATTTGGATGAAGAAAGCCAAAGATTAAGCCAAATTTACTTTTAAAATAAGTGTTAGGGCCAGACACGGTGGCTCATGTCTGTAACCCCAGCACTTTGGGAGGCCAAGGCAGGTGGATCACTTGAGGTCAGGAGTTTGAGACCAGCCTGGCCAACATCGTGAAACCCCATCTCTACTAAAAATACAAAAATTAGCCAGCCATGGTGGCGGGTGCCTGTAATTCCAGCTACTCAGGAGGCAGAAACAGGAGAATTGCTTGAACCCAGGAAGCAGAGGTTGCAGGGAGCCATGACTGCGCCACTGCACTCCAGCCTGGGCGACAGAGCAAGACTCCACCTCAAAAAGTAAATGAATGAATGAATGAATGAATGAATAAAATAAGTGTTAGAAAATGAGCATTAAACTGCTTGGTAATGGACCTAAGAAACTGATGATCTTCAAAGACAACAATTATGTGAACAAAGTAACAGAAGAAACTGGGTCTGGGTCCTTCCAAACCCAAAATACGCAAGTTCAAAAAGAGCTGTGAGTCTAATGGGGGAACACACACGAACACAAATATATGTATTTTTCAAATAATTGTATATTACATAAATAATACTTTTTATTCTATTACATTCAATTCTGAGAAGTCTAGGTATATGAATTCTCAATACAGCATTTGCCTCTGTATATCAATGGTTCCCAACTTTTTTGGCACCAGTGACCTGTTTTGTGGAAGACAATTTCTCCAAGGACCCAGAGGACTTTGGGATGACTCAAACACATTACATTTATTGTGCACGTTATAGTATCACACTGTAATATATAATGAAATAATTATACAACTCACCATAATGTAGAATTAGTGGGAGCCCTGAGCTTGTTTTCCTACAACTAGACGGTACCATCTGGGGGTGATACGAGACAGCAATAGATCATCAAGCATTATATTCTCATGAGAAGTGTGCAACCTAGATCCCTCACATGCACAGTTCATAACAGGATTCATGCTCCTGTGAGAATCTGATGCTGCCACTGATCTGACAGGAGGTGGAGTTCAGGTGGTAATGTGAGCAATGGGGAATGGCTGTAAATACAGATGAAGCTTCACTCCCTCATCTGCCCTTCAGCTCCTGCTGTGTGGCCTGGTTCCTAATTGGGTACCAGTCTGTGGCCCAGGGGCTGGGGACCCTTGCTGTACGTTGCATCCACAATGCAAGGCGGAAAAGGTGTTTTAAATAAAAATATCACTTTCAGTCAAAACCAGCTTGAATTTTTATTAGCTATAAGCTTCACCAAAACCAGCTTGATTTTACACATAAACTTACTTGTTCTCTATTCCAAATCCTACTGCAAATATACTAAAGAACACTCTAGAAAAACAGAAATAATGAAACAGAAGATGACAGCTATCAACACATTTTGAGTGACAGAAAAGGGAAAAATAGTAAGTAATTCAGAGTGAAAGAAATAAACTTCCAACTAGCTATGAAACGGATTTACAAAGAAAAAGAAAAATCAACCCCACAGAACACTGAAAAGGCTCAGGACTTAAGAACATAAGATATCTCTAAAGGCAGGGATGAAACCTGAGGCAGAAAATAAGACGACTAAAAACGAAAGTTACAATTAAAACCTGCAGGTTCCCATCCTAAAAAAAACAAAATATTATTCCTACATCACCCATGAAAACAAGTTTTTTCTATACATAATGAACAAGATAAACTCAGGAACACCAGATACCAAAGAAGGCAAGTGTGATCAAGAAAATGAAAGCAACTCATGCCTGTAATCCCAGCACTTTGGGAGGCAGAGGCAGGAGGATCGCTTAAGCCCAGGAGTTCAAGACCGGTCTAGGCAACATAGTGAGACCTCGTCTCAAAAAAAAAGTTAGGCAGGCAGGGTGCCATACGCCTGTAATCCCAGCTACACAGGAGGCAGAGATAAGAGGATTACTTGACTCTAGGAGGTCAAGGTTGCAGTGAGCTAGACTATGCCACTGTACTCCAGCCCAGGTGACAGATCGAGACCCTGTCTCAAAAAAAACAAACAAACAAACAAAAAAAAAAACAAAAAAAAACCTGAAAGCAAGATAAGTGAAATATACGACTTAAATGGTAAACCTCCTCAAGTACCCTTCCTATCTGATAACCCAACCACCAGACTAACATATCTCAAAGCCAAAGATTGAAATATACTTCTTTTAAATGTCTTTTTATAGCTCTTACCAAGTTTATTTCTTTCACTCCGAGTTACTATTTGTCCCTTTTCTGTCATCCAAACTATGCTGATAGCTGTCATCTTTTGTCCCATGACTTCTGTCCTTCTAGAGTGTTCTTAGTGTATTTGTGGTGGGGTTTGAAATAAAAAAAGCCCGTTTAGCCCCAACAAGAAAGCCTACTCACCATTTAACCATCATACGGTAGTGGCCAACATCTGAGATGCCCTGACCACAGAGGCCTTCAAATTCACTTTTTAGTACCCCTCTCATTACCATGAAAGGATAACAATAATAAGATATGCGAGAAAAATTTTATCTGCCTTTGGATCACTGAAGGCAGATAAAAACAAACAGTAAGGGCGGGTGTGGTGGCTCATGCCTGTAATCGCAGCACTTTGGGAGGCTGAGGCGGGTGGATCACCTGAGGTCAGAAATTTGAGATCAGCCTGACCAACACGGAGAAACCCCGTCTCTACTAAAAATACAAAATCAGCTGGGCCTGGTGGCACATGCCTATAATCCCAGATACTCGGGAGGCTGAGGCAGGAGAACCACTTGAACCCAGGAGGCAGAGGCTGCAGTGAGCCAAGATCATGCCATTGCACTCCAGCCTGGGCAACAAGAGCGAAACTCCATCTCAAAAAGAAAAAAAAAAAAGAAAGAAAAGAAAGAAACAGAAAGAAAAAAAAGAAAAGAAAACTAGAGGAAATAGATAAAATACAAAAAGGAAAAAAAGATTTTAGCTGTAATTTATATCCTGAGAGATATAAAATATTAGGTTACTGAAATAAGAATGAAATGTTATGAAAATATAAATTCAGATTACAAAACGGCATTTTTTGGTCAGGGAGCCAAAATAGCAATAACAAAATTCAGAGCACTGTAATGTATACAAATACATATCATATACCTTTTGTATATATATCATTTACAGTTTAACAACCAATTAAAATTATAGCAATTTGTAAAATTCAACAAAAGGTCCACAAAAGGGAAAAATGAAATCTCCCACAAAATAGAAAAAAAAGTTAATAATGGAGAGAAAAGGCCTGGTGCAGTGGCTCACACCTGTAATCCCAGCACTTCAGGAGGCTAAGGTGGGATGACTGCTTGAACCCAGGAGTTCAAGACCGACCTGGGCAACATCGTGAGACCTCCTCTCTACAATAAAAAAATATATTAGCTGAGCATACTGGCACATGCCTGTGGTCCCAGCCACTTGGCAGCCAGAGGTAGGAGAATCACTTGAGCCCAGGAAGTCGAGGCCGCAGTGAGCCATCATCACGCCACTGCACTCCAACCTTAGCAACACAGCAATCCCATCTCAAAAAAAAAAAAAAGAGAAGAGAATATGAAAAGGAAGTAATCAAGAAGGGTACAATATCTGACTAACAGTTCCAGAAAATGAGAGCAATAAATATGGGGGTAAGGAAATTATGAAATAAAATTTTCACAACCAAAAGGCCCACCAAAACATACAGAAAATTTCTGAAGCTGAGGAGGGATAAAGATTCTAAAAGCTTTCAGGGAGAGTGATTAAGAGTATCAAAGAGGCCGGGCGCAGTGGCTCATGCCTATAATCCCAGCACTTTGGGAGGCTGAGGCGGGAAAATCAGGAGGTCAGGAGATCGAGAACATCCTGGCCAACACGATGAAACCCCGACTCTACTAAAAATACAAAAATTAGCTGGGCGTGGTGACGTGTGCCTGTAGCTCCAGATACTCAGGAGGCTGAGGCAGGAGAATTGCTTGAACCTGGAAGGCGGAGGTTGCAGTGAGCCAAGATCGCGCCATTGCACTCCATCCTGGCAATACAGTGAGACTCAGTCTCAAAAAAATTTTAAAAAAAATAAAAAATAAGAAAACAAAAGAGGCCGAGTGAGTGGCTCATGCCTGTAATCCTAGCACTTTGGGAGGCCAAGGCGGGCGGATTGCCTGAGCTCAGGAGTTCGAGACCAGCCTGGGCAACACGGGGAAACCCCGTCTCTACTAAAATACAAAAGAAATTAGCTGGGTGTGGCAGCGTGCACCTGTAGTCCCAGCTACTCGGGAGGTTGAGGCAGGAGAATTGCTTGGACCCAGCAGGCAGAGGATGCCGAGATCACGCCACTGCACTCCAGCCTGGGCTACAGAGCGAGACTCCATCTCTACAAAATAAATAAATAATTTTTAAAAAAAAGAGTATGAAGGAAAAGCACTAAAAATACAAAGGGCTACTGCTTCTCCAAAGCAATATTGGAACCTAGAATACAATTGATCAATACTTCTGAAATTCTGCAAGCAATTTTCCAATTCTGTATCCAGTAAGACCTATCAATAAGTACAAGGGTAGGATAGACATTTCAGGCCTGGAAGGTCTAATATACATTTATCTCCCCATGTATCCTCTCTCAGAAAAGATGTCCTCTACAACAAGGAAGTGAGCTAAAAAGATGACAAAATGGAATCCAGGAAACTTGGAGATCCGAGAAAGGAGATGTTACCAGTGGAGGATGCCCAGGTTCTTGGCGCTTTGAACAAAGAATAGGACAAAAGCACAAACAAAGGGAGGAAAGAATAAAACAACAAAAGCAGAGATTTATTGAAAATGAAAGTATACTCCACAGGGTGGGAACAGTCAGAGCAAGGGAGTCAAGGACCCAGTTACAGAATTTTCTGGGGTGTAAATACCCTCTAGAGGTTTCCTATTGGTTACTTGGTATACACCCTACCTGAATGAAGTAGTGGCCCATGATCAGTCTGAAGTTACAAAATTACACCCTATGCAAACATCTGATTGGTTATGGAAAGTGGGACCAGTCAGAGGCTGAAGTTACAAAGTTATACTCCTATGCAGATGAAGACTTGGCCTGCCACCAGTGTGATTAGTTGCAGGAGGGGACCAATCAGAGGTAATTTCAATTTTTCACCTGCCACACAAAAAAGTGTGGGGAGGTTGCAAAGGGGGTAGCCTCTGGTCCTTTTGTTACTCAGGGCGTGAAATCTTAGGGTTTTCCTTTTGATTTAATTCTAGGAAGTCAGCATGAATTGGCCTTAGGTTCCCTGCCTCCAGACCCTAAGGTTCTCCTGCCTCAGAGACAAGCAAAATGAATTATAAGGATGAGATCTGAAGAGAAGGTAGTAACTCTAGAAAGTAATCAATACTCTAGGGTTATGACCAGGGGTGGGCGGATAATAGATCACCTCATGATGCATAGTTTATGAGCGTTTGAGAAGAATTAAGTGATCCACACATAAAAAATTAACTGAATGAAAAAAGACAGTACACCAAGAAAGAGAAAACATGCAAGATATAAAAATGAACTAGGGAACTTTTTTGGCTCATTGCTGAGCAACACTTTTAGTTTTAGAACTACCCTAAGAATTGATATAACTATACTGACAGAACTGGGGAGGGTAAAAGAATGATATCCTTATATATCATAAATGGAAGTTCATAGGTTACACCTAAAATTGATAGATGAAGCAACAGCAATATAAGAAGAGTATTTCAGAATACTGTATAGAGGTTAATATCAAAACCAATATCTGAAAAAGTTGAAAACAGAAAGGAGGGTGAGGAGACAGGGGACACAGGGACTTTTTTTATTATAGGCATTTCCCTGCCAATTAATTTTTTTAAACTCTGTATTACTTATGTTGGTACACCAATATCATACATATCCTCCCACCATCTGAGCTTCTCTTATTTTCTTCTCAGTTTTACCCTGTTATTTCAGCCTGATAAAATTATCTAAGTAGAATTATATGCTGCCACCTAAATAAAATGCACTTATGTTTTTAAAATGCAATGATAAAAATTTCTAAATGCCTCATATAAAGTATGTAGCTTTAATTTTAAAAGTAATACTAAGTAAACATTCATGATGAATCTACATGTCAAAATAAAAATCTTTCCAGGTCAGGTTTTAGAATTCTATCTAGCAACAAATATTCCAATGGGTCTAATATCATTTCCCTAGCCCAGTTCTGCTGAAAGCATGAAAGGACTATTACTCCACAGTATTCAACCTCACCAAAAATTGTTTTATGTATGAGCTAATTTATGAAAAGCACTACTTTAAACAGTGGTCAATATCAACAGTCCATTGGTCCAACAAATTTCTTGATGCCAAAATAAAAGGCAGAGCCTTAAAGAGTGAACCACATACATTTAACCTATTTAAAAGCAACGGCTTCTAAAGCTATTCTAAAAAATCAAATTTATTAAAACAATGAAAAAATAAAAGTAAAAGCTTCAAACATTAAGCACAAATGACAAATATAAAAGATACTACTTTTAGCCTGGAAACCTGACAGAGAACCTCACCCTGGCTGGCATCCAGAGTTCTTATACAGAAGAAATTCCTGAAATAAAGTTAAAAAGTTGATAGGGAGGAGACAGCAAAGAGCTTTAAACACCTGCTAAGGAATGTGGAATTTCCAAGATATAAACCTAACTCAGTTTTGTAATAAGCTTAAAACAAGCAAAGAAAAAGAAAAAAAATCAACACTTAACATGAAGAATTATGCTCTGTGGTATCAGCGCTTTTGTCATACATGATATTCCTTTGCAGATCCGTATATGCCCTTTCCCTAATTTAGTCTTGAATTTATTCTCCTATTCCTTTCTCTTCCCATTTTCTGAGTTAGTTTTCCTGCTATTCTACTCCCAATCATTAAATTAATAAAATGATGATAATCTGGTAAACAAACATGTGTTATTAACCTCCCTAATCTTTTTTTTTGGGGGAGGAGGGACAGGAAGTAGAATGTATTGGTATTAAGAGGGGGCAGCACAGTCGAAGCCCTCATGAGTTCAGGGCCAGCCACTTGTCCAGAGGGCCATGAATGGCAAGGTACTTGACCCCACAGCCATCTGGGGTGAGCCGCTTCTCAGCCACCATGTCTTCAAATTCATTGGCATTGAACTTGGTGAATCCCCACTTCTTCGAGATGTGGATCTTCTGGCAGCCGGGGAACTTGAACTTGGCCCTGCGCAGGGCCTCAATCACATGCTCCTTGTTCCGCAGCTTGGTATGGATGGACATAACTTGGCCAACGTGAACCCTCGCCACAGTGCCCTGGGGCTTTCCAAAGGCACCTCACATGCCTGTTTGGAGCCTACATTGGGGTAGTGCAAGGTCAGAAACATGAACATACATCTGAAAGGCCTGTCTCCAAGGTCCCTTAGAGCAACCTATACAACAAACAGGCTGCATACACTACCAAGGAAGCTGCTGTTTATAGCCATTGCACACTGGACCCCCACAAGGAAAAGAACTCAGTCGGCTTAATTGGCTACAGGACCTCCGTAATCTTATAGCCAAAGTTGTGACAGCTATATGACTGTTAAACAGCACTTAAAAATCATGACACAGATAATACTTGATCACACAGAGACTTACCATAGTTAACTGTACCTGAAAAATGAGACCATAAAGTATACATATAATTTTTGTAAAATTTAAAACTGTACTGTTCGCAGTCTCACACCATGGACATACACAAAAAGTTGTAAGCTGTTGCTCTGAATGGTAGCATGTTTTTGTTTTTAACTTCGATTCTCTGTAGTTTCTCAGTTTTTTTTTTCCCCCTACAATCACTGTATCATTTAAATAAGAAAAAATATATATATAAAATACTAAAATCTTTTTTTTTGTTTTTTTTGTTTTTTTGAGACAAAGTCTTGCTCTTTCTCCCAGGCTGGAGTACAGTGGCTTGATCTCAGCTCACTGCAACCTCTGCCTCCCGGGTTCAAATGATTCTCCCTCCTCAGGCTCCCGAGTAGCTGGGGTTACACGTGAGCACCCCATGCCTGGCTAATTTTTGTATTTTTAGTAGAGACAGGGTTTCACCGTGTTGACCAGGCTGGTCTCAAACTCCTGAACTCAAGTGATCCACCTCCCTGGGCCTCCCAAAGTGCTGGGATTACAGGCATGAGCCATTACCCTGGGCCTAAAATCTTTATAATGCTTATAAATATTAAATTCTTGTTAACATACTTTTTTTTTTTTTTAAGATGGAGTCTCACTCTATTCCAGGCTGGAATGCAGTGGCACAAATCTCAGCTCACTGCAACCTCCGCCTCCCAGGTTCAAACAATTCTGATGCCTCAGCCTCCCGAGTAGCTGGGATTACTGGTACATACCACCACGCCTGGCTAATTTTTGTATTTTTAGTAGAGATGGGATTTCACCATGTTGGTCAGGCTGGTCTCGAACTCCTGACCTCAGGTGATCCACCCACGCTGGCCTCTCAAAGTGCTGGGATTACATGCATGAGCAACCACGCCTGGCCTACCATACTATTTTTGAAGTAAACATTCTCCATTACCTACACTGTAGATAATACACTACAAAAACAATTTATGACCACTAATAATCTTATGAAAGCTTTTTTTCTCCAGGAAGCTTATAAATAACATGTTGTATGAAATATCATGAGTTTATCAGCACGCTAAGGTTCACTTATGGACTCACTTGGTCCACGGGCCCCAAGTTAAGAATGTGTTTTGCAGATTATCCATGCTTTATTAGTACCTGTTTATCCCCTAATTAGAACGACAATCTTAATCTAGGCAACAATATTTTCTGAAGCTCAAGAAAATAATTTAGGGGAGGAAGAGAGGGAGATGAAAATAGAGAAATTTTCACTACAAAGCACTGTGATCTAACTATTTTTACCTGTTCTCCCTTCTATCAGCACAATTAAGAGTATAACATTCCACTTTTATTACTACAAGCTAACAACTGTTCATACTTATTGACAGGTGAACAAAATTACAAATTATTCAATGTTCTCCAGCTTAGCTTTCATACTTTAGCTTACATCTTTTAATTTATATTTCATTTTCCAAAACAAATTTTAACAATTTTAATTAAAATACGTGTTTATTAAGTCCTTTTAACAAATACAGTGCTAAGCACTTTGTTTCCTTACAATCTCATTAAGACAGTAGTAGCTTTATTATTATTCTATTTCCACCAATGAGGAAGTGAGAGTTTATAGAAGTTAACTAATTTGTCACAATCACTCGTTCACAGGTGATGAAGCATGACTAGAATCCATGTCTATCTAGATCCAAGGCCACTTTTTTTTTTTTTTTTTTTTTAATAGAGATGGGGTCTTACCCTGTAGCCCAGGCTGGTCCCGCCCTGTAGCCCAGGCTGGTCTCGAACTCCTAGGCTCAAGTGATCCTCCGCCTCAGCCTCTCAAAAGTGAGAGGCATGAGCCACCACACCCGGCCAGGCCACACTCTTCTTAACCACTACATTGTAGGGCAACATGAGATAAACCACAGGCTCTCGGTGGTTTGGAGGCAAACACTTTGATATTCTGATGAGACCTAAGAATTACTGCCTAAAACTGCACATATGAAAATCTCCTTTATAATTTCATTCCCATCCACAGACTCTTGGTTAAAAATTCATAATACAGGGATTAAAAATAGGCTAGAATACAAGTATATTAGGAATGGGAAAATTTAACTCCCATCCCATCTCTACCAATAACTAGTGATGAGATTTTAGGAAAATCATTTTGTTTCTCTGGATTTCATTTTATTCAGTGGCAAACTTATAGATCCTGAAATCAGAAGTGTAGATTTTTTTCCTAGTATAACATGTTGCTACCTAGCTGCAGTTACAATAATTAAAACTCAAGATTATGACTCAGACGCAACATTTCTCAGCAAACCACTGTGGACTATTAAAGTTCATCTTCAATCATAAACATATTAGTATTATGCAATATTCATCTAGTCCATCCATAATGCAACAGCAACCACTCCTAAACTTACTGAAATTCAGTGAGACTCAGAAATGTCAATAATGATGGTACAGAATGTTTACATAAATAAAATCTACAAAGTCTTTTGCAACAAGTATATCTGCCAACTCTACTGAGAGAAGAAAAAAGGATATTACCACAGAGCAAATGTTATTTGAAGTTAAACTACTAGCTAAACTCTATATTCAGCTAGACTGTATACCTCAGAACATTCATTTATGTATCACTGCATTTAACATGTTCATTGGCTACTGCACACAATGCTTCAAACATTCTTACCCATAAAATTTTTTAGAAGGACTATGTTTGAGTAATTTTTATTTTCACTGGTTTATTCAAGGGAAAAAAATTCTTAGCAAAGACTAGTTAAAATCACATTGAGGAACAGGAATCTTTTTTATAAACTTTGATTATATTAACATTTGTTTTCCTAAAATTTTATTTCCTATAGTCTCAATATATGTATTATTTAGAAATTGGTCTAATACACGTAATTATAGAAACAGAACAGATATTAAGTGGCTTAAAAGTATCCCCTACCACAATGACTTTTCTTTTTAAAGGATTAAGATTGTTACAAGCCTTTAGCTATACCATAAAAATTATTTAATCTCTCAAAATAGTTACTTTTCAGAATTTCTGCGATTCTCATATCCCTAAATAAGGAGGGGTCAAAGAAAGAAACTGATATTTATGCCCATGTTTTAAAAACAGAATCATGATCGACCTCATGAGTAAAGATTTAATAAATATTGACAAACTGTCATTTAGTAACTAATGGTATCTAACCCAACACCCTAAAAAGAAAATATGACAATAAAAATGGCAACTTATAACGCAACTCACAAAAATTAGTCTTTGAAATACCTAAAGATGCATACCTCTGTGTCCAGGAATTGATATAAGTAAATATTTTGAGAGTATGTTCCTTTCTGAGCTGCAGTCCATCACCACCTTCTACATCTGATACTGAAATAAAAAAGAAATTTTAAAATTATGAATAATGCTAAACCAATATTAAAGCCAATAGTTCAAAATAAAGCCAAGAGTTACAAATGCAAACATTTCAGATAATCATTCTTTTGCTTCCAAATAAAATAAGTCTACTTTTAATTAATAACTCATATGAGCTTAAGAACAGATTTTTGACAGATGTAAGGGGTGGGGGGGCAGTGAGACTTTGCCACTTATTCTGGGATTGTCTCTCATCTCCAAAACCAGCCTTCCGTTGTGATGCTGAGGCTGAGACCATGAAATCTACATTTTTCATTTCCAGCTGTCTTCCTGTTAAGATCTTGTTCCTCCAGTGCCTATAGGGTACTAGAAGAAGGCAGGAGGAGAGACCAAGGACCTGTCAGCCTACTGTATCTGAAAGCAGCAGCACTGATTCCAGCCTCCAGCTTAGTATTCCAAGAACCAGTCTCATGGTACTCCTCTCAGAGGTATCAGCAGTAGACACAGAGCATACCTTCCTTGAAGTCATAGCTTCCTTCACATGGCGTTCCTCTTTAGATATGAGGAAGCTTGAGAACATTCAGTTCTCATTAAAAGACCATTTCCCAAAATAATAAAAATTGAACATAACCATTCTCATAATTCCATCATTTTAATGCCTTTTACCTTCTTTGGCTGGTCCACACAGCTTTACAAAGTAGAAAACATAAGGGTCTTTGAAGCCACTAAACCAATTATTATGTATGTACAAGAAAGCATTTTTGAGGCTTATCAGCTTTTTTACTGTTTCTTTATATATTGCTAGTGTCTTCTCTTTAATCCCAAGAAATCTTGCCTGGATCACTGTATCACATTAATGTGAGGAGGGGAAATCCCCTAAAAAGCAGTAAGATGTCCCACTATACCAATAACTTTCCTGTACCAAATATATATGAGGTTAGTTTACATTTAAAACACACACACACACACCTTCTACTTAATCAGACTATATACACAATGTTGAGACTTACAGCACACTTCCTCAATTCAGCTCCAGAAATGCTGGTAAGCTGAACTAGGAGGTTGGAAGATTCCTCTCTGGTAATACTGATTAACCAAGAAGGGGTTTAAAAAAAAATAACCTTGGCCTAGGAGAAAAGGAAAAGGCATAAGGCCAAAATATATGTAAAACAGTTACAAGGTAATAACACCTACACCCAAGACCAGGCTTTTGGGACCTAGATCACATCTGAGGCCCTGGAAGCCGAAGACACTACTGACCATCAGGGAGAAGACTTGGGCAACAAAGCTTAGCAACTAGGACAGAATAAGATATAGTGGGGGCCTAAGATGAAGCAACCACTAAAAACAACCTCTTGCATTGTATGATTTACAACAAGGTGAAGAAGGGATCACAGTACGCCATGCCAGTTTTCCTTCCCCAGCCATAACAGTGCCTAAAAACAGAGGGAAGAGTGGCTACAACCATCATATCCTTCTCTAACAAAAAACACACACGGCACACATTCTGAAAAAAAGTTTGTGTGGTCAGAAAACCATCCTCATCAGAGGACCACCTGGCAGCCTAGCTGCTAACCAACAAAAACTTTCCAACTCATTCCATCCAACCCAGAACCAGAAAGGCAAGGGAAGTACATTTCATCAGAGTAGAGTTCTCCAAACACACAGCTATCATCATACTCAATGGTGAAAGCCCAAAAGCTTTTCCTCTAAGATTAGGACCAAGATAAAGTGGCCACTTTCACAACTTCTATTCAACACAGTATTAGAAATTCTAGTCAGAGCAATTCAATGAGGAAAAAAATAGAAAAAAGTCAAGTCACCTCTGTCCGCAGATAACACGAACCAACAGAAAACCCTAAGGATTACACAAGAAGAACTGTTAGAACTAATAGCCTGTAATCCCAGCACTTTGGAAGGCCAAGGCAGGCAGATTGCTTGAGCTTAGGAGGTCAAGACCAGCCTGAGCAGCACAGTGAAACCCCATCTCTACGAAAAATATAAACAATTAGCCAGGCACAGTGGTGCACACCTCTGGTCCCAGCTACTGAGAAGGCTGAGGTGGAAGGATCACTTGAACCTGGAAGGTTAAGGCTGCAGTGAGCCAAAAAAAATCAGTGGCTCCCATTAAACTGCAGTTTGGATTTCACCATTCCAACCTGGGTAACAGAGTGAGACCCCCTCTCAAAAACAAACAAAAAATAAGTGAATTCAACAAAGTTACAGGATACAAATTCAAAACACAAAAATCAGACATACTTTTGTCTTTTTAAATTTTTGGTTTTTTGAGACAGTCTCACCCTTCTGCCCAGGTTAGAGTGCAGTGGCACAATCTTGGCTCACTGCAACCTCTGCCTCCCAGGTTCAAGCTATTCTCCTGCCTCAGCCTCCTGAGTAGCTGGGATTACAGGTGCCCACCACCACGCCTGGCTAGTTTTTGTATTTTGTAGAGATGGAGTTTCACCATGATGGCCAGGCTGGTCTCGAACTCCTGATCAAAAGCGATCCGCCCGCCTCAGCCTCCCAAAGTGCTGGGATTACAGGTCAGATGCATTTCTAATACACTAACAATGAACAATTTAAAACGGAAATATAAAAAAAAATCCATTTGCATCAGCATCAAAAAGAAAAATGAAACAAGAGGCAAAAGACTTGTTAACAATGAAAACTACAAAATGTTGCTAAAAGGAATTAAAGAAGATGTACATAAATGGGAAGAAATCCCAAATTCATGGGTTGGAAGACAGTATATTGTTAAATATCGACACCACCCAAGTTGATTTATGAATTAAAAGCAATCACTATCAAAATCCCCAGTGAGGCCCAACAGCTCACACCTCCGATCCTAGTGCTTTGGTAGGTCGAGGCAGGAAGACTGCTTGAGGCCTGGAATTCAAGACCAGCCTGGGCAACACAGCAACGCACCATCTCTAAAAATATGTATATTTTTAAAAATTAGCCAGGCATGGTGGCACACGCCTATAGTTCTAGCTACTCAGGACACTAAGGATAAGGTGGGAGAATGGCTTGAGACCAGAAGTTCAATGCTATAGTGAGATATGATCATGCCACTGCACTCCAGCATGTGTGCAGACATGTTTTAAGAGACAGGGCAAGATCCGGTCTCTTAAAAAACAAACAACAAAATAAATAAATGTTCACGAGTTATGTGGAACTGGAACCACTGTGTACTCTTGCTGGGCATATAAAATGTTACAGCTGCTATGGAAAACAGTATGACAGTTTCTTGAAAAATCAGAAACAGAATTACCATATGATCCAGCAATCCCACTGGTGAGCATATATACTGAAATGAATTGAAAGCATCATCTCCAAGAGATCTTTGCTCTCTTGGACCTCTACTATACAGTGTATAAATATTCCATTGCTCGTAGGCTACAAACCTGTATGGCATGTAACTGTACTGAACACTCTAGGCAATCATAACACAATGGTAAGTATTTGCATATCTAAACATATTTAAGCACAGAAAAGGTACAGTAAAAATTATAACCTTAGGACCACTGTCCTACACTAGGTCCATCATTGACCAAAACATCGTTACTCGGTGCATGACTGTACTTGTACAATTCAACTGGTATGAGGTATTTAAGTAGCCAAATTCACAGAAACAAAGGAGAAGGGTGGTTGCCCAGAAATGGGTTTCAGTTTTGTTACATGAAAAAGTTCTAGAGATTTGTTGCACGACAATGTTAACACTTCTAACACTACTCAACTGTATACATAAAAATGATTAAGAAAAGAAATTTTTCGCTCATGTCTGTAATCCCAACACTTTGCGAGGCCAAGGCAAGAGGATCGCTTGAGCCCAAGAGGTCAACAGCAGCCAGGGTAACATGGCGAGACCCCTTCTCTATTTAAGAAAAAAAAAAAAAAACCAGTAAATTTTATGTTCTATATTTTTTTTTTACCACAATTAAAAATTTTTGCAATTTTTTAAAGGAGTTAGGGAAATCCAAACTGCAGTTTAATGGAAGCCACTGAATTTTTTTTGAAAGGGAATCTCACTCTGTCCCCCAGGGTAGAGTGCAATAGTGCAATCTCGGCTCACTGCAACCTCCACCTCCCAGGTTCAAGTGATTCTCCTGCTGAGTAGCTGGGATTACAGGCATGTACCACCATGCCCGGCTAATTTTTGTATTTTTAGTAGAGGCAGGGTTTCACCACGTTGGCCAGACTGGTCTCAAACTCCTGACCTCATGATCCACCCGCCTCGGCCTCCTGGGATTACAGGTGTGGCCCACTGCACCCAGCTGCCATTTTTTAGACTGAAAACAGGTGGGAGGCAGAGCAAGACTAGAAAGGCTCCACTGATCATGTACATGCCCCTGCCAACAAGGATACGAAATTAAGATCTACATAGAAAAAACACCTTCATAAAAAACAAAAATCAGGTGAGTACTCACAGTACCTGGTTTTAACTGCATATCACTGAAGGGAGAAACAATAGTCCTCAATTAGCAACTACACACACTTCCTGTTCCCCCATCCAGCAGCAAAGGCCTGGTGCCTAGAGCCTCTCGGTGCTGAGGGAGGGAGAACACAGCAATTGCAAGCCATTGAACTCAGTGCTGTCCTGTGAGAGCAGAAACGAAAACCAGACCAAACTCAGGTGACACCCACCCAGGGAGGGAGCATTTAAACCAGCCCTAAAGCAGAGGGCAACTGCTGATCCCAGGAGTCCCAACTTGAGTTCCCACCAGCCTCACCATGGAGGGCTACAGCACTCCATGTTTCCAAGTAAACTTTTTGGCAGTCTAAGCCGTAAGGACTACAACTCTTATCCGATTCTTTGTAATGAATGAACTGGGCACCAAGACAGTAGAGGTGGTGGGAAGGGGGACGGGAAGCAGGGAATGAGACATACTGAGACACCAAGACGGGGCAGCCAATGGAGTGCTGGCATCACCCCTTCCCCTAGACAGGCTGCACAGCTCAGGGCTCCAAGAAAGATGCCTTCCTCCTGTTTGAGGAGAGAAGGAAGAGTGGGGGGGACTCTGTCTTGCATCTTGGATACCAGCTCAGCCACAGCAAGATAGGGCACCGCTCAGAGTCATGAGGTCCCCTGTTCAGGGCCCTAGCTCCCAGACATTTCTACACACACCCTGGGCCAGAAGACAGGACCTGACAGCATTCATCACCTAACTGAAGAGCCTTGGGCCCTGAATAACCAGTAGCGATATCCAAGTACTACATTGAGGGCCTCAGGTGAGCCTGAGACTTGCTGGCTTCAGTGAGATTCAGCACATTACCAGCTGTGGTGGCTATGGGGCAAAACTCCTACTTGAGAAAAGCTGAGGGGAAGAGTAAAGAGGACTTTGTCTTACAGCTTAGGTACTAGCACAAACACAGCAGGGTAGAGCACCAGTTGATTCTTGGGTGTCTCTAATTCTAAGACTTGACTCTTAAATGGCATTTCTGGACCTGCCCTGGGCCACAGGGGAGCCCATTGCCCTGAAGGGTGAGTCCCAAGTAACAGAGCATTCACGACGAGCTGACTTCAGAGACACTGGGCCTTAGGGAAACATCAGTGAGTCTGGCAGTACTCCTTGCGGCCTGGGGGTGGCGGTGGCTACGAGGTGAGGTGGAAATGGGAAAAAGAGTGAGAAGTACCAGTCCTGTGGTTTGAATGCCAGCTCAGCCACAATACGAGAGTATTGCTCTAGTCCCTTAACTCCCAGACAACACTTCTGGACCCACCTGGGGTCTAGAAATCTTGCTGCCCTGAAGGAAGGATGCAGGTCTGGCTGGCTTTGCCAACTGCTGACTGCACAGCATCAGGGCCTTCAGCAAACATGTGAGATAGCCAGAGTGCAGTTACAGCAGGCCTTGGGTGAGACCCAGCATAGTCCTAATTTCAAGACTGACCCAGCACAGTCATGGTGGCCACAGGGGTGCTTGTGTCACTCACTCCAACCCCAGCTTTAGGTGGCTCAGGACAGCGAGACCGTGTGTTTGGAAGAAAGTAAGGAAAGAGAACAAGAGTCTCCACCTGGTAATCCACAAATTACCCAGATCTTGTCCAAATCCATCAAAGTGGTACCTGTATGAGTCTGCAAGAACCACAGAATTACTGGGCTTGGGGTATCCCTAAAGCAGATACAGCTTAGATCACAATACCCAAGTTTTTTTTTTTTTTTTTTTTTTGAGATGGAGTCACCCAGGCTGAAGTGCAGTGGCGCGATCTCGGCTTACTACAAGCTCCGCCTCCCGGGTTTACGCCATTCTCCTGTCTCAGCCTCTTGAGTAGCTGGGACTACAGGTGCCCGCCACCACGCCCGGCTAATTTTTTTTGTATTTTTAGTAGAGACGGGGTTTCACCATGTTAGCCAGGATAGTCTCGATCTCCTGACCTCATGATCCGCCCGCCTCGGCCTCCCAAAGTGCTGGGATTACAGGCGTGAGCCACTGCACCTGGCCCTAAGTTCTTTCAAATATCTAGAAAGCCTTCCCAAGAAGGACAGCTTCAAATAAGGCCAGACAGTGAAGACTACAATAAACACCTAACTCTTCAACGCCACTCAAGAACATCTACTAGCATCAACCCCACCCAGGAAAACATGACCTCACCAAATGAACTAAATAAGGCATCAGGGACCAATCCTGGAGAAACAGATACATAACCTTTCAGATAAGGAATTCAAAATAGCCGTGCTGAGGAAACTCAAAGAAATTCAAGATAACACAGAAGGAATACAGAATTCTATCAGATAACTTTAACAAAGATTAAAACATGTAAGAAGACTCCAGCAGAAATTCTGGAGCTGAAAAATGCAATTGGCATACTAAAGAATGTATTAGTCTTTTGCAGCAGAATTGATGACAGAGAATTAAGAATTAGTGAGTTCAAACACAGGCTATTTGAAAACACACAAGTCAGAGGAGAAAAAAGAAAAAGGAATTTCTAAAAATGAAGTATGCCTACGGGATCTAGAAAATAGCCTCAAAAGGGCAAATCTAAAGAGTCTTTGGTGGCCAGGCGCAGTGGCTCACGCCTGCAATCCCAGCACTTTGGGAGGTTGAGGCAGGCAGATCACCTGAGGTCAGGAGTTTGAGACCAGCCTGGCCAACATGGTGAAACCCCGTCTCTACTAAAAACACAAAAAAACTAGCCGGGTATGGTGGCGTGTGCCTGTAGTCCCAGCTACTTGGGAGGCTGAGGCAGGAGAATCGCTTGAACCTGGGAGGCAGGGGTTGCAGTGAGCCAAGATTGCGCCACTGCCCTCCAGCCTGAGCAACAAGAGCAAAACTCCATCACAAAAAAAAAAAAAAAAACTCCCAAATCTTAAATGAATAAAGGCAAAAATGTTATTTTTGAGTACGAGTTCCTAATGATTCTCAAAAAAAAAAAAAGTGATCACCTTTGCAAATGTTGAATCAGTCATTGAAAACTGGTTAACAAAGGGAGAAATCAGCTATTTATCCTGACTTTGACGTAAAAATAGCAAATAAAAGTAATGAAACAGGTAATAAAAGCAAGTTTCTCCTGATACAGAAAGTCCACCTAATCAAAGAAAAAAGTGACAGGATTAGTTTTGTAACTGTTAATGTAATAAAAGCCCTAGGCAATGGCTGCTTGCTAACTATGACATTAAGTGGCACTCCAACCAACCCCATGGAAGAACACAACACAACCTATAAAACAGTCTTGCCAAGAAATTTAACCTGAATCTGATCAAGCCTCTAGATCTAGTAATAAAAGTATGGAAATACAAAAGACAAAGCATAATAATTGCACAAGGATAAAATCTGCAAAATCCAGATGAGAAATCGTATGCACTAAATAAGCCATGGAACGAGCAGTTTCTGTAACAAAAAGGCAGAAAGAGGGGAACCTAGAAATTAAAACAGACTTAGGAAAAAAATAAGCTATGCCGATTCAGAGGTAACTCCTAGGAAGTGAGGCTTGAAAATAGAGAGAGAAAAGAATTATGTATTGAAACACTAACAATATGTATTGAAACACTAACAATAACCAACAGAGATATCAGTGGCTACAAACTACAGGGCGGTTTAAAATTTAAAATAACAAAAAACAGACCATGGCCAGGGGTAGCAGCTCACGCCTGTAATCACAGCACTTTGGGAGGCCAACACAAGATTTGCTTGGGCCCAGGTGTTTGAGACCAGCCTGGGCAACGGAGCGAGAACCCACCGTTTTTCAATAAAAAAAAAAAAAAAAAAGGAATGTAGTGACATTTTCCTGTAATCCCAGAACTTTGAGCGGCCAAGGTGGGCAGATGGCTTGAATTCAGGCGTTCAAGACCAGCCTGGATAACATCGCAAAACCCCATCTCTACAAAAAAAAAGACAAAAATTAGCTGGGCATAATATCCCATACCTATAGTCTTAGCTACTCAGGAAGCTGAGGTGGGCGGACAGCTCGAGCCCCAGGAGGTCAAGGCTACAGTGAGCCAAGATCATGCCACTGCACTCCAGCCTGGGCGACAGAGTAAGAACCTGTCTCATAAATACATAAACAAACAAAGCTGGGCACAGTGGTGTGTGTCTCTAGTTCCAACTACTCAGGAGGCTGAGGTGAGAGGATTGTGTGAGCTCAAGAGTTCTAGGCCAGCCTGGGCAACACAGCAAGACCCCATCTTTAAAAATAAAATTTTAAAATGTTAAATGGTTATTTTAATATATTTAAATATATACAGATAATATATAACACCTGGATTTACTTCAAACTAATCCAGTGGGTGGGAGGAAGAAAATGGATAAGGCAAGGTGAAAAAAAAACTACCCATGAGTTGGTAAATGTTGACTGGGTGATGGGTACATAAGTATTCATTGCCCATAAACTTTCCCACTTCTGCACATGACTCTCGAGATCTAAAACTTTCTACAATGACCAGAGAACCAAAAACCAAGACCACATACCACACAGCCAGAAACAAGGGTGAAAATAAGAGAACAATAATACAGAGGATTAAGATATTAGTTACAATAGGTAATACATTCAAGATATTAGATAAGCTGAAGAATTCCAGCAAAGTTATGAATATTAAAAAAAGAATCAGGGAGACTGACTAGAGACACCTAGCATTCATCCTACACACAAGAAAGAACAAAGGTTAACAAATAAACAGCTAAGATCTGACAGGTGTGTCAGAGAGACCATCTGAGTGCAGTTGGGGAATGGAGACACACCTATTGGTGACAAAGTCCAGGAAGGCAGTATGGAAGCATCCAGCCTCTGCAGCCCCATCTCCCCTTGCCCAGATGGGATTTGCCTGCAGTCAGCAGGGACTTCCTGATGCAGGGAAAAAGCAAGCAGAAGATCCCTCACCAGCACTCCCATTACCACCACAAACACCTACAATCCTTACAAGAGGCAAATCCGGCCAGGTGCGGTGGCTCATACCTGTAATCCCAACACTTTGAGGAGCTGAGGCAGGTGGATCACTTGAGGTCATGAGTTCAAGACCACCCTGGCCAAGAAGCTGAAATCCCATCTCTACTAAAAATATAAAAATTAGCCGGGCGTGGTGGTGGGTGCCTGTAATCCCAGCTACTGAGGAGGCTGAGGCAGGAGAATCACTTGAACCCAGGAGGCAGAGGTTGCAGTGAGCCAAGATCATGCCACTGCACTACAGCCTGGGCAACAGAGTGAGACTCCATCTCAAAAACTATAAATAAAACAAAAAGGAGAATCCCACAGTCCTTGCAAGCCCTGAGCCCAATTTAGAGAACTGCTGGAAATCCATACAGCTGCACTGCCCAAATTAGGAGCACAAGGAATGCGCTCCCCAACCCCCACCTACCCACAGTGAAACAAGCTGTGGCAATGCAACACCATCTTGAAACCAGAGCCACCTCTGGAGTGCACCCTCTAGGGGCCAGCAGCCACTACACCTCCGCACTGCACCTCTGCAGCACTTCAGCTCCATCTTCATCACACCAAGGCCACACAGGTGAATGAATGCCACAACTATAGCTGCAACTTTGGTCCCACACAGCAGGGAAAACCAACTCCCACAACCAGACCACACTTCAAGCCAAAGGAAGAGTCTGACAGTCCCATCCAGGACAAACCTGCCCATAAGCCAACCAAGCCACTATAAGCTCTCTCCAAAGTAGGGGAGGCCCGCAAGCCAAAGAGCATGTGATACACCCCCAGGTTAGTGAAGCAGCCATGCACCCTCACTCAGTGCCTAAGAAAAAGGCTCCTAGCACCTCTGCCCCATGTAGACGTGCTTCTGGCCTCCCCAATGGCCCTGCGCCCCCAATAAGGGCCTCAGAAACATTACCACAGGTTTTCCCTGATGGGCATCCCCCCCAGGCCAACCAGGCAGCCAAGAGCCCACATCCCAGTCCTAAGAAACAGCCCAATGGGCAACCCCTGACAGACACACTTAGGCTGGCTGAGCAGTTGTGACCTGTGTCCCAGACCTGAGAAACCATGGGCCACTCCTGGCAGGCACAACACCAAGCCAACTGAGCAACCACATGCCTGTGCTCCTGGCCAGAGTAACAGTCCTGCGGCTTCAACCCCAGCAAGCCAGACCCCAAGTTGGCCAACTCACCATATGCGTACATGTGTCCCTGACTTGAGAAACAGCCCAATGAGCCAACCCCCCGGCAAAGCTGCACCATACACTCCCTCATCGTAGGCTGCTGAGAAACTCTCAAACGTCACTAGTACAGATTACAGATGAAGAAACTACATGGAGACTACATTACTGTGTCCACATAGAACCAAGGCCAACACACTCCACTAATCTAAGATCCACTTATATAAATTAAGTCTTTCCCTATAAAATTTACTCCATAAAATTGAAAGGGGGGGTTTCCAACAATGTGCAGAAACAATGTAGAGAAATCAACAGAGAAAAAAGAAACATGACATCTTCAAAGGAAAACACTAATTCTCCAGTAATAGACCCCAATCATAAAGAAATATATAAAATGCCAGAAAAAGAACTCAAAATAACAATCTTAAGGAAACTCAGGAGGTACAAGGGAATACAGGTAAGAATTTTAATGAAATAAGGAAAATAATTCATGATTTTAATGAGAAATTCAACAAAGAGGCCAGGCACAGCAGCTCACACCTATAATCTCAGCACTTTGGGAGGCCAAGGCAGGCGGATTGCTTAAGGCCAGGAATTCAAAACCAGCCTGGGCAACGTGGTGAGACCCCATCTCTACAAAAAATATAAAAATTAGCCGGGCATGGTGGTGCATGCTTATAGTTCCAGCTACTCAGAGGCTGAGGTGGGAGAATCACCTGAGCCCAGGAAGTCAAGGCTGCAATAAGCTTTAATTGTGCCACTGTGTTCTATCTAGCTTGGGCAACAGAGTGAGACCTTGTCTCAAAAAAAAAAAAAAAAAAAAAAAAGAACTCTAAAAGCAGCAAAAGAAAAGCATCAAGTCACACGTAAAAGTATCTCCATTAGACTAACAGACTTCTCAGCAGAATCCTTACAGGCAAGGAGTGAATGGGATTAACAGATTTAAAGTACTAAAAGAAAAACAAAAAAACAGCTAATCAAGATTATACCTAGCAAAGCTGTCCTGCAGAAATGCAGGAGAAATAAACCTTCACAAACAAAGAAAAATTGAGGCAATACTCATCAGTAGATTGCCTTATAAGAAATGCTCAAGACTTTCACATCTGGAAGAGCAAGCAAGGAACAAAGGATATATAATGTAATCACTAAAAAAAATCAATAAAATGGCAGGAGTAAGTCCTCACCTATCAATAATATATTGAGCATAAATGATTTAAATTCCCTTATTTAAAAGTTATACATTGGCCATGCACAGTGGCTCATGCCTGTAATCCCAGCACTTTGGGAGGCCACGACGGGCAGATCAGTTGAGGTCAGGAAGACCAGGTCTCGAGACCAGCCTGGCCAATACAGTAAAACCTTGTCTCTACTAAAATACAAAAATGAGCCGGGCATGGTGGCGTGCACCTGTAATCCCAGCTACTCGGGAGGTTGAGGCAGGAGAATCACTTGAACCTGGGAGGCAGAAGTTGCAGTAAACCAAGATCACCCCATTGCACTCCAGCTTGGGTGACAAAGTGAGACACCACCTCAAAAAAATAAATAAAAGATACAAGTTATAGACTGAACAACAACAAAAAAATTCAACAATATGCTGTCAACAAGATACTAACTTCATCTTTAAAGTCACCCACAGAGCCCGGCCAACATGACAAAACCCCGTCTGTACTAAAAATACAAAAAAATTGGCTGGGCGCAGTGGCTCATGCCTGTAGTAATCTCAGCTACTTGAGAATTTGAGGCACGAGAATCGCTTGAACCTGGGAGGAAGAGGTTGCAGTGAGTCAAGATTGTGCCACTCTGCCCCAACAAAATAAAGTCACACATAGACTAAAAGTGAAAGGACAGAAAAAGACATTCCATGTAAACAGAAACCAAAAGTGAGCTGGGGTAGCTTTACATATATCAGACAAAACAGACTTCAAGCCAAAAGTTGTACAAGGATACAAAGAAAGACACTATATAATAAAGGCATCAATTCAGTAAGGGGATATAAGAATTGTAAATACATACGCAACCAACACCAGAGGACCCAGATATACAACATAATTAGATCTAACGGGAGAGACAGACCCCACTATAATAATAGCTGGGGACTTCAACAGCATTGGACAGATCATCTAGACAGAATATAATACAGAAACACAGTTTTCAACTGCATCATAGACCAAATGAAACCAACAGCTATTTACAGAACATTTCACCCAATAGCAGCAGAATACACATTTTTATAGCAGCACATGAAACATTCTCCAGAACTGACCATATTTTAGGACATAAAACAAGTCTCAATCAAATTTTAAAATAACAGAAAAAATCATGTCAACTATCTTCTCAGACCACAATGGAATAAAAACAGAAATCAATACAAGAGAAATGCTGGAAACTATACAAATACATGGAAATTAAACAACATGCTCCTGAATGACCACTGGGTCAATGAAGAAATTAAGATGGAAATAAAATAATGTCTTGAAACAAATGAAAATGCAAACACAACACGCCAAAGCCTGTGGGATACAGCAAAAGCAGTGCATTGCTAAGAGGGAAGTTTATAGCAATAAATGCCTATGCCAAGAAACTGGAAAGATTTCAAACAACCAATGATGCATCTCAAGGAACCAAAAAGAACAAACCCAAAATTAAACAAAGATCAATAAAGATCAGAGCTGAAATAAACAAAATTGAGACTAAAACAAATTACAGGAGATCAAAGATCAGAAAAAAGCTGGTTGTTTGAAAAGATAAACAAAATCAACAAACCTTTAGCTAGACTAAGGAAAAAAGAGACAAGACCCAAATAAAAGAAATCAGAAACAAAAAAGGAGACATCATAACGGACACCACAGAGGTACAAAGGATCATTAGAGACTGCTGACCAACTACACAACAATAAATTTAAAAACCTAGAGGAAATGAACAAATTCCTGAACACATACAATCTACTAAGATTGAACCAATAAGAAATAAAAAACCTGCCAGGCACGGTGGCTCACGCCTGTAATCCCAGCACTTTAGCAGGCTGAGGCAGGCAGATCACGAGGTCAGGAGTTCAAGACCAGCCTGGCCAATATGGTGAAACCCCGTCTCTAATAAAAATACAAAAAATTAGCCAGGCATGGTGGCAGGCACCTGCAGTCCCAGCTACTCGGGAGGCTGAGGCAGGAGAATGGCGTGAACCCAGGAGGCGGAGCTTGCAGTGAGCCCAGATTGTACCACTGGACTCCAGCCTGGGCAACAGAGCAAGACTCTGTCTCAAAAATAAATAAATAAATAAATAAATAACCTGAACAGACCAAAAACAAGTAATGAGATTGAATCAGTAACAGCAAGTCTCCCAAGGAAAGTGCAGGACTGATGGGTTCACTGTTGAAATCTACCAAACATTTACAGATGAATGAATATCAATTCTTCTCAAGGTATTCCAAAAAATTGAAGCAAAGTTAATTCTTCCGAACTCACTCTACAAGGCCAGTATAACCTTGATACCAAAACCAGAAAAGGAAAAACAAAAAAAAATAAAACTACATGCCAATGTCCTTGATAAACATAAACACAAAAATCCTGAACAAAATTTTGGCAAACCAAATCCAACAACACATCAAAATGTAATGACCATGATGAACTGGGATTCATCCCAGGAACACAAGGATAATTTAACATATGCAAATCAATGGATGTCATACATCTTAGCAATAGAATGAAGGACAAAAACCATAGGATCATCTCAATAGAATCAGAAAAGCATTTGATAAAATTCAACATTCATTCGTGATTAAAAAAAAACTCTAGGCCAGGCGTGGTGGCTCACACCTGTAATCCCAGCACTTTGGGAGGCTGAGGCGGGCAGATTACTTGAGGTCAGGAGTTCGAGACCAGCCTGGCCAACATGGTGAAACCCTGTTTCTACGAAAACTACAAAAATTAGCCGGGAGCTGTAATCCTAGCTACTCGGGACGCTGAGGCAGGAGAATTGCTTGAACCTGGGAGGCAGAGGTTGCAGTGAACCAAGATCATGCCACTGCACTCCATCCTGGGCGACAAGAGTGAGTCTGTCTCAAAAACAAAACAAAAACAAAAACAAAAACAAAACACTCTCAATAAATTAGGTATAAAAGGAAAGTACACCAACATAATAAAGGCCATATATGACAAACCCACAGCTATCATCTTACTCAACGAGAGAAAGATAAAAGCTTTTCCTCCAGTAACTGAACCTAGACAAGGATCTCACTCTCACCACTCTTACCCAACATACTACTGCAAGTCCTAGCCAGAGCAAGACAAAGTAGTTCTGGACATCCAAATTGGAAATGAAGAAGTCAAACTGCCCCTGTGTTTGCATCTGCAATGACATGACCTTATACATAGTAAAACCTATGCTCCACTAAAAACAAACACACACCTCAGAACTAATAAATTCAGTAAAGTTGCAGGATACAAAATCACTATTTAAAAAAAATCGGTGATGTTTCCATATACAAACAATACACTACCTGAAAAGAAATCAAGAAGGCAATTTCATTTACAATAGCTAGGAAAAAAGCCGAACAGGAATAAATTTAACAAAAAGTGAAAGACCTAAAAACAGCTGAGTATGGTGGCTCACGCCTTTAATCCCAACACTTTGGGAGGCTGAGTTGGGATGATTACTCGAGCTCAGCAGTTCGAAACCAGCCTGGGTAACATGGCAAAACCCTGTCTCTACAAAAAATTAGCCAGGTTATGTGCCCCCTCTTCCTGCTGTGCCTCAGCTGTGTAGAGCCACTCGACCCTCACGCCCTGTGCTGGCAAAAACGCTCAGGTATGTGCACAGCTCTGATGACACCCCTCCAGCCAGTCTCTGGCTCCCTCCATGAGGATCTGTCTGCAGCACTCACACTTGGCACCATTCCGTCCGGCCATCCTGTCTCGCCTGCTGTATGTGAGCACTGGGAGGGAAGGGGCCATTTCCATTTCTTGGAAGGCCCAGTGCCTAGCACCATCCAGCTGTGTGCTGAGCAGGCGGTCAGTGAGCACCCGCAGTCAGCCCTCACCAAAAGCAGCTCTGGGTACTCAGGTTATGATATCTGACGGGGACTCCTGGGTGCTACAAGAAGGCAGCATGGCAGCCCCCGTGGAGCACAAGTGGCCCACACCTGACCTTGGCATGTTTCTAAGAGAACAGACTTGCTGACCTGTGACCCTTGCATGTGTGTCTCACCGCAGGGAGGCAGGAGGCTGTGGGCAAAGGGTGGGCCTGGAGACCTACTCAGCCACACCCTGTCACTATGTGGGTCACACACAGCTGGGTGGAGACCTCATGATGTGTGGCCCAGAGAGGTGTCTGGGTGTGGATTCTGTGGACAGGGACTGCTGCTGGGCCAACAGGGTACAGGGAGTGGAGGCTGTGGGAGGACAGGGGCATCCTAGCCTAGTGCAGGGACCCCAGGAGGGACAGTGTGGGCTCCCCAAAACAAGCTGCAAGGCCCTGGGCATCAGGCTGTTGCTTTGCAACCTCCTCCTCCCTGGTTCTGAGGGCTCACTGAGGTGCCTGCCTGAGTGCTACACAGGAAGCCAGCAGCATGGCCGTCCCTCCCTGGCACTCACCTAGGGCATCAGGGTGGGCTGCTTGAGTCCTGTGCGGCTGCGGACATCAGCCTCTTCCTCCTGGCCTCCAAACACCACCACTCTGCCATCCCACACCTCAGTTTCTCAAATTCCCTGAGGTCAAAGGGAAGTTGCAAGGGCTGCCATCCCTGCCTCCCTGGTGGCCCTGCTGTAGGATGTGCCCAGACAGGACATGAGGAGGAAGCAGGTCAATGGCTGCTGTTTGAAATGTCATGGCAGCTGTCCCCAGCTGCAAATAGTGATTGCGGCTTCCTGTTCCTCCATGGAAGGAACTTGCTCTGCTGCAGAGGGAATTCCTCTTCATACCCTTTCCCCTCCATTCTTCTTGAAAAAGTTGCCCTTTAGTTTTTAAATTTAATTTAATTTAATTTAATTTAATTTTTTTTTGAGATGGAGTTTTGCTCTTCTCGTCCAGGCTGGAATGCACTGGCACAATCTCCGCTCACTGCAACCTCCTCCTCCTGTGTTCAAGCCATTCTCCTGCCTCAGCCTACCAAGTAGCTGGGATTAAAGGCGCCCATCACCATACCCGGCTACTTTTTATATTTTTAGTAGAGATGGGGTTTCGCCATGTTGGCCAGGCTGGTCTCAAACTCCTGACCTCAGGCAATCCGCCTGCCTTGGCCTCCCAAAGTGCTGGGATTACAGGCGTGAGCCACCACACCCGGCCTACTTTTTAATTAAAAAAAAATAAATTTCGGGTGCAGTGGCTCACACCTGTAATCCCAGCACTATGGGAGGCCGAGCCGGGTGGATCATGAGGTCAGGAGATCGACACCATCCCTGGCTAACACAGTGAAACCCTGTCTCTACTAAAAATACAAAAAAATTAGCCGGGCATGGTGGCAGGTGCCTGTAGTCCCAGCTACTCGGGAGGCTGAGGCAGGAGAATGGCGTGAACCTGGGAGGCGGAGCTTGCAGTGAGCCGAGATCGTGCCACTGCACTCCAGCCTGGGCGACTGAGCGAGACGCCACCTCAAAAAAAAAAAAAAAGAATTTTTTTTTTTTTTTGACTCAGAGTCTCGCTCTGTGGCCCAGGCTAGAGTGTACTTGTGATCATAGTTCACTGTAGCCTCAAACTCCTAGGCTCAAGTGATCCTCTTGCCTCGGCCTCCCAAAGCACTGGGATCACAGATGGGTCCCACCATACCCAGGCTCTGACCTTTGGAATTAAAGTCACCTAGGCAGGTTAAACCTCTTACATTTTCTGCCCCCCACCTCCCAGCCCCTGTAATGAGAAAGGCAGTAAATTTTGGAGCTTTCTGGAGTCCCTGCCCTTCCTGAAAAGGTGGCTGCAGAGAGACTAGAGCTGGCTGGGGGAAGATATGTCAAGAGGCCTCCTCTGGAGCCCACGGCCACACAGCTCCCAAAGCCCCAGTCTCCCTCTCTGGGGCTAGAGGTGCCCCTGTGTCCCTGTAACTTCTGCTCGGCCACCCGGCTGTTCACACTAGGGCTGCTCCTGCCACCACGCAACACGCACAGAAATGAGTTAAGTGCCAAAAAAAAAAAAAAAAAAAATTAACCAGGCATCTTGATGCATGCCTGTAGTCCCAGATACTTGAGAGGGTGAGGTGGGAGAATCAACTGTGCTCAGGAGGTCAAGGCTGCGGTGAGCTGCGATGGTACTGCTGAACTACAGCCTGGGCAACAGAGAGAGAGAGACTGCATTACAAAAAAAAAAAAGGAAGAAATAAGAAAAGACCTAAAAATATATATTGAAAGCTGTAGTAACCAAAACAGCATGGTACTGACATAAAAACAGACACATAAACCAATGGAACAGAACAGAGTGCCCAGAAGTCAATACACGTATCTACAGTCAACTAATTTTTGACAAAGGTGCCAAGAATGCTCACTGGGGAAAGGACAGTCTCTCCAATGAATGGTGCTAGGAAAACTGGACATCCATATGCAGAACAATGAAACTATACCCTCACTCCTCTACATAAAAAATCAACTCACAATGGCTCAAAGAACTAACAAAACTATAAGACTACTAGAACAAAACAGGAGAAATGCTTCAGGACATCAGTCTGGGAAAAGATTTTATGAATAAAGACTTCAAAAGCACAGGCAACAAACAACAAATGGAATTATGTCAAACTACAAAACTTCTGTATAGCAAAGGCAACAATCAACAGAGTAAAAAGACAACCTACAGAATGAGAGAAAATATACGCAAATTACTTATCTGAGGGGATTAACATCAATAATTTACAAGGAACTCAAACATCTCAACAGCAAAAAAAAAAAAAAAAGAAAAAATCCAATTAAAAATGTGCACGCAATGTGAATAGACATTTCTCAAAGATTATATACAAATGGCCAACAAATATGTGAAAAAAATGTTGAACATCACTAACCATTAGGGAAATGCAAATCAAAACTACAATGAAGTATCTTACCCCAGTTAGGATAGCTATTATCAAAAACACAAAAAATAACAAATGCTGGCAAGGATGCACAGAAAAGGGAACTCTTATACAGTGTTACTGGGAACGTAAACTAGCACAGCCACTATAGAGAACAGTATCAAGGCTCCTCAGAAAACTACAAACACCACTACCATATGATCCAGCAATCCCACTGCTGGGCATTTATCCAAAGGAAAGGAAAACATTTTATCAGAGACATCTGCATTCCCATGATTACAGCACTATTCACAGCAGCCAAGATACAAAATCAACCTAGGTGTTCAACAATAGATGAATGGATAAACAAAATGTGGTGTGTGTACACACACACACACACACACACACACACACACAGAGGAATATTACACATCCATAAAAAAATAATGAAATCCTGTCATTTGCAGCAACATACATGGAACTGGAGGACATTATCTTATGTGAAATAAGCCAGGAGCAGAAAGTTAAACACCACAGGTTCTTACTCATATGTGGAAGCTAAGAAAAGGTTCATCTCATATAAGTAAAAAGTAGAACAGAGGATACAAGAGGGTCGAAAGAACAGGGGAAACGGAAGAATAGGGAGAGATTTGTGAAAGGATACAAAATTACAGCTAGATAGGAGGAATAAGTTCCAGTGTTCTATATAACTGTGGAATGACTACAGTTAACAATAATACATTATATAGATTCAAATAGCTACAAAAAGGCCACAGAAGGTTCCCAATGCAAGAAAAGATAAATGTTTGAGATGAATACACTAATTACCCTGATCTGACCACTACATATTATAGGTATCAACATATCACTGTATGATGAAATCTTGCATTAAAAAATCACTACATAGCCCATAAACATGTACAATTATTATATGTCAATTAAAATAAATGTTTTTTTAAAAAGCTATCTTCCTGCCAGATGTGTTTAAAAAAAAAAAAGCTATCAAGACATGAAAATACATAAAGAACATTTAAATTCCTATTACTAAGTGAAAGAAACCAATCTTAACTGGCAACATACTGTATGATTTCAACTATATGATGTACTAGGAAAGGCAGAACTAAGGAGACAGTAAAAAGATCACCAGTTGCCAGTGGTTAGTGGGGAGGAAGGAATGAATAGGCAGAGCACACAGGATTTTAGGGTAGTGAAACTACTTTGTACGACACTGTACTGGTGGATATGTTATTACACATTTGTCAAACCCCAACAGTGAACCCTAATGTGGACTGTGGACTTTGAGTCATAATGATATGTTAATGTAGATTCACCAAGTGTAACAAATGTACCACCTACTCTGATGTCAGATGTTGATAATTGAGGAGGCTTCGTGTGTGGGGAGTCAGGTGGCATACGGGAAATATCTGCACCTTCTGTTCAATTTTGGTGTGAACTAAAAACTGCTCTAAAAAAATAATGCTGACCAGGCAAGGTGGCTCATGCCTGTAACCCTAGCACTCTGGAAGGCGAAAGCAGGACTGCTTCAGCGTGGGAAACATAGGGAGACTTCATTGCTAAAAATATAAATAAATAAAATTGTAGGTATGGTGGCGCATGCCTGTAGTCCCAGCTACTCAGGAGGCTGAGGTGGGAGGATCACTTGGGCCCAGAAGGTCAAGATGACAAGATTCTGCCACTGCACTCCAGCCTGGGTAACAGAGCAAAACCCTGTCTCAAAAATAAAATCTATTAAAAAGAAAAAACTCAAAAGCCTAAAAATTAAAATATACAATAATAGAAATTAAATTTGATAGATGGCTTTAATACAGATTAAACATGACTGAGGAATCAAAAAAGATGGGTCAAAGAAAATATCCAGACTGCAGTATGAAGACACAAAAGCCAAAAGGATGAAAAATATAGAAGAAAGCAAAAGAGAGAAGGAAGATCAAAAGGTGATGAAAGACAGACTGAGGCAGGGACTACATTTGAAAAAATAATGGCTAAGTACTTCTAAAATAAATTTTTTAAAAACTCACACTCAAGAAGCACTATGAATCCCAATAAATACAAAATCAGATGCGGATTTGTCATAGTTAACTACTGAAGACAAAAAACAAAGAAAATCTTAAAACTGAGCAAATGATGCACATTAAAAGGCTAGGGTGGGAGGGCCAGCTTTTTCACGGGCTACCTGAATGACATGCCTAGTCAAACAAATCCCCTGAGCCCTATGCAAATCAGACATCGCCTCCTCCAGCCTCTGCATATATACCTGGCAGGTGTCCACCGCATGTGGAGACCTCCTCTTTTGGCTTTGGAGCACTCCCTCCCTCTGTCTCTGTACGGGGGAGCCTCTTCCTTCTGCCTTATCTTTTCTTTCTTGCCTATTAAACTCTGCTCCTTAACACCAAAAAAAAAAAAAACTGAGCAAATGAGGAAAAAACTTATCTTCAAAGAAGTAACAGTAAAACTGATGGCTGACTTCTCTGTATAAACAATGGAAGCCAGGGGACAATGGAATGGTTGGTTTGAAGAAGCAATAGTAACCGCCAACTTGTAATTCACTATCCTACTTCAGTGTTAGTCTAAAAATGAACTTTAGAAAACAAGCAAACATTGAAAAAAAATTGTCAACAGCAGAACCACACTAAACACACACAAAAAAAATTCTAAGAGAAAAAATTGTCAACAGCAGAACCACACTAAAAAAAAAAAAAAAAAAAAAAAAAAATGCTGGCTGGGCGCGGTGGCTCACACTTGTAATCCCAGCACTTTGGGAGGCCGAGGCGGGCAGATCACGAGGTCAGGAGATCGAGACCATCCTGGCTAACACAGTGAAACCCCGTCTCTACGAAAAATACAAAAAATTAGCGGGGCGTGGTGGCAGGCACCTGTAGTCCCAGCTACTCAGGAGGCTGAGGCAGGAGAATGGCATGAACCTGGGAGGCAGAGTTTGCAGTGAGCCGAGATCGTGCCACTGCACTCCAGCCTGGGCAACAGACCGAGACTCTGTCTCCAAAAAAAAAAAAAAAAAAAAAAAATTGCTAAGAGAAAAATGATCCCGGATGAAAGCCAGGAGACACAAAAAAGAAGAGCAACAGAACGAGTAAATGTGGGTAAATCTAAATTAACATAAACTGTATAAAATAATAATAATGTCTTACAGGACAGGCACAGTGGCCCATGCCTGTAATCCCAGCACTTTGGGAGGCCAAGGCAAGCAGATCACGAGGTCAGGAGTTCAAGATCAGCCTGACACCCCGTCTCTATTTTTAAAAATACAAAAAATTAGCCAGGCGTGGTGGTATGCACCTGTAATCCCAGCTACTCGGGAGCCTGAGGGAGAAGCATCGCTTGAACCCAAAAGGCAGAGGTTGCAGTGAGCTGCGATCGTGCCACTGCACTCCAGCCTGGGCAACACAGCGAGACTCCGTCTCAAAAAAAAAAAAAAAAAAAAAAGAAATTAGTCTGTAACTTGGTAGGCGCCTGTAATCCCAGCCACTCAGGAGGCTGAGGCAGGAGAATCACCTGAACCCAGGAAGGCAGAGATCGCAGTGAGCCAGGATTGCACCACTGCATTCCAGTCTGGGTGACAGAGACTCTGCCTCAAAAAAAAAAACAAAAAAACAAAAAAACTAAAACTTAGAAATGTCTACATATTTATTCATTCATTTATAAATAACTTCATTACATAAATATTTTCTACCAAAAAACACCAGTGAGACAAGTGGAACTGTTATATATTTTTGAAATCTAGGGTCTAGCTTAATAGAAGATGGCTGTATCCTTCTAAGTGCTTCTGTACTCCGTCATATACTGTCCTGATTGAAGTATATGAAGATCCATCCTGAAATGATCTAAAGTTGAAAGTAGGAATATTTTAACAGCTTTGTCTTAAATATTTTCTTCTTCAATATTACACCAAAACTCAATGGTAATTTCTTAAAATGAGTTGCAATATGAAAACTGAAATCATATAAGTACTGTCTGTTACATTAAAATCCAGTGATGTAGGCTGGGCGTGGTAGCTCACGCCTGTAATTCTAGCCCTTTGAGAAGCCAAGGCAGGAGGATCACTTAAAGTCAGAAGCTCAAAACCAGCCTGGCCAACATGGTGAAGCCCCATCTCTACTAAAAATACAAAAATTAGCCAGGCATAGTGGTATGTGCCTGTAATCTCAGCTACTCAGGAGGCTAAGGTGAGAGAATCCCTAGAATCTGAGAGGCAGAGGTTACAATGAGCCGAGATCGTGCCACTGTACTGCAGCCTGGGCAACAGAGCAAGACTTCATCTCAAAAAAAAAAAAAAAATCCCACTGATCTACTTTACCCTCTGAGTAGATACTTTCCCATGCATAATTTTATAACATAATATATTGGTGATCTGGAAAATATTGGTCCACTAAGTCGTGTAGATCATCTTTCCAATGTTGACACATTTCATTACACAGCATCAGAAAATAACATGAGGCTGGGCGTGGTGGCTCATGCCTGTAATCCCAGCATTTCCGGAAGCCAAGGCAAGCAGATCACCTGAGGTCAGGAGTTCAAGACTAGCCTAGCCAACATGGTGAAACACTGTCTCTACTAAAAATAAAAAAATTAACCAGGCATCGTGGCATGCACCTACAGTCCCAGCTACTCGGGAGGCTGAGGCACCTGAATCATTTGAACCCAGAAGGCAGAGGCTGCAGTGAGCAGAGAACGCACCACTGCACTCCAGCCTGGGCAACAGAGTGAGACTGTCTCCCCCCAAAAAAAACAAAAAGAAAACATATATAGTCCCACTGATCTCATCAGAAAAATCTGTTAAGTACTGGGCACCTTTCAAGTTCATGGTGTCAGGTTCAAGTTTTCTAAAATTTTAATTTTTCTATCAAAGCTCAACTTTTATCACTGGCAATTAACATTATCAGTCTTCCTTGAAGTGACATGCTTAGTTTTTCAAGAAAATGCTTGTTAAATATAAAATATCTGGATAACTTTGCACGAGTCCATCACTCTTTCAAAGAGATATTTTATGAAAAAAGCAGCTAGCTCAGCTCACAACTCAAACCACGTGTCCATTTTCTCAAATTAACCATTTTACTGCACTAAGGAGAGAAGAAATGCTTTATATGAACTCATTTCATCACAGAATATAAAAAGACATGAATACAAGATCTGTGAAATTGGTTTTTTTAGTTTTGGGTTTTTTCTTTTATTTATGTACGTATTTATTTATTTATTTATTTGAGACAGTCTCACTCTGTCGCCTAGGCTGGAGTGCAGTGGTGCGATCTCAGCTCGCTGCAACCTCCGCCTGCCGGAATCAAGCCATTCTCCTGCCTCAGCCTCCCAAGTAGCTGGGATTACAGGCGCACGCCACCACATCCAGCTAATTTTTGTATTTTTAGTAGAGGCAAGGTTTCACCATGTTGGCCAGGCTGTTCTTGAACTCCTGACCTCAGGTGATCCACCTGCCTTGGCCTCCCAAAGTACTGGGATTACAGGCAAGAGCCAAGGATCTGTGAAATTTAATAAAATAACTTCGCTGCTTTATCGAACATCAAGTCAAAATTTATTTTAAATAACAAATGTTTGGGAGTGAGGAATACAGTATCTACTTAATGCCACTGTCTTTCTTCATACGAAGCGGCCAGCAGTTTTATCCACAACACTTTTGCACTGTCAATGAAAATGTCAACACAATGAAAAACACAAACTAGCCAGGCATGAATGCCCATGTCTATAATCCCAGTACTTTGGGAGGCCAAGGCAGGAGGACTGCTTCAGGCCAGGAGTTCAAGACCAGACTGGGCAACACAGTGAGATCTGTCTCTACAAAAATAAAAAAATTTAGCCTGGTGTGGTGGCACATGCCTGCAGTCCCAGGAGGATCACCTTAGCTGAGGAGTTCAAGTCTGTAGTAAGCTGATAATAGCACCACACTCTGGCCCAGGAAACAGAGTGAGTGAGGCCCTGTCTCCAGGAGGGGGAAAAAAAATGCAAATAATACCTTATCTTGACGACTCTTTGACAGGCTCTCTGGGACCTCCATCATGGCTGACAGATCATACTTTGATAACCACTGATCGAGCCAAATGAAGATATATTTTTAATAATAAGTATATGAAGTAAAAGTCATCCCAAATGGAAAGAATTAAGAAACTCTTTCCATCCACAGATGACATATATAAAAAAGTCCTAAGGGATCCACTAAACAATTTATAAATGAGTTCAACAAGGTTGCAGGATACAAGATCAAGGTACCAAATCAACCATATTTCTATATATTAGCAATGAACAATCCGGATGTGAAATCTAGAAAAACAATTTTACAATAGCATCAGAAAGAATAAGATTCTTATTCTTTGCCCAAAATGTACTGAATAATAAAAAGTGCAGGCCAGAGGCCGGGTACAGCGGCTCATGCCTGTAATCTCAGCACTGTGGGAGGCCAAGGCAGGCGGATCACCTGAGGTTGGGAGTTCGAGACCAGCCTGGCCAACATGGAGAAACCTGTCTCTACTAAAAATATAAAAATTAGCAAGGTGTGGTGGCGCATGCCTGTAATCATCCCAGCTACTCTGGAGGCTGAGGCAGGAAGACTGCTTGAACCTGGGAGGTGGATGTTGCAGTGAGCCAAGATAGTGCCACTGCACTCCAGCCTGGGCAACAGGAAGGAAGGAATGAAGTGAAAGAAGGGAAGGAAGGGAAGAGAGGGAAGGGAGGGAAGAGAGGGAAGGGAGGAGCGCTCGAGCCTGGAAGGCGGAAGTCATGCCACTGTACGAGCCTGGAAGGCGGAAGTCATGCCACTGTACTCCAGCCTGGATGACAGTGAGACTCCCTATTAAAAAAAAAAAAAAAAAAGTGGGAAACTACAAAATATTGTTTAAAGCATTATAGACAACCTAAATAAATAGAAAGATATCCCACGTTCATAGATCAGGAGACTTAATATTGTTAAGACAGTAATAATCCTCAACTTAATACACAGATTCACCACAATCTCTACCAGAATTCCAGATGGCGTCCTTGTAGAAGTTGACAAGTTGATCTTAAAACTCATAAGGAAACTCAAGGGACCCTGAAGAGCAAACATAATTTTGAAAAAAAAAACAAAAACAAAGATTTACATTTTCTGACTTCCAATCTTATTACAAAGCCACAGCAATCAAGACAGTGTAGTACTGGCATAAGGATAGACATACAGATCAATGAAATAGAATACAGAGTACAGAAAAAAACCCTATATATGCACAGGCAAATGACTTTCAAACAAGGATGCCAAGACCATGCAACAGAAAAAGAATAGATTTTTCTAAAAATGAAGCTTGGACAACTGAACAGCCTCATGCAAAAGAATGAAGTTGTATCAGCCAGGAGCAGTAGCTCACGCCTGTAATCCCAGCACTTTGGGAGGCTGAGGTGGGTGGATCATGAAGTCAGGAGTTCGAGACCAGCCTGGCCAGTATGGTGAAACCCCGTCTCTACTAAAAACACAAAAATTAGCTGGGCATGGTGGCGCGCGCCTGTAGTCCCAGCTACTCGAGAGGCTGAGGCTGGAGAATCACTTGAACCCAGGAGGCAGAGGCTGCAGTGAACTGAGTTCATGCCACTGCACTCCAGACTGGGCAACAAAGCAAGACACTGTCTCAAAAAATAAAAATAAAAATAAAAAACTTCTTAAAAAAAAATAAAAGGACTGAAGTACTGGCATATGCTACAACATGGACAAACCTGGAAAGCATTATGCTAAGTGAAAGTAGGCAGTCACAAAAAAAACAAATATTAGTATTCCATATACACTAAAGGTTCAGAATAGGCAAATATATTAAGAATGCATATCGGTTGTTGCTTCGTGCTACAGAAATGGGAAGTAGCTTAGGGTGACTGATTGCTAAAAGGTGAGGGAATCCTTTTGAGGTGATAAAGTGTTCTAGACTTGTTTGTGGTGATGGTTGCACAACTCTGAATCAGAGTCGGGTGCCAGTAAGGTATGTGAATTTATTAGATTGGTACAAAAGTAATTGTGGTTTAAAAGTGGCAAAACCCCAATTACTTTCGCACCAACCCAATAGTTCACTATAGCTGTTAAAAAAATAATAAAGTATGGGAGGCTGAGGTGGGCAGATCACTTGAGGGCAGGAGTTTGAGACCAGCCCGACCAACATGGTGAAATCCCGTCTCTACTAAAAATACCAAATAAATAAACAATAAAGTAAAATAAATGATAAAGATGTGCAAATATACCATTTTAATTGGGAACAACAAACAAAAATATCCAGGAATACATGTAAAAAGAAATATGCAGAACCTACATAAAGGGGAAAAATACAAAACATCAAAAAGAAACAAAAATTATGTAAAAATGCGAAGATACACTATTTCCTTTTCCTTTCGGGAAAGACACCGTAAGATGTCAACTCTTACCCCACTTATAAACATAATCCAATTTCAATAAAAATTCCAATAGAAATGGAGGAGATGCAAAAAAAAAAAAAAAAAAAAAAAGGATTCTAAAGTTTCATCTTAACAAATGAGTAACTTGGCCAGGCACGGTGGCTCACACCCATAATCCCAGCACTTTGGGAGCCCAAGGCAGGCGGATCACAAGGTCAAGAGTTCAAGACCAGCGTGGTCAACATGGTGAAACCCCGTGTCTACTAAAAATGTAAAAAAAATTGGCTGGGCATGATGGCAGGCGCCTGTAATTCCAGCTACTCGGGAGGCTGAGACAGGAGAATCACCTGAACCCGGAGGTGGAAGGTGCAGTGAGCCGAGATCATGCCACTGCACTCTAGCCCAGGTGACAGTGTGAGGCTTCATCTCAAAAAAAAAAAAAAAGAAATGAATAACTTTTCACAACCTATTTGGTTTAAACGGTACCAGGCACAAAGATAAATTATAAAGTGACTAAATTAAAACCACACGATGAAATAATAAAAAGCTTAAAAATAGGCCTCCAAGAATATACTCATAACTTCTATACAAGACAGACATGGTGCCGGGTGCGGTGGCTCACGCCTGTAATCCCAGAACTTCAGGAGGCCAAGGTGGGAGGATCACCTGAGGTTGGCAGTTCACGACCAGCCTAACCAACAGAGAAACCCCGTCTCTACTAAAAATACAAACTTAGCCGGGCGTGGTGGCACATGCTTGCAATCCCAGCTACTCAGGAGGCTGAGGCAGGAGAATTGCTTGAACCTGGGAGACGGAGGTTGTGGTGAGCCAAGATCATGCCATTGCACTCCAGCCTGGGCAACAAGAGTGAAACCCTGTCTCAAAAAAAAAAAAAAGACAGACATGGCATTTCAAATCAATGGAAAAGAGAGAAATTCAAATTTGCTAAAATCACTAAGTCATTGTTCAGAAAAATTAATGTTAGATCCTACTTCATACCAAAATAAATTCCAGATGAATAAAAAATTAAATTTAACAAATCCATAAAAGCTAGAAAAAGACTTAACTGAAAGCCGGGAGCGGTGGCTCACACCTGTAATCCCAGCACTTTGGGAGGCCGAGGCGGGCGGATCACGAGGTCAGGAGATCGAGACCATCCTGGCTAACATGGTGAAACCCGTTTCTACTAAAAATACAAAAAATTAGCCGGGCATGGTGGCGGGCACCTGTAGTCCCAGCTACTCGGGAGGCTGAGGCAGGAGAATGGTGTGAACCCAGGAGGCGGAGCTTGCAGTGAGCTGAGATCGTGCCACTGCACTCCTGGGCAAAAGAGCGAGACTCCGTCTCAAAAAAAAAAAAAAAAAAAGAAAAGAAAAGAGAAAGACTTAATTGAGTATCTAATCTTGAGTGGGAATGACCTTTCTAAATAACAAAAGACTACTTGCCATTAAAACTCAAGAACCATGCCAAGTGAAGTGGCTCGTGCCTGTAATTCCCAGCACTTTTTTTTTTTTTTTTGGGACAGAATCTCACTCTGTCACCCAGGCTAGAGTGCAGCGGCGCGATCTCAGCTCATTGCAATCTCGACCTCCTGGGTTCAAGAGATTCTCGTGCCTCAGCCTCCCGAGTAGCTGGGATTATAGGCGTGCATCACCACACCCTGCTAATTTTTGTATTTTGGGTAGAGACAGGGTTTCACTATGTTGGTCAGGCTGGTCTCCTGACCTCAGGTGGTGATCCACCCGCCTCGCCTCAGCCTCCCGCCAAAGTGCTGGGATTATAGATGTCAGCCACCATGCTGGCCTGTAATCCCCAGCACTTTGGAAGGCCAAGACAGGAGGATTACTTGAAACCAGGAGTTCAAGACCCGCCTGGCAAACACAATGAGGCCCTGTCTCCACCAAAAAAAACCAAAAAACAAAAGTTAAGAATTAGCTGGGCTTGGCAGCACACACCTGTAGTCAGGAGGCTGACATAGGAGGATCACTTGAGCCTGAGAGGTCAAGGCTGCAGTCAGTCTTCATCATGCCACTCACTACACTCCAGCCCTTAGAGGCAGACCAAGACACTGTGTCCCACCCCACCACCCAAAAAAAAAAAACCCACAACTTTGCAGGAACAAATATAGCCGTTTAAGACATCCTATCATGTTAGGACACCCTATCATACAGATTCTTAAAAATAAAATATCTAATATTTTTTTAAAAAAAGGCACTCTCATATAAAGCTTTTAGGCAATAAATTAATACAACCTTTCTAGAGGGCAACTGAAAATCAGAACCCTTAAATAATTACATCTAGGCTGGGCACTGTGCCTCATGCCTATAATCCCAGCACTTAGGGAGGCCGAAGCGGGTGGAGTGCTAGAGCCCATGAGTTCAAGACCAGCCTGGGCAACATGGTGAAACCCCATCTGTACTAAAAATACCAAAAACATTAGCCAAGTGTGGTGGCCTGCGCCTATAATCCCAGCTACTCAGGAGGCTGAGATGGGAGAACCGCTTAAGCCTGGAAGGTAGAGGTTGCAGTGAGCCATGATCACGCCACTGTACTCCAGCATAGACGACAGAGTAAGACCCTGTCACAAAAAAAGAAAACAAGCCAGGTGCAGTGGCTCATGCCTGTAATCCTAGCATTTTGGGAGGCCCAGGAGGGTGAATCACTTGAGGTCAGGAGTTCAAGACCAGCCTGGCCAATATGGTGAAACCCCATCTCTACTAAAAATACAAAAATTAGCCAGGCATGGTGGTGCATGCCTGTAATCCCAGCTACTCAGGAGACTGAAGCAGGAGAATCACTTGAACCAAGGAGGCAGAGGCTGCACTGAGCCGAGATCCCACCACACCACTGCACTCCAGCCCGAGCAACAGAGTGACGCTCCATCTCAAAAAAAAAAAAAAATGAAGAAGAAAAAAACCAAAACACACCAAATTTACATCTTGACCTGGGACATGACCCAGATTTCTACGCTTAAAAATATTTTCATATTTTTTTAAACAGGAAAACACTAGTTAAATATGTGTCACATTCAAAAGACTAAAAGTAGGCTGCCATTAAATTCTGTTCTCAGATACTTGTATTTTGGATAGAGACAGGGTTTCATCATTTTTATAAGAAAATGCTCATAAAAAAAGAGTAGGTAAGTATAAACTCAGTTTATATATTCACAGAAGACAGCTAGATTTACATAAACCAAAATTTTAACAATTACAAGGTTTGTATTTCTTCAGTATTTTCTACAGCTTTCTACAGTGATTAAATTATACGCAGGAAAAGAGAGGTTTTGGGGTTTTTCAAGAAGGAGTCTCCCTCCGTCACCCAGGCGTGTGATCTCAGCTTCCTGCAACCTCCACCTCCCAGGTTCAAGTGATTCTCCTGCCTCTGCCTCCCGAGTAGCTGGGGACAGGCGTGTGCCACCATGCCCAGCTAGTTTTTGTTTTTAGTAGAGATAGGGTTTCACCATGTTGGCCAGGCTGGTATTGAACTCCTGACCTCAAGTGATCCACTCGCCTTGGCCTCCCAAAGTGCTGGGATTACAGGCACGAGCCACTGCGTCCAGCCAGTTTTTTGTTTGTTTTTTGTTTTGTTTTTGTTTTGTTTTTGTTTTTCCCAAAGGGAAAGCACTAGCTCCATGGAGTTATAGAGAAAACCTCTCCGTTTACTTTCATGAATAACAGGTCACTGGTGACTGTGTCAATATAGTGTTGTTTTGAGATGGAGTCTCCCTCTATCGCCCAGAGTACAGTGAAGTGACACAACCTCTACTCACTTCAACCTCCGCCTCCCGAGTTCAAGTGATTCTCCTGCCTCAGCCTCCCGAGTAGCCAAGATTCCAGGGGCCCACCGCCACACCCAGCTAATTTTTGTATTTGTAGTAGACATGGGTTTCACCATGTTGGCCAGGCTGGTCTTGAACTCCTGACCTCAGGAGATCCGCCCGCCTAGGCCTCCCAAAGTGCTGGGATTATAGGCATAGCCGCCATACCCAGCAAATATAGTGGGTTTTTTTTTCTTTTTTTTTTTTTGGTTGTGTATTTGAGATGGAGTCTCACTAGTCGCCCAGACTGGATGGAGTGCGGTGGTGCCATCTCGGCTCACTGCAACCTCCACCTCCCGAGTTGAAGCGATTCTCTGGCCTCAGCCTGGCAAGCAGCTGGGATTACAGGCACACGCCACAATGCTAGGCTAATTTTCGTATTTTTAGTAGAGATAGGGTTTCAGCATGTTGGCCAGTAGTGAACTCCTGACCTGTGGTGATATGCCTGCCTCGGCCTCCCAAAATGTTGGGATTACAGGCGTGAGCCGCCACACCCCAGCCTTTTGTTTGTTTTTGAGACAGAGTCTCCCTCTGTCGCCCAACCTGTAGTGCAGTGGTATGATCTCAGCTCACTGCAACCTCCGCCACCCGGGTTCAAGCAATTCTCATGCCTCAGCCTCCTGGGTAGCTAGGATTATAGATGTGTGCCACCATGCCCAACTAGTTTTTATATTATAATAGAGACAGAATTTCACCATGTTGCCCAGGCTGGTCTCGAACTCCTGAGCTCAGGCAATTCACCAGCCTCGGCCTCCCAAAGTGCTAGGACTACAGGGTTTTTTTGCTTTTGTTTTTCAATCACTCAAAGATAGCCAGGTGCAGTGGTGTGTGCCTGTAATCCCAGCTAACATGAATCTGAGTCAGGAGGATCATCTGAGCCTGGAAGTTCAAGACCAGCCCAGGCAGCATACCAAGGCCCCCATCTCAAAAAATTATATGCATATATACCACTTAGAGCAACTTAAATTATATCAAGTTCACAAAGTTTTCTCCAATCATCCCAAAACTAAACTCTTCCCACTGCACTTCAACTATAGCTATTTCATAAAATTTACCATTTTTATTTTTCAAACTGTTGTTTTGCATGTTTCTTATGCTAGCACTGTGTTAAATGTTGATATGCATTATCTTATTCACTCCTCACAAAATCCCTATGAGATACGTATTAAGAATATCCTCATTTCCAAATAAGAAACAAGGCACTAAGAGGTAAGGGAACTTAGCCAAAGTCGGAGACTTAATAAATGACAGGAGCAGGATTGGAACTCAGGTCTACCAGGTTCCAAAGATCACTCACTCAAGTATCATCCTACTGCCTCATCTGTACTCTGGAACTTTCCTTAAGGGAAAATACACAGCTAAATGTATTTCTATAGCTACCAGCATGCAGCAGAATGCTTTACACAAGTGTTTATGTTTTTAAAAAAAACAAATATTTAAACAAAGTTAAGGTGAAACACAACTCAGTAAATGCAAAATATTAAGAAATGGTTTTCAGTGTATTAGACATCCATGGGCTTATTGCCCAGAAGCAATTTCACCTCTTTCATGGTAACAACGTGCCAGATTTCTTTTCCAGAAGCACACTCTTAGTTATGAGATGTGGGTGAGATCAGCTTCAAGAATAGGTCCTGATTAGTTTAAACCAATCAAAGTCCATCCTCTTTGAACTCTATTTCAGGAACAGAGCCAATAATATATGAAATGACATTTGTCAGGGAGGTTTTGGAAAAAGCAGCCTTCTTGTTCTTGTACAGTAAGTTCCAGAAAAGATTCACTCTTTTTCTCCGCGTAGTTTAAGTATGTGATGTCCAAACACTGTGGTATGAAGATGTGGTATAAAAATGGTGCAGTAGTGCTGGGCACAGTGGCTCACACCTGCAATCTCAGCACTTTAGGAAGCCAAAATAGGGAGATCACTTGAGCCCAGGAGTTGGAGACCAGCCTGGGAAACATGGTGAAACCCCATCTCTACTAAAAATACAAAAAAATGGCCAGGCATGGTGGTTCACGCCTATAATCTCAACATTTTGGGAGGCTGAGGCAGGAGGATAGTTTGAGCCCAGGAGTTCACGACCAGCCTGGGCAACACAGTGGGACCCCATCTTAATTTATTAACAGAGTAAAAATAAAAAACACCAAAACGAAAATTAGCTGGGTGTAGTGGCACAGGCGTATAGTCCCAGCTACTATGGAAGCTGAGGCAGGAGGATAGCTTGGGCCCGCCCGGGAGGTTGAGGCTGCAGTGAGCCATGACTGAGCCACTGCACTCCAGCCTGGACAACAGAGCGAGACCCTGTCTGAAAAAACTAAACAGACCAGTGGTGACTGCTCACACCTGTAACCCCAGCACTTTAAGAGGCTGGAACAGAAGGATGGCTTGAGCCCAGGAGTTTAAGACCAACCTGGGTAACAAAGGTGAAACCCTGTCTCTACAAAAATTACAAAAATTAGCCAGGTGTGATGGCACAGGCTTGTAGTTCCAGCTACTCAGGTGGCTGAGGTGGGAGGATCTCTTGAGCCTGGGAGGTCAAGACTACAGTGAGCTGTGATCATGCCACTGCACTCTAGACTGGGCGACAGAGCAAGACCTGTCAAATAATTAAGGTGCAGTAGTCATTTCTGTTACCATAGGAAGGGCCAAACTGAGGTCAAAACCAAGGAAGCCCAGCAAGCCACAGAGAAATAAACTCCTGATGATGTTATAAACCCAATGGTTAAAAGTAAAGCACACCTGAATATACACCTAGACGGCCTAGTTACAGCTTTTAAAGAAAAACTCTGTTTCTGCCAGAGAAGCTGTTTTTTCTGGTCCTTGAGACAGAATCCTAACTAGTTTAAAAAGAATAACAATTCTCAACCTTAAATTTAACCCACAGGTACTAATATCACGAACTAGTAAAGCGCTGTGTGTGGTGCCTCATGCCTGTAATCCCAGCACTTTGGGAGGCTGAGGCGGGAGAATCACTTGAGGCCAGAAGTTCAAGAGCAGCCTGGGAAATATAGTGAAACTCATTCTCAAATAAATAAGCAAGCAAGTTGGGTGTCATCATGAGCACCTGTAGTCCCAGCTACTTGGGAGGCTCTCTTGAGCCCAGGAGCTCAAGGCTGCAGTGAGCTAGGATCACGCCACTGTACTCCAGCCTGAGTGACAGAGTGAGACCCTGTCTCCAAAAACAGCAGCAGCAACAACAAAAAGTACCATTTTATGAAGGGGGTGGCAAGCAAGACATCACAAAAGCAAGGACTGACAGTACTTGATATATCCAAGAAAACGGAGAAAACAGGAAATGCCACATCTGTCCTACCCTTGTTTTCCCTTCTATTATCAACCACAGTGACCTTAAGATTTTTCAGATGTTTTAAATAAACACTGATCCTACCACATGCAGGCACTGTAGAACAGTAATAACAGTTGCAATCATAGAACTGATAGTCTCGTAGAATAAAAAAATCACAGTTGTAAACATAGAAATACATACATAATTCTAAATTGTGGTAAATGCTATGAACAAAAAGAACCAGAGCTACTTCAGACTTGGTGTTCGGGAAAGACCTCTCTGAAAAAAATCATTTCAGTCAAAACTTGAAAGTATAAGAAGGTATATACAGGCCAGGCACAGTGGTTCACGTCTGTAATCCCAGCACTTTGGGAGGCAGATGCAGGCAAACCACCTGAGGTCAGGAGTTCGAGAGAAGCCTAGCCAACATGTTGAAACCCTGTCTCTACTAAAAATACAAAAATTAGCCAGGCGTGGTGGCGGGTGCCTGTAATCCCAGCTACTCAGGAGGCTGAGGCAGGAGAATCATTTGAACCCAGGAAGCAGAGGCTGCAGTGAGCCAAGATCGCACCATTGCACTCCAGCCTGGGCAACAAGAGTCAAACTCTGTCTCAAAAAAAAAAAAAAAAAAAAAAAAGGTGTATATAAAGGCTCAGTGTCATCAATGAAAGAAGGCAAAAAGGAAAAAAAAAAAAAAAGGCAAAGAGAACAAGGGAATGAAGTTAGCAGAGGCTAAGTCATGCAGAGCCTTCACAAGTCAAGGTAGGCCATTTCACTCCTCTCATTCCCAGCAACTATTTCAAACAGGGCCCACCTGAATCTTCCATCTTCCTTAAAATCTTGGCGGGGCACAGTGGCTCACACCTGTAATCCCAGCACTTTGGGAGGCCAAGGCGGGTGAATGGCGAGGTCAGGAGTTCGAGACCATCCTGGCCAACATGGTGAAATCCCATCCCTACTAAATTTACAAAAATGAGCCGGGCACAGTGGTGGGCGCCTGTAATCCCAGCTACTTGGGAGGCTGAGGCAGGAGAATTGCTTGAACCCGGGAGGTGGAAGTTGCAGTGAGCAGAGACTGCGCCACTGCAATCCAGCCTGGGTGACAATTCAAGACTCCGTCTCGGGAAAAAATAAAAACAAATCTTGCCTAATCCACTTTAGCCCGAATAAATCTCTCCACAGTTCCTTTAACGGTTTCTTATGAGTTTCCCAACTTCCACAGTCAGGGTCCTCTTAAAAATTAAAAAATAAAAATAAAAAAAGATAGCTTGGTTAGTGAAAAGTACACTGAGAAGAAATAAGCACAACTAAATTCTAGTCCTACCCCTGGTACTTCTTTGCTGTGTGACCTTAGATAAACCTTTCTATTTCTCATGACTCTTACGAAGGAAGTACCTTCAAGGAAAACACTGTATAAGAAATTTCAGTGTTCAAATAGCTACAGAAGTGTATTATCATCACTGTGTTAAATATAATTCATCACAGTATTCCAACTTCATAAGCATGACACCACCTCCTAAAATTTGGGCACAATTAAGATACTCGAAAACAGGCCAGGCACAGTGGCTCACACTCATAATCCTAGCACTTTGGGAAGCAAAGACGGGCGGATCACTTCAGGTCAAGAGTTCGAAACCAGCCTGGCCAACACGGTGAAACCCCGTCTCTACTAAAAATACAAAAGAATTAGCCGAGCGTGGTGGCAGGCACCTGTAATCCCAGCTACTCAGAAGGCTGAGGCAGAAGAATCACTTGAACGCAGGAGGCGAAGGCTGCAGTGAGCTGAGATTAAGCCAATGCACTCCAGCCTGGACGACAGAGGCACAAAAAAAAAAAAAAGGGCCGGGCACAGTGGCTCACGCCTGTAATCCTAACACTTTGGGAGGCCAAGGTGGGCAGATCATCTGAGGTCAGGAGATCAAGACCATCCTGATTAACACGGTAAAACCCCGTCTCTACTAAAAATACAAAAAAATTAGCTGGGCATGGTGGCAGACGCCTGTAGTCCCAGCCACTCGGGAGGCTGAGGCAGGAGAATGGCGTCAACCCAGGAGGCAGAACTTGCAGTGAGCCGAGATTGCACCACCGCACTCCAGCCTGGGCGACACAGCAAGACTCCATCTCAAAAAAAAGATACTTGAAAACAGTTTTATGTTGGCTTTTTTTGAGCACCCACATAATATTACTTAGTTTTCAAGCTTATTAAGAAACTACAATAGTCCCCCTATTATCTTTGGTTTTGCTTTCCATAGTTACCCACAGTCAACCATGGTCCAAAAATATTAAATGGAAAATTCCAGAAATAAACAATTCGTAAGTTTTAAATTGTTTGCCATTCCGAGTGGCATGATGAAATCTTGTGCCGTCCCACCTAGGACGTGAATCATCCTTTTGTCCAGCATATCCAGGCTGTACATGCAACCTACCCATTAAGTCACTTAGTAGCTGTCCTGGTTATCAGATCCACTGTAGCAGTACACAATGCTTGTATTCAAGTAACCCTTACTTTACCCAATAATGGCCCCAAAGTGCAAGAGCAGCGATACTAGTAATTCAGATATGCCAAAGAAAAGCTTATTTGAAGTGAAAAGGTGAAAGTTCTTAAAATAATGAGAAAAAAAACAGTATATAGGGTACAGCACTATCTGCGGTTTCAGGTATCCACTGGAGGTCTCAGAACACATTCCACTTGGATAAGGGGGGACTACAGGATACCTTTTTCTCCTCAAAAGAAATCTTATATAGAATTCTGATTTATAAAACAGGTAGTAGGCCGGGTGTGGCAGCTCATGCCTGGAATCCCAGTACTTTGGGAGGCCGAGGCAGGTGGATCACGAGGTCAGGAGATGGAGACCATCCTGGCCAACGTGGAGAAACTCCGTCTCTACTGAAAACATAAAAATTAGCTGGGCATGGTGACGCACGGCTGTAGTCCCAGGTACTCGGGAGGCTGAGGCAGGAGAATCACTTGAACCTGGGAGGTGGAGGTTCCAGGGAGCCAAGATCGCACCACTGCACTCCAGCCTGGCGACAGGGCAAGACTCCATCTCAAAAAAAAAAAAAGAAAAAAAACAGGTAAAGGTGAGCTTTTTGTTGTTGTTATTTCATTCTTATTAATAAAACTTACAAGTTAGAAAAAAAGCGAGCTTTGAATTTTGAAAGAAGGTAAGAGGGGCCAGGCACGGTGGCTCACAACTGTAATCCCGGCATTTTGGAAGGCTGAGGCAGGTGGATGACTTGAGCTCAGGAGTTCAAGACCAGCCTGGCCAACAGGATGAAACCCTGTCTCTACTAAAAATACAAAAGAATTAGCCAGGCGTGGTGGCAGGCACCTGTAATCCCAGCTACTCGGGAGTCTGAGGCAGGAGAATCGCTTGAACCTGGGAGGCAGAGGTTGCAGTGAGCCGAGATGGCACCATTGCACTCCATCCTAGGGAACAAGAGCAAAATTCTGTCCCAAAAAAATAAAAAAAAAAAATCCAAAACACTGAAATCTGAAATACAGAAAAAGAACACATACAATTCATTAAATAATAAAATATGAATGGTTAAATTTACTAGTAATTGCTTAATACATTTTCTGCCAAAATAACTTTTATTTTAAGAGATGAAGTCTTGCTATGTTGCCCAGGCTAGCCTTGAATTCCAGGGCTCAAGTGATCCTCCCACCTCAGCCTCCTGAGTAGCTGGGAATACTACAGGCACTAATCACCATGCCCTGCTAAAATAACACTTTCGAAAGGATAATATTCAACACAGGTGAAAGTGCCCTTACACAGGCACGACTAAGACTAAAAGATCAATATATCCTTTCTGGCAAGCAAACAGTATGAAAATAATGAAAAATGTTTATATATTTTGACACAGTAAACTCACGTCTAGAAATCTAAAAGAACCAGGGATGGAGTTAAAACATTTAAGTAGAAAGATGTACATTTGCAGCATTATTCATAATATGGGAGAACTGGAAACAGATATATTACATTTTATATAAAATGAAATCTTATATGAAAACATGTTTTCAGCCAGACGCGGTGGCTCACACCTGTAGTCACAGCATTTTGGGGGGCCGAGGTGGGCAGATCATGAGGTCAGGAGTTCAAGACCAGCCTGGCCAACATGGTGAAACCTCATCACTACTAAACATAACAAAAATTAGCCAGGCGTGGTGGCAGGTGCCTGTAATCCCAGCTACCCGGGAGGTTGAGGCAGGAAAATCGCTTGAACCCGGGAGGTGGAGGTTGCAGTGAGCCAAGATCAGGCCATCGCACTCCAGCCTGGGGCAACAGAACAAGACTCCATCTCGGGGGGGGAAAAAAAATCAGCCAGGCGTGGTGGCCCATGCCTGTAATCCCAGCACTTTGGGAGGCCGAGGTGGGTGAATCACTTGAGGCTAGGAGTTTGAGAACAGCCTGGGCAACACAGTGAAGCCCTATTCCTACAAAAAACACAAATACTAGCTGGGCATGGTGGTACGCACCTGTAATCCCAGCTACTTGGGAAGCTGAGGCAGGAGAATCGCTTGAACCCAGGAAGAGGAGGTTGAAGTGAGCCAAGATCATGCCACTGCATTCCAGCCTGGGCCACAGAGTAAGACTCCGTCTCAAAAAAAAAAAAATCAATTCGGGAGAACCGGACAAAGTAGCTCACACCTGTAATCCCAGCACTCTGGGAGGCTGAGGAAGGCGGATCACTTGAGGCCAGGAGTTTGAGACCAGCCTGACCAACATGGCGAAACCCCATCTCTACTAAATATACAAAAATTAGCCCGGCATGATGGCACATGCCTATAATCCCAGCTACTTGGGAGGCTGAGGCACAAGAACTGCTTGAGCCCCCAAGGCAGAGGTTGCAGTGAGCCAAGACTGTACCACTGCACTCCAGCCTGGGAGACAGAAGGAAACTGTTTCAAAAAAAAAAAAAAGCAGCCAGCTGTGCTGGTATATACCTATAGTCCCTGCTACTCAGGAGGGTGAGACAGGAAAATCGCTTGAGCCCAGGAGGTCGAGGTTGCTTCGAATCGCTTCATTGCACTCCACCCTGGATAACAGAATAAGACTCCATCTCCAAACGGGGGGAAAAAATTCTAACTTTAGATCAAATGTCTACTGAAAAAGTTATGTTACTAATTGATTTAGTACCTATATACTCATAGTATCTAAAAAGCCCTGGAAACATGTAGTTTTATTAAATGGCTCACTGCAGAATAACAGTATTAAGAAAGATTCTCAGTCAGGTACAGTGTATTCCAACACTTTGGGAGGCGGAGGCAGGAGCATTACTTGAGCCCAGGAGCTTGAGGCTGCAGTGAGCTATATTTGGGCCACTGTACCCCACCATGGGTGATACACTGTCTCTTAAAAAATAATCAAAAATCAAAAAATTTAAAATTTTGTTCAATGAAAAAGATCCTTATTCAGCTATACTTATTACCACTTTTGAATTCCTACTACAATTACCAAAGAAATTTGTCTGAATTTTTGAAGATACATAAAACATGGTCAGCATTTTTTACTTTGTCAACTGTGGTGATTCAGATAGATCATCATAAAATTTATACAATGTAACTAGTAAGAACTTTTAGGCCAGACAGGATGGCTCAGGCCTGTAAACCCAACACTTTGGGAGGCCAAGGGAGGCGGATTACCTGGGGTCAGGAATTCAAGACCATCCTGGCCAACATGGTGAAACCCCACATCGACTAAAATTACAAAAATTAGCCAGGCATGGTGGTGCATGCCTGTAATCCCAGCTACTCAGGAGGCTGAGGCAGGAGAATCGCTTGAACCCAGGAGGTGGAGGTTGCAGTGAGCCGAGATCATGCCATTGCACACCAGCCTGGGCAACAAGAGTAAAATTCCTTTTCAAAAAAAAAAAAAAACTCTTAGCCTAATCTGGGATTAAGTCCTGTGGTTCCACCAAACAGTCACATGTGACCCTAAGCAAGTCACATAAATTCTGTAAATCTTAGTTCCCTCATCTGAAAAGGATAGACTACCACCCTCAAAGAACTGATTAAATCAGCAGCATGCAAAGCATGTAAAGTACTTAAGTACCCAACACAAAATGCTCAATAAAGTAATCTGCTTTAAAAATAAAACACACTGAAAGGCCCAGGCGGGTAGATCACCTGAGGTCAGGAGTCCGAGACCAGCATGGCCAAACTGGTGAAAACCCATCTCTACTAAAGATACAAACATTAGCTGGGCGTGGTGGCAGGTGCCTCTAATCCCAGCTACTCGGGAGGATGAGGCAGGAGAATCACTTGAACCAAGGAGGCCGAAGTTGCAGTGAGCTGAGATCGTGCCATTGCACTGCAGCCTGGGCAAGAGAGCGAGACTCCGTCTCAAAACCACCACTACCAACAAAATAAACACAACAGAATTATTCTGCAAATACAGATATTGGAGTAGCTGAATTCCATCTCAAATTTGACTATGCAGGTTGACAGGTGATCTTGGCAAACTACTTATCCTTTCTGAAGTTCAACTTTTTCACCAAATGGTATTGGGATACAATACTTGCTCTTGCCTATCTCACATGAATTATCCATTTTGGACAACTTGGTAAACAAATACACAGAGTAAAATCTACAACACATAAATGGTTTAAAACAATGACGTACACCAGGCATGGTGGCTCACGCCTGTAGTCCCAGGAGGCGGAGGTTGCAGTGAGCCCAAGATCGCACCACTGCACTCCAGCCTGGGTGAAAGAGCGAGACTCTGTCTCAAAAAAAAAAAAAAAAAAAAAAAAAAGATGTACAACGTAATTTTCACTCTGCTTTCAGAGAAATTTACCTTACGAGGTAAATAACCTCAATTTACTAGTGAGTTTGCTAGGGTGATGGCCTAAGGCATGTAACTTTAAGCCTCCAACTCCTCACCAAGATCTAGAAATGCTTTGGCCTTTGTAAACTGGTTCACAAAAGTAACTACAAAAGCAGTTATCATACAAACTCAACAGAACAAGCAGAGGAACAGAAATTTAAAATTTATCCTAAACAGAATGTAATCCCACAAAATGATAACAGCAAAATTTACTCAATACATCCAAGCTTTTTAAATGTTTTAAAAATGAAGCATTAAAAGAAAATGGCAAGTCCAATATTTTAGTATTGTTGGGATTGGTTATTCTAACACTAAAGCCAAATATGATTTTGAAATGTAGTTTCAACTTTTATGATATGTGTCAAGATTATATTGAAAAAGGGTGGGTGTGGTGGGGGTACTTATGACAGGATCCTTAGTCTGGTTCCAGGAACAAACTTCAACGGGTCCTCAACCTATGAGCACAATTCTGTGTCTGTATGCCTCTGCATGTTTCCACAGTGAAAGTTTACAGCTTCAGATGCTCAGAACCAGAGGTATAACTAATAATATTAATACTCTCACCAAAAACTGATGACAAAAGGAACTGTTCATAATCTGTTACTTTTAACGATACTGCATTCTGCCAAACTTTAATCATTCCACATGAAGTCCTTACTCTTATCAAAAAGTCTGTGCATATCTAATATAAAGCTATACTACCCACACTGTGTCTACCCTTTCATTTAAAACACAATTAACTGGCCAGGCATGGTAGCTCATGCAATTCCAGTACTTGGGGAGGCTGAGGCAGGAGAATGGCTTGAGGCCAGGAGTTTGAGACCAGCCTGGGCAACAATGCGAGACCCTGTCTCTATTAATAAACAAAAGCACGGCTAGGCACGGTGGCTCACGCCTGTAATCCCAGCACTTCGGGAAGCCGAGGCGGGTGGATCACGAGGTCAAGAGATCGAGACCATCCTGGCCAACATGGTGAAACCCCATCTCTATTAAATATACAAAAAATTAGCTGGGTGTGGTAGCGGGCGCCTGTAGTCCCAGCTCCTTGGGAAGCTGAGTCAGGAGAATGGCGTGAACCCGGGAGGCGGAGCTTGCAGTGAGCAGAGATCGCGCCACTGCACTCCAGCCTGGGCGACAGAGCAAGACTCTGTCTCAAAAAAAATAAAATAAAACAAACAAAAACACACACAAAATTTGCTGGGAATGGTAGAGGCAGGGGAGGGATAGGGAGAGATTTGTTAAAGGATATAAAATTACAGTGAAATAGGAGGAATAAGTTCTAGTGTTCTATACTACTACAAAATGACTACGGTTAACAATAATATATGATATAAGCCGGGCATGGTGGCTCATGCCTATAATCCCAGCACTTTGGGAGGCCAAGGTGGGCAGATCACTTGAGTTCAAGAGTTCAAGACCAGCCTGGCCAACGTGGTGAAACCCCATCTCTACTAAAAACACAAAAATTAGCCGGGCTTGGTGGCACATGCCTGTAGTCCCAGCTACTTGGGAGGATGTGGTAGGAGGACTGCTTAAGCCCAGGAAGCAGAGGCTCCAGTGACCCAAGAGCATACCACCGCACTCCAGCCTGGGCAATGGAAGAGAAACCCTGTCTCAAAAAAACAATAATATATGATACAGTTTCAAATAGCTAGGAGGATACTGAATGTTCCCAAAGCAAATGCTAAATGTTTGAGATGGATATACTAATTATCTTCAACTGATCACTATACGTTTTATGTATTGAAACATCACTATGTACCCCATGAATATGTAAAATTATTTATCAACTAAAAATTTTTTAAACAAAATTTTTAGGCCAGGCATGATGGCTCACTCCTGTAACTGCAGCACTTTGGGAGGTACAGGCGGGCAGATTCCCTGAGGTCAGGAGTTTGAGACAAGCCTGGCCAACATGGCAAAATCCCATCTCTACTAAAAATACAAAAATTAGCCAGGCGAGGAGGCGGGTGCCTGTAGTCTCAGTTACTCAAGAGGCTGAGGCAGAAGAATCACTTCAACCCGGGAGGTGGAGGTTGCAGTTAGCTGACACAGCATTCCAGCCTGGGAGAAGGAGAGAGTTAGACTCCGTGTCAAAAAAAAAAAAAAAATTTATTACACTCTTGTTTGCCCAGGTAGCCTTCTCTAAGTGTGATCAGTGTTTGTTAATTTCACAAGAAACAGGGCTTTTGGTTTGTTTTTCAAAGACAGCGGTCTTGGCCCGGCGCGGTGGCTCACACCTGTAATCCTAGCATTTTGGAAGGCCGAGGTGGGTGGATCACAAGGTAAGGAGTTCCAGACCAGCCCGGCCAATATGGTGAAACCCCGTTTCTACTAAAAATAAAAAAATTAGCCAGGCATGGTGACATGTGCCTGTAATCCCAGCCACTTGGGAGGCTGAGGCAGGAGAACTGCTGAACCCAGGGAGGCAGAGGTTGTAGTGAGCCAAAACCCTGCCACTGCACTCCAGCCTGGGTGACACAGCGAGATTCTGTCTCAAAAAAAAAAAAAAAAAAGCAGTCTTACTATTTTGTCCAGGCTGGTCTCGAACTCCCGGCCTCAAACAATCCTCTTGCCGAGGCAGGATTACAGGGGCGCACCACCACGTCTGACTGTTTTGTGAGGTTGGTTTAATACTAATTACGTATTTTTCAGCATGACCTGGAAACACACCACCAAAAAATATGCACAATTTTATTGCTTCTCTTAGCTGGCTAAACTGTTACAGGGTGTCATATTTAAAGATGAATTCTGAGCACATTCTGGGAGGACTGTAACTTTGAATTTTTTTTTTTTTTTTTTTTTTTTTGAGATGGAGTCTTGCTCTGTCGCCTAGGCTGGAGTGCAGTGGCATGATCTCGGCTCACTGCAACCTCCGCCTACCAGGGTTCAAGCAATTCTCCTGCCTCAGCCTCCCAAGTAGCTGGGACTACAGATGCCTACCACCACACCCGGCTAATTTGTGAATTTTTAGTAGAAACGGGGTTTCACCATATTGGCCAGGCTGGTCTTGAGCTCCTGACCTTGTGATCCGCACGCCTCGGCCTCCCAAAGTGTTGGGAATACAGGCGTGAGCTGTATTCAGAGTTGCCCGGCCAACTCTGAATTTCTAAATCAAGGTTGAACTGATGCTCATCTTTGTACAAGTTATAGGGGGGAAAAGGGCAGACTTTATAGGTAATTACTGCAAATGAGATCACAAGAAACACATATAATCTACTTCAACAAGTTTTATCAAGCTCCAACCACTCATGTTCATTATCATGCTCCATCATAGCCAGGGATAAGTAAAGAACTACAGGAAAAAAAAAAACAATTTGTAATAGTGTGGTATAAACTACACATAAAATTGTTGAAGTAAAAAAAAATTCTTTTTGAGACAGAGTTTCGCTCTTGTTGCCCAGGCTGAGTGCAATGGCACGATCTCGGCTCACTGCAACCTCCGCCTCCCAGGATCAAGCAATTCTCCTGGTCAGCCTCCCCAGTAGCTGGGATTACAGGCATGTAGCCACCACGCCCAGCTAATTTTGTATTTTTAGTAGAGACGGGGTTGCTCCATGTTAGTCAGGCTGGTCTTGAACTCCCAACCTCAGGTGATCCGCCAACCTCGGCCTCGCAAAGTGTTGGGATTACAGGCGTGAGCCACTGCTCCCGGCCGTAAATTTTTTTAAAAAGGAAGCATCACTATGAGATTATTGTTTAACAGTTAAATTTTTAAATTGAGCCTCAAAAGCAATATTAAGAAACTAAGTATTTTTAGAGTCCACTGGCTTACACACAAATAGAAAATCCTTACTTGTTCATTAAAACAGGTTTCTTAGAGGGTGCACATGGCCAAATTTTGTGAAGCTGGTTGAACTAACCGTATTTGCTTAAAGATAATAAAAGCTAAATTCTATTTAAATTCTCCACATTTCTAACACTCCATAAATGCATTGCATTTTTCAGTGCTTCTAACCAAAGTTCTAGGGGTTTTCCAGATAATCTTAAATAAGACCTTTCACTATGATCAAGATGCCACCTCTTTTCAAAAGATAAACCAACTTTACTTTCTTTAGATGTTTTGTTTAAAATTTTCCAAGTTTAAGATATTTTAAAATCAGCCACGCGCAGTGGCTCACAACTGTAATCCCAGCACTTTGGGAGGCCGAGGCAGGCGGATCACAAGGTCAGGAGTTCAAGACCAGCCTGACCAGCGTGGTGAAACCCCGTCTCTACTAAAAATACAAAAATTAGCCGGGCATGGTGGAGGGAACCTGCATTCCCAGCTACTCGGGAGGCTGAGGCAGGAGAATCGCTTGAACCTGTGAGGCAGAGTTTGCAGTGAGCCAAGATCATGCCATTGCCCTCCAGCTTGGGCAACAAGAGCAAAACTGTCTCAAAAAAAAAAAAAAAGGTTTTTAAAATCACCAACAAAATTAAGTACTTGTTCCTCATATTACATTGCAAAACTATTAACTTTCCAAGTTGAGCATAACAATCATAATCACACGACTTGTATCTGAGGTATAAAATAAAGTATTGAGGATTTATCATATCGTAAACTACCTGCGCCAGAAATAAAAGTATCTCAAAATACACACAAATAATCTTAAAATTCTAGGATAATTTAGGGTGACACAAATACCGGAACCTATAGTTGGAATATGTGCAAAAGCCTATTCCACCTATCAGGAAGTAAATACGGAGTTGAAATTAAGTTAGAACCCTTCCACTTTTATTATTGCCTTTGGTCATTAAAGCGACATTCAAACACAAATACCATGGTACATTTTATAAATCAACTGTTTTAGTTAATTGTATTACAAAATTAGATAGTCTGAAAGTCTGTGGAAATATCACAAACAGAATACAAATCCAAAACCCACATAAACTGTTCGTAAGTGAGCATTTTTTCAACAACCAACTTCTTGTAAATTGATCCCTTCATCTAATTCACCTCTGCCAACTAGGCCTTAAGGCCCAGAAGTAGTTGATTTGCAATATATCTTCTATAAGCTGAAATACCATCTTGCAAGGGTCGAGAATAAAATAAAAAGGCCAGAAAAGATCAACGTACCCTCTTTAATAATAAAAAGTAAAGTATCAGGTAAAAGGCCTTTCCCTCCAGGAGAGATAGGCCATAACTATCCCGGGATGGTATGTGTAGTACAGTGCTCTGCTTAACAGAAGGTACCATTAAAGCGGTGAATGCTACACTAAGAAACATCATTAACAAATTTATTTTAAAAATAGGTATGAAGGTTCCAATCATCACTATCACAGTTCGTTTTCAGCTATTTAATGTCTGGCTGAAGTGTTTAAGACACCCACACACCCGCAAGGGAGGGAAAAACCACCACCCTGCTCCCAGGGAGTTTAATGAAAATTAGCAGGTAAGAGAGGCCTCGGCAGCACGCTGGATATCAAAAGAGGGCGGCCGGAGGATTTGGACTGCGGAGGAAAGCCTCGTCCTCCGACCCCACCTCCCCGCACCTTCCCGGCAGGGCGAACGGGGCGAAGGCGGCGAGGGGTTCATTACTGCCTTCATTAATTGACACCTGTAATGAGGAAACTTTCCGAGAGCCCAGAGCGCCCAGGCCAGGCCCAGCCGGAGCTCCGCGGCGGCCGCGTCTCGGGCGCCCAGGTAACCTGGCCGGGTTGGGCCCGAGGCGCCGCGGCGGCCGCGCCACCGCGCACCTTCCCGGGGCGCTAGGCCCGCACGCCGCCCGGCCCAGCCGTCGCCTCCCGCAGGCCGTGGCAGCCCGGGGAGGCCAGAGAGCTGCGCGAGGACCCCAAACCGTGCACCCCAACGGGCCGCTACCGCGGCTACTTACTTTCATTTAACACCTCCACCAGGTCTGCGCAGTTCTCGCACATCGTTCGGCCGCCGCCCCCCCCCTCCCCCGCTTCGGATCACACTGACTGATCCCGACCGGCGGGGGGGAGGGGAGAGAGGCGGAGGAGGGGGCCGGCCGGCCGGCGGGGCGGGGAGGCGACCAGGGCGGGCGGCGGCGGGGACGGGGCGGGGAGCAAGAGATGGGGGGAGGGGGCCGGCGGTCCCCGCAGCGGGCGGGGGAGAGGAGGGGAGCGAGGGGAGGTGCGCAGGCCGGAGGGGCGCGGAGGCGCCGGCGGCGGGGAAGGGGGGGAAGGACGGGGGGAGGGGAGGGGGGAGGGGGCGGGTGGGGAGAGAAGCAGCAGAGTCACTTCACCGACCAGACGCCGCGGCCACCGCCAACGCCGCCGCCATTTTAACAGAGCGCTCGGGCTGCGCTCGGCTCTTTCCGCCCGGGCTTAGGAGCGGACGAGAGGCGCCTCGCGCTCTCATTCCTCCGCCTCCCTCCCTTCCTCGCCTCTCCTCCGCCCCCACCTCTCCCTCCGCACACACGCCGCACGCTCCACACCCCGCCGTGGCCGGCTCGCCGCCCTCCCTTTCCTCTTCCGTCCGGCCTCCCCGCCCTCGGTCCACCCCCTCCGCGCGCTCGCCCACCCCGCCCAGCCCGGATCTCTGTCAGCGGCCGGAAGGGAAACGCGAAGCCAGCGCGGCCGCGGGGGGAGTCCGGGTGAGTAGGAGAAGATGGCGGAGGCAACGGACGGGTCGCGGTTGCGTGGCGTCGCCCACCACGACCCACTCCATGGGCTCCGAGGCCCGGGGAGCGCCGGGTCACTCGCGCCGTCCTGTCCCCCGCCCCTGGGCTTCGCCATTTTTCCCCAAGGCCCGGGTCGGGGAGTTGGTGGGGGTTTCTTTGGTGTCCCCCGCCTCTTCTGCGCTTAGGCTTTTGGGGTGCGGGAAGCAGGGAGTCAACTGGGGTGCCGGGCTGGGGCTACACCGTAGCCCTCTTTCGGGCGCAAGGGCCACTACCCACGGGGTCTGAGAGTGCATCAGCCCAGGGCCCGGCTTAACTGCATCGGTGATTATCGCTACCCTCCAATTTCTTGAAGGTCCTCCGTCCTGGAGCAGTAAGATCCTTGACGTAACTAGAAATGGCGGGGTAAAGAGTATTTGCCTGCCATCGCCTCGTTTTTACGGAAGAGGGCCCCTCACGATGTGCCCATCAACTGCACCTGAAATAGCAATATTGCTTCTCAGCGGAGAGCGAATAACAAGGATATTAAGATAAAGAACAGGTGAAGGGGGCAGTCAGCTGAAGCTTGTAAGGGAATTTTCCTCACGCCCGCACTTACCCCTTGCTTGCTAATTTTTGTGTCCAACGTGTTTACATAGACATGTGACTGCAAAGTGCGAAAGATCGTGTACATAATCTCTGAACGGTAACCAGTGTCTGTCAAGGACCTGTAGTCATTCTCTCGATAGCTTTTGTGGAGGTTATGGCACGCCCATCTCTCCATGCCGGAACCACCTGGTTCCAAATGCTTTGCCTTTCTGGTGCTTGGAGTTGATACTATAAACAGTCTGCCCAACCTGTTTTGTTTCCCGCTAGCAGGTGATCCTTAGGATTGTAGATCTATTCTACCATCATCTTCCCTTCTTCCTTGTGTTTCTCACAGAATTGGGTTTTTGCAGACTTACTGTGGATCTTGAGGCAGACATTCATTGTCCACTCAACATACATTCCCACCTATCCCTTATTTCCCAGCCAACACAACCCCAGTTATTTTTTTTATTTGATTTTTTTTTTTTTTTTGAGACAAAATCTCACTTTGTCGCCCAGGTTAGAGTGCAGTGGTGCGATCACAGTTCACTACAGCCTCCACTTTCTGGGCTCAAGAGATCCTCCCACCTCCCTAGTAGCTGGGACTACCAGGCGCTCTCCACCACACGTAGCTAATTGTTTTTTGTGTTTAGTAGGGACAGGGTCTTGCTATGTTATCCAGGCTGGTCTCAAACTCCTGGCCTCAATTGATCCTCCGGCCCAAAATGTTAGGATTACAGGTATGAGCCAACGTGCTGGTCTCACATTTTTTCGGGTAGCAGTTGAAACCAACCATCATGGTGATCTGGCTTCTCTAGGGCAGGCCATACATAATTGAGTTCCTCCTGATGAAAGGTAAGCAACAATCCTGAGCAACATAGTGGGAGCCCTGTGTCTACAAAAATTTAAAAATTGGTCGGGCGCGTTGGCTCACGCCTGAAATCCCAGCACTTTAGGGAGGCCGAGGTGAGCGAATCACCTGAGGTCGGGAGCTCTAGACCAGCGTGACCAACATAGAGAAAGCTCATCTCTACTAAAAGTTCAAAATTAGTCTGGCATGGTGGTGCATTCCTGCAATCCCAGCTACTCAGGAGGCTGAGGCAGGAGAATCGCTTGAACCCGGGAGGCAGGGGTTACAGTGAGCCGAGATCGCGCCATTGCACTCCAGCCTGGGACAAGAGTGAAACTCTGTCTTAGAAGAAAAAAAAAAAAAGGCCGGGCATGGTGGCTCACGCCTGTAATCCAGCACTTTGGGAGGCCGAGGCGGGCGGATCACGAAGTCAGGAGCTTGAGACCATCCTGGCTAACACGGTGAAACCCCGTCTCTACTAAAAAAAAAACAAACAAAAAATTAGCCAGGCATGGTGGCGGGCGCCTGTAGTTCCAGCTACTTGGGAGGCTGAGGCAGGAGAATGGCGTGAACCCAGGGAGCGAAGCTTGCAGTGAGCTGAGATCGCACCACTGCACTCCAGCCTGGGCGACACAGCAAGACTACGTCTCAAAAAAAAAAAAAAAAAATTACCTGGTCGTGGTGGCTCACGACTATAATCACAGTACTTTGGGAGTCCAAGGCAGATGGATTGCTTGAGCCTAGGAGTTCTACATCAGCCTGGGCAACATGGCAAAACTCCATCTCCAGTACATAAGAAAATCAGTGGAGTATGGTGGTACATACCTGTAATCCCAGCTACTGGGGAGGCTGAGGTGGGAGGATCACTAGAGCCCAGGAGATGGAGATTGCAGTCTAGCCTGGGTGACAGAGTGAGACCCTCTCTGGAAAAAAAGAAAAGAAACGTAAGCAGAAATCTGCAGGATGGGTTCTTTGGGAAGAATTCCCCTTTCCTAATACAATAAGGGACAAATTCAGCTAACATACCGTTTAACCCTTTCTGTCTGAAACATGGTCTTGATACACAAAGTAATACCCATCTTGTAATTTTTTTTAACAATGAAACCTTTATCCCATTTGCGGTTTCATTGTTTAAAAAATTTGATTAAACAAGCCGGGCACGGTGGCTCAAGCCTGTAATCCCAACACTTTGGGAGTCTGAGGCAGGTGGATCACCTGAGGTCAGAGTTGAAGACCAGCCTGACCAACATGCTGAAACTCCATCTCTTCTAAAAATACAAAAAATTAGCCAGGGGTGTGGTGCTGGGCACTTGTAATCCCAGCTACTCGGGAGGCTGAGGCTGGAGAATTGCTTGAACCCAGGGGGTGGAAGTTGCAGTGAGCCGAGATTCTGCCATTGCACTCCAGCCTGGGCAACAAGAGCAAAAAAAATTCCATCTCGAAAAAAAAATGATAAAACAGAATCATAAAGTGTGGATCCCTGATGCATCTTTGAACAACAGTCTATGCCCAGAATGCTTATGTGAGAAAAATAAAATTTATTTTTCTTGGCTGGGCGTGGTGGCCTACACCTGTATTCCCAGAACTTTGAGAGGCCAAGGAGGGCACATCACTTGAGGTCGGGAGTTAGAGACCGGCCTGGCCAACGTAATGAAACGCATCTCTACTAAAAATACAAAAATTAGGCTAGGCGCAATGGCTCAATGCCTGTAATCCCAGCACTTTGGGAGGGGGAGGTGGGCAGATCACAAGGTCAGGAGTTCAAGACCAGCCTGGCCAACGTAGTGAAGCCTCGTCTCTACTAAAAATACAAAAATTAGCTGGGCTTGATGGTGCATGCCTGTAGTCCCAACTACTTGGGAGGTTGAGGCAAGAGAATCACTTGAACCTGGGAGGCAGAGGTTGCAGTGAGCTGCGGTTGCCACCGCACTCCAGCCTGGATGACAGAGCAAGACTCCTCAAAAAAGTTCTTTTTCTTTAAGCCATTCTTCAGATTTTCGTTACTTGTAACCAAACACATTTCTAACTGATACAGATACTCTCTTTTTTTTTTTTTTTTTTTTTTTTTTTGAGTCTCGCTTTGTCGCCCAGGCTAGAGTGCAGTGGCGTGATCTCCGCTTGCTGCCAGCTCCACCTCCCAGGTTCACGCCATTCTCCTGCCTCAGCCTCCTGAGTAGCTGGGACTACAGGCGCCCGCCACCACGCCCGGCTAATTTTTTGTATTTTTAGTAGAGACGGGGTTTCACCATGTTAGCCAGGATGGTTTTGATCTCCTGACCTCGTGATCCGCCTGCCTCGGCCTGCCAAAGTGCTGGGATTACAGGCGTCAGCCACCGCTCCTGGCCTCTTTTTTTTTTTTTTTTGAGAGGGAGTCTGGCTCTGTTGGAGTCTCACTCTATCTTTGCCCAGGCTGGAGTGCAGTGGCCTGATCTCAGCTCACTGCAATCTCTGCCTCTCGGGTTCAAGCAATTCTCCTGCCTCAGCCCCCGAGTAGCTGGGAATACAGGCACATGTCACCATGCCCTGCTAATTTTTTTGTACTTTTAGTAGAGACGGGGTTTCACAGTGTAAATAGCCAGGATGGTCTCGATCTCCTGACCTTGTGATCCACCCGCCTCGGCCTCCTAAAGTGCTGGGATTACAGGCATAAGCCACGGCGCCCAGCCTTCAACTATCCCCTCTTATAAGGAAAGCAAAAGCTTTCCAGAAACCCCTACAGCTAACTTTACTTTAGGTCTCATTTACCCAAATTATTATTATTATTATTTTTTTTTTTTTTTGAGACGGAGTCTCACTCTGTCGCCTAGGCTGGAGTGCAGTGGTGCAATCTCAGCTCACTGCAACCTCTGCCTCCTGGATTTAAGCGATTCTCCTGCCTCAGCCTCCCCAGTAGCTGGGATTACAGGCGCACACCACCATGCCCGGCTAATTTTTGTATTTTTAATAGAGACGGGATTTCACCATGTTGGTCAGGCTGGTCTCAAACTTCTGACTTTGTGATCCGCCCACCTCGGCCTCCCGAAGTGCTGAGATTATGGGCATGAGTCACGGAGTCCGGCCTCATTTACCCAAATTCTTATCACAAAGCCATCCTTAGCCTCAAGGAATGCCTGAAAATTCATACTCTGCTTTTTAGCCTCTATGGTAAAGGAAGCTGGCAGTGGGTGTTAATTGAGTTTATCTACAGTACATGCCAAAAGTGGTAAAGCTGTAAGATCATACAAGGAGAGGAAATACAGTGAAAAGAAAAGGACCAAAAACAGCTTTGAAGGAGTCTTTGTGAGCCAGGGTCTCTGTCACCTAGGCTGGAGTGCAGTGGCACCATCATGGCTCACTACAGCCTTCTTGACCACCTCTCACCTCCGCCTGGACTACAGATGTGCACCACCACTGTTTTTTGTAAATATGAGGACCGTGTTGCCCAGGCTGACCTCCCAAAATGCTGGGATTACATCCATGTGCTACGACCATGCCTTCTTTTTTTTTTTTAACCACTCAGACTGCATCCTGCCACACCACACCTGGCTATGAGAGACTCTTAATATCTAAAATCTGAGTAAAGGAAGAGAAGAGGTCTCACATTTACAGAATGTGGTTGGTTGGCCAGGCACACACCTGTAATCCCAGCAGTTTGGGAGAGCCAGGTGGGGGGATCACTTGACACTAGGTGTTTGCAATCAGTGTAGGCAACATAGCAAGACTGTCTTTTTTTTTTTTTTTTTTTTTTTGAGACAAGAGTTTCACTCTGTCGCCCAGGCTGGAGTGAAGTGTTGCAATCTCGGCTCACTGTAACCTCCGCCTCCCAGGTTCAAGCGATTCTCCCGCCTCAGCCTCCCAAGGAGCTGGGATTATAGGCGCCCGCCACCACGCCTGGCTAATTTTTGTATTTTTAGTAGAGACAGGACTTATAGACTAGGGTAGATTCATTCCATCTGAAGGATCTTTTTCTATAACTAACACTGAGTGTAAGTTACTTAATCTTTATGTGCCTCGGTTTCCTTAACTATAAAATGGAGATTAATGATAGTACTTACGTCAGGATTGTTGTGAGGATTAAATGGGTTAATATAGATGAAGTGTGTAGAACAGTGTCTGACTCATCATAAGCAAATAATTAATGTAAGCTACTATTTGGAGATTTTAAAAAATTGCCTCCTTGGAATTTCTGCTTTCTGATGGGTTATTCTCTCAAATTATTTGCCGTAATTCTTAAACTTTGATTGTCATGAGAATAACTTGGAGGGCCTTGTGTGTTTTTAAAAAAGAAAACGAGCATATTCTAGGCTGGGCACAGTGGCTCACGCCTGTAATCCCACCAGTTTGGGAGGCCGAGGTGAGCAAATCACTTGAGGTCAGGAGTTTGAGACTAGCATGGTCTACGTGGTGTAACCCCAGCTCTACTAAAAAAAATACAAACATTAGGCCGGGCGCAGTGACTCAAGCTTGTAATCCCAGCACTTTGGGAGGCCAAGGTAGGCGGATCACCTGAGGTCAGGAGTTCAAGACCAGCCTGGCCAACATGGCAAAACCCTGTCTCTACTAAAAATACAAAAATTAGCCGAGTATGGTGGCACATGCCTGTAATCCCAGATACTCAGGAGGCTTAGGCAGGAGAATCGCTTGAACTCGGGAGGTGGAGGTTGCAGTGAGCCGAGATTGTGCCACTGCACTCCAGCCTGGGTGACAGAGTGAGACTCCGTTTCAAAAAAAAAAAAAAAAAAAAAGGGTGGTGCGCATCCTGTGGCCTCAACTACTCGGGAGGCTGAAGCGTGAGAATCGCTTGAACCTGGGAGGTGAAGGTTGCAGTGAGCTGAGATCGCACCACTGCACTTCAGCCTGGGCAACAGAGTGAGACTGTGTCTCATAAAAAAAGCTTATTCTTTGCCTATTTCCCAAGGATTCTGACTGTGTAGGCCTGGTGCAAATCAACTATTTTTTTTTCTTTTTCTTTTTCTTTTTTTTGAGACGGAGTCTCGCTCTTGTCGCCCAGGCTGGAGTGCAGTGGCGCTATCTTGGCGCACTGCAAGCTCCGCCTCCACCTCCCGGGTTCAGGCCATTCTCCTGCCTCAGCCTCCCGAGTAGCTGGGACTACAGGCGCCTGCCACCACGCCCATCTAATTTTTTGTATTTTTTAGTAGAGACAGGGTTTCACCGTGTTAGCCTGGATGGTCTCGATCTCCTGACCTCGTGATCCGCCCGCCTCGGCCTCCCAAAGTGCTGGGATTAGAGGCGTGAGCCACCGCGCCTGGCCGCAAATCAACTATTTTCATAAGTGCTCTAGGTAATTCTAATGCAAATAGTCCTTGTCTGACGCAGGAGAAACACGATAGTCAAGTTTAATCCTATTTCCTCAAGTAATTTCTTCCTATGTTTGAAAGCAGAAGTCCGATTTCCCTTGAGATCTTTCTTTGGCTCAGAACATCCAGAGCTCTTTTACTTCTTCCTCATGTAAAATAGCTTCAGGTCTATATGTGATCCTGATTGAGAAATTAAGTCTTGTCTAGAGAATAAGCAGTATTTAATTAAAACATAATATCTCAAAGTATAGTCTGACAGCACAGAGTAGCATATTCTCTCTTGTTCTGGGCAACATACTTTAATGTAGCCACATAATAATATTTAGCCATTCTAAACTATAGTTAATTAAAATATTTAGGTCTTTTTCACGTTTTGCTGGAAAGCCAAATCTTTCCCTATATTTGTGCAATTGTTCTTTTAACATACCTGCAGTATTTTGTAGTTGTTTATTATTGTAACTACTTTTCTCTTTATAAAAGTAAAACATGCTTATAGTAAAAACTACAGAAACAATGGCCAGACGCGGTGGCTCACGCCTGTAATCCCAGCACTTTGGGAGGCCGAGGCAGGCAGATCACGAGGTCAGGAGATCGAGACCATTCTAGTTAACAGGGTGAAACCCGTCTCTACTAAAAATACAAAAAATTAGCCGGGTGTGGTTGCGGGCGCCTGTAGTCCCAGCTGCTAGGAGGCTGAGGCAGGACAATGGTGTGAACCCGGGAGGCGGAGCTTGCAGTGAGCCGAGATCATGCCACTGCACTCCAGCCTGGGTGACAGAGTCTCAAAAAAAAAAAAAAAAAAAAGCTACAGAAAAATATGAAGAAACTAAATATTGACCATTATCCCATTCCCAATCATAGTTTTTTTTTTTGAGATGGAGTCTCAAGTCTGTCTCCCAGGCTGCAGTACAATGGCTTGAACTCAGCTTACTGTAATCTCTGCCCCTCGGGTTCAAGCAATTCTCCTGCCTCAGCCTCCCAAGAGCTGGGATTACAGGCACGTGCCACCACACCGGGCTAATTTTTGTATTTTTAGTAGAGACAGGGTTTCACCATGTTGGCCAGGATTCTCTGTCTCATGCGTCCGTGTGAAGAGACCACCAAACAGGCTTTGTGTGAGCAACATGGCTCTTTATTTCAGCTGAGTGCAGGCGGGCTGAGTCCGAAAAAGGAGTCAGCAAAGGGTGGTGGGATTATCATTAGTTCTTACAGGTTGGGATAGGCGGTGGAGTTAAGTGCAATGTTTTGGGGGCAGGGGGTGGATCTCAGAAAGTACATTCTCAAGGGTGGGGAGATTATAAAGAATCTTCTTAAGGGTGGGGGAGATTACAAAGTACATTGATCAGTTAGGGTGGGGCAGAAACAAATCACAATGGTGGAATGTCATCAGTTAAGGCTGTTTTCACTTTTGTGGATCTTCAGTTGCTTCAGGCCATCTGGATGTATATGGCAGGTCACTGGGGATATGATGGCTTAACTTGGGCTCAGAGGCCTGACAGTCTCGATCTCTGACCTCATGATCCGCATGCCTCGACCTCCCAAAGTGCTGGGATTACAGGTGTGAGCCACCGGACCCTGCCTCTCTTTTTTTTCCCTATATCGCCCAGGCTGGAATGCAGTGGCTCGATCTTGGCTCACTGCAGCCTCTGCCTTCTAGGCTCAAGTGATTCTCCTTCTCAGCCTCCTGAGTAGCTGGGGTTGCAGGCGTGTGCCACCACACCCAGCTAGTTTTTTTTATTTTTGGTAGAGACGGAGTTTTACCATGTTGGCCAGGCTGGTCTCGAACTCCTGACCTCAGGTGATCCACCCACCTCAGCCTCCCAAAATGCTGGGATTACAGATGTGAGTTACCTCGCCCAGCTTCACAATACTTTCTTTAAACTGGACTCAGTTGAGAACTTAAATTGTTGCTTAAGCAACACCACAATAAACTTTCTAAAACAGACATCTCTGTGTACTGTTTTATTTACTCTCTTAGAACCAATTCTTAAAAATGGCCAGGCTTGGTGGCTCACGCCTGTAATCCCATCAGTTTGGGAGGCTGAGGAGGGCAGATCATGAGGTCAGGAGTTCGAGACCAGCCTGGCCAATATGGTGAAACCCCATCTCTACTAAAGATACAAAAATTAGTCCGGCGTGGTGTCACATGCCTGTAGTCCCAGCTACTTGGGAAGCTGAGGCAGGAGAATCGCTTGAACCTGGGAGGCTGAGGTTGCAGTGAGCTGAGATCGTGCCACTGCATTTCAGCCTGGGTGACAGAGCGAGACTCAGTCTCAAAAAAAAAAAAAAAAGGAATTGTTAGAATGACAGTCTTCACATGGATCCTTTGTGTCTTGGATATTTGGTCTCTCTTTTCTTTGTTGGCTTCTTTTCATCTCACTGACTTCCAAGCACTGAGGTGCCCAGGGCTCTGTGTCCAACAGAGTCTCATTAATTTCCTAGGTGATCACATCAAGTTCCATAGTTTGAAATACTGCCTAGTTAGTAAACTCATTTCTCCAATCAAGCTTCTCCACTGGATCTAAATGTTGACTTGAACTGTTCACTTATCTAATGACTATTTCAAACTTAACAGGTCCATATTTGAACTTTTGATTATCTCTGCCAAATCTGCTCCTTTCCCAACCTACTCCTTTTCAGTAAAGGGCAGCTTTAACCAGTTGCTTGGGTCAGAGATCTTTTCCTCACGTTCTGTTAACAATGCAAATCCTGTTGGCTCAGCTTTCAGACTATATCAAGAATCTGACCACTTTCACCCAGTGCAAGCCACAATCACTTCATCCCTGGATTACAAATTGAATAGTGTCATTTCTCTGGTCAAAACTTCAATGGCTTCTCTTTTTTTGTCTGTCTCTGAGATGGAGTCTTGCTTTGTCACCCAGGCTGGAGTGCAGTGGCACGATCTCAGCTTACTGCAACCTCCGCCTCCTAGGTTGAAGCGATTCTCCCGCCTCACCCTCCCTAGTAGCTGGGACTACAGGTGTGTGCCACCACACCCAGCTAATTTATGTATTTTTGGTAGAGACGGGGTTTTGCCATGTTGGCCAGGCTGGTCTTAAACTCCTGACCTCAGGTGATTCACCCACCTCAGCCCCTCAAAGTGCTGGGATCACAGGCATGAGCCACTGCACCCAGCCAGGCTTCTCTTTTTATTCAGAATAAAATGCATAGTCCTTGCTATGACCTTTAAATCCCTAAGTGATTTGACCTTCTATTACCTCTTTTCTTTTTCTTTTTTTTTTTTTTTTTTTTTTTTTGAGATAGGGTTTCTCTCTATTACCCAGATTGGAGTGCAGTGGTGCAATCATAGCTTTATTACAGCCTCAGTCTCCAGGTTCAAGTAATCTTCCTGCCTCAGCTTCCCAAAGTTCTGGGATTACGAGGGTAAGCATTTGGGCCATGCCTCTATTGCCTCTCTGATCTGTGTTCTCCACTATTTCCTCTTCACATATCATTGTGGCCCTGCTAACCTCCTTGCTGTTCCTCTGAACAGTGATTTTGAGTGAGAAGCATTTTCTGCTTGGGAGACATTAGTCAATATCTGGAGACATTTTTGGTTGTCACAACAAGAGAAAGGAGGTGCTACTGGCATTCAGTGGAGAGAGTCCAGGGATGCTGCTAAACATCTTACAATGCACAGGACAGCTCACATAGCAAAGAATTATCCTGCCCAGACCCAAGCACAGTAGTTTGTGCCAGTAATCCCAGCTACTCAAGAGGCTGAGGCAGGAGGATGGCTTGAGCCCAGGAGTTTCAGGCTGCAGTGAGCCATGATTGCACCACAGCACTTCAGCCTGGGCAACAGAGGGAGACCCTCTTTATAAGAAAAAAGGAAAAATTTGGGTGCAGTGGCTTACATCTGTAGTCCTAGCACTATTGGAGGCCGAGGCGGGTGGATTACCTGAGGTCAGGACTTCGAGACCAGCCTGAGCAATATGGTGAAACCCCATCTCTACTAAAATACAAAAATTAGCGAGGCCTGGTGGTGTGTGCCTGTAGTCCCATCCACTCGCGAGGCTGGGGCAGAAGAATTGCTTGAACCCGGGAGGTGGATATTGGAGTGAGCCAAGATCGTGCCATTGCACTCCAGCGTGGGGGACAGAGGGAGACTCTGTCTCAAAAAAGAAAAAAAAGTTAACCTGCCCAAAATGCTATTTGTGCTGAGGTTGAGTGTGGGCGGCAAGCCACCCAGGTGCCAAGGCAAGAGACCGAGGACACGAGCTGTTCCAGTATAAGAAAATATAAAACAAGAATAGTTATAACAGATATAGATCTTACATATGATTATATATGAATATTATTAATAAGTTTGTAGCAATTATTCTTCATTCCAATATTATAATAATCCTCACTCTATAATCATAACCTAGGAAAAACCAGGCCATACAGAGATAGGAGTTGAGAGGACATAGTGAGGTATGACCAGAAGACGAGTTCGAGCCTTCTGTTATGCCCGGACAAGGCCACCAGAGGGCTCCTTGGTCTAGCGGTGACGCGAGTGTCTGGGAAGACACCCGTTGCCAGGCGGACCATGGTCTAGTGGTAGTGAAAAGTGTCAAGGAACAACACCCGCTACTTAGCAGACCGGGAAAGGGAGTCTCCTTTTCCCCGGGAGGGGGGTTAGAGAAGACTCTGCTCCTCCACCTCTTGTGGAGGGCCTGACATTAGTCAGGCTTGCCCGCAGTTAACCGGAGGCCTAACCGTCTCCCTGTGATGCTGTGGTTCAGTGTTTATGCTCCTAGTCTGCCTTCATGTTGCATCCTGTACACCTGGCTCTGCCTTCTGGATAGCAGTAGTAAATTAGTGAAAGTACTAAAAGTCTCTGATATGCAGAAATAATGGCGTGAGCTGTCTTTCTCTCTGTCTCCTCTCCCTCTTCTTCAGCTGCCAGGCAGCTGCCAGGCCTGTCCAGTGGACCCACGTGACCTTACCTATCATTGGAGATGACTCACCCTCTTTACCCTGCCCTTTTTGCTTTGTATCCAATAAATAACAGTGCAGCCAGACATTCGGGGCCACTACCGATCTCTGCGCATTGGCAGTAGTGGTCCCCCAGGCCCAGCTGTCTTTTCTTTTATCTCTTTGTCTTGTGTCTTTATTTCTACACTCTCTCGTCGCCGCACACAGGGAGAAGCCCACCGACCCTGTGGAGCTGGTCCCTACAGTTGAGAAACCCTGCTCTAATGCACCAAGTATGTTCCATCTTAGGAACTTTGCACTCACTGATCCCTCTACCTGAATGCACTTTCCCTAGATAATTACATGGCTTGCTTCCTAACTTCCTGCTCAAATGTTACCTTACAGAGAAGCCCTCCTTGGCCACCCTATGTAAAATATCACCCCTGTAGTCAATTTCTATACCTATTATGAACATATTTGTTTGTTATCTGTCTTCCTCTCCCACTACAATGTAATCTCCATGGGAGCTGGACCTTTGTTTCATTCTTCATTGTATCCTGAGCACATGGTATTCAGTCATTAAATATTTACCGATTAACGAATGCATTAATGTTGTATCTTTTTTTTTTTTTTTTTTGAGACAAAGTCTCGCTCTGTCTCCCAGGCTGGAGTGCAGTGGCCTGATCTCGGCTCACTACAACCTCCACCTCCCAGGTTCAAGAGATTCTCCTGCCTCAGCCTCCCAAGTAGCTGGGACTACAGGCATCCGCCACCACTCCTGGCTAATTTTTGTATTTTTAGTAGAGACGAGGTTTCCCCATATTGGCCAGGCTGGTCTCGAACTCCTGACCTTGTGATCCATCTGCCTCGGCCTCCCAAAGTGTTGGGATTACAGGTGTGAGCCACCGCGCCCGGCCTATAGCATTTTATACTATCAGCAGAGTTCCCATTTTCTTTTTTCTTTTTTCTTTTTGAGACAAAGTTTCACTTTGTTGTCCAGGCTGGAGTGCAGTGGCATGATCTCAGCTCACTGCAACCTCCCCCTCCTGGGTTCAAGCAATTCTCCTGCCTCAGCCTCCCGAGTAGCTGGGATTACAGGCGTCTGCCACCACACCCAGCTAATGTTTTATATTTTTAGTAGAGATGGGGTTTCACCATGTTGGCCAGGCTGGTCTTGAACTCCTGACCTCAGGTGATCCACCTGCCTCAGCCTCCCAAAGTGCTGCGATTACAGGCATGAGCCACTACACCTGGCCTAGAGTTCCCATTGTCTTATATCTTGGCTGTACTGGATATAATATTTTAATATTTGCCAATCTGGTAGGTGGAAATTTGATTTTTGTGGAATTTCATCTTATCCATCCTATTTGGAAAATTCTTACTTTTTTTTTTTTTTTTGAGATGGAGTCTTGCTCTGTCACCCAAGCTGGAGTGCAGTGGCAAGATCTCGGCTGAGTAGCTGGGATTATAGGTGCGCATCTCGGCTGAGTAGCTGGGATTATAGGTGCGCACCACTACACCCATCTAATTTTTTTGTATTTGTAGTAGAGACGGGGTTTCACCATGTTGGCCAGGCTGGTCTCAAACTCCTGACCTTAAGTGATCTGCCCGCCTTGGCCTCCCAAAGTGCTGGGATTATAGGCGTGAGCCATTGCGCCTGGCCTTTTTTTTCTGGATTTCAATGTGGAACAACAATTTTTCTTTTCCTTTTTTTTTTTTTTTCGATATGGAGTTTTGTTCTTGTTGCCCAGGCTAGAGTGCAGTGGCTGGATCTCAGCTCATTGCAACTTCCGCCTCCCGGATTCAAACAATTCTTCTGCCTCAGCCTCCCCGGTAGCCAGGATTACAGGAACCTGCCCCCACGCCTGGCTAATTTTTGTATTTGTAGTAGACACAGGATTTCACCACGTCGGTCAGGCTGGTCTCCTACTCCTGACCTCAGGTGATCTGCCCACCTGGGCCTCCCAAAATGCTGGGATTACAGACGTGAGCCACCTTGCCTAGCCTTTTTTTTTCTTTTTTTTTTTTTTAATGCAGAGCCTCTCATCCAAACTATTATCCTTGTAGCTTCTTTTCAAATACACTTGATTATGTGATGGTAGAATAATAAAAATTGAAACTGTTATTATTATTATTTTTGACACGAAGTCTCGCTCTGTCGCCCAGGCTGGAGTGCAGTGGCGTGATCTTGGCTCACTGCAAGCTCCGCCTCCCAGGTTCAAGCAATTCTCTGCCTCAGCCTCCCAAGTAGCTGGGATTACAGGCACCCACCACCACGCCTGGCTAATTTTTTTTTGTGCTTTTAGTAAAGACGGGGTTTCACCATCTTGGCCAGGCTGATCTTGAACTCCTGACCTCATGATCCGCCCGCCTCTGCCTCCCAGTGTGCTGGAATTACAGGCGTGAGCCACCACACCCGGCGAAAAACAAAATTGAGATTATTATGAAATAACAGTTTTAGGCCAAGCACAGTGGCTCATACCTGTAATCTCAGCACTTTGGGAGGCTAAGGCAAGAGGATCACTTGAGCCAAGGAGTTCAAGACCAGCCTGAACAACATGGCAAGACCAAAAAAATTAAAAAAATAGCTGGGCATGGTGGTACACACCTGTAGTCCCAGCTACTTGGGAGGCTGAGGCGGGAGGATCACTTGAGCCCCAGAGTTTGCTGCTGAGTGATCATGCCACTTCACTCCAGTCTGGGCCACAGAGCAAGAGCCTGTCTCAAAAAAGAGAAGTTTGTCCCAGAAACCTCATCAATTTGAAATATTCCAGTGATCCAGATCACTCCTTGTCCCTATGTTACACAGTGCCAACAGATGAAATGTATTAGCTACACATACATGATGGTCTAGTGGCTGGATGACCAGTTAGCTGGAATGTCTCAGAAGGAAGGTTGGGTTAGATGCCCTCCTACATGCTTTCCTTAATGTCTACGACTAAATCGTGAAGAATTATCCAGTACCAATATTCTGAACTAATCAATTCATTTTACCTATTTTCCATAAATTCATTGACTTTAGAGCTATCTGGTAACTTGAGAATAAGGTAGAATATGAAATAAAATTGTACTAATTTATATCAAGTTGGAGTGCCTAGCAACAATTCTGCCCCTCAATTCATTCTGGAAGACTAGGTTCTGAAAATTACTCTGGTTGGTGTTGAAGACAGACTGATACATGTCAAATTTCGTCTTTGACTCATGGAACAAGATTTCAGTTTTATTTCATCTGGCCTCCTTAGGAGATCTTGCCCTGGCACCAGCCACTGCAAGATAAAAATAAGGAACTATTCATTATGGGTATGAAACAACTGAAAGTTTAGTAAGTGTGTATAACTGTTTTTGTTTGCCTGTTTGTTTGTTGAGATGGAGTTTCACTGTTGTCGCCTAGGCTGGAGTGCAATGGCACGATCTTGGCTCACCACAACCTCTGCCTCCGGGGTTCAAGCGATTCTCCTGCCTCAGCCTTGCGCCACCATGCCTGGCTAATTTTGTATTTTTAGTAGAGACGGGGTTTCTCCATGTTGGTCAGGCTGGTCTCGAACTCCCAACCTCAGGTGATCCGCCCGCCTCGGCCTCCCAAAGTGCTGTGATTACAGGCGTGAGCCACCGCGCCCGGCCAAGTGTGTATAACTGTTGATCAACATTTTGAAGACCAGTTATGACAGTTAAATTATTTGCCACAACTCAAATGAACAGCAGAGCACTTTATCACAAACTAACATTCACCCTGGAATGTACTATACAGTCAACCTATTCTGTCCCCTTCCATCTCTCCATTCCTGTGCCTTTCATCTTTTTATTTTATTTTATTTTTTTTGAGATGGCGTCTTGCTCTGCTGCCCAGGCTGGAGTGCAGTGGTGCAATCTCAGCTCACTGCAAGCTCTGCCTCCTGGGTTCACGCCATTCTCCTGCCTCAGCCTCCCCAGTAGCTGGGACTACAGGCGCCAGCCACCATGCCCAGCTAATTTTTTTTTTTTTTTTTTTTTGGATTTTTAGTAGAGACGGGGTTTCACCGTGTTAGCCAGGATGGTTTCGATCTCCTGACCTCGTGATCTGCCTGCCTCGGCTTCCCATAGTGCTGGGATTACAGGCGTGAGCCACTGCGCCTAGCCAATTTTTCTGTTTTTTTAGACATGGTTTCACTATGTTGGCCAGGATAGTCTCGAACTCCCGACCTCAGATGATCCGCCCACCTCAGCCTCCCAAAGTGCTGGGATTACAGGCGTGAGCCATCGCGCCTAGCCAATTTTTCTGTTTTTTTAGACATGGTTTCACTATGTTGGCCAGGATAGTCTCGAACTCCCGACCTCAGATGATCCGCCCACCTCAGCCTCCCAAAGTGCTGGGATTACAGGCATGAGCCACCACACCCAGCCGCCTTTCATCTTAATTTCACTTTTATGCTTCACAGTCTGATTCTATGTCCTTTGCTCTTTCTCTGCATATTTTTCTTAGTCAAAGCCTAAATTAAATATTTCCTTCATGTGAGCATAACGTTTCTTCAGCTTCCACTTTTTATTTCTCCCTCTGATTCTGTTACAAGTTTAATACAAATTTCTTCAAGCTACTGCATTCATAAGAATTATTTATGGCCAGGCGCCATGGCTCACGCCTGTAATCACAGCACTTTGGGAGGCTGAGGTGGGTGGATCACAAGGTCAAGAGTTCAAGACCAGCCTGACCAACATAGTGAAAGCCCGTCTCTAGTAAAAATAGAAAAAAATTAGCCAGGTGTGGTGGTGGGCACCTGTAATCTCAGCTACTCAGGAGGCTGAGGCAGGAGAATCTTGGGCCCAGGAGGCAGAGGTTGTAGTGTGCCAAGATCGTGCCACTGCCCTCTAGCCTGGGCGACAGTGAGAGACTCCATCTCAAAAAAAAAAAAAAAAAAAAAAAGGCTGGGTGAGGTGGCTCACACCTGTAATCCCAGCACTTTGGGAGGCCGAGGCGGGCAGATCACGAGGTCAGGAGATAGAGATCATCCTGGCTAACACGGTGAAACCCTGTCTCTACTAAAAATATAAAAAATTAGTCAGGCCTGGTGGCAGGCGCCTGTAGTCCTAGCTACTTGGGAGGCTGAGGCAGAATGGTGTGAACCCAGGAGGCAATTTTGAGACGGAGCCTTGCTCTGTTGCCCAGGCTGGAGTGCAGTGGTGTGATCTCGGCTCACTGCAACCTCTGCCTCCTGGGTTCAAGCGATTCTCCTGCCTCAGCCTCCCAAGTAGCTGGGATTACAGATGTGTGCCACCACATTGAGCTAATACTTATATTTTTAGTAGAGACAGGGGTCTTACTATGTTGCCCAGGCTGGTCTTGAACTCTTGGTCTCAAGTGATCCACCCACCTCAGCCTCCCAAAGTGATGGGATTACAGGTATGAGCCACCAGGCCTGGCCTAAATTTAAAAAAAAGACAGGGTCTTCCTATGTTGCCCAGACTGGTCTTGAACTCCTGAGCTCCAGCAATCCTCTCACCTGCCAGTGCTAGGATTACAGTTGTGAGCCACTGCACCCCACAGAGATCTCACTGTGTTGTCCAGGCTGCAGTGCAGTGACAATTCATAGGCCCAGCATGCTTTGAACTGCATACTTTGAGGTGATCCTCCTGCCTCAGCCTCCCAAGTAGCTGGGACTACAGGCGTGTTCCACCACTTTCCTGGCTCAAGGAATCCTGCCTCAGCCTCCTGGGTAGCTGGGAGGACAAGTGTGTGTCACCACACCTGGACAACTGGGGGTGTATTTGTATCTTATGGGATGGATATTTGGTGATTTGTTGTGAGCAAATTGATACCCTTCTGTTTGTGGAAATTCTCTTGAATCCTTTTTTCCATACACTCCATTTTCTTCTATTTGGAACTCATGTTTACTTATGAAGTGGTCCTCAAATTTTTAAAAGTTTATATTTTGCATCTTTTTCTCTGTTCCCTCTATTTTTGGGGGGGAGATTTCTTCATTTTTTTTTTTTTTTTTTTTTTTGAGGAGTCTCGCTGTCGCCCAGGCTGGACTGCAGTGGCGCCATCCCAGCTCACTACAAGCTCCGCCTCCCGGGTTCACGCCATTCTCCTGCCTCAGCCTCCCAAGTAGCTGGGACTACAGGCGCCCACCACCACGCCCGGCTAATTTCTTTGTATTTTCAGTAGAGACAGGGTTTCACAGTGTTAGCCAGGATGGTCTCCATCTCCTGACCTCGTGATCTGCCCGCCTCGGCCTCCCAAAGCGCTGGGATTACAGACGTGAGCAACCACACCTGGCCTCTGCAACTCGTTTATTTCTGCTATTCTCTAATTTCCAAAATTTTGTTTTCTTGATGTACCTTCAGTGTGGTATTGTTTTCCTTGGTTGCAAAAACCTCTCAACTTTTCTAAGTGTACTGGTGATAGTTTTTTTTGTTTACTTTTTTTGCCTGTGTAGTCTGTTTTCAACTTGCCTTTTTTTCTATTTCCATTTTAAAATTCATATTGAGACTGCCCTCAGATGTCTGATAATCCTTAGTTGTCCATTTACACACCCATTATATAAAATGTATAGGGAAGGCCAGGCACGGTGGCTCACGCCTATAATCCCAGCACTTTGGGAGGCTGAGGTGGGTGGATCACCTGAGGTCAGGAGTTTGAGACCAGCCTGTCTAAACATGGCGAAACCCCATCTTTAGTAAAAACACAAAAATTAGCTGGTTGCATTGATGCGTGCCTGCAGTCCCAGCTTCTCTGGAGGCTGAGGCTGGAGAATCGCTTGAATCCTGGAGGCGGAGGTGGCAGTGAGCCGAGATCACACCACTGCACTCCAGCCTGAGCAACAGAGCAAGATTCTATCACCCCCACACCCCTCAAAAAATCAATCAATCTATATCTGAGAGAGAGAGCGTCTCACTCTGGCTGGAGTGCAGTGGCACAATCTCAGCTCACAGCAAATTCTGCTTCCCAAATTCAAGAGATTCTCCTGGCTTGGCCTCCCAAGCAGCTGGAACTACAGGCATGTGCCACCACGTTTGGCTAATTTTTTATTTTTTTTGTAGAGACACCGTATTGGCCAGGCTGGTCTGGAACTCTTGGCCTCCCAAAGGGCAGGGATTACAGGTGTGAGCTACCAAACCTGGCTGCACTCACCCTTTTTAGAAGGCTCATGGCTACTTACTTAGTTTACTTACATTTTTTAAGAATACAATTAGTATTTGTACCAGGTTACATCTGTGTTCTCATTCTAAGGCTAATGTTTATTCTTTGTTACATTTAGATGCTAAGTAGAGTTAGACAAGAAGTGCCCTCTAATTCCAAATAAAGGTAAAATGAGTCAAAATGCCACAGGAGGAATTTGTTTCTTGAGAACAAAAGGTATCTTAGGAACATGTTCATTTTACACAACTGCTGCATTTACTAGTAACCATAACCTTAGAAATCTTGTTTGTAAATCAAGGGGTCCAACTTTATTTAAAATGTTACTTGATGGTTAAACACAAATACCCACTATCAATATAGGAATAAGTCTGAGTCAAAAAAGGAAAAATAAATGTAAACCAAGTTTATTTTGCTTTTTAAGTAGTGTTCTTAAAGCACTACAGCTTGGTAAACAATGTAAATTAGTATAAGTCATCTCAAAAGCCAGAGTTTTGTTTTGTTTTGTTTTTTAATGAGTTGTTAAAAAGATGCAGCCTATTCTAACAGGATAAATATTTTTAACCATTTCACTTCGAGTTAATGAAGGCTCACAAATGAGCAACACTCCTCATTGAGGAAAACAAAAAGCTGTTGTCGACAAGCGACAGCACACACACACAAAAACAAAAAGAACTGTAAAAATAACTGTGTTCCCATATTTTTGAAGTCGCTTTACAATGGGATGATATGCACATGATCTTGCTGCAATCTTGCCAAAGAGACTTTGTAGTACATGTAGTCTAGACAAACGATTCAGTCCAAGAGGTGCTAACTTCAGACAATGCAGCACTATAATCCTTTAAACAACGCAATTTGTTTTACTCATTATCTTTTCTTCTAGACTGAAATAGACTAGAAAGAAAATGCTCCCTAATTAAAAATTGGTATTGTTTACAGGAAAAATTGTATAATTTTGCATTAGAATTACAAGTATATGTTCAAATCGAATTTGCCTCCTCCCCCCAGCCCAGCCACAAAAATGGGCATGAAGTAAAATTTTTAAAAATGCCTTAATTTTCAACTTCATGCAAACTAAATAAAGATGACCAAAACAAAAGCTTAAACAATGGAAGGATATTTCACAGAAAATTTCTTATACAAAAAAACACATAAGAAAAAGGGCCACTAGGTGACAATTTAATTTACAAATTGGCATCATTTTGGTCGACAAATACCCACATGCTGTTTTCCTCTGCTAACAAGAGTTGCAGAGAAAAAAACAGCATGAATTTGGATTTTAATCACACATTTCTTCTGGAATCTCATGTGGATTAAAGATGCCAGGGACAGACATTTGACGTTTATGTTTCTCTTCATCAGCCTGCCGTAGGGCTATTTCTCTCTCTTCCAAAAACAAATCAGAAGTGTCTTCACCTGCAAATTCCTGTGAAAACAGATAGTTGAAATGTCAACACAATAAACTTCAATTAGCAAAGGAAATCATAGATGAGCAATTTCCTTTTTAGAGAAGGAATTTAAATTACAGGATAGTGACACAGTATACTACATAGCTGAATAAACCTCAAACCTGTTAACGGAGGAGGGGGAGGGGAAGATTACAAAAGAATCATGGGACCCGGCACGGTGGCTCACGCCTGTAATCCCAACATTTTGGGAGGCAGAGACGGGAAGAATACTTGAGGTCAGGAGACCACCCTGGCCAACATGGTGAAACCCTGTCATTACTAAAATTAGCCATGCATGGTGGCAGGCGCCTGTAATCCCAGCTACTTGGGAGGCTGAGGCAGAAGAATCACTTGAACCTGCATGGCCGAGGTTGCAGTGAGCCAAGGTCATGCCACTGCTCTCCAGCCTGGGTGATAAGAGCGACACTCTATCTCAAAAAAACAAAACAAAAAAACATGGTGTGATACCTTACAGTAAATATTCTTCAATGTGATTATTATGCATTGTATGCTTCTACCAAAGTATCTCATGCATCCCATCCCCTAAGTATATACACCTACTATGTATTCACACAAATTTTGTTCTCTTTGTGATAGAGTCTTGTTCTGTAGCCCCAGCACACTATCTCAACCTCTGCCTCCAAGGTGCAAGCGATTCTCCTACCTCAGCCTCCCCAGCAGCTGGGATTACAGGCACCACCACATCTGGCTCATTTTTTGTATTTTTAGTAGAGACGGAGTTTCACCATCTTGCCCAGGCTGATCTCAAACTCCTGAGCTCAGACAATCCACCTGTCTCGGCCTCCCAAAGTGCTAGGATTACAGGCATAAGCCACTGCACCCAGACACTTTTTTCTCCTGAAAGGCAGTCTTGCTCTGTCGCCCAGGCTGGCGTGCAGTGTTCTGATCTCAGCTCACTGAAACCTCTGCCTCCTGGGTTCAAGCGATTCTCCTGGCTCAGCCTCCCGAGTAGCTGGGACTACAGGCGCCTGCCACCAGACCTGGCTAATTTTTGTATTTTTAGTAGAGACGAGGTTTCACCATGTTGGCTGGGGTGATCCTGAACTCCTGACCTCAACTGATCCGTCTGCCTCGGCCTCCCAAAGTGCTGGGATTACAGGTGTGAGCCACTGCACCCGGCTAAAAATTCTTCATATGCCAAGATACCAAGAAAGATGTTTCTCCTAAGGCTAATAACTATCATTAAATTTAGTTATATTATCATTGTCTTTGTAGCTATCAGTTAACTTTTTTTTTTTTTTTTCCCGAGATGGGAGTTTCACTCTTGTCACCCAGGTTGGAGTGCAATGACGTGATCTCGGCTCACTGCAACCTTTGCCTCCTGGGTTCAAGCAATTCTCTTGCCTCAGCCTCTCAAGTAGCTGCGATTATAGGTGTGCGCCACCACACCTGGCTAATTTTTGTATTATTAGTAGAGACGGGGGTTTCACCATGTTGGCCATGCTAGTCTCGAACTCCTGACCTCAGGTGATCCACCCACCTTGGCCTCCCAAAGTGCTGGAATTACAGGCATGAGCAACTGCGCCCAGCCTAGGTAACTTTCATTAGTTTTTTAAAAATTGGCTAATATTTTTACAGTTAAAAAAAAGAAAAAAAACCTTTGTATTTTGGAGAAAATAAGAGCTTACGAGACTAATCCTTATTCAACAGTCATGGATTAACTATTCATCAACTACTTAGGGTTTCACAGTACTTCCAAATTTCTTTAAAGCAAGATGTTCAAAGAAAAACCCTTCCCAAAAGTATGAATAAAGCACTGTATAACAGCAGAAGACATTCTGTCTAGTAACTTTCACGGTTCCCTCAACTAACAAAATTGGTATAAAATTATAAAAAGAACTACCAATGTTTTTCTTACCCAATATTCCATTATACATTTAAGACTACCTAAAATGAATTACATTAGTAACAAGTTTATCCGAATAACATCTCAAACATATCTATCCTTGTTGGACTTTAGTTTTTCACTCTATTACCAGTCTCAGGTTTTTTGATTAGAGAGATTGTATAAACGTATTATCTTGAAACCCCATTTATTTAGCATGACAAATCAAGTGATAAAAACTCTACAATGTAACAATTAAGTGGTCACATTTACCCCCTAATATTTCTGCAAGAGCAAATAAATACATACCTTTATTTGAACTAGGAAATCTCTTAAATGTTCCTTGAAAGCAGGAATATCTTGATTTAAGCTGAAAAGCCCTGTCACAAAGAGCTTTACTTGAGCACTGCAAATCAAAACACAATGATTAAATAATGATTTATTTTTCCCCCGAGACAGAGTCTTGCTCTGTCACCAGGCTGAAGTACAGTGGCGCGATCTCTGCTCACTGTAATCTCTGCCTCCCGGGTTCAAGCCATTCTCCTGCCTCAGCCTCCCAGTAATGTTTTTTTTTTTAATCAAGAATTTTTTTTTAATTTTTGAGACAGAGTTTTGCTCGTTTACCAGGTTGGACTACAATCGCACAATCTCGGCTCACCGCAACCTCTGAAGCTGTTCTCCTGCCTCAGCCTCCCGAGTAGCTGGGATTACAGGCATGCACCACCATGCCCGGCTAGTTTGTATTTTTAGTAGAGACAGGTTTCTCCATGTTGGTCAGGCTAATCTTGAACTCCTGACCTCAGGTGATCTGCCCGCCTAGGCCTCCCAAAGTGCTCAGATTACAGGCATGAGCCACTGTGCCCAGCCTTTTTATTTTTTGAGACAGTCTTGCTCTGTTGCCCACACTGGAGTGCAGTGGCACGATCTTGGCTCACTGTAACCTCTGCCTCCTGGGTTCAAGCAGTTCTCTCCCTCAGCCTCCCGAGTAGCTGGGATTACAGGCACCCACCACCATGCCTGACTAATTTTTTTTATTTTTAGTAGAAACGGGGTTTCACCATCTTGGCCAGGCTGGTCTTGAACTCCTGACCTTGTAATTCACCCACCTCAGCCGCCCAAAGTATTGGGATTACAGGCATGAGCCACCGTGCGTGGCCTTTTTTTTTTTTTTTTTTTTTTTTTTGTTCGCTTTTGCTTTTTTAAAGAGGCAGGGTCTCACTGTCACCCAGGATGGTATACAGTGGTGCGATCATAGCTCACTGCAGTCTTAAACTCCAGGATGCAAACAACCCTCTCGCCTCAGCCTCTCAAACAGCTGGTCCTACAGATGCACACCACCACTTCTGACTAATTTTTTTGTAGAGACGGGATCTTGTTTTGTTGTCTAGGTTGGTCTCCAACTCTTGGGCCCAAGCAATCCTCCCACCTTAGGCTTCCCAAAGTGCTGGGATTATAGGTGTGCGCCACTGTGCCCGACCAGGAACATTCTACATTTATTAAAAGGTATATTTACTCTTGTAGGTGAGGGAAGGCCGACTTAAGGAGATTAGCCACATATTCCTGAAGAAAGATTTGGTTGTTAACTGGATTTCCAGGATTTAATGATGTACTTATTTTTCCTTCTTCAACCAAATTAAACATATATGCAAGAATTGATGCATGCATTGTTAAACCTGTTGATAAGAAGAAAATTATTAACTCCAAAATGTAATATAACTATAGATCTTAGCGTTTTTTTTTTTTTTTGAGACGGAGTCTCGCTCTGTCACCCAGGCTGGAATGCAGTAGCGCAATCTTAGTCCACTGTAACCTCTGCCTGCTGGGTCCAAGCCATTCTCCTGCCTCAGCCTCCCGAGTAGGTGGGATTGCAATCACATGCCACCATGCCCGGTATTTTTATTGTATTTTTTATTTTTTATTGTATTTTTAGTACAGACGGTTTCACCATGGTGGCCAGGCTGTTCTCAAACTCCTGACCATAATCTCCCCGCCTCAACCTCCCAAAGTGCTGGGATTACAGGCGTGAGTCCCTGTGCCCGGTCGGCACTTAACATTTAAATCATATTAAATTCTTACCAGCAGTATGTGAAGTGTCTGTCACAACAGAGAAGATATGCTGGAGAATATCACAAAAATAAGTTTGATAAAAACTCTGAGCTGCAGCTTCTTCTTGTGCAACATTTTGTAAGAGTGTAAAAAGTATCTGTAAGCCTAAAAGACATAGAATACCAATGGAAGGTTACTACAGACTGACAGCACTCATGACAGTATTTAGCTCTTACCAAAGTATTCTGAATCTAACCCTGTTCTCCCTTTTTTTGGGGATGATGACTAATAATTACTTGCCTAAGGTTTCTTAAATTAATAATGGAATACAACTATATCCAATGCTGGCTTACTTATAAATTATAATAAGTTGTGTGAGAGCTAAACTATGAAGATGTAAAGGCATAAAGATCATATAATGGACTTTGGGGACTTGGGAAGGGCAGGAGGGGGTGAGGGATAAGACTACACATAAGGTAGAGTTCATACACATGAGGAATAAGACTACGCATAAGGTAGAGTTCATACTGCTCAGGTGACAGGTGCACCAAAATCTCAGAAATCACCACTGAAGAACTTATTCTGAAAGCTTAGCTGATTCTGTATGAACTTCTACAACATCACTACTCAGTAGAACTTTGTATTACACAAACCAATTATTACTAGGCCGCTTTCCCCGTAACTCAATTCTGTCTATGGACTCACTTGGAGTGGAGTGGAACAGTTGATTAAACTGCTTATAGGATTTTCTCAGATGTTCATATATGTAATTCATACACTCAAATCTCTGAACAAGTAATACCTTCCTATGTACAATTATATAACTATATTTGTATTTTTGGATTGGCAGGCAAATGAATAAAAGAACATCTTTTATTTACCCGTATCTGCAACATTCCTCATAGTATGTTTGAAGGCCCAAATGATGGAATCCAAAACAAGTTTAAACTGTGTAGGTGGAATAGCAAGGAATGCTGGGAAACAATGAGAATTGACAGCCTGAAGTAGTAAGAAAAAGTTTGTTCTGTGTTCAGGATATTCTTCAAAGTCCTAAAAATAAGTGGTGGAAACAAAATAATGTTTCAGTGTCTTTGTTGTGCTAGACAGGAGAGGAAAAGCAACGCTTAATCCAGTATAAATATTTGGAGTTTTCAATAAACCACAGAAGATAGAATGCCTCCTGAAAGGTAAACCCAAATAAAATACAATCCACCTCTCACAGAAAATCAAACTGTCCTGTTACGCACATGAGTTATCAAATTGAAGGAGAAAGATAACCTTTTTAATAGAGAACTCATCAAAACCATTATACCGTAAGACTACTACTATTGCTTTTGTTTTTAATTTCAAACCACCACTACAGATTACAAAAAAATTTAAGTTACCGTGTAAATGTGTCCACCTAACATATCTTTTATCTCTTTTTTTTTTGAGACAGTCTCACTCTGTCACTCAGGCTGGAGTGCAGTGGCACAATTTCGGCTGACTGCAACCTCCGCCTCCTGGGTTCAAGTGATTCTCCTGCGTCATCCTCCCAAGTAGCTGGGATTACAGGCATGCGGCACCATGCCCAGCTAATTTTTTTTTTTTTTTTTTTTTTTGAGACAGAGTCTTGCTCTGTCACCTAGGCTGGAGTGCATGTCGTGATCTTGGCTCACTGCAAGCTCTGCCTCCCGGGTTCATGCCATTCTCCTGCCTCAGCCTCTCCAAGTAGCTGGGACTACAGGCGCCCGCCACCACACCCGGCTAATTTTTTGTATTTTTAGTAGAGACAGGGTTTCACCATGGTCTCCATCTCCTGACCTTGTGATAGGCCTACCTCGGCCTCCCAAAGTGCTGGGGTTACAAGCATGACCCACGGCGCCCAGCCTAATTTTTGTTTTTGAGTAGAGACGGGGTTTTACCATGTTGGTCAGGCTGGTCTTGAAATCTTGACCTCAGGTGATCCACTGGCCTTGGCCTCCCAAAGTGTTGGGATTACAGGCGTGAGCCACCACGCCTAGCCATTTTTGTATTTTTAATAGAGATGGGGTTTTGCCACGTTGGCCAGGCTGGTCTTGAACTCCTGACCTCAGGTCATCCGCCCGCCTTGGCCTTCTGAAGTGCTGGGATTACAGGTGTGAGCCACCACGCACAGCCTATTTTCTCTTGTTAACACATTTTTCAGTTTCTTATAAGCATATTCTACACTTTTATAATTGAAACATGCAGACTTACTTTCTCATTTATTCAAACCAATTAATACAACTATGTTCATAAAAGGATGCCCCAACCTGCTATGAGGTTTCAATAAATGCTACATACCATGTGAATGTTAACATCTGTTTTCCATATTTACTTTTTACCAATCAAGATTCTATGTAAATTCTTCTTCTTGGGAGTGCAGTGGCGCAATCTCAGCTCACTGCCACCTTGAACTCCCAGGCTCAAGTGACCCTCCCACTTCTGCCTCTCGAGTAGTTGGGACTACCGGCACATGCCACCATGACTGGTTAATTTTTTAACTTTTTGTAGAGATGAAGTCTCACTATATTGCCCAGGTTGGTTTCAAACTCCTGGGAAGTAAGTTCTTGAAAACCAAGAAAGTATTTCCCTAATATACAAGTTTAAATATTTAAACTCCATGGCATTAAAATTATGTTATATCCATAGATATACTTTAGCTTTCAAGAATTAAGGCTATCCTGCAGAATTTCCCCCTTACATAACTGAAATATTACACACCTTATTTATCATATTCAATGTGCATTCAAAAACTGCATCAAATATTTGAGGTATTTCAGCTGTTATATGTCCCCCTAACTTGTTGACAATTATGGCCATAGTACTAAGCACTTCTGGTTCTCTAGCAGCTGGGACATTTCTCTGATAATCAATGAGAACTGCATCCAACAGAGGGGGAACAAAATTTTCAGCGACCTGTTGGGGAGGGAAAAAAAAAGTTATGTTTTAATCTAGGTACGTGGTGACTGTTTTAAACAACAAGGTTATTCTTGTCTATAAGATGTAGCATGATCATCTACTGAAAACAGGAAAATCTTGTGTTTGTATTAGGGTTTCCTACGTTAAAACAGTTTTTAGCAAAAGAAGCAGGAAATCACAATGGGCTGGGAAGTCTCATGGACAGTGTCATTCAAGACTTTTTTTTTTGAGACAGTCTCACTGTCACTCAGACCAGAGTGCAGTGGCAAATCTCTGCTCACTGCGACCTCCACCTCCCAGGTTCAAGCAATTCTTGTGCCTCAGTCTCCTGAGTAGCTGTGACTATAGGTATAGCACCATGCCCAGCTACAAAACTCTTACAATAAGGAAAGTGGGTGGCTCCAAGTTAGGTGGCAGAATCAGGATTCTGCGTATACTGTATGTGTAAGATGGCAGCAAGCGAGCCCTTAATAATGTCTTTTTTTTTTTTTTTTTGAGACGGAGTCTTGCTCTGTCACCCAGGCTGGAGTGCAGTGGTGCCATCTCGGCTCACTGAAAGCTCCACCTCCAGGTTCACGCCATTCTGCCTCAGCCTATCGAGTAGCTGAGAGTACAGGCACCTGCCACCACGCCCAGCTAATTTTTTGTATTTTTAGTAGAGACGGGGTGTTTCACCGTGTTAGCCAGGATGGTCTCGATTTCCTGACCTCGTGATCCAACCAACTCAGACTAATGTTTTAATCTAATGAATGCTAACTGGTGAGTATTTTCACAAGCAGAAATAACATCAATCAATTACTCTCAGAAAATAAGAAAGACTATGGATTTCTATTATTTTTTTGAAACTGAATCTTGCCATGTTGCCTAAACTGGACTTGAGCTGGGGTGATTCTCCTGCCTTAGCCTCTCTGGTGGTTGGGATTACAGGTGCATGCTACAATGCCCAGTAGGATTTCCATGATTCTAAGTAAACTGAGTTATACTTAAAGAGTAACTTCTTGTTTTTTGGGTTTTTTTTGAGACAAAGTTTCCCACTTGTGGCCCAGACTGGGGTGCAATGGCGCAATCTCAGCTCACTGTCACCTCCACCTCCAGGGTTCAAGTGATTCTCCTGCCTCAGCCTCCTGACTTCAAGTGATCCACCCGCCTCGCCCTCCCAAAGTGCTGGGATTACAGGCATGAGCCACCGTGAAAAGCCAAGACAAGGAAAATAAACATAATGTTTCATGTGAACAAATATCCCAAACTTTAACACTGTTAGTTATAAAATGATACCCTTTGTATTATTCCCACTGTGCTCCTGACACGTGCTCAAGCTTCTTGTAAATTACAAACATCACAATTCCTTCAATACATCTTACTTTCTGCTTTCAAATTTTAAATACAGTTCTGATCACATAATACACATGTTCAGAACCTTTCGATATTTAGGTTAGCCAACTTAAGTATTCCATAAGAATTATATTCAGAACAAGTTTACTGAAAAGTATTTCCTTAACAAGAAACAATACTGAAATTTCAAAATTATGAAAATAACTACCACACTTGTAAAAAAAAAAAAAACAAAAACAAAAACAAAAAAAAACCCAACACTATTCCAAGTAATAGTAGGATTAGAATAGAACTTTTTGGAATCTCCCAAGGCTCAAGTGAATAAAAAGAATGAAACGATACAGTTAAAACCTAAAACTAATTCACAATTTTACAAGTTGAGGCATACACAGCTGGTTTTTATTACTGAAAATGATTTCCTTTTCTGCAAATCATTTAAGAAAAAGAGTGTAAAAAAGACTTTCAAGCCTTTAATCTGGGAAGCAGTCACTTTGCTAAAGAGGTAAAGTAATGACAACTTTGTAACTCTAGCAGTTCTAAAAATCAAGAGGAATGCAAAAACTGCACCCGTACTCCATGAACTAAATCCTAACCTATCTATGGAAACATAAAATGACCCAATTTTCTTAGCTATCTTATCTTGTTACATATCACCACCCTTCGCTATTGATTAACAGCAGTTTCTTTTGAAGATGGAATACAGCTATTAGTATATTAATGTAAGGACTACAATAAATAAAATGCCATAAAATAACCACAAGGTTGATATGCTTTAAATTAGCAAAATGCACATAATAGAGTATAGCATATTCCATAAAACACAGCATCAACACTAAAACTCAAAAGCAAAGCATCTCTCACTTACCATCTGTGGATCATTGGATCGGCTCACCCAACCAGATATTAACTTTAAAGTTTCCCTTTTTACAGTTCGCATACTTCTAATCAATGGTTGCTTTGTAACCATTTCACCTACAAAATAGAATCAAATGGAATCTAATTTTACCACTAAAATTATACAGTGGTACTCAGGTGTACATTAGATGCAATTCCATTTTACCATTAAAAAGTTTAAAGCCAGAAGTTCACAAAATTTGTTGGGAAAATAAGCTTTAAGACTAATTTTAAAAGGGAAAGGTACACATAACTGTTTTAAATATGTCTAGGGTCATCTGGGAAATGGGAGGTCTGATTTAAATCTGTGAAAAACATCAAATGTTTGACTTAAGGCAGTAGAAGAGGTTTGTTTATACTGCATTGTATAAGAAATCAGAATCACCTACCATTAGCTTGGATAGCTGCAGAAATATTTTCACTGAGGCACTTGTATACATTAAGCATATCTAAATAAATTCTTCCAAGCTGAATTACAAAGGGGTGTCCAACAGCTTTGCAGGCTCTCACATTTGTTTTCAAAATGCTACCAAGCTGCTTGACTGTTTCAGGATCTTTCAGTATATCCACATTCTTGGAGGAAAAAAAGCAAATTCCATTTATCATGTAAGAATTATCCACGGCCGGGAACGGTGGCTCATGCCTGTAATCCCAGCACTCTGAGAGGCCGAGGCAGGCGGATGACGAGGTCAGGAGATCGAGACCATCCTGGATAACATGGTGAAACCCCGTCTCTACTAAAAATACAAAAAAAATAGCCAGGCGTGGTAGCAGCCGCCTGTAGTCCCACCTACTCCAGAGGCCGAGGCAGGAGAATGGCGTGAACCCGGGAGACGGAGTTTGCAGTGAGCCGAGATCGCGCCACTGCACTCCAGCCTGGGCGACAGAGCAAGACTCCGTCTCAAAAAAAATAAAAATAAAAAATAATCCACATAATGGCCAGGAGAGGTGGCTCACGCCTATAATCCCAGCACTTTGGGAAGCTGAGTCGGGTGCATCACCTGAGGTTGGGAGTTCAAGACCAGCCTGACCAACATGGAGAAACCCTGTCTCTACTAAAAATACAAAATTACCCAGGCGCGATGGTGCTTGTTTCTAATCCCAGCTACTTGGGAGGCTGAGGCAGGAGAACTGCTTGAGCCCGGGAGGCAGAGGTTGCAGTGAGCCGAGATCACGCCATTGCACTCCAGCCCAGGCACCAAGAGACCAAGAGTGAAACTACGTCTCAAAAAAAAAAAAAAAAAAAACCCACATAATTACCAAAGCAAACGCCATTACACTTCCCTTACCCTAAACCATATTTATAATCCCAAATGGTAAAAACGAACACAAAAGCCTTTTTGTCTGTATCTACTTAAGAATGAAGTAATATAGCTCTTTTTTTTTTGAGACGGAGTCTCGTTCTGTCGCCCAGGCTAGAGTGCAGTGGCGCGATCTTGGCTCACTGCAAGCTCTGCCTCACAGGTTCATGCCATTCTCCTGCCTCAGCCTCCTGAGTAGCTGGGACTTACAGGCGCCTGCCGCCACACCCAGCTAATTTTTGTATTTGTAGTAGAGACGGGGGTTTCACTGTGTTAGCCATGATGGTCTAAATCCCCTGACCTCGTGATCGCCTGCCTCGGCCTCCCAAAGTGCTGGGATTACAGGCGTGAGCCACCGCACCCAGCCTATTCCTATTTTAATATCAAATGAGAATGGAAATTATAGTACAGTTTTTTTTTTTTTTTTTTTTTGAGACAGAGTCTTCCTCTGTCACCAGGCTGGAGTGCAGTGGCATGATCTTGGCTCACTGTAACCTCCGCCTCCCGGGTTCAAGCCATTCTCCTGGCTCAGCCTCCCGAGTAGCTGGGATTACAGGCGCCCACCACCACCCGGCTAATTTTTGTATTTTTAGTAGAGACGGAGTTTCACCCTGTTGGCCAGGATGGTCTCAATCTCCTGACCTAGTGATCCGCCCATCTCGGCCTCCCAAAGTGCTGGGATTACAGGCATGAGCCACTGTGCCCGGCCCAGATTTTTCATTTATTTTTTTTGAGACAGAGTCTTGCTCTGTCGTCTAGGCTAGAGTACAGTAGCTCAATCTCAGCTCACTGCAACCTCTGCCTCTTGGGTTCAAGTGATTCTCCTGCCTCAGCCTCCTGAGTAGCTAGGATTACAGGCAGGCATGTGCCATCACGCCCAGCTAATTTTTGTATTTTTAGTAGAGATGGGGTTTTGCCATGTTGGCCAGGCTGATCTCGAACTTCTGGCCTCAGGTGATCCGCCCGCCTCGGCCTTCCAATGTGCCAGGATTACAGGCGTGAGCCACCACGCCCGGCCCAGATAATAAAATGTACAAAGACACACATAAAAGCACTTATGATCACACATACATGTTAAAAGGCTTGAATTCAATACATTTGTAAAGAACACAGTCTTGTTAAATCCCATGAAAACTTTAAGAAAAAGTAGAAATACTTACTTTGGTTGCCTGCTGGATTATACTATCCCACACTTGATTAGGGAGTAACATGTACTTTTCTATCAAGTGTTCTTGTACTGTTTGATCTGTTTGTGCACCAATCATGTACCCCACAGCTTCATAAAACGTATGAACCTAGTTTAAAAAGCAGACATTTTAACTTTTATGTTATACACCCTAATAAGGAAAACCACACACAAGCAATTCACAAACGTCTTGAAACTGATTTTGGCCCAGGTGCAGTGGATCACTCCTGTAATCCCAATACTTTGAGAAGCCAAGGCAGGCCAATCACTTGAGGTCTGGAGTTGCAGACCAGCCTGACCAACGTAGTGAAACCCCATCTTTTCTACCAATACAAAGAAATTAGCCAAGCATGGTGACAGGTGCCTATAATTCCAGTTACTTGGGAGGCTTGAATTGCTTGAACCTGGGAGGCAGAGGTTGCAGTGAGCTGAGATTGCACCACTGCACTCCAGCCTGGGTGACAGAGGAAGACTCCATCTCAAAAAACAAACAAACAAAAAACCCAAACTGGCCAGGCATGGTGGTGGCTCACGCCTGTAATCCCAGCACTTTGGGAGGCCGAGGCGGGCGGATCATGAGGTCAGGAGTTTGAGACCAGCCTGACCAACATGGAGAAACCCCGTCTCTACTAAAAATACAAAAATTAGCTGGGCGTGGTGGCAAGCACCTGTTAATCACAGCCACTGAGGAAGAGAATCACTTGACCCCAGGAGGCAAGGTTGCAGTGAGCCGAGGTTGTGCCACCGCACTCCAGCATGGACAACAGAGCGAAACTCCGGCTCAAAAACAAACACACACAAACACACACACACACACACCCCCCGAAAAAAAAACCAAAAAAACAAAAAAGCACCTGATTTTGTTTGTTAGGAATTTTACATAGGATAACAGCCTAACAATCCTGTGGTCAAGAATCTGTCTCACTATGAAAATTTAACCAGGCTGGGCATGGTGGCTCACAGATATAAAATCATTTTGGGAGGCTGAGGCAAGCATATCGCTTGAAGCTAAGAGTTTAAGACCAGCCTGGGCCACTTGGCAAAACCCCATCTCTACCAAGGGGGGAAAAAAAAGTTAGCTGGCTGTGATGGTGATGCATGCCTGTAGTCCCAGCTACCCATGAGGCTGAGGTGGGAGGATCACCTGAGCCTGGAGGTTCAAGGCTGCAGTGAGCTGTAATCGTGCCACTGCACTCAAGCCTGAGCAACAGAGTAAGACCCTGTCTCAAGGAAAAAAGAAAGAAAATTTAATCAGAAACACTTCTATTGGATCCAATAGTTGCCCTCCTATTTCCATTGATACATACAGATTGATACAGGTGTTACTTTCTAAAAATAACATATGCTCAGTACTTAACATACCTGTTGAGGCTGAAGATCACAAATAATAGTGTTAATGTTGTTCAAAATTTCATCAATAAATGGCATCACTTCTCCAACCTGAACCTGAACGAAATGCCTGCGGCATTTTTGGGCTATTTTAATGAAAGTATCACAAGCCATATCCTGGACTCCATCATGGGTCTCTAACAAGACAAAAACATTCATTTATTTTCTTCAATAAAAATAAAAACAAAATATAGTAAAGAAAGAGATTTACCATGCATGAATTCGAACAGCTTGTTAACTACAGTCTTCAGAAATTTCCAGTGAGCTCTCAAAAATCGTGGATATTGACCTACTATGTACATGATATTTGATGCAATAATAGCTTTATTATCTTTGCCTCTTTTCTGTTCACATAATCCTAATAGATCCTGTAAATAAGACAAATTTATATTATTTATTGTAACAACATAATACTTATTTAGCAATTCTAATTCATACCTATCCCTTGCATACCTTTATAACAGTAACAAGAAATCGTTTTTCGTCCTCTTCATGCATTGCTCCACTAATGGAGCCTATTGCCCAACACAATGTATTCAAATTTTTCCATGACCACTCTGTACCATTCACTTGATTGTGAAGCTTCTCTGTCATTATTCTTTCTGTATCTACATAATCCAGATGAGTAAGATAAACTACAAAGAAAAAAATGGTTTCAAATGCAAATAATGAGCAAAGAGTTCTACTGATGAGTAACAATACGTTTAGAAAATATTTAGAAACTACATTTCCTAAAATGTATTTCCACCCCAGAATAGATTTATAAAGGTAAAGATTAACAGTATTTATTAACTTACCCAATGTTTCTCTCATATTCTTATACAAATTTATGGAATCTGTATCCTTCATGAATTCTCTCACAACTTCTCCTTGATCATTCTCTACAACCAATACTTCCTCTGGTTTAGCCATTCGACTAACCATTAATAAACGGACCTATACTCAACAATATATCAAGAAAAACATCGTTAGATCACTGAAATCATTAGTGTAGAAGCTTAGTTAAAAACAAACAAAACCAAAAAAACCACAGGCCAGCCATGTGTAGGGATTCATGCCTATAATTCCAACTATTCCGGAGGCTGAGGCAGAAACAACTGTCTGGCCAGGAATTTGAGAGCAGCCTGAGCAACACAGTGACACCCAACCTCTAAAACAATAAAAATACTGGGGCTTAAAGCACAACAGAAAAAACTATGTAAATATAAATAAAGTAAAACTAAAAAATTTAAAATCAGCTAGGCATGGTGGTGCGTGCCTGCAACCAATTACTTGGGAGGCTGACATAAGAGAATTGCTTCAGCCTAGGAGATCAAGATTGTAGTGAGCTATGACCACGCCACTGCACTCCAACCTGAGCCACAGAGCAAGACCCTGTCTCCAAAAGAAAAAAATTTTCACTGTAATTCTACAAAAATGGCCTTACAATTATTTAAGTGTGTTTGTGATTTTTTTAACCAACTTTTGTTACAGGAGTTTCCTGTGTCTCATTCCTAGACTCTGGTTTAGTAGATTGGCAGGTGGCCAATGAATTTGCCTAACGAAATCACAAGCAATGTTGATACTGAGAGAAGGACCACACTCTTGAAAATCAAGGTTCTAGACTCAACTCCTTTCATGTTCTAGTTTTCCACACTCATGGAGAAGTTGTTGGGTTCTCTTTTTGTAGCTAATTTATTTACACAGATTAGAAATATTTGCATTCAGACCTCAAAACCACAGTATGCAACAGGAAGAACACTCAACCAACACACTCTGTTACCTTGAATAACATGGGCAAATATAGCTGTCTCCTGGGAGGAACATCAAAATGTTGACTTCCAGAAAGCAACGGAGAGGCAGATGTAGAGAATGGACTCTCTCTATAGAGTTCAGCAGCCAAGTGATTCCAGTATTCAAGACAAATTTTAAAGATTTCAGTTTCTTCTACTTCAGATACCAACAACATATAATGAAGGGCCTACACAGAAGACCAAAACTATTAAAATAATTTGAAGTTGGTAATGTTTAAGAATTGCTTTTCACTTGTTACACCTTAAGGGAAAATAAAAATTCATGTTTTATTCATCACAACTCAGATTTCAATACTTATCAAATAGACAGCAAACTCTGGAGTAACTGCTTCTTCTGACATGCCCTAAAGCACTTCAAAAATCTCTCACATAGTTGTTGATCAATATGTATTTTTATCATGTCTCCTAATGTAACGACATTTATTTAAAAGGCCTTGGGTGCCAATAGGTTAAGTGGTATCAACAACCCAAATGTACCATCACAGAGGAGAGAACAAACAAAATGCTGAATATTCATACAATGAAAATATTCTTCAGCCATGATAAAAAGTGAGGTATTGATACAAGTTACAACTTGGAAGAACAGTGAAAACACGACGCCAAATAAAAGAAACCAGACACAAAAGGTCACATGCATGATTCCCTTTATATAGTATAATCAGAATTGATATATCTACAGAGACAGAAACCCAAATAATGGTTGCCAGAAGTTGGGGAGAGAACAAAGGAGAAAGTGACTGTTTTACGGACAAACAGTCACCTTTGGGTGATGAAAATGTTTTGGATCTAGGTATTAATGGTTGTATAACATTGTATACATACTAATATGCCACTGAATTGTGTGTGTGTGTGTGTGTGTGTGTATACTTATGTTTATACATATATACACTTAAGTTTATATATATATATATATAGAGAGAGAGAGAGAGATTTTCTTCCTTCAGACAGAGTCTTGCTCTGTCACCCAGGCTGGAGTGCAGTACTGTGATCTTGGCTCACTGCAACCTCAGCCTGCTGGGCTAAAGCAATTATCGTGCTTCAGCCTCCTGAGGAGCTGGGATTACGGGCATGTGACACCACACACAGCTAATTTTTTCGTATTTTTAATAGAGACGGAGTTTCACCATGTAGGCCAGGCTGGTCTCGAACTCCTGCCTCAAGTGATCCACCCACCTCCACCTCCCAAAGTGCTGGGATTACACAATGAATTGTATATCTTTAAATGAACAAATGGATGTTATTTGAATTAAAACTGAAATTTTAAAATAAGGTCTTTGGAATTTTAACCTTAGAAATGATATAATAATTAGTAATTTAATTTTGATTATAAATTTTTTGTCCTAGCTTTATGGAGAACATAAAATCAGAAAACTGGGCTTATAACTGTAATTCAGAATTGAGAATATACATAATGTACAGATCAAATATTAAGTAATAAGAAATCTCAAAAGGTACATACATTTTAGAAAAAAGGCACTTTTAAGAGTTATTATTAGGCAGAGCAGAATTTTAGGAGCAAAGGCTCCACACATCTTACCTCCATAAGAGTTTCCCTGAGATTTAATCTTTTTTCTATAAGTTGATCATGTTCCTTAAGAAAGGTGCAGAGAAACAAACTGAGATTTTGAATAAAGTTCTGTTCATCATCTTTTCCATTTGAGTACGCAAGTCGAATATTTGTATTTAAAGGAAGCATCTGCAGATTTTTAAAGGGACGATCAGTTTGCATTTTATAAAACAACAAAAGACACTTATATTTTATTATTACTTTTTTGAGACAAGGTCTCACTCTGTCCAGGCTGGAGTGCAGTGGTATGACCAAAGCTCACTGCAGCCTCCACCTCCTAGGCTCAATCAGTCCTCTCACCTCAGCCCCTCCCGAGTAGCTGGAACCACAGGATGTGCTATCACACTAAGCTAATTTTTAACATTTTTGTAGAGACGGTATCTTGTTATGTTGTCCAGGCTGGTCTTGAACTCCTGGCACAAGCAATCCTCCCACCTCAGCCTCCCAAAGTGCTGGGATTAAAGGTGTGAGCTATTGCACTCAGCCAACACTATTATTTTTAAGCCCTAATATCCCAACACCCTTTTGCTAATATTAAACCACATACAGAACTCCTAGGTCTGGTATACCTATTCTTAGATCTCTAGGACCTAGATTTTGACTCTTCTCAAATAAATTAAAGGCCGCTATCACAGCCTTTAAATTTTTCTAGTATTGGACTTACCCTTTCTCACTGACATTGAAAATGTAAGAATAATCAATTCATTCATTCACATCACAAACATACACAGTAATCTATCTTTCCTTGTTTTTTAAAAGAGACAGGGATTTGCCCTGTCATCCAGGCTGGAGTGCAATAGTGTGACCATAGCTCATTTTAACGTTGAATTAATGGGCTCAAGCGATCCTATTGCCTCAGCCTCCAGAGTAGGTGGAATTACAGGTGTGCAACACCACAGCTAGCTATTTTTTAAATCTTTCGTAGCGATGGTCTGGTTATGTTGTCCTGGCTGGTCTCAAACTTCTGGCATCAACTGGTCCTCCCATTCTGGCATCCCAAAGTTCTGGGATTACAGTATTAACCACCATGCCTGGCCATGAACACAGTATTATGAATAACCTTCTAGATCATTTAATAGATAACCAATCAAACTAGGGCTGAAAAAAATTCCTTCAGACACAATGTTAGGAACAAGTCCCAGGTTTCCCACTGTCTGGTCAGGTATCTCCCAAAAGACCAAGCTCCTAAAGTGTGTAGAAATAAATTACCACAACACACCCCAAACCTGAATTTTAAGAAATTTTTGGAAACGTCATAAAAATTTGTAGCTTACTACAAATTTTATGTAATAAACACAAGATTATGGCTTATCTATGATACGTTGTTCTAAAATAACTCATTTGGAATTTGGTATTTTCTAAGGCACTAAAATTATTCAGCCAATTTTCAAGATAGTATTATATTACCTGCTTTAGTTGCATCATTGTCAGAGTAAATAGCGTTACAAATTGTTCTTCATATTGGCTTACACTCACACCAGCAATCTCAGTGAGGCACTTCAGAGAGACATTTCGAAACATTGGAACATTCAGGAACTATTTAAAAGGGGGGAGGGAACCATAAAATTAATTGGCCTGACACACACTTTACTTAAAATTCACAATTAAAAGGAAAAAGGTTTTAACAATATAGGGGTAGACGTCAAAAACAGGCCAAGTGAATGAACATATTTTATCATGCAGATACACTGAGAGGGAATTTTATTGCCTACCCAGTATACAGTAAATGCTTTAGGAGCAAACTGTTTTTTTGAGACAGAGTCTCGCTCGCCCAGGCTGGAATGCAGGGGCTTGATCAAGGCTCACTGCAACCTCACCTCTTGGGTTCAAGCGATTCTCCTGCCTCAGCCTCTCGAACAGCTGGGACTACACGCGCATGCCACCACGCCTGGCTAATTTTTGTATTTTTAGTAGAGACAGGGTTTCGCCATGTTGGGCCAGGCTGGTCTCGATCTCCTGACCAAAGTGCTGGGATTACAGGCATGAGCCACTGCGCGTGGCCTAAACTGCTTTCTTTTGATGTGTCCTTAGACATCTAAAGTAACAAGGCTCCTTAACTACTTTCCTAGAATCTGTGATATGACTTTTAGGAATGTTATACTTTCTGAGTAATTACACAGGACCTAAAACTTGTGATTGCTTAGAATTTTGGGAAATGGTCAATATATCTAAGAGTAATAAGAATATGGGAAAATTGGCTTATATTTTCTATTGTTGAGAAGATAAACAGTTATTGTCTGGGGTTGGAAATCAGGGGGCATTAAAACCTTAAAAATAAACATACCTAATAATCTGGTAATTAAACATTAAAATATTTAAATAAATTAATGTTTGGACAATTGCATAATATCTTATGTCTGAGAATGTTCTCTGTAGGACTGTTGACAATAGAAAGGTTTTTACATAACTTAATTAAGCAATAAACTGATCATTCAAATACTATAAATCCATATTATGTTACCAAACTAAACTATGAAGTTGAAGAGGTCAAGTTATAAAGTTCCAATTAGATACTTAATTTATTCATTATATCAGTCAAGAAAACATCTGAAAATATAATACTACCAACTGGTAACAGTGATTATCCCTGGATAAACCACTGTAGAACTTTATTTATTTTGAGACAGGGCTTGCTCTGTTGCCCAGGCTGGAGTGCAGTGGCACGATCTCGGCTCACTGCACCTTCTGCCTCCTGGGTTTGAGATTCTCCTGCCACAGCCTCCCGAGTAGCTGGGACTACAGGCATGCACCACCAGGCCTGGCTGTTTTGTATTTTTAGTAGAGATGGGTTTCACCATGTTGCCCAGGCTAAACTGTTATAGAACTTAAAGAAGACATAACAGGTTATCAATTTTAAATTATCAGTTAAAAGATGAACTTTTCATTTTTCAGAAATAGCACTTGACTTACCTCACTGTAACTTACTCAACTAAAAGATAGCAATATAATCAAATCCACTGTTCAAAATGAATTCATAAAATTACATGGTCTAAGTGGCAGAATCAGATTTGAAACTCACTTTAAATAATTTACTACGTGTGAATATGGGAAATTTCTTCTGAGCAGCGTCCTCATGTTAGAAACAAGGTTGAATAAGGTTTAGAATGCAGAGATCAGAGCTTTACATGTGAAAAGAATATATGTGGCTATCCAGTGACAAATAACTGAAATGTATTCACTGTACCTTATAAATCAATGTGCTGATTAATTTGGTCTCAAAAATATATCCCAGGGGAATCCAGTTCAGAAATCTGAGCAATGTTTCCAAGGTTGCATGTACAAGTGGAGCATTTTGAGAATTTTCCTATAACAAAACACACTTGTAAATAATTGCTTTCCTATTATTGTTATTTTTAAAAATGAAATTAAAAACACTTACCATTACAAACTGACACAGTTGAAATATCTGTGAGAATTCATTGCACATGCTAAAAAAAAAAAACCATAAAAATATCAGATTTAGAAGACACAGAAATAAGTATCAGTTATCTATAATACTAATAAAAATGGTTAAGGCCCAGTACAGTGGCTCATGCCTGTAATCGCAGAACTTTGGGAGGCCACAGCAGAAGGATTGTTTGAGACCAGCCTGGGCAACCCAAGGGGAAAAACATTTCCTAATGACTACAACAAATGTTTAAAACTTAATGGAAGGGTACCTATAGTTTATACCGGTTGCTTACTATTAGAGGCAAATCTAGTTTTCTGTTTTGTTTTAAAAAGAACACTATTGTTAACAATTGGGGAACTGACAAGAAGCAGAGACAATAACTGATTTGAGGCCAGGTGCCGTGGCATGCACCTGCAGTCGTAGCTATTTGGGAGACTGAGGCAAGAAAATCGCCTCAATCCAGGAGGCGGGGGTTGTGGTGAGCCAAGATTGTGCTGCTGCACTCCACCCCAGGCAACAGAGCAAGACTTGTCTCAAAATAAAATAAAATAACTAATAAGTATGTTTGGACACAAATCATTTGCTTAGAACCTATTAACTAGTTACCATACAAAACAATTCCTGAAGCGTATCTTTAACAATTCATTTTTCAACCTTCAGAGGTAAATTATTAGGCCCCGTCTAAGACTATTTCTTAATCTGCAGTTGAAAACTACTACAAGCAATTTAACATATTACTGATCATAGTTCCTTAAAATATCTACAATTTACATCCAAACTGCTTGAAATTGTTTGAGAAATCACTTTAAAATTCTAAAACATAATTATTACTTGCCTGTCTTTTAAATGCTTAGATTTGACTTGGGTTATCTGTCCACTAGAGAAATCAAATACTTCTTCACTCAAGAGTTTAAGAATCACCATATTATTTTGACAGAGACTTTCGCTGGTCCTACTTGCTCCAACAATATCACTGATAAAAGTTGGCCAATGTTTGGGCCATTCTTGTTTCAGTATCTAAAATAAGACATGAAATGTTAATCGCACTTCATTTCTCAAAGGCAAATAAAACAAACTTCAAAGAAATTATGTAATGGATAAAGGCAGGAGTAAGGATAAACCACTTTTCATTTTCTCCTCCTTTATTAAAGGAAGAAATGTGCCACCCTCTTCACCATACAGGGTAGAAAACAAAACACAGATAAAGTCTTTTATCTTAATCACCCTAGGACCCTTTTCAATTATCCTAATGAAAGGTCCAATTTGTCTAATGGGTCTGTCTGTGTATTAGTGTCTGCCTGATAGATATGTAGAAATTATTCTAGGAGGCCGGGTGCAGTTGCTCACACCTGTAATCCCAGCACTTTGTGGGGAGCCAAGGTGGGCAGATCACTTGAGGCCAGGAGTTTGAGAACAGCCTGGCCAGGCTGGGCGTGGTGGCTCATGCCTGTAATCCCAGCACTTTGGGAGGCCGAGATGGGAGGATCACGAGGCCAGGAGTTCAAGACCAGCCTGGCCAACATGGTAAAACCCTCTCTACTAAAAATACAAAAATTAGTGAGGTGTGATGACGGGTGCCTGTAATCCCAGCTGCTCAGCAGGCTGAGGCAGGAGAATCTCTTGAACCTGGGAGGCAGAGGTTGCAGTGAGCCGAGACCAGGCCACTGCACTCAAGCCTGGGCAACAGGATGAGACTCTGTCTCAAAAAAAAAAAAAAAAAAAAAAAAAAAAAAGCAGCCTGGCCAACATGGTGAAACCCCATCTCTACTAAAAATACAAAAATTAGCCAGGGGTGGTGGCGTGGGCCGGTAGTCTCAGCTACTCTGGGAGGCCAAGGTAGAACTGCTTGAACCTGGGAGGTGGAGGTTGCAGTAAACTAAGACAGTGCCACTGCACTCCAGCATGGGCGACAGAGCGACACTCCGTTTCAAACAAGAAAAAAAGAAATTATCCTAGGAGACTCAAGGATCTAACTATCGGTGATAAAAAGTGACCGGTTAAGACAGCTTATTATTGGATGAAATTTGAGCCTTGAAATATAGTAGGGTTTGGATATATGAATTTGGAAGAAAGGAGGCACTGCAATCGGGGCCTGAATAAACTTTTAACCAAAAGCCTCATGAACTGCATTATATTTGTATGCAAGTCTGGACTATTTATGGCACACACAAGAGATTTTTCAGATTATAAAAATACATGTTAACCTTCTTTATATTCTCTCCTCTCTCTCCCCATTCAGAGAAGGGCTAACAGAAAGCTCTAAAGTATAATAAGAGCTGGAGTTAATTACTGAATACACTAAAATTTTTGGAAACTTGGATGTTTCTAAATCTTATCTAAATAGAAATTACTGTTTTTTCCCCCACACATACCAGGGTTCTCTGGAAAAAAATTTATGGTATTACTATAGAAAACAGATAAACATAAAAATTATAAATTTAGTCTACATAGACAGTTTAAGGACTAAGCATGGAAATCAATTAGAAGGACGAGGAAATCAAAGGACAGAGAGATACATGCAAAGGAAATATGCACAGGCATATCAGAAAATTAAAAAACAAACAATCCGGCCAGGTGCAGTGGCTCACACCTATAATCCCAGCACTTTGGGAGGTCGAGGTGGGTGGATCACCTGAGGTCAAGAGTTTGAGACCAGCCTGGCCAACATGGTGAAACCCTGTCTCTACTAAAAATACAAAAAATTAGCCAAACGTGGTGGCAAGCACCCGTAATTCCAGCCACTCAGGAGGCTGAGGCAGAACAATCGCTTGAATCCGGGAAGCAGAGGCTGCAGTGAGCCGAGATCGTGCCACTGCACTCCAGCCTGGGCAACAGAGCGAGACTGTCTCCAAAAAAAAAAAAAAAGAAAAGAAAAGAAAAAAGATAAAAAAGAATCCAACATAAGAGTCCAGTCCACACTGCAGCCACATAAATGATGGCTTTAACGTTATTTGATGATTCCTGCCACAGCAAATTAACATTCAAGTACTAGACAGTACGTTACCTATTATTGTAAGAATGCTATCACTACTTCTGCAAAATATTAGTATACTTTATTTCCTAAGTAGGTCAAACATTTTGTTCAAATAATAAGCATAATTCTTCTAAGGAAAACAGTTAAGTTAAAGCTTACCTGAACAAGGATCATATTTAATTTTCCGATATACACCTTTTCTTTCTAAGGAAAAGTAAAAGATTAAATGAGAGCCTGAGGTAAGTATAAATAAGAATATAACCATAGACAATCCTCCTAACAAATGATTACAGCTCTACTGCAAATGACTGACTGTGCATATGTGTGACTATGTGTCTTGACAGAATTAGGCTGTAGTCAGACTCAATATCTAAATTATTTTATGCTCTCCCAATAAGCTCCAAAATAAACTCTTACCTCTACACAAGTTGGGTCAGATGACGTCTTGATAATGAGGCCAACAACGTATTTTTTTATTCCTATTAAAAAAATTGCACGTAATAAAAAAATTGTTGAGCTCTTTTGTAGCATGCAAATAAATTCTGAGAACTAATTAATGTGGGAATGGAAAGACTAAGTAAAATCAGTTAATATAATCTAATCCCGTCACCAGTATTGGCATTTAAAAAGAATTCCGGCCGGGTGCGGTGGCTCATGCTAGTAATCACAGCAATTCTTTGGGAGGCTGAGGTGGGTGGATCACCTGAGGCCAGGAGTTCGAGACCAGCCTGACCAACATGGTGAAACCCTGTCTCTACTAAAAATACAAAAATTAACTGGGCGTGGTGGCGGGTGCCTGTAATCCCAGCTACTCGGGAGGCTGAGGCAGGAGAATCATTTGAATCCGGGAGGCGGAGGTTGCAGTGAGCAGAGATCACATCATTGCACTCCAGCCTGGGCAACAGAGCGAGACTTAAAAAATTCAATGAATTTAATGTGCTATTCATACTTTTAAAGACGGGATCTGGCATTGTTGCCCAGGTTGGTCTTAAACTCATAGGCTCAAGTGATCCTCCTGCCTGGGCCTCCCAAAGTGCTGGAATTACAGGATCAAGCCAACACGCCCAGCCTATAACAAACTGCTATTCCAGTTTCTTTCATCGTAATTTGGTTTCATGTGTTTCTTTTTTTTTTTTTTTTTTTTTTTTTTTTTTTTTTTTTTTTTGAGACAGAGTCCTGTTATGTCACCCACACTCGAGTGCAGTGGCACAATCTTGGCTCACTGCAACCTCTGCCTCCCAGGTTCAAGTGATTCTCCTGCCTCGGGCTCCCGAGTACAGGCATCAACCACCATGTCTGGCTAATTTTTGTATTTTCAATAAGAGACAAGGTTTCACCATGTTGGCCAGGCTGATCTTGAACTCCTGACCTCAAGTGATCCGCCCTCTTCGGCCTCCCAAAGTGCTGGGATTATAGGTGTGAGCTACTGCACCCAGCCTTTTCTTTTTTTTGGAGACAGTCTTGCTCTGTTGCCCAGGCTGGAGTGCAGAGGCGCAATCTTGGTTCACTGCAACCTCTGCCTCCACCTCCTGGGTTCAAGCAATTGTCCTGCCTTAGCATCCTGAGCAGCTGGGATTACAGGCACGCACCACCACATCCAGCTGCTTTTTTTTTTTTTTGAGACAGAATCTCGCTCTGTCGCCCAGGCTGGAGTGCAGTGGCGCGATCTCGGCTCAGTGCAAGCTCCGCCTCCCGGGTTCATGCCATTCTCGTGCCTCAGCCTCCCAAGTAGCTGGGACTACAGGCGCCCGCCACCATGCTCGGCTATTTTTTTGTATTTTTAGTAGAGATGGGGTTTCACCGTGTTGGCCAGGATGGTCTCGATCTCCTGACCTCGTGATCTGCCTGCCTCGGCCCCACAAAGTGCTGGGATTACAGGCGTGAGCCACTGCGCCCGGCACACCCAACTACTTTTTGTATTTTTATAGAGACGTGTTTTCACCATGTTGGCTAGGCTGGTCTGGAACTCCTGACCTCAAGTAATCCGCCTGCCTTGGCCTCCCAGACTGCTGGGATTATAGGCATGAGCCACCACGCCTGGCCCAAACTTCTAACCCATAATAATTTATTGATGGCTTGGGCACAGTGGCTTACTCCTGTAATCCTAGCACTTTGGGAGGATGAAGCGGGTGGATCGCTTGAGGCCTAGAGGCGGAGGCTGCAGTGAACTGAGATTGTGCCACTGCACTCCAGCCTGGGCAACAGAGCGAACTCTTGTCTCAAAAATGAATTAATATACGTGTTTTATTTTCCACTATACATTAATTGCAACATTAAGCTCATATTAGAAATACAACATTGACTTCACACACACAATGTTAAAAAAAAAAAGAGGGAAGTTTAGGAAAAAAGTTTTCATTTCAAATGCTCTTTACTTATGGATCTCTTCATAGTAAAACCTACTCTTTAAACAGTTAAGACATGATACTCATATCCTTGATTTTAATTTGCATCATGTAGAATTTGCTGAGCATCTACTATAGGTTCCATTCTCCAAAATCACAGGGTTCAAGAGTGTTGCAGAATGTTAAATTCTTAGAACATTTTTAAAGGAAAAGTAGTGTGGTACACCTATATTGAAACACTAAAAGGATATGAAGTAGCAACCCTAATTGAACTAATTACTATTTCCTACTATGTAAAATTAACAATTACAAATACTCTCACATCTGTTCATTTTACGTTTTGTCACCAAATCAGTTAAATTATGAAGATTTTTCATTTTCATAGCTTTCAGATTTTTGGAAAAGCAGTTAAAGGTTGTAGAGCTGTATGTTCCAAGCCTCATCTGGCATATATAGAACTGAGTGAAATTTTCGTTGAAAAGAAAAATAAAAAATTTAGTCATTAGAATTAGCAGGCAACTGACAACTTGAAGGCAGCAAAATGCTTGTGAGATTGTGTAACTATGAGCTAATGTATTAAATTCACTTTCAAACTATGGTTCTTCAATGGCACTTAATTATATAATTTTTATTAACTATGACAACACTAGCCATTTCCCACAATATCCCAAATAAAATATTTCTGTAACAGTAATTATGGAAAGACTTTCCTAATTATGAAAAAATATTACTAATGCAGTAAAGCAACATAATACATGTAAGAGAAATCTAATGGTGTTAAGTGTCAATATGCATAGTAACATTTATGCTACAAATACATAAAATGAATAGGGAAATGGAAAATATATTTTTTACATTTTGTTTTAAAGACAGGGTCTTGGTCTGTTGCCCACACTAGAATGCAGTGGTGCCATCACAGCTCACTGCAGCCTTGAACTTCTGGGCTCAAGCGATCCTCCTGCCTCAGCTAGCTGAGTAGCTGGGACCACAGGTGCTTAGGACCATGCCTAGCTGATTTTTCCTGGTCTCATTGTTGCTGGGGCTGGGCTTGAACTCCAAACCTCAAGCAATCCTCCTGCCTTGGCCACATTTTACGTTGGGATTACAGGCCTGACCCACCATACCCAGCCTAATACTATTTTTAAAAACAAAAAGTAGGAAATCAATTTTCCTTTTAAATGAACACTAAATTATAAGAATTAACTTGGGTAATCTATGCAACATTCTCACTTTTTTTTTTTTTTTGAGATGGAGTCTTCCTCTGTCTTCCAGGCTGGAGTGCAGTGGTGTGATCTAGGCTCATTGACACGGCCGCCTCCTGGGTTCAAGTGATTCTCCTGCCTCAGCCTCCTGAGTAGCCTGGACTACAGGTACATGCCACTATGTCTGGCTACTTTTTTTGTATTTTTTTTTTTTTTTTGAGACAGAGTCTCACTGTACCCCAGATTGGAGTGCAATGGCATGATCTCAGCTCACTCACTGCAACCTCTGCCTTCCAGGTTTAAGCGATTATCCTGCCTCAGCATCCCAAAGTGCTGGGATTACAGACGTGAGCCACTGCAACTGGCTTTTTTTTGTATTTTCACTAGAGATGGGGTTTCACCATTTTGGCCAGGCTGTCTCGAACTCCTGACTTCAGGTGATCCGCCCACCTCGGCCTCCCGAAGTGCTGGGATTACATGAGCCACCGCACCTGGCTGATTCTGACTCTTATAGTAATATTTTACTTCAAACTACTTTCCGTATGTCCTTAATGCTCACTACATCTAATCAATAATTCCGATAGTACTGACCCTTTTGTTCCTTACAGATTATTATCAATAAAACCCCCATGCAGGTACAGTGGACTAGAAGCTCTGATTGCCTAGTACAAGGATTATTTGATCAAGTACCATTGTTCATTCCCCAAATCCCTTCCTCAAGGCTTGCCAAATAAATAAATAAATAAATAAATAAACACAGGTCAATTAAGAATAGCATTCCAGCCGGACAGGTGGCTCAAGCCTGTAATCCCAACACTCTGGAAGGCCGAGGCAGGCAGATTACTTGAGGTCAGGAGTTCCAGACCAGCCTGGCCAACATGGTGAAACCCTGTCTCTAATAAAAATACAACAAAATTAGCCAGGCATGGTGGCACGCGCCTGTAATCCCAGCTACTCAGGAGGCTGAGGCACGAGAATCATTTGAACCCAGGAAATGGACAATGCAGTAAGCTGAGATCGCGCCACTGCACTCAAGCCTGGGTGACAGAGCAACACTCTGTCTCAAAAACAACGACAAAAAATTCCAACTGTAGGCCAGGAGCAGTGGCTCACGCCTGTAATCCCAGCTACTTGGGAAGCTGAGGCAGGAGAAACGCTTGAACCCGGGAGCCGGAGGTTGCTCTGAGCCAAGATCGTGCCACTGCACTCCAGTCTGGGTAACAGAGCAAGACTCCGTCTCAGGAAAAAAAAAAAAAAAAAAAAAATCCAATTTTGTAAACTGCACTTAAAAATAAATTAGCACACTCAAGCCTGGGTGACAGAGCGAGACTCCATCTCAAATAAATAAATAAATAAATAAATAAATAAACAAATAAGCAAGCAATGATATAATACATATCTAGGTAGAAAATCGAAATGTTTCTAAGTAGCAGAAACAGCTCAGTTTGAAATTTGACAGAAAAGGACCCATTACTGGTCTCTGACTTTTTGTGCTAAATAAATTAGTGTGTCTCAGTTGCAAAATAGACATTTACATAACACATTTCAATTTCTTTAAATTGGCTTTCTAAGCTCTTCCTTAAAAAGCTTGACACAAAAGGTGAAGAAGGCCAGGCGCGGTGGCTCACACCTGTAATCCCAGCACTTTGGGAGGCCGAGACGGGCAGATCACTTGAGGTCAAGAGTTCAAGACCAGCCTGGCCAACGTGGTGAAACCTCGTCTCTACTAAAAATACAAAAAATAGAAACAAAAAAATTTAGCTGGGCGTGGTGGCATGTGCCTGTAGTCCCAGCTACTTGGGGAGACTGAGGCAGGAGAATCGCTTGAACCCAAGAGGCAGTTGCAGTCAGCCAAGATTGTGCCACTGCACTCCAGCTTGGGTGACAGAGGGAGACTCCATCTCAAAAAAAAAAAAAAAAAAAAAAAAGGTGAAGAAAACAATATAAAAATCAAAAACAAGTCAGGCATGATGGCTCACACCTGTAATCCTAGAGCTTTGGAAGGCTGACATGGGAAGAGGGTTTGAGGAAACGAGTTTAAGACCAGCTTGGGCAACACAGCAAGGCCCCATTTCCACAAAAAATAAAAAAATTAGCTAGGCACAGTGGTTCGTGCCTATACTCCTAGCTACTTGAGCTGTGGCAGAATTCTACCCATCACCCAGGAGATTGAAGTTACAATGAGCTATGATTGTGTCACTGCACTACAGCCTGGGCAACAGAGGGGATCTCTGTCTCTTTTTAAAATCAAACAAGGCAGCCGGGCACAGTGGCTCAAGCCTGTAATCCCAGTACTTTGGGAGGCTGAGGTGGGCAGATCATGTGAGGCCAGGAGTTCGAGACCAGCCTGGCCAACATGGCAAAACCTTGTCTCTGCTAAAAATACAAAAATTAGCTCAGCATGGTGGCTTGTGCCTGCAGTCCCAGCTACTCGGGAGGCTGAGGCAGGAGAAGTGCTTAAACCTGGGAGGCGGAGAAAGAGAAGAGAAAGGTGCATTCCTAGGGAGCTGAAATTGTGCCACTGCACTCCAGCCTGAGTGGCAGATCAAGGCTCCATATCATTAATTAATTAATTTCAAATAAAGGTTCTCATTGAAGTTGTGTGTCTTTGATAAGTCCTGATGTTGCCAACAGGATCTTCAATGGATCAGATACTGACTTAGCATTCGTACAATCTAGCAGCCCAAGACCCTATTCTTCTCAATATAAATGAAAAAAATTCACATCCGAAGTTGGTAGGTCAGGTTGGGCATGGTGGCTCACACCTGTAATCCCAGCACTTTCAGAGACCACGGCAGGTGGATCACCTGAGGCGGAATTCAAGACCAGCCTGGCCAACATAGTGAAACCCTGTCTCTAATGCAGGAGGCTCCATTTCAAAAAAATAAAAATAAAAAACAAAGTCGGTGGGTCAAATGCTCTAGGTGTTTCTTGGAAAGCCATATAAAATTTATTCAAAATTTAATACACACCTGTAGAAATGCCTAACCACTTACTGAAAGGCAGCTTATGACATGTAAATGTTCCAAATGCAAGGGTTAATGCATACGTCTTAATATTCCAGCTCTATTGCTCAATAAAGAAAAATGTGTTTAACAGTCCCATTTCAAATAAAAACACAGCAATATCAAATAGTCACTATAAACTTGCAACTGCATAGTATCAACTTCAGCAAGCTAAAAAGATGAGATTTAAATAAACCTCAAGCTAACTTAGAAGGTACACACCATCTGCCAAATTCTTTACACAGCAATAATCTTATCCCTCAGAAACACCTTGTAAACACTGGATACTCAATGATAGTGTAAAAAGCACACATTATTGAACCTGATTTTTATATGAACAGAATTCACTAAAACTCTGTAAAATATTGAGAACAAATTAATTCAAATGGTGTCATATTCCCATCGAAGCAACTCAATCTTCAAGTCATACAGTTGTACATCAGCATCTTACATAGTCAGTGATAGTCATGCAGTAAACATTTTCAACCAAATAAGGATCTGACTTATTAAGAGAAAGATGCATTCCTACAAAAATCCTTAAAATGTGGCAGTCCATGTTACATATTCCAATTCCTCTCCTTCCCAGCAGCTAATTTTCACGTACAGTTTAAGTACCCCAAATCTGAAATCTGAAACATTCCAATATCTGCAAGATTGACTGACTGATTGAGATCGAGTTTCACTCTTGTGGCCCAGGCTGGAGTGCAATGGTTCAATCTCTGCTCACTGCAGCCTCCGCCTCCCGAGTTCAATCAATTCTCCTGCCTCAGCCTCCCAGAGTAGCTGGGATTACAGGTGTCCGTCACCACGCCCAGCTAATTTTTTTTTTTTTTTTTTTAGGTAAAGACAAGGTTTCACTATGTTGGCCAGGCTGTTCTCCAACTCCTGACCTCAAGTAACCCACCTGCCTCGGCCTCCCAAAGTGCTGGGATTACAGGCATGAGCCACCACGCCCGACCCCAAATCTGCAAGTTTTAAAGCACCAACATGGCACTAAAAGGAAATGCTCAGGTTGAGTGATGTGGCTCACGCCTGTAATCCCAACACAAGGCGGGCGGATCACCTGAGGTTTGGAGTTTGTGACCAGCCTGACCAACATGAAGAAACCCTGTCTCTACTAAAACTACAAAATTAGCCAGGCGTGGTGCCGCATGACTGTAATCCCAACTACTCGGGAGGCTGAGGCAGGAGAATCGCTTCAATCCAGGAGGCGGAGGTTGCAGTGAGTTGAGATAATGCCATCGCACTCCAGCCTGGGCAACAAGAGCGAAACTCTGTCTCAAAAAAAAAAGGAAATGCTCATTGGGCTATTTCAGTTTTGGAATGCTTAACTAGTGAGCATAATGCAAATATTCCAAAATCTGAAAAAGTCCGAAGTCTGGAACACTTCTCATTCCAAGCATTTCCAGTAAGAGGCAGTCAATCTGCACCACAGAAAATGGTTTAAGGCTTTTGATACACTATTAAAAATGTAAATTACAAACAGGAAAAAGCAAAGTTCAATCTAGTTTCGAATCAATTTCAGTTTAAACATTTGTTTATTCCATAAGCTAAAAAAATGTAAATTTGGTACATTTCTACATCAATGCTATATATAATTGAAATGTTTATTACAAATATCAGTCCACGAAAACATCAAAATTGGCTGGATGTGGTGGCTCATGCCTGTAATCCTAGCGCTGTGGGAGGCCGAGGTGGGTGGATCACTTGAGGCCAGGAGTTTGTGAGACCAGCCTGGCCAACATGGTGAAACCTGTCTACTAAAATACAAAAAAACAGCCAGGCATGGTGGTGCACACCTGTAGTACCAGCTGCTCTGGAGGCTGAGGCACAAGATTCGCTTCAATCCGGGAGGCAGAGGTTGCAGTGAGCCAAGATTGTACTACTGCACTCCAAGCAGCCTGGGCGACAGCGTGAGACTATCTCAAAACAAAACAAAAAACACGCAAAATCGATCTTTGGAAAGATGGTCAATAAAATAGTGATCTGCTCTCTTTACTTACACAAGGGTATACAGGATATTATTACTACTGTTCTCTCAATGAAATATTAATAAGAACAATGCCAGATGGAAGACAAACAGCTAACAATAATTCTAAAGCAGGAGTTAAGTTAGGGTTCCCACAGATAATCTAGAATTTAACCTGCTTTGATAATGTTAAGAGAAATGGATCCATATGCACATCCACCATTCTTAAATGGATGTTTATGGCCTCAAACACACTGAACAAAAAATCTAGAAGATTAAAATTTTATTAAAATTGACAGGAGCATCACTCATGATAGCCAAAAGGTGAAAGCAGGTCGAGCACAGTAGCTCTTGACTGTAACCTAAACACTTTAGGAGGCTGAGGCAGAAGATCGCTTGAGCCCAGGAGTTCAGGACCAGCCTAGGCAACATAGCGAGACCCCATCTCTACAAAAAATAGAAACAGTGAGCCAGGTATGATTCGTGCGCACGTAGTCCCAGTTATGCAGGAGACTGATGCAGGAGGATTGCTTGAGCCCCGGAAGTTGAGGCTAGAGTAAGCCATGATCCCGCCACTGCACTCCAGCTTGGGCGACAGAGCGAGACCTTATCTCAAAAAGAAAAAAAAAAAGGTACATGGATGTAAGCTAGGGATCAAACACTGTTAGGTATCAAGCATAGGCCTTTCATGGAGGCCTGTAATCAAAATACTTGGAATGGGGCAAATTGTTACATTAACCAGAAATGGAAATATTATTCCTGTCAATCATATACAATGTGCCTGGAAATACTGCTTTCTTTTCTTTATTTTTTAGACAGAGTTTCGCTCTTGTTGCCCAGGCTGGAATGTAATGGCACAATCTCAGCTCACTGCAACCTCCACCTCCCAGGTTCAAGCAATTCTCCTGCCTCAGCCTTCAGAGTAGCTGGGATTACAGGAATGCACCACCACGCCCAGCTAATTTTTTTGTATTTTTAGTAGAGACGGGGTTTCACCCCGTCAGGCTGGTCTCGAACTCCCAACCTCAGGTGATCCGCAGGCCTCAGCCTCCCAAAGTCCTGGGATTACAGGCAAGAGCCACTGTGCCCAGCCTATCTTTTGAGATATTATTATCACTCTGTTGCCCAGGCTGGAGTGCAGTGGTGCAATCAATCAGGGCTCGACCTCCTGCCTGGACTCAAATGATTCTCCCGCCTCAGCCTCCTGAGTAGCTGAAACTACAGGGGCACTCGACTATATACTGCGAGTTTTTTGTATTTTTAGTAGAGAGAGGTCTAACTATCTTGTCCTGGCTGATCTTGAATTTCTGGGCTCAAGAGAGCCTCTCAAACTCCTGGGATTGCAGGCCTCAATCACTGTGCCTGGCCTGCCTTGTTTTTTTTAGAAATGAAAAACATAATTTATAGCTTAAAGATATTTCTTTTTCTTTTTTTCTTTTTTTGAGACAAAGTCCTGCTCTGTCACCCAGGCTGGAGTGCAGTGGCGTGATCACAGCTCACTGCAGCCTCCACCTCCCTGGTCCAAGCAACTCCCCTGCCGCAGCCTAACGAGTAGCTGGGATTACAGGCACATGCCACCACGCCCGGCTAATTTTTTTTGTATTTTTAGTAGAGACGGGGTTTCACCACGTTGGCCAGACTGGTCTTGAACTCCTGACCTCAGACAATTGCCTGCCTAGGCCTCCCAAAGTGCTGGGATTACAGGCGTGAGACATCGCACCAGGCCTTAAGTACACTTCTTACATTATCCTACCATGGTTTAAATACTGACAAAAAATGATTTGGAATGCCTGTCAATTCTCTGAGATTAGACTGATAATTTTTGCTCCCATCTCTAACACTGTATTCTGTAGGATTTCTCATGAATTTGTTTTAGATGCAAGGACTTAAGTCTAAATATTTACATTTTCTTTTCAAAATCATAAATGAAACAATCACCTCTGAGTAACACTATCAACTTATTAGAAACTTACATTATCACCTAGTTCTGAAAATTTCTCAAGGAAATTAGGAAATAGGGTTTCTGCTCTGAATTCCATAGTCAAGGAACTATGAAAAGACTAAACACCACACATACAGGGAAAAGCAGCAGAAATATTAAATTCCAAGAGCTTTTGCAGAATTGAGGTGTTTTCTCACAACAGGAAGGGAAAGTGAGTTTGAACTGGGCTTTGACTAGCTGGATTAAACTACACGTTCAAGAGATAAGTGAACAATGGCAATTCTCTATATTAGCAAGAAACAATCAGGAATTGACATTAAAGATGTTCATTCTCTCCAAATGCATCCATAGATCCAAAGCAATCTCAATAAAAATTTCAGGACAGTTTTTGTTGAAATTTGCCACATTTCACTCTAAAATTTTTATGGAACAACAAAAAACCAACAATAGCCAAACCTTTTAGAAACAAAGTTGGGGAGCTTGGTGTGGGAGCTCACACATAATCCCAGCACTTCGGGAGGTTGAGACTGGCGGATCACTTGAAGTCAGGAGTTCAAGACCAGCCTGGCCAACATGGGGAAATCCCATCTCTACTAAAAATACAAAAATTAGCCGGGTGTGGTGGTGTGCACCTGTAATCCGGCAGGTGGAGTTTGCAGTGAGCCGAGATCGCGCCACTGTACTCTGGCTGGGAGACAGAGCATGACTCTGTCTCAAATAAATATATAAACCTTGACCCTTACCTCACCTCATATATAAAAATTAAGTAAAATGAATCACATGATGCTTTTTTCAGACAGGGTCTTTGTCACCCAGGCTGGAGTGCAGTGGCATGATCTCGGCTCACTGCAACCTCCACCTCCCGAACTCAAGCATTCCTCCCACCTTAGCTTACCGGCAGTCGGGACTACAGGTGCATGCCACCATGCCTGGCTAATTTGTCTGTATTGTTTCCGCCTGCCTTGGCCTCCCAGTGTTGGGATTACAATTGTGAGCTACTGTGCCCAGCCAAATCACAGATCTTAATGCAAGAGCTAAAACTATAAAGGTTCTATAAGAAAACTTACAGAGTATCTTTTTTTTTTTTTTTTTTTGAGACAGGGTCTTGCTCTGTCACCCAGGCTGGAGGGCAGTGGTGTGATCTAGGCTTACTGCAGTCTCTGCCTCCCCAGTTCAAGCAATTCACTAACACACCCGGCTAATTTCTGTATCCTTAGTAGAGATGGGGTTTCATCCTGTTGACCAGGCTCGTCTCGAACTGCTGACCTCAAGTGATCTGCCTGCCTCGGCCTCCCAAATTGCTGGAATTACAGGCATGAGCCACTATGCCCGGCCAAAAACTTACGGAAAATCTTAAGTGACCTTTGCATGTCAAAGATTTCTTGAATACAACACAAAAAGCATCAACTATACAAAGAAAAAAAAAACAACACTGATTTTAATCAAAATCTGAAATTTGTGCTCTTCAAAAGACACCATTACAAAAATTAAAAAGGAAGCCACAGACAAAACACTTGCAAAATATACAGTTAACAAAATACTCCTGACTAGAATACAAAGAGCCCTTAGATCTCAATAAGGGAATAGCCCAATAAAAACTGGGCAAAATTAGCCGGGCATGGTGGGCTTACACGCCTGTAATCCTAGCGCTTTGGGAGGCTGAGGCGGGTGGATCACGAGGTCAGGAAATAGAGACCAGTGTGGCTAACATGGTGAAACCCCATCTCTACTACTAAAAATATGAAAAATTAGCAGGGCGTGGTGCTGCGCACATGTAATCCCAGTTACTCAGGAGACTGAGACAGGAGAATCGCTTGAACCCAGGAGGCAGAGGTTGCAGTGAGCCGAGATTGTGCCACCGCACTCCAGCTGGGGCAACAGAGCCAGGCTCCGTCTCAAAAAAAAAAAACTGAGTAAAATTTTTGAACAGACATTTCACCAAAAAACATGCTGGCATGGCAACGAACATGTAAGGATATGTGACGGAACACAGAACAACACTATTCCACATGGAAATTAAGGCCGAGCGCAGTGGCTCATGCCTGTAATCCCAGCACTTTGGGAGGCTGAGGCGGGCTGATTACCAGGTCAGGAGTTCGAGACCATCCTGGCCAACATGGTGAAATCTCGTCTCTACTAAAAATACAAAAAAATTAGCTGGGTGTGGTGGCACATGCCTGTAGTCTCAGCTACTCGGGAGGCTGAGGCAGGAGAATTGCTTGAACCCGGGAGACAGAGGTTGCACTCAGCCGAGATGACGCCACTGCACTCCAGCCTGGGCGACAGAGCAAGACTCTGTCTTAAAAAAAAAAAAAAAAAAAAAAAAAACAAAGAAATTAATACCACCATGAGATGCAATTGTATATGCACTACAATAGACAAACTAAAAACACTGTCTATACCAAGTGTCAGCCGAGATGTGAAACATACTTATACACTGCTGGTGAGATTGACATGACCACTTTGGAATACAGTTGGATGCTTAAACATACACCAAAACATCCATATGGGCCGGGCACAGTGGCTTACGAGTATAATCTCAGCACTGTGAGAGGCCGAAGTGGAGGTTGGGAGTTTGAGACCAGCCAGGCCAATATGGCGAAACTCTATCTCTATTACAAAAAACAAAAATTATGCTGGTGTGGCGGTGCATGCTTGTAATCCCACCTACTTGGGAGGCTGCGGCACAAGAATCGCTTGAACCCAAGAGCCAGAGGTTGCAACGCGCCAAGATCATGACACTGCACTCCAGCCTGGGCGACAGGGTAGTGTGACTGTCTTTAAAAAAAAAAATCCACACAATCCAGCCATTCCACTCTTACCAAACAAGTGACAATAAGCACATGTGGAGAGGGGCAGTGAAGGTGAAAGTAACTGGATAGAGGCAGATCTTGATTATACAGAGGTAGTTTCACAGGAGCATGCACAAGACAAAACTTATCCAACTGTATACTTTAAACCTAATAAATAAGGCAAATACAAAAACTCTCAACGGGCAATATCAATTAAAGGTAACATGTTAAATATCTTCAATACTACAGGAGATCTTCAGCAGGAGTGACCCTATTAGTTCCGTTTCTGAAACTTTGAGACTTTGTGGTGAAAAAATTGTAAAGGACACAGAAAAGTAAGTGTTAGTGAGCTCACTTAGGAAGGTATTTCAGAAATTTCAGGGTATTTTGAGACTGGTATACGGCAATTTGGTGAAATGCAGATATTTCATGAAAAACGGTTGGTAACACACTACTTATTCATACTCAGCATATATAAGCACAGGGCTTCCTATACATTAGCTCTAATGCCCAAAACCTTGCAACACAAACTGAAATATGAGGTCAAATAATATAGCCAGTATTATGGTGCCAATAAATATACCACGTGTCTCACGTCAAAGGAGAGCACTAAATAAAATTTTATGAGTGGATCAGCTTTGGTCTGCCAACTAAAGACATGAAACTGTACAACTCAGAAATTTTAGTGGCCCAACTACTTATAAAAATCCAACCTGGCCGGGCATGGTGGCTCACGCCTATAATCCCAGCACTTTGGGAGGCCGAGGTGGGTGGATCACGAGGTCAGGAGATCGAGACCATCCTGGCTAACACGGTGAAACCCCATCTCTACTTTAAAAAAAAAAAAAAAAAACACAAAAAATTAGCCAGACACGGTGGCAGGCACCTGTAGTCCCAGCTACTCAGGAGGCTGAGGCAGGAGAATGGTGTGAACCCAGGAGGCGGAGTGTCCAGTGAGCCAAGATCTCGCCACTACACTCCAGCCTGGGCGACAGAGCGAAACTCCGTCTCAAAATAAAAACAACAAAAAACCAACCTTGCATGGTGGCACATGCCTATAACCCCAGCTACTCTGGAGGCTAAGGCAGGAGAATCGCTTGAAACCAGGAGGCGGAGGTTGCAGTGAGTGGAGATTGAGCCACTGCCCTCCAGCCTGGGCAACAAGAGCGAAACTCCGCCTCAAAAAAACCAAACCAAACCAAAACAAAAAATCAAACCTTGTAATTATGATCTTTCCACTTTGGATTACTTTTTTCATAAATTCGCTTCTTCTCTATTCAATGTGAGCAAGTGTGGGTTTTTTTTTGAGACGGAGTTTCGCTCTTGGTGCCCAGGCCGTAGTGCAATGGCGCGATCTCAGCTCACCGCGACCTCTGCCTCCCGGGTTCAAGCAATTCTCCTGCCTCAGCCTCCCCAATAGCTGGGATTACAGGCATGCGCCACCACGCCTGGCTAATTTTGTATTTGTAGTAGAGATGGGGTTTCTCCATGTTGGTCAGGCTGGTCTCGAACTCCGGACCTCAGGTGATCTGCCCGCCTTGGCCTCCCAAAGTGCTGGGATTACAAGCATGAGCCACCATGCCCCGCCTGTGAGTAAGTTTTTATCAATCAATGAAATGATCTATAAGCCATACACATTAACTGATTAAAACAATCCCTTGGTTTAAGTAAAAAGTACAGAAATACCTTTATATAGCATCATCTTTCTCCCCTCAAGGAACAAAGGAGGCTTCCTCTTTTTTTTTATTTGAATTATCTAAATGCCATTTTTAATTAATTAATTAATTATTTTTTTATTTCAGAGTTTCACTCTTGTTGCCCAGGCTGGAATGCAGTCGTGCTGTCTTGGCTCACTGTAACCTCCACCTCCCAGGTTCAAGCGATTCTCTTGCCTCATCCTCTCAATTAGCTGGGATTATTAAAGGCACCTGCCACCACACTCAGCTAATTTTGGTATTTTTAGTAGAGACTGGGTTTCACCACACTGGCCAGGCTAGTCTCGAACTGACCTCAGGTGATCTGCCCGCCTCAGCCTCCCAAAGTGCTGGGATTACAGGTGTAAGCCACCACACCCAGCCTAAATGCCATTTTTAAAAACGGATGGGGAATTATCTGGATCATGACTCATAGAGAATCAACACCACTGGTAGTCCTAGAGGACCTTTAAGACTTCAGTGATGGCTAGGGGTGGTGATATACCTGTAACCCCAGCACTTTGGGAGGCTGAGGTTGGAGCATCACTTGAGGCCAGGAGTTCAAGACCAGCCTGGACAACATAGGCAAACTGTGTCTCTATCAAAATTAGAAAAACTTAGCTGGGTGTGGTGGCACATGCCTGTAGTCCTAGTTATTTTGGCAGACTAAGGCGTGGTAACTGCCTGAGCTCAGGAGTTTAAGGCTGCAGTGTGCTATGATTGTGCCACTGTACTCCAGCATGGATGATACAGTGAGATCTTGTCTCAAAACAAATGAATAAATAAAAGACTACCATGAATAGCAACCACTCTTTATTAGGGAATTCTTCCATTTCACCTATTAAAATTTCCCAGCCAGGCTTGGTGGCAATTTGGGATGGCAAAGTAGGAAGACTGCTTTAAACCCAGGAGTTTAAAACCAGCCTGGGCTTCACAGTGAGACTCCATCTCTAAAAAAAAAAATTTTTTTTTTAATTAGCTGGATATGGTGGTGCGGACCTACAGTGCTAGCTACTCTCAAGGCTGAGGCAAGAGGGCAGGGTGCAATGGCTCACGCCTATAATCCCAGCACTCTGGGAGGCTGAGGATCGCCTCAAGTCAGGAGTTCGAGACCAGCCTGGTCAACATGGCAAAACCCTGTCCTTACTAAAACAAATACAAAAATTAGCCAGGCATGGTGGTGTGCATCTGTAATCCCAGCTACTTGGGAGACTGACGCAGGAGAATCACTTGAACCCAGCAGGCAGAGGGTGCAGTGAGCCAAGACTGCGCCACTGCACTCCAGCCTGGGTGAGAGAGAGACTCTGTCTCAAAAAAAAAAAAAAAAAGAAAAAGAAAAAAAGCCTGAGGCAAGAGGATCACTGGAGCCCAGGAATTCCAGGTTGCAGTGAACCATGATTACACCACTGTACTCCAGCCTGAGCAACAGAGTGAAACCCTACATCTTTAAAAAACAAAGAAAAAGCCAGGCCTGGTGGTTCACACCTGTAATCCCAGCACTTTGGAAGGCCGAGGTGGGCAGATCACGAGGTCAGGAGAACGAGACCATCCTGGCTAACATGGTGAAACCCCATCTCTACTAAAAAAAACAAAAAACAAAAAAACACACACACACACACAAATTAGCTGGGCGTGGTGGCAGCCTCCTGCAGTCCCAGCTACTCGGGAGGCTGAGGCAAGAGAATGGCGTGAACCTGGGAGGCAGAGCTTGCAGTAAGCCGAGATCACGCCACTGTACTCCAGCCTGGGCAACAGAGCGAGACTCTGTCTCAAACAAAAACAAAAACAGACAAAAAAGAAACGAAGAAAAAAAGACACTCTGAGCCCCAATATCAAGGAGCTTATAGTTTGGAGGGTGGGGAATAAAGTAACTAAAACAGCCAAGTGTTATGTGGGGTGCGATGGACAAAACACATAAAACACACACAAATAGACACATACTTACGGCCTAAAGCTAAATGAAAATCCAGAGAAATGTAATAAATTTTATATAACACAAATCTCAACTTAAATGTTTTATTATCTTGCCATTTCTCTTGCTATAAAAATATCTTTTGGAAAATTAAATGTTCTTTTAAACATCCTTACTTTCTAATTATGTCTATCTTTTGCTCTTTTTTTTTTTTGAGATGAAGTCTTGCTCTGTTGGAGTGCAATGGCGTGATCTCAGCTCACTGCAACCTCCGCCTCCCGGGTTCAAGCAATTCTCCTGCCTCAGCCTCCTGAGTAGCTGGGATTACAGGCATGTGCCACCACGCCCGGCTAATTTTTGTATTTTTAGTAGAGATAGGGTTTCTCCATGTTGTTAAGACTGGTCTCGAACTCCTGACCTCATTATCTGCCTGCCTTGGCCTCCCAAAATGCTGGGATTACAGGCGTGAGCCACCGTGCCAGGCCTATCTTTTGCTCTTTAAAATTTTATTCTCCTGTGACCCACTGGTACAGGATACAGCAACGTATAACACAGCAAGACACATCTAACCCACTCAACAATCATGAGATTTTCCTGACAGTATTTATACAAGAGGCCTAAATTGAAAATGTCATTAATTTAAAAGAACATGTTGGCCAGGCACAGTGGCTCATGCCTGTAATCTCAGCAGGCATGGAGGCCGAGGCGGGAGGACCAAAAGGTCAGGAAATCGAGACCATCCTGGCTAACATAGTGAAACCATCTCTACTTAAAAAAAAAAAAAAATTAGCCGGTGTGGTGGCAGATGCCTGTAGTCCCAGCTACTCAGGAGGCTGAGACAGGAGAATGGCATGAACCCGGGAGGCGGAGCTTGCAGTGAGCCAAGATTGCACCACTGCACTCCAGCCTGGACAACAGAGCAAGATTCCGTCTCTCAAAAAAAAACAAAAACAAAAAAACAAAAAAACAAACCATGTAAAAGTTAACATGCTGTGGACAAGAACCTAAAAGCAGATAAAAGAAATTCTAGATCAGAAAAAAAATGCAGGAATCTAATTTTGGCATACTCTTATGCAGTGAAACCTTTCCTTCCTTTAAAATACACCAGGCATTTCTTTCCAATTATGTGAATGAAACTTGGCTAAAGGGCAGGACTTAGACATTATTCTGTTCTTTTAGCTTGTGAAGCGCTCATTATATACACCTAATTTGCTGCTGATTTATGATTCCTCTTTTACATGTGTTTTGTCTTCCCAACTATAACACTGTGGCATACAGCACTTTGATGTACATGTATATTTTTATAACCTTAATATTTAGTAGTAATTGGTACAAAGGAAACGCACTATATGCACCCCAGGTAAACAAATATATATGCTATGGTAGTTGGACAAAGGGTATAGCTACAGCAAAAAGCAAAGAGAATAACTTTGAAAGACAGGACACTTACGGAAAAAGGAAATAAAATATTTTAAATTAATTTATGTAATTTCCAATACCAAAGTTAATTAAAGATGAAGGAAAATTAATGTTCAGAAGTTCTAGTGTATTTTGTGAAATAAATCTTTAAGTTAGAGAAGCCTCCCAGTTAAAATTAGAAAGGTAATCATGTTGACTAGGTGTGGTGGCTCATGCTTACAATCCCAGCACTCTGGCAGGCCAAGGTGGGAGGATTGCTCAAGCCCAGCAGCCAGCAGCATGGGCAACACAGCGAGACCCCATCCCTACAAAACATTAAAAAAAAAAAAAAAAATTTTAGTAGGGAATGGTGGGGCATGCCTATGTTCCCAGCTACTTGGGAGGCTGAGGTGGTAGGATTGCTCAACCCCAGCTATTTGAAGCTGCAGTGATGGTGCCAAAGCACTCCAGCCTGGGGAACAGAGTGAGAATCTCTCTCAACAAAAAAGAAAGAAAGAAAATTTTTTAAAATTTTGTCTGTAACAAATGTAACTACAATGTTGATAAACTAGTATAATCATATCTATTTTCAACCTGGAAAAGATCTTCCAGAACCATCAAATGTGATAAAAAACAGAGATGCAGATTTAAGAACAAAAGGAGGATTTAAAATTATACACCAGTAAAATGGGACAGAAGTAAACCACCTTTTGTTGGTATGGCAGACCATGGCCAAAATTAAATCTGGTGCTCATAACACATAAGTAAAACAATAGTAGTAAAGAAACAAGGAATGACTACACTAAAGATTCCTGAAGAATAAAGTATGAAGGACCTACTTGGACCACATAGTCAAATTGTGCTTATTAATTTCTCAGTCCATCACAGAACATGATCTAAAATAGTTTCAAACCATAATAAAACATTTAAAGAAATGAGAACCTCTTTTAGGGCACACTATTTGCTCCTGCACTATCACTCTTAATCTATGATTTATGATGTATTAAAGATATTGCCACTGATTATACTTAATATTCTTAAAAAAAGACACTGGCATTAAAATCTCATCACATTCAACTCTAAATGTGCTCAAACTTTGTCAAGGTTTAAGTCAGATTAGCTAAGTAAATCCATGTCACTATTCTACCATAATGATGATAAGAGAATGCAGGTGAAGGACAATACTTAAAAGACAAATAATCAAAGAAATCAGACATATTTTAAATGAAAATACTACTAGAAGTATCATGTGCCCCATAATAAAGTCAAGAAAAAAATTTCTATTTTTCAGAGATAAATGAAATACAGTAGGTAAAAAGGCAGTGTATCATAACTGAAATTAGCTAAATCAAAAAATCCCAAGAAACTAATCTTGCCTCAGGTTTCTCAAAATATGACTACATTCCTCAAGGTAGCACAGACAGAAAAGTTAAATTACTCATTAACAGGTATCACTACACCTTGATTTTCTGATCTTTCTCCATTTCAGAAGCCAGCCTCTTACAAGGCATTCCCAGAACCACAAAAGGCAAAACAGCTTTGTGATCTTTAGTGCTTGGCTTTTCCGTTCCCGAGTTAACCTTACATATGGTTTTTTTTGTTTTGTTTTTTTTTTTTTTTTTGAGAGATGGAGTTTCGCTTGTTGCCCAGGCTAGAGTACAGCGGCACAATGATGGCTCACTGCAGTCTCAGCCTCTTGGTTCAAGGGATCCTCCTACCTCACCCCACTGATACCCCTGTCCCCTGCCACCTGCACCAAAATACCTGGTTAATTTTTAAATTTTTTGTAAACACAGGGTCTCGCTATGTTACCCAGGATGGTCTCAAACTTCTGGCCTTAAATGACCTTCCCACTTCAGCCTCACAAAGTCCTGGGATTACAGGCTTGAGCCACTGTGTCCGGCACATATTTTATTTATATGTATGTTTTTTTTTTGGAGATGGGAGTCTCACTCTTGTCACCCAGGCTGAAGTGCAGTGACAGGATCATGGCTCACTGCAGTCTCGACCTTTTGAGCTCAAGCAATCCTCCCACGTAGCTGGTACCACAGGCATGCACCACCATACCCAGCTAATTTTTTAAATTTTTGTCCAGATGTCTTGCTATGCTGCCTAGGCTGGTATGGAACTCCTGGGCTCAAGCGATCCACCTGCCTCAGCCTCCTGAAGTGTTGGGATTACAGGCGTGAGCCACCGTGCCATAGCCCATATTTTTAACTAGAATATTTATTGTCAGAGTTTTCAACAGTCCAGTCCCCTCTTTCTCCCAAAAGATAACCTGTAAGTGGCCTTCCTGTACCCACCAATACAAACAGAACCTGTCTGCTTCATGATAAAAGCAGTAAGCTCCATTAGAGCAAAATATACTCAAGATTCATTATATGCCCCCTCAAACAGTCAACTATAATAAAAATGCCAGGAAAAACAAAATTCTGAATTTATAATTCTTTAATTTATTTTCCTACCTTCACACTGGTTCCTTGGAAGAATCTTCCACCTTGTTTTTATCACATTTTCCAAAATTTGTAGTCCATAATACTGAAAATTGGAGAATAGAAGCATGTGAATATATTGCTATATAGGACTGGCAACTCTCAGGATTCACAAATGGACAGACATTCACACATTTACATCTAAAGTTTCAAAAACATTATGCTACCAAGTTTAATTACATATATTAAACAAGTATCTATTCACCCATATACTGAGTTTTCATGCATTTTCCTCATTTTATTGTTTACTACTCTATATAACGTCCTGCTGTTTATACATGCTCACACCAGGAGGAAGAACCAAATAAAAAGCCCTTTAGCAGCCAAATAGGCTTATCTGTCGAAGGAAAAGTAGCAGCCAAATATGAATTCACAGCATAAATGACTGCTCATAGGCTCACGTACTTTAACACGAACAGGCTCCTAAGAATTTAGCAGCTTTGATGCTATCAAGCTTCCTACCATCCTCTAGGAGTTATAAGCTTTTGGCCAAATATTAAAGTATTGTCACAGATACTTTCTATAGAAAGTGTTTACAAGCATCACTGGTGTGTTACTTAAGGAGCAGCAAGACAACCCATGGGTTTATTTTATATTTTAACCCCACCCTTATAGTTGCTATTTCTACTAATTTAAAGATAAACTTTTGTGCACAGTCAAAATCACAAACGCATGTTGCAATCTGTATCTACCTTTCAGGTATTTCTTCCTAAATACTGAAAGTTATAACTAAAAGTATAAAAAATTAAAAAACAGAGATACCACTTTCAAGCCATTTTGTCCCTCCTGCTGATTACTCACTCTAAATAGTCAACAATATTTATAATAATTTATAAAGCTCCAGGAGTTACTACCTGAATTACTATGACCAATTAGTGTGGATAGGCAGGAGGAAGAAAAGGGACAAAACTGTTGTGGTACATTTCAACTGAGAATTAGGGAAGAATCAGCTATAATACCTGAAAGGTAAACTAATTCATATATAGACATATAACCTCAGATTGCAAGTTTTGGCTGAGAATAAGAGTTCATCTTTAAAATGGTTAGTCATTACACAATAAAATAGGAGCATTAGTATTTCAACCAAAGGGATCATGTGAATGCTCATTTTATCCAAAGCACAATATAGACTGTCCCAAACTACATTGTGCTCAAACAGTGAATGTTTTTGCTGTTTTCTTTCATTTTAACATTTCACACTTTTCAGGAAAATTTTGCCATTTCAACTAAAGTACTACATTTGCAGAACATTCCTTAAAAACTTTCAAAAGAAAAACAAGGCCAAAGCAAAATTCTAAAATTACAAATTTGATGCTATTAAAATGTTTCATAATCAGCAGTAAATAGTGATGCTTTCTAACCTGTTCACTTTTAAAAACATATCTATTTATTATGTCTAGGTCTGAGAAATACGTAAAAAAGAGAGTTGTCCAAATGCCTGAGGTTCGTAATTAGCTTTTAAAAACATGCTACCCTAAGCATTTTCTTTAATTTTATAGGCACAAAATCAGATTGTCAAGACTCAGTAAGTCAAAGCAATGCACTGCTTACAATGTATCCTCTTGCCAAAAATCAATTAAAAAGCCTTTAAAACACTAAGAAACAAAACCCACCATAAATATAGTTAGAAATAAAAATCTTAAAGATAACTTCATCTTATTTAACCAAACTTTTTGTTTACATTTTTAATGAAAAGACACTGTCCTTTCTTTTTTATTTACTTCTTCCTATTTGATACTGTTACCTAAAATTACTATTTACTAACCTGTAGTTATTTTCTACAACTGTATAAAGGCAGCATAAGCTTGATGAAGATACAATTCATATTTCATCTTTCTGCCAAGGGGGTTGAAGCAGGGAGCCCAATAAAAGCTTTGCCCAGGTTAGGTCAGAGGAATACATCTGTAACCATAATATCCTAAAATCCAATCTCTCCCAGACATAAAGACTTTGCCTATGAAACTAAAACAAAGAAAATTTACATTCCTTTGAAAAAATGTTATTTGGGGCCAGGCAAAGTGGCCCTCGCCTGTAATCCCAACATTTTGGGGAGGCCAAGGCGGGAGGGCCAGGAGTTCAAGATCAGCCTGAGCAACACAGGGAGACCCCACTTCTATAAAAAAATTGGTAAGTTAGCGAGGCATGGTAACATGCACCTGTAGCCCTAGCTACTCAGAAAGTTGAGGCAGAAATGTCACTTAAGCCCAGGAGTTTGAGGTTACAGTGAGCTATAATCACACCACTGCACTCCAGCCTGGGCAACAGAGGTCCTGTCTCTTCAAAGAATTTTTTCTTTCTTTTTTTTTTTTTTAGTATTTTTGCTCAAAAATCTCAAGTGACAGTCAAATCTGAAAGCCAATGATAAATCACTACAATCCAAACATTCTAAAGAATTATACTTTTGCCTTACATCTCCAAACTTGAGAAATCCACTGCTGAGTTATGAAGATGAGGGACAGATAACAGCAAAGACTAAATGAAAAAATAAATGCATGAAATGATCCCTATGGTAGAAATTTCTACTGAGCCCTTAGAAATACTTATTTTATGCATTGAATTCCCCTTTCCCCTCCCACCGCCCATGAAACAAAAACAATTGATGAACAGAATTCAGTTAAAGGGAATCAAAAGGGTAGACCTTGTGGAGGCCTGCCGTCAAAGCCTAGCTGTGTCAGTTGCACAGGAAGACACCCCTTTTCTTCCTATTACAAGCAATCAACATAATGGAACATTATGATTAATATCAGGTAGTGTTAACATCTTTAAAGAAAAAAAAATGATTGCATAAAAGCCAAATGTCATAGTGCATAAATTTAGCACCAAATCATTTGTAATTTATGTAAATTGAAGAATTCTTTACCTGTTGCTTTCTTTCTGTTCCTCTAATCATCTCATTTTTCACAAGACAAATTTGAGTTTTTAAAAATACTGTTGATAAATCAACTTAAACATTAGTAATGTCTGTCAGTATAAAAAGCAAAATTTACCAGGCAAGCAAACAGGCAAACACTGTTATGTTACTTAAGGTTAGCACTTTGAGGAAGTTCTGGACTGTATTTTTGACCTAAAATTTACAAGATGTCAAAACTAATTAATATTTTAAAACTGCTAATTAACAAAGTCTGGTTTCAGAAACAGATGTGAATATGGCTATCTTCTGTTTTAACACAATGTATATCAAGTGGAAACCTTTCGTGTATTAAACAGAATGCCATGGTATTTATTACTTTAAGGCAGTTTAAAGAGAAGCGTGAATCATCAAGCCTAAAACAGACAAAACACATTTTGATCAACCCTTCTGTTCAAACTTAAAAAAGGACCAGAGTTATAACATTTTCCATTGTAAATAAAAACTGAGTGCTGTCCCATTAGAAGCCCAATGCCATGGAGTAGGGTTTTAAGCTGTCCACACAACTTGGTGTCAGAGGTGCCTGGCCTGTATTATATTGATTACTTGCCCAAAATAATTCCTTAATGTTATGTTTCATCTCTGAATAACATTCAGAATTTATGCTACTTAGACCTGTATACATATTCTAAAAAGAAAAAAACAAAATCAGACAACCAAAAAAGCCACCTTGCATACTAGTCCCATAACAAAACTTCATTCATAATTCTTAGGACTATTTGCAAGAATTAATTATATGCTTAAGACTAAATTTTGAAACAAATTAACAATATAAAATGATTTGAAATAACAAATGCTAATACTAAAAATGAGATACCTTCCTCAAAGTTTATGACTGGAAGAAAAGAAATAACAGATTTTAAAACCACCACTTGCTTACTTTCGTATTCATATTCTGAGAAAATTCCAAAATTGTGTCGACTCTTGTCCAAGCATCAGGATGCTCCTTTAAATGTGTCAGTACTTCTTGAGCCATTCTTTGCTAAAATATTATAAAAAAAAAAACAAAACTTAAGCTAATGTGTTCTTTTGAATCATTCATTAAAATGAAAACTACTGAGCAAGGCACAAATTCTAATTGGACAGAGATTCTATTATCGATGTTCAGAAATATTCAAAAATTAGACCTTACAGAAACAGAAATAAAATTATATAAATATGACTCCTAATCTTTTTTTTTTTTTTTTTTTGAGACAGTCTTGGCTTTATCACCCAGGCTGGACTGCAGTGGTGCAATCTCAGCACACTGCAACCTCTGCCTCCTGGGTTCAAGCAATTCTCCTGCCTCAGCCTCCTGAGTAGCTGGGATTACAGGCAGGTGCCACCACAGCCGGCTAATGTTTGTATTTTTAGTAGAGATGGGGTTTCACCATGTTGGCCAGGCTGGTCTTGAATTCCTGACCTCAGGTGATCCACCTGCCTTGGCCTCCCAAAGTGCTGCGATTATAGGAGTGAGCCACCATGCCCAGCCAACTCCTAATCTTTAAAGGTGCAAATATTTTACTTATTTGAAACAGTAACATTTTGGGGAGTAAATATGGTTTATTTTTTAGTCTCAAAACTGAACTGCATTTCAACCAAAGATCTATTCTGAAGCAAATGAGTTCTCAGCACTTAAATTAACCAAAAACAATATAAAAATTCTTATCTAGGCCAGCTGAAGTGTTTCATGCCTGTAATCCCAATACTTTGGGAGACTGAGGCAGGAGGATCACTTGAGGCCAGGAGTTCAAGACCAGCTGGCCAGTCTAGGTGACAGGCAATGTAACAAGGCCATGACTCTCCAAAAAAAAAAAAAAGCTGCGCATGGTGGCTTGCACCTATAGTCCTAACTACTCAGAAGACTGAGATGGGAGGATCACTTGAGCCCTGGAAATCAAGGTTGCACTGAGCTATGATGGTGCCACTGCACTTAGCCTGGGTGACAGAGCAGAGACCCTGTCTCTAGAAAAACAAAAAAAAAGCACATCTACTTAGATAAGTTATGTAATGTAGCAGGACACTCTGCTTTACAAGAGTTACCAAGATCTCTCTAAATACAAAAATACATTTCATGGAAAGACTGCTGAAAACTAGGTCTAAGTAAAACCAGAAATCCCAAATACTTACATACCCTTTGGGCTCTTTAAAAAGGGCTCCTAACATTTATTGTAACCATCCTTTCTCCATTCTGAAATTTCACGAATTTCATATATAAAATCTTTGTTTTGGAAACTATTTCCGTTTTTATTTTCATATTTTTAACATGCAACCCAGAAATACTAATCTATGTAGTCATCATCTTGTGCTTATATCAGATTTTTTTTTAACATAAAATAACTAAAGTTTATGGAAGTCATCTTTGTGCCTTTCCCTAGTGCCATTTCCTTCCTTTGTTCCTTTTTTCTCTTTTTTTTTTTTTAAGTTGGAGTCTTGCTCTGTCACCCAGGCTGGAGGGCAATGGCAGGATCTCGACTCACTGCAACCTCCACCTCCCGGGTTCAAGCAATTCTCCTGCCTCAGCCTCCCAAGTAGCTGGGACTACAGGCACCTGCCACCACGCCTGGCTAATTTTTGTATTTTCAGTAGAGACGGGGTTTCACCGTATTGGCCAGGCTGGTCTTGAACTCCTGACCTCGTGACCCCCCGCCTCAGCCTCCCCAAAGTGCTGGGATTACACCTTTGTTCCTTCTTTAAAAAGTAATGGCTTTCATGAACTTAGTGTGTCTTTTCCTGTCCACATTTTCATGGCATGTGTGTAAATTTCATGAATAGGGTTGTATGGCTACCAAATCTTATGTTAATAGTATACTTAAAAATCTTTTAGGCTGGGCACGATGGCTCACGCCTGTAATCCCGGCACTTTGGGAGGCCGAGGTGGGCAGATCACAAGGTCAGGAGTTCAAGACCAGCCCGACCAATATGGCGAAACCCCATCTCTATTAAAAATACAAAAATTAGCTGGGAATGATGGCGTGCGCCTATAGTCCCAGCTACTCAGGAGGCTGAGGCAGGAGAATCGCTTGAATCCGGGAGCAGAGGTTGCAGTGAGCCAAGATTGCCCATCAATCAGGAAGATTGCCCCAGTGCACTCCAACCTGGGTGACTGGGTGAGACTCCCTCTCAAAAAAAAAAAAAATCTTTCCTGCAATTAGTTTTTTCCATTTGACAGTTTTTAAGATCCAGCCATGTCGACATTTTTTTATACATATATATACATATATAGTTTTTTCATTTCAATAAGTTTTTGATACAACATTAATATTTTTACCAACAGCTTTTAATTCTATTGACAAAAAGCAATGGCTTAATCTTTTTCACTTTTGTATCTTTAAAGGTTGTTTTATAACTCAATTGGATCCTTCCTATTTCTTTTACCTATTTCTATTAAAAGTTGTAAGCAAAAAGTTTGGACCAGGTGTGGTGGCTCATGTCTGTAATCCCAGGAGTTCAAGACCAGCCTGGGCAACAAAGAAAAATTAATAATGAGCCAGATGTGGTGGGACACGCACTTATGGTCCCAGCTACTCAGGAGGCTGAGGTGGGAAGATTGAGCCTGGGAAGTCAAGGCTGCAGTGAGCTGTGATCATGCCATTGTGCTCCAGCCTGTGTGACAGAGCAAGAAAAAAGTTTGATGACTTTAAAATCTGTCAGTTACCTTTCTCTTATACTTTACTTTATCATGGGTTTAATTCTATGGTTATAAACAATAAAGCATCAAAAACAGGGTAGGAAGCACTCTTACAACCATTTCTGACAAAGATACCTTATAATCTTTAGCTTGGCTTTTATTCTAGTCTTTTTAAAACAATCGTATGCTTGGCTGGGCACCGTGGCTCACGCCTGTAATCCCAACAGTTTGGGAGGCCAAGGTGGGCGGATCACGAGGTCAGAAGTTCAAGACCAGCCTGGCCAACATGGTGAAACCCCGTCTCTACTAAAAATTCAAAAATTAGCTGGGCATGGTGGGGCGTGCCTGTAATCCCAGTTACTCAGGAGGCTGAGGCAGGAGAATTGCTTGAACCAGGACCCGGAAGGCAGAGGTTGCAGTGATTTGAGATCACACCACTGCACTCCAGCCTGGGCTACAGAGGGAGACTTTGTCCCATTACAAAAAAAAAAAAAAAAGAAAGAAAGAAATCATATGCTTATCCTGGCTTTGATGCTTTATTTTAATCACGATCTCTTCCTCAGGTAGTAAATACAATACCACATTCATGACTATCCCATACATCAATCAGCAAAACACACTGCTACACACTCAATAACTTATATGGTTGTTCTCTACCCAGAAACCCACCAGAACCACTGTGGCTGCCTGAAAAGATCAGACGCCTGCTTCCATTGTGAGTCTGTGGTTAGAAGAGTTAATGTGTATACTTTAAAATACAATCATACACATTTTTATTTGATTTCATTAAAGGACTGATGGGCATAATGTGTCATACGAGAAATGACAGAAGGCAGAAAGAATAATGATGTGAGTTATCTAGTGCCAAAGCACATTTTAGCAGTGTTTTGGTCTTCTCCCTGAGAATATCTAGCTAGATAACCTTATCTAACTAGAGGAAAAGTTGTATCAAAGATCCTCACACAGTAAAAGTTACTTGGTCAAGTTATTTTGTCAGATGCTTTGAAGTGATAAGCATTCTACACAGAATCAAATACTTCCCAAACTATCACCACTCACATCAATCTCTACATAAATAATATTCTTTCCTGTTAGTTGTAATTTTACTCTCTGATGTTACTTCTAGTATTTGCATTCTAATGTATTCTAATCCCACCATTCTTACATAATGTTCTTTATAAACTTAAAACCCCAGCAGGGGTTTAAAAAAAAAGACACAAAAGCAAACTAGAGAGAGAGAAAACCTAGCATCTCCCTTGTGCTACTAACTGAATGGTGAAAGCATTTTAGTTGCTAAGCAATAGAGTTCAAGATGTTTAACAGAACACAACATTGGAGAAAACATCCAACTCTTCCCGCATCTTTTTTCTAGCTGTCTACTTGGCTAAAAATAGAAAAATGCTTAAAACAGAGGGAAGAGGGTAGTCCTAATGTTACACTGCTAAATATCCTACTATACTAACCATGTATGCAGAAGTTCTGTCTACAGATTAAAAGTCACCCTTGTAAATAATTTCTTCCCCTCCCCCAAGTTACACATTCCTTTAAAAAAAAAAAAAAAACTACCTACAGCTTTTTTTCCCAGTTGACTTTAAAAGCTTAATTAGTATAATAAACTTTTCTTGTCATTATTAGTGCATATTTTATGAGTAGCAAAAAATTTTTTTTAATTTTAAGCAATGAGTATTACATATGCTAAATCATTTTCATTATACTGCTAAACATACCCTTTAAACTGAGTGCCTTCTACCTATCAAGGCACTGTAATAGGTGCTTTTAAACCTCCTAATTAACCCTCCAATCTCTTGTAGGGCAGGTCATATTTGTACATGGGACTTAAGCAATGACTAGACAGAGCTTCCAAGAATCAAATTAAGACATCTAACACTAAAAATCATATTTTCCACTACAGCAGCTCGCTAGTACTACTACTCCTTTTCCTTTGAAATAAGACCCCCAAGGAGGTGGTAAACAAAAAGTAGACTGAACTAACGACATGAGACTTTTGGAGACCAAAAGGACTCCTTAACCAGCTTTAAGCTCTAAATCTTGTTTCTTCATTTATAATACAATATAAGTTTGCTAGTTATTTTTACGCAACTGATTTTGTCACATGATCTATTAACTACTGCAGACAAAATCCTTTTACTTTGGGAAAGTTAACCTATTGTCCTTATAAACAAAAAAACTTAGAAACACTTCTTAAATCTACTTTTTATTAACAAGTCAATTTTAAAACAAACCATTAAATTTCTTAATACTATGAAACATTATTAAAAGCAGTATTACTGTAATATATTCTCAGTTACAAAAATGGCCACTAATTCTCTTACAAGCCATGAAGAACACTGCTCTATGTTGGTTTATTTATCATACCTTTAGATGTAGTGAACTAGCTTAGTGCGAAGATTAAACAGTATTAGTAGCTGAATCTATGCGGTAAAAATTAAATGCTCTTTTTCCCAATGGCTACAGACCTGTGCTTCCAATATTACATTCAAAGTTGAACCCAACCTTACTTTCATAGCTTCCTCCAAAAGCAGCTGCTTTCTATGCAGCCATGCTAGAAGAAATGAAGCTTAAAGCTTCATGTTGAATGTATAGCATGAGTAACAACTAAATGACAGGGATAATAAATACGGATGGTTAATTCTTTCAAGAATGCTTTAGGAGATAATGTACTGATCAAAATGCCCTAAAAGTATAAACCTGGACTAACAAGCTTACAGAATCACTGCAGAGTAATTTTTTCTACTTTTAGCGCTTCCATGGCCCTTTTTCAAGTTTCTACTATAGTAAAAGCAGTACTGCTGCATTTCATAAGGGAATGGAAACATTTATACATGATGCTTTTTGGACTACCTATAAAAGATAGTACTACATCCACCTTATATGTTTTCAAAAAGTGTAATGGCACTCAGTTTCTTTTCTTTTTTTTTTTTTTTTTTTTGAGACGGAGTCCCACGCTGTTGCCCAGGCTGGAGTGCAGTGGCGCGATCTCGGCTCACTGCAAGCTCCGCCTCCCGAGTTCACGCCATTCTCCTGCCTCAGCCTCCAGAGTAGCTGGGACTACAGGCGCCCCACACCACAATTCTTTGTATTTTTAGTAGAGACGGAGTTTCACCGTGTTATCCAGGACGGTCTCGATCTCCTGACCTCGTCATCCGCCCGCCTCGGCCTCTCAAAGTGCTGGGATTACAGGCCGCGCCCGGCCGGCACTCAGTTTCTTAATTATGCAAATACAAATATCTTGACAATATAAGTAACCTCACATCTACTAGCTGAACATGTATCTAACCAGAAATCTACTGTTCTGGCAACAAAACCACCTTCAAAGATTTCTGGCCAGGCACGGTGGCTCACGCCTGTAATCTCCACACTTTGGGAGGCCAAGGCAGGCGGATCACGAGGTCAGGAGATGGAGACCATCCTGGCCAATATGATGAAACCCATCTCTACTAAAATACAAAAAATTAGCTGGGCATGGTGGCGCGCCTGTAGTCCCAGCTACTCGGGAGGCTGAGGCAGGAGAATTGCTTGAAAACCTGGGAGGCAGAGGTTGCAGTGAGCCAAGATTGTGCCACTGCACTCAAGCCTGGTGACAGAGCAAGACTCCATCTCAAAAAAAAAAAAAAAAAAAGATTTCTGACCCAACTGCAGAACTTTTTACTCATTCAAAAACATGTTTGGGCCAGCACGCGGTGGCTCATGCCTGTAATTCCAGCACTTTGGGAGGCCGAGTCGGATGGATCACCTGAGGTCAGGAGTTCCAAGACCAGCCTGGCCAACACGGTGAAACCCCGTCTCTACTAAAAACACAAAAATTAGCCAGGCATGGTGGCGTGTGCCTGTAATCCCAACTACCAGGGAGGTTGAGGCAAGACAATCGCTTGAACCCAGGAGGCAGGGGTTGCAGTGAGCTGAGATCGCTCCACTGCACTCCTGCCTGGGCCACAGAGTGAGACTGTCTCAAAAAAAGTTTGGCCCCACAGGTAAAAAAATCAAGTTTTTTTTCTTGTGACACATACAATTTAAAATTTTACACACATTTCTGTTTCACCTTTTAGTTGGGTTCAAAAAAACCAAAAACCTTAAACTGATCAAAACTTGGTTTATGTTTAAGATAATTCCCTACATTAACAGTACCACTTTGAAAAGTGCACAAAATTCAACTAACATAAAAATACTTGGTATTCCTGTTTTTATTTAAGCAAACATATCTGTGAAGTACTTCTGTAAATGTTTTAAAAGTAGAAGAATCATATTAGCTCCAGACATATTAAGTATATATAAAAGTACAGAGAACCTTTAATACCTACAAAGTATTTAATAACATTTGGCTCTTAAGGACAAAACAAGTATAAGAATAATATTCCAAAACAACCCATTCTAACCATGTCAAACATTATGCAATTTCTTTCTCCAAACCAATTCTCATTATGGTTAATACAGAATTCCAAATTAATGCAAACTATGGAATATCTTTTTTAAAGGTGATAATTTAAAATTTTGTTCTAAACCCAACAACTCTGTTACACTGTCATAATGTTATAAAGTTCTGGTTGGCTACTTTACCTGGGCTCCTTCTCCATGGTATAAGCAATTCACCACATTATCTAATAAGTTGATATCCAGTTTTTGGCTGAAATCAAGCAGCTGACGAGCTGCATGGTCTGCTAACATTGTCATAATTGCTGGCATAGATTACTGAAAATAAAGAAAAAAAATTGAAGCTGCCTATCAAGTTTTGGTATTTATCAACAACTTCCTACAAGTTATTTTACTTCAACCATGTTATTACAAATATTTTAATGAATACTTTAGAGACTTTAATTACAAAAAACTGAGATAGTAAAAGCAAGTAACAAAAGCTGACATTACTTAGCTATTTGATAATTACATAAATTATTATGGTCCATTCAACTTTTCTAGTGTTTAGTTTATACACCAGAAAGACTTTCCTATTCTACTAGCATTTATAAAGTATGCTAACTTATTATTTAAATGCATCCACTATTAGGATTTTATGGTCCTAAAACGTGATACAGTTCAGTATCTGGATGTCAAAACTTTTTAAGCAAGTAGGATTAAGTTCAAGTGAATGTGATTTTCTTTTCTTCCCAAGTAGGGTCTTCTGAATAACTCAGTAAAAGCTCACTTCACATTATCTTAACTTTATGAAAATAATGCTATAAAGACAGAATGGGCTGCGCGTGGTGGCTCACACCTGTAATCCCAGCACTTTGGGAGGCCCAGGTGGGCGAATCACTTGAGGTCAGGAGTTCCAGACCAGCCTGGCCAACATGGCAAAACCCCGTCTGTACTAAAAATAGAAAAATCAGCCAGGCATGGAGGCGGGCGCCTGTAATCCCAGCTACTTGGGAAGCTGAGGCAGGAGAACTGCTTGAACCCAGGAGACGGAGGATGCAGTGAGCCGAGATGCGCCACCGCACTCCAGCCTGGGCAAGAGAATGAGACTCTATCTCAAAAACAAACAAAGACAGCATGATGTTAAAAATTAAAATGTGGATATACAGTAATTCCTATCGTCTACAGCAATGGTGAGCAGGAACCACAAGTCTAACATATCTTGGTATAAATGCCCTTAGCCTCTACAGAAATAACTTAGTTTCTACACTCAAACCATTCAAATTGTTTCAACCCTCAATGAATTGGGGGATTGAAATTACATCTACAAACATATTTACTGAATATATGATCTAGGAAAAAAAAACTTTACAGGCAATATGCCTAACAAGATTTCTTAAATTCCAGGTATTCATTGGCAAGGTAAAAGCCGTAAAAGCTTGCCCATTCCCAAATAAAAAAGAATTCTAACAGAAAAATGAGCTACTTCGCCTAAATATGTATTGGTTAAAACCTACTAGTTCATATGCAATGCTATCCTTTTAAGAGGATTCTACTCTAAGATGCTGGCACACATCCACTTTTTTGTTGCCCAGAATTATAAAATATATCTTTCTTCTGCTTTTCTTCAAAGCCAATGCCACTCAAACCTAACTGGTTAATTCAGTAGTCCTTAACCTTTTTTGGGGTCTAAGATGCCTGAGACTGAGGAACCAATAGCTCTAACCCAGTTTTTAAAAACTCACGATTTTGTATGCAATTATAGAGGATTCAGGACATCCTGAAAGCCATCCATGGCACCCCCAGTTTAGTGTATTTAGAACTAACAAGGTCAGATCTCCACTTCTTCCCATTTTAGAAACTTTCGTGGACCAGAAAATGAGTAGCTAATTTCTTTATATTATATTTAGACAAACTAGCTTGGCAGGGCGGAAAAAAAGGCGTTAATTCCTGGCTATAACAGCTTAAAAATGTCCATAACAATAATGGCAGCAATTTCCATTTTAATGCAAATGTCTTATTTAAATATAACGTCTGTTACAACAGATTATAACTCCAAAAGATGAGTCACCTATGATTGATATGATGTAAAAATAATGTAAAACTCAAGAAATTAGGAGTTCAAGAATTGGTCCATTATTGACAAAACTGATGAGACTTCAAAATGTTTTGTAGTAGGCATTAAACAAACGTTTTTAAACAGCAGAATACTTGTTACACACCAAAAAAACCTTAAGATCTAAATACTGAGAGGAAATATATATTCCACAAATGAATGTGTAAACTCTCCTCCACCTTCAAGTACCATAAAATTTAAAAGATCAGAGCAATCTTAATTATTTGAGGCTTAAAAGCAATGTCCACAAAGCACCAAGATCTATGTATCAAAAGTTTTCAAATACTTCGGTTAAATATTGAACAAACTTTTCATCTATTTACTCCTACCATAGTTGAATGCCAAAACAAAAAAGGATTAAGAAAATGACTCTTACAAGTTTCACTTTCAAATACACTGTTCTTATAGAATTCTCCGAACTAGACTGATGTGAAAAACGAGATTTAGAATAGAAGGATTTAAATACAGTAGTTTGCCATCCTTAGAACTAGCAGCGGGTATCTTCGAAATGACCTACCTATTCCTGAACTGTACGTAGTACAGAAATGGCGGCTTTGTGGTCAATGCCAAGCACATTTAGTCCCCCAAATCAAACCGCTTCCAAAACATTCTTTCCACTAACAGCAGCGTCCCACACTTAAGATATACAATCAGACAGCAAACAAGCCATAGTGAGAGAGGTGTAACCACGAACGCTCATTCCCGTTGGGCTCTTCAATCCTAAAATCCACTCACTGGATAACATACACTAGGGATTATCCAGCTTAATGGATAATGTGACTCTACAAGTGACCCCCAATGCCAGTTCCTATCCAAAACCCAGAAAATCATAACCGTTGCTTAATAACTTCACACTAGGTGAAAAACAAGTCGCTACAAGGCAAAAGACTGCTCCTTAGGTTGTGTGGGCAATCGCCTGCTTCATTCAGGAGAAACACACCTCACTAGGGCCCGCCCTCCCCCTCCCGCTTCCCACCCGAACCGATTTGCAGCCCTTCTAACTATAGCACACAGGAGCACGCACTCACCCCGCCCATACTCGGAGGAGGCATTTAGACCAGGCGCCTTAAGTTCACCGCCCCTTTCTCTATGCAGCATGGCCTCGGCGTGATCACAGGAGGTCCGGGCTGAGCCAGTACTGAATGCTTCCTCTACTACACCACTTCCTCCCACCCAACCCAAACTCACAGACATCGGAATGAAGGAGAATCAGGGCATCCTCCACTGTACAAGGCCAACAGTAAATGGTTTAACCAACTTATCACACTCAAACCCCTGAAAAGGAACTACAAGACGGAATCCCATGTGCAGGCCCCTGAAAAATTGATCTTTCCTACTTCACATGCCACTCTGCAAAAAACCGGAGAGCTTTCGAGTTTCCTTGCTGGAGGAACAGGCAGTCGGCAGCCCCTCCCTCCCCCATCCCAAGCTCTCCACCAAGGGGGCCACGTGATGCAGGCGGACGTTTCAATGCTGCTGCACTAAATATTTCTGGAAACTTCCACTCCTAATAATTTACAGAAATGTTCCTGAAACCACCCCAACTTCTCCCCAGCCCCACGGGCTGGGGAAGCCCTTCCACCCCGCGCGGGGCCCCGCTTCACTACCACGCTCCTCGCCTTCCTCCACCGCCACCCGCACACGCGAATGACCCAGCAAGCGCTCCCCTCCCGAGGCCGCCTCCCCGCCTCCATCCCCCAGCGGCAAAAGCGGCTCCATTCAATCGCAGGCTCCGCTGTGGGCCCGCCGCGCCCCCGGCCCGCCCGCCGCCTCCCGGGCTCGCTTCCCGCGGCAGCCGCCGCCGCCGCGCCCCACGCCGGCCTCCTCCCGCCCGCCCGGCCGCGCCGCCGCCCGACCCTCGGCCCCGAAGACACAGTCGACTTACCCAGAGATTGAACCAACTGCTCCTTCCTTCCTTGTCGGGGGATTAGGGCGAGGGAAGGTGGGGAGGGGGGAGAGGGGACGAATCAAGGTGGGTTTCACAGTTTTCCCACCTCAAAAAAGGAAATTAAAAAAACGGACAGGAAAAGGGCAAAAAGAGCTCAATAATATTTACTATTTCAGGGACGCTTCCCCCCAACACACACACACACACACACACACACCCGCCCCCCCCAAAAAAGGGGAATTAATCTGGGGAATAAATGCTCCCGCCCGGCTTGAGAGTGAGGGAAGGGGGAGGGAGCGGGGTCAAGTCCCAAAGATTCAGCCCCAGGGGGACCCTCCAGCCACAGGCAGCAGCAGAAGCGGCAGGAGTAGAGGGTGTAGAGTCCACACGGCCAGGGGGACGCTCTGCTGCCAGTTGCAGTCCGACTACCCCCTACCAAAACACGGCTCCCTCTCTCACGCGGCTCCGGCGCTGGGCCCCCCCCAGGCTCGCCTAAACTTTCCCCCCTTCTCTTGTTCCTCAGCGACTGGTGGTTCCCCCCTCCCCCTCTGGGTGGTTGCACGGACTGCAGCAGCAAAGACTGGAACAGGCACCGCCGCCGGGGCTGTAGCTACTGTTGCTCTTGCTGATGCTGTAGCTCCCGCTGCTCCTGCCGCGGCCGCTGCAGCCGCTTCTCCCCCTCCTCCTAGTGCCTCAAACTCGGAACCGGTTGAAACCGGTTCAGACTGGGAGATTCCATCTCGGTTGAGTTTTCAGCCCATGGCGCCGCGGAGCGTTTGGAACCTGGGCCTCCGCCCCCAGCCCGCCCTCCTATTGGTCAGTTCCAGCTACAGCCGCGCCATGAGTCTATCTGTCATTGGCCCGAGCGCCAGTCAATCCCACCTCAAGGCTCCACACGAGCCCGCCGCTTCGGCCCCCGCCTCTTTTCAGCAGCGATTTGCCCGCAGAGTGGGGGAGGGGAAGTGGGGAGGGTCGAAAGGCAAGAGGAGAGGGGTGGAGGAGGAGGAGGTGGGACGAAGAGCAGGGATGAGTAGAAAAGAGAGCGAAGGAAAGCCGCGTGGAGGATTCGTTCGAACGAGCTGTCAATCAAGCGCAGCCCGCCCTCGAGCTCTCGACTTCCCTTCCCCCTGCGGCCCTCCCCCTCCCGGTGCCTAGTTCGCAGGCCCGGCCTTTCCCGCCCGCTCATTGGCTGGGCGCCTTCGGTGACGGAGAGGGTGGGGCGCAGCTCGTGAGCTGGTGGCGGCGCGAGTTTGATCGGGGCGCGCGGCAGCGTTCGCTCTGCATCCCCCGGACTCGGCCGGCCCGCCCCCACCGGCTCCCGCCAACCTGCGGGGGCCTGAGCCCGCGGGAATCAGGATCCGCCCTTCGGATGGGGGCTGCGTTCGGACAAGGGAGGGCACACCCAGTTGTTTTGAACTCTGGGAGGGGTGGAGAAAGGAGGGAAAAGAACGCTTCCGAGGCCAATTTTAGGCCCCAGACCTCTCTAATCCATTTTAGAGGCCTGGTTTTGGGGCCAGGTAGCTGAGAGAGAGGTTGGGGTGAGGCGCAGGGCGTGCATTCTTGGCGCCTCGTGATCGTCTCAGAGTCTCGGAAAAGATATCGAAAAACTTCTTGGGAAAGTCTCCTTAAAATTTCAACTCTGTCTCTCCAGGCTGGAATTTGGCTGCTTCAACAAGCAACCTTTCCTGAAAACCAAAACATTGTAATCCCAAGTGATTGGTTTGACAGCGCATGTTTTGGCTGGGTGAGCTTGCATGCCAACTGCGTCCCACCTGGTGCCCTTGATCTGCAACACTCAGATTTTCCTTTAACCCTAGCTGCACTTCACGTACTAAATCATCATCAAATAGTATTTTCTGTGAAAGTCACATGCACGTTGCCTTTCACTTGGTTGCCTCTCGTTTGTTCCCAAGCGTCCTCCGAATCAGATTTACAGATTGTTCTTTGCTTAAGAGCAAATAGCCCACCAAAATTTACTAGGCCCTTTGTGCCACCAAGAGGTGGATAAATGACTTATTGAATTAATACAATTTTTTTAGCAAATGTTCATCCACGATGGACTATGGCTAACCTCAAAGCACCACTTATTCTAACTCCCCCTCCAATAAAGAAAAACCCAACAACTCAATGTTTAGATGTACCAGAATGATTTTGGATGATTTACAGACCTAAGTTTTTATTCATTACATAAATGAATAATATCAAGCCATTTTATATACATATATACATACATATATGAGGTACTATGTGTGATATATGATGTACAGTGGGCCCTCTGTATCCTGGGTTCCCCATCCTCAGTTTCAACTAGCCCTGGGTGGAAAATATTTAAAAAAAAAAAAAAACAATAAAAATAATACAAAATAAAACGCAATGCAGTATATTTACATAGCATTTACATTGTATAATAAGGCATTATAAGCAATGTAGAGATGATTTAAAGTTTACATCGTATAAGGTATTATAAGCAATCTAGAGATGAAAGTGTAATGGGAAGTTTACAAATACAGTATATGCAAATACAGTAAATCCTCACTTAACATGGTCATGGAGAGGATCTTGGAAACTGCGACTTTAAACACAAGGATAGGCCAGGCATGGTGGTTCATGCCTTTAATCCCAGCACTTTGGGAGGCCGAGGCGGGCAGATCACTTGAGGTCAGGAGTTCGAGACCAGCCTGGCCAACATGGTGACACCCCTCTCTACTGAAGATACAAAAATTAACCTGGCATGGTGGTGGGCACTTGTAATCCCAGCTACTCGGGAGGCTAGGGCGGGAGAATGGCTGGCACCCGGGAGGCAGAGGCTGCAGTGAGCCGAGATCACGCTACTGCAGTCCAGCCTGGGCAACAGAACAGGACTCCTTCTCAAAATAAAAAAACAACAATAAAAAAAACCTACAAGGATGTATAACGAAATGAATTTTACCATAGGCCTGTAATCCCAGCATTTTGGGAGGCCAAGGTGGGAGGATCACTTGAGCCCAGAAGTTTGAGACCAGCCTGGGCAACATGGTGAAACCTGGTCTCTACCAAAAATACAATAATTAGCTGGGCATGGTGGCATGCGCCTGTAGTCCCAACTACTCGGGAGGCTGAGGTGAAAGGATCACTTGAGCCTGAGAGGTTGAGGCTGCATGAGCTGTGATGATGCCACCATGTATCTGTACACTCAAGCCTGTGTGACAGAGTGAGACACTGTCTCAAAAAAAATTAGCAATCTAACTCTGACAAAAGTATGATTGTGTATGATGCTAAAACAGGGTGAGAGAGAAAGGATCTCTTTTTTTTTTTTTCGGAACAAGTATCTCACTGTGTCTCTCCCAGGCTGAAAGCATCCTCCCTGACTCAGCCATCTGAGTAGCTGGGACTGTAGATGCATGCCACCACGCCTAGCTAGTTTTTTGTAAATAAATATATATATATAAAATATATATTATATATTATAAATATATACATATATGTAAATATATACACATATATGTAAATATATACACATATGTAAATATATATTTACATATGTGTGTATATATGTATATATTTTTTGTGTGTGTAGAAAAGGGGTTTTGCCATGTTACCCAGGCTGATCTCAAACTCCTGTAGGTGAGCGATCCTCCTGCCTCAGCCTCCCAAAGTGCTGGGATTATAGGCCTGAGCCACCTTGCCCAGTCAGGATACTCATTTCAAGAAAAAATTGACCTGGGAAGACAAAGTCTGGGTTGCACCCCTATTTCTATCAAGCTCAATTTAGTGTGCAGAATGTTTATGGAAAATTATGAGTGTTCTTTCTGTGATGTTAAGACCCCAGTGAATAATCTATGTAGAGCCTGCGAAGCCTCAAATCAATCAGGAGCAGAATCAGCAGTTGCCTGCAGGTGAGTTGCTGCCTTTTGAGAACATAGTGAAAAAGTATGTGACAAGGCTGCTAAATCTAGGAGTTACAGTTTGATAGTCTGAGAAATCTGTACAGTTCTTCTATGAGGTGACATTCAACAATGGGTCCCAAGATTCTCTTACTCATGGAGAAATGAGAGAAGTATATCACTTAACTTGGACCATTCTCAGACAGGACAGAGGAAGCTATAGCTGTTTTGGCTGAAGTACTTCTAGGCCAAAAGTAAAAATAATGAGATGGGGTTATAGGTCTGCTGTAACAGTCAGTTTAGGCTGCTGTAACAAAGTACCATAGTCTGGGTGGCTTAAACAACATTTATTTCTCACAGTACTGGAGGCTGGAAGTCTGAGGCCAGGGTGTCAGCATGGTTTAGGTTCTGGCAAAGGCCCTCTTCGGGGTTGCAGACCGTTGACTTCTTCCTGTACTCTCTTGTGAAGGGGGAAAAAGTCTAGAGAGCTTTCTGGGGTATCTTTTATAAGAGCGCTAATCTCATTCATGAGGACCCTACCCTCATTATCTACTGACTCCCAAAGGCCTTATCTCCTAATACCATCACATTAGGGTTTAGGATTTCAACATACTAATTTTCAGGGGACACAAATATTCTGTCCATTGCAATATATAAGGAGCAAAATAAAGTAGGGAAACTAAAGTTGGTACCTGTGGATTGAAAAGATATGCCATTTCTTTCTTGCACAAAAACATCTCATTATGGGCCAGGCATGGTGGTGGCTCATGCCTGTAATCCCAGCCTTTGGGAGGCCAAGGCGGGTGGATCACAAGGTCAGGAGATGGAGACCGTCCTGGCCAACATGGTGAAACCCCATCTCTACTAAAAATACAAAAATTAGCTGGGCGTGGTGGTACATGCCTGTAGTCCCAGCTACTCGGGACGCTGAGGCAGGAAAATCGCTTGAACCAGGGAGTCAGAGGTTGCAGTGAGCCGACATCATGCCACTGCACTCCAGCCTGGTGACAGAGTGAGACTCCATCTCAAAATAAATAAATAAATAAATAAATAAAAATAAAATGAGCTGGGCGAGGTGGCTCATGCCTGTAATCCCAGCACTTTGGGAGGCTGAGGCGGGCAGATTACTTGAGGTCAGGAGTTTGAGACCAGCCTGGCCAACATGGCGAAATCCTGTCTCTACAAAAATACAAAAAATTAGCCAGATGTGGTGGTGCACGCCTGGAATACCAGTGCTTTGGGAGACTACTGTGGGAGAATCACTTGAGGCCAGGAGTTCAAGACCAGCCTAGGCAACATAAATGAGAGTTTGGCTCTACAAAACTAAAAAAATTAACCCAGGCATGATGACACATAACTGTGTCTTAGCTACTCAAGAGGCTGAGGCAGGGGGATCCCGTGAGCCCAGGAGTCAGGCTACAATGAGCTATGATCAAGCCACTGCACTCCAGTCTGGGCAGTAGAGCAAGACTGTCTTTAAAAAAAAAGAAAAATTGTATATGGAGTCATGGAAAAATGTGAAAAATAAAAGAAAATTAAAAAAAAAAAGAAAAATCAGAAAAAAAATAAAAAACCTGTTTTATCAGGTGCTCTGACTAGAAAAAAATGAAGAACCTAGCAAAGTCAGTGAATCTATTTCAGTAGTTTTCAAACTGAGGGCAGTTCCCCCCCAAGACATTTAGCAATTAAGTGTTGTCTATCAAAACAACACTGTCAGCTAATGTCAGAATCAGAGCACATTACAGGTAGATCAGAAGGTGAAGTATATCAGAAGTATGATAATGGAAACACTTTTGGTTGTTGCAACTGGTTGGGGAGGGGGTGCCATAGACATCTAGTGGCAGAGGCCAGGAGTGCCGTGAAACATCTTGCAATGCACAGGATAGCCCCCTATATCAAAGAATGAGAAGCCCACGATGTCAATATACAGAGATTGAGAAACCCTGATCTATTTATAAATATTTTAAATTATCCTAGCCCAATAAAGGGGAGAAGAGAGAGCGAGAGAAAACGAGTACATGAGCAAGTACACTGTACCTCAACAAGGTCAGTGCTTCTTTTATTTTTATTTTTATATATTTATTTTTGAGGTAGGGGCTCGTTCTGTCACCCAGGCTGGAGTATAGTGGCACAATCACAATTCACTGAAGCCTCAACCTCCCTGGCTCCAAGTGGTCCTCCTGCTTCAGCCTCCTGAGTAGCTGAGACTACAGGTGTGCATCACTGTACCCGGCTAATTTGTTTTATTTTCTGTAGCAACAGGGTCTCACCATGTTGCTGAGGCTGGTCTCAAACTCCTGAGTTCAAGCAGTCCTCCAGCCTTGGCCTCCCAAAGTGCTGGGATTATAGGCATGAGCCCCAGTGCCTAGCCCTGGGAGATGTTTTAAAATGTATTTTTAGAGCAGAAGAAATTCCTCTCTGAAGAAATCAAATTATCATCATAAATGCATTAATAGCAAATTCTCAGTACTTCCCCTGCTTTCAGGTGGTATTGTGTTTAAACCATTTCAAGCTGGTTTCTGCATGCTTATTGAGAATGTCAGATCAAACAGCAGATAGACCATAAGCCCAGACAGAAGAGGTGAAGGTAATTATAATAGCTAACATTTACTGAGCACTTATTATCTGCCAGGAACTTTTCTTTTTTTTTTTTTTTTTTTTTTTTTTTTTGAGATGGGGTCTTGCTTTGTCACCCAGGCTGGAGTGCAGTGGCGCAATCTCGGGTCACTGCAAATTCCGCCTCCTGGGTTCACACCATTCTCCTGCCTCAGCCTCCTGAGTTGCTGGGACTACAGCTACCCGCCACCACGCCTAGCTAATTTTTTGTATTTTTTAGTAGAGACAGAGTTTCACTGCGTTAGCCAGGATGGTCTTGATCTCCTGACCTCATGATCCACCCACCTCAGCCTCCCAAAATGCTGGGATTAGAGGCATGAGCCACTGCACCTGGCCTGTGCCAGGAATTTTTCTAAACATGTTATGATATCTATTCATTTAATTTTCACAACAGTCCAATGAGGTAGTCATTATTATTGCCATTTTAAGATGGGGAAATAAATACAGAAAGTTAAGGTATTTGAAAATAAAATGAAAAGAATTCAAGGATATCCCAAAAAATAATTAATAACTTAATTGAATGAATGAAATGTGAAGAAGTTTCCTAGAAGGAATAAGCTCTTTTAGTTTTTCTTTCCCTTCCTTTTTATTCGAATATAAATTCCAGAATATTGAGTAAAAGGAAGAAATACTATCCCCTACTACTTATTTATTTAATATTTATTTAACCATTCTATTGTCTTTTTTCTTTTTTTTTTTTTTTTGAGATGGGGGTCTCACTCTGTCGACCAGGCTGGGAGTGCTGTGACACAACCACAGCTCACTGCAGCCTCAACTCCCAGGCTCAAGCAATCCTCCCACCTCAGCCTCCCAAGTAGCTGGGACTACAGGTGCATGCCATCACACTCAGCTAATTTTTGTATTTTTTGTAGAGATAGGGTTTTGCCATGTTGCCCAGACTGGTCTCAAACTCCTGGGCTCAAGCAGTGCATCCACTTGGACCTCCCAAAGTGCTGGGATTACAGGCATGAGTCATTGTGCTCAATCCTATTATCTTTACCTAGAGAAATGTAAAAGTAAAAAATTTATTTCAGTAACTGGTGTAACATTTGCCCAGGCACTGAAAATTGCCACAGTTTGTGAAATATTTTCTTAAGAGTGGTCTAGCATGATTTGGCAGTACAACTCTTTATTCATGAGGTAACTAGAATGTGAAGATTTTCAAGTGAATAATATTTAAAACACTTTTAACATGAAAAGTGAAATGAAAAATATTACCAAATATATGAGCCATTACAGTCATAATTTCAGCAGTTCTAATCCTCTGTAGATGAAAGTGCATGTCATTTAGCTAAAAAAATGTGAAATTATATATATGTACAAAGGATCCCTGACCTTAACTTTGGATGGTGTGACACAATTTTTCACATCTATGATGGGGTATAGAAGTAATTTCCATTCAGTAGAAACTGTGCTTTGAGTCCCCGTACAGTATTCAATAAATTACATGACATATTCAACACTGTTTTTTATTTTTATTTTTTTCAGACGGAGTCTTGCTCTGTCGCCCAGGCTGGAGTGCAGTGGCACGATCTTGGCTCACTGAAACCTCCACCTCCCGGGTTTAAGTGACTCTCCTGCCTCAGCCTCCCAAGTAGCTGGAATTACAGGCAAGCGCCACTACTGCCCGGCTAATTTTTGTATTTTTAGTAGAGATGGGGTTTCACCATATTGGTCATGCTGGTCTTGAACTCCTGACCTCGTGATCCACCTGCCTTGGCCTCCCAAAGTGCTGGGATTACAGGCGTTAGCCACCACAGCCAGCCGATATATTCAACACTTTATTATAAAATAGGCTTTGTGTTAGATGATCTTGATCTTGCCCAACTATAGGCTATTGTAAGTGTTCTGAGTGCCTTTACTATAGGCTGGCCTAAGCTATGATGTTCAGTAGGTTATGTGTGTTTGTTTTTTTTTTTTGGTTTTTTTTTTTTTTTTTGAGATGGAGTTTTGCTCTTGTAGTCCAGGCTGGAGTGCAATGGTGGGGTCTTGGCCCACTGCAACCTCTGCCTCCTGGGTTCGAGAGATTCTCCTGCCTCAGCCTCCCAAGTAGCTGGGATTACAGGCACCTGCCACCATGCCCAGCTAATTTTTTGTATTTTAGTAGAGACAGGTTTTTGCCACTTTGGGCAGGCTGGTCTTGAACTCCTGACCTCAGGTGATCTGCCCACCTCAGCCTCCCAAAGTGCTGGGATTATAGACGTGAGCCACCGCACCCAACCTGGTTATGTGTGTTAAATACATTTTCGACTTACTTGGCCGGGTGCGGTGGCTCGCGCCTGTAATCCCTGCATTTTGGGAGGCTGATGTGGGCGGATCACAAGGTCAGGAGTTCGAGACCAGCCTTGCCAACATGGTAAAACCCCGTCTGTACTGAAAATACAAAAATTAGCCAGGCGTGGTGGCGCATGCCTGTAATCCCAGCTACTCAGGAAGCTGAGGCAGGAGAATCGCTTGAAGCAGGGAGGCAGAGGTTGCAGTGAGCCGAGATTGCGCCACTACACTCCAGCCTGGGCGACAGAGTGAAACTCCATCTCAAAAAAAAAATAAAATTTTCAGCTCCTAAGTTGAAATGGGTTTATTGGGATATAACCCATTGTTTAAGTCCAGGAGCATCTGTATAAGCATAAGATCATAATATCCTTCTTTACCAGCTCTTTTTATAATTATTCAATTCCATGGGTATGTAAAACATTTTTTGTTTATACATACAATCATTCCTCTTCTCCCTTTTTCTTTTTCTTTTTTTTTTCTTTTTTTTTTTTTATACGGAGTCTTATTCTGTCACACAGGCTGGAGTGCAGTGGCATGATCTTGGCTCACTACAACCTCTGCCTCTTGGGTTCAAGGTCCTGATTCTCCTGCCTTAGCCTCCTGAGTAGCTGGGATTACAAGTGCCCACCACCATGCCTGGCAAATTTTTGTATTTTTGGTAGAGACGGGGTTTCGCCATGTTACAGGCTGGTCTTGAACTCCCAGCCTCAAGTGATCCACTCGCCTCAGCTTTCCAAAGTGCTGGAATTACAGGTGTGAGCCACCATGCCCAGCTTCCCTTTTTCTTTTCACTTTGGGAATATTAAAAAGAAAAAAAGAGGGCTCTTGGAATTGAAGAAATCAAGGAAAATTCTCTTCTCACTCAACACTTTCCCCCAAAAAACATTGTGAAGGTTGTCAAAGGGGCTTTTTTTAAAACTAGGCTCTGAATCTTGGATACTTACTCTTTTCTAGATGGATACAATAATCTGCTGGATATCAAGTAGTAGTTGCTGTTGCTTATAAGAAAACAACTGGATTTACCATTTATCAGTATCTACTACTTGCCAGATGCTATGTATATATAAAGAGAGAGAGAGTCATGAATAACTAAGAAATAGGGCCAAAGTCATTTTAAATTTCTAAATGTTTGAATGTCTAATAATATTAAAAGTGAGATTTAAAAAATCTTGCGTACAGCGGAGCACGGCAGCTCACGCCCCTAATCCCAGCACTTTGGGAGGCCAAGGCAGGTGGATCACGAGGTCAGGAAATCGAGACCATCCTGGCTAACACGGTGAAACCCCGTCTCTACTAAAAGTACAAAAAATTATCCGGGCGTGGTGGCAGGCGACTGTAATCCCAGCTACTCGGGAGGCTGAGGCAGAATGGCGTGAACCCGGGAGGCGGAGCTTGCAGTGAGCTGAGATCGCGCCACTGCACTCTAGCCTGGGCGACTGAGCGAGACTCCGTCTCAAAACAACAGCAACAACAACAACAACAACAACATCTTGTGTACAGTGAAATCTTGCTTATGCCATAACACCATGAATCCAGAGAATGTATGATTTTATAAATTTAAACTAAAATATTTTCCTGATTTATCCAGATAAGTATTTCACGACACTTTTTTGTTTTGTTTTGTTTTGAGGCAGAGGCTCGCTCTGTTGCCCAGGCTGGAGTACAGTGGCGCGGTCTCTACTCACTGCAACCTCTGCCTCCCAGGTTCAAGCCATTCTCCTGCCCTTAGCCTCCCAGGTAGCTGAGATTACAGGTGTGCACCACCACGCCCGGCTCGTTTTCATTATGTATTTATTTGTTTTTGAGATGGCGTCTCGCTCTGTCGCCCAGGCTGGAGTGCAGTGGTGTGACCTCGGCTCACTGCAAGCTCCGCCTCCCGGGTTCACGCCATTTTCCTGCCTCAGCCTCCCGAGTAGCTGGGACTACAGGCGCCCGCCACCACTCCCGGCTAATTTTTTTGTATTTTTAGTAGAGACAGAGTTTCACTGTGTTAGCTAGGATGGTCTAGATCTCCTGACCTCGTGATCTGCCTGCCTCAGCCTCCCAAAGTGTTGGGATTACAGGCGTGAGCCACTGCGCCCGGCCATGCCCAGCTAGTTTTTGTATTTTTAGTGGAGACAGGGTTTCACCATGTTGGCCAGGCTGGTCTTGAACTCCTGACCTCAGGTGGTCCGCCTGCCTTGGCCTCCCAAAGTGCTGGGATTATAGGCATGAGCCACTGGCGCCCGGGCTTTTTGTTTTTTGTATTTGTTTGTTTGTTTGTTTTGAGACAGTGTCTTGCATTGTCGCTCAGGCTGGAGTGCAGTGGTGCAAACATGGCTCACGGCAGCCTCAACCTCCCTGGGCTCAGGTAATCCTCCCACCTGAGCCTCCCAAGTAGCTGGGACTGCAGGTATGCATCACCATGCCTGGCTGATTTTTGTATTTCTTGTAGAGATGGGGTTTCACTATATTGCCCAGGCTAGTCTCAAACTTCTTCTTGTTAGAGACCATGTTGTCCAGACTGGTCTCGAACTCCTGAGCTCAACCAATCTGTCCGCCTCAGCCTCCCAAAGTGGTGGGATTACAGGTGTGAGCCACCATCCCCGGGCTCATGACACTTTTCTTTGCCTACCAAGATCCAGTTCATTGGACCCTTAAAAAAAGTATTTTAATATATTTTAATTATTTTTAAACCTACTCTGAGACTGATGAAGGCTGAAGTATTTGAAAATATTTCATAAGTCTTTCCTACATATATCAAATTATACCAAAGAACACATTGAAAGTAATTTGCTAATAATTTAACTATAAGTTTTCTGTAGAACCTAAATATAATTGCTAATGTACTACACAGTCTTTTCTTTCCAGATTGTGTCTACACCATGGCAAGCAGCGCTTCTTTCTCTTTACAAGGTAACAGTAGAATTCCCCAACAAGAGTTTGACGTGGGCTGGGCGCGGTGGCTCACGCCTGTAATCCCAGCACTTTAGGAGGCCGAGGCAGGCGGATCACGAGGTGTGGAGATCGAGACCATCCTGGCGAACATGGTGAAACCCCAAACCCCGTCTCTGCTAAAAAAAAAATTAGCCAGGCATGGTGGTGGGCGCCTGTAGTCCCAGCTACTCAGGATGCTGAGGCAGGAGAATCGCTTGAACCCAGGAGGTGGAGGTTGCAGTGAACCAAGATCGCACCACCGTACTCCAGCCTGGGTGACAGAGACTCCGTCTCAAAAAAAAAAAAAAAAAAAAAAAGAGTTTGACAGGGAATTTGGGAAAAGGAGAGCACAAAATGAGCACATAAGATGGGTAAGGGTGCATGAGGCTGAGGCAGAATGACAACACTGAAACAACTGGGCCACCTCTGCAGCTGGAGGGGCTGCGTAGTCACAGGCTGGGTGGCTCAGGCTTAGTGGAAGCCATATGCTATCCAGAAGGCTGAGTCAAAACAAGCAGACATGCCAGGCTGAGGAAATAGAAAACAGCACAGGGTTGGCCTTCAGAGGCAATTAAGTGGGAGACAATTAAGATCACAGACTTAATTACCCAGGTGGTATTTGCATTCCTCCAGGCAGAAGCATCATCGTTGTGATAGACCAGTGGGCTCAACTCAAGGAAGCTATGGAGAAGAACTAATTAGATTTTATGAATGACACCGGTATAAACAGTTTCAGCCTCTTCCTCCCTTACTGGGATACAAACCTCCCTATCACGTGCAAACTTTTCAGATTTCCGGTTGAAAATAGAGTGGGCCAGGAGGCCAAGAAACCCATGCTATACACAGATTAGTCCAAAGGTGTAGAGAGCTCCCATCCACTGACTCTTTCTAGCATTTTCAAAATCCAGGATGGTCCACAATGGCCTGTCTTCTAAGTTCATGCTTCCATCCACGGCTAGAAAAGACTGGAGGCAAGTCAATGGAGTTCTTCACCCAGTCGTGTATAGTCTTTTCTAGTAGGGTCACCTCTGATGCTAGAGAAAGATACAAAGAGACAAAAGGTAGTCCTTGAAATAAGCAAGCCTGGGAAAGACGAGCAAGGGGTCGTTGGACGTTTAAACAGCTCTTCATCACCTTTCCATCAAAAGAGTTTACTTGTTCCTAATACCCCATTGAAAATGTAGAATGTGGCCTGTTGGGGCTTCCAGCTTCCTATTATCCTGTTACAGAGCTCAGCACAGCTATCTGGATGCTCTGGCTGAATCATCGTTGTGAGAGATGTGAGCGCCCTTCCATGAACTGGAACCAAGAAGGGAAGAACAAGCCTTCCCTTTCCTTTCTGCCATGGTCTTTTCACACTCCAAAGCAGTTCTCTCCAGAGAGGACCCAGAGGACTGTAGGCAGCCCTAAGGCCATCAGGGGCAACTCCTAGAAGAATTATCTTCTGGTCTCTTCCTTTAGGGAAGCAAAACTGAGGATGAAGCCAGTGTTTTTTCTCCCTTATAGTTTTCCTCACAGATGAATGGTGTGGGTGAGAAGAGTGCTTTCAGGCATTTAAGCTTTAGTGGGACTGAAAGATTTGCAAGTGAAAGATACATTGCCAGGTGAGGGTGGGGGTTAGGGGGAAGGGTAGCTAAGGGAGGAAAAGAGGACCACTAAAGGACCCTAAAGGGTCAAAAAGAGAGCCAGTAAGGAGGACAGAGTAAATGAAGCTTCCAAGACAAACTCTGCGTGTCCTGGAATCTAGAGAAAGAAGTAGAATCACATGCAGATCTAAAAAGGCAACCAGCCGGACGTCATAATGAGGTTCTCAGTAGGAGAGCATGAGAGAATTCGCTTTTATTGGCCCCAGCAAACATGAAACCCTCAAGGTCTTATGCATAACATAACTTCATTGGTTGTTGAAGGCTGCAAGCAAACAACTTATACTGTGGAAATAACTGGCATACAGAAAAACACACAAGATTTACTCAGGGGACAGGAACACCTTTATTTATGAATTTCACATCTATATTTCAAATTCTGCTCCTACAGGGGACATATGACTCTGCAATAACTCCACAATGTGGAGAGATAGGTTTGAGCAGTACTTTGGTACAGCTGTGAAAAGTGAATTTCACAGGACCAAACAGTATTTTTATAAATGTTGCCACATTTTAAAAAAATTGGAGTAGTAAAATGGGACAGAGAAAAATGTTTGGAATCAGAAGATCTGGATTCTCCTCCCAGTTCTGCCCTTATTAGAGCTCTTTGCCATTTATGATCAAACTACTGGAAGGTTCCTAAGATCTTTTCTGGCTCAATGATAATACTTAACTTCTGTGTATTCTTTTCTTCTTGAAGATGAAAGTGTATACAGAGAAGTGCAGAGATATTTTTTTCACTAGGAATTTTGTGAATGTGAAGCTTAAGGAAGTTTAAGGAAGCATTCTCCATACTAATTCAGTCAATTATTGACTTAAATAATATTTTTTTGAGTCCCACCATGTTTTACGTGCTGTGCTGGGGCTGGGAAGACAATGATTATTTCCATAGGCAGAAAAGGACCAAACAATAACAATGTTTTTTCAATAATTGGATCTATAATAAAGTAATCACACATCGTTTCATAAATTTAATGTTTAGATTTGTTAAAATTTAATTGTTTAAATTTTAAAGTTTTATCCTTAACAACTGGGGGGTTCATTTAGTTGTATTGTTGGATTTTTTGTTGTTAAATACCTGGGAGTTATTATTTATTTATTTATTTATATATTTATTTATTCTTTGAGACAGGGTCTCACTCTGTCTCCCAGCTGGAGTGCAGTAGCGTGACCTTTGCTTACCGCATTCTCTGCCTCCTGGGTTCAAGGGATTCTCATGCCTCAGCTTCCCAAGTAGCTGGGATTGCAGCACCCAGCTGCACCACCACACCTGGCTAATTTTTTTTTTTTTTTTTTGAGATGGAGTCTTGCTCTGTCTCCCAGGCTGGAGTGCAGTGGTGCAATCTTGGCTCACTGCAGCCTCTGCCCTCAGGGTTCCAGTGATTCTCCTGCCTCAGCCTCCTGAGTAGCTGGGATTACAGGCACACGCCACCACACCCGGCTAATTTTTGTATGTAATTTAGAAATGGGGTTTCACCATGTTGGACAGGCTGGTCTCGAACGCCTGACCTCAGGTGATCCACCTGCCTCGGCCTCCCAAAGTGCTGGGATTACAGGTTTGTGCCACCACACCCAGCCAAATGTTTTAATTTTTAATAGAGACAGGGTCTCACCATGTTGGCCAGGTTGGTCTCGAACTCCTGACCTCAAGTGATCCATCGGCCTTGGCAAGGCTGGTCTCAAACTCCTGACCTCAATTGATCCACCCACCTTGGCCTCCCAAAGTTCTGGGATTACAGGCATGAGCCACCACACCTGGCCTGTTTTTTTTTTGGGGGGGGTGGGTAGGGGGACAGGGTCTTGCTTGGTCTCCCAGGCTGGAGTGCAGTGGTATGATCATGACACACTGCAGCCTTGACCACTGGGGCTCAAGCCATCTTCCAGCCTCAGCCTCCCAAGTAGCTAGGACCACAAACATGCACCATCATGCCTGGCTAATTTAAAAAATTATGTGTAGAGATGAGGTCTCATCGCATTACCCAGGTTGGTCTTGAACTTCTGAGCTTAAAGGATCCTTCCACCTTGACCTCCCAAAGTGCTGGGATTGCAGGCATAAGCCACCATGCCTAGCCACCAGGGAGATTTTTCATTGAATAATCTTGAAAGAAGTCTTTGAAGAGAGTTCAGTATCACTTGGTTAAAAATATGTATTGATAATCCACTCCGTGCCATGCTCTGTTGTAGGTGGTGAGGATAGGGTAGGAAATAAGTCAGGCAGAGCCCCTGCCCTCCAAGAACTCATACTTCTGGGTCCATTAAAATATGATAATTTTGGCCGGGCATGGTGGCTCATGCCTGTAATCTCAGCACTTTGGGAGGCTGAGGCGGGCAGATCACGAGTTCAGGAGTTCAAGACCAGCCTAACCAACATGGTGAAACCCTCTCTCTACTAAAAATACAAAAATTAGCTGGGCGTGGTGGTGTGCGCCTGTAATCTCAGGTACTTGGGAGGCAGAGGCGGGAGCATTGCTTGAACCTGGGAGGTGGAGGTTGTGGTGAGCTGAGATCGTGCCATTGCACTCCAGCCTGGGCAATAAGAGCGAAACTCCGTCTCAAAAAAAAAAAAAAACATAATTTTAAGGCTGGGTGTGGTGGCTCATGCCTGTAATCCCAGCACTTTGGGAGGCTGAGGCAGGAGGATCACAAGGTCAGGAGATCGAGACCATCCTGGCTAACACGGTGAAACCCCGTCTCTACTAAAAATACAAAAAAATTAGCCAGGCGTGGTGGTGGGCGCCAGTAGTCCCAGCTGCTGGGGAGGCTGAGGCAGGAGAATGGCACAAACCCGGGAGGCAGAGCTTGCAGTAAGCCGAGATTGCGCCACTGTACTCCAGCCTGGGCAACAGAGCGAGACTCTGTCTCAAAAAAAAAAAAAAAAAAAAAAATGATAATTTTAAACTAATATGCATTTATGCAATTAAAATTCTGTAGCATGCTAGTCAATTGCCCAAGCTTCATAAGATGGGCGTGAAATTTTAAAAGTGATTTTTAAAAATAATTTAAGACTTTTTTTATTTAAACAATTTGTGACAAATCGCCACTTTTTCTAGCACTGCTGTTAGAGTGTTCACTTTAAGAAAAGGAATGTGACCATGCCATTTTCTTTTCCTTCCCCAGCAATTCATCCCTCCCTCCCACTAACCCCTGCCCTGCCAAAAAAAAAAAAAAAATCCTTCTTCCAGGCATGGTGGCTCATGCCTGTAATCCCGTCACTTTTGGAGGCTGAGGTGAATGGATCACTTGAGGCCAAGAGTTCAAGACCAGCCTGGGCAGCATAGCAAGACTCCCGTTTCTACAAAAAATACAAAAATTAGCTGAGTGTAATGGTGTACCTGTAGCCAGCTATTGGAGAGACTGAGGCAGGAGGATCACTTGAGCCCTGGAATCCCAGGAGGCAGCAGTGAGCTATGATTTTGCTACTGCATTCCAGTCTGGGCAACAGAGTGAGACCCATCTTAAAAAATAATCCCATCCAGCCATGGTGGTTTATGCCTGTAATCCCAGCACTTTGGGAGGCCGAGGCGGGTGGATCATGAAGTCAAGAGATTGAGACCATCCTGGCCAACGTGGTGAAACACCACCTCTACTAAAAATACAAAAAATTAGCTGGGTGTGGTGGTGAGTGCCTGTAGTCCCAGCTATTCGGAAGGCTGAGTCAGGAGAATCGCTTGAACCAGGAGGCGGAGGTTGCAGTGAGCCGAGATCACAACACTGCACTCCAGCCTGGAGACGGAATGAAACTGTCTCAAAACAAAAACAAAAACAAAAACAAAAAAAATCCTTCAGTGGCTACTCATTACCTTAAAAGAAAAGAAACCCCAACTCCCTAACAAATCAGACAAGGTGCTTGGTGACTGGGCACTGGCTCCCTCAGTCCTGCTCATGCTGTCCACTTGGGCCACACTGATTGCTGTTTCCCAGAGTAACATGCTCTCCAGCTCTGGGCCTTTATGCAATCTGCTCCCTTAATCCAGAATGTTCTTCACCCCATCCCTCCAGTGTCTTTGCTGATTCCCTGGACTTGATTCATCCATGACCCCCACCGTTATTGTGCCTACGTCCATCCTGGGACTTGCCTGCTACAGTGCAGTGGCCCACTTAAACATCCATCCCCTGACTACAGGGTGGTGGTGCATAGGCCCTAACATGAAGATGCCTTTAGTAAAAGATGTTTTGGGTAAATAAATGAAGCAATGAATATATTTCTTCAGATAACACTCCAAGCAGGGTGAACAGCATGAGGGAAGGCAAGCAAAGTGAACTGGGGACTCTAAAAGGAATTCAGAATGTCTGGGGACATTCAGAGATGCGACAAAAAGGAGAAGCAAGGATACTTTCAGCCAGTTAGACAACTTAGACTTCATCCTGAGTTCAATGGTGATTTACTAAAGGGCTTTAGAAAAGCAAGAAATTAGCATTTTAGAAAGAACATTCTGGGCCGGGTGTGGTGGTGTGCAGCTGTAGTCCCTGCTAATCGGGAGGCTGAGGTGGGAGGATTGCTTGAGTCTGGGAGGTCCCGGGTGCAGTGAGATGTGACCATACCACTGCACTCCAGCCTGGGTGACAGAGCAAGACCCTGTCTCGTGTTAGGGGGAAGAAAAACCATTCTGAAGAATAGATTTGAAGAAAATAAGACTGAGGACAAGGAGATATGTTATAGCGACTATTACAAAAAGCCAAGGGAGAGCTGGGGCTGCCTTGAAGTAATGGAGCAGCCTTGAGGATGGCAGGAAGTGGAAAGATTCAAGAAATGTTAAGGGATCAGAATTGTCAGAACTTGGTGGTTCATTGGCTGTGCATCTTCCTTCCCAGTTTTTTTTTTTTTTAGATTGAGTCTCGCTCTGTCTCCCAGGCTGGAGTGCAGTGGCACGATCTCGGCTCACTGCAACCTCTGCCTGCCAGCTTCAAACGATTCTCCTGCCTCAGCCCCACAAGTAGCAGGGACTAGAGGCACCTGCCACCATGCCCGGCTAATTTTTTGTATTTTTAGTAGGGATGGGGTTTCACCGTGTTAGCCAGGATGGTCTCGATCTCCTGACCTCGTGACCCACATGCCTCGGCCTCCCAAAGTGCTGGGATTACAGGCATGAGCCACCACACCCAGCCCTTCCCTCCCCAGTTGAGTGATAAACTTCTGAAGAGCAGAAATTCTGCAGTTTATGTCTTTGTATTCTGCTGAGTTACCTATAGTGCCTACCTATACATGAGGTATTCAATAAATATTTGTTGAATTACTGAATGAATGAAACTTTATGGCTACATGCAAAACATCTGATAAATTCTTACTCTTAAAAATAAAACTGGCCGGGCACGGTGGCTCATGCCTGTAATCCAAGCACTTTGGGAGGCCGAGGCGGGCGGATCACTTGAGGCCAGGGGTTCAAGACCAGCCTGGCCAACATGGTAAAACCCTGTCTCTGCTAAAAATACAAAAATTAGCCAGGCACGGTGGTGCGCACCTGTAGTCCTAGCTACTTGGGAGGCTGAGGCAGGAAAATCGCTTGAACCTGGGAAGCAGAGGCTGCAGTGAGCAGAAATCTGAACTCCAGCCTGGGCAACAGAGCAAGACTCTCTGTCTCCAAAATAAATAAATAAATAAATAAATAAAACCAGATGCAGTGGTTCATGCCTGTAATCCCAGCACTTTCGGAGGCCAAGGAAGGAGGATCACTTGAACCCAGGAGTTCAAGACCAGCCTGGCAACATAGTGAGACCCCCATCTCTACCAGAACATAAAAAAAATTAGCCATCCATGGTGGTGTGCACCTGTATTCCTGGCTACTTGGGAGGCTGAGGCAGGAGGATCCTTTGAGCCTAGGAATGTGAGGTTACAATGAGCTATAATCATGCCATTGCACTCCAGCCTGGACAACAGAGCAAGACCCTGTCTCTAAAAGAAAAGCAACTTAAAAATATTTTTGTCCATGTTAGGCAGGGTGGCTCACGCCTGTAATCCTAGCACTTTGGGAGGCTGAGGCGGGCAGATCACTTGAGGTCAGGAGTTCGAGACCAGCCTGGCCAGCATGGTGAAACCCTGTCTCTGCTAAAAATACAAAAATTAGCTGGGCATGGTGGCACGTGTCTTAGTCCCAGCTACTCAGGAGGCTGAGGCAGGAGAATCACTTGAACCCGGGAGGAGAAGGTTACAATGAGCCGAGATTGTGCCACTGCACTCCAGCCTGGGGAACAGAGCAAGGCTCCATGTTTGGAGGAAAGGAGACTTTTATTATAAAGTAAATGCTTAAATGGATCCTATTTCACACAATTTGTACAAAGAGAAAAGTCTGTACAACCAGCCGCTTAGAATTATGTTATGTAGAGATCCCTTGTCCAATTCAATATAAAAGTATATATATTTTTAAAATGTTTTAAAATATATTATATATTATAAATATAGAAAAGTATATATATTTACAAATATATATATTAAAATACATACATATAATATATATTTGGAGACAGAGTCTCGCTCTGTCACCCTGGCTGGAGTTCAGTGGCACGATCTTGGCTCACTGCAACCCCCGTCTCCTGGGTTCAAGCCATTCTCATGCCTCAGCTTCCCGAGTAGCTGGGATTACAGGCATGTACCACCATGCCTGGCAAATTTTTTCTATTTTTAGTAGAGACTGCGTTTCACTGTGTTGGCCAGGCTGGTCTCAATCTCCTGGCCTCAAGTGATCCACCCGCCCGGGGCTTCCCAAAGTGCTGGGATTACAGGCGTGAGTCACCATGCCTGGCCTGCAATATAAAAGTATATTATATGGTACATATGTTTTGAGAAATCTTGTCACTTAGATATGTCAGAAATGTCAGAAGCAGTGTTCTGTGCTTTCCATACAGAAAAATTCTTTATGTTTTTCAGATTCCCTCTGCAAATATTGTAACTCATAAAATATTGAACTGTGATTCCTGAAGTTATAGGGCAAATCAACCCACAAAAAGATGTGCCAGGTATGGTGGAGGAGGTCATTATAGTTAATCAATAACCCATTAGTGGAAATCAGCAATAATCTTAACAGTTAACCTAATAAACACATTTAGCCTACATAATGAATGCTTTGATTCATTCTTCAACTTTTACTTAATTATTTCCACAATCAAAGAAGTGATGGCAAAATCTTAAATTTTGAAATTCAATATCCTGTCAAAACATCTTCAAACAAGGTCATGATTAATCATATACACAAAAAAGAAACAAAATCATGAAGACTAATTCATCTTCCATTTGCATAACTCTTGGTAGTAAACTGGGAAAGGAGTATCATTATGATTATTGTTATTTTTGTTGTTGTTTGGAGACAGGGTCTTGAACTGGAGTGCAGTGGCTCAATCACAATTCACTGTAACCTTGAACCCCTGGGAGCAAGCGATTCTCCCACCTCAGCCTCTCAAGTAGCTGGAACTACATGCGTGTACCACCACGTCTGGCCATTATTATTATTTTTTTGAGACAGGGTCTTGCTCTGTTGCCCTGGTTGGAGTGCAGTGGCACAAACATGGCGGCTCACTGCAGCCTTGACCTCCTGAGGTCAAGGGATCCTCCTGCCTCAGCCTCCTGTGTAGCTAGGACCACAGATACAAGCCACCACGCCTAGCTAATTTTTAATTTTTGTAGAGATGGGGTCTCACTTTGTATCCCAGGCTGGTCTCAGTCTCCCGGTCTCAGTCCTCCCACCTCAGCCTCCCACAGTGCTTAATTGCAGGTGTGAGCCACTGCTCTTGGCTTGTGCTTTCTTGAAAATATTGAAAGGCACAAGAAGAACCAAAGATGGAAACAATTTTAAGCTATGAAACTTAAATTTTATTTATTTATTTTTTTTTCTGAGACAGAGTCTCACTCTGTTGCCCAGGCTGGAGTGCAATGGCGTAATCTCGGCTCACTGCAACCTCTGCCTCCTGGGTTCAAGCAATTCTCCTGCCTCAGTCTCCCAAGTAGCTGGGATTACAGGCGTGCGCCACCACGCCTGGCTAATTTTTGTATTTTTAGTAGAGACGGGGTTTCACCGTGTTGGCCAGGCTGGTCTTGAACTCCTGACCTCAGGTGATCCACCAGCCTCAGCCTCCCAAAGTGCTGGGATTACAGGCGTGAGCCACCATGACCGGCCAATTTTATTTTATTTTTAATTGACGCATAATTATACATATTTATGGAGAACAATGTGATGTTTTAATACATATATACATTGTATGATGATCAAATCAGGGTAATTAGCATGTCTCTCACCTCAAACATTTATTGTTTCTTTGTGGTGAGAACATTCAAAATCTTCCCAAGTACTCGGGAGGCTAAGGTGGGAGGATCACTTTAGCCCAGGAATTTGAAAACAGCCCAGGAATATGAGCAACATAGTGAGATAACATTTTTTTTTTTTTTGAGACAGGGTAGTGCTCTATTGCCCAGTCTGGAGTGTAGTGGCTCAATCAGAGCTCACTGCAGCCTTGATCTCCTGGGCTCCAGCTATCCTCCCACCTCAGCCTCCTGAGCAGCTGGGACCACAGGCATGTACCGCCACACCTGGCTAATTTATTTTTTATTTTTTGTAGAGACAGGATCTCCCTATGTCACCCAGGTTGGGCAAGATAACATTTCAAGCAGCAGGCAGCAGCAGCGTGATTTAGAACTCTGGAAATCAGGCTGGGCGCAATGGCTCACACCTGTAATCCCAGCACTTTGGGAGGCTGAGGTGGGCGGACCATGAGGTCAGGAGTCGAGACCATCCTGGCTAACATGGTGAAATCCTGTCTGTACTAAAAATACAAAAAATTATCCGGGTGTGGTGGCGGGTGCCTATAATCCCAGCTACTCGGGAGGCTGAGGCAGGAGAATCGCTTGAACCTGGGAAGCGGAGGTTGCAGTGAGCTGAGATTGTGCCACTGTACTCCAGCCTGGGTGACAGAGCAAGACTCCCTCTCAAAAAAACTAACAGGCCGAGCATGGTGGCTCATGCCTGTAATCCCAGCACTTCAGGAGGCCCAGGTGGGCGGATCACAAGGTCAGGAGATCAAGACCATCCTGGCTAACATGGTGAAACCCCATCTCTACTAAAAATACAAAAAATTAGCCGGGCGTGGCGGGCATGCGCCTGTAGTCCCAGCTACTCGGGAGGCTGAGGCAGGAGGATGGCGTGAACCTGGGAGGTGCAGCTTGCAGTGAGCCGAGATCGTGCCACTGCACTCCAGCCTGGGCGACAGAGAGAGACTCTGTCTTAAAAAAAAAAAAAAAAAAAAAAAAAACTTCTGGAGGTCAGTGTGTGATTTTGAGTCCCAACTCCCCTATTCCTTCGTCTATGACCTGTGCAAATTATCCACCCTCTTTGTGGCCCAGCCTCCCCATCTGTAAAATGAGGATAACAACATGACCTATTTCATAGTATTGTTGTGAGGATTGTTAGTTAATCACGTAATACTGGTATTGCTTATATGAAACTGCCTACTGCTTGGTAAGCACCCAATATTAAGCATTGTTATTAACACTATCAGTCACTAAGTGTTTTTTGGTTGTCTATGTCTATGTCCATGGTACCAGGCACTCTCAGGCATTCTGAAGATATGCTGCTTTCATGATTCGGCTTTTATTTGACTAATAAATAATAACCATGACATATACTATTCAGATATTAACAAGATATTATATTTGTCACTTGGCCAATATGCACAGTGTTTTCCTTGGTTTAAAAACAACAAAAAAAAATCTAAAAACCTGTGAAAAGAAGGGAGCAAAACAAAAAACAAACAAACAAAACAAGAAAATGAAGTTCTACATGATTACCAAATAGGTGGGGCACTGTGGCTCACGCCTGTAATCTCAGCACTTTGGGAGGCTGAGGCAGGTGCATTGCTTGAGCCCAGAAGTTCAAGACCAGCCTGGGCAACATGGCAAAACCTTGTCTCTACAAAAACACACCCATGGTGGGGGGTGCCTGTAGTCCTAGCTATTCAGGAGGCTGAGGTGGGAGGATTACCTCCTGAGTCCAGGAGGTTGAGGCTGTGGTGAACCATGATTGTGCCACTGCATTCCCGCCTCAGTGATAGTGAGACTCTGTCTCAAAAAAAAAAAATTTCAAAAAAGATTACCAAATAATTATCCCTCAAGGTCAAAGAATAATTTTGTCATTGGGAGTGCTTTTCACTCTCATCAAGTCACTCTGAAAGGAGATCCTAGTATTTGAGATTCATTTTCAGATGGTGTTTACAGTCTCTCCTTCTGGTGAGGAAATGTGTTTTAAGAAGACATTTAAAATCTTGATCATTGTCTTTAGAATTTTTATTGATTCAGATTTACACAGCTTGAAGCACCACATTTGATATCTACAGCACTAATTATATTATTAAACAATGGCTTCTTTCCTTTTTTTAGAATGTCACAGGAAGAAAAAAAAAGTATTTTTCCTGTAAAGTCATAACCTTCTAATCAGAGATTCAGAACTATTACTCAGCACCTGTATCAGCAATAATGTTAAATTCTTTACAAGATGAAGCACAGACTAAAAGTAATTCCAGAGTTTTAAGTTGAGTATTTGTATTGCTATTTTTATTTTGGTAAGACAACAAAATCTGTTGCTATATCATTTCATTTATTTATTTATTTTTGTAGAGATGAGGTCTCCCTACGTTGCCCAGGCTAGTCTCAAACTCTTGGCCTCAAGCAATCCTCCTTCCTCGATCTCCCAAAGAGTTGGGATTACCTGTGTGAGCCATGGAGCATGGCCTATCATTTTAATTCTCTTAACTTTGGCCAACGATATTAGATAGCTATTGATGGACTAGAAACTCCCTAATGATACGATAATTCCAAGAGTATCACTTTCTGAACTGTTACTCAAATTGATTTCTAGAGGCTTAAAGCAGGCAAGGAGTTACTGTTGTAATCATACTAATTAAGATAAAAACTATGTCAGTCTTGGCCAGGTGTGGTGGCTCACGCCTATAATCCCAGAACTTTGGGAGGTCAAGGTGGGCAGATCACTTGAGGTCAGGAGTTCAAGACCAGCCTGACCAACATGGTGAAACCCCGTCTCTACTAAAAATACAAAAATTAGCCGGGCGTGGTGGCGGGCGCCTGTAATCCCAGCTACTCGGGAGGCTGAGGCAGGAGCATGGCTTGAACCCGGGAGGTGGAGGTTGCAGTGAGCCAAAATCGTGCCATTGCACTACAACTGGGCGACAGAGTGAGACTCTGTCTCAAGAAAAAAACAAACAAACAAACAACAAAAAACTCTGTCAGTCTTCATCCCAGGAATAAAAAATAAATAAATAAAAACAAAGATAAAAACTAGCTTTATTCTGGTATTCCCCAGTTTCCATATTTGCTTTTGCTCCCCTGCCAGAATCACACACTTGCATATTTTTTGGTAAAGTTCTTCGATGCTTCTCCTAAGTAGAGTAATTATGTGATGTTTGAGCAGTGAGCCATGTTGCGGCACTTGGGGTAGGGTGGAATGAAGACTGTGTGGTCTACCTGCATGTGTATGATGGAGAAGTCTCTCCAGAGCTTCAAGATCTGATTATCCTCTACAGCATAATGATATCTACAGGTAATTGGATGTAAACATCCTAAAAATAGTTAATAATCTGTAGCTGAAGAGATCTGTGAATTCCTAGATCTAAAGTAAAAATTCCTAGATCTAAAGTAAAGAGGATATAGTCTCAAGGAAATATAAAGGAATGTGCCAACTAAGTAAATTTGTATTATAGACTACTTGAAGACAATTGGTGATAAATTGTTTGGGGTTTATCTATTCATCATCATTATCTGAAACTATTGCAAAAGTCTCCTAACCTTTCTAGAGCAACTAGAAAGCCTCTTTTCTTTTCTCTTCTCTTCTCTCCTCTTCTCTTTTGAGACAGGGTCTTGCTCTATTGCCCAGGCTGGAGTGCAATGGCACCATCATGGCTCAACTGCAGCCTCAACCTCCCAGGTTCTCCCACCTCAGCCTCCTAAGTATCTAGGACTATAAGGCACACGCCACCACACCTGGCTAATTTTTTTTTGTAGAGATGGGATCTCACTATATTGCCCAGGATGGTCTCAAACTCTTGAAATCAAGGGATCCTCTCTCCTTAGCCTCCCGAAGTGCTGGGATTACAGGCATGAGCCAACATGCCAGGCTCAGAAAGATTTTAAGAAATCCAAATCTAATCAATAATTTCTCCTACCTAAAACCCTTCAGTGGAAACCCATTGTTAGGCATGCGCCAACTTGCCAGGCTCAGAAAGATTTTAAGAAATCCATATCTAATCAATAATTTCTCCTACCTAAAACCCTTCAGTGGAAACCCATTGTTCTTATCAAGCCCACCCATGTTAACAAGTTTTGTCAAGTCAGCCTTCAAATTGCAGACATTTGTCCCCTCATTCCTAGGGGTCAGCCTTGCGGGCCTTGTGGCTCCCCAAAGGTATGAAGCCTGTTGTTTGGGTAGGCAGTTGCCTCTGCCTGCAACACTTTCTTCATAATCTTGGCTACAGTCATTTTGTTTACCTTCAATTCTCACTTTATTTATTTTATTTCATTTCTTTTGAGATGAAGTGTCACTCTTGTCCCCCAGGCTGGAGTGCAATGGTGAGATCTCGGCTCACAGCAAACCCCACCTCCTGGGTTCAAGCGATTCTCTTGCCTCAGCCTCCGGAGTAGCTGGGATTACAGGTGCCTGCCACCACGCCTGGCTAATTTTTGTATTTTCAGTAGAGACGGGGTTTCACCATGTTGGCCAGGCTGGTCTTGAACTCCTGACCTCAGGTGATCTGCCCGCCTCGGTCTCCCAAAGTGCTGGGGTAACAGGCATGAGCCACCACACCTGGCCCAATTCTCACTTTAAAAGCCACTTCCTAAGGGAGATTTTCCCAGATTAGCACCTCTGCAAAGTCTTATACTTTACTATTTCTTCACTCATCCCACTACAGTCAAGTATCAGGTCAATGTCTGTCTCTTCTCCTAGACCGTTAACAATGGCCATGTGTCTATTCAATGTGCAACCCCAAGCAGAGTACCTGGCCAAATAGTAGGTGCTCAGTGAATCTTTTGTGGAATGAATGAACACATTTATTACGCACCCACTGCAGCCTACTACATGCCAAGGCATCTGTGCTGGGCATCGTGGGCAGGGGACGGAGAGGAGCCAGACAGAGTGTTTGCCTTTGCAAGGATCAGACTTGCATGCTACTACCACAGAGCAGAAGGGCTTAGAAGGGAAGTGGGCATAGGCCGGGCGTGGTGGCTCACACCTGTAATCCCAGCACTTTGGGAGGCCAAGGCGGGCAGATCACGAGATCAGGAGATCAAGACCATCCTGGCTAACATGGTGAAACCCCGTCTCTACTGAAAATACAAAAAATTAGCCGGGCTTGGTGGTGGGCCCCTGTAGTCCCAGCTACTCAGGAGGCTGAGGCAGGATAGTGGCGTGAACCTGGGAGGTGGAGCTTGCAGTGAGCCGAAATCGCACCACTGCATTCCAGCCTGGGCGACAGAGTAAGACTCTGTCTCCAAAACAAAACAAAACAAAAAAACAACCAAAAAAGAAAACAAAAGAAGGGAAGTGGGCTCGAGGTGCCTTGGGAAGAAGTAGGAGCAAAGTGCCAAGTCTCAGAAAACACAAAAACAAGCATTTCCACTTACCATGTATCAGTCTCTGAAACACAACTTGTCTAACATTATCTCCCTTATTCCATCCTCCTGACCATCTCTAGTGGTTGGTGTTCTTTTAGGGATGGTAAAGGAACTTGCCCAAGGCCACAGGCAGTATCTGAATCCATTTTATCCAGGTCTTCAAGCTCCAAAGCAGAAAGCAGACACACACTTTGTCATGCTCTGTTAACAATTTCAGAGGAGGCCAAAATGGCCAAAAAAATGTTTTTCCCACTTCTTTTTTTTTCTTTTTTTTCTGAGATGGAGTTTTGCTCTGGCCCCCCGGCTGGAGTGCAGTGGTTTGATCTCAGCTCACTGCAACGTCTGCCTCCCCAGTTCAAGCAATTCTCCTGCCTCAGCCTCCTGAGCAGCTAGGATTACAGGTGGGTGCCAGACACCCAGCTAATTTTTGTATTTTTAGTAGAGATGGGGTTTCACCATGTTGGCCAGGCTGGTCTCGAACTCTTGACCTCATGATCTGCCTGCCTTGGCCTCCCAAAGTGCTGGGATTACAGGCTTGAGCCACCGAGCCCAGCCCCAAGTTCTTTTTCTAATAGGTCATTTCTTTAAGGACTTTATTTCTGCCATTGTTTGTTTGTTTTGTTTTGTTTTGTTTTGTTTTTTGAGACAGGGTCTCACTCTCACCCAGGCTGGAGTGCAGTGGCACAATTTCAGCTCACTGCAGCCTCAATCTCTCCAGCTCAAGTAATCCTCCTACCTCACCATCCTACCTGGCCCCCTGCCCCAGGAGCTGGGACAACAGGTATGCATCACCATGTCCAGCTAATTTTTTAAAAATGTCTTTGTAGAGACAGAGTCTCACTGTTACCTAGGCTGACCTTGAAGTCCTGGGCTCAAGCAATCCTCCTGCCTCCACCTCCCAAAGTGCCTGGGAGACAGAGTGAGACCCTGTCTCAATTTTAGAAACCAACATACAAACAAAATCTGTCTATCTATCGCTCTATATTCTTATTTTGCCTCATTTTTTTCACACAAAAGTTAGCATACCATACACAATGTTCTGCATCTTGTTTTTTCCAGTTAGTGATATATCTTGAAGATCTTTCTTTATCAGCACATCATTTTTTTTGTTTCAGACTGCAACCTCCGCCTCCCAGGTTCAAGAATTTCTCCCTGCCTCAGCCTCCCGAGTAGCTGGGATTACAGGCGCCTGCCATTACGCCCAGCTAATTTTTTTTTTTTTTTTTGAGATGGAGTTTCGCTCTTGTTGCCCAGGCTGGAGTGCAATGGGGCCATCTTGGCTCACTGCAACCTCTGCCTTCCGGATTCAAGCGATTCTCCTGCCTCGGCCTCCCAAGTAGCTGGGATTACAGACGCGTGCCACCATACTCGGCTAATTTTTTATTTTTAGTAGAGATGGGGTTTCTCCATGTTGGCCAGGCTGGTCTCAAACTGCCGACCTCAGGTGATTCGCCTGCCTCGGTCTACCAAATCGCTGGGATTACAGGGATGAGCCACCATGCCCAGACAGCATCTGGCTAATTTTTATATTATATTATGTTATATTATATTATATTATATTATATTATATTATATTATATTATTTTATTTTTGAGACAAAGTCTTGCTCTATCGCCCAGGCTGGAGTGCAGTGGCACGATCTCGGCTCACTGCAACCTCCACCTCCCAGGTTTAAGTGATTCTCCTGCTTCAGCCTCCCAAATAGCTGGGATTACAGGCACGTGCCACCATGCCCAGCTAATTTTTGTGTGTTTAGTAGATATGGGGGTTTCACCATGTTGGCCAGGCTGGTCTCGAACTCTTGACCTCAGGTGATCCACCCACCTTGGCCTCCCAAAGTGCTGAGATTACAGGCGTGAACCACCACATCCTGCCACATTTGTAATTTTGACAGACATTGCCAAATTGTTCTCCCTAGGGATTAACTCAATGTACATTCCTACCAGCAGTGGATGAGAGCACCAGTTTTTCCACAGCCTCTCAACACAGGGTTAACAAACATCTAGTTATTTGCCAATCTGATGAGTGAAAAATGGCATCACAGCATTTTTACATTATTAGTCAGGTTGAACACTTTTTTCATGTTTGAGAGTTTATATTTTCTTCTCTCTGAACTGTCTATTCATATCCTTTGTTCATTTTTCTCTTGTTGGTCTTTTTCACTGGGTTTGGTAGGAGCTTTTTCTATATCAGGAAGATTAGCTTTTGCGTGTGAAGTAAGCAGCAGCTACTTTCCTACAATACTGTTTTAGAAATTCTGATCAATACAACAAAACATGTATTAAATATGATGAAAAATACACAAATGGAGAAAGTTCCTGGTCAACAGGGTGAAAGGCAAAAAACAAAACAAAACAGGCTGGGCGAGGTGGCTCACGCCTGTAATCCCAGCACTTTGAGAGGCTGAGGCGGGCGGATCACGAGGTCAGGAGATCGAGACCATCCTGGCTAACACGGTGAAACCGTGTCTCTAATAAAAATACAAAAAAATTAGCCGGGCTTGGTGGTGGGCCCCTGTAGTCCCAGCTACTCGGGAGGCTGAGGCAGGATAGTGGCGTGAACCCGGGAGGCGCAGCTTGCAGTGAGCCCAGATCGCGCCAATGCACTCCAGCCTGGGCGACAGAGCGAGACTCGGTCTCAAAAAACAAAACAAAACAAAACAACCCAGGCTGGGTGCTGTGGCTCACACCTGCCATCCTAACACTTTGGGAGGCTGAGGTGAGATCGCTTGAGCTCAGGAGTTAGAGGCCAGCCTGGGCAACATGGTGAAACCCCGTCTCTATTTTTTTTTTTAAAGAAAAAGATTAAATTAAATTAAAAAAATTAAAGTAAAAAGGAGAAGGCAATAATATCATTATTCGAACCTGATTATATAGCTAATTACTTTAAAATTGATTCAAATTAATAGAATTAATTGAATACCTCCAGATAAATGAAAAATACTGCTGAGTCCAATAAGAAGATGCAAGATAATACACTCTTTAAGACCATTTTGATATTAGCAATTAGAACATATGATGAAAAATGGGGAGGCATGGTGGCTCACACCTGTAATCCCAGCACTTTGGGAGGCTGAGGCAGGTGGATCAGTTGAGGTTAGGAGTTTGAGATCAGCCAGGCCAACGTCACAAAACCCTGTCTCTACAAAAAATACAAAAATTAGCTGGGTGTAGTGGTGTATGCCTGTAATCCCAGCTACTCCACAGGCTGAGGCAGGGAGAATCACTTGAACCTGGGAGGTGGAGGCTGCAGTGAGCTGAGATCATGCCACTGCACTCCAGCCTGGGTGACAGAGCAAGACTCTGTCTGGAAAAAACGAAAAACAAATATGCATCATTATAGTATTCTTTTCCTATATTCTTATTTTTTTGCTTTCTACAAATTAGTAACTAGTTGTTCTAATTACAAATCGTTAAGACTACAGACCCAGTGGTTTATTTTAAGTCCTACTCTGTTACCTCCCTGTCTCTACAAAAATAAATAAATAAATGAATAAATAAATTAAATAAATACAAAAATTATCTGGGTATGGTGGCATAGGTCTGTAATCCCAGCTACTCAGAAGGCTGAGGTGGGAGGACAGCTTGAGCGCAGGAGGCGGAGGTTGCAGTGAGCTGAGATCGTGCCAGTGCACTCCAGCCTGGGACACAGAGTCAGACCCTGTCTCAAAATAAAAAAACAAAAACAAAAACAAAAAACGTCCGGCATGGGTCTGGACAGTACAGTAGTTATAGTCAAAATTAAAATCTAAAATGAAAAAGATACCCCATACATGTATTCGGTTGTGGGATAGAAATGTCTCTTAAATTTTTTTTTTGTTTTAATTTTTCCCTTTTTTTTGTTTTTTTGAGAGAGTCTCACTCTGTCACCCAGGCTGGAGTGCAGTGGCATAATCTTGGTTCACTGTAACCTCCACCTCCTGGGCTCAAGCGATTCTGCCTCAGCTTCCTGAGTAGCTGGGACTACAGGCGCACACCGCCACGCCTGGTTAATATATATATATATTTTTTTTGAGATGGAGTCTCACTCTGTCTCCCAGGCTGGAGTGCAGTGGTGCAATCTCAGCTCACTGCAACTTCTGCCTCCCGGGTTCAAGTGATTCTCCTGTCTCAGCCTCCCAAGTAGCTAGGATTACAGGTGCGTGCCACCATGCCCAGCTAATTTTTGTATTTTTAGTAGAGACGGGGTTTCTCCATGTTGGTCAGGCTGGTCTCAAACTCCTGGGCTCGAGTGACCCACCTGCCTTGGTCTCCCAAAGTGCTGGGATTACAGGCATGAGCCACCACACCTGGCCAGTTTTTTCTTTTCTTTTCTTCTCTTTTTTTTTTGAGATGGAGTCTTGCTCTTGTTGCCCAGGCTGGAGTGCAATGGCACTAACTCAGCTCACTGCAACCTCCGCCTCCTGGGTTCAAGCGATTCTCCTGCCTCAGCCTCTCGAGTAGCTGGGATTATAGGTGCATGGCACCACGCCTGGCTAATTTTTGTATTTTTAGTAGAGACGGGGTTTTGCCATGTTGGCCAGGCCGGTCTCAAACTCCTGACCTCGTAATCCGCCTGCCTCAGCCTCCCAAAGTGCTGGGATTACAGGCGTGAGCCACCGTGCCCGGCCTAAAGGCATTCTTAAGCCACAAACAATAGCATGAGAGATCTGTGCCTTAAGGACATGCTCCTCCTGCAGTTAACTAACCCAACCTATTCCTTTAATTCGGCCCATCCCTTCGTTTCCCATAAGGGATACTTTTAGTTAATCGAATATCTATAGAAACAATGCTAATGACTGGCTTGCTGTTAATAAATACGTGGGTAAATCTCTGTTCGGGGCTCTCAGCTCTGAAGGCTGTGAGACCCCTGGTTTCCCGCTTCACACCTCTATATTTCTGTGTGTGTGTCTTTAATTCCTCCAGCGCTGCTGGGTTAGGGTCTCCCTGACCGAGCTGGTCTCGGCAGCAGTACAGCAGCACGATCATAGCACACTGTAGCCTATCAGTGACTGGTGACTATCTGTGAAAGGTATATGATTATTCATTGTACTATTCTTGCAACTTTTCTATAGATTTGAACTTTTCTGTTTTTTTTTTTTTGAGACAGAGTTTCGCTCTTGTAGCCCAGGCTGGAGTGTGGCACAGTCTCGGCTCACTGCAACCTCCGCCTCCTGGGTTCAAGCAATTCTCCTGCCTCAGCCTTCCGAGTAGCTGGGATTACAGGCATGTGCCACCACGCCCAGCTAATTTTTTTGTATTTTTAGTAGAGAGGGGGTTTCACCATTTTGGTCAGGCTGGTCTGGAACTCCCGACCTCAGGTGATCCGCCCGCTTTGGCCTCCCAAAGTGCTGGGATTACAGGCATGAGCCACCGTACCTTGTGACAATTTTTTAAAAGTTAAAAGATATGCCAGGCGCAGTGGCTCACGCCTGTAATCCCAGCACTTTGGGAGGCTGGATCACTAGGTCTGGAGTTCACGACAAGCCTGGCCAAGATGGTGAAACCCCACCTCTACTAAAAATACAAAAATTAGCCAGGTGTGGTGGCGGACGCCTGTAATCTGAGCTACTCAGAAGGCTGAGGCAGGAGAATCGCTTGAACCCGGGAGGCGGAGGTTGCAGTGAACTGAGATCACGCCACTGCACTCCAGCCTGGGCGACAGAGAGAGACTCCGTCTCAAAAATAAATAAATAAATAAATAAAAGATATGCCCAGCATGGTGGCTTTGGGAGGGGCAGGTGTGAGGATCACTTGAGGCCAGGAGTTTGCGACTAGCCTGGGCAAACGAGTGAGACTCCATCTGTACAAAAAAATTTTAAAAATTAGCCAGGTGTGGCTAATTTGTAATGCTAACTACTTGGGAATCTGAGGCAGGAAGATCTCGTGAGCCCAACAGTTCGAGGCTACAGTCAACTATAATCTCAGCACTGCACTCCAGCCTGGGCAACAAAGGAGACCCTGTCTCAAAACAACATCAAAAGACAAAGCATATGTGTATTTTTATTTTAATCTTACTAACTTTTCTATTTTATAGATATTGTTACATTATTTTTAGAAGGCTCTAGTAATACACACATACACGCATGCACACACATATGCACGCACATACACACACACACACATACACAGATACATTTTACAGTGCCCGGGCTGGTCAAGGTGGCTCACGCCTGTAATCCCAGCACTTTGGTAGGCCGAGGCAGGTAAATTACCTGAGGTCAGGAGTTCAAGACCAGCCTGGCCAACGTGGTGAAACCCCATCTCTACTAAAAGATACAAAAAATAGCTGGGTGTGGTGGCGAGCGCCTGTAATTCCAGCTACTTGGGAGGCTGAGGCAGGAGAATCACTTGAACCCAGGAGGTGGAGGTTGCAGTGAGCTGAGATCTTGCCACTGCACTCCAGCCTGGGCGACAAGAGCAAAACTCCGAAAAAAAAAAATTTAGAATGCCCATTTCCACAATTCTCCCTCCAGCATGGGTTGATATTTTTATTTTTATTTTTATTTTCCTGACTACTATTTTCATATATTTGCTGATCACTTGGATTTCCTCTCTTGTGGCTATGTTTCCTCTTCTGTTCATATTCTTTGCCTCCTTCTCTTGCTTTACTTGTCTTTTTTTTTTTTTTGTGAGGCGGAGTCTCGCTCTGTCGCCAGGCTGGAGTGCGGTGGCTCGATCTCAGCTCACTGCAACCTCTGCCTCCCAAGTTTAAGTGATTCTCCTGTCTCAGACTCCTAAGTAGCTGGGATTACAGGCACGTGACACCATGCCCAGCTAACTTTTGTATTTTTAGTAGAGATCGGGTTTCATCATGTTGGCCAGGATGGTCTCAATCTCCTGACCTTGTGATCCACCCATCTTGGCCTCCCAGAATGCTGGCATTACAGGCATGAGCCACCATGCCCTGCCAATTGAATCTTTTTCTTTTCTTTTTTTTTTTTTTTGAGATGAAGTTTTGCTCTTGTCGCCCAAGCTGGAGTGCAATGGTGCAATCTTGGCTCACTGCAACTTCTGCCTCCTGGGTTCAAGCAATTCTCTTGCCTCAGCCGCCCAAATAGCTGGGATTGTAGGTGCCTGCCACCACGCCACCATGCCCAGCTAATTTTTGTATTTTTAGTAGAGATGGGGTTTCACCATGTTGAAGGCTGGTCTCGAACTCCTGACCTCAAGTGATCCGCCCATCTCAGCCTCCCAAAGTGCACGGATTACAGACGTGAGCTACAGCGCCCAGCCCAATTAAATCTTAAAAAAAATTTTTTTAAGAGATGTAGTCTTGTTATATTGCCCTCCAACTCCTGGCCTAAAGCAGTCTTCCTGCCTCAGACTCCCAAGTAGGTGGGACACCAACTTAGTATTGTACTCTTAATATAATATAAAGAAATAAGACAGAAAACTTACTTTAGTTCTGGGACTGTACACCACCACACCCAGCATTCTTTTTCTTCTTGGACTTCTGAGTTGGGCAGCTGCTTAGGTTTCTCTAACCATAAGTTGATATAAAGATTTTTTGCCTGTAACCCTAGCACTTTGTGAGGGTGAGGGGTGAGGATTACTTCAGGCTAGGAGTTCAAGACCAGCCTGGGCAACAGACTGAGACCCCATTTCTTTCTTTCTTCTTCTTCTTTTTTTTTTTTTTTTGAGACAGCATCTTGTTCTGACACCCAGACTGGAGTGCAGTGGCACAGTCACGGCTCACTGCAACCTGGAAGTCTTAGGCTCAAGTGATCCTCTGCTTCGTCTCCTGAGTAGCTGGGATTACAGGCATGAGCCACCGTGCTTGGCCTAATTTTCTTTATGTTTTGTAGAGACGGGGGTCTTGCTGTCTTTCCCAGGCTGGTCTCAAACTCCTGGGCTCAAGCAATCCCACCTTGGCCTCCCAAAGTGCTGGGATTACAGGTGTGAGCCACTGCTGACTATCATGCTTCTTTTTAACAACAACAAATATATATATAATATATCTATGTGTATATATACACACACGTATGTATGTGTATATATGTATGTGTGTGTATATATATATATATATATAAATATAAATTAAAAATAAAAAGGCTTGAAACCACAATCTGTAAATAAAACCAATGTTTAAATGCAAGATTACAAAACTGCAGCTGGGGCCAGGTGCGGTGGCTCATGCCTGTAATCCCAGCACTTTGGGAGGCTGAGGCAGGTGGATCTCTTGAGGCCTGGAGTTCAAGACCAGCCTGGCCAACATGGCAAAACCCCGTATCTACTAAAAATACAAAAAATTAGCTGGGTGTGGTGGCACATGCCTGTAATCCCAGTTACTAGGGTGGCTGAGGCATAAGAATCCCTTGAACCAGGGAGGCAGAGGTTGCAGTGAGCCGATTGTGCCACTGCACTCCAGCCTGGGCAACAAAACGAGACTCCATCTCAAAAAAAAGAAAGAAAAATTAAAGACAAACAAAACTATGGCTGGGCATTGTGGTTCACACCTGTGATCCCAACACTTTGGGAGGCTGAGGCAGGAGGATCACTTGAGCCCAGGAGTTAGAGACCAGCCTTGGGCAACATAGTAAGACCCTGTCTCTACAAAAAAATACAAAAAATTGGGTCAGGCATGGTGGCTCACAGCTGTAATCCCAACACTTTGGGAGGCTGAGGCAGGCAGATCACTTGAGGTCAGGAGTTTGAGACCAGCCCCGTCTCTATTACAAATACAAAAATTAGCTGGGCATGGTGGCACACGCCTGTAGTCCTAGCTACTCGGAAGGCTGAGGCAGGAGAATCGCTTGAACCTGGGAGGCAGAGGTTGCGGTGAGCCGAGACTGTGCCACTGCACTCCAGCCTGGGCGACAGAGTAAGACTATCTCAGAAAAACAACAACAACAACAACAACAACCCCACAGAAAATGAAAAATACAAAAATTAGCTGAGCATGGTGGCATAGGTAGGCCTGTATTCCCGGCTACTTACGAGGCTGAGGTGGGAGGATCACCTGAGCCTGGGTAGGTCAAAGCTGCAGTGAGCAGTGATTATGCCACTGCACTCCAGCCTGGCCAACAATGAGAGACCCTGTCTCAAAAAAAAAATTGCATTGTATTTAATTTTGTTTTAAGATGATACTGTTTGTTGAACTTAAAATGACAAGCAGAATTTGGACATCCCACCCTTTGCCCAAACTTTCTCCCACTCTGCCCTTTCCTCAATTGCTCTTTGTACTCAGGTGTTTGGGCCCTTCTCCTTTCTCCCTTTGGAGTCCCTTCTGCCTTCATCTCTTCCTTCTTCATCCTATAGCTCTTGGCCCATCACCTTGCTCATTCCTTTGCCTTTTCACCTGTAAAGGGGCCCAGGCTAAGCCAGTGCTTCCCATTATCCACAACAGCCATTTCAAATCTCCGCAAACCTCTGACCCACCCACCCCTCCCTCCAAGAATGACCTCACCTCCAACTTTAGAGAAAACAGAAGTCTTTGAAAGGAACTCCCCCAACTTCCTGCATCCAAAATAACACCCTTCCTTTCACCTATTAAGGCTATTTTTTTCTACCTATGCTGTGGATCACACTCTCTCCACCCCCGTCGTCTTGGGCTCTGTGCAATTAATCATTCTCTCTCTCAGAATCTTGAACCTCTCTGGCTCACTACTCTTTAAATAGTCAGTTTATAACTCAGCAGCTCGATCGGGTCTGCACAAAGGCTCCTATCTGTCTATACCCAAGCACTTCTGTGATGCTCCTGTACTCATGACTCAGCTGTTTTTCTTGTCATCCTGGCTCCTCTTTGACAAGCAGATTAAGTTTACTGAATAAGCAGTGATAAAAAGCTAGAAGTTTCTAGGCATATAGTTCTTTGCAAGCTTTTTTTTGTTTGTTTGTTTTAATCACCATGGAGTTGATGCTTTGGGCCATATTTGTGGAATGGAAGTAAGAAAAGATTCTTGAGAATTTTTCAACTGGTGTTTTTGGCTACACAGAGAAAGGTGTGGAAGGAAAAGGTAGAAAGACTTAATCAAGTCACTGAAAATAATATTGGAATAATTATCAAGTATTATACCAGGATGACAATGGAGAGGATGGCTTCACTTTCTGGATTTGTTGATGAGTCAGATGCATCTCTCTCGAAGCTCATAATTATTAAGACTAGTCGGCAAGAATGAACAATTTCCAAAGACCCAAGGATCCAAAGAAACTACCAAATGACAGGGCTCAGAAACTGAACGTGCAGTCATCAACATCTTATAGACAAAGAAGAGATGATACATCATCTACAATGAGGACCTTGATGTCCTTAATCTTTTTGAGAAGGCATTCAAACTAGAATCCATAAAAATCGACTTAGCACAGGTGCCTGGTAATTTTTTCCCTCTATTCTCAACTCCTTTGTCCAAAATTTAAAAGAAAAATGATTTTTTTTTTTTGAGACGGAGTCTCACTCTGTTGCCCAGGCTGGAGTGCAGTGGCGTGACTGCAGCTCATCACAACCTCCGCCTCCCGAGTTCAAGTGATTCTCCTGCCTCAGCCTCCCGAGTATTTGGGACTACAGGCATGTGCCACCATGTCCGGCTAATTTTTGTAGTTTTAGTAGAGACAGGGTTTCACTATGTTGGCCGGGCTGGTCTTGAATTCTGCCTCAGGTGATCCACCTGCCTTGGCCTCCCAAAGAGCTGGGATTACAGGCGTAAGCCACCGTGCCCAGCCGATAAATGAAAATATTTAAGGCCTTTCTGGCCTTTAAGTTCCCTAGGTTTCATTCCCTAGATTGCTCATATTAGCAAACCATTCATATTCACTTGCTGTTTCCTCCATTTAAGTGCACTTAAGATTTGTCTTTGTAACTATTCCTTGACACCCTTGTAATAAGAAATGTTGGAAAGCAAGATACCTTGTTGATATTGAACTAGTCTCCTGCCAAAGGCCTTTGCTAAGTTAAGATTTAATCTTATGCCCTTAGCTTCTATACAAGGGTGATTATAAAACATGTCCTTTCGGCTGGGCCCGGTGGCTCACGCCTTTGGGAGGCTCACCAGCACTTTGGGAGGTGGTGGATCACCTGAGGTCAGGAGTTCAAGACCAGCCCGGCCAACATGGCAAAACCCCATCTCTACTAAAAGTCTCTACTAAAAGTAACAAAAATTAGCTGGGTGTGATGGCAGGCGCCGGTAATCCCAGCGACTAGGGGGCTGAGGCAGGAGAATCACTTGAACCCGGGAGGCGGAGGTTGCAGTGAGCCGAGATCTCACCATTGCACTCCAGCCTGGGCAACAAGAACAAAACTCTGTCTCAAAAAAAAAAAAAAGTTATTTGAAATAAATGTTTCCTCTATCTTTTTTTTTTTTTTTTTTTTTGAGACGGAGTCTCGCTCTGTCGCCCAGGCTGGACTGCAGTGGCGCGATCTCAGCTCACTTTCTCCTACCTCAGCCTCCCGAGTAGCTGGGACTACAGGCGCCTGCCACCACGCCTGGCTAATTTTTTTTTTTTGTATTTTTAGTAGAGACGGGGTTTCACCATGTTAGCCAGGATGGTCTCGATCTCCTGACCTCGTGATCCACCCACCTCGACCTCCCAAAGTGCTGGGATTATAGGCATGAGCCACCGCCCCCGGCCCTGTTTCCTCTATCTTTTGCAAAGTCAAATCGAAGACATCCATTTATTCATTCACTTAACAAATATTTATTGAATCCTGATTACATGCCAGGCTGGGGATACAAACATGAATGAAACTTAGCTCTTGCCCCAAAGGGCAGCACAACCTGGTGAGAAGCAGACACCTAAATAAATCATGATATAGTGTTAGAATGTCTATAATTAGAGGCATAAATAAAGTGCTATGGGAGCAAAGAAGAGAGAATGAGTAGTTCCGCCTCAGGGTAGAGGACGCTTCTCATAGGCCTCATAAAAAGGTTGATGGCCGGGCCTGGTGGCTCACGCCTGTAATCCCAGCACTTTGGGAGGCTGAGGCAGGTGGATCACTTGAGGTCAGGAGTTCAAGACCAGCCTGGCCATTATGGTGTAACCCTGTCTCTACTAAAAATACAAAAATTAGCCGGGTGTGGTGGTGCACACCTGTAATCCCAGCTACTCAGGAGGCTGAGGCAAGAGAATCACTTGAACCTGGGATGTGGATGTTGCAGTGAGCCAAGATCACACCATTGCACTTTAGCCTGGGCAACAAGAGCGAAAGTGGGTTTCAAAAATAGTAATAATAATAGTAATAATAATAATCAAAACAGGCCAGGCGCCATAGCTCACGCCTGTAATCCCAGCACTTTGGGAGGCCCATGTCAGGGGATCATCTGAGGTCAGGAGTTCAAGACCAGCCTGGCCAATATGGTGAAACCCCATCTCTACTAAGAATACAAAAATTAGTCGGGCATGGTGGCACACACCTGTAATCTCAGCTACTCAGGAGACTGAGGCAAGATAATCACTTGAACCCGGGAGGCAGAGGTTGCAGTGAGCCAAGATTGCACCACTGCGCTCCAGCCTGGGTGACAGAGCGAGACTCCTTCTTAAAAAAATAATAAAAATAAAAATAAAAAACAGGCCAGGAGTGGTGGCTCACACCTGTAATCCCAGCACTTTGGGAGGCTGAGGTGGGGGTGGATCACTTGCGGTCAGGAGCTTGAGACCAGCCTGACCAAATAGCGAAACCCCGTCTCTACAAAAATACAAAAATTAGCTGGGTGTGTTGGCATGCGCCTGTAGTTCCAGCTACTTGGAAGGCTAAGGAAGAAGAGTTGCTTGAACCCGGGAGGCAGAGGTTGTAGTGAGCCAAGATCAAGCCACTGCACTCCAGCCTGGATACTGAAGATTGAGAAGAAGTTACCTAACCAAGAGGGAAGGAGAGAAAGGCATTCCAGGCCTGAGAGCCAGAATAAAGATGAACAAGTATGAACTAGATTGGTAAATTCAGAGAACAGTCACTAGGATAGAAAATGGACAAAAGTATCCAGACATGAGGCCAGAAAAGTAGGTTAGGGCCAGGTGAGGTGGCTCACGCCTGTAATCCCAGCACTTTGGGAAACTAAGGTGGGCGGATCACCTGAAGTCAAGAGTTCAAGACTACCCTGGACAACATGGTGAAACCCCGTCTCTACAAAAATACAAAAATTAGCCAGGTGTGGTGGCACATGCCTGTAATCCCAGCTACTTGGGAGGCTGAGGCAGGAGAATCACTCAAACCCGGGAGGTGGAGGTTGCAGTGAGTCGAGATCACACCACTGCACTCCAGCCTGGGTGACAGAGTAAGACTCCATCTCAAAAAAAAAAGAAAAACAAAATTAGCCAGGAGCGGTGGTGTGCGCCTGTAGTCCCAGCTACTTGGGAGGCTGAGGCAGGAGGATCACTTGAGACCAGGAGGTCAAGGTCAAGGTTGCAGTGAGCTGTCATGGCACCACTGCACTCCAGCCTGGGTGACAGAGTGAGATCCTGTCTCAGAAAAAAAGAAAAAAGAAAACAAAAGTAGGTTAGGGTATGATATGATCTTACAGAGCCTTGAGGTTTCATGGAAAATGCTTGTAGGCCCTGGAGACAGACTGTTCTGTGTAACTTCTTTACCATTTACTAGCTATGAAACATTGGGTAACTTAATGTCCTAAGCCACATTTCCCAACTGTAAAAGAGGAATACTCTCATTTAATAGTATTCATTGAGCATCTACTATGGGCCAAGCACATAATGATAATAATGCCACTTTATAGGGTTGTTGGGAGGACAAGTTAATAAATAAAAAGCATCTTGAGGCCGGGCATGGTGGTTCTCGCCTGTTATCCCAGCACTTTGGGAGGCCGAGGTGGATGGATCACGAGGTCAGGAGATCAAGACCATCCTGGCTAACACGGTTTTTAGCACAGTCATCACAGATGAACAAATCCTTAAATATATTAGTAGAGTTTCCAAAAGCACTTCACAGAACATTTAGGCCCTTGAGGGAGGCCTGTTTCCTCTAGGACAGTCTTTCTTCTAGGAGGATATTTCTAGGAATTAGGAGCAGGAATTTGGCCAACCTGGGTTTCGGATATTTCTATTGCCTGTAATAGAGTTAAGGGGAGAAGGAAAACAGTTTAGAAAGGGTGATAACAGGGAGCTGTTCTATTTTATTCTATTTTTGAGACAGGGTCTCACTCTGTTGCCTAGGCTGGAGTGCAGCGGCTACTTCTATTTTAGAAAGTCTGAATTTGAAGTGATGAAAATACATCTGAATGGAGATATATTTTTGGCTGCAGAAATTATTTTATGTACATGTCTGAAGACTTGTATACATGTTCCAACCCTTTGACCTTATAATTATTCTGTTAGAAGTTTTTCATATGGAAATTACCCAAAAGAGAAGGAAAACTGGAAAAGCAGAATAATAAAAAAGGAAACTAACTGTCAATAATATGAATACAGCTAAGTAAATTATCTGCTTGATATGATATAATAGATTATTATGTAACTATCAAAATATAGTTATGGGCTAGGCACAGTGGCTCATGCCTGTAATCCCAGCTTTTTGCAAATCCCAGCCCTTGGCTAAATCTGGGAGGCCAAGGCGGGTGGATCACTTGAGGCCAGAAATTCGAGACCAGCCTGGGCAACATAGCAAAACCCCATCTCTACAAAAAGATACAAAAATTAGCCAGGCGACTAGGTGTGGCGGCTCATGCCTGTAATCCCAGCACTTTGGGAGGCCGAGGCAGGCGGATCACCTGAGGTTGGGAGTTCGAGACCAGCCTGACCAACATGGAGAAACGCCCCCTCTCTACTAAAAATACAAAATTAGCCTGGTGTGGTGGCATATGCCAGCTACTCAGGAGGCTGAGGCAGGAGCATCACTTGAACCCGGGAGGCAGGGGTTGTGGTGAGCTGAGATTGTGTCATTGCACTCCAGCCTGGGCAACAGGAGCAAAACTCCATCTCAAAAAAAAAAAAAAAAAAATTAGCCAGGCATTGTGGCAGGCGCCTGTAGTCTCAGCTACTCAGGAAGTTGAGGTGGGAGAATCAATTGAGCCCTAGAGGTAGAGGTTGCAGCGAGCTGTGATTGCACCACTGCACTTTAGCCTGGATGACAAAGTGAGGCCCTGTCTCAAAGAAAAAATAATAAATAAATAAATAAATAAATAAATAAAATATAAATAGCCGGGCACGGTGGCTTACGCCTGTAGTCCCAGCACTTTGGGAGGCCGAGGCGGGTGGATCACGAGGTCAGGAGATAGAGACCATCCTGGCTAACACGGTGAAACCCCGTCTCTACTAAAAATACAAAAAATTAGCCGGGCGAGGTGGCAGGTGCCTGTAGTCCCAGCTACTCGGGAGGCTGAGGCAGGAGAATGGCGTGAACCCGGGGGGCGGAGCTTGCAGTGAGCCAAGATCGCGCTACTGCACTCCAGCCTGGGCGACAGAGCGAGACTCCGTCTCAAAAAAAAAAAAAAAAAAAAAAACTTAAAATAAAATATAAATAAATTTCACCAACTTAAATCCCACCAGCAGTGTATAACATATCCTTACCAGCATGTGTTATTATATGATTTTTTTTTCCTTTTTGACTATCTGAAGGTTATAAAGTGGAGTTTCCTTTTGGTTTAAATTTTCGGTTCTCTGATTACTAATAAAGTTGTGTGCATTTTTTCATATGTTTATTGACCATTCAAGTCCCTTCTATGAAATGCCTCTTTATATCTTTTGCCTTACTTGGTTATATATCTCCTGTTTAAGCCTTTTGTAAGTGCTAGGCGTGGGGGACAAGGGTTTTGCATAGGTTATATTATGAATCCTTACGATCTACTGCCTTGAGTCCTTTTTTAGAGCAAGATATTTATACATGTTAATGAGTCTTTGCTACTGTATAAGGTATCTGTCTACAGATTTAAAGAAAAAGAAACACTTCTAAGTTTCCTAACCTTTAGCAAAGTGTAATGCCTCCACGCCCAACACATTTATTTTAGGAAAGACCTTAATTCTGACTCTATTTCACAAATGTTATTTGAAAGCAGCATTAGCTTTATCAGTTAAAGAGTTTTTTAAATCAAAAATAGCGTGCATTTGAAAAAGAAGACAGTGAGCTGCTAGTAGTTTAGCCCCCTTGCCACTTTAAGTGTGAAACAGAGACCAGCAGCATCACCATCCACCCAGAACTTGTTAGAAATGTAGAATCTTGAGCCTCACCCTAGATCTACTGAATCAGAATGTACATTTTAAAAAGGTCTCCAGGTGACTCACTGGTACTTTTCAATTTGCAAAGGGCTGGTTAGCTAAACGGTGGTAGACACTACATGTAGGATCTGGTTGGGACTGGGGCTGAAGGAATGTCTTTGTTTTTTCAGTGTATTTGGAGCCTGGCATTGTTAGGTGTAAGTGCTTGAATCTCTGAGGGGCCCATCTAGGTGAAATGCAGCTGAGAACAAGCAAGTTACCTGGATCTGTCAGGTAGTTTCTGGTCTTGCAGCCCCAGAAAAATAAAATAGACTAAACAATGTGGCCTGAAATATATCTAATTGAGGTCTAACTAATTTTTTATTTTTTTTCTGGAATGATCTATACAATTGATCCAACTCTTCACTTCATTTTGAGTGTATGATTCAGTCTGACAGTCTTACATTAACTAGATGGGTTTGACTAATAGATTTTTGAAACTTAGAACCTTAGAAATCGTTTGTACCAACACTTTCATTTTACAGATGAGGCAAATGAAACATCATGCAATTAAGGGAGAGATCACACAGCGTTCAGTGGCAGGATGACAGTCCCAGTCTTGGGCTTTTGCCATTTAATCAGAGGCCCAGATTTGGAATTTCCCAATTCTCTAGATACATCTGGCCTGAGGTGGGTAAACTCAGTATTTTTTTTTTTTTTTTTTTTTTGTATAATTAAAGGAATGAATTAATATCTTGTGAAAATAGCCTGGTAATGTAAAAACGACATAAAAAGCAACTTTTTTTTTTTTTTTTGAGACAGGGTCTTGCTGTCACCCAAGCTGGAATGCAGTGGCACTATCACAATCCACTGCAGCCTCAACCTCCTCAGCTCAAGCCATCCTCCCACTTCAGCCTTCCCAGTAGCTTGGACTACAGGTGTGCAACACCACACCCAGCTAATTTTTGTATTTTTTTGTAAAGGCAGGGTTTGCTATGTTGTCTGGCTGGTCTTGAACTCCTGGGCTTGAGTAATCTGCCCACCTTGGCCTCCCAAGGTGCTGGGATTACAGGCATGGGCCACTGCGCCTGGCATAAAGCAACTTTCTTAGTGAAAAGATTCTATAACAGGCCAGGTGTGGTGGTTTACACTTGTAATCCCAGGACTTGAAGAGCCCGAAGTGGGAGGATCGCTTGAGGCCAGGAGTTCCAGATCAGCCTGGAGTACCCAGGCTGGAGTATCCAGAACATAGTGAGACCCTGTCTCTACAAACGAACAGACAAAAAAAGATTCTATAACATTTACCCAATAGCAATTGTTAAGCAGCAAAATAACTTAAATGCCAACATCTTCAGGGCTCCTTTCTAGCTCCAGTGCAGTTAGAAAGTTTGGATCTAAAGAAACATCTGAGGCCGGGCACAGTGGCTCACACCTGTAATCCCAGCACTTTGGGAGGCCGAAGCGGGCGGATCACAAGGTCAGGAGTTCAAGACCAGCCTGACCAACATGGTGAAACCCCGTTTCTACTAAAAATACAAAAATTAGCTGGGCGTGGTGGTGCGCACCTGTAATTCCAGCTACTCAGGAGGCTGAGGCAGGAGAGTCGCTTGAACCTGGGAGGCAGAGGCTGCAGTGAGCCGAGATCTTGCCGTTGCACTCCAGCCTGCGCGACAGAGCAAGACTCCGTCTCAAAAAAAAAAAAAAAAGCAGCATCTGGTAGGCCAGGCGTGGTAGCTCATGCCTGTAAGCCCAGCACATTGGGAGGTCAAGGGTAGGGGGTGGATCACTTGAGGCCAGGTGTTCAAGACCAGCCTGGCCAACATGGCGAAATACTGTCTCTACTAAAAATGCAAAATTAAAAAAAAAATTAGCTGGAGATGGTGGTGCACGCCTGTAGTTCCAGCTACTTGGGAGGCTGAGGCAGGAGAATTGCTTGAACCTAGGAGGCAGAGGCTGCAGTGAGCCAAGATCACGCCACTCCACTCCAGCCTGGGTGACAGAGCAAGACTCTATCTCAATAAATAAATAAATAGGCCAGATGCAGGGGCTCATGCCTGTAATCCCAGCACTTTGGGAGGCTGAGGCGGGCTTATCATGAGGTCAAGATATCAAGGCCATCCTGGCCAACATGGTGAAACCACGTCTTCACTGAAAATACAAAAAATTAGCTGGGCATGGTGGCACGGGCCTGTAGTCCCAGCTACTCAGGAAGCTGAGGCAGGAGAATCGCTTGAACCTGGAAGACAGAGGTTGTAGTGAGCCGAGATTGTGCCACTGCACTCCAGCCTGGTGACACAGCGAGACTCTGTCTAAAGATAAAATAAAATAAAATAAAATAAAATAAAATAATAAAGAAGCATGTGACACTCAGACTTCTCCGCTCTTCTTACCGTATCCTATCCTATAATTAAAAGTAAAAATAGGCTGGGCACGGTGGCTCTCACCTGTAATTCCAGCATGTTAGGTGGCCGAAGTGGGTGGATTACCTGAGGTCAGGAGTTCGAGACCAGCCTGACCAACAAGACGAAACCCTGTCTCTACTAAAAAAAAAAAAAAAAAAAAAAAATATATATATATATATATATATATATATATATACAAAAAATTAGCTGGGCATGGTGGCGTATGCCTGTAATTCCAGCTACTTGGGAGGCTGAGGCAGGAGAATTGCTTGAACCCGGGAGGCAGGATTGCAGTGAGCCAAGATCGCACCATTGCACTCCAGCCTGGGCAACAAGAGTGAAACTCTATCTCAAAAAAAAAAAAAAAAAAAACACACAGTAAAAATAATAAATAAATACATAATACAAAAAATTGGGTAGTAAATGGAGTAAAATGCTGGCTCATGCCTGTAATCTTAGCACTTTGGGAGGCCAAGGTGGAAGGATCCCTTGAGCCCAGGAGCTACAGACCAGTCTTGGGCAACAGGGCATGGTGGCACACCTCTGTAGCTACTTGGGAGCCTGAGGCAGGAGGACTGCCTGAGCCCAGGAAGTCAAGGCTGCAGTGAGCTGTGATTTCACCAGTGCACTCCAGCCTGGGTGACAGAGTGAGACCCCATCTCAAAAAAAAAAGTAAAAATAAAATAAAAGAGTTCAAAGTAAAGATTTAAAAGTTTAACTCTGGTGACTTCCTAATCCCTAAATTATACTGACTTAAACTAATTCCACACTTACTGCCGCAGCCCCACCTCCAGAAGGGCAGACATGGAAGGACCCTATTGTTCTGGGCTTCCTTTCTTTGTCCACTCCCAGCCTCTGAACAGTCACAGTAAGCTATCCTTCTCCTGCTCTTTGAGATCTAAAAAAGACCTGGGGTTTTCCCTGCCGCTGGGCAAGTTTATGACAAATATTGTTGCTCCCCTATTTTAAAACTTCCCTTTCCCCATAAGAAGCATTTCTGTGGTCACTGGGGACTTTTACAACTAATAATAAACACAGATTCAAGCAGCTCAAAGGGATTCACATACACTTTTTAACAATGATGAAAGAAAGATACAAATAAACGGCCAGAAGTGGTCATCTCCTGGGAGGGGAGTGGGACGGGGTGGAGGGAGGTCAAGGGCAATTTAATCTTATCTGAATTGTTAGAATGTTTTGCCGAGGCAGGCATAGTGGCTCACGCCTGTAATCCCAGCACTTTAGGAGGCGGCGGCAGGAGGGTCGCTTGAGCCCAGGAGTTGCCTTGGGCAACATGGCGAGACCTCATCTGTACAACAAACAAAACTACAAATGTGGCCAGGCATGGTGGCACAGACCTGCAGTGGTCCAAGCTACTTGGGAGGCTGAGGCATAAGGACCTCCTGATCCCAGGAGATCAAGTCTGCAGTGAGCTGTGATCGCGCCACTGCACTCCAGCCTGGGCAACAGAGCGAGACTCTGTCTCAAAAAAAGGAAAAAAAGAATATTTTGCAAAGAAAATATATCAATGGACCGAGCGCGGTGGCTAACGCCTGTAATCCCAGCACTTTGGGAGGCCGAGGCAGGGGGATCACGAGGTCAAGAAATCGAGAGCATCCTGGCTAACACGGTGAAACCCCGTCTCTTCTAAAAATACAAACAAATAAGCCGGGCGCAATGGCGGGCGCCTGTAGTCCCAGCTACTCCAGAGGCTGAGGCAGGAGAATGGCGTGAACCCGGGAGGCGGAGCTTGCAGTGAGCCGAGATCGTGCCACTGCACTCCAGCCTGGGCGACAGAGCAAGACTCCGTCTCAAAAAAAAGAAAATATATCAATGTATTATTTAATTATAGCAAGGAATCATGAAAAAAAATGGAAGAACTACATGCTCATATTAAAATTTTAATCTATACAGCAAAGGAAGTAAAAGTTGCCCACTCCTCATTCTCTAACCCACTCTCCAGAAGAGGCCTCTGTTGGGAAGTGTTTTTATGCCCTTCCATTAATGTTCTAAGCATATTTACACATACCCAATTCTTTTTCTCTCTCTCTCTTTCTACAAAGTAGAATCACAAAGCATGGTTTTGAGTTTCCTTTATTCACCCAACATTTATTATGTCTTGGGTGGGATGGCTCTTAGCAATGTGCTCTCTCTCTTTTTAAAAATAAAATTTTTAACTTTAATTTTAATTCTAATTTTCCAGGCTGGTTAACATAGGAAGACCCTGTTTCTACAAAAAGAAATTTAAAAACTAACCAGGCATGGTGGCACACCTGTAGTCCCAGCTACTTGGAAGGCTGAAGCAGGAGGGTCACTTGAACCCAGGGGGTCGAGGCTGCAGTGAGCCCTGATTGTGCCACTGCACTCCAGCTTGGGTGATAGAGCAAGACCCTGTCTCAAAAAATAATAATAGAATACACTTTTATTTATTTACTTATTTATTTATTTTTGATACGGAGTCTTGCTCTGTTGCCCAGGCTGGAGTGCAGTGGCACAATCTTGGTTCACTGCAACCTCCACCTCCTGGATTCAAGCGATTCTCCTGCCTCAGCTTCCTGAGTAGCTGGGATTACAGAGATGTGCCACCACGCCCGGCTAATTTTTGTATTTTTTAGTGGAGATGGAGTTTCACCATGTTGGCCAGGATGGCCTTTTTTTTTTTTTTTTTTGAGACAGAGTCTCTATTGCCCAGGCTGGAGTGCAATGGCACGATCTCAGATCACTGCAAACTTCGTCTCCCGGGTTCAAGTGATTCTCCTGCCTCAGCCTCCCAAGTAACTGGGGTTGCAGGAATGTGCCACTATGCCTGGCTAATTTTTGTGTTTTTAGTAGAGAAAGGGTTTTGCCATGTTGGCCAGGCTCGTCTCAAACTCCTGTCATCAAGAGATCCACCCTCCTCAGCCTCCCAAAGTGTTGGGATTACAGGCGTGAGCCACCATACCTGGCCATAAACTTTTATTTTTTAGAGCAATTTTAGGTTCACAGCAAAAAGTACAGAGTTCCTATTAATATTATAATCTCTATCCCCAAACATGCACAACCTTCTCCAGTATCAATATCCCCCAGCATAGTGGTATATTTGTTACAATTGATGAACCTACATTCACACATCATTGTCATCCAAAGTCTGTACTTTACATTAGGGTTCACTCTTGGTGTTGTGCATTCTATACGTATAATAAACACATTTGGCCGGGTGCAGTGGCTCATGCCTGTAATCCCAGCACTTTGGGAAGTCAAGGTGGGTGGATCACCTGAGGTCAGGAGTTCGAGACTAGTCTGACCAATATGGTGAAACCCCATCTCTACTAAAAATACAAAAATTAGCTGGGTGTGGTGATGTGCGCCTGTAAGTCCCAGCTACTTGGGAGGCTGAGACAGGAGAATTGCTTGAACCTGGAAGCTTGAGGTTGCAGTGAGCTGAGATTGCACCACTGTCCTCCAGCCTGGGCAACAGAGCGAGACTCTGTCTCAAAAAAAACCAAAACCAAAACCAAAAAACCCACATTTGTCCATCATTGTAGTATCATTAAGAGTAGTTCACTGCCCTAATGATCCCCTGTGCTCTGCCTATTCAACCCTACTTCTGCTTAGCCCTTGGCAACCACTAATCTTTTCACTGTCTCCATAGTTTTGCATTCTCTAGAATGTCATATAGCTGGAATTATACAGTATGTAGGCTTCTCACGTTGGCTTCTTTCACTTGGTAGTTGCGTTTAAAGGTCCTCCCTGGCTTTTCATGGCTCAATAGCTCATTTCCTTTCAGTGCTGAATAATATTCCATTGTCTGATGTACCACAGTTTATTTATCCATTCATCTACTTGAGGGCATCTTGATTACTTCCGAGTTTTGGCAATTATGAATAGAGCTGCTATAAATATAAACAAGTTTTCATATAGACACAAGTTCTCAATTAATTTGGGTAAATATAAAGGAGTGTGATTGGTGGATCATATGGTTAGAGTTATTTATTTATTTATTTTTTCATTTTTACTCCTGGAACTCAGGACAGAGTATGTTCATTTTGTGAGAAACTGCCAACTGTCTTCCGAAGAGGCTGTGCCATTTTGCATCCCACCAGCAGTGAATGAGAGCTCTTATTGTTTCACTTCCGTGCTAGCATTTGGTGCTGTCAGTGTTCTGGATTTTGGCCATGCTAATAGGTGTGTGGAGGTATCTTGTTTTCATTTGCAATATCTTAATGACTTAGGATGTTGGACATCTTTAATTTATTTTATTTTATTTTTTTTTGAGACAGAGTCTCACTCCATCACCCAGGCTGGAGGGCAGTGGCACGATCTCTGCTCACTGCAACTTCTGCCTCCTGGGTTCATGCGATTCTCCCGCCTCAGCCTCCTGAGTAGCTGGGATTACAGGCGCCTGACACCACGCCCAGCTAATTTTTGTGTTTTTAGTAGAGACCGGGTTTCACCATGTTGGTCAGTCTGGTCACAAACTTCTGACCTCGTGATCCACCTGCCTCCCAGAGTGCTGGGATTACAGGTGTGAGCCACCGCACCTGGCCTGGACATCTTTTAATATGCTTATTTGTCATCCGTATTTCTTCCTAGGTGAGACGTTTGTTCAGGCTTTTTTGCCCACTTTTAAAATCCAGTTGTTCATTTTCTCATTGTTGAGTTTTCAGGGTTCTTTGTATAGCTTGGACAACAGTCCTTTATGAAACATGTTTTTTTTTTTTTTTTGTAGTTGTAGTTTTTAAATGTTTATTTTATGTACAAAGAGCAATCATGGTTTTTTATTGGGTGGATACCTTGGATAATCTATTCAAGGAAGATCACTTAGTCCAACTTAATGAAACCTATATCCTTCGCATACCGATGGAAACACTGGAGGCACATATTGTGGCCATATTTCTGGATCAGACTGTGCAGGTCTGAGCAGATGCCATGAGAGCGAGAACCCTGGCCGAATTTTTGCAGGTGGCTCCGGTACAGCTGCGGGTGACCCATCTTGCTCTCAGGAATGCAACGAGGTAAAAGGAAAGCCATGAAACATGTGTTTTGCAAATATTCTCTCCCAGTCTGTGGTTCATCTTGTTCTCTCCTTTTTTTTTTTTTTTTTTTCTGAGACAGAGTCTCTTTCTGTCGCCCAGGCTGGAGTGCAGTGGCGCGATCTCGGTTCACTGCAAGCTCCGCCTCCCGGGTTCACGCCATTCTCCTGCCTCAGCATCCCGAGTAGCTGGGACTACAGGCGGCCTGCCACCGCGCCCAGCTAATGTTTTGTATTTTTAGTAGAGACGGGGTTTCACTGTGGTCTCGATCTCCTGACCTCATGATCTGCCTGCCTCGGCCTCCCAAAGTGCTGGGATTACAGGCGTGAGCCACCGCGCCTGGCTCATCTTCTTGTTATCTTGATGCCCCATTCTTTTTAATGGGTGCATAGCATTTCACTGGGTGCCTTATTTAGCCAGTCCCCTCTTAATGAACATTCATGTTGGTTTTTTCCAGTTTTTGCTGTTAAATGTTACAATGGATAGTTTCTAATAATCACATTTGAATATCTGTGTAAATATGTATGTGGAATAAATTTCTTGGCCCTGTGCAGTGGCTCACGCCTATAATTCCGGTACCTTGGGAGACAAAGGCAGGAGGATTGCTTGAGGCCAGGAATTCAAGTGTAGTCTGAGCATAGTAGTGAGACCCTCTCTTTACAAAAAAAATTTTAAATTAGCTGAGTGTGCTTAACAATGGGGATAATAAAAGAGGAAGAAGAAAAAGAAGAAAAGGAAGAGGAAGAGGAAAGAAGAAGGAAGAAGAAGAAGAAGACGACGACAATGACGAAGAAGAAGAAGATGAAGATGATGACGACGAAGAAGAAGAAGGAGAAGGAGAAGGAGAAGAAGGAGAAGGAGAAGGAGAAGGAGAAGGAGAAGAAGAAGAAGGAGAAGAAGAAGTGGAAGAAGAGGAAGAAGAAAAATTAGCTGAGCATGATGGTGTATGCTGTAGTACCAGCTACTCCGGAGGCTGAGGCTGGAGAATGGTTTGAGCTCAGGAGTTCCAGACTGTAGTGAGTTATACTCATTCCACATGCCCCGCACACCAGCCTGTGAATGTGAGAACTTGTCTCTAAAAAAACAAAAAATAAATTGTTGTAGCCAACTTGTTTTCCAAAACAAAGTAGCACCTTGAAATATAATTGATAATTTATTATTTATTTCTGAGCACTTCTGTGAGGTGGATAAATAACACATTCCAGTTAATTTTCAAGATTAACAGTAGGCTAGAGACCACTTGTATATTATTATATATTTCACCATAATCTGAGACCCATAGTGGCTCAATCAAGAAATATTTATGAACTAGTCAACTATGGACACAGCTTCTAAAACTTCCTATAATTTGTATTCAATAAAAAGTGGGCTGGGCACGGTGGCTCACGCCTGTAATCCCAGCACTTTGGGAGGCTGAGGTGGGCAGATCATGAGGTCAGGAGATCGAGATCATCCTGGCTGACATGGTGAAACCCCATCTCTACTAAAAATACAAAAAATTAGCCGGGCGTGGTGGCGGGGGCCTGTAGTCCCAGCTACTCAGGAGGCAGGGGAATGGCGTGAACCTGGGAGGCGGAGCTTGCAGTGAGCGGAGATTGCGCCACTGCACTCCAGCCTGGGCGACACAGCGAGACTCCATCTCAAAAAAAAAAAACAAAAAAAAGGGGGGGTGGGGAGCAACGGATATCACACCATTGCACTCCAGCCCAGGAAACAGAGTGTAACCCTGTGTGGAAAAAAAAAAAAAAAAGTGGGCTGCAAACCCCATATAGAGTGATCATATAATTGGCTGGGTGCAGTGGCACACACCTGTAATCCCAGCACTTTGGGAGGCTGAGGCAGGTGGATCACCTGCAGTCAGGAGTTTGAGATCAGCCTGGCCAACATGGCAAAACCCCGTCTCTACTAAAAATACAAAAATTAGCCAGGCATGGTGGCACATGCCTGTAATCCCAGCTACTCAGGAGGCTGAGGTAGGAGAATCACTTGAACCCAGGAGGTGGAGGTTGCAGTGAGCCAAGATCGTTCTACTGCACTCTAGCCTGGGCGACAGAGTCAGACTCTGTCACAAAAAAAAAAAAAAAAAGCACAATGCTCCAGCTCTGCTAAGGGACAGACTGCCTCCTCAAGTGGGTCCCTGACCCTGGTGCCTCCTGACTGGGAGACACCTCCCAACAGGGGTCGACAGACATTTCATAAAGAAGGGTTCCATCTGACCTCAGATCAGTGCCCCTCTAGGACGAAACTACTTCCAGAGGAAGGAGCAGTCAGCACTCTTTGCTGTTCTGCAGCCTCCACTGGTGACACCCAGGTGAACAGGGTCTGGAGTGGACCTCCAGCAAACTGTAGCAGACCTGCAGAACAGGCGCCTGACTATTAGAAGAAAAACTAACAAACAGAAAGCACAACACCAACATCAACAAAAAAGACTCTCACACAAAAACCCCATCCAAAGGTCATCAGCCTCAAAAATCAAAGGTAGATAAATCCACGAAGATGAGGAAAAACCAGCCCCAAAACACTGAAAATTCCAAAAACCAGAATGCCTCTTCTCCAATGATTGCAACTCCTCTCCTCTCTAGCAAGGGCACAAAACTGGACCGAGAATGAGATTGACAAATTGACAGAAGTAGGCTTCAGAAGGATGGTAATAACAAACTCCTCTGAGCTAAAGGAGCATGTTCTAACCCAATGCAAGGAAGCTAAGAACCTTCATAAAAGGTTATAGGAACTGCTAACTAGAATAACCAGTTTAGAGAAGAATATAAATGACCTGATGGAGCTGAAAAACAGAGCATGAGAACTTCATAAAGCATACACAAATATCAATAGCCAAATCGATCAAGTGGAAGAAAGGGTATCAGAGATTGAAGATCACCTCACTGAAATAAGGTGTGAAGACAAGATTAGAGAAAAAAGAATGAAAAGGAACGAACAAAGCCTCCAAGCAATATAGGACTATGTGAAAAAACCAAATCTACAATTGACTGGGGTACCTGAAACGGACGGGGAGAATGGAGCCAAGTTGAAAAACACACTTCAGGATATTATCCAGCAGAACTTCCCCAACCTAGCAAGACAGGCCAACATTCAAATTCAGGAAATACAGAAACGCCACTAAGATACTCCTGAAGAAGAGCAACCCCAAGACACATAATAGTCAGATTCTCCAAGGTTGAAATGAAGGAAAAAATGTTAAGGGCAGCCAGAGAGAAAGGTCAGGTTACCTACAAAGGGAAGCCCATCAGACTAACAGCAGATCTCTCTGCAGAAACCGTACACGCCAGAAGAGAGTGGGGGCCAATATTCAACATTCTTAAAGAAAAGAATTTTCAGGCTGGGCGTGGTGGCTCATGCCTGTAATCCCAGCACTTTGGGAGGTCAAGGTGGGTGGATTATGTGGTCATGAGTTTGAGACCAGCCTGGCCAAGATGGTGAAACCCCTTCTCTACTAAAGATACAAAAAAATGGCCATACTGCCCAAAGTAATTTAAAGATTCAATGCTATTCCCATCAAGCTACCATTGACTTTCTTTGTAGAGTTAGAAAAAACTACTTTAAATTTCATATGGGACCAAAAAAGAACCTGTATAGCCAAGACAATTCTAAGCAAAAAGAACAAAGCTGGAGGCATCACGTATCTGACTTCAAACTATACTACAAGGCTACAGTAACCAAAACAGCATGGTACTGATACCAAAACAGGTATATAGAACAATGGAGCAAAACAGAGACCTCAGAAATAACACCACACATCTGCAACCATCTGATCTTTGGCAAACCTAACAAAAATAAGCAATGGGGGAAAGGAGTCCCTATTTAAGAAATGGTGCTGGGAAAACTGGCTAGCCATTTGCAGAAAACAGAAACTGGACCTCTTCCTTACATCTTATACAAAAATTAACTCAAGATGGATTAAAGACTTAAATGTAAAACCCAAAACCATAAAAACCCTAGAAGAAAACCTAGGCAATCCCATTCAGGACATAGGTATGGGCAAAGACTTCATGACTAAAACATCAAAAGCAATTACAACAAAAGCCAAAATTGACAAAGGGGATCTAATTAAACTAAAGAGCTTCTGCACAACAAAGAAACTATCATCAGAGTGAACAGGCAACCTAAGAATGGAAGAAAATTTTTGCAATCTACCTATCTGACAAAGGTCCAATATCCAGACTCTACAAGGAACTTAAACAAATTTACAAGGAAAAAAAACAAACAACCTTATCAAAAAGTGGGTGAAGGATACGAACAGACACTTCTCAAAAGAAGACATTTATGCAGCCAACAAACATGTGAAAAAAAGCTCATCATCACTGGTCATTAGATAAATGCAAATCAAAACCACAATGAGATACCATCTCATGCCAGTTAGAATGGTGATTATTAAAAAGTCAGGAAACAACAGATGCTGGCAAGGCTGTGGAGAAATAGGAATGCTTTTACACTGTTGATGGGACTGTAAATTAGTTCAACCATTGTGGGAGACAATGTGGCGATTCCTCAAGGATCTAGAACCAGAAATACCATTTGACCCAGCAACCCCATTACTGGATATATACCCAAAGGATTATGAATCGTTCTACTATAAAGATGCATGCACACATATGTTTGTTGCAGCATTATTTACAATAGCGAAGACTTGGAACCAACTCAAATGCCCATCAATGACAGGCTGGATAAAGACAATGTGGCACATGTACACCATAGAATATTATACAGCCATAAAAAACAATGAGCTCATGTCCTTTGAAGGGACATGGATGAAACTGGAAACCATCCTCAGCAAACTAACACAGGAACAGAAAACCAAACACCACATGTTCTCACTCACAAGTGGGAGTTGAACAATGAGAACACATGGTCACAGGAAGGAGAACATCACACATAGGTCGGCGGTAGGGGGCAAGGGGAGGGAGAGCATTAAGACAAATACCTAATGCATGCGGGGCTTAACACCAGAGGATGGCTTGATAGGTGCAGCAAACCACAATGACACTTGTATACCTATGTAACAAACCTGTACATTCTGCACTTGTATCCCAGAACTAAGAGTAAAATAAAGAAAAAAAAAGAGTGATCATCTAATTTCTCATCCAAACATTTAAAAAGTAGGCATAACACATAACAGGGTCTTTCCCAAACAAAACAGGACTTATGGTTACCTTATATGGAAAATGCCATTTTTTTTTCTTCTTAGAGATAGGGTCTTGTTCTGTCACCCAGACTGGAGTGCAGTGGCACAATCAGAGCTTACTGCAACCTCCACCTCTTGGGCTTAAGTGATCCTCCCACCTGAGTCTCCCGAGTAAATGGGACTACAGGTGTGCACCACCATGCCTGGATAATTTTTCTTGCTTTTGTAGAGACAGGGTCTTGCCATGTTGTGTGGGCTGATCTCTAACTCCCAGGCTTAAGCAATCCCCCTGCCTCAGCTTCCCAAAGTACTGGGATTACAAGCTTGAGCCACTGTATCTGGCCAAGGATGTATTTTTAAGTGAAAAAAGATGCAAAGTTCAAAACTTTTTAAGATGGTACGTTCTGTGTAAAAATGAGGAGAATTTTGCTTACATCTGCATAAAGGAACTGCGGAAGCACACTCCAGAGAAACAAGGTAGAGTGGGAAATAGTGGGAAATCTTATTTATTTATTTTTTTCTTTTTTGAGACAGAGTCACCCTCTGTCACCCAGGCGGGAGCGCAGTGGCACGATCTTGGCTCACTGCAACGTCTTCTTCCTGGGTTCAAGCAATTCTCCTGCCTCAGCCTCCTGAGTAGCTGGGACTACAGGTGCCTGCCACCACGCCGGGGTAATTTTTTGTATTTTAGTAGACACAGGGTCTCACCATGTTGGCCAGGCTGGTCTCAAACTCCTGAGCTCAAGCTGTCTGAACATCTTGGCCTCCCAAAGTGCTGGGATTATAGGCCTGGCTGGAAATTTATGTATTTTATTTTTACTTTTTAAGATGGAGTCTTGCTCTGTTGCCCAGGCTGGAGTGCAGTGGCATGATCTTGGCTCACTGCAACCTCCACCTCCCAGGTTCAAGCAATTCTTGGGTCTCAGCCTCCCCAGTAGCTAGGATTACAGGCAAGCACCACCACACCCAGCTAATTTTTGTAATTTTAGTAGAGACGGAGTTTTACCATGTTGGCCAGGCTGGTCTCGAACTCCTAACCTCAAGTGATCCACCCTCCTCGGCCTGCCACAGTGCTGGGATTACAGGCGTGAGCCACCGTGCCTGGCCTTATGTATTTTAGATTGTGAATGTATTATATTGGATGAAAAAAATTACTAGAGAAACTCTACAAATACAAGATTGAGGGGGACATCAAGGAATGATTGCTTAAAAAATAGCTGAGCATCGTGGTACACACCTGTAATTCCAGCTACTTGGGAGGCTGAGGCGGGAGGATCACTTGAGCCAATGAGTTTGAGGCTGCAGTGAGCTATGATAGTGCCTCTGCACTCCAGCCTAGTTGACAGAGCAGGACCTCATTTCTTAAAAAAAAAAAAAAAAAAAAATAGGCCAGGCGCGGTGGCTCACGCCTGTAATCCCAGCACTCTGGGAGGCCGAGGCAGGCTGATCACGAGGTCAGGAGATCGAGACCATCCTGCTAACATGGTAAAACCCCATCTCTACTAAAAATACAAAAAATTAGCCGGGCGTGGTGGCAGGCACCGGTAGTCCCAGCTACTCTGGAGGCTGAGGGAGGAGAATGGCATGAACCCGGGAGGCAGATCTTGCAGTGAGCCTAGATCATGCCACTGCACTCCAGCCTGGGTGACAGAGCAAGCGAGACTCTGTCTCAAAAAAATAAATAAATAAATAAATAAATAAATAAAAATAAGCAACAAAAAAATGAGTACCAGGATTCCAGTTGGGGTGATAAAAAAATTTCTGGAACTAGATAGTGATGGTTGGACAACATTGTATTTAAAGCCACTGAGCTGTACACTTTAAAATGGTAAACTGTATTTTATGTACATTTTGCCACAATAACAATAATAAAAATAATAACTAAAAATAAGTGCACAAAGGGCTGGGAATGGTGGTTCATACCTATAATTCCAGCACTTTTAGAGGCCAAGGCAGGCGGATCACCTGAAGTCAGGAGCTCAATACCAGGCTGGCCAACATGGTGAAACACCATCTCTGCTAAAAATACAAAAAATTAGCCAGGCCTGGTGGTGCATGCTTGTGATCCCAGCTACGTGGGAGGCTGAGGCATGAGAATCACTTGAGCTTGGGAGGCAGAGGTTGCAGTGAGCAGAGATCACGCCATTGACTCCAGCTTGGGCGACAGAGGGACACGCTGCCTCAAAAAACGATAAAAAATAATAATAAAAATAAGAGCACCAAACATGCATACACATACACAAATATAGATTTGTTATCTTCAGACAGAAAGAATCCATCCTAGCCTAATCTATTATTTTGTAAATATCTCACTAATAGATTAAGGTGTGTCCACAAATCTCTTCAGTGAGCAGCCAGGTTAAATTAGCTAGTATAGATAAAACTTAGTATTAGAAACATTCACAAGGGCTGGGCATGGTGGCTGACGCCTATAATCCCAGCACTTTGGGAGGCTGAGGCAGGCAGATGGCTTAAGCCCAGGAGGTCTGAGGCTGCAGTGAGCCACTGCACTCTAGCCTGGGCAACAAATGGAGAGCCTGCTTTATCTGCCACTCCCCAACTCCCAAAAAAGGAAAAAAAAAAAAAAATCCACAGGTATATGACAAATGCAAACAGAAGTTTCAAGGTTTATAAAGAACCTTAAAAAAAAGAAAAGACTACGAAAGAGTCAGAATTTACCACTTCTATTTGTACAGAAGAGGAAAGAAGTCATCGAAATGGAAATAGATCATGGCTGGGTCTGGTGGCTCACACCTGTAATCTCAGTACTTTGGGAGGCTAAGGCAGGTGGATGACTTGAGGCCAGGAGTTTGAGACCATCTTGGCCAACATGGCGAAATCTCGTCTCTACTAAAAATTAGAAAAACAAAAATAGATCCTGGTAGAAAAAGATAAAATAGTAGGCTATATTTATGTGACAGGACAGTTTTTTTGTGATGTTAATTTATTAATTGTAGCAGTGTGTTTTGCTCACCACAGTGTTTCTCAGCCCCCACACAACCCCGCTCACCCCACTCTACACAGGTCCTTTGTGTCTAGGTCTTTTGTAATTCCCTTCCTAGGAATTTTGCAAGAGGGAAAGCCAATAGCCGCTTAAAGCCAAATGCTCTTCCGGTCTTTTGTAAAAGTGTTAAAACCAGTGGAGAAAGGGAGGGAAGAAAGAGAGAGGTATCTGCCTGGGAGAGGAATGAAGTGGGAGTGGGGAAGACAAGGAAGGGTCCTGGAGTCTCATGAACTTTATTACTATTTTGGGGACCCAGGAAGGAATAAAGACTTTAGAGTGGATTCTGGTGTTTAGGACCTCAAGGTGTTCTGCTTGGGCAAAAATGCCCACACCCCATGGAGTAGAGTACTATTGCATGGTAGGGGACCACGTGGCCTAAGACCGGGATTTTTGGGCATTACAGGCTAGAAATGTGAGCTCTTCTGGTACCCCAGGTACCACATAGGGTGCCCTTGACAGTGATTGATTATTAAATTCCTATCACTTTAGTTGAATGGGAGCCCAAATTTGGGAATAAAAGTAGTATTTTCTTATTTTACATATGTGCTAATATTCATACTCAATATATTAGCTTCCTATAAATATCTTTTTGGAAATTTGATTGTAGCAGGCAGAATAATGGCCTCCCAAAGATGTTCCTAGAATCTGTAGATATGCTACTTTACATGGTGTTATAAATAAAGTTTCAGTGCCGCAAAAGAAATAGCACTCGAATATAAAATTTTATTTTTAATTCTCAGCAAGGCAATGTACCTCTATAGAAGGGTGTGCCCTTACAGATGGAGCAATGGTAAGTGCACACTTGGACAAGGGAGGGGAAGGGGTTCTTATCCCTGATGCGTGTGGCCCCTGCTGCTGTGTCATTCCCCTATTGGCTAGGGTTAGACCGCACAGGCTAAACTAATTCCGATTGGCTAATTTAAAGAGAGTGACGGGTTGAGTGGTTTGGTGGGAAAAATGGTTATGGCAGAGCAGGAAATGGGAACGAGTCAGGGTGGAAAATGAGTCAGGGCGGAGCAGATAATCACAATGAGTCAGGGTGGAGCAGGTAATCGAAAGAGGCTGCTTTACAAGGAAGTTAAGTTTAAAAGTAGAAGGCAAAGAATTGAACATACTGACATATTAATTCTTTGAAGAGAAATTTAGAACTCATATCTTACAATGTTAAAGAGACTTTACAGATGGCATTAAGAACCTTCATAGTCTTAATGGGGAGATACAGTTCAAAGGATACAAAGCTGCAGTTATGTGGGATGATAAATCTAGAGATCTAATATACAGCATGAAGACTGTAGTAAATAATATTGTATACTGGAAGGCTGGTAAGCAATAGATTTTAGGTGACCTTACCACAAAAAAAAAGGTAAGTATGTGAGATGACGAATATGTTCATCAGCTTGACTATTGTAATCATTTTATTATGTATATGTATATCGAAACATCATGTTGTACACCATAAATACATACAATAAAAATAAATATTAACGGCCGGGTGTGGTGGCTCATCCCAGCACTTTGGGAGGCTGAGTGGGGAGGATCACTTGAGCTCAGGAAGTTCAAGACCAGTCTGGGCAACATAGTGAAATCTTGTCTCTACTAAACATTTTTAAAATTAGCTGAGTGTGTTGATGTGTGCCTGTAGTCCCAGCTATTCTGAAGGCTGAGGAGGAAGGAGCGCTTGAGAGCCCAGGAAATCGAGGTCACAGTGAACTGTGATGATGCCATTGCACTCCAGCCTAGACAACAGAGCCAGACTCTGCCTTTCCGCCACCTCCCCCCTCCTCTGCCAAATATATATACAAACAAAAACAGGCTAGGTACGGTAGCTTATGCCCATAATCCCAGCACTTTGGGAGGCAGAGGTGAGTGGATCATCTGACGTCAGGAGTTCAAGACCAGCCTGGCCAACATGGTGAAACCCCAACTCTACTAAAAATACAAAAAAGTTAGCTGGGTGCGGTGGTGCGCACCTGTAATCTCACCTACTTGGGAGGCTGAGGCACGAGAATCGCTTGAACCCAGGAGGTGGAGGTTGCAGTGGGCTGAGATCGTGCCATTGCATGCCAGTCTGGGTAACAAAGTGAGACTCCATCTCAAAAAACAAAAACAAAGCAAAATAATAAGTAAGAGCAGTGGCTTAAGCCTGTAGTTCCAGCTACTTGGGAGGCTGAAGCAGGAGGATCCCTTGAGGCCAAGAGTTTGAGACTAGCCTGGGCAACATAATGAGACTCAGTCTCTAAAAAATAAAAAAAAAATTAAAATTGATAAATAAAGGCAAGTATGTGTGTGTGGATCCATATATATATGATTCATACATGTGTGGATTCATATATATGTATATCTATATATATACACACATATATATATGAATTCAAGATGGGTAGGGGATTATCCTATATCATTCCAATAAGAATAATTTCATAACAAGGGTTTTGTTTGTTTGTTTGTTTTAAGACAGGGTCTTGTTCTGTCACCCAGGCTGGAGTTCAGTGGCATGATCTTGGCTCACTGAAACCTCTGCCTCCCGGGTTCCTCAGCCTCCCAAGTAGCTGGGACTACAGGCGTGTGCCACCACACCCAGCTAATTTTTGTATTTTTAGTAGAGACGAGATTTTACCATGTTGGCCACGATGGTCTCGAACTTCTGAACTCAAGTAATCCACCCGCCTCGGCCTCCCAAAATGCTGGGATTACAGGTGTGAGCCACCGCTCCTCGCCGTAACAAGGCTTTTTAAAAGCAGATGAATTAAGGAAAAGTGGAGATCGGACAGATGTGATGTATAATAAGAAGGACTCAAGGCTGGCTTCGAAGATAGGGGAAGAGGCCATGAGCTAGGGAGTGTGAGGGCCTGAGAAGCTGGGAAATGAAAGAAGCTGAGAGCCTCCAGAAAGGAACACAGCCCTACCAACATCTTGATTTTAGTCCAGTGAGACTAAAATCAGATTTCTAACCTACATGGCTATAAGAGAGTAAATTTACCCAGGCTTGTGAGGTCTGAGGAAAACAAGAAGAAAAAAAAAGTCAATTTGTTTGTTGTTAGGCACTAAGGGTATAGTAATTTGTTACAGCAGCAATAGATCATGAGCACATGGTTATGGGGCCAATTCCTTTCTATCTTCTTGTCTCTGCTCACTAGAAACGTCTTTATCTGTAATTTGGTTTTCATTAGAAGGATAGTAGCATATATAAATGGCCACTCCCACTGCAAAATAAGAACATATTCTGGTTTATAAATCATCCTTGGGAGGTTTTGGCTAGCATGATTCAGTCCCTTAAGTCTGAGCATAGTGTTATTTCTGGAAATTTTAAGATGCCACTCAGGTAATGGGAATGTACCAAATTGAATTTCTGACCCTACCTGGTGGTACATTGACCCATCTTGTGAAGATCGGCTAGCTGGTTCGTTCCACCTTCAGCGATGACATTTTCTACTTGCAAATACCAAATGCCAGATGAACACATGTAAAGGATATTAACAATACAAGCCAGAAAAATAATAAGGGCCAAAGAAAGGTGCAGAATAAAAGCTATTCAGAGAAATTTGAAGGAGAGCTCCCAAAGTCTTCTGATAGGGAGGACCTGAGAAGTTTGCAAGGGAAGGAGGACTTGAATTAGGCATTTATACGAGTAAAACACCAGAGGCAAATGCAGTTAAGGCAGAAGAGATTAATAAAAGATTGGAAGGCAGATTGAAATTATCTTCTGTGGGAATGTGATGGTTGAGGAATTTGGATTGGGCAACCAGGAGCTAACAAAGGTTTTAGGGAAGGATCACAATGAAAAGTTTGGGGAGATATTCACCTAGATCTATGGGGTTACAGTTCTGTGAACTAGGCTAGCACTTAAATACACTCTGAATTCAAACATGAAATGCAAAAAGACAACAGGGATTATCTGGGAGAATGAAGGACATGCTTTTGGTCTTTATTGCTCAAACCGTTTCATGGCTATATGTTCCTCTCAATTTGTGTTGAATAGATAGGATTTCTGTCACATTAGAGTATGAAGAGCATGAGAGTAAACAGTGCCCTCTGAAAAGGAAAATCTTTTAGCTTGAGCAAATTTATTTTTATCATTTATTTATTTTTTGAGACAGAGTCTCACTTTGCCACCCGGGCTGGAGTGTGATGGCATGATCTCAGCTCACTACAACCGCCGCCTCCCAGGTTCAAGCCATTCCCCTGCCTCAGCCTCCCGAGTAGCTGGGACTACAGAAGTGTACCACCACGTCTGGCTAATTTTTGTGCTTTTAGTAGAGACAGGATTTTGCCATGTTGGCCAGGCTGGTCTCGAACTCCTGACCTCAGTTGATCCACCCACCTCGGCCTCCCAAAGTGCTGGGATTACAGATGTGAGCCACCGCACCCAGAATTTTTTTTTTAATTTAAAGGTTAAGGATGCATCGTGACATAGTCTCAGGAGGTCCTGATGACCTGTGCTGAGCCAATTTTAAAAGGAGCTCAAATTCTGAGGCCTGCAGGTTTACTTATTCCAGTGCTTCAGAGGCTAAAGTCCCTCTGGATTCTTAGCTGCATACAAATATTTATTTTGAAATTGAGCAAATTTGTAGAAAAATCTTGTGCTGAGTACTAGTCTCTAAATTATTTATGACTCCAAATTTTCTGCCAGTCTTGACTGTGGTCTGACCATAGATTTTATTTTATTTACTCGTTATTTATTTATTTATTTATTTTTTGAGACAGAGTTTCGCTCTTGTTGCCCAGGCTGGAGTGCAATGGTGCAATCTCGGCTCACTGCAACCTCTACCTCCCAGGTTTAAGTGATTCTCCTGCCTCAGCCTCCTGAGTAGCTGGGATTATAGGCATGTGCCACCACACCCAGCTAATTTTTTTTTTTTTTTTTTTTTTGAGACAGAATCTTGCTCTGTCGCCCAGGCTGGAGTGCTGTGGCACGATCTCAGCTCACTGCAAGCTCCGCCTCCCAGGTTCACACCATTCTCCTGCCTTAGCCTCCCAAGTAGCTGGGACTACAGGCGCCCGCCACCACACCCAGCTAATTTTTTTTTGTATTTTTAGTAGAGACGGGGTTTCATCATGTTAGCCAGGATGGTCTCGATCTCCTGACCTCGTGATTCGCCTGTCTCAGCCTCTCAAAGTGCTGGGATTACAGGTGTGAGCCACCACATCTGGCCAATTTTTTTTTTTTTTTTTTTTTTTGAGACAGGGTCTCACTCTTTAACCAGGCTGGAATGCAGTGGCATGATCTTGGCTTACTGTAACCTCCGCCTCCCGGGTTCAAGCGATTTTCCTGCCTCAGCCTCCTGAGTATCTGGGACTACAGGGCACACTACCACACCCAGCTAATTTTTGTATTTTTAGTAGAGATGGGGTTTTGGGCAGGATGGTCTCGATCTCTTAACCTCCTGATCCGCCTCGGCCTCCCAAAGTGCTGGGATTACAGGCATGAGCCACCGTGCCTGGTCAGCTAATTTTTGTGTTATTAGTAAAGACAGGATTTCACCATGTTGGCCAGGCTGGTCTCGAACTCCTGACCTCAGGTGATCCACCACCTCTGCCTCCCAAAGTGTTGGGATTACAGGCGTAAGCCACCGTGCCCGACCAAAATTTCTATGTATTAAGATGATATATATACTTAAAAAAAATAGATATGTATTGTCCCACAGATCTGAGACACCACAGTTTGCTTAGTTATCCCTTATTGTAGGCCATTTTGTTTGTTGGTTCATTCATTCATTCATTCATTCGTGGTAAAACTACCCAGGCTTTGTGCTCATTCTCAGCATGTGGACATAAGTTATAGCTCTTGCTGTCAAGGAATATATAGTCTAGGAGAGACAGATGTGGAAAACAAGTATAGTACAGTTATATATAATCGAGATGAACCTCAGTGTTCCAGGAATATCTACCATGCCCCAGTTCTTCCTGAGAGATTACACATTCCCCACCTCACTGACAATGGCAGTGAGCCCGGGACTAGGTTCCTTTCCCAGGGGGCTGTGAGCATCAAGGCTATGGGGAGGAATACTGGCACTGTTAGGCAGAGGCTGCATTTGACACTTCTGGAGGGTAACCAAGGGTGATGGGTGCCAAATCTCCTATGACCAGGGGTCTCCTATTGCACTGACACTGCTGCAACTCAGTTTCAGCTGGAATTTGGCTGACTAGTGAATAGGCACTGAGTTCTGAGATGGAGGTTCTAGTAATCCCCTAGGCCAGCCTCCAGTCAGCTGTGAAGGTGGTGGGGAGAAAAGGAGGCCAGATCATGCCAGGCCCAAACAGGGCTGTCAAGGGCAACAGGAGATATGTATGGCAGGCATGATAGATACCTTCTGGGTATCTGAGTGATGAATAGATGGAGGTGGGAGTGAAGGTGGATTTTGGTATTTTCTTAGAATGAAAGACAGCTGAGAATCTGCACATATAGGGTTGCCTAAAATTCAAGACACTTGGTTATATTTGAATTCCAGGTAAACAACAAATATTTTTTTTAGGCTGGGTGCAGTGGCTTATGCCTGTAATCCCAGCAACTTTGGGAGGCTAAGGTGGGTAAATCACCTGAGGAAAGGAGTTTGAGACCAGCCTGGACAACACAGTGAAACTCTGTCTCTACTAAACATACAAAAATTAGCTGGGCATGGTGGCAAGCTCCTGTAACCACAGCTACTGGGGAGGCTGAGGCCGGAGAATCACTTGAACCTGGGAGGTAGAGGCAGCAGTGAGCTGAGATTGAGCCATTGCACTCCAGCCTGGGTGACAAGAGCGAAATTTCATCTTGGAAAAAAAAAAGAAGAAGAAAATATTATGTATTTAATGGCATTGTATGGTACCTATTGTTTTTTCATTTTACAGTATATCCTGAATATTTTCTGTGTCACTCACCAGTCTACTCATATCTTAATGGCTACATGTTACATTGATGCACTGAAATAAAAAAAATCTCCTTTATAGAATAGTTGTTTCTTCTTCATGGAGTTTTAAGATACAAATTAATCACACAATACTTAGAGGTGATCTATATTTACTAAAATCCCATTTAAAAAATTTCAAAAGCAGTATTTTGAAAAATAGGATAAAATAATCTTATTGCCCTAACACAGTTAATCCTCTGGCAATGTAGCTCTCTCTCTCTCTCTCTCTCTGTGTGTGTGTGTGTGTGTGTGTGTGTGTGTGTGTGTGTGTGTATTTAGGTTAGCTCTAGTTGCTAATGCAGTTGAATTATGTTACCTGGACACCTCTTGGAGAACCTGAGGTCATTTTTGCCTGATGCATTAATATTTAACAAGCCTGTGACTGATGGATTGATGCTAGCAAAATTAATTCAATCCACCTAGGTTTCTATCTGTTGGTAAAACAGCAAGGCCATCCAGGGGTCAGAAAGCAAAGACTTCTGGGAGGAAACGATTGAAAGTGGTTGTGACCTCTAGAATCTGGAATTGGGTACCGACTCCTCCACTGACCTTCTTTCACCTTTGTTCTCAGAAAAATGTCTCTTGATTGACTGCTGATGGGTCGGGTTGCCTCCATCCCTTATCTTTAACTAAAGTCTTGAACTCTCAGTAAATTAATAGATTGGCGGAGAAAACCCCTTTTTAGTTAAGCAGTACTGTAGTGTGAAAACTCTGGTCTTAGACATGGTTTTTAGTATGCATTGCAGATAATTAGTGTATCAGATATATGGATTGACTGAATATTCTGCCGAATTGACTAAATTGGTCTGTGTCATTCCCCAGTGACGTGGGGCCACTGTTCCTCTCTCACCTCTTTGCCTTTGGGTTCTGTTAAAGGAGGGTATTCTGGCATCATTCCCCATGCCACAGATGGGTGGGTTTGCAATCCATGGATCTTTTTGACGTAAAAAACATCAGCTCTGGTGCTTGCTTTGGCAGCACATATACTAAAATTGGAACGATACAAAGAAGATTAGCATGGCCCCTGCACAAGGATGACATGCAAATTCATGAAGCATTCCATATTTTTCCAATTAAAAACAACCAGCCGGGCGCGGTGGCTCATGCCTATAATCCTAACACTTTGGAAGGCCAAGGTGGGCAGATCACTTGAGGCCAGGAGTTCAAGACTAGCCTGGCCAACATGGTGAAACCCCATTTCTACTAAAAATGCAAAAAAAAAAAAAAAAAAATTAGCCAGGCATGGTGGTGGGTGCCTGTAATCCCAGCTACTCTGGAGGCTGAAGCAGGAGGATCACACCACTGCACTCCAGCCTGGGCAACAGAGGGAGACTCCATCTAAAAAAAAAAATTAAAACAAACAAACCGTATTAACTCTGGGATGTGGGCCACACCTTAATTGACATCAGTCACATGATTTTGTTCCCAGAAAGATGGTTCAGAACAGAGATATTGGCCAGGCACGGTGGCGTATGCCTGTAATCCTATCACTTTGTGGGGCCAAGGCAGGTAGATGACTTGAGCCCAGGAGTTCAAGAACAGCCGGGCAACATGGCAAAACCCCGTCTCTAATAAAAATACAAAAAATTACCTGGGTGTAGTGGCATGTGCCTGTATTCCCTAATACTTGGGAGGCTGAAGTGGGAGGATCACTTGATCTTGAGGAGGCAGAGGTTGCAGTGAGCTGAGATCATGCCATTGCACTCCAGCCTGGGTGACAGAGTGAGCCCTTGTCTCAGAAAAAAAAAAAAAAAAAAAAAAGAATTCTTGGAAAAGCTAACATGAGAAAGTGTTAATGGGAGGATACGTGTAAACATAGTCAATCAATAATCCTTCCACAATATTTGATATGTCTAATCCTTACTAAAATATCATGAACCAATTGTAAATCTACATTTTAAGAAAGATTTGGAGAGCCCAGAGAAGCCAGAATGATTGAACAGGTGCTACATTGGTATATGAGAGAAGGTTAAAGTTGGGGTTTTTCCACTGGTAAAAGGGAAGGCTGGGAGCCAGGGGGGTGGCGGTGGGGTGGGTGGTGCTCACAAATGACTTCAAGCATTTGGAAGGTTAAAATAAGGCCCCTAACCACTTTTTGTTTGTTTTTTAGAGACAGGGTTTCACTGTGTTGCCCAGGCTGGAATGCAGTGGCTATTCACAGACATGGTCATAGAGCATAGCCCCAAATTCCTGGGCCCAAGCAATCCTTCTGCCTTAGCCTTCCAAAATTTTTGCTGGGATTAAAGGTGTGAGCCACTGGGCCCAGCCTAATGTTATGAATTTCTTGGGTTTCTTTTCAGAGATAGCCTATCAATATACAAGCAAATATGTATTTTTTTCTTTCCCTCTCCTCTTACCCCCTACCTCCCACCTGTTTTTTACACAGTTGCTTGCCTTTTACACTTTCCAATGTATCATGGTAATTTTCCCTGTCAGTTTAAATATCTTCCTTTTAAAGGACTGACTAGTATTCCATTGTATAGTGGAGCATAATTTATTTCACTGGCCTCCTTCTGATGGACATGTGAGTCTAACCTTTTGTTAATACAAAAAAGATTGCTATTAATATTCTTGAAGACACATCATTTTCCACATATGTATATATGAATAGGATAAATATCTAGTTACAATGTTGAGTCAAAGGGTATGTCTATGTGTCATTTAAAAAATGATTTGTTTTACATTGTGGTAAAAAAAACACATATCATAAAATTTACTATCTTAACTTTTTTTACAAGTACAGTTAGTATTAAGTGCACTATTATTGCAAATGTACATATATCATTTTGACAAACATTGCCAAATTGCCCTACATGGCGACTGTACCTATTTATCTGTTTACTAACATCATATGAGAGATGGCTCCTCATGTAGATAGTATTGAAAAGTAGAGCACCTGTGATAACTAGGAGGTGATATAGCAGAGAAGAAGAGACACAGCTTCTGGAATCTAATCCTAGATCTGATGATGACCAGCTGTGTGTACTCTTGGGTATTACTTTAATTCTCTCAGGTTTAGTTTTTACCTAACCTCATAGAGTTGTCAAGTTCCTGACTATTCACAATAGTCAAGAAAGAAATGGAAGCAAACGAAATTTCCATCTGTGGATGAATGGATAAACAAAATGTGGTATATACATGCAATGGAATGTTATTTAGCCTGAAAAAATAGAAGCAGCCTGGGCGAGGTGGCTCATACCTGTAATCCTAGCACTTTGTGGGGCAGAGGTGGGAGGATTGCTTGAGGCAAGGGTTCAAGACCAACCTGGCCCACATGATGAGATGCTACCTCTATTAAAAAAAAAAAAATTAGGCTGGGCGTGGTGGTTCATGCCTGTAATCCCAGCACTTTGGGAGGCTGAGGCAGGCGGATCACTTGAGGTCAGGAGTTTGAGACCAGCCTGGCCAACATGGTGAAACCCCTGTCTCTACTAAAAATACAAAAATTAGCCAGGCGTGGTGGTGCACACCTGTAATCCCAGCTACTTGGGAGGCTGAGGCAGGAGAATCGTTTGAACCAGGGAGGCGGAAGTTGCAGTGAGCCGAGATTGCACCACTGTGCTCTAGCCTGGGCAACAGAACCAAATTCCGTCTCAAAAAAAAAAAAAAAAAGGCAGATCCTAAACATGTCCTTATGTGTGGATTTAAAAAAATTAAAATTCAGCCTAACATAGGGAGATCCCCATCTCTAAACAAAGAAACAAACAAACAAAATTAGCCAGGTGTGGTGGTGCGTGCCTCTACTCCTAGGCTAAGGCAGGATTGCTTGAGCCCAGACTTTTAAGGCTTCAGTGAGCTATGATTGCCCCATTGCACTTCATCCTGGATGACAGAGCAAGACCCTATCTCTAAACAAACATAAAATAAAAAATAAAAAGAATATGTATTTGCTGATAAGCACAGGCATAAAGAAACTCTGGAAAGTTACATAAGAATAAGTAATAAAAGCTAGTTATTGGTGATGAGTTATTGGTGATTGAAGACATGGATGAGCGATAACTTTTTAGTTTATTCTAAAAATAATGAACTTGGGAGGCGGAGGTTGCAGTGAGCCGAGATCGCGCCACTGCACTCCAGCCTGGGCGACAGAGCAAGACTCTGTCTCAAAAAAAAAAAAAAAAAAGAAAGAAAGAAAGAAATTCAGATTTGGCCAGGCATGGTAGCTCACGCCTGTAATCCTAGCACTTTGGGAGGCCGAGATGGGAAGATCACTTGAGACCAGGAATTCGAGAACAGCCTTGCCAACATGGCGAAACCTCATCATCTTTTTTTTTCTTTTCAGATGGAGTTTCACTGTAGCCTCAAGCGATTCTCCCACCTCAGCCTCCCAAGTAGCTGGGATTACAGGGGCATGCCACCATGCCCAGCTAATTTTTGCATTTTTAATAGAGATAGGGTTTCGCCATGTTGTCCAGGCTGGTCTTGAACTCCTGACCTCAAATGATCCGCCTGCTTTGGCCTTCCAAAGTGCTGGGATTAAAGGCATGAGCCACCAAGCCTGGCCTTTCAATTTTGAAAGAATTTCAGACTTAGATTAATGTTGCAAGAATAGTATAAAGAATTCCCAGCCAGGTGTGGTGGCTCACACCTGTAACCCCAGAACTTTGGGAGGTTGAGGTGGGAGGATCGCTTGAACCCAGGAGTTTGAGACCAGCCTGGACAACATAGGGAGTCCTTATCTCTATAAAATATAAAAAGTTTGCCGAGCATGGTGGCGTGGACCTGTGGTCCCAGCTACCTGAGAGGCTAAGGTGGGAGGGTAACTTGAGCCTGGGAGGTTGAGCCTGCAATGAGCCGTGATTATGCCACCGTGCTCCAGCCTGGGTGACAGAGTGAGACCCTGTCTCAGAAAAAGAAAAAAATTCTCTTCACCCAGATTCTCCAAAAGTTAATATTTATCATATTTGCTGTATTGTTTTTTCTCTCTTCATATATGTATATATAATTATTTTCTGAACAATTTGACACGTATAATAAATGATGCCCCTTTACCCCTAACCACTTCAGTATGTAGTGCCTAAAAAGCAAGGTTGTTCTCTTACACAATCACAGTACTATTTTAAAAAACAGAAATTTAACATTTATACAATAATATTATTTTCTTAAAATTCATCAAGGACTTTTTTTTTTTTTTGAGACAGAGTTTTGTTCTTGTTGCCCAGGCTGGAGTGTAATGGAGTGGTCTCAGCTCACTGCAACCTCCACCTCCCAGGTTCAAGCGATTCTTCTATCTCAGCCTCCCAAGTAGCTGAGACTACAGGCATCCACCACCACGCTTGGATAATTTTTGTATTTTTAGTAGAGATGGGGTTTCACCACTTTGGGCAGGCTGGTCTCGAACTCCTGACCTCAGGTGATCTGCCCGCCTTGGCCTCCCAAAGTACTGGGATTACAGGTGTGAGCCACCGGGCCCAGCCAAGGATCTTAATATAGTCATTTATGGCCAAAGAAAAATAGCATTTTTGGGTTGGATGTAGTGGCTCACATCTATAATCCCAGGACTTTGGGAGGCCTAGGTGGGCAGGTGGCTCGAGTCGACAAGTTGAAGACCAGCCTGGCCAATATGGCGAGATCCCCGTCTCTACAAAAAATACAAAAATCAGCTGAGTGTGGCAGCACACCCTTGTATTCTCAGCTACTTGGGAGGCTGACGTGGGAGGATCACTTGAGCCCAGGAAGAGGAGGTTGCAGTGACCTGAGAGAGCACCACTGCACTCCAGCCTGGGTAACAGAATGAGACTCTTGTCTCAAAAAAAATACTTGAAAAAACCACAAAACATCTTTTGGGAGTAAAAGTGTTTATCCTCACTGCTTCACTTAACTAGCCTTAAAAAAGAAATAAAATAAAATAAGACATTTTGTTTGATCACATAGATTTACAGTTACCCAAAGGAAGGATTTTATTTACAAATTAAAAATAAAAACAAAGGCTGAAGCGGGCAAATCACTTGAGGTCAGGAGTTTGAGACCAGCCTGGCCAATGTGGTGAAACCCCATCTTTACTAAAAAATACAAAAATTAGCTGGATGTGGTGGTGCACACCTGTAAACCCAGCTACTTGGGAGGCTGATGCACGAGAATTGCTTGGGCCTGGGAGGTGAAGCTCGCAGTGAGCCCAGATCACGCTACTGCACTCCAGCCTGGGCGTCAGAGCGAGGCTCTGTTTCAAAAACAAACAAACAAAACAAAACAAAATAAAAACAATATACACATTCAAATATGCAACATATTAAATTCATACTGGAGACTACTAATATATTGACCTGTGCTCTTGTCATATGTACCACAAGTATAAATACTTTCCATTGAAACTTATAAAATAAATAATGCTTTTATCTGTTGTTATTGGTGTGTGCTGTTCATTTTCCACATCTGTTTTTATCATTTTCTATGTATATTTCTATATCCATATACACATATACATGGACATATGTATCTAATTACATATATTAATTATGTACATATATTTTCCACTCAGACCCATTCCTCACCCTTCTCCTGTTCTCCTCTATTTCCTATTTCACGTGTTTCACTCATTTCCCAGGCTCTCTTGCTAGCTGGCTTCTAGGGAGATTTGCCCAGTGGGATGCACTGGTGGAAGAGAAAGGGCAAGAGAAAGGAAGAAGGCAAGATGTTTCTATCTCTGCCTCAGATGACTTGTCTTTCATGGCTCTGGCCCAACAACTGTCTTCTGGTAGGCATGGCCAGCTTCTGAACCCTGGCAGTTCAATCTCTTCTCATTGCTCCTCCAGCTCTAGGAATAATTCAGCATCTTGCTATAGCTAATCTCTAGATTTCCTTTTCTTTCTTTCTTTTTTTTTTTTGAGATGGAGTTTCACTCTTGTTGCCCAGGCTGGTATGCAGAGGCGCAATCTTGGCTCACTGCAACCTCCGCCTCCCGGGTTCAAGCAATTCTCCTGCCTCAGCCTCCTGAGTAGCTGGGATTACGGGCACGTGCCACCACAGCAGACTAATTTTGTATTTTTAGTAGAGATGGGGTTTCTCCATGTTGGTCAGGCTGGTCTCGAACTCCTGACCTCAGGTGATCTGCTCGCCTCGGCCTCCCAAAGTGCTGGGACTACAGGCGTGAGCCCACTGCGCCTGGCCTTCCTTTTTTTTTAATTAATTTTCTTTTCCTTTTTTTCTTTTTTTCTTTTTTGAGACAGAATCTCTCTGTGTTGCCCAGGCTAGAGTGCAGTGGTGCAATCTCTGTGTACTGCAACCTCTGCCTCCTGGGTTCAAGTGATTCTCATGCCTCAGCCTCCTGAGTAGCTGGGACTACAGCTGTGTGCCACCACACCTAGCCAATTTTTGTATTTTTAGTAGAGACAGGGTTTTGCCGTGTTGACCAGGCTGGTCTTAAACTCCTGACTTCAAGTTATCTACCCTCCTTGGCCTCCCAAAAAGTTCTGGATTACTGGCATGAGCCACCACACCTGGCCAAAAAAATTTCTTTTTATATACAGATGGGGTCTCACTGTGTTGCCCAGGCTAGTTTCAAGCTCCTGGGCTCAGGCAATCTTCCCACGCTGGCCTCCCAAAGTGCTGGGATTACAGCCATGAGCCACTGTGCCTGGCCCTAATCTCTGGATTTCCTCACCCTTCTCTATTTGGCTTCCCAGGACTTCCATTGTCTGTGTAACCAATTCCCAGTATTAAATTCCATCCATTTGAAATACCAAGTTTTTGTTTTCTTGAGTCAACTCTGGCCAAAAATAGAGGTAAGATTTTCTTTGAAAATGTCCTTGCTCGGCTGGGCACGGTGGCTCATGCCTGTAATCCCAGCACTTTGGGAGGCTGAGGCGGGCGGACCACGAGGTCAGGAGTTTGAGACCAACCTGGCCAATATGGTGAAATCCTGTCTCTAATAAAGAATCAAAAATTAGCTGGGCATGGTGGCATGCACCTGTAGTCCCAGCTACTCAGGAGGCTGAGGCAGAAGAATCACTTGAACCCAGGAGGTAGAGGTTGCAGTGAGCCAAGATTAGGCCACTGCACTCCAGCCTGGGTGACAGAGGGAGATTCCGTCTCAAAAAAAAAGAAAAGAAAATGTCCTTGCTCAAATAACTTCAGGAACAACTACCATGGACAATTGCCTCAATCCTTCACTTTTACTTTGTGTGTACATTCATTTATTCTTTCTTGCATGCTGTATATTGGGCTCCTACCAGGTAGCAAGTGTTAGGTGCTAAGGATACAAAGCGGAACATTGCAGTAACAACAGTGATCAACATTTACTGAGTGCTTACTGTTTATGTTTTAAGTACTTTTACGTTATCATCTTGTATTAGTTATCTATTTCTGAGTAACAAATTACCCTAAAATGTAATGGTTTAATGACAAGCATTTATTACCTCAGCTTCTATGTGTAAGGAATTCTGGAGTGCTTTAGCAGGTTGGTTCTGGTTCAGGGTCTCTCAGGAGATTGCCATCAGGATATCGGCAGGGATTGCTGTCATCTGAATGCCTGGCTGGGACTGGAGGGTGCCCCCAACCTTTTTTTTTTTTTGAGATGGAGTTTCGCTCTTGTTGCCCAGGCTGGAGTGCAATGGGGTGATCTTGGCTCACCGAAACCTCTGCCTCCCGGATTCAAGCGGTTCTCCTGCCTCAGCCTCCTGAGTAGCTGGGGTTACAGATATACGCCACCACGCCTGGCTAATTTTGTATTTTTAGTAGAGACGGGGTTTCTCCATGTTGGTCAGGTCTGGAACTCCTGACCTCAGGTGATCTGCGTGCCTCGGCCTCCCAAAGTGCTGGGATTACAGGTGTGAGCCACTGCACCCAGCCTGGAGGGTCCACTTCTAAGAGGACCCCCTCAAAGGGCTATTGGCAGGAGGCCTCAGCTCCTCACCACATGGACCTCTCCATAGGCTGATTGACTGTCTTCACAGCAAGGCAGCTGACTTCCCCACAGCAAGTGTTCCAAAGCCACAGTGCCTTTTATATCCTAATCTCAAAGACATGATCACTTCTGAAATATTCTACTTATTAGTCACTAAGTCCACAAATTCAGGTACATATTTTGGGGGGAAAAGCACTGAAGAATTTGCAGACATATTTTAGAATCATCACATCTCATATAATTCTCACAATCACCCTAATTTTGCAACAATCCCCATTTTGCAGTTGAGGAAACTGAGAAACAGGTGGTTACAAATTTTTTTATGACCTTTTTTTTTTAATTTTTATTTTAAGTTCTGGGATACATGTGCAGAACATGCAGGCTTGTTACATAGGTATACATGTGCCATGGTGGTTTGCTGCATCTATCAACCTGTCATCTAGGTTTTAAGCCCTGCATGCATTAGGTATGTGTCCTAATGCTCTCCCTCCCCTTTCCCCACATCCCCCCGACAGGCCCCAGTGTGTGATGTTCCCCTCCCTATAATGGTTACAAAATTTATCCAAGATCTCATAGCTAGCAAGTGATGAAATTGGGATTCCAAATGCAGACTGACCCTAGAAGTTGTGTTTTTAACCACAGTGCTATGCATTGGTACTCAGATGCCTGGCAGTTGTGAAGCTTCTACTCCAGTGGGGAGAATTACATTAGTAAGCAACCTTACACACACACATACAAACACACAAATTACAAACTTTTTTTTTTAGAGATGGAGTCTCACTACGTTGCCCAGATTGGTCTCAAACTCCTGGGTTCAAGCGATCCTCCTGCCTTGGCCCCCTAAAGTTCTGGGATTACAGGCGTGATCCACCATGCCCTGCCACAAACTCTTTTTATTTTTATTTTTTATTGAGACAAAGTATTGTTCTCTTGCTCAGGGTGGAGTGCAGTGGCGTGATCTTGGCTCACTGCAACCTTCACCTCCTGGGTTCAAGCGATTCTCCTGTCTCAGCCTCCCAAGTAGTTGGGAGTACAGGCACACGCCACCACACCTGGCTAATTTTTATATTTTTAGTAGAGACGAGGTTCCAACATGTTGACCAGGCTTGCCTCGAACTCCTGACCTCAAGTGATCCGCCCGCCTCAGCCTTCCAAAGTGTTGGGATTACAGGCATGAGCCACTGTACCCGGCCAAACTCTTTAAATTCTATGAAGGAAAAGTAAAGGCAACTATGGGAGTGCATGGTTAGGAAACCATATCTAATCTGTGGAAACAAGTTGCTATATTTTGACCCTATGGTTTACTCCACGGCTCCAAGTGTAGCTTTTTAAGGGGCTAGCAAGACCAGTAGTTTCCAATCTTGACTGTGCATTAGAATCATCTGGAAAACACCTTTAAAAAAATACCAGTGCACAGGACATACCTCAGAGCAATTAAATAGCATCTTTTTTTTTTTTTTTTTTTTTAAACAGGGTCTGGCTCTGTCACCCAAGTTGGAGTGCAGTGGCACCATCCTAGCCTACTGCAGCCTGGAACTCCTGGGCTCAAGCAATCCTCCCACCTTAGTCTCCTGAGTAGATAAGACTACAGGTGCATGCCACCACACTTGGCTCATTTTCATATTTTTTGCAGAGAGGGCCCCATTATGTTGCCCAGGCTGGTCTTGAACTCCTGGGCTCAAGTGATCTTCCCACTTCAACCTCCCAAAGTGCTGGGATTACAGGCATAAGCCATTGTGCCCAGCCGTTTAAAGTCATTTTAAATGTCATGATTTGCGGAAGTTGTTTTATTTGACAAGGGAAGGGTAGTGGTATTCCATTGTGGGAAATATTTTGTTTTTTGGTAGGGATGGGGTCTTGCTGTGTTGCCTAGGCTGGTCTCTCTCTCCTGGCCTCAAGCAATTCTTTCAGCTTGGCCTCCCAAAGTGCTGGGATTACAGTTATGAACCACTGCATCTGGTATAGAAGCCAATTTTTTTTTTTTTTTTTTTTTTTTTTTAGATGGAGTCGCGCTCTGTCGCCCAGGCTGGAGTGCAGTGGCGTGATCTCGGCTCACTGCAAGCTCCGCCTCCCGGGTTCCCGCCATTCTCCTGCCTCAGCCTCCCGAGTAGCCGGGACTACAGACACCCACTACCTCGCCTGGCTAATTTTTTGTATTTTTAGTAGAGACGGGGTTTCACCGTGTTAGCCAGGATGGTCTCGATCTCCTGACCTCATGATCTGCCCGCCTCGGCCTTCCAAAGTGCTGGGATTACAGGCGTGAGCCTCAGCGCCTGACCCCAGAAGCCAGTTTTTAATGAATGAGCTGACTCTAAACCCTCCTCGAAGCCAGAGGACCTCTTTTTTTTTTTTTTTTTTTAAACTGGCTTCTCCCATTCCAGCTATCAGGAAGTAAAAACAACATCCCACTAGCAAATCAGTTACCAGGGCCCTAACTCCTGGGGCAGGGCTGCATGGCTTAAATGAAGCTGAAGATAGATAAAAATTATCTTTTCATGTCTGACATTGAATCTTTCTGGTTTTTCTTCTCTCTGCAGCCCATACAGGGTCTATGGAACCATTCTACTCCCAGGGCTCTGCAGGGTTATTCCGCTTCCACAAGGAAAGCAAAGGACCATCTTGGAACTGATCTGCTCACCCCTGGCAGGCTGCTTGCTTCTTACTCAGACTGTGATTTCCTAGATAGCTGGAAACAAGTATCACTTATTTTTGAATATCCAAATCTTTTTTCTTTTTTTTTGAGATGGAGTCTCACTCTGTTGCCCAGGCTGGAGGGCAGTGGTGCAATCTCTGCTCACTGCAACCTCTGTTTCCTGTGTTCAGGCAATTCTGCCTCAGCGTCCTGAGTAGCTGGGACTACAGGCATACGCCACCACGCCCAGCTAATTTTTGTATTTTTAGTAGAGACAGGGTTTCGCCATGTTGGCCAGGCTGGTCTCGAACTCCTGACCTCAGGTGATCCACCCACTTGGCCTCCCAAAGTGCTGCGATTACAGGCCTGAGCCACCGTGCCTGGCCCGAATATCCAAATCTTAACACAGGGCCTTACACATGTCAGGTGCTCAAAAATATTTATTGCATTGAATTGATGCATTTATTGCATTTTCAAAGTTTGAAGGCAGTGATTCATTCAGCTGGTGTAACACAGAACCAAAGATGTCAACGGAAGGATATAATATTTAAAATTAAAAAAAAAAAATGTTCAGTACCTATTAGCCAACTATGTTACAATGGATGTGAATTAATGCAAGTCTGTGACCATTGCCTGAAAAAAAAACGCTCAAAACCTACATCTTGCTGATGGCACAAGAGAAACAACTACTTTTCATGAACTGTAACAGTCTTCTAACTGCTCTCCAGCTTCCAGTCTTATCCTCCAACCCTACATCCGTCTACTCTCTTGGCCAAAGTAAGCTATGATACTTTAAAAATGTAAACCTGATTAAGTCTCAGGTAAAAAAGAGAAATAAATAAAAATATAAACCTGGGCTAGGCATGTTGGATCACGCCTGTAATCGCAGCATTTTGGGGGGCCGAAGCGGGTGGACTGCTTGAGTGCAGGAGTTTGAGACCAGCCTGGGCAATATAGTGAAACCTTGTCTCTACAAAAATTACAAAAATTAGCCGGGTGTTGTGGCTCACACCTGTAGTCCCAGCTACTTGGGAGGCTGAGGTGGGAGGATCACCTGAGCCTAGGAGGCGGAGGTTGCAGTGAGCCAAGATTGGGCCGTGCACTCCAACCTGGGTGACAAAGCAAGACCCTGTCTCAAAAAAAAAAAAAGAAAAAAAAAGAAAGAAGAAAAAAAATACAAACCTGATTATATCACTCCCTTGGCAAAAATCTTTATAGCTGGGAAGCCCATAAGGCCTGTGTGGTCTGTCCTTTGCCACCTCTCCAGCTCCATTCTGTCCTAGGGCTTCTGCAATTGCTGTTCCCTCTACTTATATCTCCTACTCCAGGCTCTTTGCATGGCTGGCCCCTTTATAGCTTCTAGGTCTCTGCTTAAATGTTGCTCCTCAGAAAGGCCTTCCCATAATACTGTTCTGTGTTTTCTTAGATTGTGTTGTTATCTATTTGGCATCCATTAATCACAGGGCCAAACAAAGTGGTTTACATCTCCTCTGTAATCCGCTTTCACAGACACACACACACACAAATCACATAACGAACCCTCCACCCAGGCCAGGTGTGGGGGTTCACACCTGTGATACTAACACTTTGGGAGGCTGAGGCAGGAGGATTACTTGAGATCACTTGAAACCAAGGGTTCAAGACCAGCCTGGACAACACAGCAAGACCCTCTCTCTAACAAACAAACAAACCCTTCAACCAATCCAAATCCCCAACCACCTTCTTTCTCTAACTCTCACACACCAGGCAAATATTTTCCACTCCTTAAATCAGCCCAGGGCCAGGTTCTAGACAACTAGAGACCATCCCTGTAGCTCAGAGCTCATTGATATTATTCAAACTAAACAATGCTAAGCTGTTTAGCCTTCCCTGCCTTGCCTTGCCTTGGAAAACATGATAAAGCCTCTCCCCTCCTTTCTGTTTCTCTCTCCCGACCAAACCTAGTACTTCCCCATGCGGCTCTGCATGGTGGCATGTCCCCTTCTCTCAGGAACTGTTAGTAACAAATTCTTCTTTCAGTGGCATTAGCCTGTCCCCCATGTTGTCACCAGTCACCTTTATAAATTGAGACATGAGGGCCAAGGGCAGTGCCTCACACATGTAGTCTCAGCACTTTGGGAAGCTGAAGGGAGGATCACTTGATGCCTGAATTCAAGACCAGCCTGGGCAACATAGCAAGACCCCATCTACACACACACACACACACACACACACACACACACACACAATAAATAAAGATCTGGGTCGGGTGTGGTGGCATGCATCTTGTAATCCCAGCTACTTGGGAGGTTGAGGCAAGAGGATTGCATGAGCCCAGGAGTTCAAGGCTGTAGTGTGCTATGATTGCTCCTGTGAATAGTGACTGCACTCTAGCCTGGACAACATAGTGAGACCCTGTCTCTAAAAATTAATTAATTCGAGTCTAGGCACAAATCAAACACCCAGCCTACCGTGACCTCTCTTAGCTGCTCATTACTTCTGCTTATTTTTCTCAAAGCAGTCTCTCAGTGTGACATTTCCGTATCTATTTATTTACTTGCAAGAACCTCCTTTTATCTATCTTGATCACTATTTTTTTTTTTTAAATTTGAGAGAGGGTCTTGCTCTGTTGCCCAGGCTGGAGTACAGTGGCGTGATTATGATGCACTGCAGCCTCGACCTCACAGGCTCAAGCATATCTCAATCACTCTTGTATCCCCAGTATTTGGCTGACAATAGGCATTCAATCAATATTTATTAAATGATTGAAAAAATACATAGAAAAAGTACAGTAAGGGAAGTGTTAGATACTACAGACAGAACAGTGGTGACAGATTATAAAATAGAACATTTTTTTAAAAAGACTTTACAATTACAAAATGGCTGTTATATAAATAACATTCCCCAAGAAGCTTGGACTATTATTTTTCCATATTCGTGTCTTTTCATTTTTAAATAGTGCTATGGGGTGGAGGTGGGGGGGTGGTAAACACAGTGATATTTACTTTGGAAACACAGACATGAAAATTACTTTTATTGTACATGCTGAGAGTAGAAATATGACCCCTGTGCAATGCAAGATTTTCACTAAAGCTGAAATGAACAAGACATTGGCATTCCCATCTATTATAACTGGACCAGAACTTCAATCACCAGCTGAAAAAATAAACACAGGGTCAGCAGGCATTTGCCCTGCACCCGGAGTGCATTCCAAAGTGAAAACCGTGTGCAAATGACCTAAAGATCTAATGCCTCCTGATTTCAAATTAATAGTTATGCAATAACATAGGGTAGAGGGGGGCATGGCAGTGTGTCCTTGAAATTGATGCCCATGTGAGAGAAGGCTCAGGGGATAGGGGAATCACATTTTGGCCAAAAGAAAACTATATAAAATTTCCTACTTCTTCATTTCCAACAATCAAACCATTAGGGCCACTAGAAGAGAGATGGTTTTGCTGTAGGTGAGATGAAACAGCGGGTCCCAGGGTTTGCAACAGTTGTCTGGCTTTCACAAGAAGCATAACGGTGCAGGTGCTGTGGTTTGCGCCTATAATCCCAGTGCTTTGGGAGCCCAACACAGGCAGATCGGTTGAGTCCAGGAGTTCAAGAGCAGCCTGGGCAACATGGTGAAACCCTATCTCTACAAAAATACAAAAATTAGCCAGGCGTGGTGGTGTGTGCCTGTAATCCCAGTTACTTGGGGGGCTGAAGCATGAGAATTGCTTGAACCTGGGAGGTGGAGGTTGCAGTGAGCCTAGATTGCACCACTTCACTCCAGCTTGGGCAACAGAGCAAGACCTTGTCTCAAAAAATAAATAGATAAAATAAAATAAAATGAAGCATAACAGGATATGTGGAGGGCCAGTCTCAACGTCTGTTCAAGGATTGTGGATTGTTGTTCAAGGTGAAGCGAGAGTTGTCCTGATTGGGCCCTGCTGTGTAAGGAAGCGTGACATAAAGCAAACCTGGGAAGGACCAGAGACCTCTGTATTGACCTCTACAGTGCATACAAAAGACAGAAAGCCAGTTATGTACTCTGCTTGGTTTAGGGATTATACAGAGGTGTAAGCCATATCTTCATAATTTTCCCAACCACAGCTGTCTCAGATGATCTTGTTTTTTTCCTTCTTTATCTTAATTTTGATTTCTGATGGTAGAAAACCATGGAGATGGTTGTTACCTCAAGTGTACAGTAGTAGCATACTTTTACCTGCCATATCACCTTTTTTTGGTTATTTCAATGTGTCATGATTCCTATTCTGGTTTCTATTGCTGTATATGAAATGACTTCAAATTTAGTGGTGTAAAAAAACTCTCTTTTTATACTCAAACCCTGTGGGTTAGGAATTTGTGCAGGGCACAGTGGAGATATCTTGCCTCCGCTCCATGGTGTCGTGTCTGGGGCCTCAGCTGGAAAGACTCAAACGCTGGAGGTGACTTGACTGGCTGGGAGTTGTGATAGTCTGAAAGTTTCATGACTCATCTGCACACAGGCTGACCTCAGCTGGAACTGTTGACCAGAGCACCTACTTACAGCTTCTCCATGTGGCTTGAGGGCGTCTTACAACACGGTTCTTCCAGTTTCCACCTGCCACCTAGTCCCAAAGCTAATGCCACATGTTTTAGGCTTTTCTTACAGCAACGTCCCATTTCCAGGTAATAACATTATGATTGGTGCATCACAAACCACCTCAAAGTTAGTGGTATAAAGCAATACTCATTCTATTTAACTTATATGAATAGAGTAAAACAGGGAGGGTTTGTCACTGCTCCACAGTGTTTGAGTCCTCAGAGGAGAAGACTCAAACACAAAGGATGAGTCATTTGGCTGGGGGATGAAGTCATCTGGAGACTTCTCCATTATGTATCCAGTGCCTGGACCAGAAAGTCTCAGACAATAGGCTCAGCTGGGTCTGTAATTGGAGCACCCACATGTGGTTTGGGCTTCTCACAGAAAGGCTGCTGGTCTGAGATGGAGTCTCTTGAGAGCAAGCTTTCCAATAGAACGAGCTAGAAGCTCCCTGGCCTTTTCTGACCTATCGCCAGAAGTCATGCAGCATCTGGCCAGGCGCAGTGGCTCACACCTGTAATCCCAGCACTTTGGGAGGCCGAGGCAGGTGGATCACCTGAGGTCAGGAGTTTGAGATCAGCCTTGCCAACACGGTGAGACCCCGTCTCTACTAAAAATACAATACAAAAATTAGCTGGGTGTGGTGGTGCACACCTGTAGTCCTGGCTATTTGGGAGGCTGAAGCAGGAGAATTGCTTGAACTCTGGGGGTGGAGGTTGCAGTGAGCTGAGATCTCGCCATTACACTCCAGCCTGGGCTACAGAGCAAGATTTCATCACACACACACACACACACACACACACACACACACACAAAAGGCACGCAGCATCATTCACCACTTTCTGCTTTAAACTTAGTCTATAGCTTGAGGACTGTAGAATTACCCAACTAATATAAATTTGGTATGCAAATCTACACTAGGAATGTTTTGCAGTTACAACTTTTGGGACAGTTCCCCCTACTGCTCAGCTCAGCAACTTTCCTTACTGTCCATGGTGGGCAGGGGTGGGGATGGATTTACTTTGGGTCCAGTCTTTTTTTTTTTTTCTTTGAGACGGAGTCTCACTCTTGTTACCCACGCTGGAGCGGGAATGCAATGGTGTGATCTTGGGTCGCTGCAACCTCCACCTCCTGGGTTCAAGTGATTCTCCTGCCTCAGCCTCCCAAGTAGCTGGGATTACAGGTGCCTGCCACCTTGCCCAGCTAATTTTTGTATTTTTAGTAGAGAGGAGGATTTCACTATGTTGGCCAGGCATGCCAGGATGGTCTTGAACTCCTTACCTCAGGTGATCCACCTGCCTCAGCTTCCCAAAGTGCTGGGATTACAGGTGTGAGCTGCCGCACCCAGCCATGGTCCAGTCTTTGTGAGGGCAGCATCTCCTATTAGTCTTCCATCTTGGATGGGTCCTGAACTTTGTCTTCCATGAAAACTGAAGTTCAAGTTTGCCAAGTTTGGAAAGTAGCTTCAATACTCCACTTAGGGTTCATGCCTTCTCTTAGATTTTGGCATGATGCTTTCCTTACTATATTGCAAACTGCTTTTTAAAAAAGATGCTTTTGATATTTAAACCAGTAATTAGTTGTTGTTTTCAACAAGAGGGTCAGCGTTGGATACATAGCTTGCTGTATTACTGGAAATAGAAGTCCTTATCTCAATAAATTGTACCTTCAATCACTTGGTTGTTTGCTTCAGGAACATCGGAGTCTGTTTTTTTGTTTTTGTTTTTGTTTTTGTTTTTTTTTGAGATGGGGTCTCACTCTGTTGCCCAGGCTGGAGTGCAGTGGTGTGATTATAGCTCACTGCAGCCTTGACCTCCTGGGCTGAAGCGATCCTTCCATTTCACTTTCCCAAGTAGCTGGGACTACAGGTATGTGCCACCATGCCCAGCTAATTTTGCTTATTTTTTTAGAGATGAGGTCTCACTATGTTGCCAAGGCAGCAGAGTCTTTTTTTTTTTTTTAACAGCTTTTTGAAGTATAATTCAGGCCAGGCATGGTGGCCAACATTTTGGGCAGCCCAGGCAAGAGGATTGCTTGAGCTCAGGAGCTGGAGACCAGCCTGGGCAATATGGTGAAAACTGATCTTTACAAAAAAAATTTAAAAATTAGCCAGGTGTAGTGGCATGTGTCTGTAGTCCTAGCTACTCAGAAGGATGAGGACTGATTGAGTCCAGGAGGTCGAGGCTACAGTGAGCTGTGATCATGCCATTACACTCCAACCTGGGCAACAGAATGAGATCTTGGTTCAAAACAAAAACAAAAACAAAATATACGCCAGGCACAGTGGCTCACGCCTGTTAATATCAGCATTTGGGAGGCCAAGGTGGGTGGATCACTTGAGGTCAGGAATTCAAGACCAGTCTGGCCAACATGATGAAACCCCCTCTCTACTAAAAAATATAAAAATTGGCCAAGTGTGGTGGTGCATGCCTGTAATCCCAGCTACTCCAGAGGGTGAGGTGGGAGAATTGCTTGAACCTGGGAGGCAGAGGATGCAGTGAGCCGAGATGGTGCCATAGCACTCCAGCCTGTGCGACAGAGTGAGACTCCATCTCTCTCTCTCTCTCACACACACACACACACCAAAACAAAACAAAACAAAACAAAACAAAAAACACCTCCCAAAATAAATTAACATACCATACAGTTCACCCATTTAAAGTATGCAATTTGGTGGGGCATGGTGGCTCATGCCTGTAATCCCAGCACTTTGGGAGGCCCAGGCAGGTGGATCACTTGAGGTCAGGAGTTTGAGACCAGCCTGGCCAACATGGTAAGACCCCGTCTCTACTAAAAATACAAAAATTAGCTGGGCATGGTGGCAGCAGGCACCTGTAATCCCAGCTACTTGGGAGGCTGAGGCAGGAGAATCACTTGAACTCTGAAGGTAGAGGTTTCATTGAGCCGAGACCACGCCATTGCACTCCAGCCTGGGCAACAAGGGTAAAACTCCATCTAAAAAAAAAAAATTAGCTGGGCATGGTGGTATGCACCTATAATCCCAGTTACTCAGGAGGCTGAGGCAGGAGAAACCCTTGAAGCTGGGAGGTGGAGGTTGCAAGATCTTACCACTGCATTGCAGCCTGGGTGACAGAGCAAGACTCTGTCTCAAAAAGTAATAAAATAAAATAAAATAAAATAGTAAAGTATGCAATTTCGCTGGGTGCAATGGCTCATTCCTGTAATTCTAGCACTTTGACACCCAGGAGTTTGAGACCAGCTTGGGTGAGATGGTGAAACTTTGTCTCTATTAAAAATAAAAAAAATTAGCCAGACATGGTGGCATGTGCCTGTAGTCCTCACCACTCAGGAAGCTGAAGTGGGAAGATCCCTTGAGCCTGTGAGATTGAGGCTGAAGTGAGCTTAGATTGCACCACTGCTCTCTAGCCTGGGTGACAGAGCAGGACCCTGTCTCAAGTAAATAAATAAATAAATAGATAGAATAAAAAATAAAGTACACAATTCAATAGCTTTTAGAATATTTACAGTTATGCACCCATTACCACCATCAATTTTATAACATTTTATTATCCCAAAGAGAAACCCTTATCCACTATCCACCAATCTACTGACCATTCCCTCAGCCCTAGGCAACCATTAATCTACTTTCTGTCACTATAGATTTGCCTATTCTGAGCATTTCATATGAAGGGAATCACACACTATGTAGTCCTTTGTGATGGCTTCTTTCACTTAGCATCAGGTTTTCAAGGTTCATCCATGTTGAGTCTAGATACCTCCATTTCTCTCATCAAGTTATTATGCTCCAGCCTTACTGAAGCAGCCATGCTCTTTTTCTCACATCAGCATCTTTGGAAATGTTCTCCCCACAGGCACTGTTGATTGGCTCAGCCAATATTCATTGCAACCTTCTTCTAGTATGTCTTAATCTATGGCCAAAACTGGAACACTAACCAGATATTTTCCAGAGCTCCTTTCAGCTAGATGAAAAATAGAACATAGGTTCTGCCAAGCAGATGCTCCCATTTGAGATTTGAATTCAGAATTGAGTAAAATTGGGTAGAGGAGTCATCTGCATTATCAGCATGAATTGTAGAAGAGGAGGCAATGTGCTCCTGGTCAGCAGCTTCCTGTGGGGCAGCTATGATGTTCCCCCACAGAAGAAGCTGTAGGATTCTGGGGTTGAGGATTGTTTCTAGAAGCTCCACCTCAAACCTGCTTCTCCAGCTCTTCAAACGTTAATTTTGTACACCTGCTAATATCTGATCATAAGTGCATTGTATTGTCCTTGGAAGAGGCTTTAAGAGCCTCTATGGTTTGTTCTCTTCCCTAACTCCAACGAAACGAAATTCTTGTCATTCAAGATTGGTGACTGGGCCAAGCGTGGTGGCTCATGCCTATAATCCCAGCACTTTGAGAGGTCAAGGTGGGTAGGTCACTTGAGGTCAGGAGTTGGAGACCAGCCTGGCCAACATGGTGAAACCCCGTCTCTACTGAAAATACAAAAATTAGTCAGGCGTGGTGGCGCATGCCTGTAATCCCAGGTACTTGGGAGGCAGAGGCACTAGAATTGCTTGAACCTGTGAGGTGGAGGTTGCAGTGAACTGAGATCACGTCACTGCAGTCCAGCCTGGGTGAAAGAGTGAGACTCTGTCTCAAAAAAAAAAAAAAAAAAATGGTGATTGGCTAGTTTTTCTGTTTTAAAAGATCTCCAGGGACTGAAATCTTGAAATCTTGAAATCCCCTGTCCTAAGTTACAAGGTCTCCCTCATAGTCAAGTAGCTTTTCTTCATATCAAAGCAAACAATTTAGAGCAGTGCTGTCCAATAGAAATAGGATCCAGGCCACATAGGGAATTCCAGATTTTCTAGTAGCCATATTTAAAAAGTAGAAAGGAAATTAGTGAAACTAATTTTAATGATATATTTTATTTAACCCAATATGCCCCAAATTTTATTGTGTCAACAAGTAATCAATATAAAAAGCAGGCTGGGCCGGGCGCAGTGGCTCATGCCTGTAATCCCAGCACTTTGAGAGGCCGACATGGGCGGATCACGAGGTCAGGAGATCGAGACCATCCTGGCTAACACGGTGAAACCCCGTCTCCAGTAAAAATACAAAAAATTAGCTGGGCGTGGTGGCGGGCGCCTATAGTCCCAGCTACTCGGGAGGCTGAGGCAGGAGAATGGCGTGAACCCGGGAGGCAGAGCTTGCAGTGAGCCGAGATTGTGCCACTGCACTCCAGCCTGGGTGACAGAGGGAGACTCTGCCTCAAAAAAAAAAAAAAAAAAAAAAAAAAAAAGCAGGATGGGTGCAGCAGCTCACCGTAATCCCAGCACTTTGGGAGTCTGAGCAGGGAGGATCACTTGAAGCCAGGAGTTCAAGATCAGTCTGGCGAAACAGCAAGACCCCATCTCTGCAAAACTAAAAAATAAATTAGCCAGGTGTGGTGGTGCACCTCTGTGGCCCTAGCTACTCCAGGGGCTAAGGTGGGAGGATTACTTGAGTTGAGGAGGTCGAGGCTGCAGTAAGCTGTGATTGTATCACTGCATCCCAGCCTGGGCAATAGAGCAAGACTCCATCTCTAAGAAAAAAATAAAAACAAAAAAGTAAAAATTTATTAACAAGAAATTTTTGAAATCCAGTGTGTATTTTATACTTGCAGTTCATCTCAGTTTGGACCAGGCACATTTCAAGTGCTTAACAGCCACATGTGGCTCGTGGCCACCTATATTAGACAGAGTAGCTTTAGAGCCATTTAATACCCCTCCCCTTGGTTTCCCTTGGAAACCAACAGAATAGATCCCTTATAATAAACTTTCAGATAAAAGACAAGGATTGAGTCACTCTCTCATCCTGAACCACCCTTGCTCTTGCTCACTATACCACACAGGGTCTTCTTTCAGTTCCTTAACTGTGTCCAGCTCTTTGCTGCCCCAGGGCATGGGCACCTGCTGTCCCCCACACCCAGAATTTTCTTCCCTTTTATTCTCCCCCAGCGAACTGCAGCGTAGCCTTCAGTTTTGGCTGAGGAGTTGCTTCCTCAGAGCCCTTCCTGACCACTGTCCCACTCACTATCCATCTGAATTTGATTTTTCTGTGATTCTTGCCCACCACAGCACATATTTCTTCTCCATAACTCTCTGCACAATTTGTATGAAGTAACTTTTCATGTGATTGCTTGATGTCTATCTCCCTACCAGACTGCAGGCTCCCTGGGGGCAGGAACCCTGTTTAATTGACTCATTACAGTATCCCCAGCACCTGGCATGGTTCATGGCAGTAGCAAGCATTCCAGGACTTTTGCTGAATAAATAGAAGAGCAATATGACTTTTCTTTCTTTCCTTTTCTTTCTTTTTTTTTTTTTCTGAGACAGAGTCTTGCTCTCTTGCCCAGGCTGGAGTGCAGTGGCACAATCTCAGCTCACTGCAACCTCTGCTTCCTGGATTCAAGCAATTCTCCTGCCTCAGCTTCCCAAGTAGCTGGGATTACAGGTGCACACCACCATGCCAGGCTAATTTTTGTATTTTTAGTAGAGATAGGGTTTCCTATGTTGGCCAGGCTGGTCTCAAACTCCTGACCTCAGGTGATCTGCCCGCCTCGGCCTCCCAAACTGCTGGGATTACAGGTGCGAGCCACCACGCACCTGGCCAATATGACTTTTTTTTTTTTTTGAGACGGAGTCTCGCTCTCTCACCCAGGCTGGAGTGCAGTGGTGCGATCTCAGCTCACTGCAAGCTCCGCCTCCCAGGTTCACACCATTCTCCTGCCTCAGCCTCCTGAGTAGCTGGGACTACAGGCGCCCGCCACCACACCTGGCTAATTTTTTGTATTTTTAGTGGAGACGGGGTTTCACCATGTTAGCCAGGATGGTCTCGATCTCCTGACCTTGTCTGCCCTCCTTGTCCGACCTTATCCACCTGATCCGCCTGCCTCAGCTTCCCAAAGTGCTAGGATTACAGGCGTGAGCCACCGTGCCCGGCCCAGTATGACTTTTAAAGCTTGTATTGGACATGGGATGTGGTTGGCCCTTCCTCTTCTGACCTACCGCTCCAATGGCAGGAAGTTCAGCACATATTTGGAACTCAATGAAAACAGCTGGGACCAGGGCAAGGGCTTTCAGTCCTACTTCAGAATGCAGCAACTGCCTGTAAAAATCACAGGAAAAAGCTGAATTATGAGTTTGTTGTTGTTGCTTGGCTTGTTTCTTTTCTTTTTTTTTTTGAATTATGAATTTTAATATTGCTGATAACACAGTAAGTTAAGGTGTGTCCATTGAATGAATATAAGGCTTTTTAATGTTAATAATAATAAAGATTCGCTGGGCGCAGTGCCTCACGCCTTTAATCCCAGCACTTTGGGAAGCTGAGGCGGGCGGATCACCCGAGGTCAGGAGTTTGAGACCTGCCTGGCCAACATGGTGAAACCCTGTCTCTACTAAAATACAAAAAGTAGCCAGGTGTGGTGGTGCACACCTGTAATCCCCACTACTCGGGAGGCTGAGGCAGCAGAATCACTTGAACCAGGGAGGTGGAGGTTGCAGTCAGTCAACATTGCGCCACTCCACTCCAGCCTGGGCGACAGAGCAAGACTTCATCTCAAAAAAAAAATTAAAAATAAAGACTCACAGAAAAGGGAAGGCTAGTTTTGTTTTTGTATTGTGAGACTCTTGCCCAGTCTGAAGTGTAGTGGTGCAATCATGGCTCACTGCAGCCTTGATCTCCCGGGCTCAAGCAATCTTCCCATCTCAGCCTCCTGAGTAGCTGGGACTGCAGGTGCATGCCACCCACACTTAGCTAAGTTTTCTGGGTTTTTTTTTGTTTTTTTTTTTTGTAGAAATGAGATCTCACCATGTTTCCCAGGCTGGTCTCCAACACCTGGGCTGAAGCAATCTTTTTTTTTTTTTTAGACGGAATTTCACTCTTGTTGCCCAGGCTGGAGTGCAATGGCGTGGACTCAGCTCACCACAGACTCTGCCTCCTGGGTTCAATCAATTCTCCTGCCTCAGCCTCCCAAGTAGCTGGGATTACAGACATGCGCCACCACGGCCGACTAATTTTGTATTTTTAATACAGATGGGGTTTCTCTGTGTTAGTCAGGCTGGTCGCAAACTCCCAACATCAGGTGATCCACCTGCCTCGACCTCCCAATGTGCTGGGATTACAGGCGTGAGCCACCGCGCCCAACCACAAGCAATCTTCTTGCTTTGGCCTTTCAATGTGTTGGGATTACAGATGTGAGCCACCGTGCCCAGTGGCAAAGCTAGTTGAATGAAGAGGGCAAAGAAGCCAGCCTTCTGGTCGAGAGTTGTTGATGATCTGATATGAGACCCTCCTCACTTTCTCTCCACCCCCTGCCTCCCTTCCTGTGCCCAAACTTGTTATTTATTCAGGTCAACCATAGTAGCCTGCAATAGCACCCAGCTTCCTTCCTTCGCTCCTTCTTTCTTTTCTTCCATCCTTCTTTCCCTCCTTCCTTTTCTTTTTCTTTCTTGCTCTCTTTCCCCCACTTTCTTTCTTTTTTTTTCGACAGGGTCTTGCTCTGTCACCCAGGTTGGAGAACAGTGACATTATCACAGTTCACTGCAGCCTGGACGTCCTGGGCTCAAGCTATCCTCCCACCCCAGCTTCATGAGTATCTGGGATTATAGGCACGTGCCACCATGCCCAGCCTGAACCCAGCTTTTAAAAGAGATGTCAAAATACACTAAACATAAACATATTAATGGTCTGCCACAGTACTTTTTTTTTTTTTTTTTTTTTTTTTTGAGACGGAGTCTTGCTTTGTTGCCCAGGCTGGAGTGCAGTGGCTCCATCTTGGCTCACTGCAACCTCCACCTCCTGGGTTCAGGAAATTCTAGTGCCTCAGCCTCCTGAGTAGCTAGGATTACAAGTGCGTGCCATCTCGATGGCTAATTTTTGTATTTTTAGTAGAGATGGGTTTCACCATGTTGGCCAGGCTGGTCTTGAACTCCTGACCTCAAGTGATCCGCCCGCCTTGGCTGCCCAAAGTTCTGGGATTACAGGCGTGAGCCACCGCACCCAGTCTCTCATGGTACTTTTTGCTAGACAGTAATGATCTGTTCCTGGTGAACACCCTGTCCTTTTAAGTCACAGCTGACTCACCAGGGCATGTTGTCAATCTTTAGGCTAACCAATGACCTTTGCCCTGTGCCTGGTGCAATAGCTTCTGCCAGTTTGAAGTGGAGGCGGGGTGAGGAGTAGGGGAGAATGATGCAGACGTGTATTCATGGCATATTAATGGAAGAGCATCAGGAGGAAAGCCCACAGGGCCCTGCAGTTGAAAGCCCCTCAGCAGCTTTGAGCCCAACACCACCCCCTACTCCAGCCACAGGAAGCTCAGGGACAGCTCCTCTTGGATTAATTTGAGAGTCTCTTTATTATGCCTTACAATAAAACTTCTTTATGTTAGCTAACTGCAGTGAACCTCAATTCCTTACAACCAAAAGAGTCTAGAGTAAAATGGTCTATAAGTTCTAAAACACCAAATATAATGGACACATTTTATGTTTCCAGCCCGCAACTTCCTTTTCTGAGAACTGCCCCACTTGAAGGTATGAACACCACCAAAAACTACAGGCAAAAAAAAAAAAAGCACTGTCAATATTCATTCATCTAACAAATACCTATTGAATGCCTACTATATCTATATACCAAAATTAGAGTAGTTTCAACTATATGTGTGAATCCAAATTTGTGGGGGTGGCTGTAGCCTCCAACCATTATTTATAAAATAATATATATTTTTTTTGAGACAGAGTCTCCCTCTCTCTCCAGGCTGGAGTGCAGTGGCGCGATCTCCGCTCACTGCAACCTCTGCCTCCTGGGGTTAAGCGGGTCTCCTGCCTTAGCCTCCCAAGTAGCTGGGATTACAGGCGTGCACCACCATACCCAACTAATCTTTGTATTTGTAGTAGAGACAGGGTTTCACCATGTTGGCCAGGATGGTCTCAATCTCCTGACCTCATGATCCGCCCGCCTCAGCCTCCCAAAGTGCTGGGATTACAGGCGTGAGCCACCACACCTGGCCTATAACCATGATTTTACAGAAAAATTTGTTTTACATCTCTCCTCCCAAATTGTCTTCCAATTAATATTTGGCCTAGCTGGTATGCAAGCTAAAGATTGCTTGCAGGGAACACAGGTAGCACAGTGTGTATCTCACTTGAGAAAAAGCTGCTGACTTTCATTATTGCTTCCTGAACAAAGCGGGGGAAGGGACCAAGAATGTGAGAGGTGATGTTTTAAAATGCAGCCGTATGTAAGGCATCCACAGGAAAGTAAACAGTGCAGTACTAGTGGAGTGTGTTTACTGAAACAGGTGGCAGAGACACCTGGAAAGTCTCTGAAATGAGTCATTGGTAATTTATTTTTTATTTCTTTGATATATATTTTTTGAGACAAGGTCTTGCTCTGTTGCCTAGGCTGGAGTGCAGTGGCAGGATCACGGCTCATTCACTGCATCCTCCACCTCCCAGGCTCAAGTGATCCTCCTGCTTCAGTCTTGGGAATAGCTGTGACTACAGGCATGCACCACCACGCCTGGCTAACTCTTCTGTTTTTTTGTAGAGACAGGGTTTTCTCCATGTTGCCCAGGTTGGTCTTGACCACCTGAGCTCAAGAGATTCTCCCACCTGGCCCTCAAAAAGTGCTGGGATTACAGGTATGAGCCATCATGCCCAGTCCAGGCATTGGTGATTCATAACATTGAATCAGTTATCTGATTTACACACTCTTTAAGTTAGGTGGGTTTTGTCAGACTTATATATACTGAGTAATACTTGCACTCAAAAATTAAATTCATTCAAATAAAGACCGTGGAAGAAAAAATAATTAGGTTTTCTTCCAGTGGAAAAAAACTCTCTACGAGAGTGATTCTTTACCTTTTTGAGTATGAGAATTCCAGAAGATCTTTATGATTTCAAAAGCAATAATGTTCATTAAAAAAATTTAAACATTATAGAAAAGTATTCATTCATTCAACAACTATTTATTTAGCATCTACTACCTATAAGACCCTGGACTAAGCCCTAGAGATGTAATAGTGAGCATAAAATAGATAATCTCCTATAAGCTCACCTTCTGGAAAAAGCATTATTAATAGTCTGGTGAAGTTTGTTCTAGACCTTGCACATGTCTGGATTCTAACTCAGGATGATAAGTCTGTGGCCCTGACCCTCCTTCTGAGGGTCCTAAGTTAGGAACCACTGCTCTAGAGGTGTTAGATGAAATGTTTGGCTTCACAGACTTCTGCCTCTGCACTACGTGTTACTGATAGTCAAGAACCTCCATGAGGCCAGGTGCGGTGGCTCATGTCTGTAATCCCAGCACTTTGGGAGGCCGAGGTAGGAGGATGGCTTGAGTCCAGGAGTTGGAGACCAGCCTGGGCAAGATAGTGAGACTCTGTTTCTACAAAAAATTTGCCCCGCTAATTTTTTAATAATTCACATGGTGAAATGTGCTTGTAGTCCTAGCTACTTGGAAGGCTAAGGTGGAAGGGTTGCTTGAGCTCAGGAGTTTGAGGATGCAGTGAGCTCTAATCACACCACTGTATTCCAGCCTGGGCAACAGAGCGAGACCCTGTCTCAAAAGAAAAACAACAGCAAAAGAATCTGCATGACTACCCTTGAGAAAAGTCTCCTGCAGTGGAATTCAAGGCCATGCCACAACAGAGTCTAGTCCTTTGGCACCACGCCTCTTCCTGATGGGAGCTGTCTTCGTAAAAGGCCGTACAAAAGCAAGGGAGGACAAACATTTCCTGCTGTCCATTTAATCAGATGGTGGAGAATGGGGAAAATATCCTGTTTCAGACCCAGGGCAGCCAACAGGTATTTGATCACTTACTTCAGGGGTCTCCAACCACCACTGCAGACCAGTACCCGTGAGTAGCCTGTTAGGAACCGGCTGCACAGCAGGAGGTGAGAGGTGGCCAAGTGCTGGGCGAGTAAGCATTACCACCTGAGCTCCTCTTCCTGTCAGATCAGCATGGCATTTGATTCTCATAGGGCCGCTAACCCTACTGTGAACTGTGCATGCGAGGGATCTCTGTGCATTCCTTTTAAGAATTTAATGCGTGAGAACCGTTTCATACCGAAACCACTTCCCATCCCATCCAGGAAAAATTGTCTTCCACGAAACCTGTCCCTGGTGCCAAAAAGGTTGGGGACTGCTGACTTAGCGTCTTGGAGCCTTAGTCCAGGAAAGGTTAAATGTTGAGATGAACATTCCAGTTATATTTGAAGAGAGAGGCGGTTTCATGTTGCTCTTAGGAGGAAATTACTGGAGCAGGTACACACCCACGTAGTTTTGAGGACATTGTTCCTAAATCTCTGATGTCATGCACATCTCCCATGCCAGAGATGCTCATGGAAGTGTGTTGGGTAAAGCATCTAGATTAGCTGTCTCTCATTACACCTTGTCTTTTGGGTTTCCAGGCGTACAGTTTACAATCTAGCCTTGGGTTGTCATCCATGAGATCAATCTCCTGCATTTTTAATTTTCGTGCTTATAACTAAGTCTTCTTTAATGAAGCTTTAATTGGGAATTTTGGCCTAAATATTCAAAAGATTTCATCGGAGAAACTTCAGGGAAAGTATCTTTTACAATATACATATTGGCAGTTTTGATTAAATAAATTATTTATGCCATCTGCTGGTCTTCTTAGGTCTCACTTTTTCATTATTAATTTTTTTTTACATTTAACTTGTATTTATGCTATATACAAATGTGTCTAGAATAATCCTTCAATCAAACCCATAAATGTTTTATAAGGAAGGTACTGAGTTACAGAACTTGATTCTGACCCATACCATCTATTTTTAAAATTTCCCCCGTCCAAGACTAATTTAAAAAGATATTTATATATTATTTAGGGGAGAGCAATTATTCTCTAGTGTAGACTAAGATTGCTAAACAGTGTGTATTTTGGACTTCAAAGCCTTTATGAATATCAAAGAAGGTATATGATCCTGCTGAATAGTGAAGTTTGTCATCTCTACAAATGTAAAATAGCTCATTTAGCTAGAAATTCATTAAATGACTCTTCCTCCACGAAAAAATTAACAAAGGTAACAAAGTCATTGCAACTGTTTTGTGCCCCCTTTGCCATCTGCCACCCCTCTATTCCTACCTGCCTCCTTCTAGTACATAATCAGGTTGGAAGAATGTTCTAGGTAACCCATGATTGATGGGTTTCCCGATTAATTCATATATATGCCTCAGAGTACTATAGGAGACTAATGAGGAGCAAATCGATGTGCTGCTAGAACTCTCCAAATTGAATTTTGCATGACGGTAACATTTTTTTTAATTATAAAAGAAAACATGTTAATTGTAGTAATTTTGGAAAATGCAGGCAAGTACGAAGAAAAATAAAAATAATGCATAGCAAGCTCAACATAGGCAGTATTAACATTTTATTTTATTTATTTTTATTTATTTATTTTTTTGAGACAGAGTCTCATTCTGGCACCCAGGCTGGAGTGCAATGTTGTGATCCCAGCTCACTGCAACCTCCGTCTCCCAGATTTAAGCGATTCTCGTGCCTCAGTCTCCCGAGTAGCTGGGATTATAGGTGCCTGCCACCATGCCTGGCTAATTTTTGTATTTTTAGTAGAGACAGGGTTTCACCATGTTGGCCAGGCTGGTCTCGAACTCCTGACCTCAGGTGATCCACCCACCTCGGCCTCCCAAAGTGCTGGGATTATAGGCGTGAGCCACTGCACGGGCCTTTTTTTTTTTTTTTTTTTTTTTTTTTTAACAATTTTAAATAAATAAAATAGAGACAGGGTCTCACTATGTTGCCAGGATGATCTCAAATTCTTGGATGTGGAAGTCTTGGCTTCAGGTGATCCTCCTGCCTTGGTATCCCAAAGTGTTGGGATTATAGGCATGAGCCACCTCACCCAGTCAAATAACTGATAACAACGCCCAGGAGAAGGTCAACTGCGGGGGTTAAGCCCTTGGGCTGGTTTTAGTGTTGCCCCTACTCCAGTCTCCCTGTGGAGTTCTTAGGGGAAAAAGCTGCTGGTAATTTCAGCACTAAAGGAATTTCCTGAAAAAAGTGGGGAATCTTTTAAAATAATAATAATAATAAAGCTCATGTAAAATTGATGGCTGGTAACAGAGATGTAAATAACAATTCAGACAGAGATTTGTTGAAATCCTAGGATATTTTAACTGAGATGGTTTCAGAGAATAGCTATTCTGTCCAAACCAAAGAGCAAAGAGTATATATAATTTCCTAAACATTTTTGAGTATGTAAAACACACATACCAGGATTGAAATATACAGCTGCACCTGACACATACAGCACAACTCCAGGGGTGCCATTTGCAGATTAGAATATAAAGAGCCCACTTTGGATTACACAGTGGCAGCCCTTTGCAGATAGTACACAAATCAAAGATTCAAACAGGTAAACAGCAGGAAGTTAGTTTCTCTGCCACCTTGTCCCCTAGGTGTCCTATCTGGGGCAGCAATTCATTAATCTTTGCGTGTCCTTCTCAAGATTTTTTTTTTTTTTTTTGAGACAGAGTCTCACTCTGTCACCCACACTGGAGGCTGGAGCGTAGTGGCACGCTCTCGGCTCCCTGCAACTTCTGCCTCCTGGTGTTCAAGCGATTCTCCTGCCTCAGCTTTCTGAGTAGCTGGGATTACAGGCGCACGCTACCCGGGCTACTTTTTGTATTTTTAGTAGAGATGGGGTTTCACCATGTTGGCCAGGCTGGTCTCAAACTCCTGACCTCAAGTGATCCACCCGCCTCGGCCTCTCAAAATGCTGGGATTATAGGTGTGAGCCACCACCATGCCTGGCTAGCACTGATATTTTTAATACCATACTGTTTGCTGGTTCATGTTACCCAAGTAGCAGGGCTGCTCTTGATCATCCTTCTTTGATTTCTTGTCTAGACCGAGAGGCCTCTATATTATTTTACACAAGTAGGGAACACTCACCCTTAACAGGAGCAGTGGGCCATTTCTGCAGGCCCATGTGGTTTAGAGGGATCTACAGTCTCAAGGTTTTTAAGTGCATCAATCCAAATATCCCTGCCCCAAGTCTCAGGATTTCACTTCTTCCTAGTCAAGACCTTCACCTTGATGTAGCAGACTTGCTAAGACTAAGAACTCAAATTTTTCTGGAGTTCTGCCACCCTTAGAAGCGCAGGGCCCCATCTCAAGCTTTTTCTGCTCTCTGGCTGTGGGAGATGAGAGTCCCTGGATAAGCTGCCAAGGAAACCCTCTTTGTTTTCACACTGGGCCTTCAGTTGGTGATTCATCACCTTCCCTCTTTTGATGTCTTTTAAAAATGTATCAAGGATCCTCAGAAAGAGCCATCTGGTTCCATTGTCCTTCATGGTTAGTACTTTTTCCAGTCTCTCAAAACCTTAGATACTGCAGTGGCTGGTGCATTCTCTTCCAGGAGTATTCCATCCAAGATCACCACTAGTGAAAGTTTAACAACTGTACTGCATGCCAGCAGCTGGCAGTGCGACTCCTACAGCCAGCGATGGGGTCTTCATTGCCAACTGGCAGATGGGTAATCACTGTAGAGTCTGTTTCCACAAACCACTCCTGGCCCTGGCTTAGGTTGGGTTCTCCAGGAAACAGACTCTGAGATGAAGGTTTTTGTGCAGGTGGTTTATTGAGGAACGTTCTTAGAGTCAACACCTCACTTTGGGAGACCGAGGCGGGCGGATCACCTGAGGTCAGGAGTTCGAGACCAGCCTGGCCAACATGGTGAAATCCCATCTCTACTAAAAATAGAAAAATTAGCCAGGCATGGTGGCGCACACCTGTAGTCCCAGTTACTCAGGAGGCTGAGGCAGGAGAATAGCTTGAACCCAGGAGGCAGAGGTTGCAGTGAGCCGAGATTGCATCACTGCACTCCAGCCGGGACAATAGAGTGAGACTCCATCTCAAAAACAAACAAACAAACAAACAGCTTCCTGTAGAACTGGGCAGAAGGAGGCAATGCAGTCACAGCAAACACCAGGGTCATTCTGGAGCATCTGTGGCCCTTCAGGGTTATCCCACTGTGGGAAATCAAAGTATGCCATCCCCAAATATACTTCTTTGGCATATTTGAAGGTGGCTCTTCAGAGGGGCTGCAGACACAGGAATAGCTCTGTAAAGCTGTCCTCTTGGGGGAGAGATTTGCACCTCTGGAGGAAATCTATTATTAACAAGAGATGCAAACAAAGGCTCTCTCTGAGGTGCCCTTATCAGGATCTGGGAAAGATTAACTCACAGGAAAAGGAGACTAAATCTCTGGCGTTTTTAAAGGTCTGACAGCAAAACTTTACCACAGGTACATCTATTCTCTCTGAGGGCTGCTACTCGAGAGAATTCATCCATGTAACAAGACAGCCTTTGCTCACCCATGAGTTTCCTCCTTTCTTCTCCCAATAAACCTGTTGCCACCTCCCACCAGGAGCTCCAAGCCTCTCTTCCTTTCTGTATAGTATAAAAACATCAGTCATTTGGTCCTTCTTTTAGTTTCACATTTTGTGTGGCTCCTGTGCATATGATACATTTGTATGCCTTTTCTCATGTTAATCTGCCTGCTGCCAGTTTATTTCAGTAGATTTTAAGACTCGAACTAAAAAATTTAAAAAATAGCCAGGCATGGTGGCTCACACCTGTAATCCCAGCACTTTGGTTGAGGCAAGTGGATCACTTCAGCTCAGGAGTTCGAGACCAGCCTGGCCAACATGGTGAAATCCATTCTTTATCAAAAATATAAAACTTAGCTGGGTGTGGTGGCACACGCCTGGAGTACCAGATGCTTGGCGGGTTGAGGTGGGAAGATCACTTGAGCCAGGAGTCAGAGGCTGCAGTAAGCTGAGTCCAGCCTGGGTGACAGAGTGAGACCCTGTCTCAAAAAAAAATAAATTAATTAAAATACATAAATAAATAGATAAAAGGCTGGGTGTGGTGGCTCATGCTTGTAATCCCAGCACTTTGGGAGGCCGAGGCAGGAGGATCATTTGAGTCCAGGAGTTTGAGACCAGCCTTGGCAACATACGGAGAACCCATGGCTACAAAAGATTTTTTAAAATAATAACAATAAGTTTAAAAAGACTCAAACCTTCAGAGCCAGAGGGATAAATTCCCTTTGCCCCTATACCACCCTGAGGCAAGGGAGCTGACCCCTGTCATCCTACACTGAAGGATGGCTGGATGTGGGCTGTCCCCAGGAGGGGCTGTGACTGACCTTGGCTGAGGTGGCTGTATTTGCAGGGGGCAATTTCCTGAAAGAACTCAGCTTAGAGATGTGATCCTCCAACCTTCTCAGCAGCTGAAGTGAGGAAAGCCTCAGTGCTGAAGCAGGGGCCTGGGTGATGCTCCAGTGTCCACCTCAGAGATTATAAGTAAAATTCAATAAAGGATTAGTGAGAAAAGGGATCAAAGACAGTTCACTGAAGAAACTCCTGCATGTACGTCACAATAGGAAGAAGAATTGCCAGAAAAAGAGATGCCAGAGAGAGAACAAAGTGAGCAGACAGCCTTGGGACACAAGGAAGCTGATGGGAGAAGTCCACAGGAAGCTTGGAGTTTCTTAATCCAATCTCCTAGCTTTATTTTATTTTTATTTTTTATTAAGACAGAGTCTCACTTTGTCTCCCAGGCTGGAGTGCAGTGGTGCAAATCTCGACTCACTGCAACCTCTGCCTCCCGGGTTCAAGTGATTCTCATGCCTCAGCCTCCTGAGTAGCTGGGACTACAGGCGCGCTCCACCACACCCAGCTAATTTTTGTATTTTTAGTAGAAACGGGGTTTCACCATGTTGCTCAGGCTGGTCTCCAACTCTTGATCTCAAGTGATCTGCCCACCTCGGCCTCCCAAAGTGCTGGGATTACAGGAGTGAGCCACCTTGCCTAGCTAAATCTCCTAACCCTAAAGATGAGAAATTCCAGAGCAGAAAGGCTAAGAGGCTTAATTCCAAGTCACCCAGTAAGTTAGTAACAAAGCCCAGACTAACATTCATGTTTTCTGACCCTTCATCCAATGTTCTTAACTCTGTTTCTCTCTTACATCTTGCGTAGGTGATCTCTTTCTTATTTCCCTCGGAGTGGGGAGAAGTTAAATTAGAGAAACTCTGAAGTATTCTGTTTGCGGGAGTTTGCTTCCTAACTTCATTAACTCTCACCAAAAAATTCTTAAATTATATTTATTATTATGTTAGTTTTTCTTTCCGCTTTGAATAATGTCCACAAGGTGACATCACTGAATATGAAGGGAGTTACTAACAAGTGTATAGATTTTATTTTTAAAGCTTTTGAGTAATTCCACAAAAAAATTTTCTTTTGAGCAGACTGGCTGCCTACCTTGTCATAGACTTGTAAGAGAAACAAGGGATGTTTCTTTCATTTCCCTGCTTTAAATATAAGGCCGAACTTAGTAAGGCTTCTTTTTCTCTTTTTTAAATAAAACTTATCATGGTATGCCAAGAATGTTTAGTTGAAAAACACAAGATAAGAAGGGTTGAACTATCATTGAAATGTTATAAATTGCAACAGTTAATTTAGTCTCGTGCCTCCAGATTTGTGGTTATTTTAGAACAAAATTTCCCGGAAAAAAAAAAAAATTGGTGATTGGTAGTGGGATTGGTTTCCGAGATCTGGTACTGTTAACACCCAGTTTTAGATACAGCTTTAGAATTTGTGATTGAGAGACCCCTTGCCTAGGTTAGGGCATGTGGGCCCTACAGACACACATTAAGACAATATTGAAAATTAGGGCTTGAAATTCCCAGATATCCTTGTGGGAAAAAAACAGTTTTCCCAAGGGCCTAATGACTTAAACAGATCCTATGGATACAGGAGTCAAGAAGAAACTACTTAGGCAGATAGTAAGGGTATGGGAGTCCTCGGTTAGGCTTTTCTTTTTAATGAAAAGCAGCCCCAAGTCATTTTCTTAACAGAGCAGCCTGTAAAGTCCAGCTGTAGACATAGACAAGCAAGCTGGGAGCCTGCATGGGTGAATGCCTGCAGCAACCAGGGACTAGACATGTTCAAGATGGCGGGCTCCATCTTCCCTTCTCTGCCAGCCACATGTACAATAAAGAGCAGACAAGATGGCCTTGGCCAAGAAAAGTTCATTTGCATAATAAGATTAGGGTGGGGTGACCAGCCTTCCCCAGGTGCTATGTAAACGTCATACCTGCCAATCTGTGAGCCCTATGTAAATCAGACACTGCCTTCTCAATCTGACTATAAAGTCCGGGGCATCGGGCACAGGCTGGTCTTTTCTGCTCGGAGACCCCTTTTTCTATAGAGAGCTGTTTCCCTTTCTCTTCCCTTCTGCCTATTAAACCTCTGCTCCTAAACTCCTGTGTGTTTGTGTTCTAAATTTTCCTGGTGCGCAATGACGAACCCCAGGGTATATACTCCAGACAATGTAACTGCTTCACTATTGTCATTGTACCCATCTTACCTCACTTAAGAGTTAGTGTCACACTTACACACACTTAAGAGTTGTGTACAAACAGAAGGTTTTGGGCACAATAAAGACACTAAATACTGACTGTGGGGAGAACACAGGAAGTATAAGGCTTTTCTTCCTCCAATTACTCCCGTATGCTTTGTGGGGAGGCACAGGGTCACTTTTTCATTTGTTTTGTTTTGCTTTTTGACTCTGGCAACAACTTACTTTAATAGGCCAATAATTTTTATTCAGATACTATCTGAGGCATTCAAACCAGAGAAACTCCATTTTGAATAGGGGCTGGGTAAAATAAGGCTAAGGCCTGCTGGGCTGCATTCCCAGGATGTTAGGCATTCCTAGTCACAGGATGACACAGGAGGTCAGCAGAACTGGTATCAAGATACAGGTCATAAGGACCCTACCAGCTAAACAGGATGCAGTAAAGAAGCTGGCCAAAACCCACCAAATCCAAGATGGCAACAATAGTGACCTTTGGTTGTCCACACTGCTGCTTATATGCCAATTATAATGCATTAGCATGCTAGAAGACACTCCCACCAGCACCATGACAGTTTACAATTGCCATGGCAACATCAGGATGTTACCCTAAACGGCCTAAAAAGGGGGAGAAACTCTCAGTTCTAGGCACTCCCCACTCCTATCCCAGAAAACTCATGAATAATCCACTCTTTGTTTAGCATATAATCAAGAAATAACCATAAGTATACTCAGGCAAGCAGCCCATGCCACTGCTCTGCCTATGGAGTAGCATTCTTCTGTTTCTTTACTACTCTGATAAACTTGCTTTCACTTTACTCTATGGACTTCCCCGAATTCTTTCTTGTGTGAGATCCAAGAACCCTCTCTTGGGGTCTGGATTGGGACCCCTTTCTGGTAACAATATTGCAGTTATGCTCCCTAGTAGCATACTAAAAATTATTCTGGGCCGGGGGCAGTGGCTCATGCTTGTAATCCCAGCACTTTGGGAGGCCAAGCAGGGAGGATTGCTTGAGCCCAGGAGTTTGAGACCAGGCAAGGCAACATAGTGAGACCCTGTTTCTACAAAAAATAAAAAAACACCAGGTGTGGTGACGTGCTCCTGTAATCCCAGGTATTCTCGGAGGCTGAGGTAGGAGGATCACTTGAGCTGGGAAGGTTGAGGCGGTAGTGAGCTGTGATCATGCCACTGCACTCCAGACTGGGTAACAGAATAAGACCCTGTCTAAAAAAATACATATATATATACACGCATATATATATACACACACATACATACACACACACACACACACATATGTGTATATATATATATTCTGGATCAACAATATATTTGTGCACCATCTAATGGTCCTAAAAATATTAAATTTCTGTCTTCTTTTTTTTTTTTTTTTTTTTTTTGATACGGAGTCTCGCTCTGTCGCCCAGGCTGGAGTGCAGTGGTGCGATCTCGGCTCACTGCAAGCTACGCCTCCCGGGTTCACGCCATTCTCCTGCCTCAGCCTCCCGAGTAGCTGGGACTACAGGCGCCTGCCACCACGCCCAGCTAATTTTTTGTATTTTTAGTAGAGACGGGGTTTCACCGTGTTAGCCAGGATGGTCTCAATCTCCTGACCTTGTGATCGGCCTGCCTCGGCCTCCCAAAGTGCTGGGATTTATAGGCGTATGTCACTGTGCCCGGCCCTGTTCTTTTTTTTTTTTTTTTGAGACAGAGTCTCCCTCCACTACCCAGGCTGGAAGGCAGTGGCATGATCTTGGCTCACGGCAATCTCTGCCTACCAGGTTTAAGCAATTCTTGTGCCTCAGCCTCCCGAGTAGCTGGGATTACAGGAATGTGCCACCACACCTGGCTAATTTTTGTATTTTTAGTAGAGAAGGGGTTTCACCATGTTGGCCAGGCTGGTCTTGAACTTTTGACCTCAGGTGATCCACCTGCCTCAGCCTTCCAAAGTGGCTGGGATTACAGGCGTGAGCTACTGTGCCTCACCTTTAATTTCGGTTTCTTCATAAATAACACTTTGGGGCTGATTCAAATAAGGCTCAAATTCTACACATTAAGCAGTCATTGAAACTGTTAAATTCCGCGATATTGAGCAATATGGACCAAATTTCCCCTCAAAATACATTCTTGTATAAATATAGTAAGTTACATTTCCTTGAGTTAATTTTTCATTTTCAGATGGGAAACAAAGTAACCCAAGAAAGGACAATTTATTCAGAGACCTAGGATCTTCATTCATGTTCTAAAGCTAAAACAAATATATGAATACAAACATACGGATATTTGAAAATACCTGGAAGATTAGAAGGTTCGATTTCCAATTAAGATCTTTGCCATTGTATGTAGAGAACATGAAGAGACAGCTTGTGGCCAGGCGCGGTGGTTCATGTCTGTAATCGCAGCACTTTGGAAGGCTGAGGCGGGTGGATCACGAGGTCAGGAGTTCAAGACAAGCCTGGCCAACATGGTGAAACCCCATCTCTACTAAAAATACAAAAATTAGTCGGGCATGGTGGCGGGCGCCTGTAATCCCAGCTACTCAGGAGGCTGAGGCAGGAGAATCGCTTGAACCCTGGAGGCAGAGGTTGCAGTGAGCCGAGATTGTGCCACTGTACTCCAGCCTGGGTGACAGATCGAGACTCCGTTTCAAAAAAAATAAAAGAGACAGCTTGTTCTCTCAGGAGGGAACTCACATTCACTCAGCTCATCAGACTGGTGTATAAAATCCAAACTCCACTATACGGATCTATGGTGAGAAACATATTGTTGCTCAGACCTGAGTCCATGTATTAGAATAATGATGACTGCATTTTCTCTCAGTAGATGAATTATATATATATATTTTTTTCTTTTTATTTTATTTTATTTTTTTGAGATAGAGTGCCGCTTTTTCGCCCAGGCTGGAGTGCAATGGCACAATCTCAGCTCACTGCAACCTCCGCCTCCCAGGTTCAAGTGATTCTCCTGCCTCAGCCTCCCCAGTAGCTGGGAGTACAGGCATGTGCCACCATGCCTGGCTAATTTTTGTATTTTTAGTGGAGACAGGGTTTCACCATATTGGCAAGGCTGATCTTGAACTCCTAACCTCAAGTGATCCGCCGACCTTGGCCTCCCAAAGTGCTGGGATTACAGGCGTGAGTCACCATGCCTGGCTGGTGAATTATATTTCTAGCCATCTTCTGGGCCATAACACAAGTCCACATAAATTTATTTATTTATTTATTTAGAGACAGTGTCTCACTCTGTCGCCCAGGCTGAAGTGCAGTGGTGTGATCTCAGCTCACTGTAACCTCAGCTTCCCGGGCTCAAGCGATTCTCCTGCCTCAACCTCCTGAGTAGCTGGAACTACAGGCATGCGCCACCACGCTAATTTTTGTATTTTTACCGGAGACGGGATTTCACCATGTTGGCCAGGCTGGTCTCGAACTCCTGACCTCACATGATCCACCCTCCTCAGCCTTCCAAAGTGCTGGGATTATAGGCATGAGCCACTGTGCCTGGCCTAAATCGCCATAAATTTAAAAGTAAGAAAGACATACAAAGTGTTTTCTGGGCTAGTGCAGTGGCTCACACCTCAAATCCCAGCACTTTTTGGCTAAGGGAGGAGCATCACTTGAGGTGAGCAATTTGAGACCAACCTGGACAACATAGAAAAAACCCTGTTTCAATGTAAAAAGTTGGTTCTGGCTGGCACAGTGGCTCATGCCTATAATCCCAGCACTTTGGGCGGATCACTTGAGGTCAGGAGTTCAAGATCAGCCTGGTTAACATGGCGAAACCCTGTCTCCACTAAAAATACAAAAATTAATCAGGCGTGGTGGTGTGTGCCTGTAATCCCATCTACTTGGGAGACTGAGGCAGGAGAATTTCTTGAACCCAGGAGGCCAAGGTTGTAGTAAGCAGAGATCATGCCACTGCACTCCAGCCTGGGTGACAGAGGGTGACTCTGTCTCAAAATAAATAAATTAATTAATTAATTTAAAAAGTAAAATAAAATAAAAAGTTGGTTCTTTGAGGGGATCAATAAAATTGATAAACCTCTAGCCAAATTCATCAGGGGAGAGACAGGGAGGGAGATGGAGAGAAAACATATCAGGAAGTAGAAAAGACATCATCACACATCCTGTAGACATTAAAATGATCATAAGGTAGTATTATAACAAATTTTTGCCAATCAACTTAAGCTAAAAATAGGAGAGAGCCTTCTCAATCTGATAAAGGTTTATCATAGATGATAAACCTACAGCTAACATCGTACTTAATTGTGTAAGATTGAACGATTTTCCCCTAAGATGAAGAACAAGGCAAGAATGCCCACTCTAACCACTTCTATTGAATATTGTACTAGAGGTCCTACATAGTCTAGTAAGGCAAAAAATTAAAAATTAAAGAGAAACAAGCCGGGCACAGTGGCTCATGCCTGTAATCTCAGCACTTTGGGAGGCTGAGTTGGGAGGATTCCTTGAGCCCAGAAGTAGTTGAATACTAGAATAAATGGGTTTAGTAAGTAAGTTCACAGGCTATAAGGCCAGTAAGCTTTTTTTTTTTTTTTTTTTTTTTGAGACTGAATCTCACTCTGTCACCCAGCTGGAGTGTAGTGGTGCAATCATGGCTCACTGCAACCTCCACCTCCCGGGTTCAAGCAATTCTCCTGCCTCAGCCTCCCAGGTAGCTGGGATTACAGGCGTGTGCCACCACACCTGGCTAATCCAATGAGCTATTGTATTTCTACATACTAGCAATAAACAGTAAGAAATTAAAATTGAAAAAGTATACACAATAGCATAAAAACATGAACTAGTTATAAATTTAATGTATGTTCAAGACTTGTACATTGAAAACTACAATACATTGCTTAGAGAAAGTAAAGTAGACACAAAGAAATAGAAAGACATCTTGTATTCTTGGATTGGAAGACTTAATATTAAGATGGCAATACTACCCAAAGGAATCTGCAGAATCTATGTAATCTCTATTAAATCCCAATGGCCTTTTTTACAAAACAGAAAGCTAATTCTAAAAATCATATCATGGAATTGCAAAGGAGTCCAAAGAACCAACTCCTGAGTAGCTGGGACTACAGGTGCACACCACCAAGCCCAGCTAATTTTTATATTTTTAGTAGAGATGGGGTTTCACCATGTTGGCCAGGATGGTCTTGATCTCTTGACCTCATGATCTGCCCGCCTCAGCCTCCCAAAGTGCTGGGATTACAGGCGTGAGCCACCGCAGCCGACAAAACAACTCAATTTTAAAATGGGGCTGGGCATGGTGGCTCACTTCTGTAGTCCCAGCACTTTGGGAGGCTGAGGCAGGTGGATCACTTGAGGCCAGGAGTTCGAGACCAGCCTGGCCAACATGGTGAAACCCTGTCTCTACAAAAACTACAAAAATTAGCTGTGTGTGGTGGCGCATGCCTGTAATCCCAACTACTTGGGAGGTTGAGGCATGAGAACTGCTTGAACCCAGGAGGCAGAGGTTGCGGTGAGCTGAGATCACACCATTGCACTCCAGCCTGAGCACCACAGTGAGACCTTGTCTCAAAATAAATAAAATAAAATAAATAAAAATGGGCAAAGTTATTTTATATCTTTTGTGGGTGAAAAAAATGGGCAAAGGATTTGAATAGATTTTTCCAGAAAAAGTATACAAATGGCCAACAAGCACTTGAAAAGATGTTCAACATTATTAGTCATTAGGCAAGTGCAAACCAAAACCACAATGACGAGGTACACTTTATATCAATAGGATGACTATAGTTTAAAACAAAGCAAAATGAAATGAAAATTAACAAATGTTGGTGAGGATGTGGAAAAGATGGAACTTTTGTACATTGCTTGTACAAAAGTACAAGAAATATAAAATGGCACAGCCAGTTCCTCAAAAAGTTAAAAATAGAATTACCATATGACCCAGCAATTCCACTCCTGGTATACACCCCAAAGAATTGAAAACAGCTGTCCAAACAAAAACTTACAGTTAAATATTTATAGCAGCACCATTCACAATAGCCAAAAGGTGGAAACAACCCAAATGTAAAGTATCTAATGAACAGGTACACAAAATGTGGTGTGTGACATACACACACACACACACACACACACACAATGGGATGTTATTCTGCCATAAAAGGAATGAAGTACTAATGCATACTACAACATGGATAAACCTTGAAAACATTATGCTAAGTGAAAGCGACCAGACACAAAAGGCCACATATTATATGATTCCATTTATATAAAATACCCAAGCTGTGTGTTGTGACTCATGCCTGTATTCCCAGCAATCTGGGAGGCCAAGGCAGGAGGATCACTTGAGCCTGGGGGTTCAAGACCAGCCTGGGCAACATGGCAAACCCCTGTCTCTACAAAAAAATAGAAAACGTTAGCTATGGTAGCATGTACCTGTAGTCCCAGCTTCTTGGGAGGCTGAGGTGGGAGAATCACCTGAGCCCAGGAAGTCGAGGCTGCAGTGAGCCATGATTGTACCACTGTAGTCCAGCCTGGGTGACAGAGTGAGACTCTGTCTCAATAAATAAATAAATACATACATAAATAAAGAATAAAAATACCCAGAATAGGCATATCTATAACAACAGAAAGCAGATTATTGGTTGCCAGAAGGAGGAGGGAATGGGTATGAGAGTGACTTTGGTCACTCAGGCTTTATATCTGAGGGTCCAGGGTTCATGTCCCTGTTCGGGCACCACTTTGCCACGGACCCTGGTGGACTGAACAAAGGAGGATGAATGCAGGAATAAAGACAAAGACAAAAATATCCGTTTTAAAAGAAGGGGTTGGGGGCTCCTCGCGTCTTGTGAACAAGGGCCTTGAGCTTCTATAGCCCTTTGTATTTATTGAGTAAAAGAAATCGGGAGGAGGGTGTGGTTGTAGGTCAGCTGCTTGATTTAGTGCAGGCCCACATGACTGCTTTCTTAGAACAGTAGGCTCCAGATGTTCCAGTAGATAACCTCAAGGAGCACAGCGCCAGGGAGTGATTGCCCTCAGCATACCTTCTGGCAGCAGGCACAGATGTGAGTTTGCTCACATCCTGTATTCATGATAAACAGTTTGCTCTTTGATCATATAGCCTCCAGTGGAATGCTGAGTTGGTCACGACCCTCAGGCTTTTGGCTTCCAACATCCAGCAGCTTTGGGGATAATGAAAATGTTCTGTTTGGCATGAAGTACAGCAAAAATAAATAAATAAATACAAATTAAAAATGAAAAAAAAATGTTCTGGGACTAGATAGTGATCGTGGTTGATAGGGATATACTTAACATAAAATGTGCAAGGCTTATATACTGAAACCTATAAAATACTGCTGAGAGAAATAAAGAACTAAACAGAGAGTTACACCATACATATGTATCAAAAGGCTTCATATATTTAAGACATCATTTCTCCTCAAAATTATCTGTATATTCAATGTAAGATTTCTCAGCAGAAGTACAAGTGACATTTTGGGATGGATGGTTCTCCTTTGTTGTGAAAGGCTGTCCTGTGCATTGTAGGATGTTGAGCAGCATCTGTGGCCTCTACCCACTGGATGCCAGTAGCAACCCCCGGTTGTGAAAACTAAAAATTTCTCCATATATTGCCTAATATCTTCTTAGGCATAACATTATGCTTAGTTAAAAACTACTGGTTTAGGCTGGGCTGGTGGTGCACACCTGTAATCCCAGCACTTTGGGAGGCTAAGGCAGGTGGATCTCTTGAGTTCACAAGTTCAAGACTAGCCTGGACAACATGGTGAAACCCTGTCTCTACAAAAAATACAAAAATTATCCGTGAGTGGTGGCATGTGCCTGTAGTCCCAGCTACTTTGGAGGCTGAGGCAGGAGGATTTCTTGAGCCCAGGAGTTTGAGGCTGCCTTGAGCCATGATTGTGCCACTGCACTCCAGCCTGGGCAATAGAGAAAGACAGTATCCCAAAAGAAAAAGGAAAAAAAAAAAAGCAAAATCTGCAAAACTTCAAGAGAAAAGAAATCCCTAGTGACTTTGTATAAGGCAAAAGTTTCTTAAATAAAATGCAAAAAGCAAGAATTATAAAAGAAAAAAGATTAATTGAACTGTATTAGTTTCCTAGGGCTACTGCAACAAATTATTCTAAAACAAGGTATCTTAAAGCAACAGATATGTACTCTCTCAGAGTTAGAGAGGCCAGAAGTCCAAAATCAAGGTGTGGGCAAGGCCACATCCCCTTTGAAGGCTCTATGAGAGAATCCTTCCTTGCTTCTTCCAACTTCTGTTGGCTCCTGGTTTTCCTTGGCTTGTGACAGCACAATTGCAATCTCTGCCTCTGTTTTCATGTTACAGGCATTAGAACCAGAGTGACTCCATCTTGAATAGGTGAGCCAGGAATCGTCAGGATTGGTTTTGCAAGGTACAGGACACAAAGACCTCATTGATTACATGAAATGCGGTAAAGAATCCACTCAAACCCACCAAAACCAAGATGGCCATGAAAGTGATCTCTGCTCATTATATGCTAATTATAGTACATTAACATGCTAAAAGACACTCCCACCAGCACCATAACAGTTTACAAATGCCATGGCAACTTCGGGAACTTACCCTATATGGTCTACAAAAAGGGAGAAACTCTCAGTCTTGGAAACTCCCCACCCCTTTCCCAAAAAACACATGAATAATCCACCCCTTGTTTAGCATATAGTCAAGAAATAACTGTAAGTATATTCAGTCAAGCAGCCCATCCTGCTGCTCTGCCTATGGAGTAGGCATTCTTTTGTTCCTTTACTTCTGTAATAAACTTGCTTTCACTTTACTCTGTGGACTTGCCCTGAATTCTTTCTTGGGTGAGATCCAAGAACCCTCTCTTGGGGTCCGGATCAGGACCCCTTTCTGGCAACATTCACATGATCCTTTGCCCTGTGTTTTTCTGTGTCCTTTTCTGACTCTTATAAGTGTTACTGAAATGTCACGGGTTTGGTCTATGTCTCATTGCTTAAAGCACAGACAGCCCATCACTGAGATGGGAAGAAGGCTTTAATTGGGTGCTACAGCTGAGAATAGGGGATCAGTCTCAACTCCATCTCCCAACTGACTAAAATTGGGAGGTTTACAAAGAAGGGTGGAGATGTAGCTAATTGTGGAAAGGAATTGTTGCTGGGGGTAGGTAAGGAAGCAATCACGACGAATGAGGGGTCTGGTGTCTCATAGTCTGGATGTGGTGATCTGGTGGGTTTCAATCCCTTGCCTGAGGGTCGGTTTCCTGAGGAGACCCCATGTCTGTCTGTCTCTCTCTCTCTTTTAAAGTGAAAGCAAATTTATTAAGAAAGTAAAGGAATAAAAGAATGGCTACTCTATGGACAGAGCAGCCCCTATTTTTATTTAAATTTTTTGTAGAGACAGAGTCTGGCTATGTTGCTTAGCTGGTCTTGAACTCTTGGTTGTAAGCAATCCTCCTGCCCTGGCCTCCTAAAGTACTGGGATTACAGGCATGAGCAACTGTGCCCAGACCAATGATCTCATTTCAATCCTTACCTTAATTACACCTGCAAATGCCCTATTTCCAAATAAGGTCACTTTCTGAGGTTCAGGATGGACATGAACCTCGTGGGGACACTATTCAAATCACTACACAGACTTCATCAAACACTAAAAACTTTTGGCTGGGCATGCTGTCTTAGGCCTTGATCCCACCACTTTGGGAGGCTGAGGCAGGAGAATCCCTTGAGGTCAGGAGTTCGACATCAGCCTGGGCAACACAGTGGGACCCTGTCTCTACAAAAAATACAAAAATTAGCCAGGCATGGTGATGCGTGCCTGTGGTCCCAGCTACTCAAGAAGCTGAGGTGGGAGTATTGCTTGAGCCTAGGAGGTTGAGGCTGTAGTGAGTCATGATCGAGCCATTGCACTCCAGCCTGGGTGACAGAATGAGACCCCTGTCTCAAAAAACAAACAAAACAAAACAAAACAAAACAAAACAAAGGCCAAGTGTGGTGGCTCATACCTCCCAACATTTTGGGAGGCCGAGGTGAGGTGCAAGGATCGCTGGAGCCCAGGAGTTTGAGACCAACCTGGGCAAAATAGCAAGACCCCATCTCTACAATTTAAAAAAAAAATAGCCAGGCATGGTAGCATGTCTGTGGTCCCAGCTGCTTGGGAGGCTGAAATGGGGGAATCACTTGAGCCTGGAGGTTGAGGCTGCAGTGAACTGGGATCACACCAGTATACTCCAGTCTGGATGACAGAGGATAACCTTGTCCCCCCACAAAGTAGGCATTAAATATTAATTTAATTAAAAACAGTAATATAGGGCAGAGATTTTAGCACTTTGCCTAAAACAGTTCCATTTTTTATCTTTAGGATTGCTTTATGTAGATTTGTGGTTCTTCATTTCTATTAGGTTGTTGGTTATTAATTATTAGTAGCATCAGTATGTTTACCCATGGTGGAAGTATCCTCCTTCCCACGTTTAGTTTTCTCCTTCTATTCTGCTATGAACATGGAAACCAGATGATCAAGCTTATTTTATTGTTTAAAATTGTGTAGAGGTGGAAAAATTCCACCTCCATCCTCTTGGGTCCCAGCTGGGCCCAATAAATATTTTTGTGTTTATTTTATTTTTGAGACAGGTTCTTGCTCTGTCACTCAGGCTGGAGTGTAGTGGTGCGATCACAGCTCACCGCAGTCTCAACCTCCTGGGCTGAAGAGATCCTCTCACCTCAGCCTCTAGAGTAGCTGGGACCACAGGCATATACCACCACACCTAGATAATTTTTAAATTTTTTTGTAGAGACAATGTCTTGCTTTGTTGCCCAGGCTGGTCTTGAACTCCTGAGCTCAAGTGATCCTCCTGCCTTGCCCTCCCAAAGTGCTGGGATTCCAGGTGTGAGCCACCACGCCTGGCCTGGGCCCAAGAATTAAACTGATATAACATAGATTAACAGGAGAAAAGCATAACACTGTATAAGTTTTACATGGCATAGGGGCCCTCATAAAGAAATAAAGACCTGGCCGGGCGCGGTGGCTCACGCCTGTAATCCCAGCGTTTTGGGAGGCCGAGGCGGGTGGATCATGAGGTCAGGAGATCAAGACCATCCTGGCTAACACGGTGAAACCCCGTCTCTACTAAAAATACAAAAAATTAGCTGAGCATGGTGGCGGGCGCCTGTAGTCCCAGCTGCTCAGGCTGAGGCAGGAGAATGGCGTGAACCCGGGAGGTGGAGCTTGCAGTGAGCCGAGATTGCATCACTGCACTCCAGCCTGGGCGACAGAGCGAGACTCCGTCTCAAACAAAAAAAAAAAAAGAAAAGAAATAAAGACCCAAAGAAACAAGTCAGTTACTTATATGCTGAGTTGGACAAAGTATAGTAAACTGTGAAAATGAAAATGTGATAAGGCAAAGGAGCTTGGGCTAGGGTAGTTAATTGGGTACAGAAGTAGCCAGGAAGATAAGGGTTAGTTTAATAAGTCTTGTTTGTATGGAATTCCTTCAGACTCAACTTTCTTATCCCTGATGATAAAGCTGTTGCATCTTTCTAGTACAGGGAGGGTGTCTTTCCCATGGGAATTTTATCTTTTGCTTTTAAGAAAGAGCACAAAGGTCAAGGTTATCTTCTTACACCTGTTGTTTTTCTTTTTTTGTTTTCAATAAAGAAAACAGTTCTTGGCTCACAGTTCTGCAGGTTTTACAGGAAGCATGGTGCTGACATCTGCTCAGCTTCTGGGGAAGCCTCAGGCAGCTTATAGTCATGATGGAAGGCCAAGGGGGAGCAGTGTCATCAGATGGGGAAGCATGAGTGAGAGTCACCTGTTGTTTTTCAAGAGCCTTTAACTTACATAATCAATTTTCCTGGATAGCATATCTCAATCCCCTCAGTTCCCCAATATGGAACTTCCCTAGAAGTGGTCCTGTGGCCCCAGCTACTTGGGAGTCTGAGGTGGGAGAATCACTTAAGCTGGGGAACTCAAGTCTGCAGTAAGCTGTGATGCCACCATTGTACTCCAGCCTAGGTGACAGAGCAAGGCCCTGTCTCAAAAAAAAGAAAGTGACATTCCAGTCAAAGCTTTGGTAATATAACTAATGTTTTAAATCATGTCCTTTTATAAAGAAAATAGATTCTTGTTGAACTTATGCAAATAACCATTTTGCCATGAAAATAAAAATACTCACTGATAGTTTCTAAATTCTGGAGAGATCAAGCAGGGAGAAAAAAATACATGTTTCAATGCTGCTTACAATGTTGTATTTTGGCAAATTTCTGCAAGCTATATATAGTTTAAGAGAAATGAAAAAAGATTTCTTAAATCTGGAAAACAAAACGTTAAAAGAATCAGCAATGTTTCAGACAAGCAATTTTCTTTAAAAAATCATAATTTTTTAAATCAGTTCATTCAATCCCATGTAATTAATTCTTGTTTTGCTTGATCTTGAATGAGAAGTTTTATGAATCTAATTTTTCCATTAGAATTCTGAAAGTTCTTATCCAGTCCAATGGTATGATCTTAAAGTTATCAGAAACCTATATTTCAGGGGACTTGTCTGAGTCTTTTCCATGAATATTTTTGAAGATAAACAATTTTAGGGTGGGCACGATGACTTGTGCCTGTAATCCCAGCATTTTGGGAGGTCAAGATGGGAGAACCACTTGAAGCCAGGAGTTTGAGAATGGCCTGGACAACATGATGAGACTGTGTCTGTAGAACTAAAAAAAAAAAAGACAAGAAAAAAATGAAGATAAATAATTTTGGACTATTGATTGTAAGTGCTTTCAGGAAGAATCAAAGTAAACAATTGCTGTCTGCAAATGACAAAAGACTTAAAGTAGCCATAGTTAAAGATCTGATGAGAGTTTTCTATAATAATAATTCAACTGGCAGGGAAATTTGCCTATATTCTGTGTCATACAACATTTTAAGATTACAACTAGAATTATGACTGATAGTGTTATATTAGGACATATCACTTTTTAGGAATTTCATACAACTTCTGGAACAATTTATTTATTTATTTATTTTTTTGTTTGTTTGTTTGTTTGTTTTCAAGACGGAATCTTGCTCTGTCCCCCAAGCTGCAGTGCAGTGGCGTGATCTCGGCTCACTGCAACCTCCACCTCCCGGATTCAAGCAATTCTCCTGCCTCAGTCTCCTGAGTAGCTGGGACTACAGGAACGTGTCACTAGGCCCGGCTAATTTTTGTAGTTTTAGTAGAGACAGGGTTTCTTTATGTTGGCCAGGCTGGTCTTGAACTCCTGACCTCAGGTGATCCACCCGCCTTGGCCTCCCAAAGTGCTGAGATTACAGGCGTGAGCCACTGTGCCTGGCTTGGAACAATTATTTTATTTTATTTTATTCTGAGACAGAGTCTTGCTCTTGTCATCCAGGCTGGAGTGCAGTGGCATGATCTCAGCTCACTGCAACTTCCGCCTCCTGGGTTCAAGTGATTCTCCTGCCTCGGCCTCCTGAGTAGCTGGGATTACAGGAGACTGCCATCATGTCCTGCTAATTTTTGTATTTTCAGTAGAGATAGGGTTTCACCAAGTTGGCCAGGCTGGTCTTGAACTCCTGACCTCAGGTGATCCACTTGCCTCAGCCTCCCAAAGAAAGCAAAGACCTTCATTGTTTATTTTCTTTATAATTTTTTCTTTTCAGACAGTCTCATTCTGTCACCCAGGCTGGAGTGCAGCAGTACAAGTACAGCTCACTACAGCCTCAACCTCCTGTGCTTAAGTGATCCTCCCACTTCAACCTCCTGATTAGCTGGGATCACAGGTGCACACCATCACGCTGGCTAATTTTTAAATTTTTTTGTGGAGATTGGGTCTTGCTATGTGGCCCAGGCTGATCTCAAACTCCTGACCTCCAGGGATTCTCCTGCCCTGGCCTCCCAAAGTGCTGGAATTACAGACATGAGCCACTGTGACTGGCCAGACCCTCGCTGTTAACAAGGTGATGAAAGTTGAGACAATACAAACTTCCCTGAGAGACTGCATGATGGGACAAAGAGACACTTCGTGTTACGGGCTCCTGGCCAGCTTGCTAGCTGCCAGGTGCAAGCCTAACAATTTGTGTCTCCTGGCTGGCAGAGACTAGAGAGAATATCCTCACTGGTCACAAAGCCAAGCTCTCAAGGCATAAAACAATTCAAAAGAAACACACAAAAGATACAGACAAGGAAAACAAGGACGACTCCAGGGAGGCTGTGGATCAATAACCAATGGGTAGCCAGAACTAGATTCACAAGAGTCACACTTCAAAGAGCCAATTCTTACAAACGGTTTTCTCCTGCCAATCCAGATTTAGAAAAGAAGGGACAAGGAAAACTTTTATCTTTCCCTGTCAACTGCGCACTACAGAGATCCAGGAAAGCTGACTTTGACAAGAATTCCTACCTCTGCCAGCTTTTGTCAGGTGTCTTGGGATCTCATCTGCAGGCTCCGGAGTGAGTAGGGTGGCCCCCAACATTTAAGGATTACATCCTCATTGCCTGAAAGTGTAGGAGTGGAAAAATTCCACCTCCATCTTCTTAGGGTTCCAGCTGGGTCCAAGAATTAAACTGACATAACATAGATTAACAGAAGAAAAACATAATATTGTACTCTTACATGGCATGGGAGCCCTCATAAAGAAATAAAGACCTAAAGAAACAGTCAGTTACAGGCCAGGCATAGTGGCTCACACCTGTAATCCCAGTACTTTGGGAGGCCAAGGCAGGTGGATCACTTGAGCCCAGGAGTTTGAGACCATCCTGGGCAACATGCTGAAACCCCCGTCTCTACCAAAAAAAAAAAAAAAAAAGCAAAAATTAGCCAGGTGTGGTGGTGCATGCCTGTAGTCCCAGCTACTAGGGAGGCTGAGGTGGAAGGATTGCTTGAGCCTAGGAGGTCAAGGCTGCAGTGAGCTGTATTTGTGCCACTGCACTCCAGCCTGGGTGACAGAGTGAGAGCCTGTCACAAAAATAAATAATAAAAAAGAAAAAGAAACAGCCAGTTACTTACATCTGAATTCAACAAAGAGTAATAAACTGTGAAAATGTCATAAGACACAGGGGTTTCAGCTAGGGTGGTTAATTGGGTAGAGAAGTAGTTAGGAAGTTAAGAGTTAGTTTAACAAGTTTTGTTTGTGTGGAATTCCTTCAGCCTCAACTTTCTTGTCTTTGATGATGAGACTGTTGTATCTTTCTAGAATAGAGAGGATGTCTTCCACACGGGAATTTCATTTTCTGCTTTTAAGATCACAAAGGTCAAGATGACCTTCTTACACCTGTTGTTTTTTAAGTGTCTTTAACTTATATAATCAATATGCCAGAATAGTGTGGTTTTTGTTTGTTTGTTTTGAGACAGAGTCTCGCTCTGTCACCCAGGCTGGAGTGCAGTGGTGCAGTCTTGGCTCACTGCAACCTCCACCTCTGGGTTCAAGAGATTCTCCTGCCTCAGCCTCCTGAGTAGCTGGGATTACAGGCGCCCGCCACCATGCCTGGCTAATTTTTGTATTTTTAGTAGAGATGGGGTTTCACCATGTTGGCCAGGCTGGCCTCAAACTCCTGACCTCAAGTGATTCACCTGCCTTAGCCTCCCAAAGTGCTGGAATTATAGGCCTGAGCCATTGCACCAGGCCTAGAATAGCATGGTTTTTTTTTGTTTTCTTTTTTTTTTTTTTTTTTTTTTTTGAGATGGAGTTTTGCTCTTGTTGCCTAGGCTGGAGTGCAATGGTGCAGTCTCGGCTTACTGCAACCTCTGCCTCCCAGGTTCAAGCAATTCTCCTGCCTCAGCTTCCCAAGTAGCTGAGATTTCAGGCATGTGCCACCACACCTGGCTAATTTTTTGTGTTTAGTAGAGACAGGGTTTCGCCATGTTGGTCAGTCTGGTCTTGAACTCCTGACCTCAAGTGATCCACTCACCTCGGCCTCCCAAAGTGCTGGGATTACTAGCGTGCACCACCGCACCTGGCCCGAATAGAGTGTTTTAACCACTTCAGTTGGAATATATAAAGTGTAACTTAAGACTTGCTTATACACTTTATATGTGTCATGGTTCTTGTGACATCTATATTGGCCTGTGCAAAGGGCTTTTTTTTTTTCTTTTGTAACTATGGATAAATTACCTAACTCTCTGTGTGGGAAATAATAGTACCTATTTTAAGGGTTGTTGTAAGGATTAAAAGTGGGAAAGATTAAGTTGAGGTAGATTTAGTATAATTCAGTTATGTATTTTTTCCATTTATTAGTTTTTAAAGTTATAAAAACAAGTTAACAAATCAATATACTGTTCTTTATTATCTAATTTACAGTAATGCAATGTCATGAGTAGCCAAATTATAAACTATTTATAGAGCAAGGAATATAGTACAAATAATGATATTCCTTTGGTAAAACGTGTCTATATGCAGGTATCAAACTCGGAGGAAATCAGACATAGAACCATTACTTTAATTTAATTTAATTTTATCTTGAGACAAGACCTTGCTCTGTCACCCAGGTTGGAGTGCAGTGGTGCGATCATAGCTCACTGCAGCCTCAATCTCCTGGCCTCCAGCGATCCTCCTGCCTCAGCTTCCCAAGTAGCTGAGACTACAGGTGAACGCCACCATGCTCAACTAATTTCTAAATGTTTTTTGTAGAGACATGCATGATATCACTATGTTGTCCTCAGCTCAAACGATCCTCCTGCCTTGTCTCCCCAAAGTGGTAGGATTATAGGCATGAGCCACCTCACCCAGCCAGTTTCATTAGATATCATGAGAAAACTTTTCTTACGGATTTAATGAAAACATATAAATAAGCTGCAAAAATGAATTGATCTGGCAAGTAACATAGAATTGTTTTCGTTAGTGGGAAATAGACAATATTAAATAAAATGAGATAATAAATATAAGAATTGACTAATATTGGAATATTTTTAAATTTTATTTTGTTCTGCAAATGGAGTATGAATAATTTGTCATATGATTTGATACAAATATTTTATAACTACCTTGTTGAAAAACACACCACATTTGAAAGAAATCATGTAAAAGTTTTATTGGTTTCTTTTAGCTAGTGTGTCATGAAAAGTTTGGTGATCCTAAAAATATATTTTAGTTACACTTAAGATAATCAGTTGGGTGTGGTGGCTCACACCTGTAATCACAGCACTTTGGGAGACCAAGGTGGGAGGATGGCTTGAGCCCAGAAGTTCAAGATCAGCCTGGACAATTGGTGAAACATCATCTCTACAAAAAATAGAAAAATTAGCCTGGCATGGTGGGGCGTGCCTGTAGTCTCACCAACTAGGGAGGCTGAGGTGGGAGAATTGCTTGAGCTGGGAGGTCAATGCTGCAGTGAGCTTTGATCGTGCCACTCCACTCCAGCCTGGGTGACAGTGAGATCCTGTTTCAAAAATAAATAAGTAGGCCAGGTGTGGTGGCTCACACCAGTAATCCCAGAACTTTGGGAGGCCAAGGTGTGTAGATCACCTGAGGCCAGGAGTTCCAGACCAGCCTGGCCAACATGGTGAAACCTCATCTTTAAAAATAAATAAATAAAAATAAATTAATTAAAATAATCAACTGCTTTGGCCATTCCAACATATTTCATTCCTGCTAATGATGTGAGTTTGAGATGAGTATTGAGAATAGCTGAAAATTACTATGCATATATAGTTTTTTATTTTATTTTATTTATTTATTTTTTGAGATGGAGTCTCGCTCTGTTGCCAGGCTGGAGTGCAGTGGCACAATCTCACTTCACTGCAACCTCTACCTCCCGGGTTCAAGCGATTTTCCTGCTTCAGCCTCCCAAGTAGCTGGGATTACAGGCGCCCGCCACCACGCCCAGCTAATTTTTGTATTTTTAGTAGAGGCAGTGTTTCACCATGTTGGCCAGGATGGTCTCAATCTCCTGACCTCATGATCTGCCCGCCTTGCTCTCCCAAAATGCTGGGATTACAGGTGTGAGCCACTGCACCTCGGCTGAAAATTACTATATTTATATATGTGAAAAAGCTATTTTTTAGCATTTTTTAAACAGATGCTCTCTTTGCTTTGCTTTCTTAAGATCAAGGCATTTGCCGATAATTCTTAGAGGATGGAAAAGGTCTTATTCCCACCACCCCACTTACCATATATTTTATTCATGGAGACCATAACAACAAGAGCCAAAATACCCCATTCGTAAAGCCAAGTTTCACTCTTTTTTTTTTTTTTTTTGAGATGGAATCTCTTTCTGTAGCCCAGGCTAGAGTGCAGTGGCACGATCTCAGCTCACTGCAAGCTCCGCCTTCTGGGTTCACGCCATTTTCCTGCCTCAGCCTCCCGAGCAGCTGGGACTACAGGCGCCCGCCACCGCGCCCGGCTAATTTTTTATATTTTTACTAGAGACGGGGTTTCACCGTGTTAGCCAGGATGGTCTCGATCTCCTGACCTCGTGATCCGCCCACCTCGGCCTCCCAAAGTGCTGGGATTACAGGCGTGAGCCACCGCGCCCAGCCTTCACTCTTAACAGAAGTATGTGAAAGATAGGAAAAGACTGGTTCCTTTTTGATTGTTGAAGATTTCCCCTTCGTCTGATGCCTTGGTGGGTATTTATCTGATGTTGCCATAAAATAAGATTTCGGGTGAGGAACGGGTATGCTTTCGTTTTTGAAGAGTTGGAGAAGAGCTATTGTGAACATGGGTGCTTTCCCAAGCAGGCTGATTTTAGGAAAGAGAACACATTGACGTTGAGGATCAGATTTCCACAAAGCTATCTATAATCGAGCACCTCTTGGAAAGCATTTTGTACTCCCAACAGTGTGGGAATCCCCAGTTTGAAGACCACTGGGGTAGACTCAAAAATGGCTAACCATGCCTTAAGAAAATATTGCCATCTAGTGGCAACTACTCAAGACATAGGCACAAAGACCTAAATGTTCCCTTGACCCTTTCTTTGAAGGACACCTCTGTGTGATTCAGCCACAAGGAGCAAAATATCTCATATTTATATTGTACGTTTACTTAACATTACTCTTTCTATATATATTGTGTTATCTAATATTCCAAGCAAGCCCTTAAGATGCACATGCTCTTTCCTTTTATAGATGAGGCATTTGAGGAACACAGAGAGTAATTTATCCAAGATCATATTTTCATTTATTTATTCCAGATCCATTTTTCAGTCACTATTACATGGCTGGCATTATTCTAGCGTTGGAGAAGGGGCATGGGTTATGGGTGAACTGAAAGATGACTAAGACACATGTCCTTACGTCATTCACAATCTAATGGGGACACGAAACTATGAATGGGGGAATCAGGACTTGTATCTAGGACTACTAATGTGTATCAGTGTCCTCACTGTACCATGGTACAGTAAACATAAATGTCAGACAGGTGTTCGAGTGATCCTGGGAGTCCTTGCAGTCACATGAAGCCAGTCACGGAGGAGGGTGGTGTCCAAGCAAAATGACTCACTGAATTAAAATGTCATTTGAACAGAGTGCCTGCCCTTCCCTCCCCTTCTAATCTGTTGCTTGTAATTTGCTGTTGGCTTGGAAACCCAATAAGGAAATTTATTAAAAGAGTATTTAACATGAAAGAAAATGATCTGAATGAAAATCCCAGAAGCTCCCCGAGGAGTGTTGTATATGAGCTTTGGAGCATAAACTTGACTTCTGCTTTAGCCATTCTTGGGACTTTCTTAAGATGGGCTGTCTCTGAGCTGAGGCCAGGCAGATGAGTTAGGCAGTGAGCTGTGAGTGGGCAGTGTTACGGTCGAATCGATAATCGTGCTGTAATGGGCACAACACGTTAGGAAAGACCCACATTCTCAAGACATGTCGGCCTCCCCAGCCTCACCTTCAGTATCTTTCCCAACTCTGTGCGCTGCAGAAATTGATGTTCTTTCTGTTTTTTGAACATTCCAAGTTCTTGCCTAACTCAGGCCTTTGTAATATTTCTCCCTCTCCTTTACTCTTCACATGCCTGGCTCTTTATCTTTCAGGATTCAGCTTAAAAGTCACCTTTTTAGAAAGCCCTTCACCGACTGCTCTACCACATTAATACAGGGTCCTGCACCTTATCTATACACTCTGCCAATACCTTGTTGTATCCTAAAAATGTCCTATTGACATTTTTCTATGCTAACTGAAACTGAAGCACTTAACACCTTCTAACTAATACTACTTTGTCTACATCTTTATTGGTCTATCTCCCTCCACCAGAAAGTAAGCTTTGTGAGGACAGGGGTTGTGTCTATTTGGCTCATTTCTGTATCCCTACCACCTAGAACAGACTTGGCACGTGGTAGGCCCTCAGTAAATATCAGTGAATGAATTGAATGAACACTCTTTCCCTCTTTGTCTCAGTGGCCATTCTCAGCAAATGCAGCCAGACGGCCAGACTGGCCTGGTTTTCTTAAATAGATTCTGACAGTTTTACTTGGCAGCTCATGAAGCAGGACTGCTGTGTGCCTTTGTTCCAGGAAATGGACTTCAAGTCACCTTCCCAGGGCCCAAGCTTCTTTGGGACAGGAAATCAGGCATTGATTAGGTACATAAAGTTGGGACTTCCTAAGTCTACACCGCCATATCATTGGTTAACTCTGGGTAAGAGGTCACAGTTCTGTTAGCTCTCCTCCATTCCTAACCACAACTGTACCTCTGTAAGGAGCTGGTTCTCTGGCCTTTGTGCCACAGATCACTGCAGCAGGGTGGCCCTGGGGCGAGTGGAGCTTCCCTCACTCATCCTTCCCTGCTTCTGGATAAACAATGCCAAGTTCATGCCCTGCTGGTATTAAGTCAAGAGTGGATGCCTTGTGAAAAGAACCTTATGTCTCCTGTGAAGGGCTGAAAATGGACTGTTGAGAACCAATTTCCAGTGAGAGCCATGGGACCTAGGAAGAACCAAGGTCACTGAGCTCAGGGACTTTGGGAGACATCCATGAAGGTCCAGTTCATATACAGTACTACTCTAAACATAGCAATGAAGAATCCCTGCCCTCTTAGAGGGAGGAGTGGGGCTGAATACTTCCCTTGCTAAGGAGCTATCAGCCAGCATCCTATCCCCGCCTCCAGAGCAGCCAGTCTTGCTGGAATTATGGCCTGCAGACTCCAGTCTCCACTGCCTCACTTTCTGTTCACTTCTTCTAAACTCACTACCTTTCCAAATTCAATGCATACCCTCTCTTCCTCACTTACTGCAGTCCACTTTTGAGTTCTTTGGATGGGATAAGTATTTCCCACCCCAGGTCTTTGCACACTTTGGATGGGATAAATATTTCCCATGTTTTTGCACACGCTGTTCTGCCTCTACCTCCATAAAAAGCCACTTCTCCTCAATTAACATTGTTCTACCATCTTGTGGCATCTGTTTTCACCTGTTAAGCAACCCAAACTGCATTTGCCAATGAATCAAATATGTATCTGTTTCTAAATGTGTGGATGCGAGTAGGGAGAACTGATGTTTTATGAATGTTATCCTATCCAAGAGCATGGGAGACCTTCCCATTTGTTCCAAGTTTTTGCTGTGTTCCTGAGGAAAAGTTTAAAGTTTTCATCATATAGATCTTGTACAATTCTTGGCAAGTCTATTCCTAGGAATTTTTAAATTTTTATTTTTGAGACAGGGTCTCACCGTGTTGCCCAAGCTGGAGCAGTGGCATGATCATGGCTCACTGCAGCCTCAACCTTCTGGGCTCAAGCGATCCTCCCACCTCAGCCTCCTGAGTAGCTGGGACTATAGGGATGCACCACCACGGCCAGCTAATTTTTGTATTTTTTTTTGAAGAGACGGGGTTTCACTATGTTGCCCAGGCTGGTCTTGAACTCTGGGCTCAAGCGATCTGCCCACCTCAACCTTGCAAAATGCTGGGATTATAGTCATGAGCCACCATGCCTGGTCTGGGAATTCACGTTTTTTGTTGCTATTAAAAATAGTGTCTTTTCCCCACTATACCTAATTGATTGCTATTTGCATACCTAAAAGATAATTGGTTTATAGACATTAATAGAATATTTGTTTTGTTTATAGTGGATTTTATATTTGATTCTGTTGGGTTTTATGGATATATAATAATAGAATCTATGTAAATAGCGATACTTTATAACTTTTTTCCAGTTTTGATACCATGAGTTCTCTTCTCTTGTCTAACTGCATTGACTAACACATCTAGAAAGATGTTAAATAACATGGTGATGGTGGGCATCCTGTCTTGTTCCTAAGTTTAGTGAGAATGCTTCCCTTGCTTCCCCCTTAGGCATAAAGCTGAGTTTTTGGTTGTGAATAAATATGTTGAATCTGTCCATATCCATCTTCACTGCTGTCATCTTAGTTCAAGACACCATGATCTTTCACCTGGACTACTGTAATAGCTCCCTAGTTTTCATTTTCTTTTCTTTTCTCTTTTTTTTTGAGATGGAGTCTTGCTCTGTTGCCCAGGCTGGAGTGCAGTGGCATGATCGCAGCTCACTGCAACCTCCGCCCCCCGGGTTCAAGCAGTTCTCCTGCTTCAGCCTCCCGAGTGGCTGGGATTACAGGCGAGTGCCACCACACCCAGCTAATTTTTGTAATTTTAGTAGAGACGGGGTTTCACCATGTTGGCCAGGATGGGCTCGCTCTCTTGACTTCGTGATCTGCCCACCTTGGCCTCCCAAACATCTGGGGTTACAGGCGTGAGCCACTGTGCCTGGCCTCATTTTCATTCTTGTTCTTTCCAGTTTATTCTCCACATGACAGCTGGAGTTTTCATAAAAATGAAAATCTGATCATGTCGTTTCTCTCTTACAACTTTCCAGTGGCTTCTCATTTCTTTTCAGAGAAAGTCTAAAATCCTTCATGTGATCCACAGGCCCTGCATGATTTGACCTCCACGTGCATTTCCAGCTTCATTGTGTACCCTCTCTTGCTCACTTCCCACAGTCCAGCTCACAAAGGCCTTTCAGTTCCTTGAGCGTGATGAGTTTCTCCCACCTCCAGACTTGGCACGTGCAAAGATTCTTTCTCTTATCTCTCTGCTTAGCTAACCTCGTCCTACTTAACCTTTGCATTTCAGCTTCTTACTCACTTCCTCAGGAAGACCTTCCCTAACACCTCAGACAAGGTGTTATATATTCTCATTGCACCTTCTCCTTTTCTTTTATAGCCCTTTTCACCACGGCATGCTTAAATATAACCATTTATACCGTTTTTTAAAAATGTCTGTCCTGCTGGATTGTGAATTGGTTTAGTACCTGGTACATAGTCAATTCTCAAGAACTATTCATTAAATACATAAATTAATATAAAGTATTATAATATATTGAGGACAGAAGAACTGCATTCCTGAGGTGTTTTTTGTTTGTTTTATTTATTTATTTTTTTTAAAAGGAGTCTTGCTCTGTGGCCCAGGCTGGAGTGCAGTGGCGTGAGCTCGGCTTACTGCAACCTCCACCTCCTAGGTTCAAGTGATTCTCTTGCTTCAGCCTCCTGAGTAGCTGGGATTACAGGCACGTGCCACCATGCCCAGCTAATTTTTGAATTTTTATTAGAGATGGGTTTCTCCATGTTGGCCAGGCTGGTCTTGAACTCCTTACCTTAAGTGATCCACCTACCTTGGCCTCCCAAAGTGCTGGGATTACAGGTGTGAGCTACTGCACTTAGCCACATTCTTGAGTTTTTATATAAAAAAATCTCAAGTTCTGTGACTGCACAATCATGAGTGAGTGGTGTCTTTGCAGGGGAAATATGAAATGATACCAAAGCAAACAGATTAGAAAATGGGCACATATTATTACATCATATAATAAAGTATTTGACATTATCTACTGAGGTCATGTCAAAAGGACTCCAGAGCTAACCTGAAGATGCTCCCATTGGCCAAAGATGGAACAAGCTGTATAATAACTGCAATAGATAGAGACATATCAAGTATGTTTATCTTATAATGATATCAAGCAAATTCAAACTCAGAGTTAACCTTCTGGGGGATGGTGGGGAACTAGCTTATTCTTTTGAAAACTGGAAAAAAAGAGAAAAAATCAAGCATTTATTTTGCCTTTCCTACATTAACTTTACCTCCGTGTAACTGAATAGTTAATGAGGGAAACTGACTTTTTAAAGGATGCATTCCAGGTAATAAATGAAGAAAAATGATAGAATTAAATCATCACAGTTTTGCAACCTAGATTGCATTAACAGACCTAGGCAATGATTATCAATGACTGATGACATCATTATCTGGTACTTTAACTGAATAGAAGTATACAACACAATGTATAAAATGTCTTGTAAGAAAAGAAAAAGTGAAACCTGAATCTGGTCAAGACTCTAGGTCTAACTCCCATTTACAGAAAATAAAGGAGACAGAGGAACATGTTGTTTCATACCACAGGGATGCAATGAACAAAGCCTAGACTCTGAGAAATTACAAGACAGAAGACTTGGTTTCTTCTACAAAAAGCTGTGAGGAGTAAAAAGAGATATAGAAGAGGATGTAAAGATTTAAAGACTTAAAAAGATGTGTCAACCATGTGTGTTGTATGGACCTAGTTTTTTAATTTATACGTTTCAAAAATTTGTATTTCTTAGGGATGGGGTCTCTCCCACTGTCACCCAGGCTGGAGTACAGAGGCACTATCATAGCTCAATGTAGCCTCAAACTCCAGGGCTCAAGTGATCCTCCCAACTAGCTGGGACTACACATTCGGGTCACCATTCCCTGCTAATTTTTTTTTTTTTTTTTTTTTGAGACGGCATTTCACTACATTCCCCAGTGTGGTCTTGAACTCCCGGGCTCCAGTAATATTTTCACCTCAGCCTCCCCAGCATCTGGGATTACAGGTGCAAGCCACTGTGCCCAGCATGTATGGACCTTATTTGGATGCCTGGATTTTTGAAGATACTAAGGAGTTATTGGATTTTTAATTTGTTATTATGGTATTATGCTTAATATTATTTTAAAAGAGCATCCCTATCTTTTAGAGATACATAGGGAAATATTTACAGATGAAATTATGTGCTATCTGGAATTTGGGTCTAGTTAATCCTGGGTGGAGAATGTGGGTAGGGGAGACAAAGACACCAACATAGCCTATGAATTGAAAATTGTTAAGACTGCTTGATGAGTTCTTGGAGATTCACTCTATCAATCTACTTCTTTTACATAAGTATAACAAGTCAAAATTTAAAAAATTAATAGAAGCAGGACGGTGGCCATGGACATCAGAATCCACTAAGGACTGCATAACAACTCACCTGCTGAAAACAAAATTAATAGAAAAGAGAAAGACAGCATTGCTCCTGGCCTTCAATATATCAGACTCAGAGCTAATGCCAAAATTCCAAGAAGCATTTTTAAAAGCAACACAAATCTGGTGTTGAATGTCTACATCTTGACAGTTTGAGGCTTCAAGGAGCAGTTGTTCCTCGCGGACGGTGGGGAGCCACAGGCAGAGCTGACTTTAGAAGCTCAGGGCGTTTTGTCCTGGTTGCATCCAGACGATCCAGACAGCAGAGACAGGACGTAATGACAACAAAGACTTATTCCATTTGAGTATTGTCCTGTACTACTTGGATTTCCAAGAAGAAACTTGGATTCAGGGCAATCCTTTTTGCCTAAGCCTTTTTAATTTTTGGCTCTGGTTCCAGCACTCTCACAATAATGAGCAGCACAATTCATGAGAGTAAACTGGATTTTTGTTGAATGAAAGTAAAGAACACAACTATTCAATGTAGACCAGAGCTCTCCAATAGAACTTTCAATGATGATGGAAAAGTTTTATCTGCACTGTAATATGGTAGCCACATATGGCTACTGAGGACTTGAAATATGACTAGTGTGATTAAGAAACTGAATTTTAAATTTTATTTAATTTTAACTTTTTTAAGTCAAAGTCTTCTGTGGCTAGTGGCTACTGTACTGGAGAGTACAGTTTGACTCTATGTAATATATATAGTAATTGCTTCCTTAATACTTTCTGTTGTTAACTCCACCACAAAGAATGCCTTATTCCTGTTAGCTGAACAGGTCAGTCAACATTAATTTTAGTAGACATTCTTCTCCTATTCCTATTCCAACTCCTATATTTAAAAAACCACCCAACCCCCCAAAACCAAAAAACCAAAAAACTAAAGATTTTTGTTTTCCCTTTTCCATAAATCCCCCAGGAGACAAATAGGTGCATGCAATAGTGCTGAAAAGGACTATTTATCTATTTAACAATTTGCAAATCTGGCAGCCCCCAGAATGAGGAGAGGTTCTGAGCAACTCCTGAAAGGGTCTAATCCACACTTTCCATCTTACATAACATATTAATTTAACAAATATTTAATGAGCACCTACCCTCCCAGCGACTGTGTCTGTTGACTGTAATGGATGCTGTAGTATGCTGCCCAGATATCCTCCACCAGGAGGAAGGCACTCATTCTCCCAGCAGCTGGGTGTATTCATCCTAACCCCTCCAACTATGGGGATCATATCTCAACATGAAGTTTGAAGGGGACAAACATCCAAACCATAGCAGGGATATAAAAGCCAGACCCACTTGCTGAAATTTGTGACAACCCTGATAGGCCATCCCAGGCCCAGAGCTCCCCATGGGATGGCCAAGGCCTTTGTTGCAACTGTATTTTCAACTTGTCCCTTTGCCCATCCAAGCCCCTAGAGTTATTCCCAAGTGCACATCTCCATTACAGACAGACCTGATTCCAACCCTCAAGGAAATTATACTGTTCTGGCAAGGGTGCAGAAATTGAAATCCAAAGAAGTTTAAGGACTAGCCCAACATCAGGCCGCTTATTCATGGCAGTCTGGACCAGAATCCATTTTCCTAGCATTCGGTGTAGCGCTCTTCCTACTGTACCATGTGGCCTTATTAATAAAGCACATTGCACCAGGAAATCTCAATCTGCCCTTGGAACCTGTATTAAGGGAATAAGAAAACTTTCTAAAATGTTAAGTTGGGCAATAGACAAATTGACTCCACTGGGAGCAGCACTTCCCTCTTTCTCTCCTTCTAAGGAAATGCTTCCCTCCTCCTCTAAACACAGGATCCTCATGGAAGTTTCTCTTTTCTTATTTTTTTAAAATAAAAAAAAAATCTAAATACCTTTTTTTTTTTTTTTTTTTAAATAGGGTCTCTGCTACTCAGGCTGGAGTGCAGTGGCACGATCACAGCTCACTGCAGCCGCATTCTCCTAAGCTCCGGAAGATCCTCCCACTTCAGCCTCCTGAGTAGCTGGGACTACAGGCACGCACCACTATGCTTGGCTAATTTTTGTAAATTAGCCAAGACAGGGTTTTGCCATGTTGCCCAGGCTGGTCTTGAACTCGTGAGCTCAAGAGATCTGCCCGCCTCAGCCTCCCAAAGTGGGATTACAGATGTGAGCCTCTGCAGCCAGCCAACTTTCTTCTTAAATAGCCCAGATCCCTTGACCACAAGGGTTGGTTGCGAGGTGGGTGCCAATCCTAGTAACCTGACCATTGATGGTCCAGAGATGGGCACATGACCCAAACCAGGTCAATCAGTACCTTTCCCAGAGTTATTCCTAAACTAGAGCCAAAACTTAAGTAGGCACTGTCATCCTGGTGGGAAGATACGAGAATGTGAGTTTAGTGGATAAATTGTCATCTTGGGAAGAAGTTGGGTTGAAAGAGACTTCCCTGGAGAGGGAAGTGAAGAGAGAGAGGGATGGGAAGTCCCGATAGCAATGTGTTCCTCTTTCAGGACATCCCTAAGGCCAGTGCCTCTCTCACCCTACCTAAGAACTTGGTTATCTGAGCAAATGAATTTTCTCCTTTTTGCTTAAGCCAGTTCAATCTTTCAATCTGGATTTCTGTCCTGTTGTCCTACCACCTTAGCAAATTGATTCCAGTTTTCCTTTTTGCCTTGCCATCTGTGTTCTGCATACTCCTTTTTATGTAGCTTGCATTCATTAACCTAGAATTTTGTATTCTGCTTTTTCATGCGCATTTACTTCATTCATATTTTCCCACAGGTGACACGATGGCCGTAAATTAGTAATCCTGACTAGTTAATACACCACAATCTACTTAACTGTTTCCCAACTATAGAATATTTAGGCTTTTTGCTTTTTTTCCTTATTATACTTAACACTACAATGACCAAATCGGTGTACATAGTTTCATTCTTCTATTGAATTAATTCTTAAATATCCAAGAGTAGGATTGCTGAGTTCAAGCGTATAAACACTTTCATGGTTTTTGACAGAAAAGTGAATATTTTTTACATTTGAACATTTGGAAAAAGTTTGTTTAGATGTCAAGTTTAGAGAAACCCTCAGTGTTTGTTTGTTTTAACAGGTCTTGCTCTGTCATCTAGGCTGGAGTGCAGTGATGTGATAATCGCTTACTGCAGCCTTGAACTGCTGGGCTCAGGGGATCCTCCTGGTGCAGCCTCCCAAGTAGCTGGGACCACAGATGTGTGCCATCACACCAGGCTAGTTTTTTTTTTTTTTTTTTTTAATTATTTGTAAGACGGAGTCTTGCCATTTTGGCCAGGTTGGCCTTGAACTCTTGGCCTTAAGGAATCCTCCCACCTTAGCCTCCCAAAGTGCTGGGATTATAGGCATTAGCCATCGCGCCTGGCCAGAACTCTGCGTTTAAAGTTGAGAGCTTTGAGTCATGCCCTCCTGCCCTGCTTTCAGCCCTGGAGTAATTGCTGCTGTTACTCATCCAGAACACGCATCCAGGTGAGAAGAAGCACCTGAGGGCCATGGTAACTGCTGTACTGAATTTTTGCTTTGCTGAGGAGTGGAGATCCAGGGTGTGGTGTCGGGCTTTCACAAAGGAAAGGGAGGTAGGGAGGGGGCCAGATGCACCAGAAGGGGGTTTCAAAATACCAAGTTCTCCCTATCCACAGCCAGACTCAGAATCTCATTACGGTGAGTAACCCCTCCACAAGGGATTGTGGTAACAAGTCTCTAATAACTCTTATTATAGCTTCCCATCACACCTTGGATTTTCCCTTCATAGCACTTATTACTGCAAATTATTAATTATGCATTTCGTTGTCCCATTTTTTGGTGTTTAACTTAAGAATTCTTTTTTTTTTTTTTTTTGAGACGGAGTCACGCTCTGTCGCCCAGGCTGGAGTGCAGTGGCACGATCTTGGCTCACTGCAAGCTCTGCCTTCCTGGTTCACGCCATTCTCCTGCCTCAGCCTCCCAAGTAGCTGGGACTACAGGCGCCTGCCACCACGCCCAGCTAATTTTTTTTGGTATTTTTAGTACAGACTGAGTTTCATCATGTTAGCCAGGATGGTCTCAATCTCCTGACCTCGTGATCCACTCGCCTCGGCCTCCCAAAGTGCTGGGATTACAGGCATGAGCCACTGTGCCCGGCCAATAATGAATTCTTAAGAGGGTGTTAATTTAACGATTACTTCAACAGAAGGCAAAAGCTATCCACATTTTATATCGTCTGTAAGCTCCCTGAGAGCAGGGATTCGTGTCCTTTTTGTTCACCCCTGCATCCAAAGTACCTAGAAAGGGCTTGATACATAGTAGGCACTGAACAAATATTTGTTGGAATGAAGAAATGAGTGAATTAACATAATAAAAGGAATGAGATTAACTATTAGTAGCTGGGACCACAGGCACACACCACCACGCCTGGCTAGTTTTTGTATTTTTAGTAGAGATGGGGTTTTACCATGTTGCCCAGGCTGGTCTCAAACTCCTGAGCTCAAGCAATCTGCCCACCTCAGCCTCTCAAAGTGCTGGGATTACAGGTGTGAGCCACCATGCCCGGCCTTAAAATTCTTCTTAAGGAAGTTTATTTGTGAGCATTTCCCCAATGCTGACATATATTGATGTTAAATCAGCCTTTTGCATATTTTATAATAAAAGACTAACATATCCAAATAAAAAGATTAATTCACAGAGACTTTCTGACTGTGTAAGTGAGAAATTATTCTGGCGTTTAGTCAGCCAGATTAGAAAGAGCTCTAGATTAGGAGTCTAGATTAGCTGAGATACCTAGTTCTTATTCCAGCGCTGCTCTCAAACAATCTGCTAGATCATTAGGAGCCTTTCTGAGCCTCTGGGACTCCTTTTTTTTTTTTTTTGAGACAGAGTTTTGCTTTTGTCGCCCAGGCTGGAGTGCAATGGCGCCATCTTGGCTCACTACAACCTCCACCTCCCAGGTTCAAGTGATTCTCCTACCTCAGCCTCCTGAGCAGCTGTGATTACAGGCGCTCACCACCATGTCTGGATAATTTTTTTGTACTTTTAGTAGAGACAGGGTTTCACCATGTTGGCCAGGCTGGTCTCGAACTCCTGACCTCAGGTGATCCACCTGCCTCGGCCTCTCAAACTATTGGGATTACAGGTGTGAGCCACCACGCCCAGCCAACCTCTGGGACTCCTTATATTGGGCGAGAAGATTGAATTTAAAAGACTACTAATAATTCCTACTAGTGGGATAGCCAATGGTGCTTTTGTGAAAGCACATTTAGTATCTAAGAATGGCATAAGTAGCTGTGAACATGAAGAACTGGTTAATACATTCATTGCTGTGGCTAGTACAGTCTTGAGATCATTACAGGGAAGTGGATGCTAAAATATAAAGTTCACATTTCATGAACTTGAATCATGATTGCTCTTTGGCTGAGCAATTCAAAACGCTCTCTCAGAACAGGTTCAGTAAAGCCCACTTATATTTAATGCTGCTGGAGAAGAAAAGTGAAATGTGATGAAAGATACACTGAAATTAACCCAAGGCAGACCCTTTGCTATATGCAGGTCTATAGTAGGACCATTTTACTTACTAGCTTTGTTCCATGACCTTACAAGTGTCTCTTGAGCTTCCAGCACTCGATTTTTCCCCTCAGATACATTTCCCCTGTACTGCTTATCTTGTAAAATTAACTACTGTGTAACAGATGTATGAGCCAAAGCTAATTTTATGAGAGACTTGAGTGAAAGGAAATCAATCTTTCAAGGTCCCTGAAGTCCTGAGATCATAATGAAAAGGCTAAAGAAGTAGTTTCTGGCTTTTTGCTTTTGATTTCTTTCTTAGTTTCAGTTTTCTTTTTCTGGATCTCTCTCCCAGAACTTCCATGGCATATATAGATGCTCATAAACAAAACAATGACAAACACTGGGCTGTTAGAAAGGTCACAGCCCTGGCTGCCAAAAGACACAGCCAGGCTGGCTTGTTAGTGGAAATTTACAGATGATAATGGGCTGCCACTTTTGCTTTAAGAGCTACTCCCACTTGGGGACCTGAAACTGTAGTCTCCAACACAGCAAAAATTGACTAATTATTTGATTTACTGGGAGGAGCCCTATTGATCAAGTTCATTTACAGTTATTAGTTCATTCTACACGCTGTCACAGTTTACTTTTGGCAACCACAGAAACTTAGTACTTACAAGTGGTAAAAATTAAATTATTGTTGAGTTACAAAATCATGGGCTATTCCCATTACCGTAAACCCAATCTTAACTCATGCTCAAGTTTAAAATTCTAAATTGTTTTCAGTTTTCCTCCTGGTTATGAGATTTTGTGTGTGTGTGTGTGTTATGTAAAACACAAATCTAATGACTGTTTTGAAAAGATCTAGGCAAAGGGTCATGACAACAATTCAGCTATTTAGCACAACTCTCTGTAAACAAATCACCAGAGAAAGGCTTAAAGTGAAGTAATAATTCCGGCTCATTGTCAGTGAATAAACACCAGGCAGCTATAGACATGTTTAATGCATTCCTGCACTCTCTTCAAATACAAATTAATACAAAATAGCATTTTGTGACTTGAAGTAATTGCCCACATGGCTGAGCTGTGTATCTCCAGGAGCTGAATAATTTAAGCGTGGATTTATGTATGGAACATGCAAAGCTCTGAATAAATATTTTGAAATGAACATTTATTTCACAGAAAAGGCAAGGAAAGTGGAGAATAAATGCTGGCAAGGGAGACACTAGACACAAGTGACAACAGTGCAAGCCAAACTGTGCTCTGCTAGAGGTGTAAACAAACTACCGCCTCAGCACCAAGGAGGGACAATTTAATCCAGATGGGAGCACAAGCATCCCAGAGAAAGGGAAGTCATGCCTGGGCTGCCCGGGAAGATGAGTATTATTTTGATTAATACAGGAGGAGGGAAGGCATTCCAGTGGGAGGAACGGTGGAGGCAGTGAAATAGAACGAAAAGCATCACCTAGGATAATTCTGGGTGAGGGAAGGGTGGATGGGAATGGTGAAGGTGAAATTGTAGGGCTAGGGGCTCATTTTGAAGAGCCTTGAATATTGACCTAAAAAGTGTGAATCCATTAAAGAAAAAAAATTTTCTTGATGCCATTTTCGCATCATCATTTTTTAAATTGAAAAATAAATAAATAAGGCTGGGTGCAGTGGCTCATGCCTGTAATCCCAGCACTTTGGGAGGCCAAGGCGGGCAGACCACTTGAGGCCAGGAGTTCAAGACCAGCCTGGGGAACATAGCGAAACCCCATCTCTACCAAAAATGCAAAAAAATTAGCCAGACATGGTGGCACACACCTGTAATCCCAGCTACTCGGGAGGCTGAAGCAGGAGACTAACTTGAGCCTGGGAGGCAGAGGTTGCAGTGAGACGAGATCTTGCCACTGCACTCCAACCTGGGCGACAGAGTGAGACTCCGTCTCAAAATAATAATAATAATAATAATAATAATAATAAACATAAACATTTAAATACTATGAAAAGTAGTGAAAAATACTGGGAGAAGTAAAAAGTTAGTTTTTTTTCTTTTTCTCTCTTTTTTATTTTTGCCTTACAGATTTCTAGGAATATAAAAAAGTTTTTTATATAATAATTCCAGGCCTGGCGCAGTGGCTCATGCCTGTAATCCTAGCACTTTGGGAGGCTGAGGTGGGCAGATCGCCTGAGGTCAGGAGTTCAAGACCAGCCTGGCCAACATGGGGAAACTCTGTCTCTACTAAAAATACAAAAATTAGCCAGGCATGGTGGCAGGCACCTGTAATCCCAGCTACTTGGAGGCTGAGGCAGGAGAATTGCTTGAACCTACAAAAAATACAAAAATCAGCTGGGCCTGGTGGCACACACCTGTAATCCCAGCTACTTGGGAGGCTGAGGCACAAGAATTGCTTGAGCCTAGGAGGCGGAGGTTACAGTGAGCTGAGATTGTGCCACTGCACCCCTGCCCAGGTGACAGAGTGAGACTGTCTCAAAAAAAAAAAAAAGTGTATATGTATATATAATGAATTCCACAACTCCAGAGATAACCATTGTTAAGGCAAATGAGTATTACTAAAATTGATTTTATTTTATTTTTTGAGACAAAGCCTGGTTCTGTTGTTGAGGCTGGAGTGCAGTGCCACTATATTGGCTCATTGCAACCTCTACCTCCTGGGCTCGAGCCATTCTCCCACCTCATCCTCCCAAGTAGCTGGGCCTACAGGCACACACCACCACACCCAGCTAATTTTTGTATTTTTTTGTAGAGATGGGGTTTTGCCATGTTGGCCAGGCTGGTCTCTAACTCCTGGCTTCCAGTGATCTGCCTGTCTCAGCCTCCCAAAGTGCTGGGATTGGAGGCGTGAGCCACTGTGCCTGGCCTTAGAATTTTAATAATTATTGCTACATTTCCCTCTAAAGATTTTGTATCTATTAATACCCTCACCAATAGTGGATGAGGTTACTTGTTTTCCCACATATTTGCCAACATTGGATATTTTCATTCTTTTAAATCTTTGCTGGCCAGGCACAGTGGCTCATGCCTGTAATCCCAGCACTTTGGGAGACCGAGGCGGGTGGATCACCTGAGGTCAGGTGTTCAAGACCAGCCTGACCAACATAGTGAAACTCCATCTATACTAAAAATACAATAATTAGCTGGGCATGGTGGCTTACGCCCGTAGTCCCAACTACTCAGGAGGCTAAGGCAGGAGAATCTCTTGAATCTGGGAGGTGGAGGTTGCAATGAGCTGAGATCACGTCACTGCACTCCAGCCTGGGCAACAGAGCAAGGCTCTGTCTCAAAAAAGAAAAATCGTTGCCAATCTCATGGGAGAAAAATAATATCGAGCATCTTTTCATTTTGTGTTGACCATTTGATTTCTTTGCCCCTAGTTTGAAATGTTCCCTTTATCATAACTCACCAGTGCATCCCCAGCAGCTAGCACATAGGAAGCTCTCAATAAATCAAGGAATGATCTATTGCTGTGCTTTTGGAGAAAAAATGGCATGATCACGTCTGTGTTTTAGACCACAGTGCTGATGACAGTATAGAGAAAGGGCTGAGAACAGAAAACCATTGAATTCATGGTTTAATGTTGAAAGAAAAACTTTAGGCAAAGTCAATTTAATAGAGTATAATCAAGCAAAAAATGATTCACAAATAGGGCAGCACATCCCACCCCCAACTATGATAGGTTTAGAGAGACTTCTGGGGTGCCACGTGTTCTGACGGGATTTATGGACAGAAAGAGGAATGTGACACAGAAAATGGAAGTGAGGTACAGAAACAGCTGGATTGGTTACAGCCTGATAGTTGTCTTACTTGAGCACTGTTTGAACAGCTGGCCACCTGTGATTGGCTGAATTATGGTTCTGTGATTGGTTGAGACTCGGTTCTTTGTTACAAGTGTAGTTTACAGTCTATTTACACATCTAGTTAGGTTAAAGTTCACTGTATGGTGAAACCTTTCAGCCAAACTTAAAATACTTAAGGGGCTTTAGCTAAATTTAATCTATCATAGTCAGAAAATCATTAAATTTTTTCAGGAAAGAAATGGCAAGTGCCTTACTTAGGGTGGTGCCATGGGGATAAAAAATGGGAATGGCTATGGAGCATGACAGGTATGGAATTGAGAAAGCTTGGTGCCCATTTAAGCAGGCAAGAAGATGAAAGTCAAAGACGTGTTAAAGAAGACTGGGGTTTCTAGCATCAAGGAACAAAATTACAAATTTAAAGATCTCAGTTGGCTTTGTTTGAGATTCTAGAATCAGGCAATATTTTATTCCATAAAATATAGTAGGTGTTTGGATTGAAACTGGCCTAATTGTCCCATAAAACTGATGTTTATGATTTCTTTTGAATAAACATAGAAATTGACCCTCACAGTCTTAAAATTTGAGAAAGTTACATTTGTCTTATCTGAGTTCCTTTCTCAGGAAACCAACCATCAGGCCTCCCATATAGTACCAAAGAGCTGAAAGTTACCAGATCATTGCATCTGGACAAAGAGACTCAAGACTTCTTACCTATCATGATTGCCTAAATGACAACCTGCTTCCTGTTGACCAACTTATTTTCCTTACCTCTGCCTAATTCCTGTGTTTTGCATATAGTTACATTTCTTCCCTGCTACAGAAACCTCTGATTTTAGTTGGTCAGGGAGATGGATTGAAGACTGATCTCCCATCTCCTCAGATGCAGGACTTGATTCAAAGCCTTCTTCCATGGCAATACTCAATGCCTCAATGATTGGCTTTCTGTGCACCAAGCAGCAGCACCTAGACCAAACCCCTGGTGTTTTAGTAGCATGCATGATAAGCTGAGCAGAAGAGGTTGGCTTTATGGACAGAGAAAGGCTGAAGAAAGCAGAAGAAAGCAGAAGCAAAGAACAGAGAATATTAGTCATTTCAAAGCAACTCTTCTTATAAGGTGGGAACAGGAGGCTAAAACAACAGAAAAACAGCTTATTAATGTCAGATTACATCAGGCTATTTCTTTCGTATAAGGATTAAAGCAAAGGGAACTTCATTATCATGTGGATTGAAGATTGAAACTACCCTGTTTGAGGAAATTGGCTGTTATCTCTTTCTCCTGCCTTCTAGGAAGGTAAGATAAAAACTTAGTGTGGGTTTGATGACTTAGAACTTTAGCATGGGTGACTCCATTTTTTTAGCCTCATCTGTTGGGGCCTAGTACAGGAGCTTAGTCCAAAACAATGGCTTCCAGTAATGTTTATTTATACTAGCTTGGGTGGTTGAGTGTATTTTTTTTTTTTTTTTTTTTTTTTTTGAGACAGAGTCTTGCTCTGTTCCCCAGGCTGGAGTGCCGTGGCGCGATCTTGGCTCACTGCAAGCTCCGCCTCCCAGGTTCAGCTATTCTCCTGCCTCAGCCTCCCGAGTAGCTGGAACCTCAGGTGCCTGCCACCACGCCTGGCTAATTTTTTGTATTTTTAGTAGAGACGAGGTTTCACCGTGTTAGCCAGGATGGTCTTGACCTCCTGACCTCGTGATCCGCCTGCCTTGGCCTCCCCAAGTGTTGGGATTACAGGCATGAGCCACCGCGCCTAGCCAGTTGAGTGGATTTTGATATAGTTAATGGAAATATGGAACCCATAATGAGATCTACCTTCTCCTATCCTACTACTTGTGATGTTGTTCTCATTTCCTCTTGCTTTAATTATGATAGTGTCCCATCGGTTTCCCTATTTTGCATCTCTGATGTATACTTTTCCATTGGAGTCCTCCACCTAGAAGTGTGTTCAAGTTGCCCCTTTCCTCAACTACACTATTATTGTAGTATTTTATTACCTCCATTGCCTCACTTTTTTTTTTTTTTTTTTTTTTTTTTTGAGATGGAGTCTTGCTCTGTGGCCCAGGCTGGAGTGCAGTGGCGCAATCTCGGCTCACTGCAAGCTCCGCATCCTGGGTTCACGCCATTCTCCTGCCTCAGCCTCCCAAGTAGCTGGGACTACAGGCGCCCGCCACCATGCCTGGCTAATTTTTTGTGTTTTTAGTAGAGACGGGGTTTCACTATGTTAGCCAGGATGGTCTGGATCTCCTGACCTCGTGATCTGCCTGCCTCTGCCTCCCAAAATGCTGAGATTATAGGGTGAAACACTGTGGCTGGCCCCTATCTCACTTTTTTTAAACCACCACTCATCATACATTAATTCATCCACTTATTTATGAATATTTATGGAGAGCTTTCAATGTGCTAGTGTTAAATTAAGTTTAGCCTAAAGCTGTCTCTTTACATATTTTATTTTATTTTTTGAAACAGGGTCTCACTCTGTCACCCAGGCTGGAGTACAGTAGCAGCAACATGGCTTACTGCAGTTTTGATCTCCCAGGCTCAGGTAATCCTCCCACCTCAGCCTCCCAGGTAGCTGGGACCACAGGTGCATGCCACTGCACCTGGCTAATTTTTTGTAGAGATGAGGTTTTGCCATGTTGCCCAGGCTAGTCTCACACTCCTGGGCTCAAGGGATCCACCCACCTCAGCCTCCCAAAATGCTGGGATTATAGGTGTGAGCTGCCACACCCAGCCATATTTACATATATTAAAGGTTTCTCTGTACATAGTGAACTGTAATCTAATTGGATGTGTAAACAGACCGTAACTGAAACTGTCTTTGCAAAGATTATGACAGTGAGAGAAATCTAACATGGCTGACTTGATCTTGCTTCTGGCCTCAGGCTGGCTATCTCTGCTCATTCTTGGACATAGGGCAAGCTAACCATGGGAATAATTTAGTATATTTATTTACTTATTTATGTTTGAGATAGGGTCTTACTCTGTTGCTTAGGCTGGAGTGTGACTTCCCCAATTGCTTCTAGAGATAACATCACTATTGTGAACCTAAGATTGGTCTTTTGAGATGTATTTCAGACTTTTGCATTATGGCAACTGACTGACCCCACCCAGACTTGTGACTGTTGACCCAGCTGGTCCTGTGGCCACCTACCCTGAGGTGGACTCAGCACACAAGGAGTCTTTTTCCACAACCTTGTGATTGCATTCCTAACCAGTCAGCAGCACCCATTCCCTAGTCCTTTGCCCACCAACCTATCCTTGAAAAACCCTAATCTCCAAGCCTTTGTGGAGACTGATTTGAGTAGTAACTCTGTCTGCCATGTGGCTGGCCTGGCATTAATTAAAGTCTTTCTCTACTGCAATATGTGGCCTCAGTGAACTGGTTTCGCCTGTGTGAAGGGCAGGGAGAGTCCATCAAATGATTACATAACCTACTCTGGTGCCAATCACCAAGTGTTGGCCAATCAAAGGTGGCCAGCTGTTCAAACTGGGTTCAAATAAGGCAAACGCCAAGCTGTAACCAATCTGTTTTTGCACCTCATCTGTACCTCACCTTTCTTTTTCTGTCCATAAAACTTCTTTGTCCAAGCAGTAGCACCAAATCCTCTTTGAACCTATTCTGGTTGGGGGGCTTCCCAATTCATGAGTTGTTCTTTGCGCAATTAAATTCTGTTAAATTTAAGTGTTGAAGGTTTTTCTTTTAACACTAGTTATGGTTCTAGGGTTTGGGGAGCACCAGCAAATAAAAGAGGCAACAATTTCTGCTTTCTTGGAATTCACATACTGTTCTACTTACTCCTTATTTCCTTTTATGTACTGCCACCACTTTCCTGGAATTTTTATTCTGAAGGTTGATGCTGACTTCAAGATCATTAAATCCAAGAGTCATTTCTTGGTCTCTTTGTGTTGACCCACTCTCTTTTCCTTTAGCTTCTTTAACTCTTGTCTCCACCTCTTTTGCTCTTCTTTCTATTCCCTGGATGCTTTATTTATGTTTCCTTCTCTGCCTTTCCTTCATTTGTTTCCCCCATCTTCCTACTCATGTTTCAAGGACCAAAGCCATGCTCACAGGGTTAACAAGAATTCTGGACAGAAATATAGTTATTATTAAGCACTAATCAGCCTGCACTTTGACTGACTTCCTTGTAAGTCAAAGTCTCTGGACACTGATGACACTAGATACTGACTGTTTGCATTCCCACTGTTCCTATAGACAGGATTTCTGAAGTTAGATAAGATCTCTGATGTTAGAATCATAAGACTTTTATTTAAGAATTGCTTAAGTAGATCCTGAATTCCAGTAGACCAGCTGATGCCAATCAGTTTAAAGACCCCCACAGAAAACCCAAATCAGCATTAGAATATCATTTCCTCATCTTTCTCTCCCATGACTTCCCCTGCACTTGTCAGCCAATCAACAATCTCCACACTTCAGCCCACTCGAAAGCCTTTAAAATTCCTAGCCTCAGACTCCTCAGGAAGAAGATTTGAGGTTTTGTCCTATTTCCTTGTTAGGGAGCGCTACAAGTAAACACCTGTCTCTGCTGCAACACTGTATCTCGGTGTGTTGACTTTCGGTGCACATTGAGTAATGGACCTATTAGGGCTACAGGACTAGCTCTCAGGACATTTGACTTGCACTGTAGCTACTTGGTTGCGTGTTTTATCTAGTCCACGGTTTCCTGAAGTATTTTCCATTGAACAGAAGTTCTTTAGATTGTTAATAGATGCTATATAACAAACAGGTTTGGTGATCACATACTTTTGGGAAACTGAGCTTCTCTGTGGCAGAACTTCTTAGAGTAATAAACACGCTAATGAGAATAATGAACCACCTACAGAAGAAATGATATATGGTACCATGTTCCCTCATGTCTTTGATCATAGAACCTTATTTTTGAGTTGCATTTTGTAGGACTTCTGAAGAACACACTTCAGAAGACACTGTACTAGACAATAAGCTCTTTGAGAGCCAAGACCTTACTATATCTATTTGTTCATATATTCCCTAGAGAACTCCAAAGAATATTTTGGTTCTAGTAGGTATTCAATAAGTAGAGACTAAGTTGAAGGGATTCCAGGCACAAAAGTGAAAGGACAGGAAAGCAGGGGTCATATTTAGGAACACTTGATTTAGTGGGGCAATAAATGATGAGGAGAAATCCTATAAACAATTATGTACCAACAAATTAGATAATTTATTCCTAGAAAGACACAAGCTAACAAAAATAAACTCAAGAAGAAATAAACAATTAGAATAGATCATAACAAGTAAATACATTTAATTAACAATAAAAAAAGCCAATCACCAAGAAAATCCTGGGCCCAGATGGCTTCACCACTGAATTATAACAAATAAAGGTACAATAGGTACCATCAAGCCTGTGGATGGCAGAATGGGAACTTTAGCCATCAGTAATGGACTGCTAAAGGTTAGAAGAGAAGAATGACACAGTCACGGCAGGCCAAATTCCTCTTTCCAAACAGAGATGCTGCTGACCTGCCTGGATCATCGACACTCCTAAACTGGGCTGGGCCAGATTTGTTCTGGATGTACTGGACACAGGTTCTGTGACTTGCACTGTTTGATCAGACATGAAATTTAAGGCTGTGAGGTAGTGTCATCGTTCTGAGCAGGAATGTGGTATCAGAAATAGTCATAAATATCCTAAATCCCCAATCGCCAGCAACAGGGCCTTAATACCACCCACCGGTCTAGAAATTAGTCTGAAAGTAGGTTATGCTGGTATGAAGTGGGCAGCTACCTGTTGCTTCAGGAAATTGATGTCACTTTGGCTAAATCAGGCCAAACTTACTTTCATAATTTTTAGTAAGGAATCAAAGCTTCTCAGAAAAATGTGATCAAAGCTCATCTCAAACTATAGCCATAACCATCACCCAAAATTGTCTTAAATATTACAAAATTCCCAGATGAGCTTTCTCCCTATACCTCTCCTTTTTTGTTTGTTTGCTTGCTTGTTTTTTGAGACAGAGTTTCACTTCGGTTGCCCAGGCTGAAAGTGCAGCGGCGTGATCTCGGCTCACTGCAACCTCTGCCTCCTGGGTTCACGTGATTCTTCTGCCTCAGCCTCCCGAGTAACTGGGACTACAGGTGCACACCACTACACACAGCTAATTTTTTGTATTGTTAGTCAATACAGGGTTTCACTATGTTTCCCAGACTGGTCTCAAACTCCTGACCTTGTGATCCACCTGCCTCAGCCTCCCAAAGTGCTGGCATTACAGGCATGAGCCACCGCGCCCGGCCTCCATTTTTAATACTATAGGAATATTGATTAAATATGAACACAGATACTTTGTCTCACAAAATATCTTCTGCACATTGTCTGACTTCTACTCAATATATTATCACTGTTTGTATGTCAATTCCTGATCTTCAGTAAAATAGGAATGTGACCTCTGATACTGAGCCGGCTTACTTTGAGGCATTCAATGAATATCAGTATGACTTTTCTTTCATGTTCTTCTTACTTCTATCTTTCTGTTTGGCAATCTCTATGACAAATATAATGTTTCATTTCCCTTACTATCTGAATTCATTCATTTGCCAAATGTTTATTGATCATTTTCTTTTTTTCTTTTCTTTTTTTTTTTTTTTTTTGAGATGGAGTCCTGCTCTGTCACCCAGGCTAGAGAGCAGTGGCATGATCTTGGCTCACTGCAATCTCCGTCTCCTGGGGTCAAGCAATTCTCCTGCCCCAGCCTCCCGAGGAGCTGGGATTACAGGCACACACCACCATGCCTAGCTAATTTTTTTGTACTTTTAGTAGAGACAGGGTTCCACCATATTGGCCATGGCTGGTCTCAAACTCCTGACCTCAGGTAATCTGCCTGCCTCAGCCTCCCAAAGTGCTGTGATTGCAGGCATGAGCCACCACGCCCAGCCTATTGATCATTTTCTATGCACAAAATGCTGACCTAGGCTCTGGGGATTGAGCAGTAAACAAAGTCCTGCCCTCATGGAACCTATGTTCTAGAGAAGGAGACAGATAATGAGCAAATAGATATGTAATAGTGGCGGTAGATGCTTTGTAGAAAAAGAGTCAAGGGCTAGAAAGTGATAGCGCTGCTACTTTAGATAGGGTGGCTAGGCAACCAGGTTTCTCAGAAGCCATCACATTTTATTAAAGACCTGAAAGCAAGAGGAAACTTCACAGATATCTAGGGGAGGGGTGTTCTGGACAGAGCGAACCACAGGTACAAAGACTCTGAGATGTGAATGTGCTTCAGGTATGAAAAACAAAAGGAAGCCAGAATGCAGCTCAATATACCAGGGGTGCCTAGTGGGAGATAAGGTTGGAGGAAAGGTGGGTGCTATGATCTGAGTATTTGTGTCTCCAACCCCCCAAATTCATATGTTGAATCCTAACCCCTAAGGTGCTGGTATTAGGAAATGAGGCCTTTGAGGGCCAGAGAGTTGCAGTTACTTTTTTTTTTTTTTAACAATAGTGATATCATATTGTCAGCTTCTCTCACTTATCTAGATAGCAAATTTTAGATTCTTTAAAAAAATTAAACTTTTGCTGGGCTTGATGGTGCACACCTGTAGTCTCAGCTGCTCGGGAGGCTGAGGCAGGAGCATCACTGGAGCCCAGGAGTTCCAGACTGGGCAACATAGTGAGACTTTGTTTCTTTCTTTTCTTTTCTTTTTTTTTTTTTTTTTGAGACACAGTTTCACTCTTGTTGCCCAGGCTGGAGTGCAATGGTGTGATCTCAGCTCACTGCAACCTCCACCTCCTGGATTCAAGTGATTTTCCAGCCTCGGCCTCCAGAGTAGCTGGGATTGCAGGCTCGCACCATCATGCACAGCTAATTTTTCTATTTTTAGTAGAGACAAGGTTTCACCAGGTTGGCCAGGCTGGTCTCGAACTCCTGACCTCAGGTGATCCACCCGACTCAGCCTCTCAAAGTGCTTGGATTACAGGCATGAGCCACTGCGCTCGGCAGTTTTTTTTTTTTTTTGGTTTGTTTTGTTTTGTTTTGTTTTTGACACAGAGTCTCACTCTGTCACCCAGGCTAGAGAGCAATGGCACGATCTCTGCTCACTGCAACCTCTGTCTCCTGGGTTCAAGTGATTCTCCTGCCTCAGCCTCTCGAGTAGCTGGGATTACAGGTGCCCGCTACCATGCCTGGCTATTTTTTGTATTTTTAGTAGAGACACGGTTTCACCATGTTGGCCAGGCTGGTTTTGAACTCCTTACCTCAAATGATCCGCCCGCCTTGGCCTCCCAAAGTGTTGGGATTACAGGTGTAAGCCACTGCGCCCGGCCAAGACTTGTTAAAAAATAAATAAATAAATAAATAAACTTTTAATTTTGAGATCATTGTAGATTCATATGTTGTAAAAAATAATTCAGAGAAATCCTATGTACCTTTTACCCAGTTTCCCCAAGTGTTAACATCTTGCAAAGTTAAACTATAGTATCACAACCAGGATACTGACATTGATACAGAATATTTCCATTACCACAGGGATCCCTCATGTTGCCCTTTTTATAGCCACGCCCACTTTAGTAGGCTTGAGCCCGGGAGGCAGAGGTTGCAGTGAGCCTAGATCACACTGCTGCACTCCAGCCTGGGCGACAGAGCAAGAACTGTCTCAAAAAGAGAAAAGAAAGAAAAAAAAGGAGGGGCATTAGGGAGCTTGCTAGCCCCTCTCCCCTGCCACTTTGTGAGGACACACAAAGGCACCATTAATGAAAAATGAGCCCTCACCAGATACCTAATCTGCTGGTGCCTTGATTTTGGACTTCCCAGCCTCCAGAACTGTGGACAATGAATATCTGTTTATAAATTACCCAGTCTAAGGTATTTTGTTATAGTAACCCAAATGACTAAGACAATGCATAAAGCTGCTATAAACATTTGTGTACAGGGTTTAGGGTGGACGTTCAGTTTTCATTTCCCTGACATGAATGCTTAGGAGTGCTATTGCTATGTCCTATGGTTGCATGTTTAGTTTTTTAAGAAATTGCCAAACTGTTTTTCCAAAGTGGTTGTACCATTTTACATTTGTGGCATCATGTATGAGTGATATATTTTCTCTACATCCTTGTCAGCATTGGTATTGTCTTGTCACCATTTTTTAAATTTTAGCCATTCTATTATGTGTGTGTAGTGATATCTCTTTGTAGTTTTCTTTTCTTTATTCTTTAAGAGACGGAGTTTTGCTCTGTCACCTAGGCTGGAGTACAGTGATGTGAGAGTTCTTTATGTAGTTGAGATTCTAGTACTTTGTTGAATATGTAGTTTGCAAATATTTTCTCCCAGTCTGTAACTTGTCTTTCCATCTTCTTTATGAAGTTTTTGTGCAGAGCAAAAGTTTTAAATTTTAATGAAGTCCAACTTACCAATTTTTTGTTTTATAGATTGACTTTAGAAAGCTAGACTGGGCACGGTGGTTCATGCCTGTAATCCCAGCACTTCAGGAGGTCAAGGCACTCCAGCCTGGACAACAGAGCAAGACCCTATCTTAAAAAGAAAAAAACAAAAAACAAAAGAATCTTTACCTCACTTTCGATTTTTTAATTTTTATTTATTTATTTTTGAGACAGAGTCTCCTCTGTTGCCCAGGTTGGAGTGCAGTGATGCAATCTTGGCTCACTGCAGCCTTGACCTCCTGGGCTCTGGCAATCCTCCCACTTCAGCCTCCCCAGTAGCTGGGACTACAGGCACATGACACCATGCCTGGCTAATTTTTGTATTTTTTATAAAGACTGGGTTTCACCATGTTGCCCAGGCTGGTCTTGAACTCCTGGGCCCGTGTTATCTACCCTCTGGCCTCCCAAAGTGCTGACATGACATGCACGAGCCACTGTGCCTGGCCCTCACCTTAGATCTTGCACATTTTCTCCTAATTATTTTTCCTAAAAAGTTGTACTGTTTTATGCCTTACATTTAAGTTCATGGTCCATTTTATTTTTGTATATTGTATAAGGTGTGAGACTCAGGTTCATTATTTTGTCTTTGAATGTCCAATTTAACCAGGATCATTGGTTGAAAATGCTGTCTTTTCTCCATTGAATTGCTTTTGCATATTTGTCAAAATTCAGATGGGTATATTGTGCGTGTCTATTTCTGGGTTCTTCTATTCTATTCTATTCTATTCTATTCTATTCTTTCTATTCTATTCTATTCTATTCTATTCGTCCATATCTCTATCCCTCTGCCAATGCCACATGGTATTGATTGCTGTAGCTATATAATTAAATCTTGAAATTGGGTAGACTGATTCTTCCCACCTTATTTTTCTTTTTCAAAATTGTTTTAGCTATTCTAGGTCCTTTGCATTTCCATCTAAATTTTAAAACAATCTTGTCTATCTACAGGAAATCTTACTAGAATTTTGATAGGATTTGCATTAAACTTGTATATCAATTTGGGTGAGAATTGACATCTTTACTAAGCTGAGTCTTCCAACCTAGAAACACAGTACATTTCTCCATTGATTTAGATCTTCTTGATTTCTTTCATCAGCATTTTGAAGTCTTCATCATACAAGTCTTCTATATGTTTTGTATACTTACACCTAAGTATTTCATTTTTGTGGGGGATAATCATAATTTTTTTTTTTTTGAGACAGAGTTTCACTCTTGTTGCCCAGGCTGGAGTGCAGTGGCATGATCTCAGCTCACTGCAACTTCTGCCTCCTGGGTTCAAGCAATTCTCCTGCCTTAGCCTCCTGAGTAGCTGGGATTACAGGCGCGCACCAACATGCCTGGCTAATTTTTGTATTTTTAGTAGAGATTGGGTTTCACCATGTTGGCCAGGCTGGTCTCAAACTCCTGACCTCAGGTGATCTGCCCACCTCGGCCTCCCAAAGTGTTAGGTTTACAGATGTGAGCCACTGCACTAGGCCATAAATCATTTTTAATTTTGGTGTTCACACATTTATTGCCAGCATATAGAAATGCAATTGATTTTTGTGTTTATCTTATATTCTATAATCTTGCTGAACATACTTATTACTTCTAGGAGGGTTTTTTTTTTTTTCTGTAGAGTCCTTGGGATTTTCTATGTAGACAATCATGTCATCTGCAAATAGGAACAGTTTTATTTCTTCCCTTTCAACCTGTATGCTTTCTTTCCTTTCCTTGCTTATTGCATTGGCTAGGACTTCCAGCACGATGTTGAATGAGAGGGATGAGACTGAACAGCCTTGCCTCGTTCATGATATTAGGGGAGAAACATTGTTTTTCACTATGAAGTATAATGTTACTGGTAGGGGTTTTTGTGATTTTTTTTTTCAAGTTGAGGAAGTTCCCCTTTATTTGTAGTTTTCTGACAGTTCTTATCATAAATGGATGTTGAATTTTTTTCTAATGCACTTTCTACATTAATTAATCTGATCATGTAATTTTTCTTCTTTGGGCTGTTTATATGGTGGATTATGTTGATTGATTTTTGAATAGTAAACCAGCCTTGCATCCCTGGAATAAACCCCACTTGAATATTCTATTCCATTTTGTACTAGAGATTCTGGCTAAGGCAATTAGTAAAGAAAAATAAAAGGCATCCACATTGTAAAGGAAGAAATAAGACTATCTCTATTCACAGATGACATGATCTTATATATAGAAAATCCTAAGGAATACACTAAAAGTCTACTAGAAATAGAAAACCATTTCAGTGAGTTGCAGAATATGTAACTGATATACAAAAATCATTTGCAGTTTTGCAATGAAAAATCCAAAAATGAAATTAAGAAGACAACTTCATTCACAATAGCATTAAAAAGAATAAAATACTTAGGGATAAATTTAACAAAAGAAGTGCAACTCATATGTTAATCACAGCACTATTCACAATAGCAAAGACATGGAATCAACCTAGGTGCCCATCAATGGTGGACTGAAGAAAGAAAATGTGGTACATATACACAATGGAATACTATGCACCCATAAAAAGAATGAAATCATGTCCTTTGCAGCAACATAGAGGCAGCTGGAGGCCATTATCCTAAGTGAATTAACACAGAAACCGAAAACCAAATACCACATGTTCTCGCTTTTAAGAGTCTGGCTCCCAGGTGGGCACAGTAGCTCAGGCCTGTAATCCCAGCACTTTGGGAGGCTGAGGCGGGCAGATCACTTGAGGTCAGGAGTTCAAGACCAGCCTGCCCAAAATCTCTACTAAAAATATAAAAGTTAGCCAGGTGTGGTGGTGGGTGCCTGTAATCCCAGCTACTCGGGAGGCTGAGGCAGGAGAATCACTTGAACCCGGGAGGTGGAGGTTGCAGTAAGCCAAGATCGCACCATTGCACTCCAGCCTGGGCGACAAGAGTGAAACTCCATCTCAAAAAAAAAAAGAAAAAAGAGTTTAGCTCCTATTTTTTCATCCCTTGCACCCACCCTCCTCTCTCCTAGTAGTTCCTGGCACTTATTGTTCTCATCAATAATCACCCATAGCACGGGTACCCATCGACATAAATATAGGAATAGTAAGCACTGGGGACAACTAGAAAGGGGAAGAAGAGAGGGCGCAAGGGTTGAAAAACTACCTACTGGGTACTATGCTCACTATCTGGGTGATGGGATCAGTTGTACCCCAAACCTCAACAACATGTAATATACCCATGTAACAAACCTGCACAGGTACATCCTGAACCTAAAATAAAGGTTGAAATTAAAAAAAAAAAAAATAGAAGTACAAAACTTATGCTCTGAAAACTACAAAACATTGTTGAACAGAATTAAAGGAGATCTACAGAAATGAAAAAAATTCCATGTTCTTAGATTACAAGATTTAACATTGTTAAGGCAACGCTCTTGAAACTGATCTACAGATTTAATGCAATTCCTATCAGAATCCCCACTGACTTCTTCCTAGAAATTGACAAGTTTATTCTAAAATTCATATGAATTGCAAGGGACCCAGAATATTCGAATCAATCCTGAAAAAGGAGAATAAAGTTTGAAACTCACAATTCTTGATTTCAAATTTACTACAAATCAGTAGTAATCAAAACAGTGTGGTACTGGCACAAGGACAGACATATAGATGGATGGGAATGGAATTAATAGTCCAGAAATAAACCCTTACATCTGTAGTCAACTCTGTCGCCCAGGCTAGAGTGTAGTGGCTCAATCTCTGCTCATTGCAACCTCTGCCTCCCGGGTTTATGCTTTCTCCTGCCTCAGCCTCCCAAGTAGCTGGGATTACAGGTGCCCACCACTATGCCCGGCTAATTTTTGTATTTTTAGTAGAGACGGGGTTTTGTCATGTTGGCTAGGCTGGTCTCGAACTCCTGACCTCAGGTGATCTGCTCTCCTTGGCCTCCTAAAGTACTGGGATTACAGGCATGAGCCACAATGCCTGGCCAATATTCAATTGATTTTGACAGGGTACCAAGACCATTCAGTGGCAAGGAATATTCTTTTCAACAAATAGTGCTGGGATGACTGGATAGCTACAGGCAAAACAATAAAGTTGAACCCTTATTTCATACCATATACAAAAATTAACTCAAAAAGGATGAAAAACCTAAATGTAAGAGTGAAAATTATAAAATTCTTCGAAGAAAACAAGAAAACATAGGGATCTTCATGATCTTGGATTTGGCAAAGAGTTCTTAGATATGAGAACAAAAATATGAACAACAAAAGAAAAAATGGACAAATTGGACTTCAAAATAAAAAACTTTTTTTTTTTTTTTTTTCTTTTCAGACCGGTTCTCACTCTGTTGCCCAGGCTAGAGTAGAGTGGCGCAATCTCGGTTCACCACAGCCTCCACCTCCCGAGTAGCTGGGACTACAGGCCTGCACCACTGCACCTGGCTAATTTTTCTATTTTTTTTGTGGAGACAGGTTTTCACCGTGTTGCCTAGGCTAGTCTCAAACTCCTGGGCTTAAGCAATCCTCCCACCCTGGCCTCTCAAAGCGCTGGGATTACAGGCATGAGCCACCACACCTGGCCGAAATAGAAAACTTTTGTGCTTTAAAGGACAGCACGTGGATCTTATTGAAACATTCTTTTTTAGCTGGTTTCTTTGATAATGCTCCAGCAAGGAGGGTGGGGGCATGGGGCTGGCCAGCACATTACTGCTGGTTGGGGGTAGAAGTCCAGTTGGGTGCTGTACTCTTCGGGCCTACTTGGCCTCTGCTGGAGGTGCTCTTCATTACTGCTGGGTGGAGATGGGCATTCCAGGTCTTCACTAAGCCTCCACTGATGTCTCCCTGACAGGGAGGGCCTCAGTCTGCTCCTGAGGTGGACCCCTCTGACATCACAGGGTTAGGGTGTGTCGCCTCCACCTCATGACTTTCTGAGTGGTTGTGAAAGTCCTGCGTCTCCACTAGGCTTCCTCTGGCACCACACTGGTGGTGGCAGGGTGGTGGTGGGTGGCACTGGGGCACCTCGTTATAGTCTGGCAAAGGTGAAAATCTAAGTTTCCCACTTGGCTTTCACTCAGGTGGATGTGTTGCGGCCACAGTTTTTTTCTGCCATGTTTGGCTCGAGTGTAGAAGTTACTGTCTAAAGGTTTTCTGTCTTACTAGGCTTCTCTTTTTCAGGTCCTTTGGCTAAGGAGAGCAGGCTTGTGTTGGAGCTGCCAGCTTCTTCAGCTCCAAGTGTAGTATAGATGAGATAGAAAGACAGTCTAGAAGATGCATGGCTATTCCTTAGGCCCTGAGTTTCCTAGCCAGTCTGCCTTCTCTCCACCTTTTAGAATCTTCATGTTTGTTTTCAAGTCGTAGACTCTTTTTTATTTATATTTATTTAAAAATTGAGACAGGGTCTCACGATATTGTCCAGGCTGGTCTCAAACTCCTGGGCTCAAGTTATCTTCTCCGTCTCGGCTTCCCAAAGTGCTGGGATTACAGGCATGAACCACGACTCTCAGCCCAATTCATAGACTCTTAAAACCTAAAAAGATCTTGGAGATGATGGGTTTAATCATTTCCTTTTAGAGTGGGAGAAAATGAAACCAAAGTTACAAAATAGTTGCAATATTGGGAGATTCCAGTGTTCAAAGCTCTTTTCAGTACATCATGTTGCCTCAATCAGATGATTTTGTTTCATTTTATTAGATGTGAACTCAGATTAATTGAGACTTTCCTCCAGATGCTCAAATTTAAGAAAAAAATTAGTATTAAATTTTGTCCAGTGAGCAATTAATCTTCATTTGTAAATTAAACTTAGGAATCATTTTTCAATTGCATAAGTTTGAATCAAAAAATTTTTAAATAAAAAGGTATTGAATATCTACTTTATGTAAAACAAAGGGCCAGTATACTTTGTAAAATGGGCCATGTTACCAACCCACAGGTAATGTTCCATCTTAGAAATCTGTGACAGGCAAAAATGTCCCAGTTGTTTTTATTTAAAGATTAATTATTAACTTGATGCTGTTCTATTGGGAAACTTGTCTGTTTCTACATGGTGTTTTGTTTCTTCAATTTTCTACTAGAGTATTTGTCTTGTTTTAAATCCTTCATTGATGTATGACTCCACTGATACAACTGCCAATGGAAGGTGTTCATTTAACTTATTTAAATAGTTGGGACATAACTGAGTTGTCTGAGAGAATTTCCTAAACTGCTTCATAAACATGTTCAAAGGACTTATTTTTTTCCTTCTCAAGTATTAGGCAGATACCAAATATAAAGCTATATTGCTTAGTGTGTCAAAACTCCATGCTGTAATTAGTAACTTGTTTTCCTACTTGCAAGTTAAAAAGGTCTTTTAAAAGGCACAAATTCTAACAGCTCTAGGTAGCATTTATTTTTGTCAAAATGACATTGAAACGCCTTTTTCTTTTGACAAAAGACCATAGTCACACATTATACAACAATCTGAAAAATACTGACATGCAAAAATGTTCTGAAAACATTTATAATTTCACCATTGGAGACTTAATAACTTGATGTATAGTTTTCCAGACCTTTTTCTAGGACATATGAAACATATTATGTATGTAGATGAGTGTTTTAGTTGAAAAGACCCTCACTTTGTGCACTTTAACAGTATTTAGCACAGGATCTGGGGCTCTTAGGCTTTTTGGGAAGAAGGAAGCATTATTAAACATAAGATTACTTTTTGAGCTTGTGTTATTGTTTTTTAATAATGTTAACATGTTAGATCTATGTAGATGTAAGCTTTTAGACTATATTCATTTTATACTATTGTACTTTGGGGAGAAATAGGCTTTCAACCACAGGAAACAGTTCTGACAACTAGTTGAGGATAAGAATGAAAGGAGGTGGCAGAGTGAGACTGATTTCTAAAGTAGTCATTGCTTAGGATTATTTCTTGGCTATTTACCATGTATAAGCACTAATATTTTATTCTATTAGCTATGATCAAGAAGTTAAGTGTTTCTTAAGCCCTTCAAGGATTTTATTTTTTAAAAAATAGTATTTATTTACCTGATTAAAAAAAAAGCTAATCATAGACCATGTGAAAAAATGTTGAAGTATAAAGAAAATTTAAGTGGCCCATAATCCTACTATTCAGCAATAACCACAATTAACATTTTGATGTAGTTTTTTATAGTCTCTTATCTATGCTATATATGTTACTGTTGTTGATTTATATTAGGTTTTCCAATTTTGTCATTATATATGCCACTGCAGTGAATATCTCTTACATATACATATTGGTTGAATTTTTTTTTTTTTTTTTGAGACCGAGTCTCTTGCCCAAACTCTATTGCCCAGGCTGGAGTGCAGTGGCGTGATCTCGGCTCACTGCACCCTCCACCTCCCGGGTTCAAGTGTTTCTCCTTTCTCAGTCTCCCAAGTAGCTGAGACTACAGGTGCCCACCACCACACCCAGCTAATTTTTGTATTTTTAGTGGAGGGGGGGTTTCGCCATGCTGGCCAGGCTGGTCTCGAACTCATGACCTCAAGTGATTTGCCTGCCTTGGCCTCCCAAAATTCTGGGATTACAGGCGTGAGACACCACGCCTGGCCTTGGTTAAATTTTTTAAATTTTAAATTTTTTTTATTTTTCAGATGAGGTCTATCTCTGTTGCCCAGGCTGGAGTGCGGTGGTGCGATCTCCACTCACTGCAACCTCTGCTTCCCAGTTTCAAGTGATCCTCCCACCTCAACCTCCCAAGTAGCTTGGACCATAGGCACGTGCTACCAAATCTGGCTAATTTTTTGTGTTTTTGGTAGAGACAGGATTTTGCCATGTTGCCCAGGCTGATCTCAAACTCCTGGGCTCAAGTCATCCTTCTGCCTCAGCCTCCAAAAGTGCTGGGAGGCTAATCGTAGAGAATGATTACAGGCATAAACCACTGCGCCTGGCCAAGAAAATATTTTCTAGGAAAACATAAGGTTGTGCAGAATTCCTAACAGTGAAATTCAATTAGTCACATCCTATTTTGAGGCCTTGTGGAGTTTATCATTATAAGGGGGGCTGTTAAATTGACCGACAGAAACATAGGTGTATCGGGCCAGGGTGGCAACTTCATCAGTTTAACCATTCTATGAAAGCCAGTTTGCCACTTGTGAGAAAAACTGAGTTATGCTGTATCCTGTTTCTACATATGTATGGACAATCATGATTGTTCAGAATACCAATTTTATGAATTTTTGATTCACAAAATTTCATTAAAGCCTTAAATTCAAGATGTTTCTGAAACTGGTAAAACTTCAAAATGGAACATTATAAAATGAAAGAGTTGTCAGTATACTGTCTTTAAACAGTCAAACACAGCCTTGGTATAATTGAAAATAAAAACTTCTAAGTTCTGCTGCACAGCTTGTAATCACTATCCTTAGTACCATACATAGTATATTATACAATCCTTAGTACCACACATAGCATATTATACATACGAAGGTGACTTTTATGCATACCCAATAGCAAAAGTGTCTGATCCGTTCAGTGCCTGAACTTTGAAGATATTTTTGTTAGATAGGCGTGGTATCACATACTTCCAATGTTGTTTCCAATTCTGTGTATGCTTGGTTAATTTCCAAGACAGACTTTCATGACCTTAACCCACGGTAGCTTCCTGCTTGATATTTATATACATCTATACTGAAGTTTGGAAAGGTCACTTGAATGAACAATGCTTGACAGTGGTGTCACCAACCTTTCAATATATATGTTAATTATAAATAAAGGCATATCTTTATACATAAACTTTCTTTTTGAGACAGAGTCTTGCTCTGTTGCCCAGGATAGAGTGCAGTGGTACGATCTCAGCTCACTGCAAACTCCACCTCCCAGGTTCCAGCGATCCTTATGCCTCAGCCTCCCAAGTAAGCGGAACTACAGGCATGCGCCACCACGCCCAGCCTGAGATAGCTTCTGTAATTATTCTAGCACAATGCTAAGCACTTGCAGCAGGTGAGTGGTTTGTTTCCTTTGCACTCCCTACAAGAAATGTGAATGCAGCGCTCTTCAGTTTTGAACACAGGCAAACAACTGTATGTGCTAAATCATCTGACTTTATTTTGATCACAAGGGCTTCCACCAGCCAATGAATACTTGCTGTGAATGCTACCTGATGTCCAGCCTAAGGAAAACCAGACAGTGGCTTCATGTCATTTTTTTAATCATGTCTGATATATTTCATTGGAGCTTCCCCCCCAATACCCAAAGAGATACCCAAAGAGAACTCTGAAAACACCAATACCCCAATTTCCTGCTTTGTGCCTGCATTTCTCTAAATATTTCCATCTGAACTTGGTCTGCGAATATTAGATCAGATGTCTACTGTAATTACCAGGCATCCTGGGGATTGTAATTAAATGACTGACACTTTGATGATGATTCTAGCCATTTCTATTTTCTGACAACGAATCTTCCCCAAAAAATTTTAGTGCCCCCTCATGTCCTTGCTCCCTAATTTTTCTTCAGTTAGGCACTCCGTAATTCAGCAGCATTCTTTTCTTTCCACAATTTATCTCCCTACTCCCCTTCTCATCACTTAGGTCCAGCCGGTGAGCCAGGAGGAAGAAACCCAAAGGGATCTTCAGGGTCTGCACCCCTCAAAAGGTCTCACAGCAGAGATGTACAGGAGAGAAGGTGACTCAACCCCCGGCCCTGGATGGGGCCCTTATGGGAAAGAACCCCGTGTTTGCTTCAGGCCATTCTATTCGGCATCCACGAGGTCTGTGGGCCAGCGGCACGGGGCGGCCCTGTCCCCCCAAAACGAGGAGAGGCAGGAGGAAGAGGAAGTGGCCGTACAGGCCGAAGCCTTGTGGAGCCTCAGTGCAGGGTTTGGCCAGGTCCTAGGGGGCGTGGCCTCGGAGGCGAAAGCGCAGGGCGGGGCCGAGGTGTAGGAACTGGGAGGGGCTTTGTGGGGGGAGGAGACTCGTGGGGGCAGGGCCCAAGGGAGGCGGGGTGAGGCGGGGCCTCGGCCAGAGGAAGCCCCTCCCGGTTTCCCTTGAGAGGGTCACCTGCCTGCAAGCTCCCTGCGCTCCCCTTCCTCTCCCACAGCCTACATGACCAGTGTGGGTCGCCAGCCTGAGCGAGGGTGCTCAGGTGCTCAGGTGGTTTCTGCTCTCATTTTCACTTTCCAGTGCCGCTGCCGACTTGGAGGGGAGAAAGGGGCAGGGCAAACCCTGGTTTCGCTGCTCCGCCCTCAGGCTGGCTCCCACGCGGGGACGCAGGCAGGGGGCCTGCGCTGTGTCGGCAAGGGGTCTTCAGGGCTGCCCCTCCGCAGTGCCACCCTAACCCGAGATTCCCACCCCTGAGGCAGTCTAGGATAAAATGCACACTGACTGGGGTCATGATAAATAACAGAAGTATTCCTAGGCCCCAGCTATCTAAAAATATTCTTCCAGCTTAACGGGTTAGTTGCCCTTTTTTTTTTTTTATTTTGTTTTTTTCTTTAAGTAGAAAACTGGACCCTGAGAAATACGTACGGCCAGGCTAGCCTGTGAGCAACAGGACATGGCACACCCTGGGAAGCAAAGACAAGGTTCTCCCTCCCTCCCAATTGCTCCTATGTGACATGAGTCCTCTCTCAGCGGCTCCCTGCACAGGATTCTTTTTCCAGAGAGGCTATTCCATTTCTCTAGTTTTGTGACACCCTCTTCACTGAATTCCTTCACTTTAGCTTAAGTCTTAATTGTGTCACCTACCCCAGTGCTAGTCTAAAGGACTAAAGGAGAGTAAGCCTTTCGAGGAAAGAAAGAAAACTATGTAACTGCTTTTTATGTATTCGGTTTAACCGGCCAATTTCTGTGCTACACGGTGGGAAAACAAATACATATATGACACAGAAAAGTAACTATACTACACCATTATACATTCAATAACAAAAACATATGGTAGACACAAAGGTAGCATAGGTGAGGGAGTGACTAATTTCATGAGATATGGGGAAGGGGAGCCTAAGGAAAAGTTTTGGCCGGGTGTGGTGGCTCGCGTCTGTAATCCCAGCACTTTGGGAGGCCCAGGCAGGCAGATCACTTTAGGTCAGAAGTTCAAGACCAGGCTGACCAACATGGTGAAACTTCGTCTCTACCAAAAATACAAAAATTAGCCAAGCGTGGTGGCGCGTGCCTGTAGTCCCAGCTACTGGGGAGGCTGAGGCAGGAGAATTGCTTGAACCCAGGAGGCGGAGGTTACAGTGAGCTGAGATCGCGCCATTGCACTCCAGCCTGGGCAAAGAAGCGAGACTGTCTCAAACAAACAAACAAACAAACAAACAAACAGTTTCAACCTGGAGTGAGGCCCATCTGAGGCGGCATTTGAAGCACCAACAGGAGTGTAAGAAAAGAAAGCCCTTGGCCGGGCGCGGTGGCTCACGTCTGTAATCACAGTACTTTGGCAGGCCGAGGCAGGTGGATCGCAAGGTCAGGAGATTGAGACCATCCTGGCCAACACAGTGAAACCCCGTCTCTACTAAAAATACAAAAATTAGCTGGGCATGGTGGCGCATGCCTGTAGTCCCAGCTACTCGGGAGGCTGAGGCAGGAAAATGGCGTGAACCCGGGAGGCGGAGCTTGCAGTGAGCTGAGATTGCGCCACTGCACTCCAGCCTGGGCGACAGAGCGAGACTCCATCTCAAAAAAAAAAAAAAGAAAAGAAAAGAAAGCCCATGAAGTAGATACTAAGTGACTACAGAATGCTGATTGACAACACAGAAAAGAAACAAGGAGGTGCAGAATTCCCTTTATCTTTCTTTCTCTCTCATCTTTCTTCTTTTTCTCCCTTTCTTTCTCTTTCCACAGGTCTCGTAGTATCACCCAGGCTGGAGAGTTAGTGGCCCTATCATTTAGTTCCCTGCTGCCTCAAACTCCAGGGCTCAAGCAATCTTCCCGCCTCAGCCTCCCAAGGAGCTGGGTGTACAGGCGTGCGGCACCACATCCGGCTAATTTAAAAAATTTTTTCTCGCTGGGCACAGTGGCTCACGCCTGTAATCACGAGGTCAGGAGATCGAGATCATCCTCGCTAAAACGGTGAAAGGCCATCTCTACTAAAAATACAAAAAATTAGCCTGGCGTGGTGGCGGGCGCCTGTAGTCCCAGCTACTCCGGAGGCTGAGGCAGGAGAATGGATGAACCCAGGAGGCGGAGCATGTAGTGAGCCCAGATCGTGCCACTGCACTCCAGCCTGGGTGACAGAGCCAGACTCCGTCTCAAAAAAAAAATAATAATAATAAAATAAAATAAAAAATAAATAAATAAATACAATTAAAAAATAATAATAAAAATGAGGCCGGGCGCGGTGGCTAACTCCTGTAATCCTAGCACTTTGGGAGGCTGAGGCGGGCGGATCACAAGGTCAGGAGATCGAGACCATCCTGGCTAACACGGTGAAACCCCGTCTCTACTAAAAACACAAAAAATTAGCTGGGCATGGTGGCACGTGCCTGTAATCCCAGCTACTGGGGGGGCTGAGGCAAGATAATCACTTGAACCTGGGAGGTGGAGGTTGCGGTGAGCCGAGATTGCGCCACTGCACTTCAGCCTGGGAGACAGAGCAAGACTCCCTCTGGAAAAAAAAAAAATTCCTAGAGAGGGGTCTGGATATGTTACCCAAGCTAGTCTGCAACTCCTGGGCTCAAGCGATCCTCCTGCTTCCCAAAGTGCTGGGATTACAGGCATGAACTGCTGTGCCTGGCCATTCCCTTAATTTTAAATTGGCAGCAAAGAGATTAGTTGAAAAATGGGGGGAAGAGGTAGAGAATTCCCTTTACTCAAATCATAAACATTACAGAAATAAAAAAAAAAACCCCGGTCCTTCGTAATTCCCACTCCAGGAAAGACCAATGTTGTCATATTGGCATATATTCTTCCAGGTTATGTATTCATAACTAACATTGTTTTCTATAGAAATGGAATCTCTCTCATATACTGGAGGTGGTAGAGGAAAGTGGTGGAGTGTTCTGACTCTAGCAATCTGGTGTCACCTGAGCTAGAATGCAGGGTCCACCACTTCCTAGTTCCATCACCGTCGGAGGTTATCTTCACCTCAGTTTCCCCCTCTGCAAAATGGCACCGTATCTGTACCAATTGTCAATTGAGATTTTAAATGGCTGAGAGTAATTTTTATGCATGGGAAGGAACTCATAAAGCTGCTTGCATCTCTGTTGATATTTAATTTATTATGGCAGTAAATTTTAAGCCTAGTTGTTATTAATCATTTAACCACATTTCTCAAATTTATGTATTAATCTATCAATTTATTTGTTTATTTATTTTTTTGAGATAGAGTTTTGCTCTTTGGTCCAGGCTGGAGTGAAATGGCGTGATCTCAGTTCATTGCAACCTCCGCCCCCGGGGTTGAAGTGATTCTTCTGCCTCAGCCTCTTGAGTAGCTGGGATTACAGGTGCCCGCCACCACGCCTGGCTAATTTTAGAGACGGAGTTTCGCCATGTTGGCCAGGCTGGTCTCAAACTCCTGGCTTCAGGTGATCCACCCGCCTTGGCTCCCAAAGTACTAGGATTACAGGCATGAGCCAGGGCGCCCGGCCTACCAATCTATTTTAAAATAAAACACTTTCACTTGTACTTTGATTAATGTTCAGTGAGCTTATTAATTTGACATATTAAATTTCCCATTTAAACACTATTTATAAAGGTAATAGAATTTTCTTAAGCATTGTAAACTTATAAAAGCATACAGACTTAACAAATCAAATTCTCTTACATATTTAAACACTGTTTATAAACTTCATTTATTAAATTCCCTTAAATATGTCAAATCCACACATTGCTGTAACTGATGGTCCCAGGTGCTTCATTCTCCCACCAAGGCAGACTGATACTGTACTCTGTAAATCACCTTGACCCATTCTCAGCTCAGTCCTGAGCACTTATAGACAGAGTATTCCTGTAGGAGACCTCCTGAGCACTGAAAGGGCATTGGTTAGGAGCATAATAAATAATAAATAAAGAGGTGATGAAGAGCCTGAATAGAATTCCTCACACAGGGCAGAGAAGGCCATTCCAGGCAGTGAAAATCATACAACCCAAGTTACTAAATTGCTTTGGGAAAAGTCACAGTTTACATCTAGCCTCATTCCCCTCTCAAATCATGTAACTGAATGTGGGCCAGGGACTTAGTGAAGTCATAAGATCTGTAGCTTTAGATTTATAAAAGTGGGGAATATACCGTATGTATGGCTTTGTGATCTGCTTTTATTATTTATTTTTTGAGACAAGGTCTTGCTCTGTCACCCAGGCTGGAGTGCAGTGGCATAATCTCAGATCACTGCAACCTCCGCCTCCTGGGTTAAAACAATTCTCCTGCCTCAGCCTCCCTAGTAGCTGGGACTACAGGCGTGTGCCACCACGCCCAGCTAATTTTATGTATTTTGGTAGAGACGGGGTTTCACCATGTTGGCCAGGCTGGTCTCGAAATCCTGACCTCAAGTGATCTGCCCACCTCGGCCTCCTGAAATGTTAGGATTATAGGTGTGAGCCACCATGCCTGACCTGTAACCTGTTTTTATTTTTATACATTTTAAAACAAGTAAGCACCTTTTTACATCAATAGACTTCTATATTGTTAATAGCTGCAGAATACTTTATATGAATCTACAATAATTTTTTCCTTTTTTAAAAGGAATATTTAATAATGTTCCTTATTGAACATTTAGATTACTTGACAGAAAACACAAATATTCTTGTAGCTGAATTTTTTTGCTTGCATCCTTAATCATTTTTCCAGGATAAATCCCCAGAAGTGGAATCACTGGGTCAACAGATAAATACATTTTTAGAGCTTAGGTTCATATTACAAATTACTCTCCAGAAAGATTGCTCCACTTTTTTTCTTTTTTTTGAGATGGAGTTTCACTTTTGTTGCCCAGGCTGGAGTGCAATGGAATGATTCTGGCTCACTGCAATCTTCGCCTCCTGGGTTCAAGCAAGTCTCCTGTCTCAGCCTCCCTAGTAGCTGGGATTACAGGCGCCTGCCACCACACCCGGCTAGTTTTTGTATTTTTAATAGAGACAGGGTTTCACCATGTTGGGCAGGCTGGTCTTGAACTCCTGACCTCAGGTGATCCGCCTGCCTCAGTGTCCCAAAGTGCTGGGATTACAGGTGTGAGCCACTGTGTGCCTGGCCGGATTGCTCCAATTTATACTGCCAGCAACAGAGTGTAAGAAAGCACTATTTGTGCTATTTAAAAATGGTCCTCTTGTTCACAGTTTAAGGCCTTTGGCTGTAGATTTTATTTTTAAATACTGTATTTATTTATTTTTCTGATTATAGTAATAACACATGGATTATACAAATTCAAATATTAAGAAATATATGGCTAGGCATGCTGGCTCACACCTGTAATCCTAGCACTTTGGGAAGCCAAGGCAGGAGGATCACTTGAGCCTAGGAGTTTGAGAACAGCTTGCAACATATAGCGAGATTCCAGTTTCTGCAAAAAAAAAAAAAAAAAAAAAAAAAAATAGCTGGGCATGGCGGTGTGAGCCTGTAGTCCTAGACATTTGGGAGGCCGAGATGGGAGGATTGCTTGAGCCTGGTAGGTCGAGGCTACAGTAAGCTGTGATTGTTCCACTGCACTCTAGCCCAGGTGGCAGAGTAAGACACTGTCTCAAAAAATATATAAATTAAGAAAAATAAAAATTATTTTATAAAACCATATGCTAATACTTTGTAACTTTTTTTTCCAATTAAACATACATCTTGGACATCTTTTTATGTCAGTATAATTAGATCTATCTCATTTTTTTTCTCTTTCCTTCCTCCCTACTATCTTTCTGCTGAGTCAGCGGTATGCTGGAAACTTCTTGTACAGGCTTGAGAGCGCCAAATATGCACATCTCTACAACTTCAAGTTAAGTAACATCATCTTACCTTGGTAGTTCAAAATGGACGTGGCACCAGGCATGATGGCTCATGCCTGTAATCTCAACCCTTTGGGAGGCTGAAGTGGGAGGATCACTTGGAACAGCCTGGGCATAGTGAGACATGGTCTCTTAAGTAAATAAATAGGGCTGTAGTGAGAGAACATGTACCCTGAAAATTGTCAACACTACAACTCAAAGTTTTGTTTTTGGACAACTTACCAGCACTCCCAGTGGCTAATTATTATTTATTTATTTTGAGACGGAGTTTCGCTCTTGTCACCCAGGCTGGAGGGCAGTGGCACAATCTCGGCTCACTGCAACCTCCGCCTCCCTGGCTTCAGCGATTCTCTGAGTAGCTGGGTTTACAGGCGCCTGCCACCACGCCCGGCTAATTTTTTGTATTTTTGGTAGACACGTGGTTTCATCAGGTTGGCCAGGCTGGTCTTGAACTCCTGACCTCAGTGATCCACCCGCCTTGGCCTCCCAAAGTGCAGGAATTACAGGCATGGGCCAGCATGCCCAGCTGGCTAATTGTTAATATTAATACTATTCTGTTGAATAGAAGTACCATTATTTATCCAGCCCCTATATTGGAAAATGGAATTGTCTCTAATTTTTTAAAATTATAAATAGTATTTTTTTTTTTTGAAACAGTCTCATTCTATTGCCTAGGCTGGAGTGTAGTGGCACAATCTCAGCTCACTGCAACTTCCATCTCCTGGGTTCAAGAGATTCTCCTGCCTCAGCCTCTCAAGTAGCTGGGATTACAGGTATGTGCCACCACACCTAGCTAATTTTTTTATTTTTAGTAGGACAGGGTTTCACCACGTTTGCCAGGCTGTTCTCAAACTCTTGACCTCCAGTGATATGCCCGCCTCAAAGTGCTGGGATTACAGGCTTGAGCCACCGCAGCTGGCCTAAAATTACAAACAGTACTTCAATGAACATCTTTGTGCATATATTTTTTTATACTTATGTGAGTGTTCTCATAGAATGTATTCCTAGAAGTAGAATTACTAGGTCAAAGGGAAGGAATATTTTTAAATTTAATAGATACTAAGAAGCGTTCTAATACAGTTTTACCATTGTACATTTCTGCCTAGAGTGTATGAATACATATTTCCCCTGTGAGTTTGTAATTAAGTTAAACTCAATTGGAAACATATGTCAAATTCCATTTCTTTCAAGGAATGGTAGGACTTTCAGCAAATGAGTATAATCTATTTACTATCCTTTGATCACACATTCAAAACCAATCATTATGAATGTTAAAAAGAAAACTGCATAACACACCCATAGGGAAAATTAATGTCTTGACTTGCAGCTCGTCAGAGACAGATGTTTTCATAACTGAGTTCCTTTCAGTCTCCAAAGTAAGTAGGTTTTTTCTAGTAAATAAGTAATCAATAAATAATTAATAAATGAAGGTTTAATGCTTTGGGGAACAACTGTGTATGGAACTCGTTCACAACATTGCGCAATATTTTCTCAGAATGGATTCCCAGAGATGATATTACTGTGTCTAAAAGTACAAAACATTTTGGGCTCTTAATACAGATTGCCAAATTTCCCTCCAAAAAATTATACTATTATACTTTCCTTGAGATTTGTCTGCCTGTGCTATCTTTTAAAAGCAAATTAATTTGATAGTTGAAATGTCACCTCTATTTTATTTACAAGTATTATTTACTAATGAGGTTGGACATTTTTGGTGCCTTTATTGCCAATTTGTTTTTTGTTTTATCTATTTGCTCTTAGTTCTGTTCTATAGTTGTGTAATACTATTTTTCTTATTGACTGTTAACTATGTGCACATTAAGAATATTACCCTTTTGATATATTTGTGACAGATATGTTTTCCTAGGTTGTTTTGGTCATCGTTCTCTTTTCCTGCTGCTTTCTGGCCTATTACTATGCATTTTTCAGTATGTGCATTTGTTTTCTTGGTTGTCTTTTAGGCGATACTATAGCTAACTTCAGTTTTTTTAGCCCCTGTTTCTCCTCTCCTGTCCCACTTAGAGTTGCTGATAAAACTTTATTTACAAAAAAATCAGGCAGCTGGCCCATAGGCCATAGTTTGTTGATTTGATTTTTCAAAATATTATTACATTAACGTACCATTGATCTTGGCTGGGCTCAGTGGCTCATGCCTGTAATCTCAGCATTTTGAGAGGCTAAGATGGGAGGATCACTTGATTCCAGACCAGCCTGGACAACATGGCAAAACCACATCTGTACAAAAAATACAAAAATTAGCCGGGTGTGGTGGTGTGAGCCTGTAGACCAGCTACTCAGGAGGCTGAGGTGGGAGGATTGCCGGAGCCCAGGAGGTGGAGGGTGTAGTGAGCTGAGATTGTGCCACTGCACCCAGCCTAGGTGACAGAACGTGACTCTGTCTCCAAAAAAAAAAAAATCATTCATCTTGATTACTAAAATTTTGGGTGTCACCTTAAATTTTGTGCTTTTCTCACCTCACTCTAGTCCTGTTCCTGCCTGAGGCCCCAGAATGCTTTACACCCAAGTCCATGCAAGTTATGAGGCTTCTGCTATGTTCAGTTAGGTGGAGCATCCTGAAAAAAAATAGTTTATCAAAGCATTTCCAGCTTCAACTAAGGCACAGAATTATGTGAATTTGCTAGTTGCTTAATATTTTTCTGCTCTCCTGAGATGGTTTGTCTCAAGACAAGCCTGGGGCACAAAGTGAGATGCCATCTCTACAAAAAATTAGCTGGGTGTGGTGGTGCACACCTGTAATTTTAGCTACTTGGTAGGCTGATGCCAGAGGATTGCTTAAGCCAAGGAGTTGGAAGCTGTGAGCTATGATTGTACCACGGCACTCCAGCCTGGGTGACAGGCTATAAATAAATAAATGGAGATAGTTTGTCATAAAGCTCATCATAATTGAAATGATAAAAATCACATTTAATAGTTTTTTGGCACAATGTATATTAAAATGTGAAACATGATAAAAATAAGTTATATACATTTTATTTCATTTGTTTTTTTTTAAGAGGGAGTCTCGCTCTGTCACCTAGGCTGGAGTACAGTGGCATGATCTTGGCTCACTGCAACCTCTGCCTCCTCGGTTCAAGCAATTCTCCTGTCTCACCCTCTCAAGTAGTTGGGACTACAGGTGCCCACCACCATGCCAATTTTTGTATTTTTAGTAGAGATGGGGTTTCACCATGTTGGTCAGGCTGGTCTTGAACTCCTGACCTCAGGTAATCCACCTGCCTCGGTCTCCCAAAGTGCTGGGATTACAGGCATGAGCCACTGCACCCAGCCAGTTTTATTTATTATTACTTTTGGGGTGCAGATATTAATAAGCATGATCATGTTTTTCAAAATAATAAGCACTGCTGGGTATGGTATCATGCCTGTCATCCCAGCTACTTGGGAGGCTTAGGGAGGAGGATTGCTTGAGGCCAGGAGTTCAAGAGAAGCCTAGGCAACATAGTGAAACCCTGTCACTAAAAAAAAAAAAAAAGCACTGCTTTGTATTTCTACAGATAATTTACACTTACCAGATATGTCAGCAGCGATTCTTTGGAAAACAAATAAAACCAGGGGATTCTAGTAAATTCTCACTGGATACTGTTTAAATATGTTGGCCTAAATTGCCACTTATATTTAAGAGATGTTTGTCCTGATTAATATGCAAAAGAACAGGTGTCCTTCAGTCAAAATGCAGATTTGAACTGCTTTATAGTAAAACACTGTGTTAGTTTCCTGTCACTGCTAGAACAAATTACCAGAAACTTAGTGACTTAAACACAACACAGACATATCATCTTACGGTTCTGGAGTCAGAAACCCAAAGCTGTCTTGCTTGGCTAAGATCAGGGTGTCAGTAGAGGGCCGCATGCCTTTCAGGAGGCTCTGGGGATGAATCCATTTCCTTGCATTTCCCAGGTTCCAGAGGCTGCCTGCATTCCTGGGCTCAGGCTCTCTTCCTCTGGCATTCTTCTCCACCCGGACCCCTGCTTTTGTTGTCACATCTCCCCAGACTCTGACTCTCCTGCCTCCCTCTTTCGCTTATAAGAACGCTTGTTATTACATTGGGTCCACCTGGAAGATCCAGGGTCATTTCCCCATCTCAAGATCTTTAACTTAATCCCATCTGCAAACTCCCTTTTGCCATGTAAGGTAACATATTCACAGATTTCAGGAATTAGAACTTGAACATCTTCAAACAGTCATTATTCTGTCTGTTGTGGACACTATTTCTAAAATTTCTAATAATGAAACCAAAGTTGGCATTATATCTCTGCAAAGGGATGGAGAAAGCATTCTTATTTCACTGTACTTTAGACCTTGGCCAAAAGCTAACAGCATTTGAAGACAAACTCTTTAGCTACTTGTTTTCTTAGAATTTGGGAAGTTTTGAAATCTAAAGGGTTCTGAATACCTTCTAAGATTTCACTCTATATAATACATAATATCTATCTATGCTATGCTAGATCCCTATTAACTTTAACCAGGATCACACCAGGTTCAAGGGGCTGAAGAAGAGACCCAGAGCCAGCAAACAAGACATAGGGTTTTATTTGGGGGAACTTACATACAGGGACAGTCCAGTGGTGGCCGGCCGGACAGAAGAACTGCAACCACTTGCAAAAGGCATGCAGTGTATATAGCACCCTCACTCAGCAGCCTCCCCCCAGCAACCTTCACATGGCAAACCTCATTTCTTTCTTTTCTTTTTTTTTTTTTTTTGAGATGGAGTCTCGCTCTGTTGCTTAGGCTGGCGTGCAGTGGCACAATCTCAGCTCACTGCAACCTCTGCTTCCTGGGTTCAAGCGATTCTACTGCCTTAGCCTCCCAAGTAGCTGGGATTACAGGCACCTGCCACCACACGTGGCTAATTTTTGTATTTTTAGTAGAGCTGGGGTTTCATCATATTGGTTAGGCTGGTCTTGAACTTTTGACCTCAAGTGATCCACCCGCCTCGGCCTCCCAAAGTGCCAGGATTACAGGCGTGAGCCATTGCACCCAGCAGGCAACCCTCATTTCTTAAGTTATTGCTGCTGCCAGGTGCATCTGCCATTCAGAGTATGCTTCAGTTAAATTATTGCTGTCAGGTGCATCTGCCAGAAGGGTCATTCTCAGGGTATGCGCAAGTTAAGTTATTGCTGTCAGGTGCATCTACCCTACAATCCAGAACATGGCAACACTGCTAAAACCTTGGATGTGCCTGCACACACACATGAGCTGTCCTGAGTAGCCAAAACAGCTGACAAAAAGGTATTGAGATCCTGTGTTTCACTCGTAGGAAAACCTTAGACCATGCAGTGATTCCACCTCTTCACATGTAGTTCTAATAGTTTTCACGCTTGACATATAGTTCTAATAAGCTTGGTAATCTGATTTTCAATCCTTGGCTGACTTGCAGTAGAAAATTAGGAAGCCTAGAAGGGAAGCTCTAGGCAGATAAATTGACAGACCTAAAAAGACTTGAGGAAACATATTCTAGTTAATAATGTGCCTCATTTATATGATATAGTCAAGTGAAATAAACATATACTAAATCTGGGCATTTAAGTCAAAAAAGGAAGGTGGGAAAGAAGAGGTGCTTTAAGTAAAATCTACAATTCTCAAACCTTCGACCAACCACTACCTCTCTGGGCTTTCACTTATTCATATAAAAAAAGAAACATTTAAATAATTTAATGTCTAGGCTCCTGTTTACTGTAGAATTCTATGATTTTAGGTGACAACAAATAGCTTGCCACCAAGGAGTCAATCAGGAGTATTGTGATATGAACTTTTTGGTTTTTTTTGAGACAGGGTCTCATTCTGTTGCCCAGGCTGGAGTGCAGTGGTGTGATCATGGCTCACTGCAACCTCAACCTCCTGGGCTCAGGTGATGATCCTCCCACCTCATCCTTCTGGGTAGATGGGACTGCAGGTCCCATTTTTAAAATGCCTGGCTAATTTTTAAAATTTTTTGTAGAGACAGGATCTTGCCACGTTGCCCAGGCTAGTCTCGAAATCCTGGGCTCGAGTGATCCTCCTGCCTGGTTCTCTCACAATGTTGGGATTATAGGCATGAGCCACTGAGTCTGGCCTTCGTACTATTTCTTAAAAATTATACTTGCTACTACCACGACTACTACTCTAGTGCTTTACCAGCACTTAAATGCCTCTGACGTCTGGGACAATTAGGAGTGAGGCAGACAGGGTAAGCATTTCAATCGTGTCAGAGGCATCGTTTTCATAACCAGAACAATAACGAATATTTATGATTTAACCTAAACAGCAATTAATAAACAGCTCTTGTGTGCCAGGCACTGTGTCAGGTGCTAAGTCTTCATGAGAAATAAATTTATTTTTATATGTTTCGGGAGACAGGTGGAAAGCAATTTGGCAGTAACTGCATTAAAACTTTTAAAATATGTAAATATTTTGATCCAGAATTCTGCCTCCCAGAAGTTGTCCAAGTTTTTGCTGGACGATTGCAAGTTCCCAAAGATATCTTTCAAAGATGCTTACTTCTGCGTTATTTGTAAGAGTGAAACACTGGAAATGACCTAAACATCCAACATAGAATGAGACCTATATATACCAATATGAAAAGATGCCCAACATATACTGCTACATGACAAAAGAAAGTTGTAAGACTGTATCTTTTATTTTGTTGATATATAGATATGAGTATTTGTATACAATATCTGGAGGCATATACAATAATTTTTTTTTCTTTTTCTCTTTTTTTTTGAGACAGGGTCTGGCTTTGTTGCCCAGGCTGGAGTGCAGTGGTACAATCTTAGCTCACTGCAACCTCTTACCTCCTGGGCTCAAGCGATCCTCCCACCTGAGTCTCCTGAGTAGCTGGGATTACAGGTGAATGCTATCATGCCTGGCTAATTTTTGCATTTTTAGTAGAGATGGGGTTTTACCATGTTGCCCAGGCTGGTCTCGAACTCCTGGACTCAAACAATCCCTCTGCCTCAGCCTCTCAAAGTACTGGGATGACAGGTGTGAGCCACCCTGGTGGCCAACAGGCTATTGACAAGGGGCAGGAATATGGAGACTTTTCTATTTTTTTAAATGTTCATTTAAAAGTAATAAACACATTACACAGGAAAAATAACAAAGGTAATAACAAAAAGAATAATACAAAATGAAAGGCAAGAAATTAAATAATACATTTTACAAATATTTTCATGGGGAACTATTGAAAATTTATTGAAAACAACATGTTTTCCAAGAATTTAGAATGGATAAGTTGTTCCGCCTGCAGCTTTCTGATTGAGTAGCTGGATGCTGTGATCTTTCACTCAGTTACCCCCCTTCATCCTGGTTGATTTCCAGCTTTCAATAAAGCTTTTCACCTGACACAGGATAATAGCAAGTGCATGTGTGCTGGTTTGTTTACTGTGAGTCTCTCAGAGGAAATCATGTGCATCTGTCTGTTTACTTTTCCGTGGAACCTAGAAGGTCACCTCTAAAAATAATCTTGCTCGGTGTTAGGGTTTCTGTGACACAGAGATACATACCTCACATGCTCTCCACAGTTAGTGCCCTAAGCCAGGCATATCCAGTTCCCAAATGACTCAGATCAGAGAAGGAGGGGAAGGCAGCTGCCAGCTAAGATGTCCAGCGACTGATTTAAGAACAGATACAGAGGAAGCCCTTTACAAAATGGGACACACTCATGGCTGCCTTTCTAGATCAGTGATGTTGAACTTTTAAATATGTTTATTGGCTTTTTGTATTTCTTCTTTGTAAATTTCCAAAGGAAATATTAAGAGAATTTATGAACCAGAGCCCATGCTATGGCTATTTGACTTTGCAGTAGACACATTTGGGTGCCTATCCACTACCTCCTTTGGCCCTGAAGCTCTTGTTAAAACAGGTGGGCCTGAGGAACTGCATTTGTGTCTGAAGAACACTCTCCATTTGCCCCTGACATCTGCCTCACTCTTCCCAGATTGAACCTTTTATTATCCCATGCTGGGCTGGGACCTCATTATGGAAGGCCTTGAAAGCCAGCCTGCGGAGGTTGAACAAGGGAGTAGGATGATGAGAGTTCTGCTGTAAGAGATTAACTCAGCATCAGTATAAGAGACTTGAGAGGGAAAAGTGGGTAGAGAAAGAGATCAGTTAGAAGTCTTTTATCGGCTGGGCGCGATGGCTCACACCTGTAATCCCAGCACTTTGGGAGGCCAAGGCGGGCAGATCACCTGAGGTCAGGAGTTCAAGACTATCTTGGCCAACATGGTGAAACCCCATCTCTACTAAAAATACAAAAATTAGCCAGGTGAGGTGGCAGGCGTCTGTAATCCCAGGTACTGGGGAGGCTGAGGCAGGAGAATCACTTGAACCCAGGAGGCAAAGTTTGCAGTGAGCCAAGATCACGCCATTGCATTCCAGCCTGGGCTATAGAGGAAGACTCCGTCTCAAAAAAAAAAAAAAAAAAAAAGAAGTCTTTCGTCAGCTGCTCTGCCTATGGAGTAGCCATTCTTTTATTCCTTTACTTTCCTAATAAACTTGCTTTCACTTAAAAAAAAAGAAGCCTGTTTTCCAAGTCAGAAACAATGAAAGCCTGAGCTAAAGCCATGAGCAGGAGAGAAGGGAATAGAAAGAGAGAAATTGAAGAAGCAAATGTATGAAATTGTATAGCTGATTGGATCCAGGATGCAAAGGAGTTCCGTAGGTCCCAGAAGATTCCTAGATGTGTGCTGGAAATTGTAGTGCTACTGTGGAGGAGATGTCCCACACTGGGCTGTACCTTGTCCTCTTATGCCTCTTCGGGGATCTCACGCCAACAACTGTTTTGTCATCTATCTTCAATTATTTACTGCCATTGATTCCTTCCCATGAGGCCTATTTAAGAATCTCCACATTTTAGAAACAAAATAAACCAAACCATACCAAAATAAACCTTCCCTCTTGAGAGGAAGAATAGACTACTAATGTCCTTATCATAGAAGTAGGGAGTCAAGAGACACTATCCATGATTAATACAATGAAGAAGGGAGCTTAAGTAGGTTGCAAAGAGGGCCAGTGGAGAGATTGAGAATGGTGATACAACCACTTTGGAGGAGAGGGGAACAAGAGGAGTGTAAGCGAACTAAATTCTCATCTAGCATATCAGGAAGTTAATAGAGAATGTCTAAGGTTGATAAATCAAGTAATAGTTAGGCCAGGAGGTGAATTAGTGATCTGGAGGTTACTACAACACAGAAGCAGTTCAAAGTGCTTGCCTCTTCAGGGTGGCTCAGGACTGTTGCTTTTTTGAACCATTTGCATGTATTTCTTTGATGAAATTTTTAAAGCGTTTTTTCCCTGTTTTTTAACATGTCAAAAAGAGCCTTTATTACTTTGGTAGTAGCCTCTTCTGCTTCCTTGCCAGACACTTTTGGAGCAGGTGCTCCCTGGGCCAGCACTTTTTGACCCTTCTGAGCTTTCGGAAGAAGTGCTGCCTTCTGGCCTGTGGCTTTCCGGGGAGGAATCTTACGGGCTGGAGCCTTCTTGCCTGCAGTGATCATCTTTTTTGCTGGGACGTTAGCAGCAGGTGCTTTTCTGGTAGAAGCTTTCAGGAGAGCTGCCTTTTGAAGCTTCCTAAGCTCTTTTTTTTTTTTTTGAGACAGAGTTTCGCTCTTGTCGCCCAGGCTGGAGTGCAATGGCACAATCTTGGCTCACTGCAACCTACGCCTCCTGGGTTCAAGCGATTCTCCTGCCTCAGCCCCCCAAGTAGCTGGGATTACAGGCACGCACCACCATACCCCGCAAATTTTTGTATTTTTAGTAGAGACAGAGTTTCACCATGTTGGCCAGGCTGGTCTCAAACTCCTGACCTCAGGTGATCTGTCCGCCTTGGACTCCCAAAGTGCTGGGATTACAGGCATGAGCCTCTAACTTCATTCTTAATTATTCTTTTCATCATTGTCTTTGGCTTCATGGCTTTAAAACAATCAAAATCTGTCATCTTGGCTTTCCTCTCTTTGGCTTCAATCTTCTTGGCATAGTGTGGCTGCCCATTTTATATTGAGGTCTACCTGCTGCCAGGCTTGTTGGACATACCTTTGGTGGGTGCTATGTGGGAACTTGAGGATGAAGTCAGTGAGCTGCATGCATTTGAAAGACATGGCCTGTCTCCTTACCTGAGTGCAAAGTCCATCAACCAGAGCCCTGTTTTCATCAGTAACATCTACAGCTGCGACCAGCTTTCCACCATAAGGTCCAAAGGAGACATAGGCCACCTGGCAAACCTCCAGGAAGTGCCTGAACGTTATGTTGGCAGCGTTTGGCAAGAAGGAAGTTCTTTCTTTTTTTGGTATAATGAGGAGAGAAGCCTTTAAAAAGCCTCCCTAAATTCACATCTCCTTATGGCTACCATTTTTTCTCTTCTTCCTTGAAATATATTCTTTTTTGTTGTTGTTTTGTTTGTTTGTTTGTTTTTGAGATGGAGTCTTGCTCTGTTGCCCAGGCTGGAGTGCAGTGGCTCGATCTTGGCTCGCTGCAAGCTCCGCCTCCCGGGTTCACACCATTCTCCTGACTCAGCCTCCCGAATAGCTGGGACTACAGGCGCCTGCCAGCACACCCGGCTAATTTTTTGTATTTTTAGTAGAGACAGGGTTTCACCGTGTTAGCCAGGATAAATATATTCTTTAATAAAATAATAATAGTAGTAGCTAACACTGACTGAGTTATTGTTATGTGCCAGGCATTGGCACATAACATTCATTCATCATCTTATTTAATCTTTGAAGTGAGCTTATTGCAACTAGACATCTTTAATGAATTGTCTATTCTTACCGTCCTCATTTACTCACCATCCAATCTCTTCTCAACCCACCACAAACTGGCTTTTGCCATCCAAACTCCACTTAGACTCTCCCAACAAGGGCACTGATGACCTCCCTATTGTTGAAACTGGTTACACTTGCCATGGCTTTGGTTACACTTGCGTTTTTTTGTTTTGTTTTTGTTTTTGTTTTTTTAAATCTACCTCCTGGCTTCTTCTTCACAGTTCTCCTCTAAGGTCTTTCTTCTGCTGCCCACCTCCTAAATGCTGGCGTTCCTCAGAGTTCCCGCTGTAGCCTGCATTTCCTCTCATTTTCTGTCTCTTAGGATCATTTATATATTCCCCTTGCTCAAGTTATCACTGATGACACTCAGACCTCCGTGTCTATCCCAAACAGTTTTCTCCTGACTGCGAACCCATATACCACTGTCCACCTGACATCCTGATCTGGGTGTCCCACTGGCACCTCAACTCAACAGGTCCCCAGTGAAATGCATCCTCATCCCCTGACACCTGCCCTTTCCCCTGTGTCCCTTTCTCAGTGACCCCACTACCATCCACACAATTGTCCAGACTGCAAGTCCTTAGCTGCCCTGCACATCTAGTCAACCACTAAGTCCTGTGCCATTACCATCCCGCATAACCCTCTAGTCCTCTTCATTGAGAGGGCCTCTCCCTTCTTTTGCACCATCATCATCCTCTCTCCTCTGGACTAAGCCAGTGACTTGTTCAGTGTCTCCCCAACCCCAGGGAGCCCCTCCAGTCTGTTCTCCACACTGTAGCCAAAGTGATTATTTCTCATATGCAAATCTGCACCTGCTCCTCCTCCGCTTAAGAGCATTGAATGGTTTCTTGCACCTTCAGCCTAGATTCTAGCTGGCCGCTGCTTACCTCTTTCTCAGGCTCCTTCTGCACTGGCTCCTACCATGCTAAAATCACTTGCAGCCTCCCAACTCTCTCTCCCCAGCTTTCAGGCATTTACACTCACTGCTCACCACTTCCTCCTACCCTGTATCTTCCTGTATAATTCCTACTGGTCCTTCTTGATTCAGTACAGATGTCGCTTCTCTGGCAGAGTTTTTCCTGACCTAAGACCCTATCGCAGCACTTCCACACTACTGTATTTATCCATATCTTCTCTGTCTGTCACTGAACTGCAAACCTTTCAAAGACAGATAGTATGTAATCCATCCTGGCAGAGAGCTTCAATCTGTTGAATGAATCATGGGAGGCAGACATGTGAATTGGGAAGAGCACGGAGTCTGAATTCAGATAGACCTGGATTTGGGTTTCTTTTTTATTTATGTATTTATTTTTTGAGATGGAGTCTTGCTCTGTTGCCCAGGCTGGAGTGCAGTGGCATGATCTTGGCTCACTGCAACCTCCGCCTCCTGGGTTCAAGCGATTCTCCTGCCTCAGCCTCCTGAGTAGCTGGGATTACAGGCCTGCACCACCATGCCCAGCTAATTGATTTTATTTTTAGTAGAGACAGGGTTTCACCATGTTGGCCAGGCTGGTCTCGAACTCCTGACCTCAAGTGATCCACTCACCTTGGCCTCCCAAAGTGCTGGGATTACAGGTGTGAGCCACCACGCTTGGCCCTGGATTTGGGTTTCTTCCTCTTCTGAGTCTTGTCTTTTCCAGGTATAAACTGGAGACTGGAGACTGTTATTCCTTCCCCTCAGAGTCGTTGTGAAGGTTAAATGAAGTTCTTGGTACAGGAAGGGCACACGGGCACTTGTAGCTACTTGTGTATTCTCTTCCCCCACGCACAGCAAGTGAGAACCTGAGTGGTGTGAAGGGAATAAGGATGAATTCAGAGGTGGGTCATGCAGGAGGTGAGACCAGTGGGGAGCTGTGAATTGAGCCTGATGTGGGAGCTGCAGGTGCAGGTTTGTAAGCTGACAGTTTAGGGGCTCTGAGCTGAGGCCTTGGAGTAAATGAGATTGCCCAAGTGAGAGTGTGGCTTGGGGAAGGCTCAGGCCTAGGGAGCAGTAAAAAGATCGGCCTTCGAAAAGGCAGGAGGAGGAAGGGTCTGTAGGGTGGCAGAGGCAGCCAGGATGAGGAGGGGGAGAAGTAACAGTTCACACACTGCCAAGAGGTGGAGGAGAAAGTACCCGTGGGTTTGGAGTGAATGAGGTCATTGATGTCCTTAGAAAGAGGGTGTTGGTGATAGTTTTGTATGCTTAATCATTTGTTCTAGGTCACAGAAAAAAGAGGGGGACCGGGTGGGACTGAGAGTTCCAGAGCAAAAGCCATCTGAACTGATAAGCAGGGAAGGAAGAGCTGAAGAGAGCAGCAGCACAAATGCCCTGTAAACTAACAACCACAGGGCTCACAGGGACACCCTGGCACCCACACACCAGGCCCTCCCCAGTTCCTCCCCATCCCCACTGACTCCCGATCCCTCCAAAGGATACCAAGGAATAACCTGGCCCGGGTGGCAGGAGGATGCTGGGGAGGGAACTACAAAAACATATACAAAAGAGTTTGGGGTTTTTGTCTGATAATAACTACCTTTCATTATTTTCTGTGTCAGGCATTGTGCTAATGCCTTGTACTCATTACCTCATGCACTGCTCACAACATTCCTTTAAAATATTATCGTCTGTTTACTAATGAGAAACCCAAGGCTCAGAAAAGTTAATTAGCCTGTTGGAAGTCAAATAACTGGTACATGATGAGCTGAGATGAACCTGGGATCTCTGTGACTCCAGAGCCCTGCTCTTAACTACTTTGCTGGGGAGGTTGTTGGGGAGTGGGTGGAGGAAGGGGTTCTCAGAAGCCTTAGTCTGGGAGTCCAGACAGAGGCATGGGAAGGCCTCTGGGAAGTTGAGGAACCTATTTGTTTACATAACTCACTTCCGACCTTGCAGGGCCAAGGCTGGAACCATCTAGCGTGGCACAGTCCCAGAGCACTTTTTGTGCCGATGGAATGTTCTCTGTGCTGTCTGACATGGTGCCACTAGCCACTGGGGCCACTGAGAACTTGAAATGTGTCTGCTGTGACCAAGGAATGGAATTTTTAATTGTGTGTATTTTAATTAGTTTAAATTTAAATTTGAAAACTGATACTGGATTTAGTTATTGGAAAATTTTAAGTATATTTTGAACAACTTGCTGTATAAAACTAATTTTTCAGTTTTCAATTTTATGAAGTCTAAATACAGATAAAGTATTTCTTTTCTTTTTTCTTTTTTTTTTTTTGAGACATTCTCACTCTGTCGCCCAGGCAGGAGTGCAGTGGCATGATCTTGGCTCACTGCAACCTCTGCCTCCCAAGTTCAAGTGATTCTGCTGCCTCAGCCTCTCAAGTAGCTGGGATTATAGGCACCCACCACCATGCCCGGCTAATTTTTGTATTTTTAGTAGAGATGGGGTTTCACCCTGTTGGCCAGGCTGGTCTCGAACTCCTGACCTCAAGTGATCCACCCGCCTCAGCCTTCCAA